>NC_140339.1:1229037-2429037 GCF_963514085.1 Chelon labrosus | reverse complement strand
GATAACATTCTCCACAACAACAAGCGTCTCTCAAGCATCAGAGTCTTGGTTTAATGAATTTTCCCCACTGTTTCATGTAACTCGATGCATTTACACACAGTCGAAGTCATTGATGATGTTGACAAGTTGTTGCAGGCCTATATTTGAACCAAAACCACGACATTTCCTTGGACCAAGTTATTTTTGTGCCCGAATATAACCAATCTGTGTCTTGATGTCATATCAAACTGTGAGTAAGATGTGCATTAATATCTGTTTTTGGAATGATTCAACCTGCTCTGTAGGCATCAGCTTGATCCCTTCTACATCCTCAGTCAATTGTCTGTTGTGTTTTCACAAGCTTTGAAAGCGTTTAGGAAGTCTATAATGTTGCACTGGTATTCATTGGATTATATACAAATGTTTAAAACCGGAGCAGCGGGCTGAAGGACAAACTTCACAAGAGCAGATTTACACCGACCAAACGATCACATCTGAATTATTCAGATCGCAGGACTAGAGTTCATTCCTTCCATGTCATCTGCTGCATAATTCATTCATTTAATATATCGCTCCCAGTTTGATTCAAAGAGACTCTGACAAGAATTAGTGTTAGTTCATCATGTTCCTGGAGCTCATCACAGATCAGGAATGAATTCACTTGAAATCTGGTTTTAATTAAACAAAAGCAAATTTAATTATAGTGGAGGCTTTGCTGCTGTTGACTGTTCTCTGTATTTCTACAGAGTGATTATCTCTGAAGTACATTCAGTGTTGGCAGAGAAAATGCAATTTTCTGGCTCAGAGTGAAACGGCGACAGTTTTGTTACTGAGGCTAAAGCAGCTTTGGTTCTGTTTCAGTTCTTACACAGAGGCTGCAATATCTACAACATTTCTTCGAGCTGACTGAAATCATTCAGAGCAGAGGACGAAAAATAGAATCAATCTGATCAGATTTATGTGTTTGCATGTCCCAATCGATGTAGGACTCCACTGACAAAGGGGTTCTGCTGCTGTAGAGCCTCAAATGAACTGGAAAATCAACTTGGCTTCATTTAAGACCGTTTGCTTTTTAAATATTAAGACAAAACTAATTTGTAGTTTGGTTAAACACAGCATCAGAATCTGAAAGCAAAGCAAAGATGACGTCATACATAAAAACACAGTAGAAAGTAATGAAATCTATATTCTTGACTTGAATACATATCGTAGTGTCTCACACAAAAGAAGCTACGGAGGCTTTTCTGCAAGTTTACTGAAGCTTGAACACGGGCTACTGTCGGCTGTAGACCATGTCAACATCGTAAACACCGTCAGTCTGACACTTCTAGCTCTATCTGCTCTACCATAACTTCCTTCTCTCGCATCATGTTGCATTCACTGACATCAAGGACAAAAACACGCCCTACAACCACAGCAACAATGTCAACTAATAGAACAGAACTGCATGTCAATACATGAACTTATCAATACAGAGGCATCTGTGTTGTTATTGTCACGTGATTTGCAACGAGTTGACTTCCTCTTCTGAAGTCTATAGTATAATTGGCCGTTTTTGACTATTTTTGGTTTTACCTTTATATTTAATCTTTACCTTACCTTGTTTGATGTCATTCTTTTCAGCACAACCTCACATGTGTGATTTTACAGTTATGTTTTCATTTTGACATACTGTATTAACACACTGGACTTAAAACCAAGCAAAAAACATAAAATCCAAGTAGGAAAAACTTAGATTTTTCACTGTGAAAATCACAAACATGTTTAACGAACCATTTTTATAACTTAGAATGCAAATCTAAGCTGTAAATTTCAAAAGTCTATGTAAAAATGTAGCAAACAACAAAGTTATTTAAACTACTTACATTAAAATGCATGAAATGCATCAGGCATTTTTTGTGCAACTATTTACAACCATTTGCAAAACTATCATTCGTCACAATAAGTAATGTCTAAATCCAGAGAGTTCACAGGTATTTTTTTTTAACCTGAGCAGATGTCTCTATAAACCTCAGAATAAATTTGTTTTCTGCCATCAGCAGTGTCCTCGGCAATGATTGATGAGTGCGGCAGCCAGACACGTCCAGCCAACACCAGCCCCCATCAAAATGTTTCACTGAAGAAGGTTCTGTCATTTGTTTTTTTTTTTTTTGCAGCACTTTTAGGCCCTGTCCACACGTAAACGCAAATACGCCAAAACGGAGGTTTTTTTAATCGTTTTGGCCGAGCGTCCACACGTATCCTGTAAATGCATAGCCCTAAAACGCACTTTTCTGAAAACGGGTCCCAGGGTGGAGAAATTCGAAAACGCAGCTCCTGCGTTTTCTTGTGGACGGGGAAAACGGGAAAACGATGACGTCATCGCCACACTCCCGAGCAGCCTTCCACATCCCGCGAGACGTCTCGTAACAACATCAACAACAATGGCGGACTACATGCTAGTTTTCATGCTGGAGACGATATTGAGCCTATTAGGTTTACTAGGGCAACATATCATGCTCCTGTGCCACCACGCTGAGCAAAAAAGGCGATTTGTAAACAGCGCTCAAGCTTTGTGCGCATGCTCCGCATCTTCCTCTCCATTTTTGGTGATTTTCTGAAACCGAAACAGCGCCACTTATAGGCCTGGAATAGGAAGTAGCGTTTTCGGTCGAGCAGAAACGGACCCGTGTGGACGCGGATATTTCTTGAAACGATGACATCGAAAACGGAGAGGAAAAAGATCGTTTTCGTACGTGTGGACAGGGCCTTATTCTTCCAAACAATTTTTTTTTCATCAGTGCCTTTTCAAAATGATCTGACCATCCTGTCTCAGTGTGTTTGAGGTTTTTCCTTCACTGTGAATGTTCCTCTAAGTGGAGATCTTCCTCACCCTACTATTCCCTCCAGATATTATCGAGCCCAGCAGCACGCTCTTTCTTCCTAATGATGTTCCAAATTGTGGATTTAGATGATACCTTGAAGGCTCGTCCAGTGTCTCTCACTTTTTTTGTTCTTCTCTTATCAGCCTCACAATAGCTTCTTTGACGTGAAATTGCACAACTCAGGTCTTTGTGTTGACATGTGGCTACAGACTCCAATGATCAAAAGCTCAGAGACGGAGCCGAAACGCTGCCGTACCTGCACTAATGAGGCTGTTGAACGCACCTGAGCGACCACAAACACCTGTGATGCCAGGAAATGAACAGATTGTGTTTAAAAAGTACTGCCTGTTCTCTTTACAGAAAATTTGATGCTACAGCAGAACCACTCAATAGTCACTAAAGTTCGATAGTGATTGTTGTCAGTTATCAGTTGGGTTGTAGAAATATTGTCTATATAAATGCTGACACTTGCTTAGTTCTCTTACAGCAGTGGATAGGACTCATAGACTGGATATAAACATGGAAAACATGTCTTCAGTTCCTTGCACTGGCCGAACTGATGCTATTTTCCCGGGGTTACAGGCAGCAACCAAGTTTGGAGCCAGAGTCTGATCAGTAACGGTCCGAGAGTGGATACTGAACTCTGCTCTACCTCCACCAGTTTACACACCATTTCATGGAGCAGTTGGCATGGCAACTGGTAGTCGCCATTATGTCACATCCTGTTTCTATAGCGTCAAATAACTAAAACAAAACTCATCCAAAAACCTAAAATGGCAGAAACCATCCTTGAAGAAAAAATATTTTGTGTTTTTTAGTGTTTTAGTTTGTCCTAAGTCCCGCCCACTAACATGGAGGAGGTGTAGCGTATGACCTATACTGCAGCCAGACACCAGGGGGAGCTCTACTTGCTTTGGCTTCACTTTTGAAGAGCGGTTCCTCTGTCCATCTTTTATACAGTCTACGGTTAAACCTTCATATTACATCATCTTCACTCGAGGCTGGATTTGGACCTTCAACAGTGATTACAGGACCGGGTTGTTTGAGCTGCATCCAAACTCTGTCCTAATCTGTGACAGCCTTCAGTTCTCCCTCACCTCCCTGACACCTGCTGAAATGACAGAGGAAAGCTCGATAATCTGACACTCTCCGAGGACATCACCGCCTCTGGCCGGAAGGCAGGTGCCTTAATTTCCAGTAACGGGCGGTTATTACTGAACAGATCTTCTTCCTCTTAAAATGGAGCAGGTAATGGCCCGTGGTGCTTTGGGTGCTCGTCTTTGCCGCCTATTAGAGCTTAATGTGATTTACACTGCAGGGAGACAGAGGAAGGAGGCAGAGCACAGGGGAGGAGAGCTAAACTGGGAGGCGGAAGCGAGGCTGGGATCTGGATTTGTGTGTTTTGAAATGTGAGCAGGAAAGAATCCGTGAAGGAACCCACAGAGGATGTGATCTGCTGGGAAGTCCTGAACGAACGATGTCGGGAAGAGAGGAACGAAACGATGAACTTGGCAAAAGTCTGCAGATTATTTGTCTTGTATTACTCATGTCGGGACGGGTGCATTGTGCAGAGTCTACTTCATTTTTGGGGACAAAAAGCCAGACCCCATAACCTAATTCATCAAATTAAAAAACTGACTGAAATATGAAGTGCATGTTTTTTCTTCTGATAGCTGAGGCTAGCTGGTTAGCTCCAGCTATGTGATGCTTTGTATCAATGGAAAGGGGAGCTTCTCTAGTTTCAAATGACACCCAGCCTGGAAGAGTGGATTGTGGTGAATGTCTCAATTTACATTGTTCCTCATATTTAAGAGGCTAATTTCTTTTCTATTCTTTTAAAATATTCAAATTGGTAACAAACACTGTTTTTTTTTTTGTTTTGTTTTGTTTTGTTTTGTTTTTTTTAGAGAAGGTATGACAAAAATATGCCCCTGCAGGCCAAAACCTTTCCGCCAGAGGGTCTAATCTGGCCCGCAGCAAAGACTTTGCCTACAAATAAACAGCTATTTCTAATTTGTCCACTGTTTTAGTCAGAGTAGCAGACAGAATACAACAATCACTGTCAAGTGTTAGGACTGAAATGGTTAACAGCAGCCTGGTTTTCAGGCCTGTGGACGGATTAAAACTAGCTTTACCTCATGCTTCTGCTTTGCACCTCCCCAGACATATAACTCAAAAAATGTAAACTTCCACATCTGTGATTGGCCCAAAGTGCATATCCTCATCCACGTCTCTCAGAGGCCTCACAAGCAAAGAAAATTCTCCCTCCCTTCTGTCTCCTGTGCGTCATCTACTCGAATGCCTTCTCTCCTTTCTGCAGTAAAGTGATTTCAATAGCTGTTGTTCAGCATTCATTAGCAAGAACATGAAGAAAATTAACACAGTGGCACAGAAATCACTCTGCTGACTGTCGTTCTGGCAGCGAAAGTGTGAGTTAAATGCACCAGCACAGAAGTATAAGCGCTTACAGTGGTGTAGGCTGATCACGTAGGCTGCAACATGAGCTCTGTAGATCTTTTTTTCGTTCTTCTGTTGTTTGACATCAGAAGCTACTGACTCACTCCTGCACAGTCGACGGCGGAGAATAAACTGAATCTGAATCCCTTCACGCGCCTTCGACTGTCGGCAGCGATGAAGACTCCAGGTGTCGAAGGAGAGGTCACCTTCAGCCGCAGCCGGCAGCTTTTCCTCGCTGCCTCTCCTAATCCACCTCTAATTAACCACAATCTGCTCGTTAGCCAAATAATCCATCAAAGCGCCAATGAGCGTTTAGGAGAACGCGCTGAGGAGCACGGTGCTGATTAACTTTTACCGGCCGTGTCCGGGAGGTTTATTTTTGAGTTTCTTCTTAAAGCTGGTATAGACCATTTAAAATTAGGATTATAAGAACCCTGTGGTGAAGAGAGCAAAGATATTCAGTGATTAGCATAAATCATTAGCGTTATCATCACGTCAAATAAATCGGTCCACGGAGACATTACTCAGAAATGTCCGTGTGTTTTTAGAAACTTATTCAATTTCAGTAATTTCAGGTTTCTAATCACAATTTTGATCACAAAACCAAAGTTGACTGAAGTTAAACATTTTAGTAATATAATTTTCATAAAAATGTCTACTTCCAAAAAATATCCAATTACCAAAATAGTGGAGTTAATTAAGTTAGAGGAGGCGCCGACCCCTTAACTCAAAATCTGCAGCATCCGAGTAATTCTTCAAATTTTAGTGATAGTCTTCATCCCACCCAGCTCCAGAAAGATCTTTTGAAACCCCTCAAAAATGTTTTATTTTTATATTATCCCGACTGGTGAGGCAACACCACTACGTGTAGGGGTAAATTTGTGAAAAGAGAATCCAGTCAAACAAATGAAACAGAAATATTACACAGGATGGAAAATTAATCACTTGTACATCCAGGTATCTATGCAAAAATGTGTGAACCTTTGTGTCCAGTATCTGCTGTGACCTCTTTGTGCAGCAGTCGTCTACAGCAGCTTGGAGGGTTTTTATCCCATTCCTCAGAACAGAACTTCTTCACTTCTGAGATGTTGGTGGGTTTAGTTGCCTAAATGTTAGCATGAGTGTCTTTGAGATCTCTCAGACTGTTATACGTATTGCTTTAGGAGTTCCCAGAGGAAAATTTTACTGCTCAAAGCTCACTGACTCAGTGGCAGCTGGAATCAAAAGGTAAGTGACAAAATCAAGGTTTATTCTGAGCTGGCAGTCCGGAAAAAAGGCAAGACTTCCAAAACACGATGGACGCTTGACAAAACAGACCAGACGAATTGGCAAAGACAAACACCAAGGACAAGACTTGATACACAAGGGAAGGACAACAACACCGGTGCAAACAATCAGGGCGGGGCTGCTGCAATCAGCACACGGGAGAACACGAGGGCAGGAAGTCGAGACGCCAGAAACGAAAAGAGAAGGTAAATAAAACAGGAAGACAACATACAAGAAAACATGACCTCATCTAGGACAACACTTGACAGGAGAACATTTGGGCCTGTTTTGTGTTTATTCTTATTTTCATTTCTTTGGATCCAGAAAGACACATGAGGACAGAACAGTATTTTGTTTATCTCCTGTAGAGACGTGTGAACACATATGCTTAATGTCCACTTTCTGTGTGCTCATGTGCTTCCTCTTTTCCCGCTGTGTCTCCTCCACCTGGACCTTCCCGTTGGGGTAAAATGGATTTTCCCTCACTTTTCTCGCAAGGAGCTATTTGCATTTTCAGAAACGGCCCTCATTTCTCTAAATTTCACGGGGACCCGGTCGACAAATCGACAGCGGGAACTCGAAAGTGTCACAAAGCTCGTTTCTTTCACGGTTTACAAAGTGTAGGAGGAAAAAAAAGTTGAGGTGAGCTGACAGACTTTCAGTGAGGTGGGTTGGTTACGCTCGTAGCGAGCAGGATGATGCTGGGGGAGGTCAAAGCACCTGGGCTCCACGCGTACATGTTAATGTACCAAATGAAACTC
Source organism: Chelon labrosus (assembly GCF_963514085.1). Lineage (NCBI taxonomy): Eukaryota > Metazoa > Chordata > Actinopteri > Mugiliformes > Mugilidae > Chelon > Chelon labrosus. The sequence continues at coordinate 2,421,710 of NC_140339.1, read as the reverse complement.
TGCAGGTGCTAATTTTATCCACTTGAAAGGATTTTTGGAGCATGTAAGATAACCTCCTCAAAATTTAAAAAATAATAAAGTCACGTGCCAAGGTCAGTGTATTTTCCCCTGAAGCGAGCGACACTCCTCAAACCTTTTCAACCTCAAGTCTTCAGACGGAGGGCCATGGGCGAGGGCGCCGCCATTCACACACACAAAATAAAAAGCTTGTGTGAATCTGCTCAGTCTGTCTTTTCCATCCCGTCCTGCCAAACGGTCCGATCAGGGAATCAGGCAGTGATTAGTCTCCCCTGAGCCGCACATGAAGGACGATCCACCAGGCTTGTCCTCATTAAGTCTCCATTAGCAGGAGTGTAATGGATTTTTAATGAAGGAGGGAGACACAAACATAAAGACGAGCTCAACTCAACCTCGAAATCAGCGGGGAGCGCCGCCAATCATCACCCCAAATCCTCCTCCTCGTTTTCCTCAGCAGCTCTCCTCAGGGACCGGAACCTTCGCTCTTTTTATAAAGGTTTTCTTTCAAATTTCAATTTTTGCTTTTTTATTATTTTAATCAGTCCCATTTAAAACCCTCCCACTCATTCCCAAGGAAATCTTAAAAGAACACAAGTTGTGGCAAGGCGCTGATTCACTGACGCATGCGGTCTCTTGAGTGAAAGATGTTTTTCCTCTATTTAATCTCTCATTAGCTCTTTTGTTTTCCCATTTTCACTAAGATGGGAATTATTTTTGTGCAAATCAGACAACGGCAATGAGATCTCTTGAGGAACAGAAGCAATCACCTTCTCTTTACCTGGCCTGTTATTCATCCCCTGACTGTGTCAACTTCCATTACAAGGGCCCGACAAAAACCATTAAGTTCCTTCTGTGGTTCACAAAACTGAGTTAGGCCTAGGTGGAGAGTTGCTGAAGCAGCAACAGCAGCAGTTAAATTGAGAAGTTTGATGTGTTAAGGACAAGCAGAGTTTTGTCCAGAGAGGTCATAGACACAGATTTGGACGATATTGTTTTACCAATATTTTAGTAATTAATGTAGGCACTAAACTTCTGTAACTGAAGATGTATTGGGGAGAAAAAAAACTCAGTGCTCAGATCAGTTTTTGGTTTGACCACCCTTTACCTTTTAAAATGGCACAAATTCTCCCAAGATACACTTGCACAGTTAAAAACTTCTAAAGTGAAATCCTTTCTGGCTCCATGGAACCAGCCCAAAACCACAGATCTGACCCGTAGCTGACTTTCTGTTAGCTGTCCTCTGACCTACAGAACTTTTAGTGTAAACAGCTAAGAAAGATGTTTACCCGCATCTTTTAGCATCGTATTGCAGTCCAGCCGAGTTATGACTCAGTTGATGCTAGGGGTTGTACCAGCTAGTTGCTGATTTATATAGGCTATACATATCTATTAGTTGACATTTATTGCTGTGGTTGTAGAGCAAGAGTTTTGTAGAGTTGAGTGTTTGCTGAGTGAGAGTCACATATTAGAAGTATCAGACTGATGGTGTTTATGTGGGCTACGTCCGACAGTAGCTCATGTTCGAGCTTCAATAAACTTGCAGAAAAGTCTCCGTAGCTTCTTTTGTGTGAGACGTTACAATATGAATTCAGGTCAAGAACATAGATTTCATTGTTGCAGAGCATTACAGCACCACATATTAGTCGATCCAGAGTCGTTCAATCCCTAGTTGACGCTGCACAGATGTGGACGACAACAAATACATTCAAGACAGTCAGTGTCTTTAAAAACTGATCAAAAATAGGGTCCCAGAACACACGGGACAAGTCCCTTAACCTTCCTGGAACGTCCACAAGAGACGAAAGCTACAAAGAGATGGACGAGGAGCGAATCAATGTACTGTACATGTGGACAGGTCTTCATTATTCCATATCCAACCCTTATCGGTAACAAAGGCGTCACATTCAGGTCACAGCCACTGTACGTCTTTGAACTCAAACGATGTCTCCACTTGCACTTTACACTAATGAACAGTTATTGATTGAATTTAACTGCTTTTCAACTCGCAGCACTTTCTTTAAAACGAGTAAAGACATCCCACAAATTGCTGCCACCAAAAGGTCAGTTTTAATTAACGTTGTGACTCCATAATGCGACTGTGACAATCGTGGCATGGCAGTCAAGGGGGAAAGTTTTCTTTGTGCAAGGTGTGTATTTATGTGTGTGTGTCATGTGTTTCATCATCAACAACCTGAACACATTAAGCTCCAGCGGTGCACGCTGCTAATAAAAGAGGCAAATCAATCATAATTACCTCCAGGATAAAATTTACAGTAGCTCCGACCAAACTTTGTTCTCTGAATGAATGGGAAATTGATGGCGGCACAAGGTCAATCACTCAAGATCATCTGCTTGGTACGAGTCTGCTCTGCAGGCAACACAAAGGCTCGGCTCACGCTGATTAATACACTTTTACATCAATGAATAAAAGGTCTGCAGAAAACTCTCTCTGTACATAGCAGCTTTTCACCTTGAGACAGATTAACCTGCAGTAAAAAGCTGAAAGGGAAAAAGGCATGAGGCCAATGAGAACGTCTGTCTGTACAAACCTGTCAGCTCTTCCTCGACTGTCTGGTGACTGACGAGACAAAGATGGGGATATAATGGAAAGTCTGCAGACGTCAATGAGACATTAGTATCTACAGGTCTGCGCAGTAATTGCCAGCAGCCTCTGAGGTCGGCACAGGACCAAAGCCGACAGCTCTTTATATACAGTATGTCATGTACTGTGTATGTGTGGGGCAAATGGATTTATTCCACTCCATTATTCCACCCCCATCCTGTTTGGCCCCTAAATGCAGACCCAGGTTAGCAGTCAGCTAAAGCCTAAAACTATTATGGCCAAGTTCACCCCTCTACCTGCATCCTCTAACTGCCAAAATATTACCTTGCACTTTCATGTTTATGTTTCCTTAATCATCTTCTTCATCTACCTGACTTCTCCTTATTGAACTGATTGTAGACAATAAGTACATGCAAGACAGTTGTTTAGTTGTAATGGGTCGAATAGAGGAACACTCTGGAGCAGGACAAAGCCCCTTGAGAGGACTTGCTGAGGTGGATTGTGGATGTTTTGGGGGTCGTTGTCCTGCTGTAAGTTTAAACTTTAAACCTCCCGAACTCAATGATCAAGTCAGTACTTGACTCACATGAGAGAAATGAGTCTACGAGGACACAGAGCTGCCGACGGTGTTGTCAAGAAATGTCCTTTAAGTTCTTATGAAACATCTTTGCTCGCTGCCCAAATACCGTTCCAATTCAAAGTACACATCTAAAGAAGAACGGTCCAAACGCCGGAGTATTGAGGACATGAGGACTTGGGACTGTCAGGTCAAGTATGCTGCTGTTTCAGTTACAGAATGATCGTACTGTGTCCTCTAGAGTTTGTGAGCTTCAGTGTCAAACTTGGTATCAATAGATATTTCTTCTTCTTCTACTGCATCTTCTACTGCATCTTCTTCTTCTTCTACTGCATCTTCTTCTTCTTCTTCTTCTACTGCATCTTCTTCTTCTTCTTCTACTGCATCTTCTTCTTCTTCTTCTACTGCATTTTCTGGTTGAATTGGAGGCTGCAATACCACGCACTTAACACCGGGTTTATGATTTAGTTGATTCACAGCAAGTTGGTGCATCTCAGTTTTGTCTGCATCCACCTCCCTCATGAGATCATTCCCTGATCTGGCATGGTAATCTAAATGATGCAGGTTTCAGATAAGAGAAGTTGTAGTTTCTCCTTAGAGTCTGAGCCTAGACACAATGTCTGCAGACCTGAATGACTTGCATCCTGTAAATGTGGCTTAATATATTTACACATGGAGACTTCTTCCACAGTCCAGGCCAAAGTCGTTGTACAGGAACCTTTTGGAGTGAAAGGTCATCAGCCAGTAACTTCTTTTGCAGATGAAAGGCTTTATATAACTTCACCGGGTTCGTAGACAAGGCTGAACAAATCCACCTGAAGCACGAAAATAAGACTCGGCACGTTGAGGCCAAAGAGAATGAGGAGAAAGAGAAGCCGAGATCAAAAGGAGACGGCAGAGAGCCTGTAATACAGACGCACTTACCAATAATTTTCTCATTATTCTCAATCCGACCTGCTGGGTAGCTGCACATGTAATAAGAGTCTGATGGCAACAATTTTCTCATAAGAACCGAACGGACTGTACACCTCTGACTGGTGCATCCGCCGTCTGTTGGAGGTCTGAAGGCATTTCCCCAGAGATCCCGCAAAGTTTGTAAAGAGCGACGAGCGGCTTGTGAAAGCCCGCCTTGTCTTTTTATTGCACTGCTTCACAGCTGTTGAAGAATCCAGTCAGAGATATTAAATGTGTATGAGATGCTGCAAGAAATGCTTTGACATTTGGGGGAGACGTAGAGCACCTGTGTATGCCTATGAACAGTGTGTATATATATATATATGAATCTACACCCCATGAGACGGCTAAAATACTAAAATAGCCAGGGGTAATTCAATGGATCGGTATCGGCTAAAAAATAAAAACAAAAATATAAAATGCACCACAGTGTGTTTCGCCCACGTCTGCTAGTATATTACAAAGCTCTTCTGTTGCAACATCCTTACCAACACTCCTCTCTCTTACCAGTCTGGTACAATGATAGACCTGAAACTTATACTTGTAGGTGTCTCCTGGCTGGTATCCACCGAGCAGCCACAACATTATGACCACTGACAGGAGCAGTAAATAACATTGACCATCTTGTGACAGTTCAATGTTCTGCTGGGAAACTTCTGGACCTGGCATTCATTGGTGTGGATGTTACTTAGACATGTAGCACCCACCTAGACCAGACCAGGCACCCCCACCCCATAGCAATGACACTCCTTGATGGCAGCAGCCATCCCCAGCAGGATGCAGCCTGACACAGACACACACACAAAAACACTTTAGGAACAACTAAAAAAAAAACATGAAGAACAGCACAAGGTGTTGACCTGGCCTGCAAATTCACTAGATCCCAAACTGATCAAGTATCTGTGGGCAACACAGTCTCATCCCTCATCGTCACATATTGACGCCTGGTCACTGACCCCTGTCGTCAACATTTGAAGCAGAAGGTACCCCCATTGCGTCGCTCTTGGACGACTAGGGCCGCCCATAGACCTGAATGTAAATCCCTCATCGTTGCTTTTCAACGCATAGGGCTGTCCAATAGACTTGAATGTAAAACCCTCGCCGTCGCATTCTGACGCTGGGGATCGTAGCCTAATAAGCAGGCTAAAAGCTGTTTTGATTCCCGCTCTATAGCTGTTAATACGTCACTTTATTAAGTTTTAATATTTTTCATGCTAGAAAGTAACAGTGTAGATCCCCAATATGTGATCAGTTTATCCAAATTACGCCTGGTTGGAAGTTTGCTCCGATGTTCTCGGAGAAGTGAAGCGCCACCTGCGGAACCAGGCGCAGCGAGTCATCTCAGAGACGAACGGCCAGCCTCCTAAAGGTTAGATTATGCTTCCGCGTAGTGATCACGCAATGGCCACGCAATGGCCACGCAGTTGCTCGGACGCAGTCGTGAGACCGTGATGGTTCTGCGTGGGGTTTACGTGTCGAAATGCATGCCACACCGGTAGAGGGCGCTATGATTTTTTGTGACCGACCGACCGAGACTCTTGTGACGTATCTCGCCTCGTATAGTTATTTACCTTCCGGCTTTTGTCGTGGTCACAGTGAACGATGGACACCGAGACAGAGAGACTGGCGTTGGAGCTCCAAATTATTGAAGCAGAGGAAGAAATTCTTATATTGCAAATTAGGGCATGACAAAGGAGACAAAGGAGACAACAGCGGAGGTGGTCTGTACGCCCTTTGAACGTATCCAGGCAGAGGACCGGCGAATATGTGACTCTTGTCCGACCAATGCGAGATCTGGACCCAGAGACGCACTTCAAATATTTCCGAATGTCGGCGGAAAGGTTTGACGACCTACTTCGGCGTGTCCAGCCCTTCATACACCATCAGAGCACACATAGCATGCCCGTGGATGCCGCTGAAAGACTGGCCGTGACGCTGAGGGTTTTGGCTTCGGGTGGAAGCCAACAGGCTGTAGCGGCAAGCTACAAACTAGCTTCCTGCACGGTGTCCGGCATTCTGTCCGAAGTTTGCAAAGCGTTGTGGGAGGCATTGCAGCCAGAATTCCTGCCCTGTCCTACTACTAGCCAGTGGGAAGCGATTGCTGGTGATTTTTGGCACCTCTGGAACTTTCCAAATTGTGTTGGGAGTTTAGATGGAAAGCATGTCACGATCAAGGCACCGCCGAATGCCGGGAGTGATTACTTCAATTACAAAGGAGCTCACTCCATCGTGCTCATGGCTACTTGTGATGCAAGATATCGCTTCACCATGGTGGACGTTGGAGGGTACGGACGGGAGAGCGATGGTATTTTCCAGCGCAGCACATTTGGAGAAATGTTGCTCAAAGAAAAACTGAATCTCCCCCCGCCAGCTGTATTTCCTGGCACCATGACCAAGGCCCCGCACCTGATCGTCGCTGATGCTGCTTTCCCTCTGCACAACAATATCATGCGCCCCTATGGAGGTATGTAACAGACTATACTCCACACACTTTACATTGTCCTTTAAAACCATAACATCTCATGTATGTGAGTGTGCTGTATTTTCTCTTTTCGTGTATAGTCAAATATTCAAATATTTGTAACTGTGGTACAATCATGTCCCTAACTTGCAATATTTGTTTTAATAGGGAGACTATTGGGAATAGAAAAGAAGACCTTCAGTTACCGCCTCTCCAGAGCCAGACGGGTCATTGAAAACGCCTTTGGGATCATGGCAGCACGGTGGCGAATTCTGGGCCGGGCGATTGAGTTCCGACCTGACAAGGCTGTGGATGTCACCAAGGCGTGTGTTGTTCTTCACAACTACCTGTCCTACACAGACGCAGTGAATGTACCAGAACGCCGCTATGCACCACCCCAATTTACAGACACAGAATCTGCCGGAACTGTACAGCCTGGTGAGTGGCGCAGGGAGGTGGATGGAGATTCAAACCTGACACCCGTAACTCGTCAAGAGATGACCAGTCGCCGTTCTGGTCCAGCTGCATTGGGTGTACGGGAGGCCTTGACAAGATTCTTTCTGTCGCAAGAAGGAACTGTGCCATGGCAGGCTGACATTGTCTCACGTGGGACACTTGAACAGTGATGCTGTGAAAGTCAAGTACTAGAAGTGAAACAGTGATGCTTGTATGTGTCGAACTTGTGTAAATAAACATCCACAATTTTTCAGAACTTGGTGTTTTATGTCTTTGAGCAGAAATGACAAGGTGCAAACAATAAAAGTTAAAGTTTGAAAAGTTTACTTAAACAGTTAAAGTGTAAAAAGTCATGTTAAAAAACAAGGTGCAAAAATATGAAATTAAATACAAACACAATGAGCAATATACAAGTGCAAAACAGCAGTGCAGTGATAATAGCAGTGAGTTCACTCCTGCGAAATGTTCAAATTAAGGCTGTGACTCTGCTGGAGCTTCGGTCTTTTTAATTTCTTCTCGTAGCAACATGTAAAGACTGTCCATACACCCAGACCTGAACTGGGGCGCCACCCTCCGCAGCATGTCCACCAAGACCAGGCCGAACCGTGAGAGCTCATCTGAGGATGCTTCCATCCTTTCCTCCATTTCAGCTCTTCTCTTCTTGAGCTGCTCCAGCTCAGCCGACCGCTGGTTGATGTAATCATCATTGTCCTTCCTTTTCCTCTTTTGGCCCACCCGGGACAGTGGAGACTGACCTGGGGAGCCCAGGGATGGCCGGGGCAGTTGAGACTGACCGGGGGAGCCTGGGGGTGGCCCAGCTGGTGGACAGGGGAGCTGGGGAGACACTAGTTCTTTTGAGTGTTCTTGTGGTGGCAGGGAGACAGATGATGTTGATGGGGGAGGTTCAGGCGATGTTGATGGGGTAGGCTCAGACGATAATGGTGATGGCTCAGCCGATGGGGGAGACTCCGACAAAGGACACGGAGACAGACTGGATTCTGTGGGGGTGGGTGAGGCCTGTGGTAAAGAGAGAACAAAGATAAAAGTTACATACAGTTTTACAATATTATTGTATTGCCAATCAGTCGAAGCACAACACACTGAACACAATACTGTTTTGCACTCTGATGAGACTGCTAGTGTGCTAGCAAGCCCAAACAAAGGCTGACCAGACATCGTATGGTCACATAACAATACTATTACAATTGGTCTACTGCTAGACGTTTTTGAAAATGGTATGGATTCTATTAACTTGAAAGCTGAATACTACTCAAACAATGTGCAACAAAAACAGAAGGTGAACACAATAGGATGGGGTTTGATGAGACTGCTAGTGTGCTAGCAAGCCCAAACAAAGGCTGACCAGACATTGTATGGTCACGTAACAATGCTTTTGATTACCTACGGATTACTAGCGAGTAAAAAAAAACAGTTTACAGCCATGAAGGCAAAAGTTATATATATGTTGTTGCCAATCATTTATCACACCGTGAACACAACAGGCTATGTTTTGCACTCTGACGAGACTGCTAGTGTGCTAGCTAGCCCAAACAAAGGTTGACCAGACAAATATTTACCTTGGCAGGAAAATTCGATGAAGTGGCCCGGTGTTTGATGTGCGGGCTCAGCCAGGACAGCATATGATAAACAAGAGGGAATTTCTTCCCCCCTGCATCGCCGCTGCATGCCGACATCGATTTTCGGACAAGGACGAACCGGTCCCTCACATTCTTCCACTTCGTCTTGCATTCCAGCACCGACAACCCGAGGTTTCGAGCGACCTGCTCCCAGGAGTTGACGGCCATCTGGTGGTCCTTGTAGTTGCGAGACGAGACCTCGTACAGGTTCGGGTGCTTGCGAACCTCCTCCGCCAGACGCTCTTCCATGTTGTCCATTGTAAACTGAAGACTTTTTAAAAAAGGCGGTGTTTATGTGGAAACCGGAAAAGCGGTCTCCAGCGGATGTAGTTAGCGGACCAATCACAGCCAATGCCGCTTATTAGTGTAAAAATACTACCCATACCCTCAAAGTGAATGCTAGTAATGCCGTGTTACTCAATGCATTCGTTAAACCTGGTGCATTTTGATCAGTATTATTAAAAGAAGGCTTATGAGATCGGCAGTAAGTCTAGTGACGTAGTTGGACTCATTTCAATCCTGTCTATAGCTGTCCGCCGTGGATTGGCTGCGTTCCGTTTCTGCCGCTCAACCAAGCTACAGCAAAGCTTCATAATATTTTCAAATAAACGACTCAAATGCAGTGTTGTGTGTCATTTCTTAACTTGAAGCAACTATAATCACTGCCGTTACAAGTTCGGCTGTAGTAAATATTTCATGTGTTCAGCAGATAAACCAATCCAAACCCTGCCTACTGTAAGCCTACTGAAGCGGGAGAACCAAACTGCATTGCTGTTTGGCGTAAATCTATATTGCACGGTTCTAAACACATCCTAAATAAACTCTCTTTACTTTTTCTTTACATATATCGACTTAAAGCAATGTCATCGCTAGTTCGGCAGTACTAGATATTCGATGTAATCAGTATATATATCTTTTTACAACCCTATTTTAACATATATGTTTGAAAACTGAAAAAACTACAAATATCACGTGACTTGGTATCAAGCTATATGTCGCAGCTCAAGGGATTTGTAGTTTCTACCACGATTAGTGATTTCCTTGAATAGGAGGTTATAAATAATAAAATGAATACATAGCCAGGGGTTTAAGGGTGTGGGAAACACATTTCTTACCAGAATTTAAGCATATAATTGTCAAGTGGGTGAAAAGATACCATTTTGGACAGCGCTCCCACTTTCTGTCTATATCCACTAGGTATAGTCACACAGGCACAAAAGGCAGAGTTCATAAGCTTTCTACAGCACTTTGTCCCATGTCTATAGCCCCTTTTGATGCAGAATTACAAGCCTTCAAAAATTCTCAGAAGTCAGGGTTCAAAGGTCAATAGTTCAAAGAAGGAGTCAGTTACAACCCCTAAACTAACATATGTTATTCCCCACGTTGAGACCTTTCCAACAATATCTTTATTATAGTCCTACAACAAAGTATGGATTTTCACATTTCATGAACACAGCTGTGCTCAGGCTTAGATTCAGAGAGCCTTTTGAGGGCTCAGTCCATGATATAAGTATTGAGAAAAAATCATGTAAGGTAATCATATCTGACAGATTTACAACTGAATTAGTAATTTATATTGTATCTGCTCATTTGTTTTTGCCATTTAATTCCACCAGACATTTTGAACCTGTGTGTAAACTAACATCACAACAGCTATTTGTCAAGGGACTTTGAGTAAATCAGTTACACATACCGTTGTTATGATGTCCAATAGGTCATTTCTGACATCTGTGTGTTTCAATGAAAAAACAGCATCTCAACAAAACACTAATGAGGATATGCGACAGGGGGCATTCCTTGATTTCAGGATATTGTAACTTCTATCATCACCTATAGTGTAACTACTGGTTCACAGCTTATGCCTTTAACAATAAATGTTAATCAAAACTAAATCAATTCTGAGTAATTAACAAGCAATATAAGCACAAAAATTCAGCTGATGGGTAAGAATGTACTTCTCGATGACATGGGCTTGTCTTTTATGCTGGCTAAGCTACTGGAATGGGTGTGATTGGATGAAGTTGTCTGTTAACCCCTCACCCTTTTTAGTGAAAACAAACCTATTCAGGCTGCTAATTTATAAACTGTAAACAATCATGAAACTGAATTGAATGGAAATGAACACAGACAGAGACAGGTGGCAGGTATTTTATTTTAAAACATTACCAGACATTAACATTTATCATTCACGTAGCCAGGGTGGTTAGCACTGATGCCTCACAGCGAGAAGGTCACAGGTTCGAATCCATGGGCTGACTGGTTCCTTTCTGTGTGGAGTTTGAATGTTCTCCCTGTGTCTGCGTGGGTTCTCTCCGGGTTCTCCCGCCGTCCAGAGACATGCTGGTTAGGTTCATTGGTGATTCTAATTGGTCATAGGTGTGCACGTGAGTGTGGATGGTTGTCTGTCTCTCTATGTTAGCCCTGCGATAGACTGGTGACCTGTCCAGGGTGTACCCCGCCTCTCGCCCGATGACAGCTGGGATAGGCTCCAGCAGACCCTGCGACCCTTAACAGGAATAAGCGGGTATAGAAGATGAATGAATGAAATAATTCATGTAGCCTGTCTCCTCAAAGATCAAGCAAAACAGATCATAAAGCAGTTATATCAAAGAATATCTAATAACTGTCAGTCTCCATAACTGGCATACAACACAGCAACAATAACAAAATCACTATAACACAGTAACAGTCTATTTCAGGATGTTACCTTTGAATGTTGTCTTTTGGCTCCCAGGAGTTTTTCCACTTTGTCCCACTGCAAGACAGACAGATAGACAGCATTAAGTATTACTGTTAAATTGCTTTAAGATTATTGGAAAATGTACAACGACACATTCCTCAGGTATGCAGATATTTGGTAATCATAATACCTGGCTATGTATGCAACAGCCTGTATTTGAAGATGACGCGATAAATTAGTGTAGCCAAGTTAGATAAAAAGGTGCATTATGTAACACAGTATGCATGTAGTACACAGTCTAGTATGTACATTGTGTACTACTTCACACTTTAAATGATCCAATGATCACTCTGACCTGTCATGAGGGCCTCAGGTTCTCAGGGACCATGCCTGATTTCAGACATAGGGCAGTTATATATTAATATATTACTTAACTACTTCAACACACGCTTTGTCTTCGGAACAATAGATACTGTGATTGGTATATTAAGTATGTAAAGTATGATAATAGCATTTGAAAAGCGGCTTACAGACACCAATGGACACCTGCCTTATCTGTCTGTCCTTTTCCATTCCAGGTTTTCACTTTTTAAACAACTTTATTTAGCTTTAGCAACATAGTTACAAACATGATATTCACCTGTGCATGTCCTGTCTTCTAAAAGTCATATTTACATAACTGTTATCATGATAGCTAGCTAGCTAGCTACCTTTAAAAAAAATAACTTTTGGCTAGTTGTTTTAATTTAACGTTAGCTCTTACAACGTTAATTACCCCCCGTAGTAATTCTAGATAGTATACTAGAAGGCGAATCAACATTGAAACGAGCTGACAACATGTTATATTGTTCTCAAATGTTAATTAAACACATTTGCTGTACTTACCTTAATTCGTCCAACTATGACACCGATGTAGTGGATTAATCCCCGCAATCCGCAATACTCCCCTGGTAGGAGCGCTAGTGCAAGAAACTGCAAAATACACATTTGTAACACAAAATCAATCGCCAAAAAACAATGCGAATGCATTCTATTGCAAGTCTATTGGACAGCTTTATGCGTTGAAAAGCAACGATGAGGGATTTACATTCAGGTCTATGGGCGGCCCTAGTCGTCCAAGAGCGACGCAATGGGGGTACCTTCTGCTTCAAATGTTGACGACAGGGGTCAGTGACCAAGCGTCAATATGTGACGATGAGGGGGTGAGACTGGGTTGCTGTGGGATGATCCACAGAGGCCCCTCCCCTCAAAGGCCCCCCACTAACAATGTTCTCTTACCAGACACCACAGGACACCCTGTTGATGTGCATGTATGTGATTGGTTGTTTTCAAGGCCACTAGCTGAAACAGGTCGGTCTAAAGCAGTTGTTCTATCTACTACAGGTGTTACCAGAGTCTTCAGGACATCTATGGTCGTTTACCTTACTCTGACCCTGCATAGAGCCAGCCAGGGTCACATAGTCCAGCACTCCCACTCATTTTTATACCTCTTCTTTAGTCGATATAAATTGGAAGGCTACCTTCAGACCTAGTACTCCAATGGCACCCCTGCTCTGACGGACAGGCATTTTTGAATGTTCATCTGGGTGATTCAGAGTTCTACGTATGAGAAATCTAACAAATGTTTGCCTTTGCTAGATGCTACATGCGACAGGCCCGCTACATGGCTAACTAGATGCAATTAGACCATCTCTGTGGTTGAGCGGCACGGCAGCATATTGCTCTTGAGATGTACGCCACGTTCACCGCCGTAGAAGTGTCGGCACTTAAAATGTCATGCAGAGGAGTCCAACGGCCGTGAGGAGGATGAAGGTCTGGTGCTTTGGCGCTCCGAGTCAAGAGTCGCTGAGAGGGTACAGATGGAAATGTCACAACTGGATGCTGATTGTTTGGCGTCATCTCAATCACGGTTTCAGCATCTCCAGCTAAAAAAAAGCACATGGAAAGATAAAAATATGTGAGATATTATAAGGTGGATGCAAACACAGTACACGTACCCTGGTGAGCATACATTAAATTAACCACTGCGCTGCTGCAGGAAGAACAAAGCTGTCAAGGTCAGCCGCTGGGAGAGTTTGCCGTCGTTACTCGGCTCCTTGTTACGCCACCAGCTTCATTAGCCGCCTGATTGGCCTTGAGTTCAGCGCCCTCATGAATCTGTTTTGTCACAGAGTCATTACTGGTTGTGACGGTCATGACGGGACCACACACACACACCCTCGGTTGCAATGTGCCGTTGTAATGTGGGATGCATATAAATGAAACCATTTATGTGACTTTAAATGACCATGATGGCTTTAACTAGAAACGTTTGTTCGGCTGCTGTCGACTGCAAATTAGAGATCTAATGAAGTCTGGGTAGAAATACGCAACGGCTCGAACACACACACACACACACATAGAGAGAGAAAGGCTTGTGGTGTAACAGAGACATCTGAGTCTGAGACTTTAATTGGGCGGAAACAGCGGAGAGACGACTCATGTGACAGCAGAGAGTAGTTGTGGATGGAGGGGTTACGGCGACGTGCCAGAGTGGGCTTCTCAGGATGATAAGTGTCCTCCTCCTCCTCCTCCTCCTCCTCCTCCTCCTCCTCCTCCTCCTCCTCACCACGAATCAGGAAGTGCATTCAAACCATTGAGCCCTACACTATGCAGCAGACAGCACCAGTCAAACGTTTGGATTTTGCTCATATTTTCAACGTAGTAGAGAAAAGCTGGAGACAGCGACACTCTTGATTGTTCACTAAAACTGTTATGTATTATTTCAGAGTGTAAAGAAAGCAGAATGTTGCTTGGATATTACAGTACATTTAGCACTATTTTGCATGGGACTCCTTTTACCTGGTGGCCTATTGCGAAGGTCGTCTGTGACCTTAATCTAATCGTCTATGTCCGTAATTTGTAAAGTATAACTCAAACCATAAATCACCAGCCAAACTTCTCCAAACACATTCATTTGAGAAAACTAATCCAGTGTGAATCATCATCTCTGTAATTCAGCGGTGTGTGTGTGTGTGTGTGTGTTTTTATGTCTTTTAAGTGTTTTGTTTTGATCCTGAGATTTTTATTTTCTATTTTCTTTCACTCCAGAATTACAAAGGCTGTGTAATAAATGAAAGTTTGGACAGATGTCCAACTCAAAACCATCAGTAGAACAAGATCTTGGAGCAGATTTAGACGTGTTTTATTTTATTTAGTGTTAGCATCGATGTGTTCATTGCATCATTTACAGGTGGAGATAGTTTAAATACCGACAGCTGGTTTGCAAATTCTCCCCTTGGATCAATACAGTCTCATCACATCATGTTTTATTTTTTTTAATAATAACCTAAATCTGGAAAGTAACTAAAACTGTGGAAAAGTGTAGAGGTATAAAAGATCTGATACTAACTCTAGTGGCAGAGACATCACAACCCAGGGATAATAAAGCTGAGCCATAAAACACAGACGTAGGGGGGTCATTTCTAAAATCACATGAAAAAACTAATCCCATGTAAATAAGGCTTTTGTATTTTTTGTGTTTTTTCATTCTCTCATCCGTCATCATGAGGTCTCCATCCGGCCTGATTTCCAGCAGCTGATGTTCAGCTGCTCCTCCTGCTCCTCCCCGTCCTCCTGCTCCTCCTGTCCTGGGCCGGACCACATCACTGACACAGAGGGAAAATTTTTTCAGATGTTGTGGACTGACTGACCTTCATGTGTTAAAGTCACTGTTGTTTCTAGTTTTGCCGTAAAATGGATCCTTTTATTTCCAGGTGTCCATGAAGCTGTTTCACATCTTCCCAGCATACATGTCATGATACTGAGTTTGGGTCTGGCTTCCTGTTTTATTTTCAAATAGTTGAGGTTTTGCTTAGGCTCCGCCCCTCTTTAAGTCTCACCTGTCCCTCGTTACCTGGTCTGTCTGCCTACGTGTGGATGTATAATCCTGTCTTTATGATCTGCTTTCCCTGCTCCTCCTCGTGTCTTTCAGTCTCTTTGGTTTGTTTAAATGAAAACTGAACTCGGTCTGAGACGTCCTTTGAGTTTTTTGAGCCATGAACTAATGTACGTTTACTGTGGATAAATTATTGAAGAAACAGTGAATGGTTCAGGCTTTACTTACATGCAAATACTGATCACAATGCAAATATTGTCTCTTAGTCACAAACAGCCCTGCACCAGCCTGGTGCTAATTTCTGCCATCTGCATTGTGCTCCCACTTATTTAACCTCACTTTGTATTTGTAACAGCTAACTCCAAATTCCTATTTCCAGACAAAGCCTGGAGGAGGGAAGCTAACAGACATCTCAAAGTGTCAAACTGGCAGAGATAGTGTTAGAAACAGTGGGGGTGGCGTGTTTGTGTGTTTGTGTGCGCCAGCGTCGAGAATCCAGGGAAAAACAACAAAGTTATAAAGTGCAGAGATACAACCAGAGGGAGAGAGAAGCAGCTCTGAACAAATGTCTCGGGGACCAAGCAGCAAATTGGAACTGATAAAAGCTGCAGATTGGAAACGTCGGCTAATGAACAGTTTTCCAGAGTATTTGTCTTTAAAAGAGGAATAGGAGGAGGAGGAGGAATAAATTGCTTTGTAAAGACTACTACAGATATGAAATCCAACATTTTCTTGGAGCAGCTTTTAAGGATATCAGTGTTTAAAGCAGTGGGTTCTTTTATATTTAGCAGTTTTCAGCAGAGAGGGGATGCAGAAATAATAATATAATAAAATAAAATTGACACCGCAATGGATAATTAGTTAGTCACAAGTCTGGATAGATGATTACTTAAGGGTAATGGCTATTTAAAAGAAAACTATTTTTAAAAGGAATTATTTCAACCAAAACATGTAAGTCATGGATAACATCTAAAAATAACAATATAATAATTAGATAAAATCACAAATAAGCTAACACATAAATGGTTAGCTAGTGGTAGGCCAATGAGGTAGCTGCTAAAAGTAATAAATAAATCGTTAGCTAAAATAACCAGGCTAAAACTAATGAATTTATTAAATAGTTAAATAAAAATGTGACATATTATTCACTAAAAGTTAGAAATAATTGGCTAAATGTTTACATGATGAAGCTAAAAGCTTAAAGGCAATGGGTAAGAAGTTGAAACAGTCCTCAAAAATAAATCTTGTATATTTTACTTTATTTTTATTTTTTTTTTTTTTTTACTAACTTACACCTATTTTTCTTTTTCACTAGTGTTTTTCAACACTTTTTTTTTTTTTTAATATGTGCAACTGAGCTACTGTGACCAAACTATTTCCCTTGTGGATCAATAAAGTTTATCTAAGTCAAATGGAAAATGGCGGAACCAGTAAATATAACATAAGTTAAGATATGCAGATAAACAGCACATTGACACCAGGTGTAAATTAAATCAGTTTCATCTTCACTTCACACATTTAAATTTGGAATACGTCCTCCTCTCCTTCATCCTCTGTAGACGTAAAGTGTGATGAGTTCTCAAAGAATAAATCAGTCAGTGTTTAGATGTGTCCGTTTGGAGATTCATGTCCTTCTTCGGCTTCCCCCCAGTACAATAGAGCAGACAGATGTACCGAGGTCACGTCCCGTCTAACTGGGATAAAGTGGTGAGGTCAGATGTCCGAACACAAGAGACGATGGACATCTTTGTCAATCAGTCACAGAAGAGAGAAATTTAGATGTTTATTTATATCCTTTTAAAGTGTATATAGAGATATGCAGAGTTATAATATTACAACCAACACCTGTGAAGATGAAAAGGAGATCAAAAATCTGAACAACTCAAAGTGATTTATCTGGATTTCAATCCAGTGTTATGTTCAAACTTTTGATATTTAATCCTTTAAGACTCCCTCCTCTGATACCAAGCTGTGCCAACATAAATCTGTTCTGTTAAAACTGTGCTCACATCCACGCTGCCTCTGCTAAAGCAAACATATATATGCCTGTATAAAGAACCCAAACATTAACATTATGTGCACATAAAGCTGCAGTCTTTAGTCTTCTCTTCCATGCTTGTTTCAGTGTTTTATGTTTTCCGTGTAAAACTAATCATCGCACTCGGCTCTTTGCAATTTGAGCATTTTTCCATCTGTGCAGACAGAAGATGAGGAAAATTATGAATAATTGTCTTAATTTGGTGAAATCAGGGAGAGCGGAGAGGAGCTGAAAATCAGAAGAAAACATCTCTCTAATTACTCTGAGTGTTGTTCAGTGATCAGCTCTGATTGGTGGATGAAGGCAAACTGAAGTTCACACCAGACACTGTGTGGTTTAACTTTTCTTTTCTGTTGTTATAAAAGTGGACAAACAGAACAGCTGAGGTATAGTTTCAGACATGAAACGGCATCTCAGGACGAGTCTGAACTCTCAGACGACAGCCTCTGGTTTGAGAAGAAGACTTTCTGAGGACAAGAAACAATCTGACGCTCATCCTGTTTGAAAAGTTTCCCTCAGATCTGAGATAATACAAGGAGATCAGTCGTCATCTTTGAACCCTTAGTCTGAAGTTAAACATAAAATATTGTAATAGGCAAAACCCATATTTAATGTGTCTTGCGTCAGTTCTTCTTCTATGCAAAGAGAGAATGGGTGCAAGAACTCTGCACCAAAATATCCCAGTGTGTCTGAAGGAGTCACCTCTTTGGTTGTTACACCTACAAACTGTTGACCAATGTCAGGCTGTCGGTGTCCCAGGACGGCGTCGGGATATGAGTCTGGTAACACACCAATGGGACCTCATTTTGGGGCATGTTTAAACTCATGCAGAGAAAAGAAAACCTCTACATGCAACTGGAAAGTCCAACAAGCAATCACTGAGGTCCACCTACGTTGCTGTTGCCCTTAATGTCTGTCATTATGGAAATGTTGTTGAATTAAAACGAATCAGAACACTCTTTCTGTGTTTCGGTGCATTGAATTCATCCTCTGCAGACTCTGACAGTGGCTAATGACCAAAGAATGTAAAGTATAGACCTGTATTGTTTTTCTTATCTACTGGAGGTCACATTGTTCACTCCTTGCAGCCATCAGCCATGCTCCCACTCGCAGGCCTTAAAAAGAACATATGACCTAATGTATACCTCAAAAGACTTATAGTATGAAGCAGCATCTGATTGTGTGAAGAACTGCGATTACACTGCATGAAGCCCCACCCTCATGATCTGATTGGCCCGGCAGATGTTTGCAGGAGCGTGATCAGTTCCCAACAGAGAGACCAACTTTCCATCACACAAGATTTGTGGCCTGAGACGTTGGTCTGGCTTCCAGGGTGTCACTCTCCACCTGTGACCCTAGTTCCTGCATTGTTGGAACTAGTCGGACCCTTGTGGTTGTGCATGTTGGATTGGTTGTTTATCTTAGAGAAGCAGTGTACAAGAAGATGAAGAAGAATGGGCGTGTTGAGGGCACTCACCCCAACATGACACGATGATCTGGAATGATTAGACTGTAGACCAGAGGTGTCAAAGTTGTTTTAGTTCAGGGGCCACAGGCAGGGCCAACCAGTAACATGATAGCATGACAACCTATTAACTACAAATATTTCCCTTTGTTTTAGTGCAAAGAACAGGTACATTATCAAACTGTTTGCATTTAATGAACTATTACAAAACATTTTATGAACAAGCTAAAATATTCAGCACATTGCTGCCGTCTGCAATTTAGTTCTGGGTCAACTTGGACCCTTTGGTGGGCCAGTTTTGTCCCGCGGGTTTAGACCAACTGATCAGCATGATTCAGGAGAGGTCAGCTGTGTACGACGGTTTTTAGCACTTCCTAGCTTCCTAGTCTCCAAGTTTGCAGTAGCTCTTCCTGTTTCCCCTTTTGAACAATGCATACAGACTACTGCCTCCTGCTGGTGTGAAGAGTTATCTCCTCTCAGGTGCAGATCTTATGTACCGGCTGGTTGATGGCTGTAGTCTTTGTGGTGTTATCAAGTGCAACTTTTTGGTTATCTTTCGTTGCCACAGACAGTTTGGTGAGTCCAGACTTGAATGAATGGGTCATGTCAGTTCTACAGCGTTGCTCAGGATCAGGCTACCGTTAGTCCAGTGTTCACCATGCTTCCAGTATTATTCATTCCATTTTATCCATCTCTCTTTTTTTATATCTCAGATTCTTTGAAAATAATAAATTGTAAAACTTTAGATAATCAAGTAAACACACAGGGTACAAGGGCCCTCTACAATCAGACTCCCGTTCAACGTCTAAGTGCTTAATTTCAGATTCTCTAATGTCTGTAATGCATTGTGTCTCCAAACCCCCAAATCATCTTGTGCTTGAATCATATTCATCCCTCTGCAGCTTCATCTGCAATCATACTTGATCCTGAAATTCGATGACGGCGCCGCGCTGCTGAGTTATCACTGCTTTATCAAGGCTCGGGATAAGTGGCAGGGGGTCACTCTGCATCCTATAACGCGGGGGGATGTTGTTAACAAAACTGCACTGGATCAGCGTCCCAGTGTGTGCGTGTGTGTGTGTGTGTGCGCGCACTCCGTGAATTTCCCTACAGAGGCCGCGGTTTGCACGCGGCGCTGTAGCCGTAACAGATGAAGATGGATTAGCATCTCCGTGTGACGGTCTTAGGGAAGCAGAAACGGGATGGAGAGGCGCCCGGCACTCGCAGCGGAAACACATTACTCCACCCTGCCAAGGTCCCCAGATGAAAGGTTCAGCGATTTTGTTGGCTGGTTATCAAAACCAAGACACAGCAGTTTCCTCTCTTTCTCTCTATCTGTCGCCTCCCTCCTCCTCCTCCTCCTCCTCTGCCGGGAGACGAGGCTGCTGACTCAGCCGAGGAGTCACTGTGCTTCTTTTGTTTGATGGTGTTTCTCGTCTGTGTTTGGGTAGAGACGACTGTGGCCGTGTCCCAAAGCAGGGGTCGCCTTCCAGGAATGAAGTTGCCAAGAGTGAACCTGTGAGACTTTGTTAGCGACTCGGGACTGAATAGAAGTCTAGGGCAGGGTTTAAATAAACAATTCTCCAATTCAATTTGATCTTAAAGCTTAAAGATCTGATATCGCTCCATAAAGTCCTTGGATCAGTCTTTCAGTACATGCTGTTTCATGCATCTTCTTGTTAGAAATCTTGCAGTGGTCGCAAAAAACATGCAAATCTTGCAAGACCATGCAACGGGCGAAGGAGCCCCAGCTGACAATAGAGAAGAGCTGGACAAAAGCAAAGACACATGAAAGATGAGAGGAAGAAGATTGTACAAATACCACAAATCTCAGGAACCAATGACAACGTTAGTTTTAGTTTAAAGTAAAATAGTTCAGAAGCTGAAATATCTCACACTGTGAACTGGAATTGAATCGATTCAGGAAATCAGTAAAGATGCCCAGCCATATAAAGTTAATTCATTTATTTTTCAGTCAGCCACTCAGCTCCCTGGTATTACTCAGATACTTTTCTTTTAACAATGTTCTGATGATAAAATGTCAAAACTGTTTTTCAGACTCGCTGGATGCTGAGAGGATTCTAGTTTCCACATTACTCGGTGCTATGGATGAACCCAAACAGATCTGTGTCCTCTCAGCTCATTTGTCGCAGCAGCTTTATCGGCGCTGTACCCGGGCGTTCGGGGTTGTTTTTGATGACAGCTCCCCACATGAAGATGTACCTGACATTCATCGATCAGGTCAGGTCATTTAAAAAGCAGAACAAGAGCACGAAAATAACACAGCGTTCTCCTTTGAGCGGAGCTGAGGCGTTGTGCAGTAACCAGGCTGCAACAACCATGAGGTTAAATGAAATATCTGCTGAATAATCTGCACTGACAAAATAAAAATAAACCCTTTTTGGATCAAAACATAATAAATGAGAAAAACATCAAAAAAAGGTTCAAAGCAAAAGGATTTCCTGAAAAAAATACAAACGTTTAAGGAATAAAGTCAATTTTTTGGAGCCTCTTGCTGGAAAATTTGAAAGGCATCTGTCCAAAAGCCACAAAATGCAACCAAAATCACCAAGAGCATTAGATCAACATTTTATCTTGTGCTTTAATCTCCCAGATTACCGACACTAGTGTGGACCAGCATAAAAACTATTGCGAAGCGTGCAAATCAGCCAGTATTGGGCTGCAGAAGACGACTATTGCAACTTCTCTCATCTAGCAGCTGACGACGTCTTGTAGTCGCTGAGAAAGAAGCACAAGCAGTACACAATTAGTGTTTATACATGCATACACATGCTGTCTTTGGTTATGTTATAAATAGTAATTAGGCAAACCACTGAAATTATCCCAAATCTATTTCCCCATCCTAACACCCTTTTGATCCTCCCACCATCCAAAGACATGCTGGTTGGGTTCATTGGTGATTCTATATTGGCCGTAGGTGTGAGTGTGAATGGTTAAGGTCCTGTTTCATGGGACAGGACCTGAAAGTGAACATGTCTCCTGCGTCTGAGTCCGGCAGTCTGGACCTGACCGGGCCTCTCAGGTGCGTTTGTGTTGAATGTGATGCCTGTCACAGACCAGCGCTCTCAGGGATCAGTCAACCTGGCAGGTCATTAACCTGACAGAGGCAGAGCAACAGCCATCTACCTTCCAAAGGTCAGGAAAAGGTCGGCTTCATGCACTGTCTCCTGTGACTGATATGGAGCCCCCACCCCACCCCATCCACCCCACCTCACCCTCCATGTCATCTTTTATCAAGCTCCATTCCCCAACGCTCAGCTTCTGCACCAGCCCTCTCCTCCTCTTGGATTGTTCCTGTCTGCTGTGCTGGAGACTTTGGAGTCAGACATTTTGACAGAGGTCACCAGTTCAAAGGAAGGAAGGAGGTTTATATTGTAACAGAGACGTGACCCTGGAGTCTTAGGAGAGGATGCTGCACACAGAAATAAAAGGAGGCAGAAAAAGAAACCAAAGAAGTGTCCGCCCTGGATCATCTTCTGTTGACACATCCCCCACGGTGCTCCACAGCGTCGAATATACGTTGTTAGAGTCTAAATGACTCTAACAACGTATATTCGACGCTGTATTATTTATAATATACACCATAATTAATTTATTGGCCAATGCAAGGAAGTGGTGACGCTTCGTCCATATTTATATACAGGCAAGAAAAATGTAATGACATGTCACCTCGCTGCAGAAAGTAAGTCCTGATACGACTTGATATTTACTCACTAACAGAATTCAAATGAACTGTAGAGGAGGTTCTGTGCTGTACAATAAGGAGGCTGGTCCGGCTGTTTGTGGCATTTATCTAAAGATGAACCCATTGTTGCTAAAAGTAACTCAGAGACGTTTCAATGTTCCTCAAACGCTTCGTTTTTAATTTGAACGTTGTGCATATTTCAGCAGGTGAGTCGATACGTTTCATTATTCTCCCAAAAATATGAAGCTGTCAGCGATGTAAAGCTTTTTATAGTTTTATTTATCAATCGGACAAATGGATGCATTTAACAGACTGAAGAATGGTGTTAAAATCCCTCCATCTGTTGTTCTGACGCCCCGCTGCAGCATTAATCCCTCGTAGAAGCATTTCTCTCTGTTCCTGGGGAATTTAATAAACTAGAGTTTATTAGAGGGGTTTAAACGTCACCCTCAGTGGCAATGAAGGAACTCTGTGTGAATATATTGTTTGAGAGCAACTTTTATATTCTTTTCCCTCTTTCTGCCTCACACCTGTAGAAATTCAAGAAGAACTCTGGGTCCAGTAGGTTGCCCAAGGATACTTGGACATGCAGAGGACCTGGAGATCTCACAGTCAACCCAACAATCAATGGTTCTCTACCATATGTTCCACAGTTGCCCGTATACAGTGTTGGGAAAGTTCACTTTCTACGTGAACTAGTTCAAACCTCAGTTCACAAATTTTAAAATGAACTAGTTCATTTTATAGTTCATAATTCAAAATTTTGAACTAAGTTCACAGTTCCAAAAAATGAACTAATTCAGTTCTTTTTTTCCATATATTGCTCAATTATTGCCATAGCCCATATAGAACCACAGACAAATTTTTTTTATTTTAATAAATTTCCATTTCAAATTCCATTTCAGTAGCCTACAGTAAAAAGGAATACTGGAATCCTTTACTCAGTAAAAAAGGAATACTGGAATTCTTTACTCAGTACAGTAAAAAGGAATACTGGAATCTGGCAGGTTGTCCAGCTGCGGCTGGGAGATGACAATGGACCCACTACTGTACGCTGTTACTGGAATTTGGGTCGAGGATGAGGATTTGTCCTGACTGTCTTTTGTTTTTTTAGTTGCTTGCGCATACCTTGAGAGGCTAGCCGTGTGCTTTAGTTCAATATGCCGTTTTAGATTTGCTGTGGATGTTACTGACGTGCGGATTTTCTTCCTGAAAGCCGGCGGGCACAGTTTGCACATAAATGTAAGATTGCTCCCATCATCCTCACCGACCACCTTGTCATAAAACTGACTTAAGTGATCATACTTTGTCGCCTCCATGCTGCTGTGGCTTCCACGCTGCATTTTGTTTTGATGACGCATGCGGCGCTAGGCTACGACACTGGTGGCTGGCGTTGCCAGATTGGGTGTTTATTCCGCTACATATTAAGGCCTGTTTACGGTGTGTTTTAGCCGGGGTTTCGCCTGGAAGGCTCTATAGAAATCTGGCACCCTATAACTGAGAGAGCGTGCCGTTCACAGACACCAGAATGAACGAGTTCACAGTAACGTTCATCAGGCAGTAATACAGTACGTTCAGTTCACGTTCGCCCAAAATATGAACGAGTTCATGAACTATCGTTCAATGAACGCGTTCAGGCACAACACTGCCCGTATATAAACTGGACATATCGAAAAAGGGATGAAAGACGGCAGTCTGAACAAGATGGTTGTGTGTTTGTCCTCCCTAGAGACAACATTTTAGAAATTGTAAGAGATGAAAAAAAAAGTGAAGCCAAAGCAAGTAGAGCTCCCCCTGGTGGCTGGCTGCAGTATATGTCATAAGCTCCACCCCCTTCATGTTAGTGGGCGGGACTTGGGCCAAACTAAAACACTAAAATATGCGTCAAATATTTTTTTAAAGGATGGTTTCTGTCATTTTAGGTAGTTAATATAATGTTGATGTATGTTCAAGTTTCGTTTTAGTTGTTTGCCGCTATAGAAACAGGATGTGACATCATGGTGATTGACAGTTGCCACTGACAACTGCTCCATGAAGCTTTGTGTTGGCAAGTGTGCAGCACACTCTGTTGGCTGTAGTAGTTGCAGCATAATATGACAGAAATTTGGTGCAGGGAGGACGTGGGGGTGTACGGAGGGGTCGATGAAACCCTACCAAATTTTACTATTGCTATGTCACATAATAAAATGGCTATTAGCTGTAATCTTATCTATCTCCTGCCACTAGTACACTCCTGTGCAGGGGCAATTCTAGGTTCTGGGGGTTCCCCAGGAACACATGCATATGTCCCCTCAGCTCGATCCCTGACAGCTTTTGATTGGCTAGTTATTTTCTCACATTACCTTCTTGCTGCTGCTGCTGCTTTTCTAGAGTGATCTGTTTTCATCTTTTTTTTTTTTTCAGAGCCTGACAGCTTGTTAGTGTACAGGCGTGTCTGTGTATTTTGAGGGGTTTCTGAGGCGGACGTTTTTAGGAAGCTGTAACAGAATCACTAATTATTCAGTCAAGCTGTCAAACGACGAAACTGTAAAAATCTGAGCGACCACCAGAGAACCAGAGGCTTTCAGAGTTTCAGAGCGGAGGGCTTGAAGACTGTCAGTCAAAGGTACCGGTCCTGACACAGATCCAGTTTGATTAGATGAAGTCTGGACCAGCTTCAGGGAGTCTTTTTAAACTGAGCAGAGAGGAATACACCAATAAAAGAAGAAAGAAAAATGAAATAAATAAATGTTAGAATTTCTTTGTTTCATCCATATGACTTCTACAGCATTTTATTCTTAATAGATGTTCAAATGTACTTTTTAACTCATTAAAATAAAACAAAAATGTCCTTTACGACACTTTTTAAGTCTAAAGAGGAAGAATAGTTTTTATTCGTCAGTGTAACAGAAGGATTTTAACCAAGCTCCGGCCTCAGGCTGTAAGGACCATTTCCTTAGCTCGTCCGTGTGATGAACCTTTCCACATGAATGTAGTTAACGGTGACATCGCCTTGTTGCTTAGTAACCACTCCCCCGACGACTGCCCCCGGTGTTCGGCCTGAAAAGATCAGAGTCAAGGTTAGCAGCAGCGGCTTCACCTCCACCTGGATCGTTATTATCGGCCTTGTCCCTCGTCCAGCTCCTGGCCTGGCACTGAACCCCGGGGGACGCCCAGAGAAAAACGAGTTTACCTGAAATCGCTCTTTAATATGCAAGAGGACAGAGGGCTGTTTAAATCACATTGCTGTTTGTTTTCTATTTTTTATTAAACTAGCTTTATGTTTTCTTTTCCGACAACGCCTCCGGGTTATTAAATAAAGCTGTAAATAGTCAAAGTTATTTCTCTGTCAGTGCTGGAGTCCTTGAGTTTTGTGCTCATAGATTTATGGACAGAGCAGCGACTAAGAAAAACATCAAGGAGCGATTCAAACCGGAGAATGTGGAGAACAAATGTGTGCAATAAATAATATCAGCAGAAATTAAAGCGGTTCATATAAATCATTTGTTTTCTCTCAGAGTATGGACATGTTTCAGTAAAGAGGAAAGTTTGATGTTGAATGATATTTGTAAAAGTTGTTGAAATCCCAAATGTACCATATTCAATCAAACAATATCAGGCTTTTGGCAGCCTTCACCAAAATGGCTTTTTATTTATTTATTTTTACGAGGGAAATCTTTTTAATTTTCAAAAGGCTACCGTAAGAGTATACATTTTTCGTTGTTACTGATATTTTATTATGAATACTTGCTTTATTGAAGCAACATGTAATTACTTCACACTGTATACTGTAAAACAGTTGTGAACAATGTGATGCAGCAGGTATTTATGGTCCTTTCATCTAATCAGATGTAATCTGCATTATACCATTTTTTTTTTAACCATTTTTTTCACATTTTTCTCATTTAAATCAAACTGGTTATTTAAAAAGCATATATATATATAATCTGAAATAAAATTATTTAATACATATTAGTGCAGTTATTAGATATTTATTAGGGATTGCCCTATGCAACCTAACACAATTAAATGACTGTCATGACCTATATAATTTATAATTATCAATTAGGAAAGTCATAAGTCATTGGGGAAACAATACAACCAACCCAACAGGCATGACGAAAATACAAATATAATGCACAGAATTTATTGTTTAGTAAATTAGTATAATATGCCGGATAAACAAATATATTACAAAACTAAATTAAAAAATATTTTCTATTCCTTTTTTTATGTCTTTCTATTTGTTATTGCACCTGCCAGGATTCACAGGGTTTAAAGGAAATAATCAAGTACAGTTACATGTAGTACGTATAATAACGTATAGTACTTTAGTGAACGACTTCCTTCTGTATCAGGAAGTTAAAGAAATATGTGTGGTGTACCGCAGTTTAAAACCTCATCCAGGATAAGAAAACAGAAAAAAATTGTCAAATTCTCACCCTGCAAGTGAATCCGCAGCAACTGCACAGGAACAGATTCATTTTGCAGTTAAATTTCAGCTTTTTTCAAAATGGGAATTTGAGTGGAGAGAAAAAAAAGATGGGGACCATGACTAGAGCCCTGAGGATTGCCACATAGCTTTTTATGTTTCAAGTGCATAATAATTAAACTTTTAATAGAAAATATTTTTTAAAAATTAGATGAACTTCATTTCATCGGTCTGACAAACACCTCCCAGTAGTTTGGAGAGTTAAAAAATAATGGAAAATCTATTATTAATTTAACTCGTGCATTCATTAGTTAAAGCGTTGTCACTTTCAACACTACTGAAGCGTCCTCTGTTACCTTCACAGTTTCTCTTTCATAAAATATTTATGTTGGATTTATTTATTTATTTATTTTTGTGTCACGTTTTAGTCCCTTGTTAATGATAATGATAATTTGTGTGAAATGTTCTGGTTTTCACGGCGGCAGCATCTTTGGCAGACACTCAGAGGGTGTTAAAGATGTCTGACTGCAGGATTTATGGAAGCAGAATGGGCCGTAAGTCAACTGAGCTGAGGCCGATAAAAAATGAATAACTGATTGGGCATAAAAGATTCAGGAGTGGATGATCCGTCTGTGCTGCTGTAAAACACCGACTTTAAAAGACACATTAGGACAAATACATGCGAAGAATTTCTGAAAGCACGCAGAGAAGAATAACAACAGCTTGAGCACGTGGGTGTTAGTTTCTTTTATAATCCTGTCATATTTTCTACTATCGCCATGTAAAACAAATAAGATATTTACAAGCCAGATGTCTCCTCAGACTTTGAGGGAATTGGTGATAAATCATCCTGAATCTCCTGCAGCGTGGACGTAGGATTCCCAGGCGGCAACCACAGGATCTGTGGGTTTAAACGTGACTCCCTGCAGAAGACAGGTTTCACCAAGCTGCAGCCTCATGCAATATCATCCAACCACTGAAAGAACAGACTCTGAGAATGTAGATTTAGGCATGGCATCTCAAATCCTAAGACTTTTCAGTAATTTACCACCAGTTTCAGATCATACCACCCAATCACCGTCATGGTGGACATTGTGGACATATATCTGGGTGACTTTACCAGAAACAGAGACAGCATGTATTAGAAAGGTCAGAGCCGCCTGCACTTCCTCAACAAACTCAGGTACTTCAGAGTCTGCAGAAACAAGCTGCAGATGTTTTATCACTTGGTGGTAGCCGGCATCATCATCAATAGAGTGCTGGGGTTGTAACAGGGCGATGACAGCATCAGGAAAGCTGGCTCTGTCCTGGGAGTCGAGCTGGAGCTATGGTGGAGGTGTCAGAGAGGAGGATGCTGAAGAAACTGAACAATGCACGTATTCTGAACAATGCAGCCCCGACAGACTGGAGTCTTACTGGAGCACATCAGCCATACACAATGCAATGACCATTAAAAGTGTACCTTGGTGTACTGCTCATCAATGCTGCTAAACCATCCTGCTTGGCCAACACAGACTCAGTTCTTATCAGAATATAAGTCTGGTGCATTGTTTGGTATTTTGAGTTTTAAAAAGGATGAACAGATCGAAAACATCTTTAAACTGTCTCTTCTAGCAGCTTTGCACTCTCCTGAGTTCTGCATCCAAACAGCCTCCAGTCATCAATTAAAAGCAGAGTTCCTAAACTAAATCTGGAGAGTGCAGAGGCGTCCCAAGTCCACAGGTCAGTAAAAGGCCAGACGAGAAGCGTAACCTCCGGAGGCTGAGAGCGGCCTCGGCAGACATCTCTGAATCACTGCGTACTTTCATGGATCGTGAAACTCTTCTTTGCCCCGAGGGCTCCCAGTAAAACTCCAGGACTTCAAAAGCACATAAAGTGTTCTGTATCTGATTACAGGCTGCAGCCTCTCTTTCCAAAGGTTTCACTTTCAATTTGTTTCACTCGCCTTCACCGTCATTAATCACCCAACGCCGATGTCTGATTCCTTCACTGTACACAACAGTAAGACCTCTCCGTGTTAAACTAACTATGACGCAGAGCAGTGAGCAGGTCAGGCTGGTTTCTATTCAGATATGCAGCGCCGTGCTCGGTCACAGCTGGGCTCTGGTCTGGTGATTTATGGCCTCCGTTTTTCACCAAACTCTCACCACTTCCCCAGTTGCTTTTCTCCCCAAGCCTCTCTAACTCCGTCAGGTACAGGAACCCGGGCCGTTATCACCACATGTGTGAAACGGCTTTAAAATGTCTTCCATGCATCATCCGGGCCTGAGAACAGAGAGAGGCCAAAGGGTCGAGCTGCAACCTGCTGGCACCACATACACTAACTCTGAGTCCACTCCACAGTTGCCCATACAGTTTTTATCGTTGAGCACTTCCCAAGAAAAAAAACGTAATATCCAAGAATGTTCCCAGAGGTAACAGTTGATTGTTGGGTGCTCCTGGTCTGAAGATTGATCATTAACTGTTTGTAAAGCTGCATCAACCCTCTGTGGCTTCACCCATGTGTTTCCTGAAGCTCAGTGTGATGTCTCTGGTTCCCACAGGGAAACTGACATCTCCATCGCATACAACACCGTCAGACATACATGTACACGAATTAAACCCCAAATACCCAACACCTAGAAAAAGAATAATAATAGTAATAAATATTGTGACTGTACATACCTGGCTATTGCATAAATATTGTGATTGCACATGGTTAAAACGAAAAAAGAAAAAGATACCAGCAATATGACCTTCATGTCTTCTTTGTGTGTTAAGTAGTTTCTTTCTCTTCTTCAGACAGACTGTAAATGTCTGTTATTCAGATAAAACTAGACTGAGTGGAAAATGTTCTCTGTTCTCTGGGCCACTGCAGGATTTTCAGTTGTAGTCCTAATTAAAACCCACAGGAGAGCAATGGAAGACTTGAGTCGCTCGTCAGCCTCATTACCAGGACCCTCTGCTCTCTGTTATCATGTTTTATAAAACCGGACAAATAAGAAGACATTAGATAACTGTAGAGAAAAGAAATGTCACATTTTTTTTCTAAATAAAATGCATGTTATCAAACGTACGACACAACGATCAGTCGTAACATTATGACCACCTTCTTAATATTGTGTAGGTCTACCTTGTGGTGACTCATCATAGAATTGGCATGGGCCTTCTGAGGGTGTCCTGTGGTGTCTGGTAACAGAATGTTGTTAGTGGGGGGGCCTTTGAGGGGAGGGGCCTCTGTGGATCATCCCACAGATACTTGATCAGTTTGGGATCTAGTGAATTTGGAGGCCAGGTCAACACCTTGTGCTGTTCTTCATGTTTTTTTTTTTAGTTGTTCCTAAAGTGTTTTTGTGTGTGTGTCTGTGTCAGGCTGCATCCTGCTGGGGATGGCTGCTGCCATCAAGGAGTGTCATTGCTATGGGGTGGGGGTGCCTGGTCTGGTCTAGGTGGGTGCTACATGTCTAAGTAACATCCACACCAATGAATGCCAGGTCCAGAAGTTTCCCAGCAGAACACTGAACTGCCACAAGATGGTCGATGTTATTTATGTCTCCTGTCAGTGGTCATAATGTTGTGGCTAATCGGTTTATGTAACAGATATTATTTGGGGTTAAATAAGTCAGTTAATAAAATGCAAAGAAACTTTTTACCTGCATATAAACTCAGATCATATATTGTCTTGGCTTTAGTTATTTGATTTAGATTTTTTCCTTTCTCAGGTCAAAGTCTATAGAATATAATATAAGGATTGGACAAAACAAAGGAAAACACACACGTGGTAACATTCAAAGCTAAAAAAAATGATTTTTGCAGCCTCTTAATTTGTGATCTATTTACATATTCACTCAGCTTTTGGTTGAAATAAGCAAAAATGTATCAAGTTTAGCCCACAGCTCAAACCTCACTCTCCTTCAGCTCTGTTTACTGAGAAACATACTTTTACATCACCTCTGACCCAAAGCTAAAAGCTGAGCAGCCTCATGTATAATGTAGTCACCCGCTGGGTGTGACCACATCCTGGAGTCGGTGCTTCCTCAGCTGTGGCTGTCACGCTCAAGTCTGCACCACGGTGCTCTGGAAGGAAACTACAGGAGCTCTGTAACGACTGACTGAATCACATGAGACACCGTGGAAGTGCATATAAATAGAAAACCACTTCAGGCATATTTTGTCCTGACAATGCGTTTCAAGTTGTTAAATGACGGTGAGTGCACGACACAATCAGCAGCTGGATGCTACCTGAGATCTTCCTTTAAACTTGAATAATGTAGTGTTTCCATTAACTCTCAGTAACAGTTGTTGCAGATTGTACGTGGAGGTGGTGCTGGTGTGGTTAACTTTAAATAACCAGATAGTGTAACTAATCAGTACTACTTGTCCTTCTTTACGTTTAACATGACGTTTGGATGCAAAATCCAAAGTTGCATCAGTTGAGATGTAAGTTTAAAATAAAGGTGATGAGTTCTGGTGACTTCTGTGGCTGTGCTTTATTTATTATTTTTTTTGCTGAAAAAAAAAAAAAAAAAGTTTTAATAAAAGTCATCTCACTGAATATGTCCTGAAGGTCTCCTGAATGTGATGACATTTGTCGCATGACATCTTTCTCATGTCAGGTCAGTTCAATTCCGTTTTATTTATATGGCATCAATAACAATACAAATTGAAACCCCCAGAGCATGAAGGCGACGGTGGCAAGAAAAAACTCACTTTTAACAGGAAGAAACAACAAACAACATGCTATACAATAGTAGCACAGAATTGCATGAGTAGTAATAGAGAAGAAATTAAATAAGAAATTAGAGGATAGGAGCTTGGCCCCAGAGAAAAATAACTAGAGGACAGGAGCTCGGGGCAAGAGAAAAGAGAGTAGAGGACAGGAGCTCGGTGTCAGAGAAAAGAAATTAGAGGACAGGAGCTCGGTGTCAGAGAAAAGAAATTAGAGGACAGGAGCTCGGTGTCGGAGAAAAGAAATTAGAGGATAGGAGCTCGGGGCAAGAGCAAAGAGAGTAGAGGATATGTGCTCAGTGCATCATCCCCCAGCAGCCAAGGCCTATAGCAGCATAACTAAGGGTTAACTAAAGTTTAGCTCTAATTATAAGCTTGATCAAAGAGGAAAGTCTTAGTTAACTTAACAGTAGAGAGGGTGTCTGTCTCCCAAACCGAAACTGGGAGCTGGTTCCACAGGAGAGGAGCCTGATAGCTGAAGGCTCTACCTCCCATTCTACGTTTTTGAAATTCTAGGAACCACAAGTAGACCTGAACTTTGAGATCTAAAATTAAAATAACAAATAAAATGTTTAAAACGAATCAATAAAATCTGAATATTCAGTGTTTTGTGGTTATTTGGTTCATAGTTTTGAGGAATTTATGGAGAAAGTTATTGGCACTTGTCTCAACTTTCACGCTTTTAGAGTATTTTGCGTCATTCAGATTTAAAGTTTCCTGAGACCAATTAAGCTGCCGTCTGTAATAAGATGTAACAAGATTCATTCCCTCTTTGTGTTTCATCAGGTTGTATTTGCCTTTGTGATACAGTATGAACCTAATCCACGGCGGAGATGTTAGCGAGCTGCCTCGGGAGAAATCCGAGGAGCAGTCGTGCTGCATATCCAAACGCTGGCCTTTTCCGAGTCGGCGGAGGAGCGCCTGCGCTGTGGACGACGTGCCACAGTAACGGTTGACTCCTGCCTGACCCCTGAGCCTCACTTTTAATCTGAGCCCAGAAGGCTTTGACATTTCTCTGACATTTACAATCGCACCGTTACCTCATCCAAGTGAAAAGGGCCTAGTTACCGCTCTCAGCAATCAATGGCCGGTTTGTTCACCCTCCCTCAGAGGCCAAGTCAAAAAGAGACGCGTGTGTGTGTAATCCTATTAGTATCGTCGATAAGCTCCACCAGCTGTACAGAGTAAACATGAAATAGCTCCGCTGGAAGAAGGCGTCTGGTAAAACTATACTGTTTTAGTTAAAAGCAGGAAGAGCACGGTTTCATATCAGCGTGGCAGGTTTTAGTCTGATGTCTGGATTTATTACAAGGTGGGAATTCTGCAGAAGAAGAAGCTTCAGTTCTTGATGAGATGTTTGTCTTTGTCTGAGGTTCACCTTCCTCCACACTGAATTGATTGGACACCACATGATTCCTGGAGAGTTGTCAGCTGCACAGTCCTGCTTGGGGAGAGGGGTAACCATCAGGTGAGGAGTTTCCAGGAGGGGTAGAAACATGGAGGTAGAAAAACAGAACTGGATATTCAGATATTCTTGTAATGACAATTCTATGTTCAGCGATTTGTTCTTTTAGGAAACAGATTCATCAGACCAGGCTACGTTTTTCCATCTCCATCTGTCTAGTGTTGCTGAGCCTGTGTCCACTGCAGCCTCAGAGTCATGTTACTGGTCTTCTGCTGTTAGACTCTGTCCACTTCTGTCTGCAGAACCGCTGTACGCTGGATGTTTCTTGTTCTTGTAAATCTCAACCCAGCTCACCTGGAACCTCGACTGAAGCTGCAGCCGGCTGTTATGCTGCTCTCCCACTCGCTACCGACTGGCTGATTGGATAATTGCAGCAGTAAGCAGGTGTCAGGTGTTCCTGGCGAGGTGCTCGGTAAATGGAACCACATTAAAGGCTCCGTGGTGCTGACAATTTCTCCACAGCGTGTGACACTCAGAGCTCAGCTTGTTGTCTTCAAATACCATTGATGCTTTAAGGATTAAATGCATGACTCTTAAGGAAGTTCCATCTAGTTCTTGGTGCAGAGCAGAGGTGCCCAATACATCGACAGCGAATGTAGTGTAGGTCGGTCTCTCATCTATCATCAGTTAGTGGCGGTTAGTGCAATACTCTACAAGCTAAGTAGTTAGCCTTCCCATTTATATCGACTAAAGAAAGGCTATAAAATGAGTGGGAGTGCTGGACTATGCCTCAAGATGTAGTGCCTCAAGATAAATGACCATAAATGTATTTCGTCATATGGGTTCATGTAGAAGGTGTGCCCACATATCCACATATATATACTGTAAATAGCAGTGGAGGACCGTACATTTTCCACCTTGGCCTTCAGTGACCTCCGGCCTCATTCAAAAACCTCTTTATACGATCGTTATGACGCCACTGCTATAGAAACATCTACAACATACAGATACGCAATAAAACAGGACGTTGCGTCGTATAGTGAGATGAATTAATCACTTAGAACAATTCAGTAAGCCTCCTGCAGCCACCAGCGCCACATACGTCAAATCCAGCAGGAGCATCAATGTTGACCCAATAAAATGATAAAAATATACATAAAAGATGTAAATATAATTCATTTTACTCACCAGGACTTAAGAAACTATTTAGAGTTCTCCTCAGAGCCTGTCAACCAAAGGTAGCGCTCATAGTTGCTGACCTGAAAGTTTCCCCGGCTGGGTCAGGCTTTAATGGGGTTAAAGGCCGCCCGGGGTTGGGTCCTCACGATATCCAGCTTTTCCTTCAAAGTCCGCCATGAAAATGTCTTTCTAAGAAGATCTGCAACCAAATCCTCTCCTCCTTCCTCCATCGTGAGTTCAACAAATAGCTATCAAAACATTAACGGGGACGATTTGCTTGTGCATCTCGCAACAGATGAACAAGATCCGCTAGCTTGGCTTAAACGGAGCGGCTCTCAGTTAAGAGTCTGCAGACATTTTATTTCCTACTTTTGAAGCTAGTATGCTGATTGCAGCAACTGAGCTGATTAAGTTTTTTGAAAGTAAGCGCAGTCGGTGCTCAGCTGCAGTCAGACAGGTGAAGGATGTAGAGGTTCCATCGCAGGCCTGAAAGGATGCTTGACGAAACAACTCTAAAATGCTTTAAGTTCTTTCTTTTATTAAGCACCTATAAAGCGCCGCCCTTTTTTCTTTTTAAATGCAGTAAATGGACTATAGCACGCACAGACAAAGCTCGGCATTATCCTCTTGTCACAGCAGCTGAACTGCAGCACTGCCGGAGCGGATAATAAGTGGCTGAGTTCCTTCTCAGTCGGCCTGAAACTCTGAGGGTTCACACTGAAAAGTCTGATGATGCATTTTCCCCTCCACTTGCCCTCCGCCTCCTCCTGCGAATCAGAAGTTAAGGAGGACTAAACAATGGGGCACAAAAGGTCTCGTGGAGTCAGAGCCAGAACTGAACTCAGGATAAAATCGATGTTAACCTTCCAAATGAAAGAACGCTGGCACGAACAAAAAGGTTGCCCTGTGTTCACGAAATTAAAAATACCACCCAGCCTCGGTCCTCCCATTCTGTGCCATTTAACAGACGCTGGTATCACGGAAAGGAGCTGATCTGAGTCTGAGAGTATTATTTAACATCAAAATCTCACATTAAGAGGAACAAACTACAGCTTTTGGCTCGTTTCTTGTCAAATTTGTCTTTAGATTTATAAACCGATCGCCTCCTGATTCACCATCACTTGCTACCGATTTACTAATCACAATAAATACACCTCATTTAACCAGAACAGATTGATCAGTCAGATGTAGAGGTGCTGGTTTAACCTTTACTAACCATGTAAACTCTTGATGTGCTGATTTCTCTCTGGTTGGAATAAATCCATTCTCTCTGAGCATGGGGTAAACATCAGGTGAGGGACAGAAACATGGAGGTGGAAAAACAAGATGAACCAAGATGGAATCAATGTGGACAGAGATGTTAGAGATGTGGAGACATCTTGGTTTTTATTTTACTACTCTATTAATCCATACTTGGAGCGGAAGTTTAGGAAAAAAATTCTCCTGCCTTTTCTTCTTCTTTCTTCTTCCTCATTGTCCTCTTTCTATCTCTTCTAAGATGAACAAAGCCAAAAAAAGTCTTCTTCTTCCGTTATATTTAGCAGCCAGACTCATATTCGTATCAGAATATGATTCTCATTACAGTCCTCAAACCAATCAGAGCCTTTTTGTTGTCCACAAAGTCAACTCCACGTCTCTCAGGTGACGTCTATGACTACTGTTGCTCTTCTGTCCATCACCACATTAAGCCCCGCCCCCCAGATGATCTGATTGGCCCGGCAGATCTTTGCAGGAGCAGAATCAGTTCCCATCAGAGAGACTCCAGAAAAAAACACACCACAAAAATGATGTGTACGTCGAGGTTCGTCTGGTCTCCAGGTTCTGTTTCCAGTAGGTTTGATGTTTTGGGGCGTGTAAACACATATATCTAATCAGATCATTTTATTTAGCATCCAAGTAAACACAGTTCAGTTCTCTGATCACAGCTGTTGATCAGGTCAACTAAATATTGTCCATCATTGATGAGGACATCATGTCATTAGTGCAAATCCATGGTGAGGTCAAGCTCTGATGATTCTGAATAAACTGAACAATCAGGAGAACAGTGACGCAATTAACCTTTAAATGAGCACCTTCAGCAGCTAACAGCTAAGAGTCTAATTCTTCCATTATATTCCGTTAAGTTTGCAGTTCTCTGGTGGAAAACAAAGAAATGCCTCTGAGTGACCTACAGAGTTAAACTGCAGCTGTAATTTCTGAACTGCAGGATCTCACATGAACGATGGCTGATTAAAGCCCAGGAGGACATGCTGGAAATGATCCCATCACAGACAATGAGGTCCTTCATTTATCACACAGCTTTGTCATGCTAGCGGCCACGTGTGTCGCGCTCTCGGCTCCCGTTTAGACGCCAACCTTCCTTCTGGTCCTTGGCCGACACGTTTAAATCAGGTCAATAAGTCGCTTCTCCTGAGACGCAGGGCTCCTCGTCCTCGGTGTAAACACTCCACAGACCACCGCTGACAGACATCAACACCCCTCAACCGTCAGCTCACTCTGATGCGCCGCTATGACGCCTCATCATCGTGATGAGCTTCTCAGCCAGCTGCGCTTCAAAATGGGAAATAAACGGCGGCGAATTAACGCCCGGAGCTCGCCTTCGCCTCGTCGGGCCTGCGGCAGAAAGTCATTAGGGCTGCGATGTACTCGGAGAATTAAAACAACAATGAGGGTTGGTTTGGTGTGGAATCAGGCGGCAGACTCCACCGTGTTAATATCTGGCAGATAGCGAAGGTGCGTTTGTGCTCGGCTGCTCATTCCTTCCTCTCCCCCCAAGGAGCAGGAAATAATTCTGCTAATCCTGCAGCCTCCGAGCTCCCGCACGCTTCCGTGTTCGTGTTTATATTTGTGTGAGCGCCTGTAGGTGAGGATGTTCACGTACTCTACCGCAGCCTGTGTGGGTTTGTTTGTTTTCTTGTTGAAATGTGAAGTTGCAGAACTCCAGGGAGGAATTTTGAAGTGTTGACAGAAGTATTTTATTCTGACGTGACTGAAAGAGCTCAGGGAGTTCCTCTTGTTGTTTTAGGCTATCCACCGTGCTGTGTGTGTTTTTGAAGGTGACCAGTCGGTGCTTAACAGAAAGTCCAGTTTAAATGGTTTAAAACAAACGAGATGGAGATTTTAAGGTGAGCCTTATTGGGATGCTGTGGCAGGACCTTAAACCCTTACTGAGGTTGATTTAAATCTAAAATGTCACCACAGCGAAATGAAAGCATGATCTCCAGTTATCAGAGGTCTTAGGTTGTAGTTTTATACTAAAATTCGCACAAGGAGCTTTTAGGTGGTACAACGATCAGGGTTGGGGTCCCATGAATGTGTCTGTTGTGATTCTCTTGGGACGTTCTGACCTTGGACTGTCTTTAACGTTTATTACCAATCAATACCCATTCAGGAAAACTTGCTAGAGGCGTCTTATGGTTCATCATTGATGTGATGGTCCCAATCAGGACAAATCAAGAATCAAAGAACGACCAGGCATAATATTGTGCAGGTCTCCCTTGTGGTGACTCATCAGAGAATGGACATGGGCCTTCTGAGGGTGTCCTGTGGTGTCTGGCAACAGACTGCTGTTAGTGGGGGGGGGGGGGGGGGGGGTCTTTGAGGGGAGGGGCCTCTGTGGATCATCCCACAGATACTTGATCAGTTTGGGATCTAGTGAATTTGGAGGCCAGGTCAACACCTTGTGCTGTTCTTCATGTTTTTTTTTTAGTTGTTCCTAAAGTGTTTTTGTGTGTGTGTCTGTGTCAGGCTGCATCCTGCTGGGGATGGCTGCTGCCATCAAGGAGTGTCATTGCTATGGGGTGGGGGTGCCTGGTCTGGTCTAGCTGGGTGCTACATGTCTAAGTAACATGCCAGGTCCAACAGTTTCCCAACAGAAGATGGTCAACGGTGTTTACTTCTATTGTCAGTGGTCATAATGTTGTGGCTGATAGGTGTGTACAAAATAAATCTGAGACACAAGTTGTTGTTTGTACTTACAAGTGTTTTCCTGCTTTACCGTGTTTCTATGCAAACTGCTGCTCTTCTCTTGGGATAAATTATCACTGTTCTCTGCAGCTCAGTGAGTAAATCACCAGTCACCAGTTTTTATTATTTCAACAAGAGACAAAAGCCACAGAGTCACTTGTTCCTGCACTTTCAATGAAACGGTCAAATGGTTCTTCTGCTCCTCAGTTTATCTTATTTTTCTACCAATCTCTCAAGTGGCTCTTCTGCCTCGCTCTGTCTCCTCTAATTAACTCCATGAGCTCATCCTCTTTCTCTGAACTGGCACTGACCGGCGTTCTTCCTCCTCCTCCTGGTCATCCACTGCTGAACTTAGCTCTGGTGTTGGAGGTAATTAGGACAGAGAGGCTAAATCAAATTATCCGACCGTGCGTGAGGACAAACAACAACCAAGCTGCTTTCCCGCTGCTGACACTTTGCAGTCCTGAGGCGAAGGAATTCAAATGTGAGAGTTGAAGACGTCAAGAGCAAGAGGCACGTCAGACCTAAGACTGTGTGATTTGTATTAAGACTGTATGAGGTTAACACACGGTCAGTCTTCTTGCAGCATGAACCTGCAGCTGCTCTGCTCGTACGAGGAAACGGCTCAGAGGTTTTTTCTGATTAACAGGATGAAGCATTTAACTTCATTAACCATAAAAACATACGCACAATTAGACCATTTTGAATGCTTATTTTTTCTTTAAATAGATTGCAAATGTTATTCATGCGTTTCTTTTGTTTTCTCTGCTGTATAATCAGCCTAATCAGCCCACAGATCATTCTTCTTGTTTTCCATATTTCCAGCACTTTAACAAATGAACCTATTCCAGCAGACTCGTCACACGTGTACCAGACATTTTTCTTTTTTTTTGTTCGCCCTCCTTGGCTGTGCTACTGAAAAGGAATCTGTTGAAGAGGCTTTTACATCCCCTGCTGTCCATTTGTTGTGAACTCTATTTATACCTCAAATGGTCAATCACGGCACTCAGCTTCACTGTGGTCCTCGTGGTTTCCCTGCAGGCAGGAAAAGAACCAACCAGTCCACATCGATAGAAACGTTCCTGGTGCAGAGACATTTACCGTCATTTGAGGAATAATCTGGATTTCTTTCAAGTCGGACTGAAAGCAAACATTCAATGACAGGCGGTTGACAAATACGAAAAACGATCTGTGCTATGAATGTAATGGATTTGTGTATTTCCTGTTCAAATAAATTAAGATAAAGTAACATTAGTCTTTATTTATCCTAGAGTCTGGAAATTTGCAGCGTTGCAGCAGCAGACAGAGGCACACAGGAAGAAAAGGAAAGCAATGAAAGCATTAAATATGTACAAAAACGATAGATAGATAGATAGATAGATAGT
The DNA here is from genome assembly GCF_963514085.1 of Chelon labrosus. Classification (NCBI taxonomy): domain Eukaryota; kingdom Metazoa; phylum Chordata; class Actinopteri; order Mugiliformes; family Mugilidae; genus Chelon; species Chelon labrosus. The sequence continues at coordinate 2,382,225 of NC_140339.1, read as the reverse complement.
GAGGCTAAAGATTAATATGACAAACATAAATTTGCCAATAACCTCATATTGTATGCACAATGTATGCACCCATGTGGTTGAAAGCAAGTAAGAAGCCTAAATTAGACCAACTGTTGCGTCAGATGAATTGAATTTAAAGATGTTGACTGCAAATATGGGCTGGAGTAATTTTATCCATCATTCATTCATCATGTGTAACCGCTTGTCCTCTGGAGGGTCGCAGCCTATCCCAGCTGTCATTGGTCTAGAGGGGCGGTCCACCCTGAACAGGTCTCCAATCTATCACAGGGCTAACAGAGAGAGACACTCACACCTACGGCCAATTTAGAATCACCAATGAACCTAACCAGCATGTCTTTGGACGGTGGGAGGAAGCTGGAGTACCTGGAGAGAACCCACCCAGACACAGGGAGAACATGAAAACTCCACACAGAAAGGAACCAGTCGGCCCATGGATTAGAACCCAGAGGCATCAGTGCTAACCACCACAGCACCACCGTGCTGCCCCTCTATCACAATCAGTCTTTAAAAGAAAATAAAGAAATGGATGAAACGTCTTCAAGAAAGTCCAGTTGTCCTTGACTCTTCACAGACATTATTCCCTCTGGCTCCTTGAAGCTTTTAATCTTTGAGGAATGTGCCATAACCGCGTCCATGTGCTGCTTGCTGCCCGTGCATGTTTGTGTGTGAAGGTTAATAGGGCTTCGTGTGTGTGTGTGTGTGTGAATGAGTTTTGGATGAGTCCCATTTGTAGCGCATCATTAGGCTACTCACTGCCTCCTGGCTCCGTCCTCTGACAGGCTGATCTATAAATACAACGGGTCCGCACGCTCGCCGCTCGGCTGATGTGACGCCGCACGAAGCCGCGCTTCCAACAGCTGCAGCAAACAAACAGCGTTGTCAAATAAATGAGGCCTGGGCTTTCTGTTTTTATTTATCTGCGGCCGCTTTGACTCATCCAGGGAGCGGTCGGCTGTGTTTGAGTGAATAATTGTGAAATTGCTGAAAAACTGCAAATGTTTTGAAACATCCCGGGGTCAGTGCAGGCGTATTTTTTCAGTGGATTGGTACCAGATGAAGTGGATCAGAGTGAGATCCTGTCTTTATTGAACTCTACCTGCTGGTGATGACGCAGCGAGGCAGCTCTTCATGCAGCGTTTCACTGAATATGAGAGAAAATTACACTGTCAGAACGATTACTTGGTCACATCTGTGGCTGTTCTTACCAGTGAGGTGGCCACATGTGCTCTGGAGACAGCAAACATCCAGAAAGTGGCTTCTCATTTTCACTTTCACTATTTAAAATGACAAACACAGCAGCTCGTATTAGCTGTGGCTAATTAACAGTGACCATGAACAGTGATGAAGTGCATCACCCTGACATGCGACTGAAACATCCACCAGTAGTAGAGTAGTTCTGCTTCCCAACAGCTGACCAAGCGTCAACGGTCAGGCCAGTTCCTCTAATGTCCACTAGAGGCTCCTAAAAGTGAGTCAATCCCCATAGACGTCCATGTTAAAATGTCTAACTTTACAGCAGAAATAAACATGTTTGCAGCCTGGTATAAAAACAGTTTTGGTCTCTGTAGCTTATTTATCTCTTTATGACAATTGTATGGGGAGAATTTTTTTGTAGAGCTAACCCGTTTAAATTATATCAAAGATTAAAGATCATTTCCAATATGGATACAACTCAGGAAACATAAGGGTGACGTCAGTGAGGGTCAATGAGACGTTAATTTCAAGAATTCCATTTAATGAGTTTCATTTTCAATAATATGATGTCAGTAATCTATGTTCATAAGTATTTTAGTTGTTTAGATGTCAAAGTTAAATGTCTACAGTTGTTGTGTTGTTGTATTCATATTTGATAAAAACAAAATACAGCGAGCGTCGTAGTGGCCTCATTATTGGAGAAAGTCCAAGATTCTAATTGGGATTTGGCCTAAAAACATGGATGCTAATTTTCCACTAACAATCAGAGTAAAATGTCTCATGCAACCTACTAAATTAGAATAGACCAATCAGAACAGACTGATCAGATCTGGTGTAGAGGTGGTGCTGGTGTAAACCTTTACTAACCATGTGAACTCTTGATGTTGCTGGTTTCTCTCTGGTTACTGGAATAAATCCATTCTCTCTGAGCATGTCTGCTCCATGTGGAGTAAACATCAGGTGAGGAACAGAAACATGGAGGAAGAAAAACAAGATGAACCAAGATGGAATCAATGTGGACAGAGATGTTGGAGACATGGAGACTGTTCATCTTCTAGTACTCTATCAGTTGATAGACGGCAAACTCCATCGTTGAAATTGGAGGAAAACCTTCTTCTTCTTCTTCTGTTCTATTTCCAGCAGATTTGATGCTCCACAGCAGCAGAACCTCTTTGTCAATACAGTTCCAACAGGTTAGAGTCTGAGTCTCTGATCAGAACGATCAAGTCACTGACATAGACACTGAAGCAGCATGTGGACGTACTTTCTGTGTCAAAGTGACTGTGAGACCAAATAATGCCACAGCCTGCTTCATCATGGATGACACTGACTCAAGATGTACACTGATCAGCCACAACATTATGAGGAGAAGTGAATAACATTGACCATCTTGTGACAATTCAGTGTTCTGCTGGGAAACTTCTGGACCTGGCATTCATTGGTAGAAAGATAAACTAAGGAGTAGAAGAACCATTTGACCATTTCATTAAAAGTGCAGGAATAAGTCACTCTGTGGCTTTTGTCTCTTGATGAAATAATAAAAACTGCCCTGATGTGTCAGACGTGTGGGCGACTGGTGATTTACTCACTGAGCTGCAGAAAACAGTGATAATTTATCCCAAGAGAAGAGCAGCAGTTTGCATAGAAACACGGTGAAGCAGGAAAACACTTTTAATTACAAACAACAACTTGTGTGTCAGGTTTATTATGTACACACCTATCAGCCATAACATTAAAACCACTGACAGGAGAAGTGAATAACATCGACCGTCTTGTGACAGTTCAATGTTCTGCTGGGAAACTTCTGGACCTGGCATTCATTGGTGTGGATGTTACTTCAAATCAAATCAAATCAAATAAAAATTTATTTATATTGCACTTTTCATGCCTTTTAAAAGCAACACAAAGTGCCTCACAGAGGCTAAAAACAGCAAAAACAGAACAAAAAATCGAACCCTCCCACCCCCATAAAAACACAGAGACACGAGACACAAACACCCCCCCCCCCAACACACACGCACACACACACACACACACAAACACACACAGACATGTCCCACACACCCCACCCACACACCCACAAGAGACATGGCCGGGCACCAAGACCTGGCGCAAGGAGAAAGCCACCTTTGGGAGCCGACCACACCGGGAGGGCCTCCAGCCCACGACTGTAGGGAGCACCGCCATAGAGACAGCCCCGACCCGGGCAGACAGGAGGCCCCACACCAAGGTGCAGAGCCCTCCAGCCACCAGGGCCAGAGCCGCCCACAGGACAGCACCCCCGTCAGTAGACCAGCCGCAACTCCCAGTGTGGTCGGCCCCCATGAGGAAACACTGGGGCTAAAAACCGAAGACTAAAACGACCAATATGGATAAAATGCTTTTCAGCTCATAAAATTAAAACATGTAGTTATAACGTATAATTAAAATAAAAATAGAAAAGGAAATAATAAAAAGTCTGATAAAAACTACTAAAAACTAAAAATTGCTAAAAACTGAGGGACTAAAACTGTAAAATGGGAAAGAAAGGAACAATATAGATAAAATGCTTTCTAACGTACCATAAAAACATATTAAGAGAATCAATTAAAAGCTTGGTTGAAAAGGTGGGTCTTGAGCCTCTTTTTAAAAACATCAACAGTCTCTGCGGCCCTGAGGTTCTCCGGCAGGCTGTTCCATAATCGGGGACCATAATAACTAAAAGCCGCCTCCCCGTGTGTTTTTGATTTAACTTTAGGTATGATTAAAAGGCCAGTGCCGGAAGACCTCAGGGTCCGCGAGGGTTGATATGGTAAAAGTAAGTCAGATAAATAAGAAGGCCCAAGACTGTTAAGACACTTAAAAACAAGTAAAAGAACCTTGAAATCGATCCTGAAGCGCACGGGAAGCCAATGCAGCGATTTTAAAACCGGTGTAATGTGCTCCCGCCCTCTGGTCCTCGTCAGCACTCGTGCGGCTGAATTCTGAAGTAGCTAAAGATTAGAGATACTTTTTTTGGGAAGACCAGAGAGCAGGGCATTACAATAATCTAAACGACAAGAGATAAAAGCATGCATCAGTACCTCCGTGCTGGCCTGAGAGAGAAATGGGCGGACTCTGGCTATATTCTTAAGATGGTAAAAACCAATCTTTGTTATGTTTTTGATATGTGGAATAAAACTAAGCTCAGAGTCAAAAATCACGCCCAGGTTTTTTACAATTTGCGATGGTTTAAAATCTTGTAATTTTGTTAAAAGTTTCTCTCTCTGGCCTTCAGGACCAATGACTAAAACCTCTGTTTTGTCCTGGTTGAGCTGCAGGAAATTCGCTGCCATCCATGACTTGATATCTAAAATGCAATTAAAAAGGGCATCAATAGGCCCTGTGTCATCAGGAGACACGGCCATGTACAGTTGTGTATCGTCAGCATAACTATGGAAGCTGATGCCGTGCCTCCTGATGACATCCCCAAGGGGAATCATGTAAAGATTAAAAAGAACTGGACCTAAAATTGACCCCTGGGGAACCCCACACTTGATCTCATGGGTTCCTGAGGAACATGTATCCATACTCACAAAAAAGTGGCGATCTGTGAGGTAAGAGACGAACCAGTTGAAAACAGTACCAGAGAGGCCGACCAGGTTCTTCAATCTGTTTAATAAAATGTGATGGTCTACTGTATCAAAGGCGGCGGTTAGATCCAGTAGTACCAAGACTGTAAGTTTATGATTATCCAAGTTGAACCTGATATCATTTAAAATCTTTAAAAGGGCTGTCTCTGTACTGTGGTTCGTCCTAAAACCGGACTGATGCCTCTCTAGAATATTGTTTGTCTTTAAAAAATAATTTAATTGGTTAAAAACCAGTTTTTCTAAAATTTTACTTAAAAATGGTAAGTTGGATACAGGCCGGTAATTATTAAGAATGTTATGGTCTAGATTGCTCTTCTTCAGAAGGGGCTTCACCACCGCCGTTTTGAAGGAGGTGGGGAAGACACCCGTCTGAAGAGAGCAATTCACAATGTTTAAAAGCTGTTCCTCAAGGAGCCCATAAAATGTTTTAAAAAACGGTGTGGGAATTGGATCTAAAAGGCAGGTTGTGGGGTTTACCTGGGAGAAAACTCGACCAAGTGTCCTTGCATCAACCAGGGCAAAACTCTCCAGTGTTTCCTCAGGTAAAATTAAAGATCCAGGTGTGGCGACAGTTAAAATCTGTTGAGGTAAAAGCCTGGATCTGATATCATCAATTTTACCTCTGAAGTGGTCTGCAAAGTCCTCACAGAGGGTATCTGATGTTGGTTTGTGGGACTTGTTAAAATTACTGTTTGTTAAAAAGTCTATGGTGGAGAAAAGGAATTTAGGGTTATTTTTATGGTCGGAGATGAGTTTTTTGAAATGAGAAATTCTTGCCTGCTTGATTGTGTTATTATAGATTTTGAGTTGTTGGTGTAAGATTTCGTAGTGAACCGTTAGTTTAGATTTTCTCCATCTCCTTTCAGCACTCCTGCAGTCTCTTTTTAGTTTCTTTATCTCCTCAGTTCTCCACGGGGGTGTAGGTTTTGTCTTAACTGTTTTTGTTAAAAGAGGAGCCACTGAGTCCAGCGCTGATTTCAGATTTTTGTTAAAACTATTCACGATAAAATCACAGGGTGCTGGTAAAATCTCTGCAGGAGTGCTCTGTAAAATCTCTATAAAATTTGCAGCCACTTCAGAAGTAAGGTAGCGTTTCCTCACCGTTCTCACCGGGGCCTCCTGCTGGTTAAAGCTGGTGATGTTAAAAAACACACAGTAGTGGTCGGACACAGCCAAGTCCACAACAGAAGACACACCCACGGACAGGCCATAGGTTATGACCAGGTCCAGGGTGCGCCCCCTGCTGTGGGTCGGCTGTGTGACATGCTGTTTAAAATCCATACAGTTTAAGAGGTTTAAAAATTCTCTGGACACAGGGTCCGAGGTGTTGTCTATGTGTAGATTAAAATCACCAGTTATTAAAATCCTATTATAGGTGTTGTGAATAATTGATAAAAATTCTGAAAATTCGCTGATAAAAGAGGTGGAGTACTGGGGTGGCCTGTAGACTATTATGCATAGAATAGGAGGGGTGCTAAAAATAAAAGCATGATGTTCGAATGAAGAGTAGCTGTTAAAAGGAACTTCATGCGAGGCCAACGTGGTTCTTGATATAGATGCCGTTCCTCCACCTTTTTTGCCCCCCCTAATAGAAAACAAAAAGTTAAAATCTGGTGGGGAAGCCTCAGTGAGAACAACAGGTGCATCGGTGCCAAGCCATGTCTCTGTAAGGAGAATGCAGTCTAGGTTATTATCAGTGGCGGCTGGTGAATTTTGTATTAGGGGGGGCGCAAAGTTTGTAAATCAAACCCCTGTAGGGGGCTCTGGGGGCATCCTCCCCCAGTAGATTTTTGTGATTTTCACGTACAAACTAAGCATTCTGGTGCATTCTGACAAAATAATAAAGACAAAATAGAACATCTCCTTACAAAGACAAATGGGGCCATGGAACTAAGTTTTAACTTAATTTATTTGCCTTGTAAAATCCAGGAAGTTTAAAAGTGCTAATACATCAAACATTTTAATTGCATATAAATATTTGACCTGAGAACAGTGAGAAGTTATTTTTTCATATGGATTTTTAGTATACCATTGAATAATGACTGAAATTTCCCATCCAAGGGGCCAACCAAAGCGGTTTCATCAGCTTCTTCGTTCATGTTCACTGTTGTTTGTAGTCTGAAGTAATGACGCTAGTTGGTGCTCCAGTATAATCGGTCCGCCGAACTCATCCAGTGAGAAACGTTCCGCGGTGCAAAAATAGTGTGATTAAAATGCGTAAAAAATGATTAACCCGTTATTTTTGTGTAATTAATCTTAATTAACATGTTAAAGTCCCGGCCCTAGTTTTAAGTCCTTCATCCCCGTTGTAGTCCATAACATCTCTGTCCCGGGACTTTGAAACAGCACGCAGGGGAAACAAAAAAAGCCGTTTAGCATACACGTTTGAGGTGAAGCTCCTTGTGTATGTCCTCCCACGATCAGTAGGCTAGCCTGCTGCGAAATGTTTAAGTCCGGACAGTCGGGTCTCAACTCCTTCACCCTTTTCTTCTCCACATAGATATATACAGTATATATACCAGAGCCCGTCCACCATATTATTATATTATATTCGTCTACCATATTAGACGTTCTCTGGTATATACAGTCAATGCAGCCGACCGACGAAAATTGCGCGAATGCTTCCTGATGGACGTGATTGATTGATGAATTGTCCAATCAAGCAGCCATCTCTTTGCTCAGTTACGTATGACGCAAGCGCGTTAGGACGAGCCCCAAATCCTCATTGAAAATGCATTGAAGGCTCATTTTCCGAAAAAAAAAGTTTTAACATGAGAGTCAATGGGAGAAGCTGGGGCGATTTTCCACGTTGATGAATTCGCCCAGAGAGGCGGGACCATTTGAAACGCGACTTGAACCTGACGATTCTGATTGGACAATGACAGATAATACGTCTAGACCACTGAAAACTACTTTTGCTGTGATAGAATTTGTAAAAAAAAAAAAATCCTCTTTCTCCCAGCTGGTAGGGCGTCGCCCAAATCGCCCCTATACACCATCCGCCCCTGGTTATTATCTACAATTAAATCATTTATGATAAAAGATTTGTTTAAAAGAGAGCGCACGTTCAGCACAGCCATTTTGATGTCTGTGCTGAACGTGCGCTTATCATCACATTTTACATGGAGGTTAAAAACTCCTGTAGTTCTAAAACCTTTGCTGTGTTTCGGTTGTCTATGTGTAATGATGGTTTTGATGGTGTTGATGGTGTGTATGTCCTGAGGTTCTGGTGATGGAGAGGCGTATATGGTGTGGGTGTAACGTGTAGTGGGGGAGGGTGAGGGTGAGTGAGGGGCAGAGACTCTGTGTGCACATGGTCTAACGGTGAGTCAGGAGGTGGCTGAGGTGCAAGACCGGACAGTCAGGTTGATGTTTACTGATAAAATCCGAGAACCCTCCTGATTTGGGTGGAGGCCATCTTGTTTAAAAAGGTGAGGCCTGTTTAAAAAAGCTGCAAAGTTGTCAACAAACGGTATGCGTTTGTTGAGGCAGTACCCCTTCAGCCACAGGTGCAGCTGACGTTACTTAGACATGTAGCAACCACCTAGACCAGACCAGGCACCCCCACCCCATAGCAATGACACTCCTTGATGGCAGCAGCCATCCCCAGCAGGATTCAGCAACATTAGGAAGGTGGTCATAATGTTATGCTTTGTCTGTGTACTTCTTTGATTCTTGATTTGTCCTTAGTGGGACCGTCGCATCAATGATGAACCATAAGACGTCTCTAGCGTCCTAAATGGGTATTGATTGGTAATAAACATTAAAGACAGTCCAAGGTCAGAACGGCCCAACGGATACATTCATGGGAAATGTGCATTTAAAATAAACCAGAATTACCCTTTATATACACAGCTGCTGCATCTGCCCAATAATATATTAGGTAGTGACTGTAAACATGATGACACATGCTCATTTTCTCACTTTCTAATAAACCTTTGACCGGCTATGACTGAATCAGCTCCGGATCAGCTGGCACAGAAAGAGCGATGAACGCAAAAGGAGCGCACAGGGTCAAGCTGCTCTCTGATCAGACCCTGGGCTGAATGTTCGATACCAGGAAGGATGTATGGTGGGATGTCAGAGACGCAAACGACGAAGCGGGGGCTCCTCCTCCTCTCTCGCCCTCCAGCCTGCATAACAAGTCCTCGAGCAGCTTGTTTACCTTCCACTTACTGCCGCTGATCAGATTGCCGGATTAGTAACAGCGTGGGATCGCAGCGGGATGCCACGCAGACGGATGAATATTAAAAAGAGACGTGGAGGCTTTTCAAGCTCGGCGCTGATCAGGACTGGGAGAATGGCATGGTGTGTAGGATGTATGTGAGAAGGCTTTGATGCTGTTGTGATGTGGCGCTGGGAAATATATCAAACTAGTTTGCTATTGTCACCTGCAGCACTAACGTCAAATGTACCTTCAGTCTATGTATGTGTGTGTTTCAGTATGCTGGTTACAATCAGGTTTTTAAAGTCCTGAAAATGTCCAGTGTTAATTTTGTTAAAACAGACAATGATGGAAAATATTCACCAAGGACCATTTTTTTCTGTGGCTAAAATGACATCATGGTGGTTAGCACTGATGCCTCACAGCAAGAAGGTTCTGGGTTCTAATCCATGGGCCGACTGGTTCCTTTCTGTGTGGAGTTTGCATGTTCTCCCCCGGTTCTCTCCAGGTACTCCGGCTTCCTCCCACCGTCTAAAGACATGCTGGTTTTTAACTAAACCTGAAACACGCAAAGCCCAGCATCCAGGGTGACAACAGACCTGACTGGTCTAAAGGTTTCCCCTGCACGAAACACATCTAGAAAACACTGTTAACGTTCATATGATGAGAAGGAACACTGCTGTTGCCGCACACCTCTGGCTCACTCTTCCACAGACTCATCATGTAAATTACTTGGTTATATTTTTATATCAGACGCCAAACGAACCGCTTCGCAGAGAGATTGCAGTCGAGCTGTGACCATCCTCTCTAAACGGCCTCAGCTCGGTTCATTTGTTCCAGAAAGGAGTGTGATTGCTGCATTCAGACCAGAACTAACCAGCCGAGCTGAGGGATAAACACTTTGAAGCATCGGGGTTAAGTGAAGCAGAGAAAATGTGATTTTTATAAAAACAACTTTTAATGGTTGTGTATTGTTGTTCTATCCAGACTGGCAATAACTTTGCTGTAAGTTTTTAATTAAGTTTCATTAGAGGAAGCTTAACTGCAGAGAAGAACCAGCAGCAAAGATCAAGAAACAAATGAAGAAGAGCTGTAGGACGTCCGATATATGGCAGCAACGACAAAGTCTTTACATATCTATATACACTGCCTGGCCAAACATAAAGTCGCCACCAAAAAAAAAAGGTCCCACGCTCTAATATTTGGTTGGACCTCCTTTATCTTTGATTACAGCACACATTCTCTGTGGCATTGTTTCAATAAGCTTCTTCAATGTCACCAGATTTATTTCCATCCAGTGTTGCATTCATTTTTCACCAAGATCTTGTATTGATGATGGGAGAGTCTGACCACTGCACAAAGCCTTCTCCAGCACATCCCAAAGATTCTCAATGGGGTTAAGGTCTGGACTCTGTGGAGGCCAGTCCATGTGTGAAAATGATGTCTCATGCTGCCTGAACGATCAATCAGGATTATTTTCCCGACCACATTTCTTCCTGGAAGACGATGGTTCTCCACTATCCTTCCAGTTTTTAATAATGCGTTGGACAGTTCTTAACCCAGTTTTAGTAGTTTCTACAATCTCCTTAGATGTTTTCTCTGCTTGATGCATGCCAATGATTTGACCCTTCTCAAACAGACTAACATCTTTTCCACGACCACAGGATGTGTCTTTAGACATGGTTGTTGAAGAAATGAGAAGCTACTCATTGCATCAGTTGGGGTTAAATAACTTGTTGTCAGCTGAAAGATAATCACCCATGCAGTAATTACCCAATAGGAGGCTCCTATATATATATGTGTGTGTGTGTGTGTGTGTGTGTGAGTAGTACTGAGTTGCGTTGTGAGGAGGGGCAGAAATGCTTATAGGAGGTTTTCTCCAGACTGCTGACAGAGAGCTGTTATCATCAAAATCAGGCCATAACATCCAGGAAATCACAACAAGATAAACACACACACGCACACACACACAGAATCCCATCTAGTTTTCCTGCGCTTGTCAGCAGGTGACATAGTGAGGAGATGGGGGTCACAGTGGGCTCATCAACCTAACAATTTTCACCAGGTGTGCAGTTTTACACTGAGCTACACACACACACACACACACACACACACACACACACACAAAGCAGCATAGAGACAGCGTATATCATCCTCACTCGCGATGCACCTCGCCATCATTTTATTTTGCCATTACAGGAAAAGCGCCATCGCATCATCCAGCCCCGTATAATGTCATGAACCAACGGAAAACATGAGCAGCATTAACGTTCTACTTAGAATAGAAGCCACATGGAACATCCTTCCATATTCAGTGGGATGAACAGAAAGCACATACACGTCCATACATCATGACAGCGGTTCTTAAGCTGCACAGACTCAATAATAGTTGTTTCAGAGCTGATAGGTCAAGTAATGTCAGGAGTGTTTGTCTTCAGCTGACTGTCTTCTTTGGTCTTCAAGGTCTTCTTCTTTGAGATACGTTTGGGTTCATTGTTATTGGTTCTTTTCAGTATTTCAAGTTTGGTTTGAGACTGAAAAATAAGAGTTTATTTGATTTTCGATTTAAAAAGCAAACTTAAATCTTTTCTGTTGGTCTAACCGGAGCATGGACATGACTCTGGAACAATATTCAGGTGTAATTTCAGACTTTCTGACACAAGGTATCTGAACTTCATCAGAATTTCTCTCTGAGCGTTTGTCTTGTGAATCTGGAGAAGAACCAGGTTTATTTAGAGAAACTATCCGAAAACTTTGTGCCAAACACGCCCTGGGTGTTTTTTTATTTGTCTGTTTTTGACTTTTCACAATAGTAAAAAAAGAGAATTAAGTCTAGTATTAACTTTCTTCTTTTTTTTCTTTTAATTTTGTTTGGATTGTTAAAAACCAAATAACAGCTGTTTTTCCTGTTTTCATTTTTTGGTTTTAAAAGCAACTAGAAGTACCAAAACAATGCACAGACTATTCTCCTTCTCCATATTGAATCCTTCTCCACAAAGATGAGACCAGAGGCTGGAGCATGTCTCTGACCAATGGACTTCCATTCACTCCAGACTCCACGTGTCTCTCCTGTCTCCATTCATAAACCTAATGCCACTAATCTTAGAATTTGTCCTTACTTCCCTCCTGAGAAATGGTTCAGAGATGATACTCGTCCTCTGAGACTCTACTAGACAGTTATCTTTTGACAGGACGTCTCCTGTTCTTGGACGTTTCTGTCAGACATCAAAGTTTGATGCATTGATCTTCTGATGGAGGTTTCGTTTCCACAAAATGTTTTAAAACTCCATGCTCTGCCCCGCTAGAAACCTTCAGTCTCCATGATCTGGTGCTGAGAAAGTTCCTCTTTGCTCACAATAACACTCTTGACTTCCTACCATCACAAAGCTGCTGAGTCAGAAATGTTCTGCTGGAAACTTGGGCCTTATTTCCAACAGGAGATCAATGCCTGCAGGTTGAATCAGTTCAATTATGAATGTAGACTCAAACTTTTGGACCAACCTCTGTGAAGGTAACACATCAGTGATCCTCACTTCATGAAATATGTACCACCCGCCGCCTGACGGCTGTTTTCCTAGGGAAGAAATCCAAAGGAAAAAAAAAAGAAGCAGATTCGTCACTGAGAGGAAGACAAGTTTCTGGAGAGAAAAGCGACGAGTTGAGCCAAAAGGTGGAGTGAAACGTCCTTGTCACTGTTCCAAGAATTTTAAAAACTCTCCAAGGTGAGAAGGGACGAGGAGAAGCTGCCAACATCTGGCAGGATTTGGGTGTTTCACTTTAAAGCTTCATAAATATGTGATATAGATATGAAGTGTGATGTGTTTGCCTTTCACGCTGTAGAAACAGACCCAGGGCTGGTATAAGAGACACCGATCAGGCATAACATTATGACCACCTAACATTGTGTAGGTCTCCCTTCTGGTAACTCATCAGAGAATGGACATGGGCCTTCTGAGGGTGTCCTGTGGTGCTGTTAGTCGGGGGGCTTTGAGTGGAGGGGCCTCTGTGGCATGATACAGATACTGGGATCTAGTACATTTGGATGCCAGGTCAACACCTTGTGCTGTTCTTCATGTTTTTTTTTTTAGTTGTTCCTAAAGTGTTTTTGTGTGTGTGTCTGTGTCAGGCTGCATCCTGCTGGGGATGGCTGCTGCCATCAAGGAGTGTCATTGCTATGGGGTGGGGGTGCCTGGTCTGGTCTAGGTGGGTGCTACATGTCTAAGTAACATCCACACCAATGAATGCCAGGTCCAGAAGTTTCCCAGAAGAACACTGAACTGTCACAAGATGGTCAATGTTATTCACTTCACCTGTCAGTGGTTTTAATGTTGTGGCTGATCGGTGTAGGGAAGATATTGCGTGACAGTCTTGTCAGTGTAGTTTATATATCACAAAAACATTAAAACTTTATTTCTGGAAAATGGCGAGGGTACTTATCAAAGGGCAAACTATGAAGCCAAAAAAATATTGGCTTAGTTTCTAGAGAGAGAGAGAAAGTGATGGTTTTTGAAGGGGAGTCTGTGAGAGCCTGGGTTTCAGCCATCTGTGACACTGCACTTCAAGTAACTTCTGCATTGGCTTAAGACTAAATATCGTCACACGCCACGCCGCCGGTCGGCCCTTTGCCGACGTTGAGCATCTGTCGCTCTGGTTTTGTGTGTTAAGTGCTGAGTGACGGGGTCGGACCTAAACACGGGACACAAGGGGAGGCAGGAGCAGGAAACAAAAGACTTTTAATTAAATTTACTGATCAGGAACAAAAAGCGCTGCAGGGAAGGCGGGGTAAAAACTCAGGAGCAGAGGGAAGCAAGAAAATACAAGAAAATACAAGGAAACACCTATCTGGGTAACGGGACAGACTAAACTCCATTGACGACTTGGTAATGAACAAAAAGAAAGACAAGACTATATATATATGTGTACACACATCAGCTGAGGGGGTTGACACAAACTAATGGGGGAGGAGCACAGAAGGAGAAACCAATCAAACAATCAAAGAGGGCAAACACAGGAAGTAACACAAGAAACAAAACGCCAAGAAAGAAACTTTCAGAACTGAAACAGAAAATGCAAAGAAACCCAAACAGGATTCTTACTGAGGTAATAAAACACAATATCATGACCGTTGGATGGACTCCTGTCCAAGAGCAGCTAGCTCTTCCTAGCTTCCTAGCCTCCCAGCTAATAGTAGCTCTTCCTAGCTTCCTATTCTCCCATTTCGTTAATACACAGGATTAGATGTTACAAACCCTTGTGCCAAGATCCCAGGCAAAACACATTTAGACATGACAACTAATAGTAGTTCTTCCTAGCCTCTCAGCTAATAGTAGCTCATCCTAGCTTCATAGCCTTCTAGTCAATGGTAGCGCTAGCTTCCAAGCCTCCCAGCCAATAATGGCTCTTCCTAGCTTTCTCGCCTCCCAATTAATAGTTGTTCTTCCTATCCTCTCAGCTAATAGTAGCTCTTCCTGTTTCCTCTTTTAAACAATAAATACAGACTACAGTTATTTCCTTTAATGCAGTAGCACAACGTATGTACCAGCAGGTCATTGGCTTTAGTGTTTGTGGTGCGTTCGAGTGCAACTTTTTGATCCGGACACAGAAAGTGACGGTAGTTCTTGGTATCTGACACTTTGCCCTCTGCTCCACTTCTCCTCTTGTTGCCTCAGACTTTGTTCTAATGACAGCTCATTTTGTTTTACTGCGGGGGATAAACGCAGTTCGTCATATCTCCACCTGACAGAGCGCTCACGTTGAATCGCCTGGGCTCTGACACTGACGTTATCCTCTGCGAACACAGGAGATGAGTGCGGCGGTAACATGACGGCGCCATTCTTCTCCAACACTCCCATTTAGATCTCCCAGATGAGAATCTATTTCCTAACAATAGGATGTACTCTTTATGATGGAGACAGAAAGCTGATAGAATAATCCGATAACACAGACGCGGCCCTTTCACGGGGTTGAAGCGCGGCGCTATCTTTAGTCCCGAAGTCGTTGATTAAAAATGGAGAGGTGCCACTCATCGGTAAGATGAAAAAAATGAGACCCGCCTTGAATACAATAGAAGAAGAAGAGATTAGAAAAGAGGGAGAAAGGGAGCAAAGGAGGGGAGGATAGATGGAGGTGGATGCAGATTCATTGTTGAGTAGCGTGAACCGTGTCACTCTTTGTCTGAGCTACAATGAAATGTGCCGCTGACACAAATGGAATCCATTTTCCAGCCGACAGTGATTGTCTCTTCTTTATTATTACACTGATGTTTCTTCTTTTTTTTTTCATCCGGGCGTGATTTGATTTTACTTTTGTTTTTTTGTTTATATGTGTGTGCTGGCTGCCGTACATCCGAAATGAATCCAACAATCTGCAGAGAGGTTAAAATCGATTATCACGTTTGACCAACGTCGCACAACAAAATAATTAGAGAGAGGAGAGAACGTAGATGACAGTTTAACAGAAGGAACTCTAATGATTCAGTGGTGGAATGGACTAAAGGATCATTTCAGGTTATATATTAGCTCCTACAAATAAAATTCAGGAGCTGATAAAGAAAAATTGACATAATAAACTTAATCCTGAAAACTCATAAAATAATATTGCACAATTTAACACACAACGTAAGTTATGATGATAAAACTGCGTCCTTAAAATAATCCAAAAACTAATGCGTGCAATAACTAAGGCTACATTAGTTCAATTTCCTTTTGTTTTGAAATGACAATAAAAAAACCTTGAAACCTATTTGTTTTCACACTTCTGGTTTCTGCTCTCTGGTAACTCTTGTGTGAATCTCTACAATAGAGTTAGCTACCGAGCCGATTATAACCCTGTCTCTGTGATGGAGAATTAAAAATTATGTTGATGGTTGATGAAGACTCCCCACAGTCCAGAGAGTCTGGAGAACGGTACACCAAGAGAAGGGTCAAATCATTGGCATGCATCAAGCAGAGAAAACATCTAAGGAGATTGTAGAAACTACTAAAACTGGGTTAAGAACTGTCCAACGCATTATTAAAAACTGGAAGGATAGTGGAGAACCATCAGGGTAAGAAGAGAGGCAGATGAAGTGATGCACCCATCATGCCTAGTGTCTACTGTACAAGCCTGTGGGGGCAGTGCTATGATCTGGGGTTGCTGCAGTTGCTCAGGTCTAGGTTCAGCAACATTATGTGTCCAAAGAATGAGGTCAGCTGACTACCTGAATATACTGAATGACCAGGTTATTCCATCAATGGATCATATTCCAAGATGACAATGTCAGGATTCATGGGGCTCAGATTGTGAAAGAGTGGTTCAGGGAGCATGAGACATCATTTTCACACATGGATTGGCCACCACAGAGTCCAGACCTTAACCCCATTGAGAATCTTTGGGATGTGCTGGAGAAGGCTTTGTGCAGTGGTCAGACTCTCCCATCATCAATACAAGATCTTGGTGAAAAATGAATGAAACACTGGATGGAAATAAATCTGGTGACATTGGAGAAGCTTATGGAAACAATGCCACAGAGAATGTGTGCTGTAATCAAAGATCAAATATTCGAGTGTGGGACCTTTTTTTTTTTGGCCAGGCAGTGTATATATGTACATATCACCTCAAACTGTGAGTTGTGCATGTTGTCATCAGGGGAATGTTCTGCAAAATAAAGGGTTTCAAACAAGAACAATGGAAATAAAAACATCAAAATAACATAAAAATCGCATAATCTACAACACTGTAACACCTCCCAGAAGCTAGAATTAAACTTTGAACAGAGAAAATCCACAAAGCTTCTGTCTTTTTTCCTAATAACATTGACCAGCTCTTTCTACGCCTTTAAAGTAAAATATCGACGAGATGTGTTAGTTTTCATTCATGTCCTACAACATGTCCTGGATGCATCATTCCTCTCAGCTCCCATGCTCAGTGATCACTCTTTTATGGAACAGACTCTACTAGTGTATATACATTTTGCACTACTCCTAATGATGAAGCCATATGATTGATTGAAATAAACCCTGTTATGGTGGTCACTCTAATCTCTGATCTCCACTGTATGTTGTGGCCCCGGAGCCAAACAGAGGCCCTATAGAAGGCTTTGATGTGTGCAGCGTGGTTATTATACAGGACAGTAGCTTTGAAGGGAGGTTGAACCAGGCACTTATCTGTAGCCGCTGTGTTTCATATATTTCATAGTGGTCGATGCAGCTGACAGGAGAGGGGCAGCAACGACCAATCGATTAACATATCGAGTGGTTGAGTGATCCTTTGGTCAACCCATCCATGCTTTCAAAGCCTGTTCTTTATATGGGGGGGGGGGGAGGGGGGGGGCTTCTCTCATAGTCTCCACTAAACTTGAGATTGATTCAGTCTAAATGAAATAGTAACAGTTTTAGAAACTGGCACATAAAACAGAGATAATAAAGACAATTAAAACCAGTCAAATACACAACTTACAACTAAATTAAGAACTCAATTAAAAACTCAATTAAAACCAGGAAAGGCTCTCGGATAAAAGTATGTTTTTAGTAGAGATTTAATTCCTTGGGCAGATCCTTCCAGAGCTGTGACTTTAGTGTCTCCTGCTGATTGTAATGTGACAGTCAGATGCATTATATCTGCTAAATGTTGTAACATTAAATATCTGGGTGTTCGCCTGGACTGGTTGGACAACACGAATGTCTTATACAAGAAGGGACAAAGTCACCTCCACCTGCTGAGGAGACTGAGGTCCTATAGGGTGTGTAGGACACTACTCAGGACCTTTCATGACACTGTGGTTGAATCTGCAACCTTCTACGCTGTAGTCTGCTGCTGTGGCGAGTCAAAAAGAGACGGGACAAACTGATAAAGAGGTCCAGCTCCATCCTGTCCATGGCTGTCCTCTGGACTCAGTGGAGCAGGTGAAGGGAGAGGAGGATGTTGAGACTGTCAAACATCAAGAACAACCCCTCTCACCCTCCTGGATGAGACAGGTGAGACTTTAGGAAGCTCCTTTATGCAGAGACTGCTGCACCCACAGAGCTAGAAGGAGCTCCTCAGGACGTCCTGTGTCCCCTCAGCAGTCAGACTCTTTAACATCAGCATTTCTTAGCTCTGCTGCTGCTGAGCTTCTTTTCTGGATATATAAAGAGCACAATATATACCAACTCATCCCTGTTATTACCTCATGTCTTTGGTGCAACTCCTATTGGAGTCTGATTTATTCATGATATTCATGAATGTCAGTATGTATATTTAACCTCCTTACCTCCTGAACCCTCTTTTTACACTAGTTGTTTTTTTTTTTTTTCCACTTTTGGTTGGTTACTTAAACCTGATGCAATATGTAAATATCTTTTGTGCCTTAACATATTTACTTTTACATAGTTTCTCTTGTCTTACCTTTATTCTATGTTTTATATCTCTTTGCATTTTGCACTGTTGTTCCCTGCCACTGTAACACCCTAATATCCCCACTGGGATAAATAAAGTCTTGTCTTGTCTTAAATCTACCTGGTGTTAGTTTTATGGGTCTACAGCAACAAACAGCTGAAAAGCAGTGCTGCCATGTTGCCCATTAGCATCACCATTAGCATTTGCTCCAGAGAGTTTTTGTTGAGTTTTTGAAAAAGTTCTTGAAATACAACGGACACAAGGACGGCTCCCAGGCTGAGACTAAACTCAGTGGAGTAGTCCAAACACTGACACTGCTGCTGCCTCAATTTGAGATCAGAAATCTTCTCTGTCAATGTGCTAATCCATAGATGTTGTGATGTCGTGAAGCATCCATTTTGCTTTGTCTCTGTAAAATAATTCCAATTGATCTAATTTCCTGCACCCTGGCAGCGGGAGCCGCCATAAATCAGCTCATTTATACAAATACTTAGTTGCAGCCTTAAACTAAAGGCTAAAATGTACCCATAATGCACCATTCTTCTGTTCCACTCATCCTTTCTCCATTCAAAAACAACATATTACACAAACGTCCTCTTTTCAAAGCGAAGCTGGTTAAAAAACGTCTCATGATGGAGCCTGGAGTGGATGTTCACACTCATCACTACAGCGGTGAAGGGGAAGCCTGCGATTTTCGATACCTCCTCTGCTCGCCGCGAGCTCAGTTCTCACGGACGAGGCCGGTGATTCTCCGAATGACTCCCTCACACGGAACAGGAGTCCTAACTTCACAGCAATCAGCTTTGAAATGGATCTCATAATAGCCACTCAGGTGTTTGAGTGCCTGCAGCTCCTCCGTCTTGCAGGCAGTTGCTGACACGAGGAGAAATACTTCCCAGCCGGAGGTCTGGTCGCTTCCCCCGGAAACATCACAAATGAATTAATCGTAGGTAATTATCTCTGCAGCTGCTGTGCCTTTTCTAAATCCCTGCGGTTTGTAGAAGAGGTGTCCTTTCAGAGGTTAAACCTTCTCACTTTTGAAGCTCACGTTCCTGCATGACAGTTTTTGTTTTATGTTTTCTTTGTGTTTTCATGCACGATGATTTTTGTATTTGCTGCATGATGCAAAATGGGGAGTTTGATGTTTTTGGGGCATCCTAAACACACGTCTGACCAGAACCATTGTGCATATATTGTGAGTTTCCCGTTTTCCAGTGAAATAGGAACACTTTTATTCCTCTTTGCTTCCAAAAGCTTTAATTTCAGGTCAGAATGTGCTTCAGTAAATGCTCCTCTGAATGATTTTTTTTTTTCTCTGCACAGCTACTTCTAGATAATGTTTTCTGGAAGCATGAACAGACACAGATAATAATATTTCTGCTTTATCTCTGTCTTAAGTTCAATTCTAGAAGCTGAGAGAGAGATACCGCCCCGGGGGAAATCGCCCCACATCGGCCGCCGCCACCGCCGAGATTAACTCTGTGAAACGCCTTTGAAAGCATCCCTCCCCTGCACCTCGCCACGGGCCATTAATCTGAGCTGACACGACAGTGGGGCGTGGAGGGGGTGCCGAGAGGCGGTGGGGGCGAGGGGGCGAGGGGGGTGCGACTGGAGAAAGAAAGAGGCGGCGACATTTGTTTCCTGAGATATTGGCACTGTCATGTTTGCTCTGTGCATTCAGAGGATGAATGGAGAACGAGCTGTGCTCCAGTCGACACATGTTTTCCTTCCTGAGTCAGGCTGCGGTGGACGCTGATGATGCAGGAGGAACACAGGTAGCTCTATTGATGCTTCAGAAGTAAGTGGTGGTGCCTGTGCAGGGACTTCAGACTCTCATAATCTGATTTAGCTGTTGTGAGAGCGGGAAGTGTAGCGCGGCTGGACTACACAGATAGTGTGTTAATACCGTACGTGGGAGTAGAGGAGACTTTGTCAGATGTATTTAGAGGTTATCTGCGGTTCCTGGAAAGTCTTCAAAAGATTTCAGACGCACAACAAAAGACCTCTGAATGTATAAAATAAGTCTGATTCTCAAAAGACCTTGAATGTTTCCTCTTGCCTGCACTGGGCCGTGACATTAGTCAGGCCTCTTGAGACTTAAACTGACAAATCGATTACTGATGATAATCTTCTAACATTTAATTTACAAGTGAAATGCTGACTGATACACCGTAAGAGGCACAAAACAATGATGAATAAAGCAATGTAATCTCTTTCTGGTTGAAGTGGAGACGAGTTGTCCATATTTATATACAGTCTCTGGATGTTGGCACAAAAATCTGCAAGTGTGTGACGGGAACAGACGCTTTTTGAGCCGATTCTGGACGCAGTTGGGCCGTGTGAACTGATCACCGAATGTTACCAGCAGCCAATAAAAAAAAAAGAGAGTGGGACACAGGAGACGACGGGAGAATATCTAAACAACTATGGCGAACAGCGAGAGCACGAGTGTCTATATAAGGTTGGCTGCAGAGAAAACTACAACTGTCGCCCTCACAAGAGTTTGCTCAAGGCTTTGATGCGTTTAGTTGGCTTTAGTTGGTTTGATGAATCATGTAGTCTGTGATCCCCAGTCTTTCACTTGTCATACAAACATCTACTGAAGCCAGTCTGTTAGTGTGTACCCCGGCTTTACACAAACTGGAGTGTGACATGTATCTGATGGGGTAGACCTGCGATACAAGGACATAGTCAAGGACTGTGTCGACTGGTGTGAATTGAGTCACCTTCACATCAACGGCTCCAAGAAAAAGGAGATGTGACTGACTGCAACACTGAGCAACACTAGTGTCCTCTACAAAGTCACCTCTACCTGCTGAGGAGACTGAGGTCCTTAGGGGGTGTGCAGGACACTACGCAGAACTTTCTATATTCTTCTACAGCCCACACATTTCCGGCTTCCAAACTGCTTTTGGGGCCCTTCTGGTTCCTTTCTGTGTGGAGTCTCCATGTTCTCCCTGTGTCTGCGTGGGTTCTCTCCAGGTTCTCCAGCTTCCTCCCACCGTCCAAAGACATGCTGGTTAGGTTCACTGGTGATTCTAAATTGGCCGTATGTGTGAGTGTCTCTCTGTGTTAGCCCTGTGATAGACTGGAGACCTGTCCAGGGTGTTTACAGAGAATGAATGAATGTTGGCACACCTTGCACAACATGCAACTGCATGAACCCCTTTGGATAGTAGCTGCTGGCCAGCTGTCCCACTGAGTAACTGGCTAACTTACTTAGCTCGCTAGAGTTTTGCAGCAGCTTGCACGTTTTTCATAGAGAGCTACAAAAACATTGACTGCTGAGAACTTCTTATTCACCTACAAAAACTTCTGGTTTTACAGGAATCAAGAAGCCACAGTTTTCTCCTTTAGTTCTTTCTCTTTTCTTTCATAAATGAAGGACGGAAGGTGAATTTACTTGTTTCTTTCATTTCTTTTTAAAATGAAAGTCTAATAAACTCTTATTCATTACTAAAACCAAACTCACCCCCTCCACATCCACATTCGTTGCACTGAACACATTTGGAACATGAAAGTTGGAGTCCTCATTAATAATCCACTGAAATCTCTCCGAACATTCAACTTTGAGGAGACACGCAGTGGGAACATCAGTTTAATAGCAAAGAAGAAAGTGATAGTGAAGGGCTAGAGTCTGCTCTGTGTGTGTGTTATCGATGGGCTGGTGGGTGGATGCAGATGCTCCACACTGCTCACTGGGCTGAGAGCATCAAGTCTGATCGGAGGCGCCTCGGGCCTGGTGGCTCTCTGCCGCTCAATTAGTCTAACGAGGAGAGTCGGTCCGGAGACGGTCCGGCCAACGATTCATCACACGCCGATGGTTCAACACAGCTTTTAATAAGA
This sequence comes from Chelon labrosus, assembly GCF_963514085.1. Taxonomy (NCBI): domain Eukaryota; kingdom Metazoa; phylum Chordata; class Actinopteri; order Mugiliformes; family Mugilidae; genus Chelon; species Chelon labrosus. The sequence goes on along the minus strand of NC_140339.1, from coordinate 2,360,034 downwards.
GCATCTAAAAGTTTAAGAATCGCTGTGATCCCCTGTCAGTCACCCAAAACCTGCTCTCATCTCTTGATCTTTGGCGTCTCCTTTAACTGAGCCCTGCAGAAACATCCAGACCAACAAAAAAGAAAAGGACTAATTCACTTCATCCTGCACACACATTAGAATAAGCCGTTGACAATGATTTATTTGTCTGCTGTCCTTGTTTAGCTGAAAGGACTTCCTCTTTGTCTTGGCTCAGAGAAGCAGTGGGCGTAAATAGAAATGAGTTCATCGGTTTCAAGCGACACAGTTGGTCGTGGCTCCCACGCTGTTGGCCTGGAAACCCGGAGTCCAGATGAGGCTGTGGGGGCAAGCTGCAGGACCAACAGCTGACTACACAAACAGCTGACTGCACAAACAGCTGACTGGACACTGTTGTGTTCAAGGAACTCATATACGTAGCTTATAATCTTCTTTAACATATCATTTATTGTTATGATTGGATGTTATTACATGTTTGACCATTAGGCGGCAGTACTGTTTGTGTAGTCAACTTACCGTACCATATAATGGGGTAGAGCAAGACTGCATGGGAGACACCTGAATTGAATGTATGTTGAGTGTGAACGTGAGTCATAAAAGAAAGTTACTTGCTAACAACACGGCCTCATCTTTGGAACACGAACATGACATTTATTTTTTTTAAATATTTAATTTTGGAGGTAATGTCATGAACGAATAATCACAAAATGAGGAGGTTTGAACTGAAATAAAACAAGGCAGGTTGATTAAGCCACGCCCCTTCCTGCTGAGGCACCTTTTCAATCAACAGGAAGTAGAAACAGGTGTGTTGTCATGTGATCTAACAACAGTGAAGAAACATGAGGACAACCTGTAAGCTGCAAAAGCAGGAGACCTCTTAATGCTCCTAAGAACTAGGCTTCATCCCAGCCTCTGCAAAGTGTCCAACCTGCAGGAAATGCAGAAGAAGAAGTAGAAGACGGAGAAAAAGAAGAAGAGGTGTGTGTTTTGGCTGCCAGCACATGTTATGATGGAGGGGAACAAGACAGAGGATACAAGAAAATAATACAGAATCCCAAGAAAACAGTGGATTTGTAAAGAACCTGAAGGATATGAACATGGACTTTATGGACAAAGGGGAGATGTTTGCAGAAGAAAGAGCAAGAAGAAGAGCTGGAGGACAGAGACAGATTCTGAGACAGCTGTAAAGGTAGGATTGCTTCAACTTAAACGAGCCATCTCCCAATGTTTACTGTCAGATATTAGGAGGTCAGCATTTTAAAGGAGGAGTTAAAGGTCTTTATGGGTCAGTGTGATCGGTTGTCAACAAACTTGTTCTACCAGGAATTTACGTTCTCGATGCATGGAGTGATTTTCCAGCAGTGTTGCCTTGAAAAACAGAATTTAACAACAGGGATGCAGATTTATTTTTAGAACTTGTGTGTTTGTCCTTTAGCTTCAAATTTGACTTAGAGTCCAGAAACGTAAAGGTGTAAAGGAAAATCTGCACATTCTCAGTCTACTCAAACATAAAGACAAATTAAATAATGTTGTTCAAATGAAGCTAGTGTCAATTAAACATTTAAATAATGACTGATGTTCAGATTTGTCTTGGAGCTTTCATTTAACCTGGCTACATAGTGCAGTACAACATGAAACGGAACTGATCAGATGTTCTCAGTAATCGTAGCAGCTGTTCAGCATTTAAAGCGGCTCATGTGGACGTTATTCATTCCAAGGCGCCGTCTGCTCTTTAAAGCGATATTTGCCGTTCGTTCGTTTTCTGGGAAGACGAGGTGCGACGCCAGCTGCGTGTCCAACTCTGGGGACAAAAAGGAGACGTTGGCTCTGAAGCTTGACGTGGGCCGCCACTGTTCAAAGGTGTCCTTGTTGTTTCTCAGGCTGTTAGTCTGTGTCGTGTCCAAGGAAAAGAAGACGCAGCTACAGTGTGGAAGGCTGTGATGATGCATAATTTAACCAAACGTCAAACTGTGCACAGTTACGTTCAGATAAATTACTGTAGGAAGAAAAAGCTGTAATGGGAACACCTGTGATTGGTGTGTGGTTATAGGGGAGACAGGATTCTTTATTCTATAAATTATTTTGTTAATTGTCTCGTGGGACGATGACATCTAAACCGGTTTAGTAAAATGTCCTTTAGTCTCCTGATTGGACGGATATAAAGGACGGGTTGTGTTTTTGGAGGGAGTCTGGTTTGTGCTGAGAGATGAGACAAAGTCTTTATCTGCAATGTTCACAAACGTTGTCACTGCTGCAGTCTTGGTATTTGGCATCTTAGGGCTGACATCCCATCTTATAGACTCATATGCTCTGATTAGTTTCACCAAATATATTCCAAAGGAAATAAGATATAATGGTTAAGGGGAAATTAACAATAATAACAAGTAATGTCATATTTAAATATCAAAAGTCTGGTAGCACACCAACAGATACACAGAAATAAAAAAAGCCACTGAATGCAGTTGTCCAGATGGCCTGTATGACTGCTGTCTCTCTTCTGTCCATCACCACGTTAAGCCCCGCCCAAACAATCTGATTGGCCCAGCAGATCTTCATTGGGAATAACAGGCTTTAAATGATGTCTGTTGTTTTCTGTACTTGTCATCAGTCTCTGTCTCTGCCCGTTTTTATCGTAGACGCATCAGGAGGTCATTTGCGTGACCTTGGTACAGCCAGGTATCCCAGAATGCATTTTGCAGTCGTCATCAAGTACGCTGCTGTTCTTATTCCAAGACTGACCGTCCCGTGTCCTCCTGTCCTCTTGTCCTCCTGTCCTCCAGAGTCTGGGCTAGTGAAGGTTGGGCTGGCTTCCAGTCTAGATTTGTTTAGTTTTTTTTCCATGGATTATCAATTTTGACAGAAGAATTTTGGAGTTTGACGTCTTTTATTGTCATGTGTTGTCAACAAATCCAAAAAAAGCAGATTTTCTGTCCCCTCTTGTTTTCATACTGCATACATGTAGATGATGAGTGCTTGTAAACTAAGTGTAGTGTTCAGACAGGCCATGACGTGAAGCCAGGGGCCTCATTTTCCTACCTTGGCGTACTCTCTGTCGGATGCTTTTCCACCCACCTCCACCCCGGCTCCTCCTTTTCATTCTCTGCTCTGCGTTACTGATGCTCCTCCATCTCTGTTCTGCATCCTGAGGGTCTGCCGCCGCTCTTCCTGCCTAAGGCTCTCCATGTAGACATGTGGAACAACAGGGAGGTCCTGGGAACGGAACCGTAACACTGACAGAAATAATTTACCGCAACTGCAAATATGTTTGTTTGACTGGAGCGGTCCTGATTTAATGTGCTTCAGGGTTGATTGTTTAAGGTTTACATCATTTAACAACTATTGCAGCAGCTTGTTGATTCTGTGGTCTTCTCTGGACTTCCTCTTTTTGCATGAAGCTCTTGGAGCAGTTAATATCTAAAATTGCGTCCCATTTAAAAGCACACACACTCGACCCGTTTGCAGCGAGCTCGGCAGATGTTGTGAGCAGGTGTTTTGGCCTCTGTTCCAGACGAGAAGTTTGGGCTGTAATTGGAGACCTGGGGCCACGTTGGACACGCGCACATTTAGCAGAGCGTCAACACGGCGCCGGTCGGGCTTCATTTACCAAATGCTGCAATATGTCTGGCTAATGAATCCGTCGTGTAAACGCGTGTTCGCCCCCTTCGCCCTCATTAAACGCTGCACACTCCTCAGCGAGCCACGTGACTCTGGTGGCTCTCCCATCCACGTTTCACAGCCGTCGGAGCCGAGAGGGGGTAAAATACATGTTTAATGAAGTGTAAAACATGCCGTTTAAGTTTAATGTAAAAATATAAATTGACTGATGTAAAGCGTGCTTCAGATACATTAAATATTAAATGACGTGTGGATGTGTGACATTAGCCAAACATCTTGCTGCCGGCTGCCTACGTTGGGAGAATAGCTAATGGGAAATGGCAACAGGACGTTGTTTTTCATTCACCACCGCCTGCTTGTTGTAGTATGTTGTGCTGAAAGCTCAAGTTACTCCGACTCTCCAAGGACGTCTTGGCTTTACTGGTGATTGGAGGTGAAATATGTGCAGCACGTTCTTATGAGACAAAACAAATCCGTCAAAGCGGATACACTGCAGCTAAAGGAAATGAAGAAAAGATTCAGCGTCTGAGTCTCATACAATATATAACAGAATAATGATACTGAAGATGTTTATTTCATAAAGAAAATTCTTTGCAGGGTTGAAGCAGAGTGCAATATGTGATATTTTTATATATAAAGATATTTTATAAGAAAAAGCCATAATAGAATCTAATTAAAACCGTTCTGACATTATTAAAAGGTTAACTTTTACTGTCGCAAGTAAATCTCACTAATCAGTATCAAGTAGAATGTTCTTAATTCTAGACTTAATATCCATGAAAATATTAAGTAACTATTATTTAATTATAAATAATATTTATTCAAACTAATTAAGTAAAGTCGACTTAACTTTTTCACAGACAGGAACATCAATGTTATGAAATAATCAACTAAAACTTATCATTTATCAAGTAGATTTTATTATACATTTTTCATTTTCAATGACATAGTTTTATGATGTTAAATTATAATTATGTACATATTGTTAATCTATTGATAAATGTTAATTGATCTTTATACGTCACAAATCACAGCCACAATACAATTCAAACTATTTATTTTGTCATCAGTCAACAAACTCTTGGTGCCCCTGAGGACTGCAGCTGAGTGTCAAGAAAATCACACTAAATTAAACTTAGAAGAAAAAATAAAATAAAAATATCACTACATTTTAAAGAATACATTTTTTTTTTTTTATCTATAATCTGCAATCAACTGACAGAACAGGTTCCTTACTTGACACAAAACAAAAGTCGACACTGTAGAAAGTTGCAGCAATTCTTGAATAAGGCCAGAAGAAGGTCCATGTGAAAACAAGCTGCTGAGCATCATGTCAGTCTGTGTACGTTTAAGAAAGCAACCTCATTTTCAAACCCTGTGCTTTTGGAGACGGCTTAATCCCATCCAGTTCAGAATGTTGTTAGTGGGGGGGGCCTTTGAGGGGAGGGGCCTCTGTGGATCATCCCACAGATACTTGATCAGTTTGGGATCTAGTGAATTTGGAGGCCAGGTCAACACCTTGTGCTGTTCTTCATGTTTTTTTTTTTTAGTTGTTCCTAAAGTGTTTTTGTGTGTGTGTCTGTGTCAGGCTGCATCCTGCTGGGGATGGCTGCTGCCATCAAGGAGTGTCATTGCTATGGGGTGGGGGTGCCTGGTCTGGTCTAGGTGGGTGCTACATGTCTAAGTAACATCCACACCAATGAATGCCAGGTCCAGAAGTCTCCCAGCAGAACACTGAACTGTCACAAGATGGTCAATGTTATTGACTTCTCCTGTCAGTGGTCATAATGTTGTGGCTGATGATCTACATCCAACTCTCAGACATTCATATTATAAAACCTTTTCTTTTCTCCCTGAATGTAATACTCAGGGTCAAGTGTATATATAAGTAGATGTTTAACCACGTGAACTAATGTCAACACACTAACATACCCAAACACTTCTACAGCTACCACAAAGGCAGAATGCATGCAAACACTCTTTACACACACACACATGCAAAACTCACAAAGCATCACAAGTATTCCTTGCAGATACAGCCACACTGCAGGCGATCACATTCTTTGAGCCCAGGCCGCAGCACATGGTGCTCAGTCTTCTCTCTGATAAACGCTCCATAGGCGCTGGGCTGAGTGCCAGGGTCTAGGCAGGGGGCACGTAGTGGTGGGAGGGGTGGGGGACATGTGGTTGGGTCCAGGGTCATAATGTTGTGGCTGAATGGACGAAGCATCTGATTCGTTGATGCTCAGCTTCCATGTTGCGTTGCTAACCCGTCAACTAGAGATGAGTCTCAAGACGTCAGCTTTCATCAGAGATACCTTAACGCTGTTTGCCCTCATGCAGCATGAGAGTTTAAAACCTAAAGGTTCTTATGTTTTATCCAAAAAGAAGCTGAAATAAAAGACTTTTAAATAAATCTTGTAGGTTTTTAGAAACCCTATAAGTTCAGTTTTTGGTTAATTTCATCCTGGTACATTTCTTTTTAATATGGCAGTTGTTTCTCATGATACGTTTACATTCTCCTCCTCTGTTGTAAATAATTGGGAAACAGTGTATTTAAAGCTACTTTCATCAAAAAATAAATAAATAAATAAATAGTTTATAAATCCATTTAAACATTCATTATTCTTTTTTTTTAGTCAGACTGAAGCTAACTCAGAAACTAGTCTCCTTTATTTTGCTAAACGCATCTGAGGTCTCATTGTACTTTTTATATTTGCATTGTGACCTAACGACCTGTACGTTCATTCATTAAACTGATTCTGCTCCAAATCAGCATCTAACTGCATACATTACTACGTGGATGAGTACGAGAACGGCTGCAGGTCATTTTAGTTTCATGCTTTCACAGACGAGGAGCTAAATGAAGACTCTACCGTAGGGAACCAGGAACAGGAAAAACCTTTTTTGATGTTGATCTGAAAATGGAAAAATCTCCCCGATGTTTGTTCGGAGCTGAAAATGCAGAAATGCTTTTACCTTATTTCACCCTGCCACCGAGATAACAAAGCACGACATCTGATAAATAATTACTGAATCAGATGTGTACAGCTGTATAGATCAAACCTCTCTTTATAGTGACAGCACAGACTCTACCCCTCTGGTTCTAAACTAATGAGCTGTGTGTTTGTAAATGACGTGCACAAATAATGATCTGGGTACGAATAAATGACGGAGGTGACCTGAGTGGGGATGTTTGTGACGACGGAGAACCTTGAAATAAGAGAATCCTTCATTCATCTCACAGTGTTGACAGTTTAAGGTGCAGAGCTTCATAAAAGATGGGTCCTTTCCTTTATAGATGTTTTTTAATGATCAACCCACAACGTCTCAGGAGGTCTCATCGGCAACATCTGACGTCCCAGGTGTGCAACACGTCGTTCAGGCGTAACATTATGACCACCTTCCTAATATTGTGCAGGTCTCCCTTGTGGTGACTCATCAGAGAATGGACATGGGCCTTCTGAGGGTGTCCTGTGGTGTCTGGCAACAGAATGTTGTTAGTGGGGGGGCCTTTGAAGGGAGGGGCCTCTGTGGATCATCCCACAGATACTTGATCAGTTTGGGATCTAGTGAATTTGGAGGCCAGGTCAACACCTTGTGCTGTTCTTCATGTTTATTTTTTTTTAGTTGTTCCTAAAGTGTTTTTGTGTGTGTGTCTGTGTCAGGCTGCATCCTGCTGGGGATGGCTGCTGCCATCAAGGAGTGTCATTGCTATGGGGTGGGGGGGGGTGCCTGGTCTGGTCTAGGTGGGTGCTACATGTCTAAGTAACATCCACACCAATGAATGCCAGGTCCAGAAGTTTCCCAGCAGAACACTGAACTGTCACAAGATGGTTGATGTTATTTACTTCTCCTGTCAGTGGTCATAATGTTGTGGCTGATCGCTGTAAATAGATGCACAGATACAGAAATTGCCAAGATAAAAGTTGATGTACTGTATATACATACAGAACTGTAAAAGCTTTTATACCTTTCCAAATTTTCTACATTTCTTGATATAAATGACTCAAAATAATTAGTGACTTTACTGAGAACCCAATTAAACAAATGAAACATAAATATTATTCGTATCCGTTTATTTATTAATTATAATGAACCAATATTAATTTCAAGGTCGAGTCCATGTGTTCAGAAGTGTTTCCATCAGTGTAATGAGACTCAGGTGTGGTTCAGTTCCTGGTTTAGTTTCAATAAATCAGAGATTTGTCTCAGTCTGATCTTCACAGCACATGTTTGTGGACAAAGGAGCTTTCTGAGGAGCTCAGAGAAAGAGTTGTTGTTGCTCATCAGGCTGGAAAAGGTTCCAGAACCATCTCTAAAGAGTTTGGAACCCACAAATAATCCACAGTCAGACAGATTGAAGACGACTGTTCCCCTCCACAGGAGTGGTCCACCAACAAAGATCACTCCATAATAGTCTGAGAGGTCCCAAAGGAACCCAGGGGAACTTCTAAGCAGCTAAAGGCCTCTCTGTTCATGAATCCATTTTGTATTTAATTAACTCTTTTTCTTGTGAGCATTCTGAAAGTGAAATGTGCTCCAGTGCCCTTTAAAAGTTCATCTACATTTTGTCGTTGCTGCACATTCAAAGGGCTGCGTTCTCTGTAGGACAACCTAAACCCTCCAGAGACCGTGCAGTCGATAAAGTAGAGACGGGACAATAACCACCCCAGAGTAAATATGATGGATACATCACGGTTCTCCTTCTGTGGCTCTAATCACGGCGGAGAGACAAAGTGTTAACCTCCCCTTTATTGAGCTCCTGGAGGGGATGAGGAGGGAGGGGGAGGATGGGGTGGTGGTTATTGTCATTGATCTGAGGACAACGACGACTCCTCTGGGCCGACGGTGGGAGTCGTTTTTCGTCGGCTCCGCATCGATCCTGCCTCAACTCCGACACTAATAATTGCCCTGTGCCCACCTTGGACCTCCGATGACTCCATCAACTCTTTCTGAGCTCAGGCCGCGGCTCCCGTCAGCTGGCCCAGGACCAGAGGGCGACCCGGGTAAAGCAATCACAGAGATGAGCTTTAGAAATATAAAATATAACAGTAAAAGATCAGAGCTGCACCGGGAAAATTATTATTTTTTTTTTCGTTTCTTCCTAGATAACGATTTATCTACCTGCCCTCAGAGGATTATCTGATTAGTTAATTAAAGATTGACAAAAATCTAAGTCGATACCCGTTACAGCCTGTAAGACGACAATGAGGGAACATTGTGAAATGTGTCTATGACTCTATGGGAGTCATCAGCTTTAGGTCTTTGCTAGCCGTCCAGACACAAGAATACATTTGGTTCACTCTCATTAGATAAGATTTCAGCAGCAGAAGGGAGAGGGTAGCAACACAGAAGCAGCACTGCTCCAGAGAAGAAGAACTTTGGGTTGAGACTGCACAGATTATTTTGCGTTGGAAATGTAACACAGATGCACAGAGTAGATGTGCACATTATTGAATATCCATAAAGATATTACACATGAAAAAATGTCCATTCTTATGCGACTGGAGTGGGACAGAAGCTTTGCTGTTGTGTGTCCCAGACATTTGAGGACAGAGCAGGCCTTTAACCAATGTGTTGAGTCTCCTCTTAACAGCTTCAGCAGACCACGACAATAGTTGATGGCAGACAAGTATATTTATATTAGGGAGGTCCCAATCAAGTTCTTTCCCCCCCCCCAAACCAAAACAAACCTTTCAATATTCAGTATCCAATCTTAAATGTCCTAGAGTTGGTCCCTGTAGCTTCCTAAAGTCTGTCCTTGTCTTCTCCTAGAGTTGGTCTCCTGTAGCTTCCTAAAGTCTGTCCTTGTCTTCCTTGTCTTCTCCTAGAGTTGGTCTCCTGTAGCTTCCTAAAGTCTGTCCTTGTCTTCCTTGTCTTCTCCTAGAGTTGGTCTCCTGTAGCTTCCTAAAGTCTGTCCTTGTCTTCCTTGTCTTCTCCTAGAGTGGACTGGATTCAGTCCAATAAATCTTTCAGTCAAAGTTAATGTAGTGTGGAGAGGGTAGCTGGTACCTTGTGTTCTCCACTCCAGAAATGTTCTGGTCATCCAACGCTGCCATAAACTCCCTAACCCTCTCTGGAAGATGTTTCTCCTTGACGCTGTCTCCAGGAAACTTTTCTCTTCTTTTAAACGTTCAGTGTTTGTTGTTGTTGTTTGGGTGCAGCCTTTGACTGAGTGGACTCCATGGATTCTGTTTAGATGATCAACTACTACCACCTCACCAAACATACACATTACACTAGTTACGGACTTACTATTTCATTTTCCAGAGTAAAGTTCCTCCACACAGCAGACATGTTTAGAGATTTTGGTTCTTCTTCGTTGACACTAGCCAACTGTCCTAAAACAGAGGAGGAAGAGGATGTTTTGACACTACAGTGATGTGGTTTTGGTTGAAAGATCAGGCTTGGTTGAATCCTGATTCTGAGCCGATCATCCCTAATACAGTACATACCTCATTCAGACGGACAAAGTTATATACATTTCACCAGCATCAGGATTCTTGCTGTATGGTGGCAAGATGACCAAGCTGCTCCTCTTGATCAGGGTTGGACATGAGGCAGATGGGGCCAGTGACTTTGTAGAGGCATTTTTCAAAAATCTAAACTGTGAGACACGTGTGATGGGAGTAAGGAGGAAGTCTGGTGGTGCAGTTATAAAGTCAGGTGTAGGGAGGAGGTCGTGGTGGAGCAATGGGTTGACAAGTCACCGAGCTTAAACACAACTGGCTGTTTGTTTCCTGTTTCAAACACATCATCTGCTCTGTTACTGCATAACTTATTTTTATTTATTTATTTTTTACTTTTTCTGATCTTAAACCTAACAGACAAAAAAAATAAAAAATAAAAAAAACCTAGATGGTGACCTTGACGCAGTATTCTTAATATTAAGAATATAATCGATGGACTGTCATGACATGTAATGTTCATTTTCTTATCATGTTTCTAGTCTTTCCTTTAACAGCCCAGTATCAGGACAAAATGTAATTTCTGCTTCTCTTCATAATCAGGTTGATGGACTCTGTGACTAGTGATGAATATTAATATAGTGGTATGTTATATTACCTACAGAACGAGCGTTACTCAGAACATAAAACCAGAGTGAAGGAACAATAAGAGAAAGAAACAGGAGTTACGCCGTGTCGAGTCTCTTCATGAGATGAGTTTTATGACAGAAGTAAAGAAATGGCTGCTGTTATTACTGGACTGGGATGTTTACTCCTCCTCTGGAGAGGCAGGACGGGGTCCTGGTGGAGCGATATGAGTGTTGGTTATACTGAGGCGTTAAATCACCACAGTGGAAAATAGGTTTTCCTCTTTATAATGTTGATGCATGTTCTTAAACTTAGATTTTTGAGACAATTTTAGAGCTGTCTTCTATAAAACAGTTTGAACTGTAACGAGTGGCAACGAAATTAATGTAGTTTTACACCTACTGCAGCCAGCCACCAGGGGGAGCTCTACTTTCTTTGGCTTCATTTTTGAGGAGCTGTCATGGCGTCCACTTTTTTACAGTCTGTGGTTTGCACATAGAGAATCCAAGATGATTTCGGGAGGAATAAGAAAAACTTCGCAAACACAACATTGTTTGAAACCATAGACTGTATAAACATGGACGGTGGAACAGCTCCTCAAAAAGTGAACTCCCCCTGGTGACTGGCTGCAGTATTAGTCATAAGCTCCACCCCCTCCATGTCAGTGGGCGGGACTTGAGTCAAACAAAGACACTAAAATACATGTCAAATATATATATATATATATATATATTTTTTTTTTTTTTTTTTTTTCAAGGATGTTTTCTTGGATAAGTTTAAATTGTTTTTGGATAAGTTTCGTTTTACTTTGTTGTTTGACGCTATAGAGACAGGATGTGACATAATGGCGACCACCAGTTGCCATGCCAACAGCTCTGTAAAGCTGTTAGGGTTATAAAAAACAGTAAAATAATTACAGTGTATAATCCAACATTTCCTTGTAACTGGTGGAGGTAGAGCAGAGCGTAGGATTAATTAAATGAAAACATGAGTGAGTCTGGAGGAAGTGTGGGCGGGGCATCGATATGGCGGCTCCACGTGGCTCCGCCCTCAGACCGTACTGATCAGACTCTGGCTCCAATCTCAGAAGATGATGCTGGGAAAGCAGGGAAACTAATGTCAGTTTGGAAGTGGGGACACGTTGTCCATATTTATATATATTTTTATACTTGAAATGTGCAGAAATATTTCCGATTTGTTATGAGACCATGGCGCCATAGTATTAGCATTGTATGGGAAACCTTGAAGCCACTATCTCTTTCTACTCTTAACCAAAATGTTTCCAATCTCTGCTATGAGAGTCTGGTGCTTTGTACGCCCATCATCCACCCCGACCACCTTCTACTGGTCTCGCAGAAGTTCATAAATCTGCGGCTTCATTCGTTCTTCACACTGTAATCCCCTCGCCGATTACATCTGCAGGGTTTAACAGTTTAATAAGCAAACTACCAACTTTTCAACATCCTCAAAAGTTCCTGGATGACTTCATGGATTTGCATATTGTACTTCAGCCGCAGGGCTAGCCTCAAGGTTTGCTGGAGACTTCTCTGCAGCTGTGTGTGTAGTAGACGGCGGAGAAGCTGTTCAGAAGGCTAAGCAGGCGCTCCAGTAATTAATCTGTAATTCATACAGATGAGGAGAAGCGCATCTTTGATTCCACAATAACAAGCTGTATTCACCGAGACCGCAGAGCTAAACTGAAAGGTGGCGTTCCTCAGGCTGATGAGCTGTCGCCTTGGATATCACAGTGTCTCATGTATTGATGGATAGGACAGATGTGTTACTGCCGGCGCTAATGTGTTGTTTGAGAACCACTTTCTCTGCCTTGTTTTCCATGACAGGATTACATCCACTGCTTTCTGCTTTAGCGAGCATTGCTGTGGAATACGGAGGCTTCTCTCTGTAGCTGGAGGTGATTAACGCCGTACATCAGGCGCTTTGCAGATATCGAAAATGAGGAAATGCTTCACCTCTTTTTTTTTTTTTTTCTCTCTCTCTCTCTTTTGTGAAAGCAAAGTGCCCATTATTCAAGCAACACATCGACAAAAAAGACAAGTCAATTTCCAGGTTTTTTTGTGAGAAAGAAAATGACTCTTTCTGGTTTGGTGCTGAAGAGAAGGTCAGTGAGTAACTGTTAGTCACGTTAAAGGGAGCCACCTCACATTTAGATTACATTTGTTTTAAGATCCTGACGGTTGAGATCCACTGATGAAAGTATCTGTGTATGTGATTTATTATGAGCTGGGTGTCTGTGGAGACATTCTTGATTGAAAATGCAGCATTAACTTCGTATGTAACGAAGCCCTAATGTAATCTGGCCCTGGCCGATTACCAAGTTAAACTGCAAAAACACAAGTTGACTTTTATTGTAAAGTAACTCCTTATTAAGTGCGTCAGTGCACTTTAACGTTATCTTTCATCAAAAGTGTGTCTACAAAAGCAGGCAGTGGGAGAGCAGTAAAGGTATGTCTTGGGCAGGAGCAGCTCAGTCAGGTCACCAGCTTCTTTCTCTGCCCCCTGTGCTTCAGAGAGTCGTGCTGCGTGCAGCAGAAAAACAGAAACCGGACAGTTATTGACTGAAACAACATTAGTTTGTTTTGCTGCCTCTCTGTGACCTATAGTGTTAAAAAAAAAAGAATTAAATTTAGTTTTACACGAGTGTGCTCAGTTTGAAGGGTTTTAATCCGTGTTTGCTATAAAGTTGACTTCTAAATTATTTTTTGACTCTGGTATTGAGACACTGCCAAACTCTACTTGTTGGATTCGTAGACAACGAAGACTTAGATAAACTTTACTGATCCACAAGGGAAATTTCTTGGTCATAGTAGCTTAGTTGCACATTTAAAAAAAAAAAAAAAAAAAAAAACTCTTGAAAACCACAAGTTAAAAAACAAAACAAAACAAAAAAAACAGGTGAAGTTTAAAAAATACAAATAAAATCACAATTATATAAAACATAAGTAAAAATCTAGTAACATAAAATAATAGAAGAGAAAAATGTACAGAATTTGCAAATATAAGAAATGGAGACAGAAGTAAATATATATATATTATATCCATAGGAAGGATTTATAAGATGCAATACTAACATGAATAACATGGAGTCATCTTGTTGCTGGATAGAGTAGAGGATGAATGAGACAGAAGAAAAAATTACACTGATTAAAAATAAAAAAATCAAAATCACAGTAACCCACTGATCATTGAGGCATCTGCTGCTGTGGAGGAGCTGGGGTGGAGGAGCTGGGGTGGAGGTGGGCTGCAATGCAGTTTACGTTAGAAATGACCAAGGTTCAAAGTTTTCAAGGATTGTTCACATAATCCTCTTCAAGCTGCTTTGCTGTGACCCACCTCCACCCCAGCTCCTCCTTTCTATAGCTGTAGATGCCTCAGTGATCTGTAGGTTACTTTGATACTAACATTTAATAATGTGATTCTCAGTAAAGTAATTTTTCTTTCATGTCATCAACACTGTGAATGTGTTCAAGGAGAAACTTCTCTCTCCACTTTCCATCCGACAGACTCAGTGTGAAGCATAAACACTTGACATCCAGCAAGGCTGAAGGAACAGATGAATGAGGAGAGATGAAGGAGGTGGAGAATGAACAGGAACAGGAACATGGAACGTAAAAGGCTCCGAGAGGATGATGGAGGTAGAAGGGGCCAGGCAGTGTATTTATATATGTTATGAAAGATTCTCATGTTTCCAGAAGATCCCAGCAGCCACCAGGAGCCATGTCAGCTGTAGTAACCTGAGCAGTGATGTTGTGATGCAGTGACTCTGTGGATAAAGGAGGTGAAGTTAAAGGTCTCTGATTGGTTCCTTGTCCTGTTCGTCTGCCGGGGCTCGTTGGCCTACATGCAGAGAGGCTGACTAATAATTGATAGGTTGTTGCTCCGAGCCCGAGAGGCGACAAGTGGCTGAACTGACGGCTGGAGGGCGGCTGGCGCTACGCCCTAGTAACACGTTAATGTTGGAGGAGGGCTGCTCTGAATACTAGGACACAGAGCTGGAGCTTCAGAGGAAACACAGACGCCTTCTGCTGCTGTTAACAGCCTCTCAGTACAAACAGTGGGACGTGTTCTCCTGTCTTTACTGTTGACTCCGTCTGCTTCCTTATTCTAGAGACGTCTGATCAGTGTTTGGGGTTTTATGTTGTGTAGTTTTAAACGCTGGTCTAAGAAGAGTTATGATTTAGTATTTGTTGTGACTATGTGAGTGTTCACTGCTTTTCTTTTGTTAAACCGTCCAGCTCGTATTATTTCTACATTTACTTCGTCGTTGATGGAGTTCATGGTGACCCAAGATGGACAGAGATCGACTGATGTTTTGCCAGTTTTGTGGCAAACACAGGAGCCGCGTGATGTGGCATTTTTTAGAGCTTGGACTCTAAAAATGTTGTTTGTTCTTTGCTGCTGTTGTCATTGGTTCACCTAAATGTGCAGTTGCTTTTGTTAAAGAGGTGTTTATAATGTTAAAGTATGTGAACATGTGTTTTCTTATAGAGCCATGATTCTCAAACTGTAGTCTGTTTATGAATCATGAAAAAACAAAGTATTTCAAGAGGTTTTGTTCTCTATAATACAGAAATGTAATAAATATTGCTATATTTTTATTCATATATTTCCCACTTTGACATAATGAAGCAGTGGGTGACAACTTCAGCGTAGCCTGAACTGAACTGAGGCCATGGTCCCGTTCTCTGTGCTGCAGTCAGTCCTCAGTCTCACGGGAATGAGACACATGACGGAGAAGAGTGAGCGATCACGTTTCAATTTGTCTCAAGCTTTGGAAAAGTGTTTCACATTTTGTAATGTTGGTTTGCACCTCTCAGCCTAAAAAAACAACAGAAAACAGAGAAAACAACTTTTATTAGATTTGTGTTTTTAAATCCCCCAAAAAAAGACTTCTTTTATTCTGTAGTCGAAAACGAAAAAGAGAAAGTTAAATACTAACGTGATTAAAAAAATATATATTAGAGTGCAGCCATATTGTCCTTGACTGAAGCAGGAAGTAGTCTCCATGGTGACCACTGGTCCAGGTCTTTCTGGTCCAGGAAGTAGTCTCTATTGTGAAATTCAGATGACCAGATACCTTGAGTCAGAAAGTCTAAAATTCCATCTGAATATTGTTCCAGAGTCATGTCTGTGCTCCGTTTAGACCAACAGAAAAGATCTGAAATCACTGACTGATGGACCTAAGATTAGAGTCACAGAAAAACAGAACTAGTAGTTTCCATTTTCTTTTTCCATATATTAAAGGACGACAGGTAAATTTACTTGTTTAGTATTTTCTTTCTTTATCTTTTTAAATTGAAAATCAAATGAACTCTCTATTTATTTATTTCGTTTTTATTTTCGAGTCTAAAACCAAACTTGAAATATCAAAAAGTCCACGGACCAACAACACATTGACACCATGTACATATAACTTATTGTAGATGTTCGTACCAGCTGTGTTGTGTTGTCCTGCAAGTATTTAGTATTTGTGTTCATTTTAATAATGTTCCATCGTGTCACTCTGTGTTTTCTGTCGTTAGTTTTTCTCGTTTTTGTGGTCGTCATAGATACAGTACGTTCACTAGACGTTATGAAGCATTAGTAAACACCTTGATTCATCATTTCCATCACTCCTACATTAATAGACATTAATAAACAAGCTCTGAATGCTTTATTCTTAAATAATTTAAGACTACATGTAAGTGTAATTTAATTGAATTTATGTTTTCTGGAAGTTTCCAGAACATTTCCAGACAGAGATAATCACCATCTGGTTTTTCTGGTGAAGATAGAGTCTTTAAGTCTTCCTTGTAAATTTTTTATAATTACCTGAATTAATCATGAATTACAGCAGGAATACGTCTTTATAAACCATCTATTAACACACTATTAGTACGTGTGATAATAATATGTATAAATTAAAATAAAATAATACTTTATTGTTTACTTACACACTAAATGATCTTAAAAACTAGCTATTTAAATTATAAAGGATATACTGAGCATTAGAAAATAATGATTGTTATTGAAGATGTTTAATAATCAGATGTTTATGAATACAGCATTTAAAGATGTTTTCTTAATGTATAGACTGTAGCAGTAATGTTTTTATAAAAGCTTCATAGTCTGCAGTTATTTAAAAGTGTTTTTCTCAATCTTCTTTTTTTCCTCATTTCTTTTGTTAATAGTTAACTTTTGAAGACACTGCAGGGGCAGTTATGTTTACAATTACTCTGAATGTAATTTGCATTTAAACAGGATGAGAGGTATCAGGGGGCCCGTTCATCCACAACAACTCAACTATTTCACTGAAACAATTATCCACATGGACGATTCCCGGCTTAAAACCACTGACCTCAGTCAGTTTTTAGAAAATCTTGGATTCCCCTCGATGTTCTATTGTCCTGCAGGGGATAGTCTACAGAATGTTCCTCAAGGCTTCAGTAATCCTAGAACAAAACGTTAATTCAGCGCTGGTGTTTTTGTTTTTGTTTGGTTGGGGACGCTGCTCGCTGAGCGTCTGTCGATGCACAAAGACAAAACACCAGGTGATTAAAAAAAGGGCAAATTTATTTAAAGCACTTACATAGAAAAATATGATTGATTTGAGTCAACAATAATAAATAGAGCGCCTGACTGTCCCCAGGCCCTGTCGGTACAACAGTACAATCAATATCCAGTTTCACAATACAGCAAAGGCACTAGCATTTACCACAATCAACAACAGTCAATGGAGGCGGCGTGGGTGGCAGCGGGGAGGGAGCAGGGCTCTTCACGGCACCGTCCACGCTCGCTCCTCGCCAAACAGCCGTCTCACACACACACACACACACACACACACACACACACACAGCATCGCAACCGACTCTCGTTTCTGCCGTACTCTCTGTGAACATGACTCCAGACCAGTCCTTCAAACGCAGGTGAAATAAACTGACCACAAAATCAGATGCGAGACGTGGAAATAATCAAAAACTAAACAAGCTGCGGTGCATGTGCATCCAAAACGAGCCTCGTCCTGTGCTACACTGATTTATAAATATCAATCTACATATAGAGGCTGGATATAGAGCAGAGGTCCAGTTAGCCGCCGATCAAGGTTTTTAAATAGTTTGTCAATAGTTAATGCGCCTAAACCTTCAACAATTACCTCCTCTGACCAACGCGACATGTCATGACGGCGTGATCAATAGTTCATTTATATGATAATCTTGCATTGGTTGGAAGTGTTGACTGGACAGACGACACAGAACAAATTAAATACAATCAAATCAACAAGTTTAAGGTCCAACTGAAATTAAATGCCATGTTTTCAGGTCTGTAGATCGCAGGACTAGTTGGAAAAACACTCCAGTTACTCCTGCTGTTTCTTAATTTGTGCATATTCCAGTTAGTCTGCCGTTGGTTCTACCACCAGACTGTAAATAACAATGGACGACACCAAATGGTTGCAGAGGTGGGCGCTGCCATCTCAAAGCAGAGTCTGCACGTGGTGCAAAGGTCCCAGTCCAAGATGGCGGCGTCCACGTTCTGCAGCATTTTGGCTTCACTTCCTGTTAGCCGTCTGGTCGTAGATCCAGAACTACATTGCATAAAGACAATCAACACGATATTTGCATAAAGAGTAAATTAGATCAGACCGCAACCTGCAGCAGACTAGTTTTCATATCCTGCACATTAGCATGTTAGCATGTTAGCTTGTTGAACAAATGGATATTTTTCTGCTGACAATTAAACTTTCTCTAGATTTTTAAAGACTTGTTTAATTCATGGAAGCTCATTTCTGCCACAAAAAAGTGATGAAATGTCTGTATTTTGATTTACTAAATACTTTAATACAATCTATTTATTTTTTTTGTTGACTGACACGCTTTCATATTTCTGAGATAATGTTCCCTTTTTAATAATGTGCCTGGAGCCTCTCTGTTGGGAACAGATTCTGCTATTGCAAAGATCTGCCAGGCCAATTAAATAATTTGGGGCGGGGCTTCATGTGGCGATGGACAGAAGAGTAGCAACCAAGCTAGCTGTTTAGAGTCCGCTATCATGTCTCTTGTAAAAGATATTAAATGAAAAATTTGTTAAGAACGCCTTAATGTAGAGATAGATAGATAGATTTAAAACCTAGCTACGTGTTTTAACTTCGGCCCTGGTCAGGTATGAACATGCATCCTGAGTGATTGGATCACTGGAGGCCTGTCTGAACTACACAGGTATTAGGGAAGGAGGTGAATGAGTCATGTGGATTTAAGTTGTGTGTTTCCTTAGCGAAGGCTAGCGTCTTTATTCACCTTCACTGAACTCTGGAAGCTTCCACATGCAGAGTATTGTCACTCTGCTGTTTTAGGGACCTGCTCAAAGCTCAGGTTGGAACTTGAACTTGATCAGGACGGAGACGGATAAATAATAACGTTCTGTGTTCTTCTAGTGAGCGAGAGACTCACACTTCACATCTAGAGGTTGAGGCGATCTAGAGGCGTGCACACATGGTTCATGGTTCTGAAACGGCAGTAGACAGCGATCCATTAATTTCAGTCACCAGCTGTTAAATTATTCTACTGCACCTCAAATATATTTGCATAGAGTGCAAAACTGAGATCTGATCTAAAGTGGTGGCTTGGGACGCATGTTTTAAACTGGCTGCTTGTGATCAGATCACTCAGGACAGTGTGTTAACAGACGGTCTGGAGAGGAACTTTAGATGAATGTGTTGTGCTTGGCTTGTGAGCTGCAACTTCAAGAACATGTTACTGTGTGTTTTGGATCCCGGTGCAACTAGGAAAGGACTCTAGGACAGTCGGTCTGAGGTGGAAATTTTAAGATGTACCACCTGACTAGAATGGGATTAGTTCTGCATCTGATTAGACTCGGTTACATTTGAACCACGTCCCAGTTGTCAAGGAACCCTGGAGACCTTGAGTTTAGAGGCTAAGTTCTTGTATTTCTCACGTATGGAACCGATAATAAATTCGACTTTTAGATGGAGTAAGGCATACATTTTGTAATTTCAGTTGGACTTTACAAAAACAAAACAGGCAAAAAAAAGGATAATGGGTAAAGTGGTACAGTAGATGGCACACACACATATCCAGTGATTCAGACACATTAAAGACGCAACACACAATCGTTAAAGCCCCTGTCTCCTTCGTCACGGTGTCATTTCAGAGCTTCGTTTAACAACAACTCAAGTGTCAGGTGTCCGTGTTGGTCGCGTGAGTTGGTCCCGGTCGGTAATGATGTATTCTAATGTGAAAAGAGCGTGTAGTGCAACTGTTACCATGCAAAGACCGATGCATGACGCTAACGACAAGCAGCAGACGTGGTGATAATGTGGCGTATGATGCAGCTGGATCTCTCACACGCGCATACGTACAAAGCACATCCCTGAAGCAAACGCAAACTCTAAAATAATCGACTGGGACACGACGGATGGTTGTTTGTTTTCTTTCTTTTTTGAAAGAGGTCAGAAAATATAGAAAGGAAAAAATAAACTGATTCGTATGTAAAGCCATAATCAAAACATCGTAAATGCAAATGTTCACTCATTGGTTCAGATATACAATGAAAAAAAAAACAACTAAAAGAAATGAAAATATCATTAAATATCTTAGTAAATACCATAAAAGTGATAAGGCGTAAATCTTCCTCCAGTTCGACCGGCTTCCCAAATGATTCAAATGTAGTCTGAAATTTTGTGACAGGGTTCCCGTCGTGTTCAGAGATCCATGCAGACCGACTGGTTCATAGTATGTCTTCTGGAAACAGCCCTGATTGTCAGAACAAATTGTAAAATGTGTTTTTTTTTCCCCGCAGCCTTAAAGCTGGTCCCAACAGACAGTATCCACACTCGTCCCGGAATCAGAATCCTACGTTCAGGAAATCTGTTTGTCTTTGCATCTCGTCCTCTGTCACCTTGAGGTGGAGTCGACTGGAGAATTAATGCACAGGATCCCGAGGGTCGAAGATCGAAGGGGCTGTAAAGCTTTACCGTCATATTCCTGCTCGGCGGCCGAGCATGGTGTCCGAGCTCTTGAGTCCGACGGATCCCGCTGGCTCTCGGTAGTCCTTTTAGTTTTTAGATGTTCCTCTGGGCCGTGAGGTACTTGAGAGCCGCCGAGCCGTACTTCCTGGACAGATCCTGGTGGAACTCGTCCTTCAGGGTGTTCAGACAGTTGCGATAGCTGGAGCTGGAGCGGAACTTGGAGATGTCAAAGCTGGGAGCGTGGGGCATGTGGATCATGAAAGCGTTGGGGAGGACCATCAGGTCGTACTCCTGCAAAGAAGAACATCAGGGTGAGGTGGTGCAAAACAGAAGCCAAGTAGCTCTGGTTGGTGGTTTCTTTTTCATGTGCAGGCAAATCTGACAAAGATGGACACTAGACGGGCGGTTTTGTGTTTCCTGGAGGACCTAGAGATCTACTGTGAGGTGAGTTAGTGGTTGTCATATGGTCACAACTTCAATTCTAGAACACCTTATTCTGGCTTTTCTTTAAATGAGTTGTGGTTTTTGTTTTAGTGCATTAACACCATCAGTGGAGTCGTACCTGTGCATCCAGCTCCATGACATGGGACACCTTGTTCCAGCCAAAGCCCACGAAGCGCTGGTCGTACTCCGGACAATCTCGTCTCACCACAACGTATGGCTCGAAGTCCGGCTCCCACTCCACCTTATACGGTGTGGTGGCTGTTCGCCATTTGGCATAGTTGGTAGGAGCGTGACCCTTTGGCCACACGTGATACCTGGAGAGACAACACTTGCGGTTACTATCTGATTGAACTGACCCTCAGCTGTTGAGGTTATGTCGTGCTCAGGTACCTGAAGGTGTAGAGAGTCCCCATGTCCAGCATGGAGAGCAGCTCGGCTTTGGATTTGGGGAAGGAGAGACGGTAACGAAGAGTCTCAAAGGCTGGAACCACCAGAGCCTTCTTGGTACGAGCCATGTCCAGCTGCACCACAGACTTTCTGCAGCAGCAAACAGGAGGTGAGACACAAGTTAACACTTTCACAGCAGCAGTACTGATTATTAAGGAGTAAGATTCAACATACATATACATACATACATGTCCTGTTATACGTTTGTCTTCCCAGCATGTTCGCAGTTACACCTGGTCTCACCTGAGGTAATCGTAGAGACCGTACATCGGCAGGAAGTCCACGTCAGTCAGGAACACGTAGGGCGTGTTGGCGTTCTTCAGGGCCACGTTCCTCACCAGGTTGACGGGGTAGAACTGGCCCTCCTTGTAGACGATGTGGTAGCCGACGTTCTTGCGGTTCTTGAGGACCTCGGAGGCCTGGGCGTAGCGCAGGAACTGCTGGGCCTCGGCGTCGGACATGTAGAGCGCCAGGCTGATGGGGCCTTCCCAGTGCTTACAGATGGCCTCCAGCATCTGCAGCCTGCAGGCGGCGCAGGTAACAAGAACGAGGATCAGTGGGAGGGACTTCAACGGTGAATAATTTCTCATTTTCTAGTTTCCCAAACTTGTCAAACTAAGCTAGACGGACCAAACTGAAGCTGACAGTTTCCAAATGAAACTCATTTCTTTGTTTTAATAGAAGTGATATCACTTGAATATTTCTTATTTACTGTGATTGTAGCAAAATTGGCTGAAAATTACAAAATTAGAGACTGTACTGAGTAAACTATCTCACTACATGGTCCATTTATAGCTGGAGGAGGGGGAGGGGGAGAAGGAAAAGGAGGAGAGGAGGGTGGGGGGGAAAAGGAGGGTGGGGGAGAAAAGGAGGAGGAGAAGTGGGGGAGAAGAAGGGAGGGTGGGGGAGAAGAAGGGAGGGAGGGAGGGGGAGAAACGGAGGAGAAGAAGTGGGGGAGAATGAGGGAGGAGGAGAAGTGGGGGAGAAGAAGGGAAGAAGGGAGGAAGGGAGGGAGGGGTGGGGGGGAGGGTAGGGAGGGGGAAGGAGGGGTAGAAACGGTGGAGAAGAAGTGGGGAGAAGAAGGGAGGGGGAGGAAAAGGAGGAGAAGGGGAGGAGGAGAAAAAGATGGGGGAGAGGGGTAAGAAGGAGGGGAAGAAAAAGAGGAGGTGGAAGAGGAGGAGAAAGAAGGAAAAGGAGGAAGTAGAAGCGGAGGATTCCTCTGACTTCCAGCATTGACCTGCAGGTGTCACATCAGATACTTGAATCAAACTATCTCTGCTCTGATTGGTTCCTGCTGCTGAGCACCTGTCCATGGAGAGCTGGGCCACCAGCGTGATGTCGGTGTCGTCCTCGGTGGGCGTGTAGTCGTACTGCAGGAAGTAGAGATGGACCCGGTGAACCGTGAGACGCTCCCGTCTGAAGTCGTAGCACTGGTCGTCCTCGTCCAGCTCCTCCAGCGCCGCCTGCAGCTACGGGACGGACACGACAAGACACGACCTGTCAGGCTTCATCCTTTCTCCTCACACCTCATTTATAGACGCTTTTCTTTTTTTTTCCAAGTCCACAAATGATTAAATGATTGCAAATGAGTACAGCAGGTTTGTTACCTTGGCAACCATATCCCTGCAGAGACATGTGTGCAACTGGAACCCAAAAATATCAGCTGCTTGACTGTCCCTGCCCTCTCAGGAATTAGATTCATAAAATAAACTAAGTTTCATCTTCCAGCTAGAAACTCCTTAAAGTCTGCCACACTTTGACTTTAATCATAAAGAATAGAAGAACAGTTTGATGCTTGTAACGTGGAAAAAAAGTCCATAAACATGTCAATATCCAACAGTTTGCAGCTAGTTTACTGAAAACTTTCCTCAAACATGTTGTTAGTGTTTCAATGTACATGAAACCTTTTCCAAGTACTTGGGTAATAAGGTTGTTTAACGGTAAAATCTGCTCCTCCTCTACATCTAACAGCCGTTAAACAAAAGAGAAAGTCCTGAACCTGGACGCTCTCCGGGCTGGCGGGACTCGGGCAGCCGAACAGCTCCCGTCTCAGCAGGTTTCCGTCGTACTCCAGGAAGGTCAGGTAGAGATTCCTGAAGAACTCCACGTGTTTGTTCTTCACACGGAGCTTCTTGGGAGAGTTCCAGTGGATCACCTGAAAACACGGAGCGTTTCTTGTAAAGTAGGTCGATCCGGGATTTCCATTTCATTATTGTAGCAGGAGGAGCTTTTGCGCAATTCTGAATTTTCTACATTTCTGCATAAAAATGACTCAAAACATCAGCGACGTATTTTACTTGTGCATCGTTTCTCATGTCTTTGAGGTGTAAAAATAAGTGAACCCCTGTTTTCAGTATCTACTGTGACCTCCTAACAGTAACATCAACTAAATGTTTCCAGTAACTGCTGAACAGTCGTCTATAGCAGCTTGGAGGAATTTTAGCTGTTGGTGGGTTTCCTCACATGAGCGTCCCCACATTGTCTTGAATAAATAAATGTAATGTATGAAAGTATTATATTTCAGTTTTCAGTTTTAGAAGATGTTTCATCCAAGGAGCTTCTTCAGTTCTAAGGGACTGGAGGGAAGTTTGAGGTTTAAATAGGAAACTCTGAGGGTGACTCGTCAGAAACTTGCTTGACTTATTCCTGAATAACAACCAGAAACATAGATGGCTTCATTTACTTCTCTTTCAAAACCATCTGTCGTCTCTGGCTAAGATCTGGACGTTGTTATCTTCAAAGGAGTGTCCCTTGTCCCTCAGGTGGTTTACACAGAAACAAGTACAAGCAAGTTTCTGACGGGTTCCACCCACAGAGTTTCCTGCTTAAACCTCAAACTTCTCACCAGTCCCCTAGAACTGAAGAAGTTGCTCGGATGAAACATCTTCTCAAAAAAAAACCCTAAAAAGCGTTTGTAAAAAAGGGCAATTGGACTTCTAGAGAACCTTCACAAACGTCTACGCAGCTAAATAATTAGAATAACCTTTGTTTTTTTTTTCTTTTCTTAAATGTTCTTGCTACTTTTAAATATACGGCAATATTTTCAGATTTCTGAATCTATTATTGGTGTTTTGTGTCTTATATTGGCATAACTTCAGCAAAATGTTTAAATGTGCTCTTAAAAAAGAAAAATAAATGAATTGCATGGCTGATATTGTGAATCCTGTCTCATTTATCATTGATCTGATTCTATAGTGTAGTTTGTTTCGGTGTTGTGTAATAATAATTAATATTAGAGGCCTTTCTATGTTTCCTCTGAATTTAAATGTAATATTTTCTAGACCATGGATTGTCTTGGATCAGTTATAATGACTGAACTCTGACAGTAGCACCTGTATGCGCGTCAGGGTAACGGCGACAGTAAAGGATCGATCAGATCGGAGGTGTTGGTGCGTGTTCGTACCTTGAGGTCGGACACCTCGGTGTAGCACTGCTCGGAGCGCGTGTGATCCGACAGCTGGACGTTCCAGAAGCAGGGCAGCTGGTGAACCAGAACCGGGTTCTGCTTTATGAAGGCGTTGAAGATGTCCTGCGTTCACACACACACACACACACAGCTCTGTTACTGCTTTGTTCAGTGCTGTGTCTGAAATCGAAGGAGCGTGGCACTGAGGTCGAGCTGTGCAGCTCTGCTCCTGAGGGCATCGATCAGAAGAACCACACCTGCTGCTCTGTGTCTTTTAAAATACCAGCGAGGCTGCTGATCCAAGCTGTAGGACTATGTGAAGTGTAAGGATGCAGCATGGATCAAAGGGAAATCATGGTTTTATACAAAACTGTGGTATGCTGGCTGTTTGGCTGCAGAGGCTGCCTTCATTAAAGGACATCTCCAGCTCCAACTTTATAAAGGACTGCTCCGATCTGGGATTTGAACACTTCTTTTTCTTGTTCTCTGGCAGAAACTACAGGAGCTTGAAGGCACAAACTACCACAAACAGCTTCTACTCGTCAAATCAAAGTCTTGCTCTGCAGTATTCTATTTTCTCATTATAACTTTTAACTCTGTTGTGTTCTTGACAATAAAGGACAATAAAGCCCCGGCTTCCTAACTTCTGTGATTGCTCTGAAATCCATTGCTCTCTAGATTTAGTTTCAGGTGTTGGAGGTTTTCCTCTCACCTGATCGGCCAGCGACGTACTGAGCATGCTCATTAGCTCCTTCTCTGCCGTCAGCCTCCACATCTGCTCCCAGCCGATTCTCCGCAGACGCTCCAGGTAGAGGAGGATGACGCCTGCGACAAAGCAAACATCAGCTTGATTTTCGTCCTTTTAACAGACAACCATTCCCTCGTCCCTCTGATTTAAAATCATCACCATGTCTTCTCCCTGTCCCTGTCTAACTTAACAGCTTGATATTCAGCTCTATGACACCCTCGCTGTTCCTGTTTCCCATGAACTCTGCAAACATCTTCAGGGATGCATCCTGAACTACTGTGAAGACTAAAAGCGATCAAATTCTGCGCCGTTGAGAACAAACTGCCGGCTCGTCTTGAAAATAAAAGCAGCCGTTTACCCGTGTTGAAGCCTCTCCCTAGTGCAGGCCAGGGTTTGTGGTTCTTCCACAGGTTCCCCAGGTACCAGTCGCTCTGGTTCTCCACCAGACCGATCACCTGCTTATCTGCAAACCAAGAGAGAAACCATCAACGAAAGCATCCATCGCTTTTAGTTGTTAACAAAAAACTTTTTTCTGTTTCTGTAGTATCTGAAAAAACTGATGTTCTCATTCCTTTCAACATTAGCCTGTTGTGTATTATCTCATAATATTCAGCTGGTATCTGTTAATAGATTAATTCTGCATCCTTTAATTTCCAAAATGTTAAACTAATCTGAATACTACGAGGCTCAGCTTGCACAGTTTAACTCTCATCTCTGTATACATGAAGGATTTTGAAGATTTCTTCATGGACAGATATTAATGCATCCATCTGTTACAGAGCATAGCGTAGAGGATTTAAAGTTGTCAACAAGTACATAAATAAAATTGAATTTGCAACCTGCTGTAACATAATCAAGTCAGTGACCTTTTCATTTTTTATCTGAGCATGAAATCTGAAGCTTTTTATCGGTGGATTTATAACCAAGTGGGAAAATAAGATTTTCTTCTGCATCATTCTGGTATTGATTGATTCTGTTTGTGGGTTTGAACAGGTTTTGCATTTAGAGTTTCTATATACACACACACACACACACACACACACACACTCAGATCAAGGAAAAAAGTCTCACCGGTGAACTTTCTAAAAATGCCCCAGAGCTCAGCGATGTCTGTGGCGAAGGTGATGTCCGTGTCCAGGACGATGACCTTCGTCAGGTCGGAGGGTAAAGCTTTGGTTAGCGTCAGCTTCATCAAGCCGTAAATACCTGAGTAATGCTTGTTGGGTATCCACGACACCTCGGACTGAAACGAGAAACAGGAAAAAAAAAAACATTTCATTTGAGCTGTTTGAAACCACCACCGCTCTGACTGACTGGTTCATTATGTGCGAGGAGACACCGTTCGTGGGTTGACACAAAGACACATTCAGCATATTTTGGCAAAAGCTCAACGTGTTTTTTTTTTTTTCTGAATCTGCAAATAGTGTCTTTTAATTAATTCTGATTCGGGGGTAATTGGATCTGCATAAGTGCATCATCTGCAAATATAATCGGCTTAGGGTCTCGGCTGTTTTTCTTCACTTTTAATGCCAGTTAAAGCGCAGAGAGCGAGGCTGCAGGTCGGAGCATCCGACGGCACAAAGGACTCATTGTTCGGCACAAAGACTGCGCGGGAGGAGAATGTGATGATGAAGTGAGGCGGAAACAAAAACACTAATTCAGGCTTCTTCTCCGCGTCGCCGTGGCTCTGAGAGCACATTCATCAGCTGGACGTCACTGTAAACGATTCCGTGTTGTTGTGCTGGAGTGTCACTTGACTCGTCCAACTCAATTAGCGGCTGTTGTCCGGTGAAAGCTGAGTGTTGTGTTCTAAGGAGCCGGATGTACGGCTCAGGATTACTGAGATAAAGACTTCACTGCTCAGATGTTGTAAGATATTAAAAGTAAACGCTAACACGACTTTAAAAGGTCAATCTTGCAGAGTTAAATTTATGTTCTGTTCAAACTGCATGTCAGACAGTCTTATATTAATATACTGTGTCTACTGTGACCTCCTTGTGCAGCAGTTACCTGCAACTAAATGTTTCTGGTAACTGCTGATCAGTGGTCTACAGCAGCTTGGAGGAATTTTAGCCCATTCCTCAGAACAGAACCACTTCAGTTCTGAGATGTTGGTGGGTTTCCTCACATCAACTGCTTGCTTCAGGTCCTTCCACAACATTTCTATTGGATTAAGGTCAGGACTTTGACTTGGCCGTTCCTAAACATTCATCTTCTTCTTCTTTAACCGTTCTTTTGTAGAACCACTTGTGTTCTTGGTTCTCGTTGTCTTGCTGCATGACCCAGTTTCTCTTCACATTCAGCTCATGGACAGATGTCCTGACATTTTCTTTTAGAGTTCACTGGTAGAATTCAGAATTCATTGGTCCATCAATGATGACAAGCCGTCCTGGTCCAGATGCAGCAGAACAGGCCCAAACCAGGACATTAGCACCCCCATGTTTGATGGAGGGATGAGGTTCTGATGCTGGAATGATGCAGTGTTGTTTCATCTCATTTGAACCAAACTATTCTACTTTGGTCTCATCTGTCCACTAAACATTGTCCCAATAGTCTTCTGTCTTGTCCACATGATGTTTAGAAATGTTCTTTTTGGAGAGCAGTGTCTTAGGCGTGCTGATTGTGCAGCGTGGCGCTTATGTGTCAGTTATTTCTACTATTCTATATTCTTTGTTGTGATGAACTGACTCGCCTCCCTTCTTAAACGAGCTTGATGTGAGTCTATATTGAGGTTAAACTGAAGCTCGACCCTCCACCTCACCCTGAAGTCTCATCAGACGCCTTCAACAAAGCTCTGATCTGATAATGAGGCAAATGATCTGACAGGCAGACTAAGACATAAGCTGTGACCTCCTGTCTCACACTGTTCTCTGATGTGTCTGTACTCGGCGGTTATTGTGATGACTCAGTCTCAGATGCTTTATTGAGGAGGTTTTATAAATACTTATAATTCGACAACAGAGCGACCCCGACCCCCCTCGTCCAATCAGAGAGCAGGAAGCAGGCCGACGCGGCGTGTTCTGAGGCGTGCACTCTTACCTTGAGTTCATCTGCATCGTAGAAGCTGACTTGCACGGACGGGACCATCCAGGACTGGAAGAGAGAACTCAGGATGCGATGGGCTACGGTGTCGGTGATGAAATGAAAGTGGAGAGGGTTTCTCCTGGAACAGAGACGAGAGACGACAAGGTCAGGAAGTTCTCCTCTAGAGGGAAGAGGCTGGGGGGGCTTTGCTGACTGTGTCTGGATGTTTGCGTGCACACTAAACAGCTCAGTCTGCTTGGATATTCTGAATTAGGCCTTTTATTCTGACTGCGGCATTTTTTAAGTACTCAGGTCTAAGGAGCATCTGTCAGCCATGTTCATTCAATTAAACGTTTTTGGAATTTGTATTCAAACTGCTCAGAGAGAATGGATTTATTCAAAACCAGAGAGGAACCAGCTTACACCACCACCTCTATGAAAGCTAGTGCACCAATCAGTTCATCATCTGGATATAAAACTGGTAACACTCCATCTGGGTTTTATTATGGGGCATGTTTCTAAATACCTCTAAATACCTCTACATGTAACTGGGTAGTCCTGCAACCAATCATTCAAACGATTTGATCGGCCCTGCAGATCTTTGTGGTGTCATCAAATCCTCCCGCCAAAGGTTTCTACGTCCTGAGGGGGGTTAAGTGTTTCTACCTGTTACTCTGGTGTTTCTGAAGTGTTCTGCAATTACGCCACAAAAACGCTACGATTAGTCAGAAGTGTTGAGATTCACGCTGAACTTCACGCGATGGCGACTAGGAAGTCAGCCGCTCATGTTGGAGTGATAAATGTTTTAAGCTTTAAACGCTACACACCCACAACATATCTTTTAATCTGAAACCTTATTGTTTTTTTGCCTCAATTAAAAGATCGTCCTTTTATTCTAAAATGTTGCTGCATGAATATTCTGCTTCTAGTCAAAAATGTTCAAGGTGTGCACCACAGACTGTATATAAATATGGACAACGTGTCTCCACTTCCTCTCATTTGCCAAACTGATGCTATTGTCCCGGGATACGGGCAGCGCCATCTTGCGAGTTTGGAGCCAGAGTCTGTCAGAGAGTGGAGCCATGATATCAATACCCTGCCCACACTTCCTCCAGAATCGTGTTTTCGTTTTATTAATACTACGCTTTGCTCTACCTCCACCAGTTACAAGGAAATGTTGGACTATACGCTGTCCTATGACTGGTGGTCACCATTATGTCACATCCTGTTTCTATAGCATCAAATAACAACTAAAACGAAACCTATCAGACAAATTGACACTTGAACATGCATCAACTTTATATTAACTACCTAAAATGACAGAAACCATCTTTGAAAAAAATGTTTGATGACCCAAGTCTCACCCACTAACACGGAGGAGGTGGAGCTTATGACCTATACTGCAGCCAGCCACCAGGGGGAGCTCTACTTAATTTGGCTTCACTTTTGAGGAGCTGTTCCAGCGTCTGTGGCCTGTACAGATCTGAGTGAGTTGACATAAAACAGCCAAAGAAGAAGAAGAGACTCACCTGTGAAAGAGGACCGACTTGACCAGCGTGACCACGTCTCTGCTGGCGTTGTGACCGGCACAAACGCACGCTACATGGATCAGCTGCAGAGACAAAACAAAAGAAACGATTCTCTTAGCCGTCTTTACAAGCTCACAGCGTCCTCTCTGTAAACCTCCTCCACGTGACACCGCAGCTATCAGTCTACACGTCTCAGCTGGGTATTTATGCACATTCAGGTCATTTCAGGTTCCCTCCTAAGAAAGAAAATCTGACGCTCAGTCTCTGTTTGTATCCACAGAACGGTGACTGTTCCCAAACAGCTCCACATGAGAGCGAGTGAACCCAGCACTCTGATGTGAAATTTCACCTTTAGCTCCTCAAATATGTATGATTTCACGTCTGTGGCTTTTCAAGTCTTTGAAAATGTTGGAGCTCAAAAGGATGAAGACGACTTCAAAGAGGGAGAGCGCTCCCTCAGAGTTTAGTCCCAGTCAGCTTCACCTCGCCGTCCATGTGTTCGGATGCAGCACCGTGGTTACCTGAGCGTCTGTGGTTTGTTTACAGGAAGCCATTCATCATTAGATGCTTGTTTCTGATTGGCCGTCGGTGTGCAAGGTGAATTAAAGTTCAGGTAACAACAGCTAGGCTTTATATTAATAACAATAAGAACCTGTCTAACACAGTCACACTGACCTCGCATTTCTGGACGGCCGGTAAGCGGGGACACTCTGTGTGGTTGTTCTTCTCCTCCGCCGTGTTGTCTCCGTCCTCCGGCCCCGTGTCCGCGGACGCGCCCCACTGCTGGTTGCCGTAGTTACCTTCCGCCGGCTGGGCGGCGGTGCCCTGCGATTGGCTGAGCTGCAGCCGGATCTGTCGGTTCTCCTCCTCCACCTCCCGGACCCGCGACTCCAGGACGGCCCGCTCCAGGACCTGGGCGGCCGGCGTGTCGGCCAGACAGGGGGCCAGGAGGAGGGAGCGACCGTCTGAGGAGGGAGAGAGGGAGAGAGAGGGGGAGAGAGGGAGAGAGGGGGAGAGAGGGGGAGTCAGACTAATAAACAGAAACCTCACATTGTTTCTGTGGACGTACATGATTGACATCTGCACATCAGGCGCCCTGCTTGTGGTTTATTTTATTTTTTGATAAAACAAAACTTAATTAACTAAAATGGAGATTGGTGCAATTTGTGAATATGTGACATTAGAAGTTTTTAGGTGCAATAAAAATATATAATATTTACACTATGGATTATATTGGTTTTGCACAAGTGCTGTCAAAGTTAACACGTTAATAAACTGTTAACGCTGTCAATTTGTTTTGTGATTAAATCGTGCACGTTCCGTTACTATGACCTCAGCACAAACTGTAGTTTGGGAAATCAGGAAGTGACCAAAGCTGGAGTCACGCTGTGGAAAGCAAGCACAATCTGAAGTATGGTCGCAGCAAATAATTTGACCCTGCAGACACCTGAGAAAAGTCCCAAAAGAAGCAGAAGAAGAAAACAACAAAAGAGCAGAAACAGATAAAGACGCAGGTTTTTTTAAACGTCAAGTCCTGACGTACGCTTCTCTCTACAAGGACTGAGTTCTGAACTGAGCAGGGAGCTTTCTGAGCAGCTGAGATGTTACAAACTTGAAAGATATACTTTCATGTCATCTGTTTTTATCACATCAGCATGTCTGAGTGCTGCTAACGTGGCTGTAGGCTCGTCT
The DNA here is from genome assembly GCF_963514085.1 of Chelon labrosus. NCBI lineage: Eukaryota > Metazoa > Chordata > Actinopteri > Mugiliformes > Mugilidae > Chelon > Chelon labrosus. Next base: position 2,328,092 of record NC_140339.1, on the reverse strand, counting down.
GGTTTTGTAGAAACGGTTTGAAGAAACGGTTTGTTTCATCTTGGTATGAACACATCACACCGACATCAGAGAACTACCGACTACAATGGCCGACTGCCGTCTCCTCTCTGTGCTTGTGTCTGGACCAAAGAGATTCCCTTGAACGCACCACAAAGAACACAGCTGGTACATGCACTGATCAGCCACAACATTATGACCACTGACAGGAGAAGTGAATAACATTTAAACCATCTTGTGACAGTCCAGTGTTCTGCTGGGAAACTTCTGGACCTGGCATTCATTGGTGTGGATGTTACTTAGACATGTAGCACCCACCTAGACCAGACCAGGCACCCCCACCCCATAGCAATGACACAAATGAAAGAATTATCTAATTTGGGAGAAAGGAAGGTTCTTGGGTGCATGTTAGCATTTTAGCGTAGCACTGGGCAGGTGTAGCTTTAACAGGAAGTCAGGTGCAGCCTGAAGACCTGAAGAGCTGCCGTGCACAGATTTATGTCCAACGCCAAGAAGTCAGGCCCAGAGGAGTCTGTAGCTTCATAGGAATTTCATCTCCATGGTGAAGATGTAAAGATTGCCTCTACTGAAGACAAACAAACACATTAAACTGAGATATTCTCATCAAGACAATGCGAATATTTACAGTTAATGATTCCCTGCTCAGACTTTCAGACGAATCCAAGTGGCTTCAGATCATCACTTCTCAAACACGAGGTCGTGACGGTCGTGTTTTTCTCGTTCGCTCCGAGGACGTCTGAGCGACACGTGTTCTCCAGAGTCTCACACTCCTAAATTGGCTCATCACACGTCGTCCTCTCCTCTTTCTCCACCATCTCTTTTTGCACAAAACAGGGTGTGAACGTGTCCCAGAGCGCCTCAGGGTTGGCTCAGTGTGGGTTTGTTACTCAAGACGGAAATAAATGAATAAAATAAACGAGCAGGGCTTCATTTGACTCCTCGTCTCTGACTTTAGCTGTGGAGACAGTTCACATCTAAAATGATCATATAGAGTCACGGTCTGTGTCCCACACACAGACTGTCCCGCTGCCCCAAATACGCACTAGAGAACCAAGTGTGGACTAATCCGCCGCTAAAAATAGTCCCGCAGCAAATGCTTTATTTTATTTCCTCCAGTTTAAATAATGTTTCATAAAAACTGCTTTTTACTGTCTTCCTCTTCCTGTCTTTCTCCTCATTTTTCTCCACATCATCTTAAATTCTGACTTCCTCTTCGAGTTTCTCATGTATTCGTACTCCATCTTTCCCTTCATTTCTCATTTTCTTTCTCTTTTTTACTTCCACTTTAACTTTACTTCCCATTTCTGTACGTTTCTTCCATTAGTTCTTCTCTTTCTCTAATCCCCCCCCATTCTCTCTCTCTCTCTCTCTCTCTCTCTCTTTCTTTCTCAGCAGCAGCTGCCCCACAGCTGAAGAGAGGCATGATGGGAATGTGTACACCCTCATCTGAGGGCGAAGTGAAAGCGGAAAACAGAAAGGAAGGAATCCAACGTCCTCTGCTCGTCCTGCTCATTGTCCTCCGATCATAAAATCATAAACGCTCCAGTGTTTATTGTTTATCGGAAAACATTTATAATGTTGAGAGGTCAGTGGTGGATGTCGACTGTTGGAATATTATTTGCAGAACCACAAGTTTATCAGTCGCATTATTACTGATTACACACTGCCTGGATAGAAAAAAAGGTCCCACGCTCTAATATTTGGTTGGACCTCCTTTAGCTTTGATTACAGCACATTCTCTGTGTCATTGTTTCTATAATCTTCTCCAATGTCTCCAGATTCATTTTCCACCAAGATCTTGTATTGATGATGGGAGAGTCTGACCACTGCACAAAGCCTTCTCCAGCACATCCCAAAGATTCTCAATGGGGTTAAGGTCTGGACTCTGTGGTGGCCAATCCATGTGTGAAAATGATGTCTCATGCTCCCTGAACCACTCTTTCACAATCTGAGCCCCATGAATCCTGACATTGTCATCTTGGAATATGATCCATTGATGGAATAACCTGGTCATTCAGTATATTCAGGTAGTCAGCTGACCTCATTCTCTGGACACATAATGTTGCTGAACCTAGACCTGAGCAACTGCAGCAACCCCAGATCATAGCACTGCCCCCACAGGCTTGTACAGTAGACACTAGGCATGATGGGTGCATCACTTCATCTGCCTCTCTTCTTACCCTGATGGTTCTCCACTATCCTTCCAGTTTTTAATAATGCGTTGGACAGTTCTTAACCCAGTTTTAGTAGTTTCTACAATCTCCTTAGATGTTTTCTCTGCTTGATGCATGCCAATGATTTGACCCTTCTCAAACAGACTAACATCTTCTCCACGACCACAGGATGTGTCTTTAGACATGGTTGTTTAAGAAATGAGAGGCTACTCATTGCATCAGTTGGGGTTAAATAACTTGTTACCGACTGAAAGATAATCACCCATGCAGTAATTATCCAATAGGAGGCTCCTACCTATTTGATTTGTTAAATCCAGGTGGAGACTTTTTTTTGGCTGATGATGTGAATCACTACTGTTCTCTTCTGCCCTTCACCACATAAAGCCCCGCCCACAAACGATTTGATTGGCCAGGCAGATCTTTGCTGCAGCAGAATCAGTTCCCAACAGAGAGACTCCAGAGGGTCTGGCTTCCAGGAATCGAGTATGCAGTAACGGATGCTTTTTGGAGCCTAAACCTGCCGACCAGATAAGCTTTCAAACTATTTTTACATGCACAAAAAGAAAACCAGGGTGGGGAAGCATTCTGAATTACTGCACCCACTTCATAAATCTAGTAAAACATGCCTTGGTGGTGCTGTGTTTCAGCTGAACTGAGACAGAGGAAACTCAAGCCACAGATGGAGCGACTAAAGATCTGATCTGCACACGGTCAAAGAGAGAAGACTGAAGCGAAAGCTCACTCCATCACTTTTAACAGCCTCGGCTGAAGTGGCTCCGCTGCACCGAGTCAACTCATCCGTCATCCACAGAGGGTTCCCGCTACAAAATTGGAATCCCAGTTTCTTGCTCCGTTTGTCTTCCAGCGATCGCTTCCTCAACATGTACAGAAATATTAACTGGTTCACCAGGAACTCTGTGAGTGAGTCTGTGTGTGATACCTAAGAAAAAACAGCCTTAAGTCATACTATTTCCAACCGCAACAAATCAGTGTGATAATGGAAAGAAATACAGCGCCATACTGGAAACATTACGAACGCACAGGTTTCATCTTTCCAATAATCTGAAGTCTCACTCCAGTGGTTAAAAGAGTAACGTGGTCACTTTTCTGTAAAACTCACAAAACTAATCTAAGATGTAAGATTAAAGGCTGAACATTGAAGCTGACGTCAAACTACAGTTCCTCTATCGTCCACTAGAGGCTGCCTCCAAAACTGAGTCCATCTCCATAGACCTCCATGTTAAAAGCTTTCCAGCAGAAATAGAAAAGTTCTGGTCTCTGAAGCTAATTCCTCCAGTCATAACAACTGTATGGGGATAATCTTTCATAGAACTCATCAGTTTAACTACTTTCAAGTTATGCACAATTACACATTTGAACATTCTTGAATTAGCCGAGGGTTGGATGGGGTCAGGAGGTCGGAGACGCCAAACAGACGCTTCAGGAAACCTGATCCTGACCTGAAATAATCTATGTCAACAGATGTCAGCATTTGACTATGCTATCTATGTATGTATTGCATGTCTGAACCGAGCTTATGATACAAAGCATATCAGGCATAACATTATGACCACCTTCCTATCTCAGATCTAGTGAATTTGGAGGCCAGGTCAACACCTTGTGCTGTTCTTCATGTTTTTTTTTTTTTAGTTGTTCCTAAAGTGTTTTTGTGTGTGTGTCTGTGTCAGGCTGCATCCTGCTGGGGATGGCTGCTGCCATCAAGGAGTGTCATTGCTATGGGGTGGGGGTACCTGGTCTGGTCTAGGTGGGTGCTACATGTCTAAGTAACATCCACACCAATGAATGCCAGGTCCAGAAGTTTCCCAGACGAACACTGAATTGTCACAAGATGGTCAAAGTTGTTTACTTCTACTGTCAGTGGTCATAGTGTTGTGGCTGATCGGTGCTACGTTACCATGGAGATGAAAGTCCTATAAAGCCACAGATTGACGTTTTCTGACTAATTGATCAGAGATAAATCAATAATAAGAGAAATCCTTAGCTGCAGAGATGCTTGCTTGTGTTAGGTTTGTTTTCTGTGCCAGTGATTTCTCATTATGTTGGTTTCATTTAAATATTATATAACATAGAGTCCGATCGTTTACGGTGAAGCTGCTTCGCTCTGAGCTCGGGCTGCAGTAACATGTGATTTCCCGGCTGCCTGCGTTAACCATGAGCTGTGTTTTCAAAGCTTTTCCAGGAAACGGCATCACAGCGGCTGAATTGCTCTGACCTCGGCTGTCCTGGACCGAACAAAGGCGCCGGCTGTGGCTCGCTGCTGCAGCCTTGGTGGCTCTCTGGGATGTCAGAATGATAAAATCAAACTGAACAGAAAACTGCATCCATGTGTTTAGAAATCCAGCCTAATAGTCAGGTTCAAGGCAAAATGAGCTGATCTGCAGAAAAAGAGCTGTTTGATAATTGATGTTTTCTGCTCTGGCTGCTCAGACTCTGACTCTGTCTGACCCAAACCACAGCTCCAGCCTTTTATTTGACATCAGGTTTCAACCCAATATTCAAGAAAATTACACAGCACGGATTCTCAGATTCTACTGAATAATCAAAACTCAGTTTGGGGGGGAAACTGCTCCTACTCACTCTCCAGGTTTCCAGCCAGCAGGTAGAGCCAGGTGAGCAGGACGATGGCCGTGAGAGACGCCACCAGCAGCTTCAGGCGCCCGCGGCACAGCAGGTTCATGGTGGGACGGCGGCGGCGCTGAGGACTCTGAGGGACGGGAGGAGGGGTAGGGGGTCGGGAGGAGGAGGAGGACCAGGGAGGGAGGGGTTGGGGATTCAGGTGGGGCTCAGTCCCTCGTGGGGTCCCTGCAGCATCCTGGCATCTGAGGACAGAAGAACGGGACAGTGAGACCTCGAGACCACGACGAATTTCATCTGCAAGAGCGCCACTAAGGAAAACTTTTTTGTAGGGATGCACTGACAAATTTCAGCCGAAAACCGAAAATGCCCTTTAGGGCCATTTTCGGACGAAAATTAATTGCCGAAACAACACGGCCAAAACAGGATGTTGTGATGACGCAAGCAACAACCGCAGTAATTTTCGGCAGAAAATTTTCAGTGCATCCCTACTTTTTTGGTGCCAGCGGGTTCATAAATGGCAGTAAATTAAAGCAGTGGAACCAGCTCCAGTGTCAAATATACCGGATGACACGAGAGCTGCAAAATTTAAAGTTAACCCCATCAAATGACACAGTTGCAAGACCTTTATCCGACACATCAGGTGATCTAGAAGAAAAACTCAAAGATGCACATTTTGCATAACAAACAGATGAGGCTGATCAAGAGTAGAGGCAGCTCAGATCTGATTTAAACAAGGTTTTGACTGCAGTTGCTAGGTTTGTGGCCTAGAGGGGGCGGGGTTTGTCTCAGAACTGCACCATCTGCGATACGAAGTTTAGAGAATCGTAAATGCGCGACCATGTGGAGACAGAAATGACATGGCGTCATCTAAGAAGGTCAAAAGATTTCAAACGTTTCTGACACAAATCCCACCCACACCAAAGCTGGGAATGACAGAAAAAGTTTGAGAACCACTGAACTAAGGTGAGATACTCAACGTCATCCAGGTCATGGTTTACATCCAAAAGATTGTTTTACAGTTTTCAAAAGACAAAAACAAACGCTGGTCTGAACAGTCCTTGTGAAGCTGAGAGACATTCTATAAACTTTAGATGGTGTGAATTATTCCTAAGAGCAGCCTGGAGGACACGGAGCTGCTGACGGAAAACAGAGACGACAAAGAGACAAAACACAGTCAACCTTCGAGATTAAATGGAACATCTGTAATGAACAAGACCGAGGACAGAGGCCAGACTTCATTCTGTCTCTGGTTTAAAGCAGAGGAAGGACAACTGAGGACTCCCTCTTCATAAACTAATAACTTACCGACCCTTCAGTCACGTCAGCCCCAGGTCTGAATAATGACCCACGGTCTGGTGTTTACTCTGAGGAGACGCTCCTGCTCCATCGGTCTCTGTCAGGAGGTGGGTTTTTTGCCATCGTGGTCGTTTTCAATCGTCAGCAGCTGAATCAGCTTCGTGTTCAAACACAGAAAGACTCTGTTTGACCTCCAGGCTTCATCTGCAGAACCTGAAGGGTCCACAGAGTGGAGCCACATTACAGATGCCCCGCCCACACTTCCTCTAGACTCACTGGTGATTGGTTGACACTACACTCTGTTCAACATTGCAAAGAAATGTCGGATTATATAGTTCACTCATTTATTTAGTTTTTGTCCTACTCTCATGTTCCTGCAGGGAAGCTTCACTGAACGGTTGTCGATGGCAACTGTCAATCATCATGATGTCACATCCTGTTTCATTATAGTGTCACAAAACGAAAACAAAACTTCTCTGACACTTGAACATTCATCAACATTATATTAACTACTTAAAATGACAGAAACCATCCTTGAAAAACAACATATTTGACGTTTAGTGTTTTAGTTTGGCCCAAGTCCCGCCCACTAACATGGAGGGGGTGGAGCTTATGACCTATACTGCAGTCAGACACCAGGGGGAGCTCTACTTGCTTTGGCTTCACTTTTAGATGAAATGTCATGACGTCCACTTTGTTTACAGTCTATGGTTTACACATGCAACATGAGGCAACGTCACAATCGGCCTTCGTTTAGTTGCCGGTGGCTCTTTGCTGTGTGTTTGGTTTTTCTGGGTGTTGAAGGAGAAAACAAACTCAAACTTATCTAATCAGCTACACATTCCTGTTCTTGTGACACCCAACCACAGACTGTCTGTGTCACAACAAGAAAGACAGAGTCAGCACTGAAAACAGACCAGCAAATCATCTATAGGTTTATATCAATGATTCCTGGCAAACTAATCAGAAATAATAATAAAAAAAAAGTTAATACGTGGATTCACCAGTAAATCTAATGTTCATTAATCCAGATCAGCCATGTAAGCTGCTTGAAATGCGTTCAAATCTTTTAATATTATACAAACAGAAAAACGATTTACAAAGAGTCCAATAATAAAAAGCTAAATGACGTGCAGTACGTCAGAGGGCTGCATTATTAAAAACACTACCTGCTGTAAACGTGGATCAAACTGCAGGAAAAAAACGCTCCAACGCTCTGGCAGCCGTTTAAACTTTCCAAGTACGCAGAGATGATTTACGAGTTCATTAGTGAGGCTGATGTAGGCTCTGTACGTCGTTAAGAGCGATGAAAGGTGCTGAGACAGGAAGAAAAGGAGGAGAGGAGGAGAGGAGGAGAGAAAGAGAGGAGAAGAGAGGGAGGATACAGAGATGGAGGGGAGAGGTGGCAGAGAGGGAGATAAGAGGAAAGTGATGACAGCAGAAAGAATGAGAATGGAAAAAAACAAAAGATAGGAAAGAAGAAAATGAAACACAAGAAAAGAACAGAACAGAAAAGAAAAAAGCCGTGAAAAGATAAAGGGAAAGAAAGAAGGATTAGAAAAGACAACTAAATAAAAAAAGACAGAAAAATAGCCAGAAAGACAAAAGGAAATAAAAGAAAGGACAGAACAGAAAAGACAAAAAATGAAACACAAGACAAGAAAAGGCCAGAAGAGGAAAATACAAGACAGAAGGATAAAGTGAAAGAAAAGGACAGGAAAGACAAGAAAATGAGACAAACAACAGTAAGATGGATAAGAAAAACAGAAAAAAAAATATAAAGAGAGAGACCAAAGGAAGAAAAGGAAAGGACAAAACAGACAAGAAAAAAAAGAAAGGAAAAGAAGCACAAAGACAAAAGAGAAGAATAGAACAAAAAAGACGAGAAAATTAAACAGAAGACCAGAAAAGAATAAAGAAGAGAAGAGGAAAGACGAGGAGAAAAAAAAGAAAAGACAAGACACAGAAGGACAGAAAGGAACAGAAAAGACAAGAAAATGAAACGGATGAAACTAAAGAATACAAAGGAGAAAGAGAAGAAAGGAAACCAAAGACAAGTAAATGAAACAAGGACAGAAAAGAAAAAGAAAGGAGAGTGAATAAAGAGGAGGTGTGGTGGCCTCTCTAACGCCTATGAACCCAGCGAGGATATAAAAGTGAGGGACAGCGCCACTTAAGAGGCCTTTAATAGGCGCCTTTTTGTTGATTCTGCAGGAGCCCGGCGAAAATGCCTCTGGGCTCTAATTGTAACTGTAGAAAAAAAAAGAAGAACCAGTCGGTGATATGAGGAGGAGGAGGAGGAGGAGGAAGAGGAGGAAGAGGAGAAGGAGGAGGCGTCACATAAGCAGAGCTGAGAGCAGCACTGGGGGGACGGCCGAGGCTGCGTGGGCGGCTGGAGAAATAACTCGGTTCAACGGCTGTAAATTAAAGGATAAACCGCCGACCGCAGAGAGGGAACACTTTCTAAACATCAGCCCCGGAGCCACCGCTCACTTTGTCTCCAGAAACGACTGGAAAACACAAACATCGTCATCATGTGGAGACCACTAACGGCCGAACGGACCTTCCACGTCGACCCCGTCTGATATTTAACTGAATTATTGATGCTGCACAGACCGGGCCTTTAAATAACTGATGACTTCAATCAGATGTGGCGTGAAAATGCACTGAGAATGGAACGTTTTTATTTTATCTTCTACAACATTTTTATATTAATGCAATCCAGCAGCTTGATGGCGCGCCGTCTTCCATCTGAAACTACCGTCACACACAACTAAAGCACATTTTATTTCACTAACAATCAAAGTGTTTCCTTCCAGCTGAGAGAGTTTACAGTAAAACTGATCGTCTGCAGAAAGGAAGACGACCTGCTGACATACAGAAAACTGCCTTAACTCCTGGCTTATAGCATAGACTGTAAAAAACATGGATGATGCATCTCTACTTTCTCCCATTGGTCAAACTGATGCTGGAATAACAGCCACGCTTCCTCTAGACTATTATTATATTGCACTGCAATTATCTATTTTATGTTCTCCTACTCCCATGTTCCTGCAAGGAAGTTTCACTGAATCGTTGTCATTGGCAACTGTCAATCATCCTGTTTTTATAGCGTGATATAACTAAAACAAAACTTCTCTGACACTTGAACGTGCATCAACATTATATTAACTACTTAAAATGACAGAAACCATCCTTTAAAAAGAATATATTGGATGTTTAGTGTTTTAGTTTGGCCCAAGTCCCATCCATTAATATGGAGGAGGCGGAGCTTGTAGGACCTATACTGCAACTAGCCACCAGGCTGCCATGGCGTCCACTTTTTATACAGTCTGTGGTTTGCAGCTGCAGACTGGGATTCAGCCCGACTTCCCCTAAACTTTCTTTTACCGCTCATCCTCTAGAGCAGTGGCGTTTTAGTTCAGGGGACACGTGCAAATCAATCTGATCGAAAGTTTACCAGACCAGTAATGGAATACAAATAACTACAGACGTTTCCCTTTGTTTAAGTGCAAAGAAGAACAAGCACATTGCTGCCATCTGCTGTTTAGTTCTGGTTTTGTTCTGGTTCTCAGTGCTACCCCTGAAGGAAAAATTAAGAATAGCTGTTATTAGTACAGAAAATAGGTAGTTAAATGTAATTTTTGCATTTTGCATATCCCAGATAGGACCCTCTAGAGCATACGTGTCAAACATACGGCCCGGGGGCCAAAACCGGCCCGCCAGAGGGTCTAATCTGGCCCGCGGGATGAATCTGCGAAGTGCGAAAATTACATTGAAGACATTAACTGCAATTTTTCCAATAAAAGACCTAGAACATTTCTGAGGATATGTGGGGTTTAGGGAAACATTCGGAGGGAAACATTTGGAGATGTCGTTATTTATAGGTTAATACGCTATCGTGTTATTGGTCCGGCCCCCTTGACATCAAACTGGGCTGTATGTGGCCCCAGAACTAAAATGAGTTTGACACCCCTGCAGGGTTGTGGGGGCCATTGGTTGACCAGTAATAGAGTATTGTTTGGCTTACACCAAAGTGTCATCTGAACTTCATGGAGTTGTATTTGTTTACAACTCCAATCATGTCCCTGATTGGTTGTAGAAACATCCACTGGCGTGCAGAGGTATTTTTTTCTCAGCTGAAACTGATATGAATCTAAACGGCGTGTTACCAGACTCATGTCCTGATAAGAAGTGAGTCTGGTGAGCAGACCATCTCTCTTCACAGTGAATCCTGTCAGTCAGAGCTGCAGGGCGAACACGCAGCATGATAATGCAATTAAGAACTGAAAGCAGCGCTGCGGTCCGGCCGCCGTGTCCCCATTCCATCTGAAGGGCTTTTTTAGCAGCGAGCTAATCACAGAGGGGATAGTCCTGATTAAGGGAATAATCAGCGGGTGCTTCCTGCATTAGAGGAGACAGATAAGAGCGGAGACGCCGGATCCACTCCACACTCTCTCTCTCCGTTCACCTCGCCGACCCCGGCGCAAACACACCTCTAGAGCACTTCCACTCCTCTCAAACACTCACGTCCCGGGCGAGGCGTGAGTGTTTGTTTGTCCATCTTGACGAAAGCTTTTCATCGGGTTCATCCTGTTTTGTGCAGAAGTCATCAGAAATTAAAAAAAAAAAAAAAGAACGAAATGAGCGGAAAATAGGAGTTTTTATATACAGTAATCCAATTATCCCTCCCAGCTCCAGATCATTTAAATTAAGCTGATTTCATGGCCAGCAGGAGGGCGCCATATTAGTTTTTACGCCTTTTTAATGGCGTCTAGAGAATCCCCCTCCCTCCTCCCAGGCTTCTTAATGTTCTCCATGAATCCAAAGCAGAGCTGTGACCTTCTGGTGAGGATAAGTCTGCTGGTTTCTCTCTGGTTGGAATCTGAGCATGCTTGCTCCACATGAGGAGGTCATCATCATTTAATACTACCAACTTGATTCAACACCTACACGGGACGTTTGAAGGTTCTCAGTCATCCAGGTCACGGTATATCCAAAAGCTAAGGATGTTCCGATCTGTATCGGAATATTGTCGGATCCACGTTGGGTTTCAGCCAAGCCTCCTAATGATTAGTATGTATTTATTTTAGATTTATCTTAAACCCAAAGCCATGTCTTCTTCCTCTTCTGTTTTAATGGCGGCTGCCCAGCGTCAAAGCAGCAAGAAATCAGTCAGACAGCAGTAGTGGATGTTTGGTGAGGTGGTAGTAGTTGATCATCTACTCAGTCAAAGGCTGCACCCAAACAACAACAACAAACACTGAACGTTTAAAAGAAGAGAAAAGTTTCCTGGAGACAGCGTCAAGGAGAAACATCTTCCAGAGAGGGTTAGGGAGTTTATGGCAGCGTTGGATGACCAGAACATTTCTGGAGTAGAGAACACAAGGTACCAGCTACCCTCTCCACACTACATTAACTTTGACAGAAAGATTTATTGGACTGAATCCAGTCCACTCTAGGAGAAGACAAGGAAGACAAGGACAGACTTTAGGAAGCTACAGGAGACCAACTCTAGGAGAAGACAAGGAAGACAAGGACAGACTTTAGGAGTCTAATTTAAGATCAGATCAGGACCGAATATTAAAAGATCAGTATCGGATCAGGACATCCTTAATGTGAACACATACATCTGATCCCATCATTTTATTTAGCGTACATGGAAACTGTTAAGTTTAAATGATTTCACTGGAGGAACCACTTCATGCTGCTTTCATCGTCAGCACCACTAACTACTCTCAGACACTGAGCACATGATGATAGAATTCAGATTCGGAGAATGAAAGGAAATGTATGCTAATTCCTTAAAATTAAGAAAAACATACATTTATAACTATTGTCAGGGGGTTTCACTTATAATTATCTTGAAATAGTGAATGCGGAGGTGCAACATTTTTGTAAAATGATCACAAATAAGAAGCTCACCAACAGCTACTGCTGCTTTTGAGGACTGGACCAACCTTAAGGATCTACCTCACTATGAGGAATCAGAACAATGTTTGGTCGTTTAAAATAAATTTTGCTTTATTTTCCGTGTAATTCTCTTTCCTCATAATTTCCTGATTATTTGCTGGTATCGAGCAAATAAAATTACTGCAGTTATTAGAGCTCGTCGGTATAATTCAGGGACAAAAGGAAACTGTGTGTTAGGTGAGTGAAGGGCGGTTCATAAACCGACGTCGGTGTTATTCGAGTCACGCAGAAAGACGAACAATAACCTGAGAATGTGCTGCGCCGACTTTCTATTGTCTGTGGAAATTAAGTACATTGTACATCATGGAGTGAGAATTGAATGTCACTCTTTTTAAGCATGCAATTTAACCGACACTGCATAAACATCGACGTTTCAAATCAATATTTATTGATCACTCAGTGGATCTATAATGTGCGGCAGCTCAAACTCTTAAAGATTCCAATTCAAGAATTTTCTACGAGTATATTTAGGAAGCTCAGGCTGATGTGGACGTCAGTTTACAAACTATTATTCACCAACACAATGCATCATTTTCTTAAAACCCTTGAAAGTACCCGACGCTTCCTCTATCGACTGTGTTGGAAATGTGCTTGTGATTCACAGGTCGATACAAATTTAGAAAATTGTCTAGACAATAAGAGACACTCAAGATAAATTGTCACATAATGATCCAGTAATTCTCTGTGAAGTGGTTTGTGACAAAAGAAAAATGAGATGCGATTTAATCCGACAAGAGCAAGAGTAGGAATCTGAGTGTGAGTCAGATAAGGTCTTTCTTTGGAAACGGTCGGTGCCAACGGAGAGATCTCACGCAGAACAAAGGTGTGTTGAATGCTTTGGAAAACATCAGTTACGATAAAAGACATAAGATGCTTAACCTCTTCAGCTCTAAGGTGCTGGGAGGTGAAGCTCACCTGAAAAGACAAAATAAATCAGGAATAGCTCCAACTATCAGGACCATGTTCATGATGGTCTCAAAGTGAATTCAATGTTCTGCTGGGAAACTTTTGGACCTGGCATTCATTGGTGTGGATGTTACTTAGACATGTAGCACCCACCTAGACCAGACCAGACACCCCCACCCCATAGCAATGACACTCCTTGATGGCAGCAGCCATCCCCAGCAGGATGCAGCCTGACACAGACACACACACAAAAACACTTTAGGAACAACTAAAATAAAACATGAAGAACAGCACAAGGTGTTGACCTGGCCTCCAAATTCACTAGATCCCAAACTGATCAAGTATCTGTGGGATGATCCACAGAGGCCCCTCCCCTCAAAGGCCCCCCCCACTAACAATCGATGTAAACCAAAGACGAAGTTTGACATTTTTCATCCGGGACTAAAATCTGGATCAGATAGTAGAAAACACCCTGATAGCAATGATATCATTCAGCAACTCCTTGACTAGAACTGGACCAAGAGTTTATGGAAATAGCACAAAGCAAAACACATATTTTACGAAGGTTCTAGTAAAAATAGAACCAGGCCCACTCTCCATTTGGATAAAACCAAAGTACCCTAAGTACTTTCACGTTGGGTTTTTACCTCACCAGGTACCACCACCCCACTAGAGGAAACGTGCTGACAAACAGCACCTCAGCTGTACTCTGTGCTCATTGTGAGCATGTTAGCATGCTAGCGTTAGCATTCAGCTCAGAGCAAAGCTTCACGCAGCTGCTAGCATGGCTGTAGACTATTAGTCTTGCTGTGAGTTATGGACAGAACAGCCACATTTTTGTCAGCAGGCATTTCCTTCTCTTAACATTTTCTCTCTCTCATCTTTTTGAGTTTCCTGTAATAATTCGACTGTCAGGTACATCCCTCTGATCTGATTTTTATTTGATTCCTTTAGGTCACAGGGCTGTGCTCGACTTAATCTGCTGTGTTGTCAGCACACCGGCCCGCTGGCCTGCTCTGTGAGGTCGAGAGTATTTCTTTGTGATTTACCAGAGAAAGCTGAGGTAGGATTAGTTGGTTTCTGACCTGGGATGATCTTTTCATTTCATTTCCCTGCTCGTGTCCCACAGATGCAGGATTCACAGCGATGCACTGTCCTCTGTCTGTGTCTCTGTCTCACTCTTTACACTCTTTTCTTAGAAAGTCTCCTTTTGAACAATCCCCCAAACTACACCTAGAATCCTTTATATAATGTATGTTTGTCCTTTAAGTTAACAATGACTAAGACTATGACCCACTTATTCTACGATTATGAAGCTTATGAAAGCATAATATCCAGACCAGGAAATGGAAGTCGTGATGTCATGGGGCGAGGTTTGGTTGTTTGTGCACAGAAGGTTGAACTTTGATTGATTGACACTTGTCCTGGGGATTCCTCAGGACGTCCCGATACTGGTGTCACTAGCATAGTTATGGTCTCCGATAGTGTGCTCATATACTGTACTGTACTGCATGGATCCGGCATAACATTATGTAATCGTTCGTAATCTTGTATTGCTTGGTCTGGTCAATAGGAAACTATTAGCTCCTAACAACCATGTACACACTTAATCCAGTGGTTTCTCTTTGGTCCATTCATTAAACATCAGGAGGAGTTTCCAGGAGGAACAGAAATATGAAGGTAGAAAAACCAATAGTTGTTGAAAGAAGATGACCAGAGCTGGAATCCATGTGGACAGAGACGTTGGAGACGTGGAGACATCTTGATTCTTCTACTCTAGACATTAAATGTTGTGCAGTTGTTGTCTTTGAATGCACTACAACCTATATTCCATTCACTTCCTTTGTATTGCAGGTTAGAAGTGTGACAGGAACCACCTGGACAAATTAAATCAAAACTAAACAGAAAACATGGAGCTAAAATCCAACGTGTTTGCTCGTAAAACATCGCGACGCACAGCTCCTACGGTACACCGAAGCAGACGGCTGTAAAGATGCCGTGTAATAAATCTCAAAGTCAAACAGATAAAGAAAAGTCAGCCGTCACATGAGACATGAAAATATTATCTGATGGATCAACAGACAGGAAACCTGAAGCTGAAAGAACAACAAAGCAGAACGGAGGTGGATTTAATCTGCATTACAAACAATCTCAGCTCTGGATGGAGGAAGCTGCACTCCTCCTCCTCCTGTACACACACACTTATATATATTCTGATAATATCTCTTTCACTCCTACAGCTTTTCTCAGAGTTTATATTCCATTTTATTTCCAGGTCTACATATTCTACAATAAAACTGATGACGCAGAAACAAGGCAAAGGAAAAACCTTAAAACACACACACATGCAGAAACTGACCCGGTGAACGGCAGCAGAGACCTTTGCCCCGTCGTCTTACCTGGATATTTCCTGTCCCACGCTCTCTCTACGATCTCAGCATGTGGTTACAAGTCCAAGTTCAACCTCACAGAACAAACCGAGAGCTCTTCCTCCTCCTAATCCTCCTCCTTCGATCTCTCCAGCTCTGACAATAAACTCCAGAGTTCTTTTTATCTCTCTGCAGACTTTTGTCCCAGTTCTTCAACCTCTGTCGCTGCTTCATGCCCTCCTTTCCTTCTCTCTGCCTGCTCTCCTCCAACTCCTCCTCCTTCTCCTCCTCGTGCACAAGCACGCCATAAATCGCCTCCACCTCCTCCGAGGGAACGGCTCTGATTTCAGCCCCCTCTCCTTCCTCTTGTCCTCTGGCTTTTAAAGAAGCGAGTTCAGCGCCGTCAGACAGATGGGAGGAGAAAGGTGGAAAGAGGAGAAATAGCAGGGAGAATGAAGCGGTGTCACCTTACATGCTGTCAGGAGCACAACAGAGGAGCTTTGTGGGACTTTTTCTAAGCCGTGGAATGCAGACGTTCTTTGTGAACGGTTTGCTCGTGAAGGCTAACAAAAGTTTTTTTACGAGATTCTTTCTGCACGGGCGTTATTTGCTGGACAACGAATACACCTGCCACTGCTTGACAATGTTGAATGTGTAGCTTATTTCCTGAAGTTAGTACTATTGTTGATGCACCTTTCACTTCTCAACATGTTTCTGCTGTTGCAAAGTAGTAAATTTTTTAAAAAAGTATTGAAGTCTGTAAGAAGCACACAATACTTTTATTGTCGATCTAGGAATACAGATTCAACAGTATTTGACGAGCTCGCTCTCAACTTGTTCTTGTAACATCAAGAGAACATGGCAAGTGCAGAGGCCTGGGCAACCTTCAGAAAGGTGAAATGGGTCGAGGAAAGCCTGGGGTGCTTCTGGTCAGCAGTGGTGAGCACCTACTGACGAGGGACAAAACAAGAATCGAAGGTGTTGCGGGATGTCCTGGATCAATCTGCAGCAGGTCAAACTTGCAACTTGCAGGACTTAAAGGAGGAGATGCCAACGTGACGAAGGGACACCTTTAGAGTTCCTGGAGAGTCTCGAGGACCAAAGGTGTCCATGAGGAGGTGTCCGTAATGTTTTTAATCATCAGTGTTTGTTGCATTGTCATCCACACTGTTCTGATCATGTTGTTCATCTTCTTAGACGACTTGTTTGAGGTTTCACCACTCGTCAAAGAAGCTTCTTCAGTTCTAACTTACTGGAGGGTACCAAGGTTTTATTAACGTAAACCTGGGTGGCATCTCAAGGTGTGGATGGGGTAAAGGGAACGTTTGAAGGTTCTCGGTCATCCAGATCGTAGAATATCCAAAAACTGGGATGTTCCGATAAATAAAATCCAGTCAGTTCAATCAGACAGAGTCCAGTCAGTCAAAGGCTGCACCCAAACAACGGATGCTCAATATTAAAAGATCGGGGGACATCCCTACCAAAGACCTCACATCTGGTCACTACCAGACCCTTGTCATGTACGTTTCTGATGGGAAACACCAGCAGACGCTCCTACTTGGATGAAAAATCGCCAAGAAATCCAGTTGTCCTTGTTTCAGCTGGTTTATTAGATATTGTTAGAGAACCATTAACCACAAAAACAAGATACCATCAAGGTTCATTTAACCAGTCAGTTAGACCTGACTCTTGGATTATTGAGTCTTAAGTTTTACTCAAAAGTTACAGAAACAGCAGCACTGGAAGAGATAAAATGTCTAAACATTAGCTACTGTATTTACTTCCTGTCCAAGGGTTGATCCTTTCAGATTTGTTTCTTTATGTGTTGGGTTCATGAACTTTCTCACTCACTGACTCGGTCAACAGTTATCTAATCTAACGACCTACATTAGTTACAAACAAACTCCCGGTTTAATGTATAACTCGTCAAGGAAACTGGCCTTCAATGAATTCCTATGGCTGTTTCTTGGCCTATCATACAAAACCTTTAAACAAACAAACCGGAAGACCTGCAGGTATTTGCTCATAGCCTTGTGTTTGCCAAATGTGATTTCATTTGGATTGAATTCATCCTGGTTCATCCTTAGTCTTTTCCTGCGCCCGGAGGCACGGAGGTAAGCCCTGTATTATCAAATGCACCGTGAGGGAGTGGGCGCTCTGTAATTACAGAGCAGACAGACCTGCAGTGTTTGGCAGCAGCGTGCCGACAACCAGTCTGAGCACGCTGCATGCCTGAGCTAACGAAGCTCCGCTGACGGATGCTTCATTACGGACAGAGATCAGTGGAGAGGATCAACGGGGAGGCTGGGAACCGGCTGCAGCTCTTATCTCTTCTCTGGAAACAGCTCAACACACCAACTGATGTCTTCAGAGAAACTGAACGCTCCACACAAACACCGCTACAAACACTTCCTTCTGTAATGAAAACTCTGAGCATGGCTCTACCTGGCTCCACCACGATTCAGAAGGTTATTAAAGGTCACTATCACCACAGCAGCTATCACAGACACCTATCACTAACACGATCTCTCTGCAATAATACGTCTCTTTGATTGTTGATTTCAAAAGAGATGATGCTCTGTTCTTTCACGCCCAAAATCTAAGACGTCTATTAGAGCTGGGTTTAAAAAAATAAATATGATATTCTGAGTCAAATCTAACTTCCAGTCAATTATGGAAAACCTCTTACAGAATTTTCTAATTATCATATATTTAATTAAAATACATATATTCCCACCATGCGATATTGCACACAGTGCAGTGTAATGAAATGTTGCACAGGAGAAGCTTCACCAATGCAAAGAACACTTCAATAATCATTTTTAATCATAAAAGTAGTTATAACAACAGATCTAATTAACTTTATTAAGATTACGCATTGCCTTCACATTACTCAACATAACACTAAAAATTCTCGTCGTAAAAAAAATGAAAACACTATTCTATAAAAAGAAGTCTGGTTTGTGAGCCTGGATGGGACATAACAACTCAGAGTAAATTATAATAAATACATAAATTGCAGTTTGCCATGAGAGTATCATGGTACGTACCATGGGTCGGGCATCGCGGTTTTTCATTTTCAGTTCGGTGTCATATTTTCACATTCCTAGAAAATAGATATTAATTCCAAAATTACAAATAATGTGAAATAACGCTGAAAACTGCTGAGTCTACATGAAACAAAAGAACCAGGACAGGACAGGCTTGCTACTCCGCATTCAAAGAGCGACTTGCAACTCACACATGAGATGATGTGTTTCTCTTGAAGTATAAATTACCTGGCCAAAACGAACTTTGTTCTTGTTCTCAGAGTGAGAACAAATTTCTTGCTTCTTGTTTCAAGCTTTAAGCTTTGGCTGCAACAAATCTGAATGAGTTCCTCCTTGTGTTTCAGGTAGATATTGATTTCCTTTGAATACTTCTGAAACCATCACACTAAACTAAATTATACTGTGTATGATAAACAGTATTTTTGAGTGTTAAGGCGCTTTTAGAGTACTACCGTAACCTACGTACATAGCCTACACCAGTAAGAGCCATTTATACTTGAGCACTCATCACTCTTGCTCCCTCTTTAAAAACACCAACCAAACAGAAGTCGGCGGCGTGTCTTTTTTGGCAGTAGGGTTCATTTTCAACAACGGTGACTGAAACCTTCGGCTAATTTTCGCCGAAGTCGAGTCGTACAAATGTTTGTGTCTCTGAACCTCCTCAGTTAACCTTTCCTCAGTGTGTTCCATCTTTATTGATCCAAAACAATCGAAAATTGTGGAGATGGAGAAGCAGACAGAAATACTAAAGTGGAAACACGCTACTACCAAGCGGACCAATCACAGCTCTTGTGGTCTGCATCGCCACAGCACATAGTTACATTTCTTGGGAGGTACACATCAGTCTACGGTGTTAGGGTCTGCGTAGGGGCCTGCGTTGTCGCCGTAGAAGTATAAACCACTTATTACTACAGTTTGAGCTTAACAGAGTAACCTTTCGTGTATCTTTACATTTTTTTTCCATCCAAGAAAGAAAGGAGAAAGTCAGAAAAATAAACGAGCAGTGCAGTGTGAGATATTATTCCCCCTCTGAGATAAAACCAGCTTTTAACAAACCGAGGTCAACAGGTCAGCAACACTTTCTCCAGTTTACTCCAAGAAAAACATCTTATTTTTTTATAGCCCTCTGTCCACCGACTGGAGTTGTGTCGGTGCGAGAGGATCGGGTAACGGTCCTCCAGACGACTTGACAACTTAACACCAACACTTGGCTCCTTGTTATGGGGTGAGAGGTCAGGTTTACTGGCCCAGTGGGGGGTGTTTCTCCAGGCTGGTAGCACATAAACAAGAGGTGAAGAGATGGAAGCTTGTGTTTCCTTAGCGGACATGGAGACAGGCTGGTGGGGGTGTGGGTGTGAAGGGCGTCAGTGGACAGGCGAGGGCAGGGGTGAGGGGTTTGATTTCCTCCTTGCACCTGCTGCCAAACCAGGGAAGTTTGAACTCTGCAAACTATATCCACACCAACCAGCACTCTACAGCTTTATGTCATCACTAGATTTTATGATAACAAAAAACATAAAATTCTCAGATGTCCTGATTCTGAAATTGTGGAACCTGCTGACAATTTCACCAACAGCCAAAGAAAAACTAAACTATAGGTGCAGGATTATAATGTTTACCTGAAAGCTTTCAGCGTAGTAAACTTTTACAATCCGAAGAAAATCTACAGGGGCAAGTTATGGGCGTAGACAACAACGAGAAGAACGGAACTAATGTTTTGTTTGAAATGTGTTAATATTTGGGCTGGCATTTTGTTTAACATGCATGTTCTGTGTTATGACCACGGTTTGGGAAATCTTTAACTGATCAAACAGCTTTAACACCGTGGAAAGCAAGCAGACACTGAAGTGTGGTCGTAGTAAATAATTCAACCCAGCAGAGGGCAGTCATACGACCTTTAGTGTCTAAACTGGTAAAAATTAAAAAAGAAGCAGAAGAGAAGAAGTGGATAAAGAAACTGATCTTCTGAATTACAAGTTCCAGCTGCTTCTTTACACAAGAACTAAGTTATCTGTGTTTACTGTCGATGTGAATGAAGTTATGAAGTGAGCAGGGAGCTTTCAGAGCAGCTTCTGCTACATTTGACGTACACTATATTACCAAAAGTATTCGCTCACCCATTCAAATGATCAGAATCAGGTGTTCTAATCACTTGGCCTGGCCCCAGGTGTATAAATTCAAGCACTCAGGCATGCAGACTGTGAAACAAGACATTTGTGAAAGAATGGGCCGCTCTCAGGAGCTCAGTGAATTCCAGCGTGGAACTGTCATAGGATGCCACTTGTGCAACAAATCCAGTCGTGAAATTTCCTCGCTCCTAAATATTCCACAGTCAACTGTCAGCTCTATTATAACAAAATGGAAGCGTTTGGGAAAAACAGCAACTCAGCCACGAAGTGGTAGGCCACGTAAAGTGACGGAGAGGGGTCAGCGGATGCTGAAGCGCATAGTGCAAAGAGGTCGCCGACTTTCTGCACAGTCAATTGCTACAGAGCTACAAACTTCATGTGACCTTCAGATTAGCCCAAGTACAGTACGCAGAGAGCTTCATGGAATGGGTTTCCATGGCCGAGCAGCTGCAGCCAAGCCACACATCACCAAGTGCAATGCAAGGCGTCGGATGCAATGGTGTAAAGCACGGCGCCACTGGCCTCTAGAGCAGTGGAGACGCGTTCTCTGGAGTGATGAATCACGCTTTACCATCTGGCAATCTGATGGACGAGTCTGGGTTTGGAGGTTGCCAGGAGAACGGTACATTTCAGATTGCATTGTGCCAACTGTGAAATTTGGTGGAGGAGGAATTATGGTATGGGGTTGTTTTTCAGGAGCTGGGCTTGGCCCCTTAGTTCCAGTGAAAGGAACATTGAATGCTTCAGGATACCAAAACATTTTGGACAATTCCATGCTCCCAACCTTGTGGGAACAGTTTGGAGCGGGCCCCTTCCTCTTCCAACATGACTGTGCACCAGTGCACAAAGCAAGGTCCATAAAGACGTGGATGACAGAGTCTGGTGTGGATGAACTTGACTGGCCTGCACAGAGTCCTGACCTGAACCCGATAGAACACCTTTGGGATGAATTAGAGCGGAGACTGAGAGCCAGGCCTTCTCGACCAACATCAGTGTGTGACCTCACCAATGCGCTTTTGGAAGAATGGTCAAAAATTCCTATAAACACTCTCCTCAACCTTGTGGACAGTCTTCCCAGAAGAGTTGAAGCTGTAATAGCTGCAAAAGGTGGACCGACATCATATTGAATTCTATGAGTTAGGAATGGGATGGCACTTCAGTTCATAGAATGAGTAAAGGCAGGTGAGCGAATACTTTTGGTAATATAGTGTATGTGGTGCTGGTGGCTGCAGTGAGTGAGAGGGAGGCTTTATTTGAAATGACATTCATCTCGCTATATGAGATACGACGCAACGTCCGTTTTATCGTGTATTTGTATGTTGTAGACGTTTCTATGGCAGTGGCCTCAACAATCGTATTAAGAGGTGTTTTGGATAAGGCTGCAGAGCACTGAAGGCTTAGGTGGAAAATGCACGGCCCGCCACTGGTGGAAACGCTCTAAGACATGATGACAGCACATTTAACCACCTTTAACTATGATCAATACATGCATAGTCCCCATTTTAGCCGTAATCTAGTTTTAATTCTAATCTGAACCATGGAAGTTACTTTTTCTAAGAGAAACTTTGCTTTTTTGTTTGCAGGAGAACAAAGAATAGTTCTCCTGCAAAACGGCAAACAAAAAAAGCAAACATGGGAGTGGTGTCTTTTCCGTTACACCTGCAAAAACAAAAATCAAAAATATATGAAACAAGCTCATTATTCAAACCTGTCAAATTATTTGTTTAACTTTCAGGAAGCAAAGTTTTGTTCCCTGCTAGCGGCAAGTTTCTACATATCTAGCGCAAACAACCACTGTATATTTGTGCTTCCAGACATTTTAATATCCCAACTGACAGAAAGCATTCTCTAACTCTGACACAAACTTAAAATCAGACTCAACCCTTCTATAAGACAAAAAGATGAAGGGAAAGAAACCTGAAGAAAAGCCAGAGAGGACGAGCCCCGACCTGAACTTTAGATTAAAAAAAAAACTTAAACAGGTTTCAATAAAGTGCTTCGGAAATAGATTTGGAGAATGAATAGGTATGAAACATGTGACTGCAGCATCCACCCAAGAGATGACAATTACAAGAGAAGGAAACTGTGACCTTTCTCACATTAACACATAAAAACATACATAAGTGCCACATCTCCGTCACATTTCCTTTCTCTTTTAGAGTCAAGGCTTTGACTTCAAGGTCATCTCGTTGTCTCTGCTTCTTCTGCAGTGGCTCTCGACGATGCAGCTAGCTCCACAAGTTATTCCTCTCATACTAATTCAGCCCAACATGTGCACTACACTTTTGGATGGGAAGCACAACAACCAGAGCGGGAGTTAAAGGACAACAGCAGCCGGGCTACTTTAGATTCACACAGCGCAGGATCGGTGTTTGATAGCGCAGCAGAGTATCTCTCCATCACTCTCAGTGTAAACATGCGCTGCCCTCTGGCTCTGCACTGCCCACCCACATGAAGCGTATAAATAATACGACAATCGCACTTTATACAGCGCACATTCACACACAAGAGCTCTTGTGTCTGCCTACACAGTGCAGATTCATATACACAGAGTCCGCTTCAGGACAGCAGAGAGGGTCAGAGGTTCTGTTGAGAAGCTATTCTAAGAAATCAGCTGCTGTATTTCCACCTGATGTTTGAGTAAATTTATAATGTCCTACAGAGCAAACGTACCTGCAGAACCGTGGGGGTTTACGGGGCTGTCGATCAATAACGATGACTCAACATTTGCTTGGCCGGTGGCTGAGACCCTTGACTTTTAAAACTTACTTTCTTGCACAAAACTTGTTCTCAGAATAACTGCGCTCCCTCCGGAAAGATAACATGAACTCGTAAAGAGGTCTGTCAGTGCTGCAGCAGCGTACGGGAGCACGTCCAGGCTCTCGTTTAGCCTCGTCCTGTTTGAGCAGCTATCTATGCACATCCTGCTCGCCGAGCTTCTGCAGCACCACGGGAATACATCAGTGCACTGCTGGCTTTAGCACTAAGCTGAGACTGATGCATGTTTATAGAGAACACAATAAACTGTTAAACCCAAATGCTTCTATCAGGGACTCTTTAGGGAACAAAATATTTTCAGGATAAGAACAAATATCAAGAATGGAAGCGAGTCAGGGCGTAAAGTGGATCCACTCCACAACACTCACTGGAATAAAGCTTGGTTTATACTCTTGCAACCAGTCTACACTGTAGGGATGTCCCGATCGGTATCAGGGGCCAATCCAGGCATTTTTAAAAAATTATCTATCGGTATCGGGCTTCAGCCAAGTCTGATATTTAGTCGTCATTTATTTTAGATCTGCCATAAACCAAAACTACGTCCCTGTAGCGTCAAAATGCCTTCTTCCTATTCTGTTTTAATGGTGGTTGGCTAGCGTCAAAGCTACCACAACTCAAAGAAGAGTGAGTCATTCGTTAGTCAGTAACTAGTGTAATGTGGATGTGTGGTGAGGTGGTAGTAGTTGATCATCTAAACAGAATCCATGGAGTCCACTCAGTCAAAGGCTGCACCCAAACAACAACAACAAACACTGAACGTTTAAAAGAAGAGAAAAGTTTCCTGGAGACAGCGTCAAGGAGAAACATCTTCCAGAGAGGGTTAGGGAGTTTATGGCAGCGTTGGATGACCAGAACATTTCTGGAGTAGAGAACACAAGGTACCAGCTACCCTCTCCACACTACATTAACTTTGACAGAAAGATTTATTGGACTGAATCCAGTCCACTCTAGAGACATGGAAGACAAGGAAAGACTTAAGGAAGCTACAGGAGACCAACTAATAATCAATATTAATAGATCGGGGGACATCCCTAAAACCTCACATCTGGTCGTCATGCAGGTTTCTGATAGGAAACATCATCCAACCAAGTCCGGTTGTCCTTGTTTCAACTGGTTTATTAGATATTGTTAGAGAACCATTAACCACAAAAACAAGATACCACCAAAGTTCATTTAAAACCCTAAACCAGTCAGTCAGACCTGACTCTTGGATGATTGACCAAAAAATCAAAAATGATTGGAAAAGTCTTAAGTCTTACTCTACAAAGTCATGGTTTGATTTTAAGATGAAAAAGTTACAGAAACAGCAGCACTAGAAGAGATAAAATGTCTAAACATTAGCTGCTGTATTTACATCCTGTCCAAGAGTTGATCCTTTCAGATCGGTTTCTTTTTGTGTTGGGTTCATGAACTTTCTCACTCACTGACTCAATCAACAGTTATCTAATCTAACGACCTACATTAGTTACTAACAGACTCTAGTAGAAGACAAGGAAAGACATTGGGAATCTACGCGGGAGGAACTCTGGGACATTTAAGGTCGGATCGGGACTTGGATCGACCAGTACTGAACATTAAAAGATCTGTATCGGATCGACACTAGGCAAAAGACTCCCTATCCAAGATCACACCATGAGCATGGCCAAGCGTGGCCGGCTACACTGTGGGTGAGTTGATGTTGTCGGTGGTGTTATCTCTTTAAAGGTGAAAGAAGACCTCATATCTAAAGACACATTGGTTGATGCTCCACGCTCCGTCATGCCTGTCAAGCTTTGGGCATCACTTCATATCAGGCTCCTTTTGAAAATGAATTACAGCTTGTTGTTCTATCACTGCTGGTGTTACAAGTCTCATTTGTAGTGGTTTTAAGTGTCTTTGCAGCAGCGTTGTGTCTCTGTGTAGGTATTTCATGTCTCTTTTTTGGTACTTTTGCATCTCTGTGAACATACTGCTTCTCTTTGTGGTCGTTTTGAGCGTCTCTGTGCTTGTCTTGTGTCTCTTAGCTGACCACGGGCCCTCCTCGCTTTTGGCCCCGAGCCCGAGCCATGTCCGCGCATTTCAATAGTCCCTCTATGGAGGACACATGAGTGGCCACAGTTTGTCCGGATCACGTTTGCTCCACTATCAACCCTGACACAGATCCGATTTGAGCAGATCAAGTCTTGACCAGACTCCCGGTGTCCTGATTAGCGAAAGGAACAAGTCGATAAAAAGGCAGAAGAGACGCTTTAAAGAAAAAAAACACGTGTGTTGCTCCAGCTCCAAGAGGTGTTGACTGTGAATAAATGATTGAATTCAGTTTTAAATTCATCAGGGTTGTGATGTTGGGTTTGCTGGAAATAATACGTCGCTGGAGATTAATTCCTCATTTAATTTAGACGGTAAAATAATCTAATAAAAGCAGAATTTGGACTTTTGAGGCACAATTTGATCCGTGCACCCACAGACAGATGTTGAATTAATTGTTACTAAATGATTTCAGTGTTATTTTAATCAGGCAAGGCCTTGATAAGACGAAGGAGTGATAGGAAATCAGACTATTCCAGGATGCAAACAAACACACACATGCTGCTGCTGCTGCTGCCGCTGCCGACCTGCTAACCCCGCGTGCAGCCTCTTCCTGTCGCTCGTCTTAATAAGCTGCTCTCTGCTGTCACGGCTGTCAGTCGTCAGCGATAACACGACCAGACAGCAGCATGACACGCTCTGCATAGGACACACACACACACACCCTGCACGGCACCAGCCTCCACCGGCAGGACCGCGTCCAGCACGGCGAGGCTGGAGCCAATCGATGTGAAAGCTCCACAGGTCACAGATATTACCTCCTCCCGCCTCCTTTCTCAAGATCCCTGCAGCAATTGCAAAAAAAAAAAAAAAAGACACAATCACCCTGTCACATCTCCAGCTCACAATTAAGGCTGAAATTGCGTCTACCTTACACTGTCTTGTTTTATTTTGGAGGGTTTTTTCTTGCAGAAAATTGGCAACGACGTTAACTGGAACATGTGTGTGAAGCCGCTCAATCATCGGGTGACGGAGGATCCAATGAAAACAAGATGGAACAAGGGAAACTGGACCTGTAGAGTCTGCATCTAAACCAGGGATTAACTCAGCCCCCTGTCTATGTGCCAACACATGTTATACATCGTTGGAGCGCTTAATTTCTTGAGATTAAAGTGATGCACACCATCTCAGGATACAATCATAACTGTAGGTTCAGGAAACACTTATACCCGACCAGTCGTGAACACAAAACATGTATATGACTCATCTATTGAGCCTCACAGTATTCCATCTGAGCACAGATAAAACACCAACAAAAATGGTCCCGTTATGTTGCCATGGGTCCAGTAAAAGCCGTATATATTCCACATATTCTTGATCATCATGTGCAGCTCACAGTACCACGGCACACAACATGTGTAGATACGACGCAGGGGGTTACACCGTCTAAAGCATTTATGCCTGTGCACTGGTGTGTCCGTATTGTTATGTATTAGAGCCCAAGATCATTTCTGACTGGTTACCAAGCGTCTCCAAATGGCACAGTTTTTGCATGCCTGGTAACTGTATCATTAATAATCATCTTCTTTAGTCTTATTGTCAAATTTGACATGGGACTTGGTCAACTTGTTGCATACTCCACGAGAAGCAAGAAATTGAGAAAAAAAAGTTGGTTTCGGACAGGTCATTTATACTTCATGAGAAACTCAAGTGCCAAACTCCAGGGAGGTCCTCATAGGCCCCTCCCATGGCAGCATACATCACATGTGCAAGAGATGCGGGAGATGATTGACTAGAGGCACTTTTCTTATCAATTTCAGATGTTGGCCGGTCGTTTTGACGTCCGTTCATTCAGCGTGGACCCACCCACAGTATGCTGAACTCTACCCAGGAAAGATTAGCAGACACACTGAATACAGACACATGAATATTAGCATCTGGGAGCTCACAGAGTGGCCGCTACCATTTACGCTTTTCCACATTAACCCCACCCACTCCAATTTCTGACCAATCAGAGGATAGTTGCCGGACACCACACGAGAAAAAAGTTCTGCCTGGTTGGTGTGTTGAGAAAAAGCTGCGAGAACTTCCAAACGAGGGCTGCAAGAACAAACTTCTTGGAACAGCCTTAAGGCTTCAGGCTGTGGTCTCATTGTGTTTTCCAGCCCACGTCACCAAACTACAGTCATCTTGAAGGCAATTATTATTGGAAATAAATTAGGCGGACATAAAATCCTTCTTTTGCTGTGTATTACTCAGTGCCAGTGAGAGACCAAATCATTGGCTAAACTCCAAATGGTTCAAGAACAGCTTTAAATTTACTTTGGTTTGCCTTTTTAGGCGTTTTAGGCAAATGCTACAGGAATGCTAAGGGGTTAAACGAGAACATCGTTTCTGTCATTTTATTATTTTAGGTTAATTTTCTTTTAAGTCCTTTCTGAACTAAATCTGTGATCTCAGACACTGAATATTACAACCAAATGTCTGCTGGAAGACTAATGACAGGACAGGACCTCAGCTTCTCCCGACGCTTTGTTATTCATGTCCCCGATCTGCATTCAGAGTGGGCGCTCGCTGCTCTCTGACGCTGCGAGACCTCGGCAGCGTTCTGTTAACGCGGTGAGTCACATGCTGCTATTTCTGTCCGGGACGCACCAACGCAGCTTGGCAGAAGCTCGTGCGTTCAGCATTCAGCTGGTCCGAGGTCTGATCAGGACACCCATGTCAGAACGAATTCAGGCCGCTTCCTGGGATTCCTCTGATTAATGAGTTCACGTCGAGGAACCAACACTGTGATCAATAGTCTTCCCACACGGGCAGAAAAAGAAGGTCTTGTGATTTATAGATCTGTCAGATGGTTTGTAATTAATATTTAATTGTGTTTTACTTGACAACAGAAGTTCATTCATTATTTCTGGGATTAAAACAAAGAGCCACATAAAACATGACCAGGATCTAAACGGCCAATAGCATTAAGACATGAATGAAGAATTCACTTTAACACAAATGTTCTGGTTACAGTTATAAGAGATATGACAATTATATTATTAAATTATTAAAAGAGCTCCTGAGTTCTTTCCTCCTGACTGATGAGTCTAATTGTCTCCTGGTGTTTTTTCAGGATTAAAGACAAAACAAACCTGGGATTCATATCCTGCAGTAATTCAAAACTGCAGAAAAGAATTAATAAAAATTTAAAAGGTTGAAAGTCAGTGTTCAAATAAAAAGAAAAAAAGGTTTAACAAGAATGAAATCTAATCTAAGAGTTTTCCTTCTTCACAGCTGCAGCTCTTTTGTTCATCTCTGTGACGTTCACAACCGCGTAGCAGCAGCTTTAAAATGGTTCATTTAAAATTCCTGTAACCATTAACCATTAATGGGACCGCCTTGTCTGAGGCTAACCGAACCTTAACCTAAATTTGTACATACATTTTGTAATTTACAGTTTATATTTGTATGGTTTGTTAAACATGTTTGTGGCTTTGACAGCAAAAAATCTTACTCTGATGTGTTTTTTGTGTAATTTTAGGGTCAAAATGAGTTTTTAAGTTAAGATAAAATCAAAAGTAGTCAGAAACGGCCAATTACAGCCTGGATCCCAGAGGGTTAATGAAGATGATGAGCTCTTAAAGCAGTCGTATGTGTTATAAAGATTTTCTGCCCTGATTTGACTTTGAGTTCAGTCTATTTTTGTGTTAATTTCAGCGTCAATCAGACAACAGCAGGCCGATGAGGAAAAGCCGTGGACATTAAATTTCTCCTCCTGCTCCGGCTGCTGATCTACGGGAATCACAAAGTGCTGAGAGGAGCCTGTTTCAGTATTTGATCCTGAGATTGTGGCGACGCCTCGGATCAAATGTCAAAGATGCCAGAGGGTGAGAGAGGTGCCGGAGAAACAGAGCGAGAGAGAGACAGGAAGAGGCAGTGTGGAGAGGAGGTGGAGGTAAATGATTAAGTATAGTTGTGAGTTCATTTCCCCAGCGGAGCCCCGGCTCCATTTCTTTCCTTCCGCCAACAGAGATTCATCTTCCTGACAGCGAGGAGGAGGAGGAGGAGGAGGAGGAGGAGGTGTGTGTGTGTGTGTGTGTGTGTGTGTGTGAGGATGCTGATAGTAGACGCTGCGAGGCGACAGAGTGGCAGACATCCATTAATAAGAGCCTTCCACTGTACACATCACATGTCGTCTTTCTCCATCTCCGTTCGTCACTCGTCCCTCCTTCAATCTTTTCCCCTCATTTCTGTGGCAGACACAACAAATGTTGTGGATGGCTTCACGGGAGGGCCTCATCATTTACTCTCTACGAAGAAGAGGACGACAAGGCACCATGGGAGGAGGAGGAGGAGGAGGAGGAGGAGGAGGGGGGAGTTTTGTTTGGACATGAACGCCGGCGTCGCTGAAGGATTTCTCTCCTCGGTCCGACCCTCTGAACACGTCCGATGCGATCATACAACCAAGGCCTTTTCTCGTGGGTTAATCCATCTTAAATTTATTTCCATCTCAGACAACGAAGTCAACGAACAGGAAAACCATCCGCAGCTATTTCACTCATTAATCATTTAAGCTCTTTAATGAAAAAAAATGGAAAAACGTCCGATATTATTCTATGAGTGGAGCATTTGGGTTTTTGTTTTGTTTTAGACTGTTGCGCAAATAAAGACGTAAAAAAAGATCATCCCCACTCTTTAAAATTTAAAAACCATTTTGGTCACATTTTATGGATCCAACAAATTAATTGGGGACAAAAACGTCCATTAGCTGTAGTAGCTTAGCCTAAATCAATGAAAGGAACATCTAGAATAACAACAACTGTCCATTAAAGTCTTTTCATCTGATCTGAGCTCAAAAGACTTAAAGGTTTCAGTGACCGGATTTTAATTCATGACCACGAATGATAATGATTTGTTTCCTTTTGACTGACGAATCAATAAAATGACATTTTCTTCTCGTCTTTATCAACAACTGTGGTGCGTCATACAGAACCTTGTCTATCTCAATGGACCCGTTAGTATGACGTAAAAAGCTTTCAACCATCATGTCATAAATAGATCATCATGTCTCCAAGAAATTATGTCTCTATGGAACTGGATTTCCTTTTAAATAAACATGACTGCAGTCGGTTTTAAATAGAATGAGCAAACATGGTCAATTAACATATTTTGAAAGTTGTATTAAAGAGTACTGATACTGTAATATCTAGTGTATCACTTGTATATTTAGTACAACATCTACCCTGGAAGCCAGACCAACTTCCCCCAATAGTGGAGAGTTGTTCTGGAGAGAGATCTGCCGGGCCAATCAAATCATTTGGAAGGTTTTATGTGGTGATGGACAGAAGAGCTAATCTTGTTACAAACTCTGCAAGAAGTGAGAAATTTGTTCTCGCTCCTAGGGCTGCAAGAACGAGAACAAAGTTTGTTCTGACCAGATCATTTATACTTCACGAGAAACTCAAGTGTGAACTCCTCATAAGATCCTCCAACTGGAGTACACATCACGTGCGCTGAGCATTGTGGGAGATGACGAAGAGACGCGCCTTTCTTATTATTTCCGGACGTGTCGTAACAGTGCCCATCGGATCATGCCGTTCATTCAGCGTGCACCCACACACAGTATGACGATCGCTACCCACGAGAGATTGGTGCTTACACTGAAAATATTAGCATCTGGGAGCTCACAGAATGGTTGCTAGCATTTCCACTTTTCTGCTTTAACCGCACCTATCATAGAATAGTGGCCGGACACCACACGAGAAAAAAGTTCTGCCTGTTTGATGTGTTGAGAAGAAGCTGCGAGAACTCCAAAACGAGAGCTACAAGAACAAAATGACACCATTTTGTTCTTGTAGCCCTAGGAGCTAGAACAAATTTCTCGCGGAGAATGTAACAGCCTCAACAGCGACACCTTCAAACATACCATCTGAGCGCCAAGAAAATGGCTCTGATTGGTGGAAGACTATCCATTTGATGTAGAGGTATTATTTTCTCTGTACTGGTTGAAACACGCCACATAGAGAAATCCAGCTGTTACAGGACACATATTCTGATGAGATCAAGTCTGGCTTGTACAATATCCACATGTAATGAAGAAAGGATCAAAATCAAAGTTCAAGATAAATCCATCGATCAGTCCTCATTGACCACGTCAACCTCTCTGTATGCCCGGTAGGCTGATGATTCCTAATGACCGTTTATTTACATGTATAAATATTTATGCCCATGTGGTCAGTCACTAATTGAGGCTTTATTTCACCTCTGAGCTCTGACAGGGACACCCGGGGGGGCTAAAAACAGCCCCTTCTCCTGGGAAACCAACCTAATTAAACGAGAAGCCTCCGACCTCCCGGAGGCCCAGAAGACCATGGTGGTACATCACGTGACCTCCCTCGGGGATTTGTTATCTGTCCAGTCGTCAGCATGGTGCAGTGGAGGGGTCAGAGGTGAGGGGATTAGGTGTGGGAGAGGGATGCATTGTGGTTGAGTGCCCCTTGGCTATGTCAGGTCACCTCTGTTTGGAAATACGGTGGGGGGAGAAAGCTTTTTGGATGGCGGTGTATGTGTGTGTATTGTGGCTACTACCCATCTCTAACCCTAAATTAATTGGAACTTTTACACTAAAACCAGGTCTTAACAGGTTTTAACCTTCAAATAATTGCAAGAGTAACTAAAAATATTATTATTCTGTAAGAGTTTGGCCCCACAACTTAATAAAAACAAGAAAAAAACCCTAACCATGACCATCTCAACCTAACCCTAAACCTAAAGGGGACCTTTACCCTTAAACCAAGTCTTAATTTTTAACCTTCAAGTAACTGCAAGGACAACAGCATAATTAGTATCCTGTAAGAGGTTAGGGTAAGGGGTTAGGGAATGCATTAAGTCAATGGGACGTCTTCACAAAGACAGTCCTTGCGGTTATTTGAGAGTTAAGAGTTGTTTAAACTTGGTTAAAGGGTAAAGACACCAATTTGGGTTAGGAACTTGAGATGGTCAGGGTAAGGGCCTAGGAAATGTAGTATGTCAGTGGAACATCTTTACAAAGATAGAGTATTTTTGTATTATGTCTGTGTGTGTTTTCTTGTTTTTGTTGAGTTGTGGGTAGCAAACTCTAGCAGAATACTAATAATGTTGTTGTCCTTGCAGTTATCTGAGGGTTAATGTTTGTTAAGGATTGGTTAAAGGATAAAGGTTCCAATTAGGGCTAGGGTTAGGAACTTGAGATGGTCAGGGTACGGGGGGAATGTCATTGGAAGGTTGTCACAAAGATAGAAACACTAACATTGTGGAGCCATTTTTTTTTTTGGTTTATTGGCTAAGACCTGTTAAGACCTGGTTTAAGGGAAATATTTCCAATTAGGGTCAGAGTTAGGAACTTGAGATGGTTACGGTATGGGGGCTAGGGAATGAATGCACGATGTCAATGGAAGGTCCTCACACAGACAAAAGACTGTGTGAGTGTCACACAGAGTAAAAGCTCATTACAAGTCTTGCAGGTCATCTGTAGCCGCGAGCAGAGCACATCAATCAGTCAGAGGCGTCCGGGTTTCTGGTGGAGCAGCAGGTGGAACTACGCCGTGACTTAACGGCCCTCGACCGCACACAGAGCGGCAAATTTAATTATATAAAGACCCGATGATGAAGAGTTTTAGAGTGACAATGACTGCAAAGAGAGAATGAGCATGGTCTTTGTTTGTTAGTCGCTTTTTATACACTAGTGACACTGATAATATCCAGAGGAAGATAGAAGACAGCAGCTTCTAAAATGTTTCATTCACCATTTTCTAACACTTTATACAAGGAACAGTCCATTTATAATTAAGGTAATAACAGACAGCATCCCAGCACAACCTTCCCCCACACATCTAGTCCTAGACACACACTTGATGTGTTTTCATGGACACTAGTACTCCAATAATAATCAGAATTTAAAAAAAAAATCCCCATGTAACCACCTCAAGCAGATCAGAAGGAGTTCTTTAATCAGATTGAAGGGGTGGTTTAAACCCCTGATGATGGTAATGGTGCTTTTCCACCTATTGATACTCAAAGCACTTTACAATAACACCTCTACCCATTCAACGACACATTGGGATATCTGCTGCATGGACACCCCACTCTGTCTACTGAGCCACAGCGGCTTATCCACAAATATGATGTTGTGTCAGGAGTTTTGCAGCTTATATTAATGCAAGTGCTGCATTAACATGGTCACTAGTACTCCACTAATAATCTAAATAATAAAAGCCTCATGTAACCACCTCAGAACAGGCTGATCTGCTCAGATGTAGAGGTGGTGCTGGTGTAAACCTTTGTAAAGGTTTGTAAACTCTGTTAAATGTTGTATGCATGAAGTTAAAATCCTCTGATGTATCTCTGTAAAGGTTCTCTGTCATCCGGGTCATAGTTTATCCAAAAAACACAGCTGAAACAAAGACAACAGGACTCGAGAACGTTTCATTCAAGTGGCTTCTTCTGTTCTAAACGGCCGGTGGGGAGTTGGGGTTTAAATGGGAGCATCAGGAACATCTAGAAACGTCATTACTTTTGTTTGTTGTCTGATAAATATCTGTTGGAAAGGAATTGTTTGAATGGGTATTGGAGGAGTAGCTCTTGATGAACAGCATTCAATAGAAAGATTTACATTTTATAGTAAATCTAGTTTAGTAGGAACAGTTAAACCCTATGATAAGCCGTTCAATAGGAAAATATTAGCTCCTAACAATCATGTACACGTTTAATCCGATGGTTTCTCTCTGGTTCATTTTTTAAACATTTTCAGGGACAGAAACACGGATGTAGGAAAACAACCAGCTGTGAAACAAGATGAACCAAGCTGGAATCCATGAGGACAGAGACGTTGGCGACATGGAGACATCTTGGACGTCTTCTAAGAGTCTACACCTTCAGGACTGGAGATAAAGTTTGGGAAAAATCTTCTTCTTCTATTTCATTTCTATCAGCAGGATCACTTTGTCCATAAAGTTCTACAGTCACTGATGTGTTGCTGGTATAACTGGATGTGCGTGAGTGTTTAGTTGTTGACTGCAATAATCCATCAGAATGTATTCTATATATCAAACATAAACACAGAATAATGGACCCTGTGAGTGTTGATCTATTATCCAGAGCGTTGCTGGACTATTATTCTGCTGCATTAATGTGGAGGTTCGTGTTTATGTGCAACAGGAGAGGATCTGCAGGTTATAAAAGTACAAAATGTCATTTGGTTTGTCAAGTGGAAAATTATTGTCAGAGACGTTCGGTTAAATTGGGAAGCGAGCGCCTCCAGGAAGCCGCCCACACTCACAGCGGCAGGTAAAGACAGCGCCCCCCCCCCCAGCTAACTCAACCAGCTGCCTCATGTGCTACGATGGAGCTGACAGCCAGATCGTCTCGTGCTGCTCAGACTTCAGAGGCCGTTTATTCCCAAACTCTAAATAACCTGCAGCAGCCGGGAGGAGAAGGGATCGCATGGCGCCGTCTCTTTAAATCCATCAGGATGAAAACTCATCCTCCTCATCCTCCTCCTGCTTCCAACCTTTACATTAGAGCTGGGTTTTAAAAAAGATCCGATAGTGATTCATAAAATCTGATAATCTGATATTATTTTTTCTTCCTGCAGCTTCTTGTTAAAAAAGTTGCTGCGTTCTTGTGGGTCTGGTTTGACACGACAAAGACAAGGCAACTTAGAGACTACATGTGAGGGGGATCCAAAACATGACTGAAGCTTCAACTCTGAGAGGAACATCAGGACTGAAAGATGATTGAATTTAAAAAGTCTGACGACAGAGAAGAGCAGGACAAAAACAAAGACATGAGAAAGAGGAGAAACTAGAGGGAGAAGAACATCTCCAAACTGCACTTGAACACACCTTGTTTGGTTTGTAGAAGCATGAAACATAATGACTCTTCTAACCAGCAGGTGGCAGTAGTCAGGGTGAATCCAGAACAATAAATCATTAGCTGGGAGGTTAGGAAGAACTGGAACATGTTTTATTTATTCTCATTGACCAACGTTTAGGTTGTTGGGAACTGATTCTGCTCCTGCAAAGATCTGCTGGGCCAATCAAATCATTACATCAAATCATTTGATTGGATAAGAATTCAGTCTATGTAGCAGTCTGTGGCAGTCTACTGGTTGACTAAATTGATTGGTCAATGTGACAAGCCTTGTTCCAGTTCAACACGCTCAATCGGACAAAAAGCCACCAACAGGCGTCCAACCTGATCCAACTGCACAGATGCACACCAACGGCAAATTTGAAGTTAAAGCTTCTCAAATGTCTACGTCTGATCTTTGATTATAATCTGAGTGGGTCAAATAAAAAACTAAGCAAAAAAAATAACACTTCATTTATTCTGAGACATAACAGGAGCAACTTTTTCTCCATTTTCTGACAAAACGATCCACAAAGAAAACAAAGTGTAGTTTAATCCATAACCTTGCCTACCCGATTCAGTCAATCATTGTTGTGATCAACGTTAGTCCGCTCAGGTCAGTTACAGTGAGGTAAAACCAGGTTAGTGTGCGCTCAAATCTGCTGCAGACCACTGTGAAACACTCCACCATCCTTCATAAATACACTAGATTTAATGTGGACTGTAGTTTCCACATTTAAAAGCCGTTATGTCTTACAAGCCAGCTAACTGTACGGATGCAAACATCTCTTCCACACTCACAGACTCCAGCACAGGAAGATGATGTTCCCAGTCTTAATCCCTCAGACTAAAAAGAATCGCTAAAAATACGAGGCCGACGATTTAAAGTCTGCAGCAGCCAAGAGAGAATCTGTGTTTAAGCGTAAAGCATTGTAATGCTTCCATTTGGCCAGAATCAGCCCAAATTTCTTTACATCAAAAACAATTTTCCGATGCTTCTTTAGAGAGCCGGCTCCTCTGAATGAGGCTCAGAGCTGCAGAGCTAAATTTATATCCGAAAAGCTTCCAGCGCACATAAATAATTGCCAGAGCAGCTTCCATAACTCCTGGAGCAGAACAGCAAGAACCAAAAAATAAAAGGGATAGCCACTGGGGGAGAATACCTTAAATGTCTCGGATGCCAAATTACAAGGCGCTGTAATTATCCGATGACCTTTGCATTGCAGGATGATGTTTCATGAAGGACCTGCAGCTCTGAAATCACATTTTATACTTCATGTCATGTCACATAAACCAGACAACAGATTCCAGTTTCTCAGGAAGCCAGAGCAACAACAAAGAGCCAAAAACGATCCAACCAGGAGTTCCAAACAACAACGCGCCTCTGTGTGACATCCATCTCCATCCCATCCTCCTCTGTAGATTTCAGAGCGTCTCAAGACACAAACTGAAACCTATTATTGTCTCCATACAGCTGATTTTACGCTTCACATGCAGTCATTTCCTCTCTGCAACAATAAAACCTCCACACACACTCACTGATGCAAGAAGAAAAAAAAAAAGAAATATAGCAGCGTGTTCCTCACCAGATCTGTTAATGTAAATCCCAGAGCGGGAAAACTGAAGGGAAGCGACGATGAAGAAGCTGCTCAGACGCAGGCGACGACTCCGACAGGAAACCTCCGGGAGCAAATCCAGTCTGGAAGAAAAAACAAAAATAAAAAGAGGAATGAGACGACGGCAGAACACAACAGAAATCGATTCAAAGAGCAAATCAAGTGTAAAGATCTCCATAAAAGCCACAGAGGATGAACGGAGGCGTCGAACAGCGGCTCCTCATTAGTGCCGTTATTAAAGTTGGAATTCATGAGATCTTATTCTTTGACTTTGCGCTCGTCTCAGTCGTCGCCGTGTTTCTGCACAACGCCTCCACCTGCCAATCAAACGGCACACGAGGGAATGTGATGCGTTTCTGCAACTCGTGGTAACATCACTTCTTTGTGCAGCAGAAGCAGTCTGATATTGTTCACCCGACAGAAACAATTGTGAAGGTAACGATCCGTGAAGAACACACAGGACTGACTGGACTGGTTTCTCATTAAAACGAACCAAACACACGTCAATGAGGAATCAACCGTAAAGAGTTACACTCGAACACACCACAAAGACCACAGCTAATGGTCAACTAGCATTTCTGCAACTAGCATGACAGGCAGCAAGGCCCCGTTCAGACCTTGTATTTTCCGTCCTGAATAATCTGAAGACCAGGTGTGAACACTGATCTGGTGTCAGTCCACATGTGACCTCCTTCCTTTGGTAGTGTGAACACACAATGAGTCCTGGGTCACATTAAAGACCACCTACTCAACAGGGCTGATCTGTGGAAGAGGAGTTTAACTCATCATTCATCCACTATTAGAAATAATCACATGAATAAGTGATGTCTGTTCATTAGTAATGAGAGACTTTTAAAAGATTCTGGCCTTGGAGCTGAGAACCAGACTAAACTAGAAAGAATCCTAGACAAGAATTAACAAGAAATTAGTGAACATAAGCTCTCTGTGTGTGAGTCTGTCATTAAATAACGCTAGAAACCTTTTAATACCGGAAATTACTGGGGTTGGAGTTATAATCGGAGTTTTGTGCAGGTCTTGTAAATAACTAACTTCAGTTTGGAGAACAATAAATAACAACTTAACCTGTGTGTCCAAGTTATGACGAACACATAAACAATCAGGGCTGTCCTTGGTTCGGAAACAGCGGTGGACAGAGATCCATTAGATCCATTAGGAGCTGGTACAGTATGTTCTACTGTGCCGTGAAGGATGTCAGGGTTTATTTGCATATAGAGCGCAAAGGTGAGATCAGACCTCAAGTGCTGGTTGGGGACACGTGTGAAGACGCATTTTAAGGCCAATGCTTGAAGCTGGACACGTGTGACCAGGAGGGACGTCAATGTGAGGACTGAAGGGCTCATTTACGGTACTGCAGGATATAGATGCCGTAAGCTACGTACGTAGTCTACTCCGGTACCAGACACATTCAATAATGGCGACTGAAACTTCGGCCAAAATGTCGCCAAAGTCGAGTCATATAAATGTTTGCATCTCTGAACCTCCTCAGTTAACCTTTCCTCCATGTGTTCCATCTTTATTGATCCAAAACAATCAATTATAAAATAGCAGAGATGGAGAAGCAGCCAGAAATGCTAAAGTGGAAACACACTACAACCAAGCGGACCAGGCGGACCAATCACAGCTCGTGTTTGCTTCGCAGCAGGATGTAGTTACATTTCTGTGGAGGTGCACGTCAGGCTACGGTGCGAGGGTCTGTGATGTCACTGTAGTTTCTGCATCAACTTAACTCAGAAGTCTAAACATTAATCGTCAGGTATGGAGTCAGGCCCTGTTCAGACCTGGTAGAAGTGTTTGTCAATCAAAGAGCTGGGACTAGTTAGGACAGGGTTGCTGGTGGCAAAGTAACTCCTGTTTTACCGTAACAGGTTCGTGAGTGATGATGATGACTCCACGTCTGCAGGCCGGACTCATTACTGGTTGACTTTTGGGACGGGAACATTGTGGAAGGGCAGAGAGGCAGATGGGAGGAGTGGAGGAATAAAGGAGGGAAATAAAGCTGACAGAGAGACAGCCTTGTCTTTATTTTGTCCTCCCTGGCGCTCCGTCCAGATGGCGGCTCCTCCCTGCAGCCGTACAGAACAGAGGGCGGCGACACGACGCCTGTCAGAAACCCCCGAGAAATTCTGCCCCGGAGCCCGATCCGAGCCAGAGCCCGTGACAAACGCCTCGCATGCCGACAGTCTAATCTGCATCCACATCAAGGAGGATGTGAAGGGGGGGGCTGGGAGGGGGGGGCTGGAATCATCCTGAACCACAGGAGGTCCCGGGCTGTTTTTACTGCGGCTGATAGCGATGGGAGAGCTGCTGCTGTTTGTGTGCTAACAGCCCTCTGATGGCTCCACGGGCACAGCCAGATTGACTCGTAGTGTGAAACAACAGCAGCCATTAAAGAGGCTCGATACGACCTGGGGGGAGGAGGGGGAGGGAGGGGGAGGAGGGGGAGGGCGGGACATCCAGCCAAAACTGAGCCCAGCCCAGCGTGAGAGGTTTCATTTCTTTGTCTTTTACTTCTCGTCGGCAGTGAAACTATATCAGGGGATCTAGTTTATGAGCACTTCAGTAATCTGATTAAGACATTTCTGACGTGTGCATTTACATTGAATTTAGATGGGTTTAATAAAGGTTTTAGAAGAATATCTAAAATATCTCTGAAAAATAGGATGAAGAGAAAGAAAAAAAAGACATAATAATAGCACTAATAATACTAAAAATGAATGAACTAATAAACTTATATTATGTATTGTAATAGTCAGTAAATAAAAGTTTTAGAAAGAAATTAAATCTAATTCAGTAAACCCACTAACAAATAAAATTAAATATAATCATCAAAGATTAGTAATTACATTTTTATAATTTTCAAACTGTTTTAAGATGATAATAATAATAATAATAATAATAATAATAATAATAATACATTACCAAAAAATAAACTCACAACAAGTAATAGTCAGGAAATAAATTAACATTGAAGAGACAAGATGAATTTAGTCTAATTCGGTAAACAAGAAATAATTAAGTTAAATCCAATAATAATAATAATAATTTATTAAATAGGTAATAAAAATGTATTTGTCTAAGTCAGTAAACCAATAAACAAAGCTGAAGAATAAATCAAATTAAATATAAACAAATATTTTTTTTTTTTTTTAAATGCGTTTAAATAAAGTAATATAATAATGATATAAATTAATTAATTAAACAGTCATTTATTTGGGGGGTCCTGGTGGGGTTTATGAACATTCATCCATCCATATTATTGTATAGAATTTATATTTACTATATTTTATTTTTATCTCTTTTATCTCTCTAAGTCTTGTACATTTTTCCTTTGCTTACACTTTTACATCCTATTGTACGTACTGTGTTTAATTCATTATTATCATCATCATTATTATTACTATTTTATTTTATTTCTATTTTATTTCTAGTCTAATTTGCAGCATCATTGATCCTGTATGTCGGTAGTGATGTGCTTGATTGTACCTACATTTAAACGTTAGGTTCAGAACGTATTATTAATAAAAGAATGTGTTTTACGAGCAGCCACAGGACAAACCTGCAGCACACACTGGATTCAGAACGCTGGTTTAAAACTGGTGTTTCTAGTCAATTCTAAATATTAGTGGAGACACGTCTCATTACGCTGCTGCAGGGACGGACCGTCCCCCGTGGTGAATATCCAGATTACATGGAGCGTGTCTGTGGACCTGTTGTTTCATAAAGTCGGTCCAGAACAGTTCAGATCTGTGCACAGATGGAAGCAGCTGATGGGATTTGTGTTCATTTGACCCAGTAAGCTGTTAGTAAAACTGTGACGGATCAAAAAAAAAAAAAAAAAGATATTAAACCGACTTTAACCCAGAAAAGACAATTTAAAAAACAAATCAGACCAACACCAGCAGATCAAGAGTTTACATGGTCAGGAGGAGATAATCAAAGGTCTAGATCTACGAGAAGAACGTGCTCAAAATAAAAATGCACCTCTAACACATTTTCTCTGTTAGTTTTCTTATGTTGGCATGACTCTTGATCTCAGCTTGAATATGATCGTATTCTGTTCTCTGTGTCTTTAGCTCCACAGTCTCTAACTCAACCAACACACGGGAAGACGTTCAACTGACTGTAATCAGCATCACAGAGACAAACGTGAGTCACACTGGACTGAAGCCAATTAGCATAAAGCTACAGAGGAGGTCTGCAAATGAGCGCTTTGATGTGATCCAAAGAGGATAAATCACCTGTGATCAGGCGGCAGGTGCAAAATAACTGAATAGGTCCAGACCAGTGATGTGCAGCACTCATCTACGCTCATCTAACTGCACAGGACGGAGTGAAATTAGTCTCACAACGGTCACAAATGTGCGTTAGACAATCTACGAGTGAGATTCACCAAAGCAATTTGAGTGTGGGCTTTGGTGCATATTTTAATTCACGTGCAAAATAACTTCACTGCACGTAAAGGTTTGAGACGGTTCTCACGCTGCTCAGAGTCTCACAGATGCATGGTGTGTTTAGTGTCACCAGGAAACTGGGAAATCTGGGCTTTATGATGAGGGAAGCCCTGATA
This sequence comes from Chelon labrosus, assembly GCF_963514085.1. Classification (NCBI taxonomy): domain Eukaryota; kingdom Metazoa; phylum Chordata; class Actinopteri; order Mugiliformes; family Mugilidae; genus Chelon; species Chelon labrosus. Next base: position 2,286,714 of record NC_140339.1, on the reverse strand, counting down.
GGCATTTCAAAAAAGATTGGATTGGCCGAGTCTAGTGCAGTTATTTGTTTTAGCTCTACCATAAACCAATATAAAGTCCCTGTAGTGTCAAAACATCTTCTTCTTCTTCTTCTGTTTTAGTTGCAGTTGGTTAGCGTCAAAACTGCTAAACATCAAAGAAGAAGATGATGCAAAATCATGTGACTGAACATGTCTGCTGCTTGGAAGAACTTTAAATAGTTGAATGTGGATGTTTAGCGGTGGTAGGAGATCATCATTCAATACTACCAACTTGATTCAACAGCTACAAACACAACAGACACTGTACGCTGTGAAGAGAAAAGTTTCCTCCAATTTATTTGACTTATTTCAGTCAAGATGCCTTAATGAATCTCTGGAGAAGGAAATTTGTCTAAGTTAAGATCTGATCAGGACTCAGATAGGCCAATGGTTGATATTAAAAGATCGTGATCGGATTGGAGGGGAAGAAAACTTGATTGGGACATCCCAACATATCAATCCTGTTGAGAAAATACATCTTTATAGACATAAGAACTTGTCACTTCTCTCTGAATACCACGACTGATTCAACATAGTGCCATGTGGATTACAGTTGGTTTCTAGTTAAGCTAACGTTAATGGTTCCTGTTAAAAGAGCAAACTATCAAATCTAGCTAAATACCGTCATCCATCCCTAACATCATCATGGAGCTTGTGACAAAGCTTTAGTCTGAATTGTTTGCAAATAAAATTGGTTTTGCAAACTACTCTGAGCCGTCTGCAGCTGTGCACCAGCTGCTTTTAGCCTGAACCAAGGACGTCAGTGTGCTGATCCAGTGGATAGAAACATGGTCTTCAGTCTTCTTGATCAGCTTTTTGCAGACAAACCTTATGGGAGCAAAACGCCGTCCTGACAGGTGACATAAAGGACTAAGGCTGAGGTGGATGTCTGTGCATGTCATTTTGAGAGACTGCAGTAAATATTTGACATGGTCATTTAGTCATGTGTATCACATTCTGTCCCTCAGACTCCTTTCCCCCCTAAAAGTCAATAAGAACATGCCTGTGGAGTGGGATTATGCCTCGTGCATCTGGTGCAGTGCTTGTGGAAATATCAAGAAATAACTGTCAGTAAGTTGAAATAAATAGAAAAAAAAGTTTCTGTAGCAGAAATCAACAAAATTACACTTTGACTCGCTTGAAAAATTTCCTCAAAGCCAGCAGTCTGCCTACAAGCCGAGTGATGAACACTCTACCGACGTCTTCTCTCAGCTGTCTCTCAGAGATACGCTTCCGTTTTATCAAACTGCTGCGAAACTCACACCAGCTCAACCTGCTGCATTTCCTTCACGCTTCCAGTTGTCAAAGAGGGACGGGAAAATGGATGTCAATGCTAAATTCAGGAGAAAAAGGGGGAAATGGAAATGGAAAGGCAGGTCTGTTGAACCAATCAGTCCAGAAGGGGGCAGTCCAGACGAGAAGGTCGTGAAGATACAAAGAAAGAAAGAGGAGAATCACAGGGAAACGAGTGAAGATGAAAGATCCACAGGAGGAAGAGGAGGAGGAAGAAGAGGGGGATGTATTGATTATCTATGTGTGAGACCAAAAGTTTTAAGCAAAGGCACACCTTCAACTATCTCTGTTGAACCTACCTACATATAGCTACAGTATGGACAGTAATACAAGGACATTAAAGCTCCATTAGAAATAAATGAATAAAAACAAAGGTGTTTTCCATGGATATCACTCCAGAGTGATAACAGGAGATCAGTGAGTGTTTCTGTTGCAGAGGTCTGCATGAAGGTCTGCTGAGATTCTGCTGATGTGACCACTGACTGTTTTTTAAGATGGACCAACCATCCTTGACGTCACCCAAATGCTTCCTGAAGACGCCCGGTGTCTCCGGACGTCTCCATCGTTGTAGACTCCACCTAACTCACGACTAATTTAAAAACGGTCAAGGAGGTGTTGTTGAACACAGATGATGGTTTCCAGCCCAAGACTTGTTTAAAAACCACCAGAACACATCCATATATAGATGTTTTGTTTAGTACTTTAACCATCCAGATAGACTTTCATAAAAAGAAAGGAAATCATCCAGCATTAAAAAACCGCAGCAGAAAACCACCACAACTACTCAAATATGATGCCATGTTGTCTACTAAGAGACAGGCAGAGCTTCTGTACTCTTTAGACAGCAGCAGCGCCAACAAGTGGTAGACTAATGACAATCTTCATCTTCCTCTTTGCACAAGAAGAGCACATTCAGTCTTGGAAGAAGTAAACGATCTCTGGTTTTATTTCAAATCACTAAAATGTAATTAGACAAAAACCACCAAAATGATCCCAAACTAGCTCACTCAACTCCATTTCTATCCACCAAATAAAACTCAAAACTGTTGCAAACGTGTAGACTTAGTTAGTGTTGAGGCTAATGATTGAATTCTTCACAATTACAGTCGTACCGTTGACAAGCGTGGGTGCAGCAGAGGAAGTAACCATACACAGAAATACTTTGTTGGATATACCATGACCTGGATGACTGAGAACCTTCACAGACATACCTCTAGACTATATTATTACAGAGTTTAAGCATTTTTTGGCTGTTGTCTGTCAAACCCAAGCTGTGCCATAGGAAGCTGGGACTTGGCAAAGGGTAGGAGCCCTCTTATTGGTTGTCGGGAGACCAATCAGAAGGCCAAGAAAGGGCCAAGAAAGGGTCAAAAGGGCGTGAAACCACCTGATCTGTCACTTAATTCTGCTTAACTTTAAATCTTGACATAAATTTAAACAGACTGTCATAGATAGCTAATTTAACTATACAGACTTTTCTATACCAGGCTGTAAACCTGTTTATTCTGCTCTTAAGTTGGACATTTGTCTACGGGGATTGACTCACTTTCAGAGGCAGCCTCAAGTGGACATTAGAGGAACTGCAGTTTTTGGCACCTTCTAACAACCTTCATTATGTGAATTTCATTTCAGAATTCACACTTAAAACTTAAAACTGTGCTCTTTAAAGTCTGAAAACCTGCACAGAGCCTTGTGACACAATAAATATAATCCATTTTTACTGACAAATAGAACAAATCCAGATGAGACATAGATGAGCTGTGACTGACTGTAACGACTACACATCCTTTGCACAAACAAACATACATGTCACCGTGCTGCTCCACCTCTCCAGAGTCATATTCAGAATTTCAAATGTGTCTCCAGAGCAACACCTCTCTGTTCTGTGTTCCTTTTTGTTTCTAATACATCTGTGCTCCCTTTTAATCCTGAGTTCAAATGGCGCCTCTCTCTGCCTCTCTCTCTCACACACCAGGCTAAAACTAAAGCAGTAAAATGCTGCAGGGCTTTTCTAATATTCTCGGTGTGAGAGCGCCTACAATCACTCAGGTTAGACGCTGGAGTGAATTTGGGTTTTCAAATCCTTGAATTCTGAGTTGAGGACGCCGCCGCGGCTGCTGCTGCTGCTGCAAGGAGCTGGGTGAAAATAACTGAGAGGGAGGAGGAGCTGAGATAAGAAAGATTTCCAGATGAGTTTGGGGACTTTGGGAGGGATTCAGGCTTTGGGTGAATGAGGAGGGGGGGTTAAAAGATTCGACTTCTTCTCCTTCTTGGCACATAGCTGTTAAAGACAGGGAGGGCAGCAGCTCTTTGAAAATGTTCTTATTTCCACAAATGCGTAGTCGTAGTTTTAAAGTAGACAGTTTTTTCTGAGGACGAAGCAGAGACGGAGAGGAACAGGACAAGACGAATCACTGCTGAATGCAAAGTAAATAACTCAGAGTGCTTCCAGGTAAACGGTATCATTTACCTGGAATACTTTAGTGCAGAATAAATACCAGGAAGCAACCGGCGGCTACGATGTGGTCAACAAACACTCCGATATCCACTCTGCATGCACGATTAACCCAATCGACTCGCTCTCTCTGCTGCTCCCTGTAGCAGGCGGAGAGAGAGATTGGGAGCGAGCGGTGGAGAATAATGAGGTTATCATGGCATCGCTCCACGCGTCATTACACCCCCCCAGCCCCCCCCACACACACACACGCCAGGAAAAAAGAGAGGTAACGCTTGGTTTTTAAGTTCGAACGGCGGCGGCCTGCGTGTGTGCTCGGTTTGAGGAGAGGAGTGAATCCTGAGGGCTGGAGGTCTAGAACAGTGTCGGGTATAAAGGCTTCTAGAAAGCGTTAGGGTTTTCTTTTTGCATGCAATAACATAGCATGAAACAGAAAGACAAAAACACTCTTCCATCTACAGCTGCTCATCCTGCAGCTCTCTGATCCTCATTTAAAAGGCGTGGGTCCCAGGGGCGCTTGAGACTATCCCAGCTATCATTGTCCGAGAGGCGGTGTACATCCTGTAAGATTGCCAGTCTATGACAGGGCCTACATAGAAAGACAAACAACTGTTCACACCTACATACACTCCTAAATCCAATTTAGAATCAGCAATTAACTCAACAAGTTTGTCTTTGGAGGAAACCTATGCAGGCACAGGGAGAACTTGCAAACTCTGCACAGACCTAAGTCAGCAGGTTAGAACCCAGAACCTTCTTGCTGTAAAGCACCATACCTACACCTGAAAGTGGAACTGGAACCATGACTAGGACAGACAGCTGGGGAAGCATTCGTATTATGCAGCTAGAGGTGAAATTCCTGGATCAACTCAAGACGGACAAAAGCAAAAGCTCGTCAATCAATTCTAAAATGATCAGATACCGTCTTAGTTCTGAACATAAACAATTCTAACTAGCGATCCGGTGGCGTTAATCCAAGAACCTGCTGTGCATCTACCACAAAACCAAAGTCTTTGGGTTCCAGGGGGTGAGTCTATTTGCAAAGCTGAAACTTAAAGGAACTGACAGAAGGACTCCACCAGGGTTGGAGCCTGCAGCTTAATTTGATTCAGCACAGGAAACCTCGTCTGGCACAGACATGGAAAGGATTGACAGATTGATAGCTCCTTCCCCATTCTGAGGGTGGTGGTGCATGACCGTTCTTAGATGGTGGAGCAATTTGTTTTAAAGTCGACTAGGGATGTTCTGATTTGTATCGGGGCCGGTGCAGGCCATGATCGGGTATGAGACAGGGCTTCAACCAGGCCTGATCTACTATGATTTCTTTGTAGTTATTTATTTTAGGTCAGCCATAAACCAAAACCAGGTCCAGGCAGGATCAACACTAGAAGGGCTAAGACAGCAGTTATGAAATAGAGTAATGTGGATGTTTGTTGAGGTGGTGGACTTTAGGGATCTAATTTAAGATCAGATCAGGATACTGAATATTAAAATATTGGTACTGGATCAGGGGGCGAAACATTTGATCGGGACATCCCTGAAGTCGACACATTCAATACATTTAGTCTTTAATGAATAGTCTTACCTTGCGGGTTAAAACTTAAAATATGACTTTACAGAGAGCTGATGAAATGATAACAGTGATCCTTTTAAATTCCTGAGTCTGGGGAATCCGCTACTTCCTCTGAAAAATAAATAACCCAGCGGCGTCTGAAGAGGTGACCTGACCTGTTTACTGCTACAAGCGGAGGCCGTCTGTCACACAGCAGCGCTAACGCTCACACGTCGGCGTGGAGGTGAAATCCGACACGTGGCCTGAATGCGTGCGCGGCCTGAGCACACAAACGGCACGTTAACAACCTGCTCTGACATTTACACTCAGATTAACCTCGACAAATCGGCACGCAGCTAACACACACACACACATGCTGAAATCCCACGGGGCAGAGTCCAAACTGACAGCTGTATGTACACAAGGAGAACACACACATAACACACTGCTCCGACAGACGCACCAGAGCTGAGCCAACGCTCGCTGTGTCTGAAGCTCTGCAGCTTATGTTAATGTAGGTTTACATGGTCACTAGTATTCCACTAATAAGCAGAATAAAAAAAAGTCAGATGTAGAGGTGGTGCTGGTGTAAACCTTTGTAAAGATTTGTGAACTCTTGATGTTCTGGTTTCTCTCTGGTTGGAATAAATCCATTCTCTGTGAGCATGTCTGCTCCAGGTGGGGTAAACATCAGGTGAGGGACAGAAACATGGAGATAGAAAAACACCAAGTCATTCAAAGTTGGTGTTTGATCAGGTGTTGACCTGGCCTCCAAATTCACTAGATCCCAAACTGATCAAGTATCTGTGGGATGATCCACAGAGGCCCCTCCCCTCAAAGACCCCCCCATTAACAACATCCTGTTGCCAGACACCACAGGACACTCTCAGAAGGCCCATGTCCATTCTCTGACGAGTCACCACAAGGGAGACCTGCACACTATTAGGAAGGTGGTCATAATGTTATGCCTGATTGGTGTACGCGAGGCTGAATTTTACAAACGCGTTGAAACCAAGTTTAACGTCTGATGCGGCTACAGAAAAGCTACTAAAGGAAAACCCTCGTGTTACATCTAATTAGATTTCTAAACACTGAATCATGTTCTTCATCACCGATAAGACTCTAAGTGACTGACAGGAAGCGCAGCCTAATGTGATGCATCCGCTGATACAGAAACACTCAGCTCTGCTCGCTGACATCAGATCTGCTTCATGATGGATCGTTTCTATTCTGGTGGAGGAGACGGAGCACAGACTGTTCTGATTCTGAAAATTGATCTAATTCAAACCAGACGAGGTAACAACTCGGACCACCATCCGCCGTCTTCCTCTGCTTCTGTTGCATTTAAACTCTGCAGTCGTCATGACGACAGAATCTCTTGTTGACGTGTGTTTTTGCTCTTAACAGCGGCCAGTAAACAAACAAGATAGAAAATGTATGTATTGTATGAATCAGTACATTATTTAAAATGCAGTCAGATCTTTAGACACGACTCACTAGAAACACCTGTATTATAGCAGCATCAGTAGAATAAAATGGGAATGATGATCGGTTTCTTTCTTTAAAACCTTTTATTATTTCATCAACTTTAAACATTCAAGTAGCAACAGGGAAAGGCCGGTCACTGGATAATTAATGGTTTCCATGGACGCTGTGAGACATCAGATCCACTGGAAATAGAGCATAGAGCTCATAAAATGCATTCATGGGCTGATCGATGTAGTCTATAGTATTGGGAACATTAGTCCTCTACCATTTTAAAAGAAGATTTGGCTGTATATGATTAGTTGATAGAACCATGAGTGGGCTAAGCTAGACACAGTCAGAAATGAGTGACCTATAAAAGCCTTGTTGTATTTCTGAGCCAGATTCAGGCCTCAGATGAAAGCAGAGTGTTTGCACATTTAGAGCCCAGAGGCCGCTCGAGGAAATAAGGCCGGCTGACTCAGTATCATCTTGACAATCTCTTCTTAAAACATCTGAATTACTCCTTCAATCTTCAGACTTCAAGAGGAGGGTTGAAGGTCTTAGTCCTGACAGAGCATCGTTGGCACTTTACTGACGTGATGTTTTTCTTCTGTTTCATCCTACTATAATTTTACTTTGTTATATCTATCTAGTCTGAACCTAATGTTTATTATTTAAAAGTAAGCTTCTTAAAACTAGACTTGGTAAATAACTGTTGACCAGCTGACTGCAGACCCTCGTATTCAGCTCAGAGAACCAGATGATGTCGTCCCTCCAGTGGTTCTGTCGTATCAGAGTAAAGCTGTGAGGAACACCATCATATGAGTCACTGTCACTCTACCGACTTGTTGAAGGAGCCGTGTGACATATTCCATCAATCTTATTTTAAACTCTGACTCAGATAATGTCCACAACTCCAAGCACTCCAACAACTTCTTCTCCAGCGGTCCACACCCAGTTCGCTCGGGTTCAGCTCGGGCTAAATGGATGCCGAATTATTTATGAACAAGATTAACAGCTCATGTTTCCGCTTTTACGCAAGTAAGTCTCAACCATTACCACTATCCTTTCATCTCCCCTCCATATCCTGACGCTTCCTCTTTTAGGGAGAGCTTTAACCGAGCCGAGCGGCAGTCCGTCCCGGCGCCCCGTCCCGAAGCCCCGTCGCATCGCATCTAATCTCATCGGGTTCATTAGCTGCTCATCGCTTCCGGATTGAAGGCGAGCGATGCCTTCTGATGGAACGCACAGAGTCATTATGGAGACTAACAGGCAGAGGAACGGAGTGGGAGCAAATGCAGAAAACTGGAATTACATCACATTCATACCAGGAAGAGTTTACTAGCACACTACCAGGTACAGCTGAACGGATGAGAGGCAGGGAGGAAGGAAAGCTTGCTAGCAGGTACTTCACTGTGTTCCACTACGTCAGTGAAATGGCTTCATAACTGAGCTACTGCTGACTTTCTGCAACATCATCACGAACACATGATCACTGGAGGATTCTGCAGCCGTCAAGTGTCCCACTTCTTGTCCTAGACACACACATGCTGGGTTTACATGGACACTAGTGCTCCAATAATGATCAGAAGAAAATATGAAACCACCTCAGTCACAACAGGACGGATCTCAAGGAGACATCTTGGTCGTCTTCTTCTACTCTTCCAACTCTTCTTTCTGCATCTTCTTCTCCCCCACTACTACTACTACTTCTTCTTCCATACTTTTCTTCTTTTTCTTCTTCTTCCCTACTCAACTTCTTCCTCCCCCCCACTCTTCTTCTTCTTCTTCTTCTTCTTCTTCTAAGTCTTTCTTCATCTTTTACCTTGACCTTTTACCTCTCCCCCACTACTACTTCTTCTTCTTCTTCTTCTCCCCCCACTCTTCTTCTTCCCCACTATTCTTCTTTTTCTTCTTCTTCCCCGCTCTTCATCTTCTTCCCCACTCTTCATCTTCTTCATCTTCCCCACTCTTCTTCTCCTTCATCTTCTTCTTCCCTACTCAACTTCTTTCAGAAAAGATGAAGAAGAGTAGGGGAACTCTTCTTCTTCTTTTCTTCTTCCCCTACTCTTTTTCTTCTTCTAACTCTTTCTTCATCTTCTTCTACGCCCCACTCTTCTGCTTCCCCCTCCTCTTTCTTCTTCTTCATCTTCTTCTTACCCACTCCTTTTCTTCTTCTTCTTCATTCCCCTCCTCCTTCTTCTTCTTCTATTAAAATACTGGCATATTCAACTCTCTTTGTCAGAGACCCAAATCATATGGAGTAATGTGGGAGTTTTTTGGGGGGCGGGGGGTTCTGGAGAAGCTTTGTTCCATTTGTGATCCAGCCTTGGCTGTGTAAATATATCTTCATACTTTAAAAATAATTCTACCCGGGTCCAAATCACACCGGGGAGTCTCTAGAAGCCTAAATAAGTCTGTTTCCACTGTTTGACGGCCGAGTGAAGAATCTGCTGAGACATGACCGATCCCCTTTTAATGGAGGGTAATATGACAACACAGACCCTCGTATAACATCATAAACGTCAAAGGATCAGTAGCGTTAATATATCAGAGCGACTCATCTGAGAGGAATTCAACAAACAACGGTTTCATGAATATGAGATTTATATGATGTTTGTGGTTCAATGTAATAACTCATCCATCATCTACACGCCAAGCTTTCACTGCTCTAATGCCAACACACGCAAAAACTGTAATAAACAAGAAGTGGCATCTTGTATCTCTGAGGGAAGTCGGATTCACATTTGCATGGATTTTAAACAAGCTGCGTGATTTCCTGTGTGACCTGGTTTCTCTGAGCAACTTCAGCCAGGTTTTAGGCCAAGATGATCCTCTTCCTCTGGATGTGAGATGCTTTTTTCTTTTTTTTCTCAAATTAAGCCCTGGTTTCGTGTTTGCATGTAAACATACTTAGTTTTCCCTCCACCTTCGTCTCCACAGCGACTCATGGAGTGAGGAACACCCACAGCGAGCTGCTGCTGCTGCTGCTCCCACAACCTTCCTGAAACATTTAACAGTCTCTGTCTTCCCCCTCAGTCCCTTCTGTCACGCTTTTCCTCGAGTCAGCATATTCTCAGCATCCGTCAAGGAGCAGATTTTCACTGCTGCCGCTGCTCTTTGCGCTGCTGTTCATCACAAACACACCCCGTGGCTCCTGGACAAACGGCGTTAAAATACTGAATACGTGTGAGCGCTAAAAGACAGACGTGTAGGTGAGACGGCATTCATGTCTTAATTTAAGCTATTGACTGGTCCCCTCATTTGAGCTAATTTGTGTCCTTTAAAAGGCCGAATCAATGCCTACGTTCAAACTCCATCATCACAAGCGCCAAGGTGCCCCTGAGAAACTGATCCAATCCAGAGCTGCAGCTCCACTTAAGATTCACAACAGCTAGCAGGACATGCTGTCGTTATAACGGCAACATACAAATAAAAAGGGCAAAAAGTGCAAAAATAAGGCTGCAACTTTAGCCCCTTGGGTCAAAACTCCAAATTGAAAACTTTAGAAAGAACTAAATGTTCCCTCAGTCCTTCGTTATCAGTGTTTCCACTCCTTCCTGCTGCATCAAGTAATACTGATACTGATACTAAACAGAAATGCCTTTAGATTTTCCTCCTTGCAGATCACCATCTCAAATTCCTGCTGAATACAACTTAATAAATACTAGAGTACCGAAGCGTTAGACCCCAAACTTTCAGGAAGTTCCCCGTGATCAGGGAATACACAAAGACTTGAAGGTTTCTGCAGTAGAATCCAAGCAGCTAACCTGGTGCAGCCAGACTCAGTTCTTATCAGAATATGAATCTGGTACCACTCCATGTGGATTTAATTATAGGGTTCAACCGATAAAGAGGAAAAATGACCTCTGCATGCAACAAGAGTTCTCTAATCAATCAGAGCTATTTAGCTGTAAACTAATTCAACTCCACGGCTCTCAGATGACGTGTACGACTACTGTAACAGGAGGTTTAGGCTACTGCATCAATTTGACGGCGTAGCTACGGCAACAGATTCATAACGGGGTCGCATTGTGGCGAGTTCAGACGATTGAATGACGAAGAAGGAAAAGAAGAAGAAGCAGGAATAAGGAAGATGAGAGGAAGAAAGAGGAGGGAGGAAGAAGAAGGAGGAGGAGGAGGGAGAGTACAAGAAAAAGGAGTAAGGAGAAGACGGAGAGGAGAAAAAAGGAGTTGGAAGAGGAAGGTAAGGGAAATGGTGAAGAAGAAGAGAAAGAAAGAAAGAAAGAAAGAAAGCAGAGGATCTAAAGGGGAGGGGGGGGGGGGGGGGCAGAGCTCTCAATCACTGGGACAGTAAAGGCTGCTGGGAGCAAAGTTCAGCTCCAGTACAGGACTGATGAGACGGACAGAGACAGGGAGGATGACGAGTCCTCTCCAGGGATTCAGCCTCGACTCTTCAGACCATCGACTGCTTTAAAAATGTCACAGAGGAGTTAAACTATCAGACCACTACTGACACAGAGAGGAGGATGTTACTGCTGCACGTCAGCTTCACACTGAGACAAATAATTCTACACAGCTGAAGACAACGACTGAAGTCACGCTGGTTTAAATCCTGATGCCAACACTGAAAGGCTGAACAACATCTACTTCTTCAGACGTCCAGGAACGTTGTAAGAATTCTGTCCTTGCCCAGGTGAAGATGGACATTTAATTGTGTGACACAAAATGACACATAAATATATAAATATTTCACTAACAGGGAATAAATGAATGCATATTTTAAGATGACATCTTAATCTTTTAAATAATCGATTGCCCCACAAAATGCACCACAGTAACGACTGAAGTAAACGACCATATATATATGTGCTGTATCATATCTGATACACGACTAAACCTTTAAAATTGTAGGTCACTTCAATAAAGTAAAAATTCATATTTAAATATCAGTGTAACCTCTTCCAAATTAGCAAAGAAAGTCAATCCATGGAAGCAGCCATTTTGGAAATGGCTGCCAAAAGCCTGCAAAGAATGGATCAATCCACCAGGGGCCAAATGACTTGTCCTATTAATAAGACCTAATTAATCCTTCCTATGTATATAGAATATATTTACTTCTGTCTCCATTTCTTGTTCATATGCAAATTCATTTTGCTTATTTTATTTTATCTTTCTTTTACTTGTGGTTCTTAAGAGTGTTTTTATGTGCAACTAAGCAACTACGACCAAGTAATTTTCCTTGTGGATGAATAAAGTCTGAGTCTAAGTCTGTAATGGTTATGTGGGCGGAGCAAAGGTCCCAGAAAATGATCAAATTGAATAGTTCTACAATTCTGAACTTATGAACATATAATTTGGATGTTACAAAACAAATGTGTCCATTTTCCACCAGGAATAGAAGCCTGTCTAAAGTCCTCAGTGTATAAACAGTCAAGTTAGCACCTGTGTCAACACAGGATTTACTCAGTGAAATCATGTTCTGCAGAGAAAACTCAAAAACAAGTCACCAGTCAGACACTTCATGAACAAACAGAGGAACAATACACCATGTTTTCCATCCGAACCATCAGATCCCAAAACAAAAGCCCTCAATGGACAGAAAGAACAACTATTAGGTCAACAAGGACATTATGCAGCCTGACATTGTGATGCAGCGCTCATTAACACGACCATTAACATGATCGTAGAGCCCTCACACACAGTCAGGTGCTACCGTCTCGCCTTTGTCTCTGATTTTAATCCAAACAATAGCTGCGTTTTCTCTTGTGTTTGCAGTCGGCTCTGTGTGAGTAGGTGTTTGAGAGCTGCAGGAAACTTGAAAACTTTTAAAATCATCCAGATGCTTGATAAAAGTCTTCATTCTACCTTTGAGGATCAATTGGTGCTCCAGGTTTAACATCTGCATGAAGCAAAGACACAACACGTCTGAGCCACGTCTTTCCCCACAGCTCTTTAACGTATCCAAAGGTTTACAAGAATACAGCTCGCAATATATATTTATATAGTCCACAATCTGTCTTATCCAACGGCTAACTTCTTAATGTGATTCAGACATAACTCTGATACCTGGTTCTAGCCTCTCGCTCTGCAGCTGCACGTCTGCGAGGAGCAATCCGTCACACCACAAATGAGATGAATAATAAACCACGCTCTATGACAGAAGCCTAGTTCAGGCTTAACGTCTTACCTAAAGGAGCCAAGCCTCCAGAGAGAAACCTCATCCCGTCCGTTACAGTTTGAAGCAGCTCGTCTCTCTGAGGACCAGGAATCCTTCTGAGAGTTACTGCGCCTCCTCGCGCTGACACCGGGACGGCTGATCTGAATACGAAGAGGGACCAGCGGCTCGGACAAAAGACCCCAGCCGACACCTTCCGAGGGACGGGACACCTTCGCCACCCCACCCCCCTTTATTCATGACGCCCTGCAGGAGTCCCTACACTCGCCCTGACCACAGGGCCAACACCCCCCACTCAGCTGGACGTAAGCCTTCAGGGTCCTGTTCAGACTTGGTACATCACTGTGACTGAAACAGATTATTCAGACTCCCAGAGATTCCCCAGCATGAACTGGACCTATGATAGAAAGATTTTTAAGATACATTTATTCTACTGCTTTGCCATCAGAGCCAAGGGTGGATCACAAATGGAACAAAGCTTCTCCTGAACCTGTCTCGGTCCTTGGCTGCAGACTGGAGACCAACTAAGAAATCATTTTTAGGTGTAAAGGCCGTCAGTAAAAACAGACATTCAGCCGAGAAAGTCACTCAAAATACAACGAAGGAAATACAAGTCCTGGCTTGTGTTTCATTTCAGAGCAAGGATAAAAGACGAGAGGAATAAAGCCGTCTTAATCAAAGCCAGCACGACTTCTAGACACATTCAGAAAGGTTTTCTCACCAATGAGAAAATTCATTCGTCAACAACCACTCTTTTTTTGACAGGAGACGAGACGTTGACGTTAAAACTAAAATTTTCCTGACACATATTTCAACAGTGGACAGTAGAGTGGAAAATAGATTAGCATTTAGCAAACTAAAATAGTCCATGAACGTAGTTCCTGGAATGAATCCTCCTTGTTTATTCGTCCAAATCCAAAGTAATACAGTAAACCATTTAAGTTACAAGCCCTCAGTTTATTGTCTAAGATTCAAAAATGTTATTCTAAATTTTTAAATTGTATTCACCCTCAAAGTTTTCTGCTCATTATGTTTGTACTTGAATTACCACAAAAATAGTTCTGAGTGCTGTCCTCTCCTGGATGCACTGGCAGACAACATATCTAGGCGTCACACTGCTTTTGGACGTCTGTGTTTGTTGCACGAAAGATAAAAATGACTAAAAAGGTGACTATAAGCATTTTTGTCTGAAGACGAAGACTAAATCTAAATGAACACTGCATCAGACTCAGACGACGGAGGTAGAGGCAGAAAGGCACAGCTCAGGGGAACACGTGTCCTGATAAACACCTGCTGTTTTATGCAACGCCTCATTTCCAGGAACCTAGAATCATTTCTGCAACAGCTTCTGAGACTGAAGAAAGACTTCTTCATTCTAATCATTACTATTTAACTCCCTGCTTCACACCAGAAACCAAACCTCAGAGCAGATCTTTCAACACGTCACGTCTGAATGAAGAAGCCTTCGGGAACATTTAAATAAATTCATAAACGTTTCCTTAAACAGATAAAAACCTGAAACATGACATGTAACCTGCAGAGTCGTACCATTTGCACGGCTGTCATGTAAAGTCAGAGTCAGACAGACAGCGAAGGGTTTCATTTCCCTGGATCTATGAGCAGCTCTCACACACTTTCATACAGCACAGAGAGGAACAGAGGGAGAAAAACAGCAGGGTTCTCTATGAAAGGCATGAAATCAGAGGCGTTCTCCTGCACGGAGCTAGCAGCTGAAGGCGATCAGCTCAGCGGCAGCATCGCTCCGCTCTGCTTCACTTCACAAAGCCAGTTGACGAGGAGGAGGAGGAGGAGGAGGGGGAGGAGGAGGAGGAGGCAGGTCAAGCTTTCTACTGGTGCTAGGATTCAGGCCGTGATGGACACGTAACGTTTGAGCTCTCTGCTGTGGTCAGGTAAACGCTGGAGTCTCTTCAGTAACACAATGGGACATTAATGCATGACTGGCTGCAGCCCCAGAAACATTCAACACAATGCACAACATAAAGGCTAATGTAAAGCTAGTTTAGGCCATGTTTCCATGGAAACTAGTGCTCCACTAATAATCTGAATAAAAATGCCCCGTTTAATCACCTCAACCAGAACAGACTGATCTGATCAGATGTAGAGGTGCTGGTGGTTTAACCTTCAATAACCATGTAAACTCTTGATGTCCTGGTTTCTCTCTGGTTACTGGAATAAATCCATTCTCTCTGAGCATGTCTGCTCCACGTGGAGTAAACATCAGGTGAGGGACAGAAACATGGAGGTAGAAAAACAAGATGAAGCAGATGGAATCAATGTGGACAGAGACAATGGAGACATGGAGACATCCTGGTTCGTCTTCTTCTACTCCAGACATTCAATGTTGACAGAAAAGTTTGGGAAGATCTTCTATTTCTTTTTCCTCTTCTTCCTCTATTTCCTCCTCTTCTTCTTCCTCCTCCTCTTCTTCTTCTTTCTCTTCTTCATCTTCTTCTTTCTCTTCTTCATCTTCTTCTTTCTCTTCTATTTCCAGCAGATTTGATGCTCCACAGCAGCAGAACCACTTTCTCAATAAACTTCTCATTAAATGTTGTCAGAAAAGTTTGGGAAAATCTTCTTCTTCTTCTATTTCTTCTTCTTCTCTACTTCATCAGCAAACTTCTATAATGACTCATGTTTTGATGTGAACACATTTATCTGATCAGATCATTTTATTTTAGCGTTCAGTTTACTTTAAGGTACAAAAGAGCAGCATGTCGTGTAAATACAAGACACTTTAAAGGAACAAAAAAACAGAACAACACAAAGTACATACGAAAAAGAAATAAACTGTCCATGGAGGATGTAAACAGGACTGGAAATCGTCATAGCCTCTGACCCTGTGTAATCAGTCTTCAGCCTAAAGTAGTCCCCAAAATGATTCCTTCTGTCTGAGAAGCATTTCATGAACAGCTACACTGATCTACGGTTTTTAGACGTTTTTAGAAATTAATTTGTACATGAGTGACTGTATAAATCTAGAACCTCCAGCCTCCTTTGAACCTGATCTCCAGTAAACAGATTTAAGAGCAGCTGAATGATGGACTGATATCTGCTGAATGTGCTCACGGTGCCTCCTTTTCTTCCTCTGGTTGTTTCCCTCTATGCCTCCACCTTCCCTCCGTGCTAATGGTTTCTCCATTAACCCCACCTGATGGCAGGGGGGGTAATTACAGATATATTTACGGCCCGTGGCCACACACAATGAGAAATAAATAACGCGTTTGACCGAGCAGAAGGCGACATTAGCCGGCCCGAGCTCTGTGCTTTCACAGATTTACCCCGACACGCTGCACTCAGACTCACTTCAATGGAAACCGTTGCCAGAAGGTGGACCCGTGACTCCCGTGCAGTACTTTCTCCACATGTCCTCGCAGTATCTCCAGTTTTTTTTTTTTCTTCTCCCGCCTCTTCTGCTCTGTTGCACAACAGGACGTCTAAAAATAAAACTCTGATGGAGGTGGAGCAGAGCTTCATCCCTCGCTTTTATCCCTCGCCAAAAAATGTTCTCGCTGGCGTCTTTCAGACAGTCGGAACGCTTGTTTATGTCCTTTAATTTAAATTTTAAAATTAGCTGCTCACACGGATACCTGCACACTGTCGCAAAAAATTAACATGGATTTTTACAATACAAATTTAAAAGTCCATATAAAAACATATTCATCAGAAAAATACACCGATCAGCCACAACATTATGACCACTGACAGGAGAAGTGAATAACATTGACCATCTTGTGACAATTCAGTGTTCTGCTGGGAAACTTCTGGACCTGGCATTCATTGGTGTGGATGTTACTTAGACATGTAGCACCCACCTAGACCAGACCAGGCACCCACACCCCATAGCAATGACACTCCTTGATGGCAGCAGCCATCCCCAGCAGGATGCAGCCTGACACAGACACACACACAAAAACACTTTAGGAACAACTAAAAAAAAAAAACATGAAGAACAGCACAAGGTGTTGACCTGGCCTCCAGATTCACTAGATCACAAACTGATCAAGCATCTGTGGGATGATCCACAGAGGCCCCTCCCCTCAAAGGCCCCCACTAACAACATTCTGTAGCCAGACACCACAGGACACCCTCAGAAGGCCCATGTCCATTCTCTGATGAGTCACCACAAGGGAGACCTGCACAATATTAAGAAGGTGGTCATAATGTTATGCCTGATCGGTGTAGAATTGAAATAGTTAAAGAAATGTACGAAGTTTAAATGTGACAACTTAACAATTTGCACACATAAACGGTTCCAGTTGCTTGAAATCTTCTGCACACACTAAATCACATGGGTTTTCTTGTTCACCTTGACATTACCTAAACATTTTGGAACATTATGATTAAAACAAGAGTTTTAAATAAAACCTCTGTCTGTATTCAGTTTCTGTCTCCATCTAATCCTCTCCATCCGAGGAGACATATTTCTAATTTTTCCAAACGTCCTTTCAAAACATTTCCGGAACCAAATCCCAGCTCCACCGTCGCCTGCAGACCTGCCCGTCCCGTGCCGGTCCCCCTGCGCACACTGCATCTGAAGCTCTGATTGATTTTAGCTCATTATCTGTTTGCTGTGTTTGTCTTTCAGCTGATTGGCCGTTTGTCAGGTTTATTTTCTGCCAATACTGAGGATTTAAACAAGCGCGAGTCCGGCTCTGCCGTCAGGACGCTGGTTTATCGCTGCTTTCACGTTTATACATTTGGCTTAACGGCGCATCGTGAAAAATGTTTGTTGATGGAAGTTTTATTGTCGTTTATTGGATCGTGAAGTCGTGTTAAGAGCGTTCCTGTGGTTTTTAAGAGCGGCCGACATTATGGAGACTGATGGGAGCTTTGGAGAAACGCCATGAATGTGGAAACGCTTCTGCTCATTTTCATCTGATTTTACAACGTTGTTATGGTTTCTCAGAGCGGTAAAAGTGAAGCTGACATTAAAAATGTCAACGGTTTGAGTGACATGTTCAGTAAATGAACATAGTTGTATCTTATCTTCTGGAGAAAAGTAACCCTGTCGTCATGGTGATATCTGCTTTTGTTGTCTTGGAGACTGCAAACAGTTTGAAAGAGAGAGATTTTAATGATAAAGATATTTTAACAAGTGACACCAGACGTTTGGATGTGTGTTGTATACTAAAGAAGTTCTACAGTTCTGACACAAAAAGATTATTAGTGGAAAATATGAACTGTGTCTATTTATTTAGAAAATGGTGGATTCTGGAGGAATCTGTTTTTGTTTTACAAATGTCAGATCAACGATAGTCAGACGTAGCCAGACTAAGCCGATAAGAATATGAGCCATGTAACACATCATCTGGATCTCATTATGGGATGTGTATCAACCAATATAGAGAGAAAAATACTTCTGCATCAACTGGACAGTCCTCCAACCAATCAGAGCCATTTTGTCAACTAATTCAAACACAATGGAGCTCAGATGAAGTGTATGACTACTGTTACAAGTCTGTCCATCACCACATTAAGCCCCGCCCCAAATTATTTGATTGGCCGGTCTCTGCTGGAGCAGAATCAGTTCCCAACGGAGAGACTCTGGACCAACTTTACACCACCACCATGTTTTAGTTTGGGTAGGCTCCCCAGTTAGTTTACTACAGAACACTCGGTGGTTTGAAATAACTCAGTCAATCACAGAGTTAATAGCACTGTCAACGTTCTGATGCACAACGTGTCTGAATGGAGCTGCTATCAATCACAGCTGTCCATCATGAGAACATACACCCTTTATATAGCATCAAACAACCAACACTGCAGTAACATGTCCTCCTTTAATCAATAAGAGCCTCCTCTGTGGTGTTCTAGTTGTTTTACAGTCTCCAGCTGTTCAGTGTTTCCCGCAAAATATCATGAGACCCGGGCCTTTTGTTTTTTGGAGCGGTTCTACATCTTAATGAAAGCCCCTAATTATGATACTATCCGAACTATTACAAACTGTTTATACAGTATATGGCACATAGAATAAGTCCGTCTTAACTCTGATGTTGGTTTTAGTGACAAATAACAGCGGCCTGTACAGTTCATGTACAGGAGTACTAGAGAAAAGGCTGTTGAGACGTGCCATTACACGGGCAAATGTATGTAAGATTCAATAAAGGATCGGTGAATAAATGCTAGCTAGCACTTATAGAGTTAAGCTAGTCATTTCCTCTGGGATTTGACTGCAAGTCTCCATGGTCTAAATAATCAAAAGCTCAAACATCGGCTTTTAAAAAGTGTCTGTAACGTCAATTTTTATTTAGGTGAGCGACCGGTGTGTGAAGGGTCTGGGGGGGAGGCGGCTTTAGGGAGGAGGAGGAGGAGGGAGAGGCGCTTTCGGAAGCGATAGGAAAAACAACGCAAGCACAGCGTCGTTTGAAACGTGCAAAAATATTTCCGATTCCTAATGAGACCATGGTGGAGCCGCCATAGTGTTGACATTGCACGAAAAACCCAGCTCTTATAACTTAGTATTGGCTTATTGTCTTTGCAACATTTTCCTTCTCAATCCAGACTCAATATTTCTCGTCTACTCTTCCGTCCACCACCACATTAAGCCCCGCCCAGATCATTGCTGGAGTATAATCACTGCCCAACGGAGAGACTCTAGACCAACTTTCCACCAAAAGCTAGCTTCCAGGCTACTGTGACTTAATAAACGCTTAGTAGGACTGAATTTATTCATCCTCATCAATCATCATCAACAGTCACCTGATGATATATGAGACACAGACAAAACACAATTTTACTATAACATAACGTATTAAGTAATTATAGGTTGCTTCAACCATTTTGGAAATGGCTGCCAAAATCCTGTTACTGACTGCAAACATTTTTTTCAGGGAAGTATGGATCATGTGGGCGGTGCAGAGGCCTCAGAAACACGTTTAAAATACATCTGTCATTACAGTGTTAAGGAAAGCAAACATATTCCGTGAGTTATTGGGGAATAAAATGCTGCGAGCTCTCTAAGCAACCAAAGCTCAAAAGTTCCTGTTCTTTTGAAAAGCTCTACCCCCTGAGATGGAGCTTTAGTTAAGACCCTGATCCCTGCCGAGATCCTCCAAAGGTTCCTTGTCCCTGGGAAAGTTCCTGCTGTGTAATTAAAGAGGAACAGAGTTGCGTAATCTGTTTCTTTGTTCAAAGGATGAGCTTCATTTGTTGACACCGCGAGGGAAAAGCCTCGCTCCTGTGTGAGATCCTGACTCATGAATCCTGCGGTCTGATTCGTTTTAAATGCATTAGATGGAGGATCAGCGTGGCCTTCCTGTCTCCTCTGACCTCCCTCATTAACAGAACTAATGCTCTGACTGTTGATGGGATATTTTGCATAAATAAAGAGGTGTCCCTAATAAAGTGCTCTGGTGAATGCAAAGGATAACACACAAAAAAACTTTCTCTTCCAAGTTTTCTGTCTTGGTTAGTTAGTCCACACATCCTTGTCAGGTGGAACAACCCCTGACTCTGTGCTTTTCATGGAATCTGATTTAACTATAAGACAAATTACAGAGCAGGACCAGCTGTATCCTTTAATGGAAGGTGACTTTTATTCTCTCAAACCTTTCATGTGTGTCATTAGAAGACGGAGAATAATTCTCAAATGTTTAAAAAAAGTGCTGCGAAATACAAAAGTTTATGGTTGATACAGGAGGAATAAAACGTTTAATGACTCCGAGCTGCAGATACATTAAGGCTCACTCAGCAGGGCTTGTAAGGTTTAATGCTATACTGGATATACCTTTGAAATATTGATCAGGCCCATTTTAATGGTTAGGTCCACTTTTCAGTTCAGCGCACAATGGAGCAGGAAAGAGCTCATTAAGGAGCAGAGCCGGAGTCAAATGTGAGTTAAAACACTGCTGCAGGATGTCGGCCTGATGGAGGAGACTCAAATAACCCAAGGAGAAACAAGAACAAAGAACAGGAAGAATTAAATTATTGATTCAGGCAATAAAAGTACAAAGATTTCACTCCTGTGTTTGTGAATATGATCTGGGAGAAAGTTCGACAGGAAACAGAAGGAAACAGGAAGCTAACTCAAGACCTTTTTTTATTCTTCTCTCTGGTCCTGTTCAGACCTCGCTTTAACATCCATCCTGAGCAATCTGATTACAAGTTTCCATCTTTAAGTACCTGTGTTCACACCTGGTGCCATTAAAATGTGTCTCCATACGCGTCCCCAGCCAGCACTTGAGATCTGATGTCAGTTTCTCTCTGTATGCAAATAAAAAACGACATTTTTTGTGATGTTGTAGAATATTACAGCAGCTACTGTCTCTAAAGGCTGTTACATATGACGTGAGAAACGAGAAATTAGTTCTAACAGCTTGTTCTCGACACATCAACCGGGCAGAACTTTTTTCTTGTGTGGTGTCTGGTTACTATTCTGTGATTGGTCAGAACTTGAAAGTGCGCGTGCTTAGTGCGGAAAAGCAGAAATGCTAGCGGCCACTCTGTGAGGTCCCAGATGCTATATTCCGAGTGTAATCCCTCCCGGGTAGTGTGAATGCCGTGATCCGACAGACACGGTCGTCAAAACGACTTGCCGATATCCCAAAATAAGAAGACAAGTGAATTCCGCTGTTTATCTCCCGCAATTCTTAGCAGGAGTGACATATGCTGCAGTGGGAGGGGCCTATGAGTACTTCCCTGGAGTTTGCCACTCGAGTTTCTCATGAAGTATGGACGACCTGACCATGATCTTGTTCTTGCAGCCCTAGGAGCGAGAACAAATATCTTGCTTCTCACAGAGTACATAACAAGCTTCATGGATCTCTACCTACTGTCGGATCAGAACCATGAACAGCTGTTCATTGTGTTTGTGTGATATGACTTGGGGACAAGATACCTATTTTGGAACAAGCTGTAAATTCTCTCACTTACTGACATAAGACAAATTAATGGTTATTTTAGAGATGAGATCATAGAATTCAGATTATAACTAAAGCCTGAAGACTTCACTACACACTGCAATTTCATCGCTGTGCTATTTGAAGCAGTGACAGAAAAATGTCTGGTGATAAAAGGTCAATATAGACAGCGGCCATTATGAAATGAACCACCTCTATATGTGGTCTGAGATCAGATCACTCAAATAACCCTAGGTTCCTATGAACAGGTAAAACTGTGGCGTCACTCTTCTTCTTCAGATCTAATTAACAGCGACACAAACTACCACAGCTGTGATTGGTCTCAAATGTATTTCTACATCTCTCAGTCTCCTTCTGCTTCCTTCACACCATCAACTCAGACGTCTTCTCTCTTTGCTGCAGTCATCTCAGTAAACACAGCTGACTAGCATATTAGGGACGTGATTACAGAACGATGCAGACTGAACATTGTGGGCTGCGTTTATCAACACGTGTTCTCGTCTGTACTGGTGTTCTTGCAAAATGTCATCAGTCGTTGCCCAAGAACTGCTTTAAATCTGAACTGGAGACACTTGTCCCGCCCATTTTATCAAGACTGCATCCGGAGGCGACTCTCCAGGTGTCCCAGAACGTCATTCCATTTCTACAATGACCATCCTGTGTCCACCAGAGTCCCCTCACAGTTTCTAGTCATTTCCTTGTGACTTCTTTTTGTTATTTGTATTTCTGGATTTCTTTAAGTTGCACTGCCTTTTGTTGAACTCTGTATCACTTGCCTTGACTGCAGCACTGTTTGTTCACCACAGTAAGGTGCATTAAAGTGAACTTCACCATTTCACCTTGCCTTGTGTGTGTCCCGGGACTGGTCCTTCTACCATTTCCTGCTAAAACAGTACATTTTCAAAAAGGCCAAAATGCTCTTTATGCTTGCTATAAGTGTTATTCTGTGGTAAAAAAAAAAAAAAAAGGAAAATCTGTCAACACCGAAAACGTCTTTAGAAAGGTCAGAGGAGCGTTAAGTCAGTCGATGTGAGGCTTTAAAAGGTGTAAAGGCTTAAGATGTTTGATTCAAAGAGTCCACTTCTCTGATCAATAAGATATTGAACTGAAGCTTCAGTCAAACGGAAAACAAAAAGTTACACTCTATTATCTCCTCTGATAATAATAGCAGACGTTCATATGCAACCCGTGAACACTGCAGCATGCTGATGATGTATATCACACACAACGTAAATAAATGTCCTCCACTACAGGGAAGAGAAGGAATACGTTGCAGAGATAATAACAGCTAGAGATTGTACAACAACTAGAACACCACAGAGGTGATTTAAAGAGGTGTTGGTTCTTTGAGTCTATAAAATCTGTGCATGTTCTCATGATTGATAGCAGCTCTGTTCACTCTATTAACTCTGTGATTTATGGTCTGTTCGATGGTAAAACGTATCAGACTAACCTTAAGGTTAATTAAGGAACATTTTTTGTGGTTGGGCTGGAGTCTCTCTATTGGAAACTGATTCTGCTCCAGCAAAGATCTGCTGGGCCAATCAAATCAAATGGGGCCGGAGCTTAATGTGGTGAAGAGTAAAGGCTCGTTTAAAGTCCTGCAGGACACAGACGCCATAACCTCGTCAGTCTGGCTCGCTCTGTAAAAACGCCACCCAAACACTAGTCGGTGTTGTGTCTTTTTTTGTCAGTCGGGTTCATTTTTTGTTTCCACTTCCTGCTTCACTTTCAACAATGGGGACTGAAACTGTGAAATTTTGAATCGTACAAATGTTTGTATCCCTGAACCTCCCCAGTTAACCTTTCCTCCATGTGTTCCATCTTTATTGACCCCAAAACAATCAATTCAAAAATTGTAGAGATGGAGAAGCAGCCGGAAATACTATGCAGAAACACGCTACTATCGAAGCAAACCAATTACAGTTTACAGTCTGCGTCGGCGTGACGTCAGGCTAGGGCGTTAGGGTCTGCACAGGGGTCTAACCTAAGCTAGAAAAACTCTAAACAGCAGCTGGGCCAAGTCAAGTTCTCACATTTAATGAACATGAGCCACTACACACAAATGTGGTTGCAAAGGACATCAGCAACACAAGATGAGAGCAACCATTATATTAGATCCTGATTTTACCCACTGAGAAACTCCACAAAACCTATGTACATGCACCACCTCAAGCCATCATGCAGCAGCTGCAGCCCTGCAGACCCAGAGGCTGTACTACACGCCACGCATCACATCATTAAAATAAATGACAGATTTACAATCAAAAGACCACACAGTAGGAAAATAACAGTCACAAGGAACTGGGTCATACTTATTTAATATCAAATCACAACCATCTGAGCTCTAAGCCGTATGGCCTGGTGTCAGTATTGAGTGAATTCAAATGGAAAATCCTAAAAGCTACGATTATCTGAATGAAATGATTTCACTGTTTATTTCAGAGACAGTTCTGTAAATTCTGGGTTGTTGAATGAAAAAGAGCGTTTCAATTGTGCACCCACCTGAAGCTCCACAGATGTTTCTACAGAATAAATGCAGCACATCTGCTGTTTTTGTTCTCTTTCCCTGTTTTATCATTATTATTATTATTGTAATTATTTTTTTCCTGCTTTATGAGCTGTCTGTCTCCACGGCAACAGGTCACAATGCCATCGAGCGCCGACCAGAATGACCATCGAGTGTGAAGCGCAGTCACCCGCGCTCATGTAACGGTAATTCCTGTAACTATTCATTGTGCTAGTGCGCAGGATGAGTCATTCATTTATTTTTTTACAGAACCTGGTACAGTCACGCCTACATGTATGCAACATCATGCATCATGTGTGACAGACCTATGTAGAAAAGGGATATCCTGACTTTTAGCTCTAACCTTTGATCAAACTGCAAAAACCCTACATTCCCCACAATGCAACAGGGCGGTAAATCTTTAATTAGGCCCTCTCTGCCTGGTAGAATGCACATCTTTGAAAGGACACACCTTCGGGCTTTCTGTAAAATGCTCTCCCACTAGTTGACATCACAAATAAATCTGATCTTAATACGTAGAGTTTATGTTCAGGTCAAATTCCAGTATCAGGGATGGGTCGGGACGGGCCGGTCGGAGGGGGTTCACCCTGTGTGTGTTTGCATCGCCGTTTCGCTCCAGTAAGCGTGGTATTAACACAGCGTGGCTGGAGGTGAAGTGTGAAATGGTTCTGTGAGTGTCGGCGGGGTCATCAGGAATTCCGGTCGAGCGCCCCGGAGGGATTTCAGAAGGCGAAATGTAAATGATGTTTTTTCCTCATTTTGCGAATCAGATTTCACACTTCCTGGGTGTTAGGTTGAGTGTGGCGTCGGTGCCGCTGAGGGGCACGGCACAGCACCTTCCAACAAGTGATGCGTATTTAAACGTCGCTCTCTAGGACACACGGGGGGAGAGTTCACCTGTGTTACTGTACAGACGGAGGAGGAGGAGGTGGAGGGCAGAGGGAGACAGAAACAAAAATGACTTGCTGCACTTTGTCTGGCGGCGCTCGTCTGTAACAAGAGTCAGGAGAGGACGTGGAACCTCCTCTAACAGGTTCGACATGACTAAAAACATCTGGGGCAGCACTACTGGTGGTTTGGAGTGAAGAGTGAAGCAGCTCAGATGATGATGGTGGTAGTTTCCATCAGTCAGTGATTTCAAATCTTTTCTTTTGGTCTAAACGGAGCATGGACATGACTCTGGAACAATATTCAGATGGAATTTTAGACTTTCTGACTCAAGGTATCTGGTCATCTGAACTTCTCTGAATCTGGAGAAGAACCAGACTGCTTCCTGGACCAGAGAGACCTGGACCAGTGGTCACCATGGAGACTACTTCCTGGACCAGAGAAACCTGGACCAGTGGCCACCGTGGAGACTACTTCCTGGACCAGAGAGACCTGGACCAGTGGTCACCGTGGAGACTACTTCCTGGACCAGAGAGACCAGGACCAGTGGCCACCGTGGAGACTACTTCCTGGACCAGAGAGACCTGGACCAGTGGTCACCATGGAGACTACTTCCTGGACCAGAGAGACCTGGACCAGAGGTCACCATGGAGACTGCTTCCTGGACCAGAGAGACCTGGACCAGTGGTCACCATGGAGACTACTTCCTGCTTCAGTCAAGGACATTCAATACATTTTTGAACTAATCACGTTAGTAGAAAGTAAATTAAGTCTAACATCAACTTTCTTAAAAACTACAAAGACCCGTTCTATACTTGAAATCAATGGACTTCTCCCTCTGGATCGGGGGTGAGCTGTTGCCCCTAGCGAAGGAGTTCAATCATCCCGTATGCTAGTTCCTAAGTGAAAGTCAAATGGAGCGTGAGAGCGACAGGCAGGACTGGAGCTACATCAGCACTCCAGGAGCTGAGCTGACAGGAAAAGCTTCAGATTTACCAGCTGGTTTTAAACCCTCACCTGTGGGCATGAGCTTTGGGGAGAGACTGAAAGAATGAGATCAATAATGCATGTGGCCAGAATGAGTTCCCAGACATCTGGAGGGATTAAAGATCTCATCAGGCCTGGGAACGCCCCAGGATCTCCCCCCAGAGGAGTCATCAGGATCCCGCCGCTTATCTCGTTGCCACTATGACCCGACAACGGACGAACGGCAGATAATAAAACTCATAGATCAGGATTTATTTTTTTTCATTTTATGCAGCACTTAGCTTCTTTAAGCAACTAGTCTTGATTCTGTCACAGTACTCAAAGGAGTGAGCAGGTATTGATCTAAGGAGCTGGTGGAGACCAAACCAGAGATGAAAAAAGTCTTCAAAGTGCAGAAAATCGACAAAATGAAATCCTTAATGCTGATTTAACCAAAAGACAAAAATAAAAAATAAAAATAGGACATTAAATATTGTTTTAAAGCACCTGCAGCTGAAACTTTTCATGCATGTTTTCTCAAATACACTGAAAGCCAACATGCAGAGCCTAAAACAACGGTAACTAGAGATATTGGGCATTTCTAAATGATCTGCCATAAACCAAAACCACATCCCTGTAGTGCCAAAACTTCTTCTTCCTCTTCGTCCCTGCAGCGTCAAAGAAGCCACAAGAAGAAGAACCAAAATCAGTCAGCTGTTAGTCAGTAACTAGTGTAATGTGGATGTGTGGTGAGGTGGTAGTAGTTGATCATCTAAACAGAATCCATGGAGTCCACTCAGTCAAAGGCTGCACCCAAACAACAACAACAAACACTGAAGGTTTAAAAGAAGAGAAAAGTTTCCTGGAGACAGTGTCAAGGAGAAACATCTTCCAGAGAGGGTTAGGGAGTTTATGGCAGCGTTGGATGACCAGAACATTTCTGGAGTAGAGAACACAAGGTACCAGCTACCCTCTCCACACTACATTAACTTTGACTGAAAGATTTATTGGACTGAATCCAGTCCACTCTAGGAGAAGACAAGGAAGACAAGGACAGACTTTAGGAAGCTACAGGAGACCAACTCTAGGAGAAGACAAGGAAGACAAGGACAGACTTTAGGAAGCTACAGGAGACCAACTCTAGGAGAAGACAAGGAAAGACTTTAGGAAGACACAGGAGACCAAATCTAGGACATTTAAGATACTGAATATTAAAAGATCAGTATCAGATTGGGGGGCAAAACAACTTGCTCGGGACATCCCTTATCATAACCACTGAGGACCTGAGATAGGAAGAACCACCAACCCTGTTATCAGTGGACAACCAGAACCACCGAGGCCCTGGGATCAGTTCAAAAGCTATGTTTTTAAAAATAAAATAAAGATCAGTCCTGGTTGCAGACTTACTCCTCTTCTTTAAGATCAAAAATGAAAACACCTTCAGCAGCAGAAGATGAACATCTCATGTTGTTTTCGGAGCCAAACCAACTGTGAAGTGACAGGAATGTGGTGTGAAGCATCAATGCTGATATCACACTGTGGAGCAAAATAATCACCCATTAACACGTTCAGAAATACGGACCCGTCTTTTGGTGGCAGTCGTAGGCCTACATCTATCAGAGGGTAGAGACAAGGGGGGGGGGGGGAGGCCCTTTTCTCCTCTTTGGCTTTTTTCAGGTACTGTCCCGACTGTGCAGCCCTCCCCTTACACCGGGGGGGTCAAGCTCATTTTAGTTCTGGGACCACACACAGCACCACTTTGAACACCTATAAATAACCTATGCAAACCTAAATAACCACAACTCTAAAGGTTTCCCGTTATACTGAAACAGAGCACGACAACAAGTACACATTGGTCCTTTCATATCTTGCACAACGTTTTATGCATTGCTGTCTATCTATCTATCTATCTATCTGTCTATCTATCTATCTGTCTATCTATCACTCCATCACTGCACAAATTAGGAAGTGCAGTTACTTTTATTGAAGAATCGCAGTTAAATTCTTTGCAAATTAATGCTGCTGACCAGATTAGACCCTCTGGCAGCCCAGTTCTGGCTCGTAGACACCCTCTACCATACTATTATCCTCTTTATATACTGTACATGATATCGGGCTGCACAGTGTTGTGGTGGTTAGTACTGATGCCTCACAGCAAGAAGGTTCTGGGTTTTGCAAAAGCGCATTATTGAGTAAATACAGTCGGCAAATGAAAGGCAGTAGAAGGTGTAGCTGGTAAAATATGTGATGAACTTGAATCGAGCTCTTTACTGTAACGTTCCAACGCTGGATGTCGAAGGTAAACATGAAAGGCTTTTATTGTGAAAATCTCCAGGTACAGTTTTACTGTCATAAAAGCCAAATTCAATAAAGAACATCTAATAAATCTGAGTTAATTCTAGGTTTCCTCCTGCGGCTCCTCGTTTGGTTTTATTCCTAACTTGCCGTTTGTGAGGCAGAGCAGCTTCATGGCTCTACAGCAGCAGCAGCAGCAGTTAGTATTATTATTATTATTATTATATATATGCATCCAACAGGAACTGGGTCAGCGGTTGTGACCTTAAAATTGAGCTTAAATGAAATGAGTTTCAGGCATGGATTTACTTCGTGGACTGAAATGAAAGATAAAATACATGAAACTGTCAGGAATTACTGGAGAGACTGAATTATTCAGTGTGCAGATTAAAAGTGGAAAACATTGGGGGGGGGGGGGGTGTGGAGGGGTGAGGAGGGGTGAGGTGGGGGGGGGGGGGGGGTGAACATGGCTCAGAGGATAAGAATGTAGCTCAATTAGACCTTATCCACCAAACAGGTCACATGATGGACCTGACTTAAACACACACACACACACACACACACACACTGTTCTGATCAGACCCAGAATAATCCCCCTCACATCAGTTCAGCTGCTTCATGTCCAGATCTTGTTCACCTGCTACAGAAGCACAAAGTGAATTTAATGTCCCTCACCTGAGTCTGCTGCTCCTCTCAGGGCTCTCTCACTTCCTCTCCTGCTCTGAGCAGAGAATCACTCCATCTCCTAATCCAGGGGGTTTATAAACCATCCAAAAATCCATCCACGATCAGAGGGAAAGCTCTGCACGGGGACAAGGAGGTGGAGGTGGAGGTGGTGGCATTGTCTCCAATCCAGAAGGTGAAGGTTTGTTTGTGGAGACAGACAGAGAGAGAGAGAGGGGGGACGCTCACATGGACCGATCTGCAAAAACTGTCCCTCACGGACACGGACACACTCAGAGAGAGGAGGCAGAGCGGCGGAAGCCAGGTGGCGGAGCGCAAACACCACTGCCGGGCTGGCTGGCGGGCTGGCGGGCTGCAGAGCTCCGGAGAGGAGAGGAGAGGAGAGGAGAGGAGAGAACAGGCTGCGGCCGAGCACAGTTCAGCCCCGGGGTCGGTGCGTCCTGCGGGGGTCGGGACACGCTGTCAGGTCCGGTCTGAGTCGGGTCTGTGGAGCGTTCAGGAGCCGCTCGGTTTCTCTGCTCAGCTCCTCCTGAGAAATGAGACGGTCTGCAGCAGCGGCAGGAGCAGCAGCACCCCCCACAACCGGGACAAGCCCCGCCCCCCCACACAGGCTCAGCCAATAGCAGCCAGTCTGGTCTGAACCTGCCCCTCTCTCCCTCTCTCTCTCTCTCTCTCTCTCTCTCTCTCTCCCTCTCTCTCTCTCTCTAGACATTTTGGCAACACAAAGGCTCAGCTTCTCACCGGGAGCCAATCACACATTATTCAGCCTCTAACATCAGGAGACACGCTCTCAGTGGGCCCCCTGTCCACGTGTGACCGATCCACAGCGAGGAGAGTTCACAGAGAGACCACCTGAAGCTCAGATCAGGTTTAGATCAAGGCTGACACTGAAAATTAAGATCAATTTATTGTTCACCTGAACGATAACCTGGCCTGGTCGGGGCAACCATAACGTCCCGTACAAGAAGGGACAAAGTCACCGCTACCTGCTGAGGAGACTGAGGTCCTCTGGGGTGTGTAGGACACTACTCACTCAGTGGTGGAGTCAAAAAGAGACAGAGCAAACTGATCTAGAGGTCCACCTCCATCCTGTCCATGGCCGTCCTCTGGACTCAGCGGAGCAGGTGAAGGGAGAGGAGGATGTTGAGACTGACAAACATCAAGAACAACCCCTATCACCCTCCTGGATGAGACAGTTGGGACTTTAGGAAGCTCCTTCATCCAGAGACTGCTGCACCCACAGAGCTAGAAGGAGCTCTTCAGGACGTCCCGTGTCCCCTCATCAGTCAGACTCTTTAACTTCAGTGTTTCTTAGCTCTGCTGCTGCTCAGCTTCTTTTCTGGACATACGTATAAAGAACATAAAACATATAAACCTGATGCAATATAGAAATATTTTTGTATCTTAACATATTTACTTTTATATAGTTCCTCTTGTCTTGTCTCACCTTATTCTATTTTTTGTATTTTGCTCTGTTGTTCCCTGCTGCTGTAACACCTTCATTTCCTCACGGGGATAAATAAAGTCCTATCTTGTCTTATCTTATTTGAATTGGAAAATCCATTTTCCAATTCAAAGTCCTGGTTCATGACAGAAATGTGTTAGAAAGCTGCTTCATCTTCTATCAGGGACAACAAACAATGCTCTGCTGTCCACATACTTTCAGCTATGCAACGTCTGCCAGGAGATAAACAACACTGCTGTTAAATCCAGTCACTCAATAACCTTTTACAATGGAAAATCTAAATAGAAATGGACATTCTAGAAAATTATACATCGATAAATACTGATGTTGTGTTTCTGGCACTTGAATAACCAAATTAATTAAGTTAAAAACACCATTATTTATCATTATACTTCCCTACAAATCAGGTAATGTGTGATGGACCAACTGTTTCCAGCCTTCAGGCAGAAAACTGTGTCTGGAGGAATTAGACAGAGGCAGCTTCCATCTCATCAGTAAATCCACCAGCTGCATGGATTTATAAAGTCTAGTCTAACTGATGACCAGAATAAATCAGTAATCAGATGTAGAGGTGCTGGTGTAAACCTCTGATGATCTGATCTGCCTCCTGTTCAGGTCAAACCAAAGTGTTATTTTCTTTATGTCACGTTGCTCGCTGCCACTAAATGATGGTAACATTATTTTTGTCTTAATGAAGCTGAGTTTGAGAAGGATGATTGGCAGCAGCATCTGTCAGAATCTGATTTTTAATTTCACTCTTGTCTCAGTGTTTCTTCTTTAAAGAGCCCTGGTCTGTCTTTACTGCTCGGTTTCATTTGAGCTGATGAGATGTTACAGCTTTTCTTTGGATGGATCTATCCTGAGCCTCAAGATGCCACATGTCCATCAAAGCTTTATAAATAAACGTTGCTTTAGCCTCTTTAGATATAAAGCCGTGCACCGAAGTAAACTACAACTCACTCACTAACGCATTCGTTCTCAGTTAAAAGATTCAGTTCATTTTAAAAGCTGCTATCATGAGGTCAGAGGTCAGCTGATGAATTAGTCTGCAGATATTTAGATCGAACTAAACTGAGTAACTCTTTTTGGTCGACAAGTAAAAACATCAGTCTGGTCTGCAGGGAATGATAACGGGTAATTT
This sequence comes from Chelon labrosus, assembly GCF_963514085.1. Lineage (NCBI taxonomy): Eukaryota > Metazoa > Chordata > Actinopteri > Mugiliformes > Mugilidae > Chelon > Chelon labrosus. The sequence goes on along the minus strand of NC_140339.1, from coordinate 2,254,921 downwards.
ATTCATTCACTGTGTTATGGTTAAAAAGATGAGCTGAAGATAAAACCCACAGATCAATAAGAAAATAAATGAGGCTGTGAAAAGCTGTGGACAAGATACTGGGAATTAACTTAATGCATATTAAAGCTGAGCCGGCTTTATTTATTTGGAGACGGTGCACACAGCTCTCCTGTGTTTTCCTCTGTCGCCATCGATGGAGCTGCAGGTTTTCACACAGTTTTCCCAGTACGGGTTCTTATCCGTTCTTGTGTTCTCGTGAAAGGTCGTAACTTGCTGCCCATGCCCCATGTACAGTCCAAATACTTGTACTTGTGTACTTGCCCTGCACTGAATGTCAAAGTAGAGAACCCCTCTGTTAACAGGGGGGATGGACTGGAAGACTGTCCTAACATCGATCCACAAAAAGGTGTTCACCTCGAGACTAGAGTCTTTGGACAGTATTGGCTCGTTGCTGGAGTATAGTTCATTGGGGAAAGAAAACTGGATCAAACACATCTACAGGTCAGTATCTGGTCCTGAACAGACACTAGTCATGTTTCCAGTGGACTATATCCACAGGTGTTTCTATTTAAACTCCAACTCTCCACCAGTCCTTTAGAACTGAAGACTTGGATGAAACATTTTTAAGAAACCCTACAAGTCTAGTTGCCCTTGTTTCAGACTGTTTTGTTTTTTTGCTCTTAGCCTGGGAACAATAAAAGTGCAAAAACATTAAGTGAAATTTGAATTGAGAAGAGTTCATTCCTCTGTAGAGGAGACGTTCATTAGAAATCAACTAGATTAGTGCTACATCAACTGTTGGAGGAGACTGAATCCAACTGCTGCAAAGAAACCAAGAAAAAGAAGAAGAAGAAGAAGAAGAAGAAGAAGAAGAAGAAGAAGAAGAAGAAGAAGAAGAATAGAACAGCTCGGACCAAGAAACACAAGGAACAGACATTAGAGCAGAGGGAATCTGGACATTTAAGTTGAACTCAGAGAACATGAATGGTTGATATCTGCATGGAGGAGGAGCTTTGATGGTTTTTATTCCTCTTCATTGTTAAAATGTTCACCAGGAACAGTTCAGATTATAAATTCTTAAAAAAAATAAATAAACCAACAAATCGTTTTTAATTAACAAATGTAGAGATGATCTGATTTTAACTAAATGTGAACATGTGCTGAGTTTCCCTCAGTCTTTGTTGCAGAATAACTTCACATTTTTGTCAGTTTGTGTGTGTGTGTGTGTGATGAATTATTGATGTGTGCGTCTGGCTTTTGACGTGTGTCTGCCATTGGAGTTAGGCTCTTTGATCGCAGGAACCCCACCACCCAGCACTGAAACACACACAGACACACACACACATACACACATCCATGCACACACTAACATGCACGCCCATGCACACACACACTTGACTAGCTTTATTAAAGATGGTTATTAGAGGCTCTGCTGTGCCATCTGGCAGCTTATCAAATATTAAAGGTCTGTCTGTCTGCCGAGGCCAAACTGACAGCGCTGCACATACGAGTATACACAGTGTGAACATGTGACGTGTGTTCATGCTCCATGTATCAACTCGTCCTTGACGTTGCAAAAAAAAATAACTTTAAATAAATTCTTGTTGCTGCAGAGTAAAAAAAAAAAAAATCAGACTCGAGATGTGCTGCTCAAGCTCAGGTTGAAAATGAGAGGCGTCATGTTTGGAGATGAAACAACACTGCATCATTCCAGCATCAGAACCTCATCCCTCCATCAAACATGGGGGTGCTAATGTCCTGGTTTGGGCCTGTTCTGCTGCATCTGGACCAGGACGGCTCGTCATCATTGATGGACCAATGAATTCTGAATTCTACCAGTGAACTCTAAAAGAAAATGTCAGGACATCTGTCCATGAGCTGAATGTGAAGAGAAACTGGGTCATGCAGCAAGACAACGAGAACCAAGAACACAAGTGGTTCTACAAAAGAACGGTTAAAGAAGAACAAGATGAATGTTTAGGAACGGCCAAGTCAAAGTCCTGACCTTAATCCAATAGAAATGTTGTGGAAGGACCTGCAGCAAGCAGTTGATGTGAGGAAACCCACCAACATCTCAGAACTGAAGTGGTTCTGTTCTGAGGAATGGGCTAAAATTACCAGTTACCGGAAACGTTTAGTTTCTCACCTCAGATACTGGAAACAAGGCTTCACTGACTTTGAACTTGAAATAAATAAATGCACAATTATCATTTTCCATTTTTGTTTCATCTGTTTGATTGGGTTCCCTTTGTCTACTTTGAGGACTTGCTTTGAGTCACTTTTATGCAGAAATGTCAAAAACTGTTAAGGTTGCAAATACTTTTAAGCAACACTGTATGTCAAAGCAGAAAACCCCTCCGTGAACAGGGAGTATTGGCGTTCATTAGGGAAGGAAAACAGTTGTTAACAGACTCTAACATCCAAAGACATTCCTATTTAAACCCCAACTCCCCACTAGTGTTTTACAACTGAAGAAGCTACTTGGATGAAACATTTTCAAGAAGCCCTACAAGTCTAGTTTTCCTTCTTTTTGACATGGGAACAAGAAAAGTGTTAAAACATTCACTAAAAGTGAATGGTAGTATCATGGTAGATGTTCGTTCCATGTATTGTACAGAATGAAAACAAGTGTAGAGAGTGATTTAAACTCTTCACACACACAAAAAAGAATCCATGGTCAAAGTTTTAAAAAGAGTGGCGAGGCGTGCTGCAGGTAGCAGCTGGTGGGTCAGAGCAGGTTAATTATATTGTAAAGCTGTGTGTTTCTGAGTGTGTTTGTACAGTAAAGACCTTCCCAGCGCCGTCGTCCAACTGTCCTTTAGGCAACTTATCTGACCTCTGACCCAAACACACAAACACCATCCCAGTTATCACACACACACAGGAACAGTCCCGTCAACCTCCAGCGTGTCCAGGGAACCTCTGCCACTGTGACGGGTACAGCGGCACATATGGGCCATTTGCATACGAAGCCTTCCTCCTGGATCTCCTCTCTGGCCTCACCTTGAATATTTTTGTGTGTGTTTGTGTGTCTGTGGCGTCTCAGATTCGAGCTGCAGCTCAGTGAATGTTTTTTTTTTCACGCTCTCATAAAAAAACAACTCGTCTCTGAATAATTTATGACCTGCGGGTGCTGCTTCACCTTCTTTTCCACCCTGAATCTAGTTTGTAAACTCTCTCGCTGTCTGTTTTCTATGTCTTCTATCATCACTCACAGCTTATTTATTATTTTTTAAACCTTTGTTTTTCTGAATCCCAGTCGCTGACCCCTGACAAACACCAGCAGTGATGACACGGCGTGGTCGACAGTCAGCGTCAGAGACGAGAGGTTCCCGGTAATATTCAGGAGCTGACATCCACATGGAGCAGGACACTCTGCTGAGCTGTGTGTGCATCTGTGATGTTGACTCTCACAGATACAGATCATTTATCTGAATCTTAATGCGTGCTCTGCAACCTGTCTTCCCGCAACGCCGCCTCCATTACTGCATCGCAAGAGAGGAAGTGAAGGCATTTATAGTGACGGTGAAAGGAAGGATTTTAGTGATGATGGCTCCTCAGACAGATGAAGATGATGCTTATTGAGCACAGCAGGAATGTATTGAAATAATCAAACTTAAAGGTGATTGTGCACAAGTGGGATTTGGTCGCTGAAATGCTGAGATGTTTTATAGATTATTTTAACCTCTATTTGTAGAAATGTGTAGCTGCACCTCCAGTTTCTTTCTTGGTGATGAATGCAAAAACTATTAGGTCGTGGCACAAAGGCCTCTGTTGGTTCATTTATTATATCATATCATAGCGGGAATTACTCACTAATTTGTTCTTGAAATAATCAAACTTGAGTGGAATTTGGTCACTGAGGTGCAAGAATAGTCTATTGTGTTGTAAAGTGTAAATCTGATAGATTCTAACCTCTGTTTGTAGACAGACACACCTGTATTTACTTATTTTTCTTTCTTGGTAACAAACACGATTAAATCTTTGCACATACGTCCACACTTTTATCTAAAAAGTCATTAGTGGAACAGTAACTTAACTCAGTTCAACTTTACATTAACTTAACTAAATTGTCTTTCTTGACTCAACAAACTTTTTGTTTTTACTGATTCCTCTACAACTAGACATCTCAGTATAAAGTCTCATCCAGTTTTCTAAAATTGGGATTTGATGTTTACACGTGCAAACATGAAAAAGGGATTCCTCAAAGGCCCCTTTACGTTCACACATTCATCCTAGCAGGAATTACTTGCTTATTTGTTGTTTAAATAATCAATCTCAAGTGGAATTTGGTTATTGAGACACAAGACTAGTCTATTGTATTAAAAAATTTAACACTGATAGATTAGAACCTGTGTTTGTAGAAAAATACACCTGTATTCACATTTCTCTGTCTCAGTCACAATCAAATCCTTGCACATACTTGCACAGTTCTATATGCCAAATCATTAGAGGAATATTGACCTAACTTCGGCAGCACAGTGGTGTGGTGGTTAGCACTGATGCCTCACAGCCAGAAGGTTGTGGGTTCTAATCCATGGAGCCGACTGGGCCTCTCTGTGTGGAGTTTGCATGTTGACCCTCCAGAGGACAAGATGATTTCTCTGCAACTTGCCTCCTGGTTTCTCAATCTCAATATAAAATCTTATCCAGTTTTCAAAAATCCGGCTTTGATGTTTACACATGCAACCATGAATTGTGCACAAGAACAGTCTGTTGTGTTGAGAGGTGTTTAAAGTTTGTAGATTATAACCTCTATCTGTGGAACAATACGGTGACAAATGCTAAAACAATTAGATCCTTGCAGATACTTCACAGTTTTATAAAGAAAGTCATTAGTGTTATATTATCTTAACTCTTGATTTATCTAACCTACCTGCCTCGACTCAAGTCAATTCAGCATGCATTGTAAAAAAAATAAAAGCAATACATCACATCGATCCACGTTCCTATGTAACGTGTTTAGTGAAAACAGAAAACGGATAAATCATCAGAAACAGCAAAACAGCAGATGGACTACATACCACTTAAATTACTTTTCATTGATTGGAGATACTTGATGAGATTCAACTGACTTGATTCCACGTTGAAAGACGTCCCATCAGTCAATATGTATTCATTTAATCTGCAGCTGTGTCATGAACAACAGGAAATATGGTTTCTGACTAATGTTCAGTATGACCTGACCTGTGTGTGGTCGTCAGATCCGTCCACGGGTGACGTCAAATGGGTGTCGACATCCGTCTTTTACATGGTTTGCTTTTATTCGCTCTGATATCAGGTTCCCGGTCGCTAGTGGAGATTTCCACCTCTCAAGATTTGCGGAAAGTTGTTCAAAAAATAATAATAAAAATGTCATTCTACTCCCCCACAATTATATTCATAGTTGGCTGGCTCTTATCTTGGTTTAGTAATAACAACACTGAAGCGGAGGAGAGCTGAAGAACTTACAGAAGAAAAAAGAGCTGCTCTATTAAGGATGGCTTTCCACCCTGATGACAGTTAGCCAATAGTCCCATTTTATTCCATTTTCAGAGGCTCTTTTCTGGCTGCCCCGTTGCTGGCTTCGTGCCCCCTGTTCCATTCCACAGAAAAGTCAGAGTGTGTGTGTGAGTGTGTGAGTGTGTGTGTGCATACTGGATGTGTATTGAGGTCTATACATTGCTGGTCTCGGCTGTGGCACAGTGACATTTCCTGAGCCGGCGGAGCAGCAGAGGTGAACGCTTACTCAGGTGTGACTTGCCCGAGTGTAGCTGCAATAAAGACCTGGGAGGAGGAGGAGGAGGAGGAAGAGGAGGAGGGCGTCAGTTCTGCTCCGACCTCCATTACTTTGTGATTGCAAGGGACGGGTGCGGGGGGTGTTGAGGCGGGGTGCCGCTCCGGCAGTATTACCACCGCCCATTTTGAGAAAACAGAAGGTCAACTCTGACAAAGATGTAACAAACTTTAAACCTTCCAGTTTCCTTCCAGAGAGACAGAAAAAGACGTTTTTAGATGTTTAGACATTTTTAATTAATCAATTACTATAAAACGTTGGAAACAGAAAGATCCGATCCAAGATATCTGGTCAGAAATCTACCAGGTTGGTCAGATTTCACCCACTTCTGGCAGGAGGCTAATCTTGCAATTGGAGATGTCCCACAGCCTGGCACCATATTTAGTTCCTCATGAGGGATCCCCCATTAGTTGCAGAGAAAGCCAAGACCACCTGGTTTTGCCCAGGAGTCAGTCTGATTCCCAAATCAAAACCATCTCAATTGTGTTTTTGTCCGTATTAGATGCGATGGAGCTGCAGCTCTACTCTGAGCTCCTCAACCTAACCTCTAAAGCAAGACTGATACGTTTGCATCGGCTCTACACCGAAGCCTGACGTCCAGCTCTTCAGAAACGACCAACGATTTGGTCCAAAATGCATTTCCACGTCTCTCAGGACCAGACAAGCAGAAAAAAATTCTCCCTTCCCTCAGCCTCCTACACACCATCCACTCGTCTATTTTTTCTGTCTTGATTATAGTCAAAGAATCAAGAATCCTTTATTGTCATTATGTGAGAACATAAGGAAATTTTGGGCGGTAGCTCCTGGCTTAAAGTGTGCAATATAAAAACAATAGAATAGGCATAACAATAAAATAAAAATTTAAAAAAAGTGAAAATAGAGCTGTACAGAGGATGGTCTCTGTTGTGGTCCTGTAAAAGTTTGTCAGTAGTCGACAGGAGAGTCCAGCCCTCTTCAGCTTCCTGAGGAAGAAGAGCCTCTGTTGGGCCTTCGTCACCGGGTGTGAAGTGTTGACAGACCAGGTCAGGTCAGATGTGATGTGGATGCCCAGGAATTTGATGTCATTGACACACTCGACCGCCTCCCCTTGTATAAGGACAGGAGTGTGCTCTGTCTTCCTGGTCAAAGTAACTGTTGAACATTCATCAGCTCCAACTCCAGCCTGATCCTCCTAGATCCAGTCGTCATTGTTTGAAATTCAAAAATACACTTGACACAGCTGACCAGCCGCCAACAACGCACAAGGACTTACACTATAAAGGCATAAAGTATAAACTGAGCCCTACGTCTTTCAATGTGATTGTGTCTGCAGTTTCTGACCAGAGGGGGCTCTTCATTGTCAGCTTTTCTTATCACCGTGAAGAAGAATCCACCGAGCGCTGGATTGTTCATCCACTAATTGTCACGACATCAACTTTAGAACCTTTTCTTCTGTTCATGATTGAGATTTGTTTGGTTTTCCTTGGAGTTTCGTGTCCTGCTTTACGTCCCTCTCATCATTATATGATTGGTTTCTTCTTGTGTCTTCCTACCTCAGTAAGTTTCACCTTCTTTGTTAGTTTGCTGCGGTGACCCACCGGGCTCCTCACCTGTCTTCTTGTGATCAGGGACGAGTTGACATGATGCTTAAAGCAGTGAAGTCTCTACAACCCCTGGTGCAACATTAGCGTGACACATGGAGACACGATAGACCCAAGAATGTGAAATACAGCAGGTTGAAATCAAATTATCCCTTAAAAGCAGCAGATGTACGATTCTGAAACGTCTTATTTAGTGTTCTGCTCATGGCCACACTGCACCGGTTGAATTAACAAAGAGTGTATTTGGTGAGCAGTGATGCCGTTGTTGGAACCCAGCTTCCCAAATGCGAGTTTATTGGAGTAAAAATGAAGTCGCACTCCTCTCGGTTTGAACGTGGACATTTTCCGGAGGCTCCTCTCGCTGTTCAGTCTTGTTATCTCATCATTGTGCCCCTCCGCCACCTGTTCCTCTCCGCCGCCGCCGCCTCCGCCTTTCCTCTCCTCTCCTCTCCTCTCTTCTGCTGGTGAGTTTTATTTCTCTTATTTTATTTTAGAATATATTTTTTATTGGTTGCGGATTAAACTGGCAGGGCTGTAATGAGATGCCATTTTACTGCAGCAGTAGGAGTCGCCATCTGCCTCCATCTGCTCTCTCATTCCATAACACCCACAGGGACACACACTCTCACACAAAACAGTGGCTCGGACATACAGCCACCAGCACGCACATGCATAGACACACACTCTATACACACTACAGCTCAGACCACGCAGCGTCCAGCAAATAGATGGAGGCCTCCTCTCTAATCCGATCTGCAGGTGGTTCGTCCGACCAGACGCTGCGATGACGGCGGACTGAGAGCGATGGTGAGAGTCAGGAAAACAAGACAACACACAAAATAATGTTCATTACACGCCTCCGGCTCCTCTCCGCTCTCTTTCCGTCTCCATTTCTTTGCTCTTTAGTTTCCCCCCCTGCAGGCGGCTTCATTTAAACCTGAGTTCCATTTCCCTGCTGCCGGTGTTAAAGGAGGTTATAAGCTCAGACGAGGCAGCTCCCAGGCTTTACGATCATTTCTCCACTTTGAGGTTGAAGTAATATCAGTAAAAAGCCACTTCGTGTTACTCGCCGCTCCTCTAACAGCGGTCAGAGCTGTTACAGGATTTAGAAATACAGAGAGCGTCCGTGAATGAGCATGAAGAGCCCGAGTTTTGAGCTCAATATCATCTCGCTAACATCCTCAAAAAGACTGCACACACATGGTTTATTTTAGGGCGGGAGAATGTGAAGGATTCTCCTTTTCCACTGTTATTCCTGAAGTTTCTTCCATTATTTCCCCCTTTAAATCTTCTTCTTCTGAAGTTTCTCCTTATCCAAACCAGGCTGTGTATGTTGTAGAGATTGTGAAACCCCCCCTTAGGAACATGTATATTACTTGACTCCTGGGCATGTAAAAAATTGGACCTGATTGCGGTGCTAGATGAAAAGCCAGAGGGTTGGTGTTACAATAATCCACCCTGAGGGGAACACAGAATATCTGAAGTTAATCCAGCCCAGAGCTATTTAGACATATTTTAAGTAGGGATCATGTATCTCTGCACGAAATGTCCCAACAATCCTTCCAACTATGGACGATCAAAAAATCACAAAAACTAGATGAAACTAGTTCATCGAGGAGATGCTGCACATTTTTGCAAAATTGCCCAAGTATTTTTCAGTCTACGTGGGCGTGGCCTATATATTCAGGTACATCTGAAATTTAGGAATGCAGTGATGTGACACAGTTAAAGGTGAGACCTACCGCTTCATGACTTCCTTATTCAAACAGATTCACCATTATTGCAGCACCAGTTAGTGACTGGGTTTGGGTCATCTACTGGTAAAGTCCCAGCTTTGTTCCACCAGTGGTTTGAGCTCCACACTGGAAGGTTTTGATGGAATAATAATAATGATGATATTAACAATGGGGTTACAACATCTTTCAGAACAAAGCTTGTGGAGTTTCTTGAAGATGTTTCAACCAAGTAGCTTCTTCAGTTCTTGGTGGAGATCTGTGAGTCTCATTTAAACCTAAACTCCCCACCAGTTATTTAGAACTGAAGAAGTTTCTTGGATGAATCATCTTCAAGAAACTCTACAAGTCCAGTTGCCTTTGTTTCATCTTTGTTTTTTGGATATACCATGACCTGGATGACTGAGAACGTTCACAGACAACCTGCAAAAACACAACTTTTTCTGACGTCTTTCCATTATGCATCTTCAAACGCTACAACACATTTCATAAATAATGTACTTTTTTCATACAGATGCAGCTTTGGAATCTGTCTTTGTCTGCGCTTTGTTCTCCACATGGAGTTTTATTTTATCCCTGAACCTGAGCAAGCTTCACAGACAAAAGGCTCTGACCGATTAGACTAACATTGCCATTTCCCAAGCTCAAAACTCTGTTTGACGTCTTTCTTTAGGTGCAAAAATGCAAAACTGAAAACATGTTTCGCACAGTTAAATGGACTGAAAGATGCACAACTCGATATGAAAGATTGAGCTTACTGAAGGTATTTTGGAGGTGCAGAATTTGAATTTAAATGAGTTGAAATGAAGCAAACTGCTGCAGCTGATTTGAAGATTTGGATAAAGTTCAAAACACACACAGATGTGCGGTTTGCTCTGGCAGCAAAGAGGCTTTTGTCGTGTAAAGATATTACTGCCACTGGCAAGGAAATGTTGGAAATGTTCCCTTTTTTTTATTGAAAAGCTGACGAAGGAAACGAGGGGAGAAAGAGGAGGATGTGAAGGTGTTGTGATTATTATTATGTTGTGTTCTGTTTCTGTTTTGTGTCTGGTTTATGCCTTGATTGTTTTCCTTTAGTTAAAGTTTAAATGTTATATTTCTTTTTAAATTGTGTATTGTTAATATACTTTTATTATTGTTGTTTTGTGTTTTATCGTATTTTAAATGTGCCAAATAAATGGTAAAATGGTATTTGGTATGTTCTTTAACTATTAATCTTTCGGGAAGAACGAGAAGTCTGTGTTTTCCGTACATTTCTTCTTCTTTTGCCCCATTACAGCATTGACACTAAGCTCAGCTGCCAGGACAACGTCAGCCACTCAATTCTTGATTAACTCTGAATACTGAGGCCTGAAGATGGTTTCGGGAAACGGACCAAAACCTTGAAGGGCATCTGAGCCGTTTTCTTTCTATTTTTTTTTTTTTTTTTTTTTTTTTTTTTGGTAAGTGTGTCTTAAAATGAGTAAATGGGGAGTGAAACAGAAAAGAGAGTCCGACTTGTTTTTGTGGCAGTTGTCGGACCGGGAGAGATGGAAGTTGTCTTGGCAGGTTTCAGTGCTCAGCGCCGTGGATGAGCAGCCTCTGTCCTCCTGAGGGAAAAGCTAATTGAAACTCGGCCCAATTCGCCAAGAACAGCCATCCGTTCTGTCTGTGTTCAAACTGGAAAAGGTGGAATTCAGTATTCATCACATGCAGTCTGCAAACTAAGTGTCACTTATACTTAAATATGAGGAAGAAGGACTTCTAATCAGAGGCTGATGTGCAGCCAGGATGCCTAGTGTATGCTGGTAGGATAAAAAGAAGGCAGCTGGATCCACAACTAAATCCAACAACAAGAGACGGATGTGTCCAACTCCAACAGCTGAAAACTAAACAGCATCAAACAATCCGCCACGTCTTGAACCACGTCCCAGTTCACCTTTAAGCCTCGGACACATTTTCAGTCAGCTCACATATAACAATAACACCTGTCGCTGGGTTACTCTGAGCCAGAGAATAGACAGCTGCAGTTTTGTTGTAAACCTGAATTAATTCAGACACAATGACAATATCAGAGATCACTCAGCTTTCAGCATCTCTCTTCAGCAGGTTTCACAGAAAATTAGAGGAACCCTAAGTTTGTGGCTGGAGAGCATCTGAGCAACAACACACAGGACAGAATCGTTTTATCAATCAACACCTGCTGCAAACGTCTAAGGCGTCACAGAAGAAGAAGAAGAGCGAGTTCAGACCTGGATGTCTAGACACTGAATGTGGTAAAGCTGCGGCCGTGCAGCAGTCTGTAGAAACGTGGATGTTGAAGTTATGTTATGTAGACACCATAAACATGAATTTTTCATGTCAGATCTGAGAGGAAGAAAACTCACTCTGTTGACGTCTGTTAGACGTTAGAGGACGATTCAGAAAGCAGTTTATTTTGGACTTGCCAAGGTATCTTTTTTTACAGTCTTCAAGTGACCATGGTATATATATATTTTTTTAATAAATTTCCATTTTGCCCTTTAATATATGAAAAAAAAAAAAAAAAACAGAAAGAACTAAAGGAGAAACAAGTGGTTATTTGACTCACATAGAGGCAGAAGGTTTTGTAGGTGAAGACAAAGAAGAAGAAGAAGAAGAAGAAGAAGTAGTTTCCATCAGTCAGTGATTTCATATCTTTTCTGTTGGTCTAAACGGAGCATGGACATGACTCTGGAACAATATTCAGATGTAATTTTAGGACCAGTGGTCACCACGGAGACTACTTCCTGTACCAGAGAGACCTGGACCAGTGGTCACCACGCAGACTACTTCCTGCACCAGAGAGACCTGGACCAGTGGTCACCGTGGAGACTACTTCCTGCTGGACCAGAGAGACCCGGACCACTGGTCACCATGGAGGCTACTTCCTGGACCAGAGAGACCTGGACCAGTGGTCACCATGTTTCCACTGTTTCATTAAAGTAAAATACTTGATGCACTTTTGTTTTTTGAGTCACGTTAGTAGAAAGAAAAGTAAGTCTAATACAAACTTTTTCTACAGAATAAAAGCTTTTGCTTTAGGATTTATAAATCAAAATCAAATAGCTGGTTGGTTTTAGTTGGTTTTTCCAGTTTTCGTTTCTGGTTTTAAAAGCAAACTTGAAATACCAATGCTAGAATATCCAGACTAAATTCTTATCAGAATATGAGTCTGCTAACACTGTGGCGTGTTTAAACTTCTACAAAGAAAATACTCCTGAACGCAATAGGAGAGTCCTCCAACCAATCAGAGCCATTTTGATATAAATAAATCCAACTCCAACTGTTACTCTACTATCCATCACCACATTAAGCCCCGCCCCTAATTGGTCTGATTGGCCTGGCAGATTTTTGCAGGAGCAGAATCAGTTCTCAACAGAGAGACTCCAGACCAGGTTTCCACCACAAAAATCCTCAATGTGGAGAAGCTTGTCTTGTTTCCAGGCTAAGATGATGCTCTTCCTCATCAGGAGTCAGGAGTTCATCATCAGGAGTTATCACTGATATTTATATAATTACTGTAGCAGCGACTGTGTCTTTTGTATTTGTCACATCCCCATTTCTGTTGAACGGTTTGGGGAGATTTCTTTTTCAGCTTGTGCTAATCTGCCGGTAGCTGGTAAACACAACTGATCAATAGGCAGCGCAGCGCTTGCAGCATTTATAGCCTTGAGACATCAACGATCCATTAGAGGCCAGAGTTAGCAAAGAGCAATAAATCAATGGTATTATCACACAGCAGGACACAGGAGGAGAGCAGGAAACAAAAAGGTAGCTTTTAGAACACAAAGAGGAGGAGGAGGAGGAGGAGGAGGAGGAGCGACAGAATCAAATAATTAAGAGCTACTTGTGTTTTTCTTTCTAAACACTGAAGCACATGTCTTCATTTCGCTGAGAGAGAGAGAGAGAGAGAGAGAAACTTTAGATTTCTTCTTCTTCTGAGGATGAGCAGAGAGGATTTCATGGTTACGACTGAGGGATACTAGTCACAGTTGCCATGGTTACAGCCCTGCCGAAGCATTTTTTATTTATTTATTTATTTATTTTTTGGCATGAGCTGGTACTCACTTCAGTTTGTAATGAAATCTTTTTAAATCCGCTGTCAGGTGATGAGTGCTGGGGTTGTGCGGAGGATTCGATTCATGCCGTCGTTGCACTGAATTAAAATCTGACGGATAAGAGGGCTCATCAACAATCTGTCGGATTTTCATATCGACCCGGCGATAATCTGAACGTTTGGAGGCATTTAAAAACACGAGTCGTTCTATTCTCGGGTGAAACTGATCAGATTAGAGTCATTGATCATGTTGAAGCTCGGATTTCCTGGAGTTGTCTCCTTCCATTACAGCAGGACCCAGATGACACTCGGACGGAATTGATCGACTCATCAGAGGCTTGTTGAACTAAATCAACCTGCAGTCATCAACAGCAGTCATTTGCTGTTACAAATGTGGCTGTGCCTCAAGTTTAGCAGCGTCCTGATGGTAGGAAAAAACAGACCTCAGATTATCATCAGTCCTGACCAATCCTATCACAAGTATCCATGTTAAAGTCCAGGTGTGAACACTGATCTGGTGTCAGTCCACATGTGGAGGTGGTCTGGGACACATGTGACCTCCTTCCTTTGGTAGTGTGAACACACAATGAGTCCTGGGTCACATTAAAGACCACCTACTCAACAGGGCTGATCTGTGGAAGAGGAGTTTACTCATTCATTCAAGCCTTTCTGCCGAGCAAGAGCCACATATTAGAAGTGTGGGCGTTGACGTGGGCGACGGCCGACAGTAGTTTGTGTTCAAGCTTCAACAAACTTGCAGAAAAGCCTCCGTAGTTTACTTTGTGTGAGACGCTACGATATGTATTCAGGTCAAGAATATAGACTTAGTTGTAGCATCTACTAGTCGACGTCAACACCACATATTAGTTGACTTTAAAAAATGCGAAGTCGTTCAACCCCTAGGACACACTGCAGTGAACGGACTCCACCCTGACCGAGAAGACTTCTGTCGGACCGCTGAGCAATACAATGAAACTCCTCTTCTCTTTGAGGTGACTGGACAGACATTTCAGCTTTCAGCCTGCATTCACTGATATAAACCGTTTGAACAAAGCCTGAACATCACGGACTTCGTGGAGGGAAGGATTTCTTGTCTTCTTCAGCTGATCAGGGTCACGAGGGCAACAGCCTAAGCAGGAAAGTCCAGGCAGTCCTCTACCCAGGTACAAGGACTCCTGTTATTGTTCTTCTGAACCATTCTTTGTCCGGCCCTTCACCTAGGACCAATCTGACTTGGGAGACCCTACCAGGGCCAAAAAGCCCTGGACAGCATAGCCCCTAGGATCATTAGGGCACTCAAACTCCTCCACCCAATGACGGTTCAAGGAGGAGCAGCACTGGTTGTATTAAACTACATTACGTTCAGTGATTCTGGTGATTTAGAGGCAAGACGTAAGAAGTAAGAGGTGCGTGCAAGTGATGTATTTGGTTAAGTTGTCAGGAGCCGTGCTCCTTTAAAACACTTTTCAAACACTTCTCTGCTGCTGCTCCTGAACGCCTACCTCGGTTCAGTTGAGACGGCATCCAGTCGAACTGTTTGCCAGGAAGCGTTTTTTTTAAAAGGTGCTCTGAGGTGAAGACTCTGGTGTTTGAGCGCATCTGTGAGTCTAATGGAGCCTGAAGATCCCGCTGCCATCAGAGAGAGAGAGAGAGAGAGGGAGAGGCTGTAATCAGGCAAGGCTTTTAACGCATGGCCTGCTCTCCACCAGCCTCACACATCACCACGTCGGAAACACAAAACCTCACGACACACACACACACAAAATAAAAAAAATAAAAAAATAAACACACCAGCATGCATTTAAGTGGAGGGAGATGTAGCCGTGGAAGACATTTGGGAGAGATTTTGGAGATTAAATGGTGCTCAGGTTGTGAGTGCTGCAGGAGGGATAAAATAAAACTCCATCTGGTGAACGGAGCAACAGACAAAGAAAGGTTTCAAAGATGCATCTGTAATAAAAGCGCGTTTTCTATTAGCAAATATGCTGCATTAGAAAGTGGAGTTGTGGAGTTTGAAGGTGTGTAATGAAAAGACGCTAGAACAAGTAAGGCCTGTTGTTTTTGAAGGTTGCGTTTTTCAGCGTTAAGAGTTAAGCTTGTTAAATGCTCAGCGAGAAGCAAGAAATTTGTTCCTGCTCCTAGGTCTGCGAGAACAAGAACATTTTGGCCAGGTCATTTATACTTCACGAGAAACTCACGTGCTGAACTCTGGGGAAGTCCTCATAGGCCCCTCCCACTGCAACATACATCACACGCACTAAGGATTGTGGGAGATAAATAACAAAAGGCACTTTTGTTATTATTTTGGGATGTCGGGCAGTCGGTTTGACAACAATAACTAAGTGTTACGGTCACACTGAGAATATTAGCATCTGGGAGCTCACAGAGTGGCCGCTAGCATTCCGCTTTTCCGCATTAACCACGCCCATTGCCTATTTCTGACCAATCACAAAAGAGTTTCTGGACACGATATGAGAAAAAAGTTCTGCTCAGTTGATGTATCGAGAATAAGCTGCAAGAACTGTTAAACCTCTCAGGCTGCGAGAACAAAATGACGTCATTTTGTTCTCGCAGCCTGAGGAGAGAGAACAAAGTTCTTGCTTCTTGCAGAGTATGTAACTTTAAGAGAACCTTTAAAAGAATAGAAAGACCAGGTGCAACTGGACTTGTAGAGTTTCTTGAAGACGTCTCATCCAAGTCTTCAATTCTAAAAGATTGGTGGGGTGTTGGGGTTTAAATGGGAACATCTGTTGGTGTTCTCGCATAACTATAGGGTCTGTTAGCGAGCAGACACTTACCTGTAGCTGGAGGGACCATTATCGGCCAGAGACTCCAGCCTCAAGGTGGTTTCTCGGGATGACCCTGATGTAGACTGAAATGTTACGGTCTAATAAAATTGTTCCATATATTGTAAGTGTTGCTGGAGTCTTGACTTTTTAATATTTCCTTTTCGGCTGAAATACAATATCGTCTCCTGAAACTTCTTGGGAACAAATGTTCAGACTGTGTTGTAAATGCTTTTTATATTTCCTTGGTTCAGAGAGGGGTTTTCCAATTTGATGTCTTCCTTTACTCTTTCAAACCATCCTGTCTTCTTTGGCTAATATGTGGACGTCCTCAGAGGAGCGTCCTTTGTATTTCAGGTGTTCCAATGTGTCGAGCCGTGCGTTTGCAGACGAGTTGTTTAGTTTTCCCCCAAAGTACAAGTCTGTTCATTCCCTCTCTGCACTGAATTGCATCAACTACATTGCTCTACCTTTTTTCTGAGTGTGTTCGGGGTGAACAAGTTTCTGCAGGTTAAACGATGCACGAAACTAAAGCTGCTCTCAGCAGCTATAGAGTTGGTTTCCAGTGTTCTGTCTTTCGATTTTATATCCACGACACTAAACTAACCTGGTGTTTTAATTAATTTCTCCAGAGTAAATGCACTCTCCACCCGGGGAGTGGAATAAATAAATACTGATCACAAAACAGCATAAGGCTAAAAGTAGCTCCTAACAAAAAGCCAAAAATAAGGTCTGCACCGCTTCTAAATCAAGAGTAATTCAATAAAGATTTTAGCTCTAAGAGTAGCTCCTCAGGCTCAGAGGACTCGTGAGTCACTACGCAGTCGTCGCCAAGTGTTTTGGAAAAATATGGCAACAAAAGTAGGAAACAAATAGAACTTTTTAAAGTAAGTGGAGACTTCATCAGTGTTAGTGACGTCCTAACAGCTGAGTCATCAAAATAAATATCAGTACATTGAACTAAAGCTCTTCTGTGAAGCATTAGTAAAATACTTCATTCATCATTTATATTAATAGACAGCACTAGGCAGTTTTTAAATGCAGTTATAAAAGCTTTGTTCTTATTATGAATGCATTTCTATAATGAGCTTAACCCTTTAAGGCCGAACGTACCGGCGGCGGCACATTTGTGCAAACCCACTTCAGATTACTGTAATTACGTGACAGTTTGCGCTATCGGGAAAATTCCAACGGTTTCTGAAAGCTGAGACGTTGTGCTTTACATCCAACATGGTGTCAATTTCTCTTGAGCCTTTTGTAACATGCAGTAAATTGTAAATAACTAACAAATATTGAAAGTTCCAGGTATTCTGGGAACAATGTCCATAAGCTTTTACTCACAGGACATTTTCTGTCCTCTTTAAAGTCATGTCTTTGATGTGGGGCATGGGGTCAGTTGTCTGTTGTATGTTGTAGGAGTTCCCCCTCAAGTATGAACCCCCTTGCATCCCAGGCAAAACGTCTACACCGGTACGTTCTCTGCAGCCCAGCACATGCACAAACTAAACTGGGTTTCCACCATTAACCTTTAATGACCTTTAATGTAGACACCACTACCCATAAACTGGTACTTCAAACGTTGCGCAGTGCTCATTGTTTACTTTTAAAAAGAGACGTATTCAGGCGTCGTGCTCGGAATAAAAAGCTGTTTTACTCTTGGAAACAACCGTGTGAGGGAAACAAACCTCTAATTCTACAACAGCTGAACTGGAGAAACACACATGCTTCCAATCAGATTACTGCTTAATGTTAAAGTAATGAGGAAACGTTAATTAATTAGTTGCAAATACGCTGATAATGAATGTATCAGTAACATAATTACTGACGATATCACTTTCACACTGCTGCTGTGTTCTGTTCTGTTTTCTCTTTCTGGGAGGGTTTAGGTTCTGGCAGCTCTTTGGTTCAGTTTGGGGGAAGATGTTAGTCTGGTTTTATTAGAGAAAAATTAATTGTATTAAAATTTATATTTATCCAAAAACCACCAACTTAGTTCCCTGTATTGTACAGCCAGGGTGAATAATCTCCCAATTATAAATTCTGATATGACAAATAAGATTTATATTCTATTTTGTTCTTATTTATTAATATTTTATTACTTCTTTGTACCTCCTGTGGGTCTTTAAACTGCCGGCTGCTGCGACGCTGCAAATTTTAATTATCTTGTCTCTCATTTGTTGGCCCTCCCAGTCAGTAGGGGCCCCAAGGGCTTAAGTCGTCACACTCAATCCTGTTACATGTCGTGCACATGACTCTTTAAAGTTGTGTGAAGCATTATAAAGTAAGACAACGGCACCCAATTCAAATTGTAAAGAAGTTATCCCTCTGGGAGTTGAAATGAAAGAAAGAGGAAGAGGAGAAAACAAAAGCAAGACAGTTAGAAGTGAAGAAGATAATGAGGATTAATAACAATATTTAAGTAACTAACTGAATGCTGCTAGTCTAGCCGTAACGATGGAGGAGAGGCATTTAAATAAAATAACCTGCTTAGTTAATGTACAGCCTGTTGTGGAAGTTTTTCCTAACTCTAAACTCTCTATTTTCATAGTTTTCATAGTTGATTTAACGGCGTATATCTGATAAAGGCCTTTTAATCAGATGTTTCAGATGTTGAAGGCTCAGCTGCTGCTCTCATCTAAACACTCACTTCACAGATTAGACTTCATTTTCAAAATCAATAACTCATTTTTCCGTCAGTTGTTAATAATGGACAGTCTGCTTTCAGCACCAACTAATTACACTGCAGACATTACGCACCAACTCCAGCTTCCTCCCACCGTCCAAAGACATGCTGCTTAGGTTCACTGGTGATTCTAAATTGGCCGTAGGAGTGTCTCTCTGTGTTAGCCCTGTGATAGACTGGAGACCTGTCCAGGGTGGACCCCGCCTCTCGCCTCAATGACAGCTGGGATAGGCGACCGTTTACAGGACAAGCGGTTACAGAAGATGAATGAATGAATGAACATTACGCACCATTACCTGGTAACATTTACAGTCTATGAGTGATGTGAGCAAAAATAAAAGAAGCAGGAGCTGAGGAGAAACGTGGATCTCTGAGTCTCAACACGTTAGATGCGTCACTTCTAAGGACGAAGCAGGATGAGCTGAACAAAATCCTCCAACAGCTTCCCACACACGGAGACCAGGACGGGAGTCGGATTAATCCAACCGAAGCCCAAAATAACAGCTACGTACTGGCTAGCTCGCTAACAAATAATATTTGACTGAAGGATGGAGAGCTCTCACATTGATTTCAGCTCAGTTCTTCTTGTCGTGTTTCATTCAGGCTGCTGAGAAGCAGTGACGCCTGCATTGATTCGATGCTTTTTATAAGAACGTGCAACAGATAAAAATAAATCCACTGGACTTCAGGTTTTACTCCATAAACATCCGTCTCCTAAAACCACTGTCAGTTACAGGAGGAAGTTCTTTCTGTTGGTTTTATTTCGTGGTTTGTGTTGCAGATGCATCCACAGCTAACACATCGGAGCTAGCTTGATTATCTGACCGCTGTGAGAACAGACGCTAGGACAACTGAAGCTGTGGATTATTGGAAATCAACCCACTGTGAACGTAAAAGGCTGTTGAGGTCTGTGTTCACACCTCCAGCTAAGACATGTCTGAACACAATGTGTTGTTGTTGTACCTCTCATCTTCACACTGTAAAGGATTCTTGTCACAGCAGATTTATTCTTAAAGAGAATGTTGTTTGTCTGTTTTAAGGACACATTGTGGCTTGGATTACAAATTCTAAGGACTGATACTTGTCTCCTTTTGCAATAATAAACTTGTGGTTAGAGTCTGAGACTCTCCTAGACTTTCAGAAAGCATAGTGTGGTGGTGGAGGAGTTAGAGCTGTCGTTGAGGCTGTTCCTTATTGAGTCCATGTTCCTTGGATGGTTTTTCTCTGGATGCACCAGCGTCCTCAGTCCTGTGAAGGACTGGTGACCTGTTCAGGGTGTACCCTACCGAGTGGGATAGGCTCCACCTATGCTCCCTCAACAGCATAGATGTCAAACATACGGCCTGCGGGCCAAAACTGGCGCGCCAGAGGGCCAAAGTGCAAAAATCACATTGAAGATTGGACTGCCATCTTTCAATAAAAGTAACAGCTATTCCTATTTTATCCACTAGGTTTGGACGCTTTTAGTTAGAGGTGCAGACATAACATGACACTGAGACCCAGAACGAAACAGCAGATTGCAGCAATGAGCTAAAACTGCACTTATACCTCATTCCTAAATGTCTAAATATACATCCCATGATCGTGGAAAAGATGTTAGTCTGTTTGAGAAGGGTCAAATCATTGGCATGCATCAAGCAGAGAAAACATCTAAGGAGATTGTAGAAACTACTAAAACTGGGTTAGGAACTGTCCAAGGCATTATTAAAAACTGGAAGGATAGTGGAGAACCATCAGGGTAAGAAGAGAGGCAGATGAAGTGATGCACCCATCATGCCTAGTGTCTACTGTACAAGCCTGTGGGGGCAGTGCTATGATCTGGGGTTGCTGCAGTTGCTCAGGTCTAGGTTCAGCAACATTATGTGTCCAAAGAATGAGGTCAGCTGACTACCTGAATATACTGAATGACCAGGTTATTCCATCAATGGATCATATTCCAAGATGACAATGTCAGGATTCATGGGGCTCAGATTGTGAAAGAGTGGTTCAGGGAGCATGAGACATCATTTTCACACATGGATTGGCCACCACAGAGTCCAGACCTTAACCCCATTGTAGTAGTAGTAGTAGCAGTTTTAGTAGCGTGTATTAGTCGATACAGATAATAAAAATACCTCTGCACATGACTGGATAGTCCTCCAACCAATCAGAGAAATGAAGACATAAAGCAATGAAGGTATTCTCAACAAATGCCATAAGACGTGACTGCAGACTACTAAGGCCCCGCCCAAATGATCTGATTGGCCCGCAATATCTTTGCCGGAACATAATCAATTCCCAACAAAAGGGTTCTATAGATAAATAAAATAATATCTGTGACCTCCTCCTTGGCTTCAGACAGACCAGAGACATGATTCCTTTGACCACCAGGCGGTTTTCTCACTTTAACAACAACTTGTGCAGTTTAGGATGTTTTTCTTGGGAGGACAGTCTCTCTGATTACCATCTAATAAAGCCTCATCCACATCACAGCCAGATTCGTCTGCTGCTTTCCGTCAAAGTATTTCAAACAAATAAACGCCATGCATGCCGTCCTACCTTACAAAGATCAGACTTCGGCACAGAAACACGTCCAGCTTTCATTCTTCTGTGCTGCATTGCAGGGATGCAGCCAACCAATCACGTCCCACCCTGAAACAAAACAGGATGTGTTAGTATTGGAGTGAAGCTTTGATTAAACGTCTAATAAAGTGAACGGTTCAGTCAGCGAGCGTCTGCATTCTGAGGCAGAGCATCATTTTATTCCATCTGCACCATTAACGGATTTTAAATAAACATGTTTTCACTTGCGCTCTAACTCTATGTGAAAGTTTTACTGAGTGTGCACGCCGTATTAAAAAAATAATAATGAAAATAGCAGCTTGGTAGAGAGCTAGTTGAGAGCTGTTCTTTTGTTTTTTAATTAGCTGCAGATATAATGTTCATCAAGGCCAGAGACACTGCAGGAATATTTATCTTTCTCTCTGCTTTGGATGCTTCTCAGGTAACACAGCGTCTCTAATGAAGACACCGGCTCTGCCTCACTTTCTACACTTGTTGTTGCTTGTAATTTTAGATGCCAAACTCAGGGGAGAAAAAAAAGTCCAAACTTTTAAGTAGGTCTCCGAAGGATAAGGGGCCAGACAGGCGGCAGAATTTGTGCCTGCTTTTAAAAAATAAATAAATGAAAAGTGGCCGCCCTGCACTTTAGAGTCCAATTCTAAAGCTATGAATCTCAAACAGGCTCGGAGGGAAAATCTCACTCTTCACTACTCGGATGCCTGAAGCAGATACAGACACACATGTCAGGATCACAGGCCGCGGTGAGAACAGCTTCACTAAGTGATTCCACTGAAGCCGGTGGGATGTTCACACTGCGCTACTGTCACACCTCAATAAACCCCTCCACCCCCCACCCACCGCCGCCACCATCGGCCTCCAGGATGCATCTCTGTCATTACACTGGAATAAGTTTGCAGCAGTCGTCTGTGACAGGAGAGAGGACGGGTTTTAAAGCCTAATGGTTCAGGAGTAATTCTTCAGTGCTTTCACACGTGGACGGGCTTTTTGTTCCTTTATCAAGAAATTACTGAATAAATAGATGAAACTTTGTGTAACCTGTATTTTTATTATGTTGAAGTGTAATGCAGTATTTCTATCTCGCCTGAAAAGAAGAACCTCCACAGAACAAGAGACGGACGATCAATTTTAATAGAAATAAAACCTATTTTTTACGATAACGCCTCCTTGATGTGACCCTGTTGCACCCTGTTTCCACAATTTAACCTTTACACTGATCAGCCACAAAATTATGACCACTGACAGGAGAATAACATCGACCATCTTGTGACAGTTCAATGTTCTGCTGGGAAACTTCTGGACCTGGCATTCATTGGTGTGGATGTTACTTAGACATGTAGCACCCACCTAGACCAGACCAGGCACCCCCACCCCATAGCAATGACACTCCTTGATGGCAGCAGCCATCCCCAGCAGGATGCAGCCTGACACAGACACACACACAAAAACACTTTAGGAACAACTAAAAAAAAAAAACATGAAGAACAGCACAAGGTGTTGACCTGGCCTCCAAATTCACTAGATCCCAAACTGATCAAGTATCTGTGGGATGATCCACAGAGGCCCCTCCCCTCAACCCACAGGACCTCTCAGATTTGTGCATTGACTATTCTTTGCAAACTGAACATTTATTTTCATGAGTATCCAAACAAAGCTCCATGAAAAGCAGTTATTCAAATATGTTTTAAGCTTCCAGAAAAAAGCTCTAAAACATTTCTCCACACAGATTATTCTACAGTCTTCAATTTAGAATGCAACACTACATGTGCTGCACACACAGGAAGTACTCTGACAGAAATAGCTTCAGCTCCAGCAGAACTTGATCCTCCTCATAATTTTCCCAAACAGCATCCTTTCCTTTAAATTCACTAAGAGATCAATACTCTGGAGTGTTCCAGTAATGTGTGCCATCTCCAACGCTGGGCTTATTGAATCAGCTCTTCCTGTGTGCATCAGCGAGCTGATACTGACAATGCCAGCGAGGGATGAATGTGAGGTTACCTGGGCCCTGTGTGTCATGATGCGTTTTACAGATGAGCAGTCCATTGGGGGGAAACCGAGCAGCACAAAATCACTTAGGAACTCATCCAATAACTCGGCGAGTCCAACAATTAGAAATCGTTACCCATTTGCCACCTCAACGGCTCGCTGCACAAACACGGAGCGGCGGCGAGAGGCATCTAAAAAAGGGAGCGGTAATGAGGAGATAATTCGGTTATTCCCAACGACGCTCCGATGTATTGAATCGTGAAGCTACCTAGAGGTTTTCCGCCCCCCTTTTGCTTCTCGTCTTTCCCAGCAGCAGTGATTAAGTCGGGTTAATGAATGCCACAGCGAGTGTTCACCTCGTGTCAACACAGAAGAAACAGATTACAGGAAAAGCTCTGACAACATCTCGACTTGTTATTCAAGTGAGAGACAACAGACATCCCCCCTGCGTAGGAACTCTGCAAGCTGGGTGGCGAGTTATTGGGACGTTTAAATAACGCCTCCACTCCCTGATGTCTGGGGCAGGAACACACAGGTCTGATCGGGTTATTTCACGGTCAGTAGGTTTCCCAAAGATCTGAAACAAAAACACACAGTAAATCTGACCGACCATGAACAAAAGAAGGATGCACGGTGAAAATATGTTATCACAGAGAAAATATAAATTAAACTTAAATCCATAATATCAACTGTTTACTCAACAGGAGTGAAAAATTTAAAAATAGCCTCTCCAGGCAACGTCTACAATATTCATTCATTCATTTTCTGTAACTACTTGTCCTCTGGAGTGCTGCGGGGGACTGGATTGGGTGAGGGTTGGGGTCCACCCTGGACAGGTCTCCAGTCTATCACAGGGCTAACACAGAGAGACACTCACACCTACGGCCAATTTAGAATCACCAATGAACCTAACCAGCATGTCTTTGGACGGTGGGAGGAAGCTGGAGAACCTGGAGAGAACCCACGCAGACGCAGGGAGAACATGCAGACTCCAATAACATGCAGACCCTCCAATAATATAAATAGTAATTTGATCTCAAAATAATATTACTTAATGCAGCTTTACAGGGCCACAGTGTGACTGCAGGAATGCTGGACTGAATAAATGTAACAGCAACAGTTAGCTCAGCAACAAAAAACTGCAATTCCTCTAATGTCCACTTGAGACAGGCTTTAAAATCAAATCAAATCTATTTGTACGAGCATAAAAATAATTTATTTGCATTGAACCCATCCAAGTGAGCAATAATGCAGCAGTGTGCAAGATCTTTAGGCGCTTGGTCAAGAAACCTCAGCCATGGCGCTAGAGGGGATTGAACCACTCGCCGTTCCCAAACTATTCCAACTTCACAGAGGAAATCAGTTTTGTTGTCTCTCATCAATTTCTCCATTCTCTACTGAGAAGAATTTTGCTACGATTCAGCTGTTTGAATTATATCAAAGCTTTAGGTTGTGGGAAACTAAAGGTGTGGCTACTTTGAGTGACAGGTAGGTGTCTTCACCGATTGCTGGCCGTCTACCATTTTTGACTTAGGCGGAGTCAGACACTCCCAAGATGGAGTCGGCCGAAGAGAATGCACTGAGCTTCAAAACTGCTCTTCAGGAAACACATGGCGACGGTTTGCTGCTGCAAAGCTTCTCCTAGAACTCTCTAAGAGCTCACGTAGGACAGTCATCTAAAAAAATTAAAGCGTTTTGTTGCTCTGTGTGCGACTGAGTGTGTCTTGACTGTACAGCATCCGCCTCAGTGACAGAGAGAAGAACCTTTTGTTCCACCTCTACAGTCCCCAATTACAGTAATCTCCTTCCTCGGCTAATCCTGCAGCGCAGAACTTTGAAGTTGGAGCGCTTCATTGAACATCAAAGTCTCGTCTCCTCACCCCTTCGCTCACGGCGGTTACAGAAACACTGTCGGATATAATGGGAGAGGATGGAGGGTGATGTGATGGCTGGAGGAGCCTCCGCAACGCAAATATACACTTTGTCCGAGGACTTCATGCATTCAGCAGACTATTACAGGGGAAATCCACCTAAAGCTCCAACAAAGCTGCTGCTGCTGCTGCTGCTGCTGCTGCTGCTGGTGCTGCTGCTGCTGGTGCTGACCAGACACTGAGGTTTGGCAATCACACAGATAATTTCAAAAAGCGCAATCGCAGTAGAGAGGACAGGTTGGATGATTTAAACATCATGCTTTGTTGTAGCACTGGAAGTCAGCCTCTCTCAGCTTTTCATTTCTAGGTTGTGACACATGTAGGGACTTAGTCACAGCCTTTTATTGAGGCCTGTTCTATTTGTGTCAGTCCTAAGCATGAAAGCGTGTCCTTGAAGTGCTCAGACGTAAATGCAAATTTCATGCAAACTGTATCCGCTGATACAGATGTAATGCGACGGAAAGAGTGGACCGTTTTCCAACATTTGCCGATCTTTTTACCCAGTTCCTTTTTTCGTGTTATAAACAAACTAATTTCATCTTTTATGTGGAAAGGCAAGACTCCCAGGATAAGGAGAGAGTTTTCAAAAAGGTATAGGTCTGTAGGTGATTTGTCACTCCCTAACTTTAGACCCTACTATTGGGCAGCTAAAATACACAAAATGACTCTCTGGATCCAAGAACCTGAATTAAACTCACTTTGAGCTCTGCTTACATCAAAATTGACCTTTCGATCATCCAAATTTACATGTAATCCAATTGTTGTCTCCACCCTGAAAATGTGGTTTCAATTTATACATACTTTTGGACTCCAGGGATTGTCTAATCACAGCCCCATCCATAATAATCATCTCTTCCAAATCAGAAAGGCCTTATCTCCACCTTAATGTGACATCTCTTGATAAAATCAGAAAAGATTGGGAAGAAGAACTTTACAGAGTTATAGATGACGGTGACTGGAACTAGGTATTATCTCGAATAAATAACAGTTCATCTTACTCCAGGCTTAATTTGACACAATTTGAGGTTGTCCACCGCAAAAAAACGTATTCCAGTATCGCAGATACATGCAACAGATGTCACATGACGCCAGCAAACATGACACACGTTCTGGTAAGAGACTGGACAGCTTGCAGACGTTCTGCAAGATTACTGGACAGCTATTTTTAAACATCTTGCAGAGGCACTAAATATGAAGCTGACACCATGTGCAGAATTGACCATTTTTGGAGTATTATCAGATCCTCAAATAAGTAGGAGAGTTTAAGGATAGTATCGCCTTTGCATCCTTATTAGCACGTACTCACCGTTTGCTCCCAAAGCTTCCCTGTAGATTAAGGACCTCATGCTGTACTTAGACCTGGAGAAAATTAAGTATAATCTGAGGGGGACACCTGGAAAAGAAACCCGACTGTTGCAGTGACGATGGAAACTTTAGTTCCTACCACCAAATTCACCAAGCTGATAGACGGCTAGGAGCATCCCGTGAACTCAGGTGGAAAGTCGTCCTCATTGACAGCTAGCTCTGTCCATACTCTAGCAATATTTTTATGTTCTGCTTGTGTCACTCAACTATACATTTTAGGTGCAAAGCATACAAGAGGGTTTCCTGGGCAACAGGAGTCTGGAACGTCCACTAGAGACCAGCTGTCAGTTAGAAAGAGATGTTGCCTCATAGGTGGACGGGGCTTAATACTACAATGCAAACACAGTAGTATGGTGTTCTGTTGGAGACCTGCAGCTGTTCAAGACCAAGAACAGTTTTTGCTAGAATAAAGACCAGCTAAGCATGGACCGGGTGCACCAGCCCTACTTTTTTTTTTAGAACTATGCCTCTGTGGTGCAACGGGTACTAATTCTAAGCATGTCTTAAATCTCATTTTATGCCCAGGCTTCTCATCAAGCTGATTCAAATGACCCCTGGACTCTATGGATTAAATAATCTCTGTACCACATTTGAGGGTAGGACCACAGAACCTAGTGAATTCACACACAAAAACAAACTTTTCCTCCATTTTTCTCATTTCTATTTTTCCTTCTATCTGAACGCCATAGGTTAAAGTTCAAATTAGTTTAACTTCTGCTGGATGAAGTTATGGCTGCCTAAAGGAACACTGACACGCTCCACTGGAAATAATGGCTGTGATCTGTTCAATGTGCTGTGACAGCCAACTGTAGACTACACCTGAGCCCTGTTTTTCACATCTGATATACAGTATTGAAAAAAATACTCTGTGGATCAACCGTGGATGTTGGGATTCTTCTTCTTCACCGACTCCGTCAGGAAGGATCAGTGAGCTTGACACTTCCAGAGAAATCTTCATCAAGAAGAAGAATGAGGAGTTCTGCAGCAGATGAACTGAACTCAACATCATGATGCTCAGTCTAACCAAAATGTACATAAGTGTCTAGTCTAAAACCAAGTCCAAGTTGAGTCCAAGACAAGTCCAAATCAGTTTAAACCAGGACTAACCAAGTCCTGATCTGAGCAGCATAGAGTCAGTCTGGATTACATGAAGAGACATAAGAACAACTGTGACATGTTCTCAGAGATGCTCAAAACTAGTTTAACCATAACTGTAGATGAATAAAGTCTGAAACCAGGTCCAAGACTGTCAAAGGTCAAAAAAACAAGTCTCAAATCTTCTAAAAACTCTTCTAAACCAGGTCCAAGTAAGTCTGAACCCAGAATCTTGATCTAAACATCTGAAGGTCATGAAGCCAAAATCAGCCCAACCAAACTGTAGATTTAGTCTGAAGGTCAGGTCCAAGATGAGTCCAAGACTGTCTCTGAACCAGGTCCAAGCAGGTTCAAACCCAGAGTCCAGATCTGAACATCACGGAGTCAGTCTGGATTACATGCAGAGACAGAAGAGAAAATGTGATGTGTTCCCAGAGATGGTCAAAACTATTCTAACCAAAATGTAGATAAAGTCAAAAACCAAGTCTCTAATCATACTATAAATTCTTCAAAACCAGGTTCAAGTAAGTCTGAACCCAGAGTCCTGATCTGAACATCATAGAACACATGATACAGAAGTCCAAGACACATCCAAATTGGTCAAGAAACTCTTCTAAACTGGGTCCAAGGCAGTCTTTGAACCAGAATCTTGAGCTGAACATCATGGACTCAGACTGGATTACATGGAGAGACAGAAGTCAAGTCTAAAACCAAGTCCAAGACCATCCAGAAAAGACAAAAACCAAGTCTCCAATCATTCTAAAAACTCTTCTTAACCAGGTCCAAATAACTTTGAAACCAGAGTCCTGCTATGAACACCATGGAGGCAGTCTGGATTACATGAAGACAGAAGAAACTGAGACACACTGAATCCATGGAAAAATTGTAAAAATATAATCTAAAGTCCAAGATGAGTCCAAGACGAGTCGAAGACCGTCCAAATAAGTCAAAAAGCAAGTCTCAAATCACTCGCAAAACTCTTCTAAACTAGGACCGAAGCAAGTCTGCAGTGAGGCAGACTGAATCACAGAAGATGCTGCAAAACCAGTCTAAACAGTCTAAGACTAGTCCAGCACCGTCCCAATCAGTCTAAAATTTCTTCTAAACTAGGCCTTAAGCAAGTCCAGAATAAGAGTCCTAATCTGAACATTATGGACTGAGTCTGTCATACATGAAGAGACAGAAGACACTGAGACAGACTGAATGACAGAAGAACAAGACAAGTTCTCCAAGACGCTCAAAACCGGTCAAAACTAAATATAGATAAGTGGAGTCCAAAGTCCAAAGACTCTTCTGAAACTAATTACATAACGGCCCCATAGCCAGATGAGATCTGAAACCAGTTCAAATTTGGTTTCTTGCACAAAATCAAACTAGAACTTTTGATGGAAACAAAACAGACTGAGAGAAAAATAAGATTCCCAAATCAACACACTGCAAATGGGAATCCTTCCTCACTGACAGGAAGTGTGATAGTGTTTTCATATGTAAGAGCGTGTGCTCAGTCTGCTGCCGCTCTTCACATTTCACGTCAGGACGTAACCACCAAGAAGACGGAGTGGAAGTGGAGTGTGAAATTACTCTTTACTTTTAATTCATCCACCTCCATTGATCTTCTTGTTGAGCTGGTTTTAGGATCAGCAAATGCAGAAAGTGCCTTTCCGCTGTGTAGGTGAAGCTGTGTCAGAGCTGATTGATTGTTCTACTTGTAAGTTAATGTAACACAAGCTTTACTGTGTAATCAACTGGATCGTTTAAAAGAACGCAGACTTCAAACAGCCGTGCGTTTTCCAGCAGTACTCAGCCGCTCTGTTGTTCTTTGCTTTTGAAGAACTCTTTGTGCAACAGAGGCTTTTGTGAAGATTTCTGAGGTAGACATCCCTGAGGGGAACTTTTCTTTCTTCTTTCATCTGTTTATGCGCTTGTTACATCGAGCTTGATTCATTCAGTCTCAAGCTAGTCTTCTGCGGGTGGAAAATATGCTTGTACTTCAGTTCCTCAGTAAGTCTAACACAGGGGTGCCCACACTTTTTTGGCTTGCAAGCTACTTTTACAATAACCAAGTCAAAGTGATCTACCGTATATATATATATATATATACATATAGACACATTAATTGTCATATTAATTGTTGCTACAGTGTTAAAAGCTCTATCCATCTTAGTTTTTATTTTATCAAAAAAAATTGGTGCACTGCACCTTTAGAAAAATAGCGCCATCTCTTTAAGAAAGAGGGTAGTCTTGAGTTGTTGTTGAAGTTGTGCGTGGCTGTGGATGTGTGCCGCTGAACTGAGGGCATGTTGCAAATATAAAGTAAAAATAAATAAAGATGAACGTTTGTCTTGCTGTTTGTTTTGAAGTTGCAACAGATAAATGTTTTAGACTAACATCTAAAAAAAAATCTTTCAATGGCACGCGATCTACCGGTCGATCGCGATCGACGTAATGAGCACCCCTGCTCTAACAGTTGATAGATATCATTCTGAGCAGATTTAAAGTGCTGCTTGAAAGTATTTGTACCTGAACTCTCTACATTTCTGCGTAAAAATGACTCAAAACATCTGGTGCTAAGAGTTCACAAAGAGAACCCAGTCAAAGAAATGAAATAGTATGCTATTGTATTTGTTTATTGAGGATAATAGGCCAATATTACATATCAGTGAGGTGCACCTGTTGGTACTAATTTCCAAGCCTAATCAGAGTCCATGTGTTCAGAAGTGTTTCCATCAATGTAATGAGACTCAGGTGTGGTTCAGTTCCTGGTTTAGTTTAAATAAATCAGAGATTTGTCTCAGTCTGATCTTCACAACACATGTTTGTGGAAGTGTATGATGGCAACGGACAAAGGAGCTTTCTGAGGAGCTCAGGCTAAAATTCCTCCAAGCTGCTGTAGACCACTGATCAGCAGTTACCAGAAACGTTTAGTTACAAGGAGGTCACAGTAGATACTGGAGACAAGGAGGCACTGACTTTTTCCACAGATATGAACAAATTATTAATTAATATTAAAGTATAATATATCTGTTTTATTAATTTCATTGAAGAAGAAGGTTTTTCCTAACTTTACTGTCACGACTGAACTGATATAGTAGAAGATGATCAAGATGTCTCCACGTCTCCAGTGTGGAGACGTGGAGACATCTTGATCCCTCCTTGTCCCTCCTTGTCCCTTGTCCCTCCTTGTCCCTCCTGTAAACACCTCACCAGTGTTTATTCAGTGTTTCACACTCTGTAAATGAGCTACAAGATAATACTGAAGATTTTGTGCACTGTTGCAGAAGTTGGTGGAACTTCTGATTGATTGCATCTTTCACCCACACAATGACCTTTTGGTTCTATCACTTACAGCCATCACATTCAGTACATACTAATTATGGCCTCCAACACATGGAGATCTAAGTAAATGTGCTATCAGCGTGTGTTTTGCTTGGATTCCTCCTACCAGTCACTTTTTTTTTGTGTCTATATGTTGTGCTACAGTCCTTCACCGCTGCTCAGGGATACAGTAACTTCCAAATTTTCTTTTGATCAGTTATCAGTTTTCGTCTGCGAGGCTTTAAAGTGACTAATTAGTCCACGACGGCCACTGAAGGACTGCTGCACCTTAGTAAAGAGCTCTTATTCAAGAATGGGTGTTGTGGCCTAAACATCATTTGAAGACAGGAAGAACTTAATTATCATCTTCAATAGATTTGAGAGAGAGAGAGCAGACTGTGTTTGATGTGTAGCCAACACATCCTCCATACTCAAAGACAGAAGCACTTTTTTAGAAATGACTGTGTTTTCTTTTTTTTTATCTGCTGCTGCTGTACGTTTAAGGTTGAGATGGAAAAATTAATTTCAGGGAAAGAAAATGCATTTCCTGTCAGTAGGAAACAGGACGTCACGATCAGACAGACTTTAGCCTTTTCATTTATCTGAATGGCTCACTCTGTTGAAACACAGCGTGTTATCATCCGGCGAGGTGCTGGCCATTCAAATATATTCCAATAGATTTCCAATATGTCTACTGTTTACCTCTAGGTCAGTGCAACAAAACAAAAAGATGACTGCTGCTGTGATTTCTTTGGAGCGGTGAGATCCGGTCTCAGCGTGCCACGGTGCAGGGTTTGGTGAGCACTTACATGGCCCCAGTGTGTCGGCCCCTGGTGTGGTTTCATCACATGGTTGTTTCTGGTCTGAGGGCCAAGGACAGCTACAGGTCCTTACTTTAAAAAGACCTTATTCATTGTGTAGTTTATGGTGAGTTGATGAGCCTTTGTGAAACTGTTGTGAAAATCCAGGAGATGTGCAGCTCCATCAGTCTCTGAGCATCAACCGAGGCTCCTGACTTGTGTCAACAAGAGGATCATGTTCATCATCAGAGCCAGTGGAGAAACTAAGCTTACTCACTGGAGGTATACAGCAATCAGCCACAACATTAAAACCACTGACAGGAGAAGTGAATAACATCGACCATCTTGTGACAGTTCAGTGTTCTTCTTGGAAACTTCTGGACCTGGCATTCATTGGTGTGGATGTTACTTAGACATGTAGCACCCACCTAGACCAGACCAGGCACCCCCACCCCATAGCAATGACACTCCTTGATGGCAGCAGCCATCCCCAGCAGGTCCTCAATCAGTTTCCACACTGATTGAGGACCATGAGCTCAGACAAAAGAAGAGAACAAAATTAAAAAAGTGGGTAAAAGTGATAAATAAGACTCCAAAACTCAACTAAAGTCTTAATCCCATCCTCAGTCCTCAGTCCTGATCTGACTGCATGATTTAAAACATTGCTTTATGTATTTCTGAACTGTTAAAATACTTTGAGAGACCTGTGCTTGTTTTTTCTTTTTGTAAAATCCAAAAATACAAACAGTTTTACCGTGTCACATAGATGTTTTAATAAAACATATTATTTTGTGCAAACAGGCTCGTAAAATTTATTACATGTCAGAGCATGTCTCAAAGAACGGACCATTTCTGTTGAGGAGAACTTTTTGTTTGCATATTCATTAAAGTGAACCTATGTTTCTAAAAGTTCCCACAGGTTGAGGGGATCAGACTCCACAGCTTTTGTCGTCCCGTTCAAACAGACTGTAATCCAGCTGTAGCAGCAGCAGCAGCAGCAGCGTTCACATGGGCTCATTAGTCCAGTTTTGCTTTTGATGTGCAGGAAACATTTCCTCTCAGAGCCGGAGGTTAGAAGGATTTGTGAGACGAGGACGGTATTGTTTTGGAGGAAGGAAGTGGTGACCGTGGATTCATTGCTAATCTTATCTGTAGAGATCTGAAACAAACCTTGTGACCGGGGACGTCTCTGCAGTTGAACGCTGTAGACATACAAGGTTGGTTGCTTTGCGGTTGCTTTTTAAAACCACTTTTAAAATCATATTTTATACAAAAACCCTTTGAAAGCCATGTTGCATTCAGCGTTTCTTATTTCCTTCACTGCAACTTTAATTCTTTCCTTACTCCTCTATTTATATTTAAACCTGATAACCTTGGAGAAAAACCATCCATCTATCCGTTTTATCAGACTGAAAATGAAGAATACCTTGTTCAATAATCCCCCAATAAACTAAAGAAAAAGGAAAACACAAAGAGTAACCCTTACCCTAGCCTTGACGGCAACTGAGACTCAAAATAAAGAAACTGTAGACATACTCCCAAAAAGCAACTACAAAGAGACTCAAAACAAACAGATTGAGAACAACAATGAGAAAACTACAAAACCATCAAAACCCAAGGCTTAAAACTCAAAATGAAACAAAGAGATGCAATATAACCAGAAGAAATCACAATACAAACAAAAAGAGACCCAAAAGAACTGCAAAGACATTCAGTAAACCCTAAAGAAAGTATCCATCCATCCACTTTCAAGCTAGGAACAGCTACTATTAGCTTGAAGGCTAGGAAACTAGAAAGAGCTACTGTTAGCTAGGAGGCTAGGAAGCTAGAAAGGGCTATCGTTAGCTGAAAGGCAAGGAAGCTAGAAAGAGCCAAAACTAGGGTGACAGCTGGTCACAGACAGTCTGCTATTGGTCATTGTGTCACGACCTTTAACATTCACCATCGCCAAGCAGTTTTGCATTTTGCACTGAACCTACAGGTGTGTGCTGCCAACATGTTCCACGTTGTGCTGTTTGTTTTATCGCTCTAACAGCAAGACTCAAGTGGAGTAGGAACAAAAAGGTGTCTCACTTTCTCCGTAGTTAAAAAAAAAAAATCATAAGACAGAGACCACAGAGATCAGACTCGACCTGGCCGCCGTCCAGTCAGGTCAGCTCGCCCCTCAGAGCCTCCGCAGAGACTGAAAACAGGCTGAGAGGTTGATGGATTTGGCAAAGGACATGAACAGGTGTTCCCTCTGCACACACACTCACATGCAAATTAAACCACTGTCTTCACGGTAGGCATCAACAGGGAAGAAACACGGCAATGAATACTTCATTTCAAGCTTCTAAAAAAAGACAATAACACTCTACAAATATGGGTTCTTATTGGTTAAGTGTGTTTCTGTGTAGGCAGTGATCCAGATCCAGTCCATCCAGAGTGAGATCAGAGTTTCTGATTCATTTGTTCTTTCTGGTTGACTTTTCACTGAATATTGATGCTGGTACCTTCCATATTTATTGACTAGAGTTGAGGCAGCTGCTGATGTCCAACACTTCCAATCTAACCCCAATATCTCCAGGTCAACACGTTCTACTAAAATCTACAAACTTACAGAAGAGGAATTTAATTCACTTCCTGGTTTTTTATGGTAATAATCTAAATGTTGAATCCCCGATTGTCCTGAAGCAGGTGTTAGATCCTTATTTAAATCCTTCCTACTTGGTCACAAAGGTCAGTTACAGGCTCAACATCCAACCAATATGTCACCTCATTTTAACGTGATGCAGCCTCAATTCAAGCCCTGGAACAAAACGTGTCACATGTGAAGAGTGAGGAGAGAACATGTGTAATCTAACTGTGACACTACTGAAAGGAGAATTTAAATTATGGAGAACAGAAGGGCTCAAGTTCCCGTTACATACTATAATGTTTCCAGTCGGGTGGATTATTCATTCACAGTTCAAACCCAAAGCCACTTGAGGAAACAATGGCTTTAATCCTCCTGTAATATATAAAGGTGTTATGATTTGAGCTGTACTTTTGAGCGGTGGGTGTCGGGTAACATGTAATGAACCGATTTTTAAAAATGCTGCATGTGTAATGAAGGTTAATGTCAAACGAGTTGCCTGTATTACATTTCTACATTAACCCCCACAACGTTCGCCGTGTGGAAAGAATACAATGTCAGTTCAATAATAACTTAAAAGATCAAACCGTGTTCCTTTTCTTCCAGGGCCCCCCGCTGAGATGCAACCGCTGTTTTATTAATGAAAGCTCAGAGGATGTCTCATTATTTTTCCATGAATATCTCACAGAAAATGAAATCTCCTCCCGAACCTTTCAACCTCACCTACCAGCCGAGAGGAAGGAAACAATAATCATGACGGGAGTAGCCTTATCGAAGCCTGGGAGCTCCATTCACAGCTCCCTGGTCCTCTCGGTGAGTGGAGAAACACAATTTGCTGGGCTCACCGAGGACCGAGTCTTATCTGAGAGGCAGAATAAAAAGGGAATTAATGAGACTGGCACACAGCGAGTCCCACAGTGATGAGCTCCAATCAGCTGCCTCAGACCTCTCTGATGGAGCTGCAGCTTCCTCTGACCGTTTCACAGCACTTTATACATCCAGTCATCTTAATCATCATTTCATTTAAGGCCCTCACATTTCTTTATAGCCGCGCTATATCAATTAAACCAGAAATTATTTACTGTGACGAATTTAAACTAGCAACGAGCCACATTCATAATTATTATTAAGATGTCTTATAAATCATGGTATGTATAAAGTCTCCACCTGGATTTAACTAATAAATAGGAAGGAGCCTCCTATTGGATAATTGCTGCATGGGTGATTATCTTTCAGCTGGCAACAAGTTATTTAACCCCAACTGATGCAATGAGTAGCTTCTCATTTCTTCAACAACCATGTCTAAAGACACATCCTGTGGTCGTGGAGAAGATGTTAGTCTGTTTGAGAAGGGTCAAATCATTGGCATGCATCAAGCAGAGAAAACATCTAAGGAGATTGTAGAAACTACTAAAACTGGGTTAAGAACTGTCCAAGGCATTATTAAAAACTGGAAGGATAGTGGAGAAGCATCAGGGTAAGAAGAGAGGCAGATGAAGTGATGCACCCATCATGCCTAGTGTCTACTGTACAAGCCTGTGGGGGCAGTGCTATGATCTGGGGTTGCTGCAGTTGCTCAGGTCTAGGTTCAGCAACATTATGTGTCCAAAGAATGAGGTCAGCTGACTACCTGAATATACTGAATGACCAGGTTATTCCATCAATGGATCATATTCCAAGATGACAATGTCAGGATTCATGGGGCTCAGATTGTGAAAGAGTGGTTCAGGGAGCATGAGACATCATTTTCACACATGGATTGGCCACCACAGAGTCCAGACCTTAACCCCATTGAGAATCTTTGGGATGTGCTGGAGAAGGCTTGGTGCAGTGGTCAGACTCTCCCATCATCAATACAAGATCTTGGTGGAAAATGAACACTCAATACAATCTCAAAGAGACATAACACAAACGCAGAGTGAAAACAGCAAAGAGAAATATACAAAAACCTTCAAAATGAGACTCCATGAAGAAAGTGATCACAAAGAAATAAAAGAAGAGTCTTAATACGACTATAAAGACAAAAAATAATTAAATAAGCAACCACAAAGAGTTTCAATAGCCACAGATGCCAAACAACCACAACAAGACAGAAAACATACGCAGGGACTGAGGTTGATGGATTTGGCAAAGGACATGAACAGGTGTTCCCTCTGCACACACTCACATGCAAATTAAACCACTGACTTCAGGGAAGAGTTTAAAGAAGAAAAGCTGCAACAAATACTTCATTTCAAGCTTCTAAAAAAGACAATGACACTACAGATATGGGTTCTTATTGGTTAAGTGTGTTTCTGTGTATGCAGTGATGTACAGGGGTAGAAGACGTCCATCCAGAGTGAGATCAGAGTTTCTGATTCATTTGTTCTTTCTGGCTTTCTTGCTTTTCACTGAATATTGATGCTGCTGACGTCCAACACCTCAAATTTGACCCCAACATCTCCAGGTCAACACGTTCTACCAGAATATACAAACTATGGAGGAGGAACCTCATTTAGTTTTTCCGTCTTTCTGATAAAAAGTCCATTAAACTTTGAATACCTGAACGTCCTGCTGGAAAGAAGCAGCTGTAGGATTGTTTTTCAAATTCTTTCCAAAGGTCAGTTACAGACTCAGCAGCACATCCATAAAGATAAAAAAGAAAAACCAAAAGCAATCACAAAGAGTAACCCTAAGCACAACCACAACAACAACACAGAGAAAGATGGGAATGACCAAAATGAGACTCAAAATAGCCACAATGGAACAAACAACCAAAAGGAGACGCACAAAAAAAAAAAAACGAGACCCAAAACGACTGAAACGAGGATTAAAGCAACCTGAAAGAGACACAAAACACAGACTGAAGACTACAACAAAGATGAAATATAAAAAAAACAGTCAAATAAGACATATCACATAAATAATCACATAACAACTCTAAACGACCACAAAGACTCAACAACAACCCCTGAAGACACCCAGAACAATCATAAAGACACAACATAACCACGAGATGACACAAAACCACCAAAACGAGATTCAAAACAGCCACAAAGAAACGAAGAATAACCACAACGAGGCAAACAAAGGATCCGTTTGTGCTGCTCATCTTTAATCTACACAACCTGATGCCAGATATTCAGGAACATCCTGACGTCCACTAGATCCTGACGTTAAACTCAACGCAAACATTCAGTCTTTTAAAGAGTCAAGATCCAAGACGTGTGAAATACTGATACTCCTAGACCCTTAAGACTCACACAATAACTACTATTCTGATCAGGCATAACATTATGACCACCTTCCTAATATTGTGTTGGCCTCCCTTGAGCCTTCTGATTCATCAGAGAATGGACATGGGCCTTCTGAGGGTGCAATGAATGAATACTGCTACTGACAGAAACCACTGTAGATATAAATGTATGAACGCTTCCATTTCTTTACTGCACAAACTTATTCCAACATAAATATCGATGCCTGGAAGAAGACACAGCCGGAGGAGCTTCCCTAATGAATGCAGTAAGCGACTGATTTGATTGTGCTGTTTACTGCTGCTCTCTAATTAGCGCTGCATGTTGTTCTATGTGGAGCCACTTCGGTGCAGGGTTATTATTGTTTTTATTATTATTATTATAGGTAATGAGTATCTTCAACTTTATGATGCATGCGGACTCACAGGATGGAAAACAGCACAACAGTAGCCGGTCTGTGGGTGTTCAGAAGTTTGCTTCTGTCTGGAAGAATGATACTGAAATAAGGGAAATTATATATTATATATATAATATATTCTTTGGAGTCAGTCCCTGCAAATTAATGATCCATCCTGAGCTCCTTGGTGTTTTTGAGGAAGCTGAACTACAATATATGTACAATAATAATTTATCATGCTGTTAGAAAAAAAGACCTTCCACTTTATGTTACAACAAACTTATCAAGAACTAAAAGATGGTTTCTCATTTGAGAAATGTTTCTGACCTTTGCAAATTAGAAGAATAACTTTTCTTCTGTACTGTCCTGATCATAATGAGTTAGGAATATCTCTACATACATGAGGGAATGAAGGAAAGACATGGAGATGAGAATTATCTCCATCTGTGGTGTTCTTAATTGCAGGTATGTGAATGGTTCAATGTTATCTAATAGATCAGAAGAAAGTGTTGTGTCCATGCAAATTTATTTAAAAAATAACACTAAATCCAGCGAGATCTAAATCTACTTTTAGAAAAATATGTTTCAAAGTCAGTGACCTTGCTCTCAGGGGCTCAGTGACGTTGGAATCATGGAAACATCTTCTTCTACTCTGTCAATTCAGTGTCTTCAATAAAGTTGGAGGACTTCTTTTTCTCTTATATTTCTAGTCTAGTGTAGCCAGAATATGAACAGCTTCATGTTTCATTGAGGTGTCATTATGGAATTTGTTTCAGCCGAGAAAAATACTTCTGTATGCCAACCAATCAGAGACATTTTGATGTGAACTAATTTAACTCCACGGCGCCAAGATGACATGAAATGACGGCTGTTACTCATCTGTCCATCCCTACATTAAGCCCCGCCCCCAGACGATCTGATTGGCCTAGGAGATCTTCGCAGAAGTAGAATCAGAATCAGTTCCCAACGGAGAGACTCCAGATAAACTTTACAGAGTAAAACATCTCGGGGCAGGATAAGGTCAGGCTGGCTTCCAGGCAAACAGAGTTATGATGGATTTTATGACTATTAAAACTGAATATTAGAGAACTAAATAAAGCCATTGCCAGTAAAGGTAAAACTTATTTTATTTCATCATTTGTGTAAACTAACCCTTAAAAAAGCCGAGGCACAATAACTCCCAAAGTGCAACTATTTTGCAGCGCTTGAATTGAAAAGACCTGAGACGCCCTCATAAGTCTGAATATCAACTTCTACTAGTCCTTGGTGTAATTCCAGAGAAGTCTTTGTTAAGCATCGTATTCATTAATTTCCTTTTTATATGAATCCCCTTCTCCATCACCAGAAGCTCGTCTGCCCACTTTAATCTCCTCTCTCAGTGTGAAGTAGCTCCTCGTCGTCTCCTCAGCCGCTCTCATCGCTCCTTCATTAACGCCCTCCCTGGACTCCTCCTGTCCTCTCGCTGACTCCTCTCTCGCCGCTCTAATAATGCACCGACGCACACTTTCATGTCGCCCCTCGCGTCGTGTTTATTCCACTCTCCTTTCGAGCCGCTCGAAGGCCGGCTGTTATCTCACAGCGAGCGTCTCCTCAAACCCGTCGGAGCTCTGCACACGTGGCTTTTCATGTGGCTCTAAAGGAAGCCCCGAGGTAACACTCATGATAGCAAAGAGTGGAAAGTAGGGACGGAGCAGAGAGAGAGAGACACCTGAAGGCTGATTCATGACCGCCGCTTATAGAAAGGCAAGGGCCCCCGCAGGAACATATGCATACAGTATGTACGCATTCATTTCACAGCTGAGCCTGGAGCTTCTGTATTCTTATTTGTACAAGAACAAGGTTGGTTATTTGTGTATAAACCTGGACATCGTGGCCCCGTTCAGGCCTTGCATTAACATCCTTCCTGGGGAATCCAAAGCAACCAAGCGTGAAGTACCGGTGTGAACCATAAACTGTGTAAATATGGACAATGTGTCTCCTCTTCCTTGCCGAACTGACGCTGTTTTCCCGGGGATATGGGAAGCATCATCTTGCAAGTTTGATTAATATGTTTAATTAATACTACGCTCTGCTGTACCTCCACCAGTTACAAGGAAATGTTGGATTATACACTGGACTTGTTTTTTTATTTTTTTCCCCTAACTCTCACGGTCTGACAGGACTTTTTACAGAGCAGTTGGCAACTTGTAGTCGCCATTATGTCACATCGTGTTTCTATAAAAAACAGGATTTTTGTATAAAGAAAAACTTCTCAGAAAATTTGACACTTGAACATTCATCAACATTATATTAACTACCTAAAATGACTGAAAATATTGAAAAAAACGAGACATGTATTTTAGTGTTTTAGTTTGGCCCAAGTCCCGCCCACTAACATGGAGGGGGTGGAGCTTATGACCTATACTGCAGCCAGACACCAGGGGGAGCTCTGCTTGCTTTGGCTTCACTTTAGAGGAGCTGTTCCGTGTCCATCTTTATATACAGTCTATGGTGTGAACAAACCTTTTAGAGATAAAAATAATTAAAATCAGGATATAAACATGACTAAATGTAAATGCTGTTTGATCCGTAAATAAGCAACTGATTATTAATGAGATTCTAGCATCTATGGATGCAGCCAGCATGACAGGTTATAGACCTTAAAACCAAATCTATGAGCTGAAAGACAATCCATTTATTTATATGGTTATTCTGAACAGAGTCATACTGGAGCTTTAAAGCTTGCTCTCCAAGGCTGCAGATAATTTATTTGAGCACCCTCCACAACTAATGCCTGTTTCTTGGCACCAGCTACTGCAAACACTAACCGAACCGAGGTTAATCCCTGAATCAGAATGAAATACAGGTGAAAACATCCTTTAAGACCGAAGAAAGACTAAAACTAATTGATGTAGACTAAAAACTTGGTATTCACTCTGTTTCACAATAGCACTTCCTCTGGCTTTCCTTAAAGGCAGAGGAGAGTGCTATTGAAAACCAGAGAGGTGGAAGTCAACCCCAAGATAGAAGATGCCAGAGATGAGGTACTAAATCAGTTAAGTAGGTCTGTCTTTTGTTCTTCCCATATGGAAATCATCTTGTGAAAAGGCCTAGGTCCCGATGCATCCTTGGCCTGATCATCTAAGGTGGTCTATGTGATGCATAACAGACTGGGCCACGACTGAGGTCCTGCTGCCCTGGACCACCACCCTGCATGAGAAAGTTTGGACCAAACTCTTCAGTGTGACTTCTGTTACAGCCAAACAATCAAAATGAAGCATGGAATGACACAATCCACTGGCCCCAGTAGTCGTAATGAAGAGCATGGTTATTACAGAGGACACAGATGCCTTTAGTTCATTTAGGGAACAACATGGACTTTCCTCCGTCACCTCTCTCAGGACGAACTTTACATTTTTGCTCCATAAAGATCTAAATACTGCAGAGTTATCATCCCACTTTTCAGGCCGCCTACAGTTTGGATTAGTAAGCGTCAAAGTGTTGTTTAATCTTTTTTTAATTAATGGAACAAGACGAGTTCAAAATGAAGGTGGCTGATTGAGCTTAATGTACCTTACGGTGAATTAAGACGAAATTGAAACCAATGACCCCCTCTGATGAGGCCGTGCAGCGAGGACAACAGCCTGCTTACAGAGTAACAGCAGCATATATAATAAAATTAATAATGAAACGACACACTCAACGGGAAAAGAAAAAAGATGAGCTTAATGTGGCTTAATGAGGATTAATCAGCAAAAAGTAATTCAGAGTGAAATGAAATTAAAACCTAATTAGAAAGTGAGATCAGTCTGGAGCTCTGTGACTCCAGGAACACTCGACCAACGCCACATCTTGTCCTAGATCTGTCCCGCTTTACTCCCGGCCTGAATATGAAACACAGCGTCATGTCCGGTGGCAGCGTACAAGCTCCTGAACTCCTGCCTCAGTCCTCCTGCCTCCCACGAATCAGAGGACGGAGTGAAGCTTGAATTACCACGGTTCGTCATCGGGCCGGTGCAGCAGCGCAGCACTAACCCACAGTGACAGGAAATGCATGCAGTAAAAAAAAAAAAAAGCGAGACTCACATCAGGACACTCAGCAGCACATTAAATCCACAGAGTAGTTTAATAATAAAAAACCTCTTAGAATTGCGCCGATTGTTTAATTGTTCCAGAATGATTCATTCTTTCTTGTTCTCCAGTGGTGACACGCAAAATGCTTCACGGAAAACAAAGAGCAGAGAAGTGTGAAGTGCACTCCTTTTAGATTTACGTTCCACCAGTTGTTTCCCAGGAGACCTGCTGCCAAAACTAATTCTTCCAGATGAATCTGTCATCGAGCTTTTACAGACTTCAGGCAAAAGCTGAAGGGAGCTGCTACTGGTTAACATACTTCAGGACTCTCGCCAATTACAAGACGAGCTACAGACACAATAAAAAACCATGTGACGATGTCTTATGGTCTCTCTGGTTGTAGGATATTCAACCAAAAACCAAAGTGTTTGTAGCTGGTTTAGAAGAAGATCATTTTTTGATTCAAACCAATCTCCATCTGAAAGATCCCACGTAAAATCATATCAACAAATCTGACGAGGTTAGTCCACCTGCGAGGGAGATCAAAACATGACAACTCTGTTACAGATGACTAAAGAAAAAACTGAACAACAAATCTCAGTTTGGAGGCTGGAACCTGTGCAATACATTGGTTTAAATGTCTGTGAAGGTTCTCAGTCATCCAGGTCACGGTATATCCCAAATGAGCTGAAACAGCGGCGACTGGACTGATAGAGTATCTGGATAATGTTCTGCCACTCAGACAAGTAGCTTCTTCAGTTCCATAATAAATGGGTTTAAAAATGTGAGTTTTCAAAACGATCTTGATTTACAAAGATACAATAATATGATATTGAATCGAATCGGGACCTTGGACATCAGTAGCAACACCCAGCCCTAGTTTAGAGTCAAACTTAATGGTCTGAGATGCTGGGCGTCATGGCAAAGCTTGAGGAGTGATAATCAGTTGAGTCTTGGGGATGACAGTGAACATTTTCAGACTATTCGTCACCCTGGAACACAGAGCTCTCACCTCCACACTGCCGACCAATCTCCAAAGAAGCATACTGGCAGCTAGATCCTCCTTCTGGCTCCCTGATCTCTCTCCAAGAACTCTGCTTTTTGTTGTGCAGTGAATCATACAAAATGAGACAATGCACAGTTTCTCCTCCAAGGCCTTTGGCAGCAGTGTGTGGAAAAAAATTGACTGACGTGATTGAAGGAGAAGTCCAAACCCTGCATATTCACCTCACCTCCACACAGCTGACCAATCACAGCTTGAACCCAGTGTGAGGACAAACTGTCAGTTCTGGAAAGTCAAGCATCCTAACCCCTAACCCTAACCCTTAACCACCACCTGCGTCCGATAAAGTCCTGAATCACCTGATGAATGTCAAGCCAAGTCAGACAGTGTAGGCCGTTCCACTCCTTTACTGGTACAGATAAAGGCAGTGAACATTTAGTGATAGTGATGTATCAAAGTAAAAAGAAAACATGATAATATTATGACAGGTTTCATGACTTTTGTTTCGTTTTCATTTGTGATTTTAATCATGAGTTCATATGGAAACCCTGTGACAGCGCCATGACGTTGAGTTCTGAACATCTTCTGTAATCCTGTTTGGTTTTCCTCAAGTTTTCTTGTTTTCATTTTGAAAGTGTCTTCCCTGGTGTTTCGTCTCCCACTTTACTTCCCGTCTGTGTTTTCCCCTCCTTGCTGACTACGGATGCAAACTTGCATACTCTGTAGTTTTGGACTGCACAGGCTCATTTCAGAAGTTCAGACTCTGGAGGACGACAGGACTCAGGTCATTGAGATGAGTTTCATTCTGGGATACCTGGCTGAACACAAATTAAGTCCTGATGCATCCAAATACACATCCAGGCATTTGTACTGTACTTGGTCTGATTGTACTTTAAAGGCAGAATGAAACTCCATATGTGATGAGTTTCTCCTCCTCCCTCAGTAGTCTTTGTGTATTTATAGTCGTGTGTGTTGTACTTGTACCAATGTACTTCTGTTCTTCCCCGAATGTCTTCATGCTATGTTCTCCTCCTTCTGTCTCACAGTTTGTTTGTTTTTTATTGTTTGGACAATGTTTCGTTGGATTGTAGTGTTGGATTGGATTACTTTTAGGATTCCGTATAGATTACCCTGCCTTATTGTACCGTAGTTATTTCCTTCCACCTCATTCCTCCAGTGTCTTGTAGTGGCGTCCTCCCTCTTCCTTCTGCCTGTGACAGTCCAGTTACAGTTCAGTTTTGTTTAAAGGCCACGATGCACCAAGCCACCTGCCGACTGATTGCCAGTGTTGGACCTTCTGTGATCCTAGTTTTTGGGTGGTGTCCCACACCGTTGGCACCAGTCAAACCTCTGACTGCAGCACAGTTTTCATCTTTTGTTTTGTTTGTTTTCAGGGCTGAGCTTCACTCTTACTCAGTTAGCTGTTCTTCAGTGTCCTAAGCTGTCCTCTTCAGTGGGAACATTTTTGTTTAAAACTTCCTGCCTTAAGGAGAATCTCCAAAGTGGAGTGCCAGGCTTTAGTCAGACTCTAATGAGCTGCTTCACTTGCCAGAAGATCCACATGTCCCAGGAAGGATCCCCCGCCTTTGTTACGTGTTGTGCCTGAAACTAAACTCTAAAGACACGCAGGGATGCTCCTCGCTGAATAAATCAGCAGTTTCTGGTTCCTGTGGTGGTAAAAGAAATGTTAATGGTATTTAGCTGACTACAATAATAATTCCACCCGGTACAGTTAGAGCTTTTTTGTTTTTTGAGCCCAGTCCTCAAAGTTCAAATGATTTTTGAACTAAAACATAAATAAATTGCGTCTCAGGAAGTTGGATTCTTCTGTTCTTCTCTATGAACCCTCGTCTAATGTTTACGTCCAGCAGCGGATGTTCACAAACACTCAGTGAACCAGCGGCGTTTCCACCTGAAAGAGGCCTTAAATACGTCC
This sequence comes from Chelon labrosus, assembly GCF_963514085.1. Taxonomy (NCBI): domain Eukaryota; kingdom Metazoa; phylum Chordata; class Actinopteri; order Mugiliformes; family Mugilidae; genus Chelon; species Chelon labrosus. The sequence goes on along the minus strand of NC_140339.1, from coordinate 2,210,016 downwards.
CTGATCCACCTCCTCCTCCTCTTCGCTTCAGCACCGATTGATAAAGGCCGTGTCACCAAACAAAAATATCCTTACGAGAGCTGCTTTTAAAGCCTCATTTGAACCGAGACCTGAGTGTTTAACAGGCAGAGACCCCATTCAAGCCAACTTGAAAGGTTTCCAGAGACACATCTGTCTCCATGGTGATCCAGGGGCTTCAGCTAGTAAAACCTGGGAAGTCTGAATCACGGTGCTACATCTCTTCTTGTTCGTCTTTCCCACGAGGCCCACTGTGATCTTAATGTGCAGCCATGTCGCCGTTTACAGCGCCTCCAGGACCCAAGCACGGTTCAGTTCGTATAAAACGCTCTGATGGACAGAGTCGGAAGTTACACCGAGGCACCTAGGCAGTGGTAAAACTAAAAGGGAGAGGGCAGCAAGGTGGGGGTTTAAAATGGGAACTGAGTGCTTATGTAAGTGTACCGCTGCTGGACTCGGCTTAGCGAGCGGGAGGAGGGCGAGGTCGACCGGTGCAACCTTCTGCTTGAGCGCTCTGCTACACAACACATTTGGAAACTCTCAGGTGGCGATTTCATCTGTGTGTGCTTGCAGGCTCAAGAAAAAATAAAAAACGGTTTTCCAAAAAGTAAGCAAAACTCACTTTGTTTCTCACCCTAAGTACTGGTTGCTTTAATAATTCACCACCAAGTGGGATTCTGGGAAGTTGAAACAGCAAATATGGCCGAGGGTTTTTGTCTTAAAAGTGCTCCATTTTCTGAGAAGAGGAACATGGTGCATCATCAAAAATATAAATGTGACAAAAGGATTAATGGGAATACACAGGTATAAAGGTGTTAACAACTGGACTTGTAAAGTTTCTTGTAGACGTTTTGCAACCCAAACCCGAGTAGGTCCTTCAGTTCTAAATGACCGGTAGGGAGTTGAGATGCTAGTCAAGAAAGTTTCTGATGGGCTACACCCACAGATGTTCCTCTTTAAACCTCAACTCCCCATCAGTCTTTTAAAACTGAAGAAGCTACTTGGATGAAACGTCTTCAAGAAACTCTACAAGTCCAGTTGCCTTTCTTTAATGTTTTTGGATATACCATGACCTGGATGACTGAGAACCTTCACAGACATGTAGTGGAAAGATGTACAGATATAAAGTGATTCACTCATCGTCCATCAACAAATCAGTGTTGGCTTTGGTAGCAAGCAAAGAGGAAAAGAAGCTATAAAGAGATAAAGTCAGCCAAGGCGGTGAAGCTGTTGACTTCTATTCAAACATAATAAAGCAATTTCTCTCATTGTCCTGTCTCTTTGTGGCCGATTGTTGTTCTTAAATGGATGTTCCAGATTGCCAAGGTAACTCCAAATGTTTGTAGTGTGTGGACGAAGCTAGCTCTTCTTCTATTAGAAAAGAAAATAGAGTTGACGCCATGAACGCTCCATCTGGGTTCATCCGACGCTCCGAGGCCAAATCCAGACGTCGGATTATAACTCAAGTGTTCGCCATGTAGACAATCCTTTGTGACCCTTTTCTGACCAGAATACCACCTTTGCCCACAAGTTACATTAAATCTAAGTCAGCAGATGTCTTTAACATTTACCAAGCCTCTCGTTCTCTTTTCTTTCATTCAACAGAGCATTTCAAATCCAAACAAGAGTCTGCGCAGCACTTCCTTCTCTCTCTCACTCTTCAAATACTGCACATGAATTCCTTTACATGCAAATGCTGTCACGGTTAATCCATTGTGAGATTACCTTTTCATTGTTTCATTTAAAACGATGTAATCCTGGAGATATACACTATGTTCAGTTTAGAAGAACCACAGAGATCTTTTCATTTTAATAAATATTAAACTGAGCCGATAGAAGAAGAAAAATGCTTTGCTGCAGCTTTCTGTAGATTCTCTTCTCTTGCATTTGTTATATTTCCAAAGCAGTGACCTCCAAAATAGTAGAAAGGAGCGAGGGCCGACTGCTTCACCTTGAACAGAGGAAAGAAAGAAAAGAAAGTATCAAGCGCGGCAGAGCGCTGGCGGTGCCATGGCGAGCTCTGCCCAGGATCTTGTTTAAACCCTGACAACATTTGTTTGATGTATCAAAGATCACAAGCCGAGTTCGTACGCTGCCTGCTTCTTCTGTTCATGTGGTTTTCACGAAGGACACAAGTATGATCAAACGTGAGGAGGAAATCATGAACCGGAGAACGACGGAGGAGCAAACGAATGGCGACAGAATTTAATCTGATCAAACCGTGATGACGTTCGTGAGCTTCTGTTATGGCTCACTGGTTGTAGAGGTTGTAGTCACTGTGGTGAATTGGTTAGTATACCAAACTTTGAAGGTTTTCTTGTACTTTGCTCCAAGGCGTGCAGATTTACACTTTGTGTTTAAGTGGAATAAAACATAAAATATCAAGTTTATGCACCCTTAACTCAAAACATCAGTGGATTTTCACACAAGTTCTTAAAATAGAAGAGAACCCAACCAAAAATATCTGTCCAGAAGTGTTGCTATGACGGCAACGGACAAAGGAGCTTTCTGAGGAGCTCAGAAAATGAGTTGTTGTTGCTCATCAGGCTGGAAAAGGTTCCAGAACCATCTCTAAAGAGTTTGGAACCCACAAATAATCCACAGTCAGACAGATTGAAGACGACTGTTCCCCTCCACAGGAGTGGTCCACCAACAAAGATCACTCCATAATAGTCTGAGAGGTCCCAAAGGAACCCAGGGGAACTTCTAAGCAGCTAAAGGCCTCTCTCTCATTGGCTAATGTTAATGTTGATGAATCCACTGAACAACCATGGTGTGATGGACAAAGACACTGCTCTCCAAGAAGAACATTTCTAAACATCATGTGGACAAGACAGAAGACTATTGGGACAATGTTTAGTGGACAGATGAGACCAAAGTAGAATAGTTTGGTTTAAATGAGATGAAACAACACTGCATCATTCCAGCATCAGAACCTCATCCCTCCATCAAACATGGGGGTGCTAATGTCCTGGTTTGGGCCTGTTCTGCTGCATCTGGACCAGGACGGCTTGTCCTCATTGATGGGCCAATGAATTCTGAATTCTACCAGTGAACTCTAAAAGAAAATGTCAGGACATCTGTCCATGAGCTGAATGTGGAGAGAAACTGGGTCATGCAGCAAGACAACGAGAACCAAGAACACAAGTGGTTCTACAAAAGAACGGTTAAAGAAGAACAAGATGAATGTTTAGGAACGGCCAAGTCAAAGTCCTGACCTTAATCCAATAGAAATGTTGTGGAAGGACCTGAAGCAGCTGAACATCACATCAGAGTGTTGGTCTCTTATTTATCTCGACCCAACACCTTAAATGAGTTCCACCATCTGCAAAACCAACATCTGTCCTCAAAAAAAAATCAAGCCAGCTGCTTCTTCCATTTTTTTCTTACTTTGTTCCTTTCCTTTGTCTCAGCTCATGGTCCACCTCATTCTGAGTGGAAACAGTTGATTGCTAAATTGCATCCGCTCAGAAACACTAATTTCTCGATGGGCTGGTTGCCATGGAGCCGCGATGACCTCACAAGCCGGCGGACGAGAAGGAGAGCGAGTCTCATTAGAGTTGTCATTTCGACGAGAGCTTTCAAATTTCTCCGTACGGTGTTTGCTGTTAGTGGAAGTGTCCGCACTTAAAAAAATGGAAACAGTCCTCAAGAAATAAAACAAGTCCTCCACCTCCTCCACCTCCTCCTCCTGCTGCTGTATTTATTTGACTCTCCTTTCCTTCCTTCTGTTTTTCTGGCTCTCTATTTCCACTCCTCTCAGTGGAGGTGTTTTCAGCCCCCCTTATTTTTCTTTTTTTTTTTTTCTTTTTTAAATGAATTACCTCCTGATGCCACTATGCTGATTACAATGCATGTCTGAGCACCGGGATCTGAGAGCAGCGTGAGCAAAATCCAATTGTTGAGCGAGGACACACAGCTGTTAATTAAAAGGATGTGAGCGAGAGAATCAAGGTTACTGAGTCAGAGTGAAGGATGAGGGGAGAAAAGAAAGTCAGTGAGAGATTAGACCACTGTTGAGTAAATTTTTCTGGAGGTATTTTAAGGATTTACGTTCCCTAATTCTCCGAATGAGCAGATATGAGAGTCGCTGTTGTAGATTCTCCCCTCTTCTAATATTTGGATTTCATAATGTTTGATTCATGTTTATGGCAGATCCTTGCACATGGCTCGACCATCTGTCTGGCTCTGGCAGGGAGGCTGACTTCAATATAAATTTGAGAGAGGCAGACCGAGCTGGAAAGGCAGAAGGTCTCTACCATCAGTTTGTGAGACATAGACTACGCAGCAAAAACTCAGCTTGAACAAAAGTTTTAAAATGACGGATATATGACTTACAACGATCTGCCAACACTGAACAGGAATGTTTGATTTGCCAAGTTTTACTCTAAGGGTCAACAACATATTTTCCAAATCGAGAACAAGTTGGAAAATAAGTTCTACTCATTCTCCATCATTTATATTAAGCTTCCAAGACATCATCGATATCATCATCGATGGTCGACTGAGGCTTGAGCAAATTCTGCGTAAATGCAGCACCTCCGGTAACTTTATCTTTTCTGATAATACACAACCACTGACATCTGTAACAAAGATATTTAAGCAACATGTAGGTTAGCACAGCACCAGCTACTCATCCAATGGTTTTCCTTTAGCTGTGACCATTAAAGGTGGACGGCGGAACTGCTCCTCTAAAGTGAAGCCAAAGCAAGTAGAGCTCCCCCTGGTGGCTGGTTGTAGTATAGGTCATAAGCTCCACCCCCTGCATGTTAGTGGGCGGGACTTTGGCCAAACTAAAACACTAAAGTACACATCAAATAAATTATTTTCAAGGATGGTTTCAGTCATTTTAGGTAGTTAATAAAATGTTGATGCATGCTCAAGTGTTAGTTTTTTGGATAAGTTTTGGTTTAGTTCGTTATTTGACGCTAGAGAAACAGGATGTGACATAATGGAGAAAAAAAAGATAAAAAATAAATAAATAAATAAGTACAGTGTATAATCCAACATTTCCTTGTAACTGGTGGAGGTAGAGCAGAGCGTAGTGTTAATTAAACTAAAATGTGAGTGAGTCTGAGTCTGGAGGAAGTGTGGGCGGGGCATCGATAACGTGGCTCCACCCTCAGACCGTACTGATCAGACTCTGGCTCCAAAGTCGCAAGATGGTGCCGCCCGTATCTCTGGGCAATTATTTGGTTCTTACCAAGATAAAAAAAACTTAGATTTAGAGGCGTTAGATAATTTATCTTGTTTTAAGAGTTAATGTCTTATTTTAAATGTTCAACTTTACACTATAATCTTAAATCAAGAAATCTTGTCAAGTGAAATTATCTTGCTGCATGGACAGATAATTTCACTTGTTTTGAGTACCTTTTCCCTCAGATTTATTGTTTTTATCTTGTTTTCAGACGCCCCTTTTTTGCAGCGCAGTTTGGCCAGTGACAGGAAGTGGAGACTTGTTGTCCATATTTATATACAGTCTGTGGTTGTGATTGATTGGTTTTATTTACAGTATGAGGTGTTCTCCTGGCACCATTCAATAAATATAAAACACATTTTGGTCAGAGAGTACAGTGCTAATAGAAAGGATCATCTGCAGAGAAGAAAGAGTCACCAAAATAATCAGCAGCCGTCCTTTAATAATACACCAGTGCTTATTAAGAGCAGCAGAGCAGGTCGTGATGCTGTAAATGTCTAAAATCAGCCTCAGAGTTTAGACAAAAAAAAAAAAAGAGAAGCGACTGTAATTCTGTCCCACAGTCCCAGTTAATCACCCCCCAGAAATAGCCTTCTACAAACACTCCTCAGATTATTAGCGGTAGCTGTCGTTTCATTACAAACACCCACTATTTGATTAACACCTGTTTCTCCTCGATAATGAGAAAATGGAGCGTCGACCGACCCGCTGCAGACTCCATGTAGAGGGATCAGAGTTATTAATCTCCATCGGGTCATGTTTCCTGCTTCGGCGTGCAGACGTTACCGCAGCACACACACAAACAAAAACACAAACACATCTTCAACTCACGGAGGGACGGCGTGGACAGAACCTCACCCCCCATCCAATCACACAACATTAAAACCACCTGCTCACGGCCGTCCTTCCCAGCTCTCTCTGGAAATAACCAGCAGCAATTAGGTGTTGATGATTACATCGGTCGGGGCCACGAGAAGGTCGGGAGATGATTCAACTCCCTGATGCTGCTCATCACTGTCGTTGAGGAGAGGAAAGGAGAGGGCGGGAGGGAGAAAGGGAGAAAGGGAGGGATGGGAACTCAGACTGCAAAAGCCCCGGAGCTGCCTCCCCATTTAGGGGGACTTTGAAGGGGAGACTGCCTGGAAATGGCTTCGGCTTTGATGCAAAGCTCTGTGGATTTGTGTCAAATTGGGCCTCGCTGGAGCGGCCCCTCGCAGACTTCCATCTTCGGGCGGGCGAGCAAACACACACACACACATCACATCACTCCAGACGGGGCGGCGATTTATTTTAAACGCTGCTTCAGAGGAGGATAAACCACATTTCACTCATTAGAGCATCGAATAAGTCTGGAAAAAGTAAAATAAAATAAAATGAAATAAGGCCTCGGAGATGAGGAGGCGAAGCCAGGAGACCGGAGACTCTGGGATGAGATATAAAAGCAGCGCTCTGTAAGGTCACATGGAGCTCTAACAGAGGTACACACACACAGTGGTATCATTATGAAGGCATGTCCTATTAGCTCAGCTGGAGGGAAGCATCTCTCTCTCTCTCTCTCTCTTTTTCTAAAGGGCCTCAGCTCCCAGAGGGAAGAGTGCTTCAGCACAGCAGACGGACAGAAAGAGAGCGAGGGATGTGATGGATTCAAAGAAAAACTGGTACAAAAATAAAACAGCGTTGATGGAGGAGGAGGAGGAAGAGGAGGAGGCAGAGGAGGAGGCAGCATGTTTGGGTTCAAACAGTCAGGCACTCAGCTGAAATACCAAAGGCCTGAGAGCAAAGAGACATAAACTGCACCATGTCTTCCTTCACTTCAATTTAGCGTCGTCCACATGATGAAGAAAAAAAACAAAACGTCCCCATACGTTCATATTATTTATTTATAATCTGAAAAGACTAGCCTAGCATACCCAGACTCCACTACACGTGGAGTTCATTATAGTGCGGGTTTCAGCCAGAACCAAGATGCATGGATCTTCTGTGTGTATTAACTTTTGCTTTTGTTAGCGTCATGTCTGAGTCTTTTCCTAATCTTAGCTTAGCTTAGCTCAGGAACTTTCCTGTCCTCTAGGGAGCCAAGCTAACACTCGTGTTGTACTTGCATGTTGTGGATCAGTCGTTGGTAGCCAGACCAGTCAACTTGCATTCGCACACTGAGCCTGAAAAGCCACATTTTACTTACTATAATGTTAAAATGTGCTGCGATGATGTGCAGGTTATCCAAGAAGAGTCCAACAAAAAGTCATCCAAAAAGGAAAACCAGGAAACCTATGTACAGTTGAAACCAGATGTTTACATACACTGTGTTAAAAGACACATAAACATTTTTTCCTCACTGTCTGAAGTTAAATCACACTAAACCTCTCCTGTTTTAGGTCAGTGATCTGATGAAACTAAAGTGGAACTGTTTGGCCATAATGACCATCGTTACATTTGGAGGAAAAAGGGGGAAGCTTGTAAGCCCGAGAACACCATCCCAACTGTGAAGTATGGGGGTGGTAGCATCATGTTGTGGGGCTGTTTTGCCGCAGGAGGAACTGGTGCACTTCATAAAATAGACGGCATCATGAGGAAAGGACATTATGTGGAAATATTGAAGCACCATCTCAAGACATCAGCCAAGAAGCTTGGGCGCAAATGGGTCTTCCAAATGGACAATGAGCCTAAGCATACTGCCAAAGTAGTTACAAAGTGGCTTAAGGACAACAAAATCAATGTTTTGGAGTGGCCATCACAAAGCTCCGATCTCAGTTCCATAGAAAATGTGTGGGCAGATCTGAAAAGGCGTGTGCGAGCGAGGCGGCCTACAACTCTGACTCAGTTACACAAGTTCTGTCAGGAGGAATGGACCAGAATTCCAGCAGACTATTGAGAGAAGCTTGACGAAGGATACCCAAACTGTTTGACCCAAGTCATACAGTTTAAAGGCAATGCTACCAAATACTAAGGAAATGTATGGAAACTTCTGACTGAAGAAAGTAATAAAAAATTCTCTAAGAAATTCTCTCTCTCATTATTGTGGCATTTAGCAAATAGAAATAATTTTAGTAATCCTAACTGACCTAAAACAGGAGAGGTTTAGTCTGATCCAACTTCAGACAGTGAGGAAAAAAGGTTCATGTGTCTTTTAACACAGTGTATGTAAACATCTGGTTTGTATATACGTACACGCAGAACAGGGCTGATGAGGTAAGGAGACACAGCAGAAAAATCACAGAAGGAAGTAAAACCAATAGAAAGACGCAGAGAGAAGTAAAACAAGTATAACATAAATGAAAGCCCAAACTGAATAAAGTTCCAAAACTGAAACCTGTGGTATAATAACAATCTGAGCTCAAAAAACAAATAAAGACCAAAATTCAGTAGAGTGGTTTAGAAGCTGAGTGTGGCGTCTCCATGGCTGTCACCATCTTGGTAAGATCTAATTTAATCAGGTGAGTACTATAAAAAATCCTCCCTGTACAGTTGTCATGAATGGAGAAATTAGCTTTAGAAACCAAAACTGTTTTTACTCAAGGATGTCAACATGTTTATTTCTGCTGTAAAGTTGGACATTTTAACATGGAGGTCTATAGGGATTGACTCACTTTTTGGAGCCAGCCTCTAGTGGTCATTAGATGAAATGCAGTGTGTTGCACTGGACGTTGAGTTGGTTAGAGCCACCTTCTAACGACTTTCATAACCTCAAACTTAAGAAAGAAAAGGATACGATTATTTCTGGGAGGTCGCTTTACAAAATAAACATTTTAAAAAAAGCAAGACTTTTAATCCCACCCTCAGTCATGATCGGATTGTATGGGGATTCTGCAGATTTCATGCTTTGTCACTTTTTCAGCCCGAACTATTCTCTCCAAGTTAATTCTTGATTCTGCTGCACATGCACACCTCTTACTTTTTTATTGTTGCTGCTTGCGAGCTGTACAGATGTCATCCATCATTCTGATTTGGATGCATTTAGGCCTACATTATTGCATTACTCCTGCTCCAGATAAGAAATCCCAAACAAATCAGTGTGAAAGCATGCCGTGCAATACTTCAGCAGGGTTTGTTCGATCTTATCTTGGAAGGTAAGATTTATGTTTCGGGGCTTAATTTGGTAAAAAAAAAAAAAAAAAGTGAAAATCCAGAGTCGCCTGCGTTCAACTCAGGAGTTTTATTTACCCTCAACTCTGGTCAAGAGGCCAGTGTGAGTCGTCCACAGAGCTCCCAGTAATTTAATTAGTCTGTTTCAGAGAGTGACTGCAATGACAAAGATAGTGGAGAGAGATGAAGGGCCCCTCATTCATTCAATTTCCTCTCCCCCCTGCTTTATATGCCCTTTCACTTATTACTGCGTCCATAGAGGACATTATATAAAACACATCAGTCCAAGGAGAGCGCGGTGATACAGAGCGGTGAATCACCGTGTTCGAGGCATCGATCATTCAGAGTCTGATCTTACAACGGCTGTCAGAGTAAACGGAGAAGAGACGGATCAGCCGGAGGAGCCTCGACTTCAGAGTGACTCTGCAAGAAAAAAGCAATACTGATAACATTTAGGAAGAGCGCGGCATTCTGGGAAATGTGCCATCATCGCACCCAGAGTCCGATGACAGCACAGATATGAGTTTCGTATCAAGGTAATATGAACACAGAAGACGTGCTTGACTCAGAGCAGGAGGGTTCTGCTGGTTTAAACTTAGACTGAAACTAAATTAACAAATGTTTGAACAGTTATAAGTGTAAGTAAGTGTTTCTGGACTAAATGTTAACCAAAGGACTTTCTGCACAATGACAAAATATGCAAGACTTTTAATGTAGATTGTGTAGAACAGTGCATCTTAACATGAGGACTTTTGTGTCGCCAGCATAGACTGTATATAAATATGGACAATGCATCCCCACTTCCTTGCATTAGCCGAAGTGACACTATTTTCCCGGGGATACAGGCGGTGCCATCTTGCGACTTTGGAGCCAGAGTCTGATCAGTACGGTCCTAGAATGGAACCACACGGAGCCACAACATCGATGCCCCGCCCACACTTCCTCCAGACTCCGCTCTGCTCTACCTCCCCCAGTTACAAGGAAATGATGGATTATACACTATATTTATTTATTTTTTCCAACTCTCAAAGTCCCACAAGACCGCTCCACGTAGCGGTTGGCATGGCAATTTGTAGTGATCATGATGTCACATCCTGTTTCTATAGCGTCAAACAACTAGCTAAAGCAAAACTTCTCAGAAAAATTGACACTTGAACAGGAATAAGTATTATACTAACTACTAAACTACTAAAATGACTGAAACCATCCTTCAAAAAAATTATTTGATGTGTATTTTAGTGTTTTAGTTTGGCCCAAGTCCCGCCCACTAACGTGGGGGAGGTGGAGCGTATAACCTATGCCGCAGCCAACCACCAGAGGGAGCTCTACTTGCTTTGGTTTCCATCTTTATACTGTCTATGATCTTTAGCAGCAGAGTAGCTTGTACAGTATTTCTTTTAAACACAGCAGATAGGACATGCGGTGCCCCCTCCCATGCTGTAAAAGAACGTAATCCAACAACAAGTATGAAGATTACACTCATCCAGCACCGTCTGTATCCATTTCACTAGTGCGTGGTGGCAGGTGGGATCCAGAGCTTCTATAAAAAGGCTTTGCCTGCTCATCTCATCATTTCTGAGCGATCCCTCTTCAACACAGACAGACTCTTTCATCAGCCGACACTAGATCCTGCTTATGATGAAAGGCTAAAAGTGGCATTAGTTGCCTGCAACGGCTGAAAATAGATCAGCTCCAATTAGCCCCGGTGTTGCCCCCCTTTAGAACAACTGTGTCAAGCAGAATGAGCTTTGGTGCCCAGTTGGGACCCTCATGTCCTGCCAAGGGGGAAATCACTTGTCCCAAAAAAATAAAAAAGACAGAGGTCAGACAGCACTGGCTGCAGAAATAAATAAATAAAAGATGACAGACTGGTTTTAAAACAATCACAGAGATCTAAAACTGATCTCTCTGAGTCAGGACCAGAGAATGTGCAGCACCTTAAATAAACCAGAGCAGATGGTCTTACATTAGTTTGAAAGAAGATCGTTTTCTCATAATGCTGCTGCTGGTGGTGGTGACAGATAGACACTGAGGTGTTGGTTACACTGCTCTGCAGTGTTTGAGTTTAAACTGTAAGTAGCCCCGCTGGGAAACGTGTCCCAAAATATTGTTCTCAGGCTGGAAGCTAACGTATCAGGATGCATGCACAAAGTAAGTTTGACCTCCAGGAAATAAAATCTGACAAATTACATTATAGTAAGATCTAAATTAGGTTTCATGTACTTTCTGGTATTTCAAGTTTGGTTTTAGAATATAAATTTGATTTTCAATTAAAAAAGCAAAAACAAAAAAAATGCTAAAAAGTAAATTCATCTTTGGTCCTATAATGTTTGAAATAAATAAGACAGAAAGAGAAGTAAAAGAGAAACCAGTGGTTATTTGTTTCCTATAAAAGCAGAAGTTTTTGTAGAAGAAGAAGTAGTCTCCATCAGTGATTTCAAATCTTTTCTGTCGGTCTAAACGGAGCATGGACATGACTCTGGAACAATATTCAGATGTAATTTTAGACTTTCTCACACAAGGTATCTGGTCATCTGAATTTCACCACGGAGACTACTTCCTGGACCAGAGAGACCTGGACCAGTGGTCTCAGTGGTTTCAGTTTCAAAACTATTTTACTTAATTCTGAAAGGGATTCACACCAAACTAATATTCTCATTGGTTCAAGAGGTTTGTGGTGTCTCCATCATCTTCTTCCTCTAGTTTCTCTGTTTATCCAGCTCTTCTCTGTCATCAGACTTTTTTTTTTTTTTTTTAAATCCAATCAGCTTTTAGTCCTGACAGTAGCTTCTGTCCTATTTTGGATCTCCCTCACATGTGGGCTAATCTCGTGACGCGATGTGGCAAGGTTTGTTTCATGCAAAACCAGACTCGCAATAAGATTTTGATCAAAGATAAAATGGTTTGAATTTCTGAGTATTTTCTAATTTGATACCAGAGCTTTCAAATCAAGATCGATTTTTTTGCACCCAACCCTAGAATTTTATAGCTTAACGCTGATGTGTTTGTTCAGTTCAGGAGTGTTTCAGTGGTTCTAGGTAAAGATTCAGAAGGAGAAAGACTGTGAACGGCACACTGGGTTCAGTCAAACCTCCTCATCATGAAGCTGTTCTGTTACTCCCAGGTCTATTACTGAAAGCACAGCTAGAACAAACAGTCCACTTTTTGCAGGTGGAGAAGAGTCTGACTTGTCACGAACCGTAAAAAGACTTGGTGTTGTTCTGAACATTGAGGCCGAGGGAGACGATAAAGAGATTAAAAATAAAAAATAAAATAAAATAAAAAGCCTGTTCTGAGCAGGTCAAACCCTGTTTCATCACGCTACGCCTCTGTCCAGTTGACGGTGAGTCATCCCAGTCGCTAAATACCAAACGGCTTCTCACAGGAGAGATAAAACCGTCTGTGTCTGCCAATGAGAATGTCAGTTTACTGGAACCAAACACATCTCCGTCAGCAGCCTCTAAACGGAGGCAGTTTCTAATCTGAGCTGCTCCGACAGCGACTGAACCAAACACAAACTAAATGCCGGTGACATCCAGGGGTTTCCTGCATCATTGTTGGTCAAAGATGAACCCAAGGTGAGTTCGAATGAAAATACAGGCGTGATGTGCAGTTTGGTTGATGTGTCAGGTTAACAGAAGATGGAAGAAAAACACAGTTCTTGTTGGGGAATCATCAAACATACGAGTGAAGGCAACTGAAAGCTCAGAGGCAGCGGATATGTAAGGACACGGTAACTGTCGTTTTGAGAGCTGAAGAGAGAAAGTAGAACCGACATCAAAGCATCTGAAATTACTAACGAGACCACTCCCTGATCTGTCAGATTCAAAAGTTTGTTTAAAGGACTGAGGACTGAGCGCTGCTTGGCTCGGTGTGTTGATGCAAAGTAATCAAAGGATGTAAACGCTGGGCAAAGATGACGTTCTACATGTCTGGACAATTACAGGAAGTATTGGCTTCAGTTGACGAAAAACTGAAGTCCTATTTGTTGGCCATTGACGTCCCCAAAGTTCATACCTTGGTATTCCTCAAATAGTCAAAAATGACTCTAGAGCACGGAGGTCAGAATAATAACCTATAAGAAACGACAACTCCAGATTTTTTTTTCCATTTGTTTTAGGTCAAAGAAGAACACGTAAATTAGGAGAATGTTTGCATTTAATAAACCGTCCTTCAAGTGCAATTTGGGCACATTGCTGTCAGCTGTTTAGTCTCAGTGTTGTGTTCTGTCCACTTCTCTTGTGGACAAATTAGGACTAGCAGTTATTTTCATTGAAAAAACTGCAATCTCAGTGTGTAATTTTCACACTTTGCAAATTCATGCTGCAAGTGTCAAACATTCATGCCCTATGTTTGGCCCATGTGCTCTACATACACCGCCGCTGGTGTCATTGCTTGTTTGTGTTTTTATGGAGACAGGAACAAAATGAGGAAAGAGGAGTTTTTAAATTGTATTTTATTGTTTTCTTTGTTTTAAAATGCAGATGTTTGTATCTTTGTAATATTGATTTGAAAACTGCTATAGAATATTATTACTACTACTATTAGTAGTAGTACTAGTACTAGTAGTAGTACACAGCTAATGGAGCAGCATCACAGTAGGAGGCGTGTGATTCAGTTTTAATGGTGCTGGATGTCTGATTTATTCACCGCTCCAGGAATTTCTCCTCAGCTCCGAGTCTTTATTTGCTAAACTCAATCCAGTCACATCTAAAGGATTTGCATTTCATTCATTCTCACTCGTAAACTAAACATTTTCCATTTCCCTCAGACTCTATCCCGCTCTGTGATGTGCTATGGTTCTAGTCTCATGACCAAACCGTGCAGGGATAATCTGCTGTAAAACAATGAATGCCTGTTTGTTTCTGAGCTTTTTTATAATCATAATTTAATCCATTCAGAACAATATCGTATAATTATTTGATTCAATATAAACAGGTCTGCTCGGTAGGAAGACGACGCTCGAGCCAATAAGGGTACTTATAATCTAAAATGACCTTTTTTGAAGAAGTTCAGTATTCATCACCAGCCTTCTGCAGCTTCTACCGGTAATAAGAGGCCGGTAGCTCCATCCAGGTCCAATACAGCCTCTGTCTCTGTGAGAATTGTTCATATTCATCAATATTCCAGCTCTGACATCCGACACGGGAGCATCATTCATTTTTAATCTGAGCTATGCTCCTCTTTAAGAGTTGAATCTGAGGAGGCTGAGGGCTGAAAAGGATTTTTCCTGAAATCCAAACTGAGGGCGAGTCCGTTTCCCAGCAGAGAGAGGCGGTCGCAGCAGCAGTGATGAAAGCTGAGCTGAACCCCCCCCAGGACAACATACACGACACAGTACGCCATCCTTTTAAGATGTCTGAGTCACTGCCAGATGAAGGGATGTCATTTAGAGATTTCTTTGAAGAAGAAGAACTTTCTCTCAGCCAGACGCATTAAATTATTGATCGCTGCCTTTCTCTGAACGCCGTTCGGTAGACGGAGGGTTTGTTGCTTTCGGCCGACAGGTTTCTCTGTACCGTGTGATGGGGGAGAATAGACTTCCGGTGGATTTGTTCCTGTCTGACAGATGAGTGGCGGCTTCAGATAATCGACAACTGACAAATAAAAACCGCCACTGGTGATGTTTTGTCTTAGTTCTGGGAAAAACTCTTTCCTGTTTCAGGGTGACAGTGTGGATACCTCCAAGAAAAACTGACAATCAAATGGGTTTAACGTCCATGCAACGTTCAATAATGAAGAAAGGAGACCAAGCTGGAGGGCAGAACAAACATTTGTTGAAGTATTTTGACGATTAGACCGCCAGAGCTGAATACCAGACGACGAATTAAGATAAGGACAGGACGGCCGTGGAGTCTTGACGGCTTCCAGGTCTCAGCAACAACTTCCTCATTTGTTGGTGTTTAGGGCGTGGTTCATTATTAGTGATGACTGAAACCTGGGATGGTGTGACAGTTAACCAAGATCTGCAGGTGTCTGAGCAAACACTCTCCCTCTTCTTTGGTTTGGTTGAAATTTGATTTACATTTTGTTCTCTTATGCACGGTTAATGCTTCTGAGTCAATTTGACGGCGTACGTACGGCGACAGTACAACTACTAGAATTAAAGAGAACTATATGAATTACACTAACTGGTTGTAACATCTGACTTCTTACATCCAACAGAAAAATATCAAAAAGAAGGACAATTGCCCCCGAAGGACAATTTTTGTTGGAAGTGTAAAAGACAGAGGTGGGAACTTTCCTACACTGTATCTGGGAATGTCCTAAGCAGCTGGCAGGGCTGTACGATTCCTCTGACCACAGACTTGTTCTCCTTGGGGTGAAAAATCTCAAATACCAAATATTTCAAAAAGCGCATTTTCTGTTATCAATGTTGGACTCGTCACTGCATGCAGAATTATTTTGAGACACAGGAAAAGCTGACAAAGCCAGAGTCTGAAAGGTTGGGTTTGGATCTTGTTCCCACTCCAACAGCTCCTGGGTTTCCTGTATAAGTGTGACACACTGTGACTCTGTATACGTGACTATTATCATCGTACACTTTTTATTGCCCAATGTGTAAGTGATGTACATGCAGGAAATGAGGTTTGTGTGTTTTGCCTGTACATGGTAGCCCTCAGTTCTGGTTGTGTTTCCTTGTAATAGGAATTTAACAAACACACAAATAAAGAATTATACTAAACATTGGAGCGGTCAGCCAAATTTCTGTAGTGAAGACAACGAGACAAACAGTCCTGACGTGCTGTGGTCCCACATTTACAAAAAGGTCGACATCCCGTCGCGGCCTGCAATTACCTTCCTGAGCAGAGGCAGAAAAACAAAGCTGCAGGGCGGCTGACACTGTGGGACACAACCCAACCAAAATAAAGCAGAGACATGCATGAGTCGGGCTGTCCAGCGATGTGCGCTAACTGGGCTGGTGTTTGGCTGCAGATCAACAGTGCACACATAAAGAAAAGTAAGATGAAAAACAGACCGGAGCCCGCTCAGACAAATGTGGACTTGCAGCTGAAGGAATCTTGGCAGCTCCTCCAGCCTGAGGCGGCAGAATACAGTATCTGCCGTATCCTCCTCACATTTTAAGATGCATATTTAATCACGGCTCGCCACCCACCGCTCAGAAAACACCAGGGTCAGCAGAGAGGGCTGGCTGTGTACGCTCGCCACGGAAGATGAGCTTGGACAGCGTTTTTCTGCTGATTATCACGAGAACAAATTGAGCTTTAGGTGCGCCGGCTGATGTTGGAGAGTAGGGGGGTGGGTTAGCCGCTCGGGACTCCCGCTGGGGTCATTTAACAGTCCGACATAGATACCACTGAGCAGGACAAATCTAATTAATGCAAACACGTAAGTGGTTAAATGTGAGAATTATAGAAGAGCCATCACATGAAAACAAAGACAGGATGGAATTGTACCAAGAATCTCTTAATACTGAAACTATTTTACCAAACAAAAAACAAAACTTCTTCTTTTCTGCTGGAGTGATTATCAGTACAAAACGTACAAGGCAATGGATGCAACAGCTTCTAAGATACTTCATACTGGCCTGACAAACACGGACAAATATCGAGAGCATGTTTTCAGCCAATTAAAGTGATTTATTAACACATCAGATAACGAGATGTTCTATATTGTCCCGAGCAGCACAGACGAGGTAGACGCAGCGCCGTGGGTTAATGATGAATTAGTCTCCAGTTCTGCTGACAGACACAAAGAGTCAGACGAGTGAACGCAGAAACAGCCAATTAGACGGCCAAATGAATTCCTGCAAAACCTGAGATTCCCTTTAAAATAAGTGAGAACGGTGCGAATACATCTCACACAGAAGATATGACTCAGAGCGGCAGCAGCTGTTGTTGCTTTGTGTTTGCGAGGACATTCCCACACAGCAAGGCGCGCCGAAACAAATGAGCAGGCCGACGTGGGCTGAGAATCACATCTGAGCAACGGTGACCTCTGACCTGTTCCATCGCCGTGAACGTCAATCCCCTTACAAGGAAACGTTATAGAACAGGAAGCGCGGAAACCAACGTCATCTGAGGAAATGTCACGATGTATTTTTGTTTGTATTTGTAGGTCCAAAAGGCGAGTGTCAGAGTGTCAAAAGTGGGTTTCATGAGAACATTTTCTCAGCCCACACGCTTTTTATAAAACATTTGAAATCTTTCGCTGTCTTCCTCAGTTTATACACTTAAAAAGAAGTTGTTCAAATAAGAACTAGAGCACACATATCTGTAAAATATGGTTTTGTTGGGTTGATTTTTACTGTTTTAGATAGATAGATAGATAGATAGATAGATAGATAGATAGACAGATAGATAGACAGATAGATATCCCAAGCGGCAACGTTAAAGGCCAAAATATGAAGCTGCTGCAAAAATATGCAGTTCCTCTAATGTCCACTAGAGGCAGGCGACAACAGTGACTCCATCCCATTGACCTTCCTGCTGAAATGTCCAACTTTACAGCACAAATAAACATGTTTTATTAACAGTTTTTGGTTCTAAAGCAAATTTCTCCATTTACGACATGTGTTATTCCCAGAAAAAAAAAACTTAAAGTACAGGTGTGAACACTGATCTGGTGTCAGTCCACATGTGGAGGTGGTCTGGGACACATTTGGCCTAGTTCTTTTGGTAGTGGGAACGAGGGTCACATTAAAGAGCACCTACTCAACAGGGCTGATCTGTGGAAGAGGAGTTTAACTCATTGTCATTAATCCAGCTTGTTCCAAAATATGGATCATCTCCCCAAGTCATGGCATGCACACAACAAACAGCTATTCTTGGTTCTGATCCAACGGTAGGTGGAGCTCCATTAGAGCAGTTTCTACTGACCACATGATTTGCAAACAGAGCCCAAAACTGAGCTCAGATCTCAAGTGCTGGTTGGGGACGGATGTGAAGACACCAGGTGTGAACACAGGTACTTAAAGATGGACACCGATGGCCGAGTGACAAGTGGGTGTCCTCACAGGTTGCTAGCCGTCTTTAGCCTCAACTCCACTCACGCTCCACCTCTTTGATCATTTGTGAATCAGTTGGGAGTTATGTGGAGTCAGGCAAAGATGGAGACGGCCGGAGACACCACATTGAGCTTCAAAACCACTCGTCAGGAATCATATCCCCATTTGTTTCCAGCTTTATTGGGCCATTAACATTTTACTAAAGTCCCACATCTTAAAGAAACAAGGTTCCAAGAAGAAAGAAAATATGTATTTTTATGCAGTGGCGAAATGCTGTGAATAAATATGCTGTCATATATCCACAAAGTGTGGGTGAGACTTGAAAACAGCAGAGGACATTACACAAGCATCCGGTGGAAGGATAAGAACGTGACAGAGCCAGCTGCTGAGGAGAGGTGGAGCCTGGTGATGAATGAGAACAGGAAGGTTTCCAAAGCTCAGGTGTAGTTATTATAATTCTCCTCTGTGTCGCCTCAGATGCAACATGACTGAGAGTGACTTCAACAGCAATCTGGAAAGTAATCAGGCCAATTTGTTACTGAAATGACTCGGGTGCCGCTGGAGGAGAGCCGGTCTGAAATCAGCTGAGTGATTTGTCACGCTGACAAGGAACGAACAACTACAACTGACCTGAAATGTAAAAGAAATGTAAATGAGAACAGGAGATGAATTTGCAGGAACAGAGATTCCAGAAATTTAAAATCCCCCTTGACAGCTATGCTAATAACTAAATATACTTGCTTCATGAAGCTGTTTGCTCTTCGTCCATCTCTTTGTAGCTGACAGTTGGTCTCTAGCGGCTCTAGTATATTTCCCAGTGAAACAAGTAGAACATAATAATATTGCTAGGGTATGGATGGAGCTCGCTCTTCTTCTATTTGAAAAGAAAATACAGCCAACGTTGGCGCCGCTCCCTCTGGGTTCACCCGTTATCAGCATGGTCAACTTGGTGGTAGGAACCAAAGTGGTCGCGCCCATTGGTCAATTAGCTGACGTTAGTACCGCCCACTTTATGTCTCCAAAGTATTTTTGTTTTTCTTCTATCATCATTACAACTCTCTGAACGCTGGTCTTCCAACATGTACACCACAAATATTCATCAATGATATTAAAGGACAGAAAATTAACATAAAATTCTAGAGATTATAATGTTTGGAGCGTTAAATTGGTTTAATACAGACTAGGGCTTGAACTACTTTAGACTTTTTTTTTTTAAAGTCGACTATTATGCGGTGAAGGTGAGGTCGAAGTCAACTAGTCGCAGATGACGTCACTAATAAAAACACAGTAGAGCGTAATGCTTTACAACAGTGAAATCTATATTCTTGACCTGAATACATATTGTAGCGTCTAGTAGCTTTTCTGAAAGTTTACTGAAGCTTGAACACGGGCTACATCAACACTATAAACACCTGACACTTCTAATTTGCATCTCTCGCTCTGCAAACTCTCAGCTCTACCGTAACTTCCGTCTCTCTCGTGGTGCATTCACTGACATCCAGGACAAAAAAACGCTCAATAACCACAGCAACAATGTCAGCTAATAGAAGTGAACATAAACACATGAGCTTATCAATACTGTGCGCTGCTGATATGCATAAAAAGTATTTTATCCCTAATGCCATTGGCATTCTTTACACAACCAAGTGACCAATCCACATGTAGTGACTTGAACTGCCATCCACTGTCTTACTGCATTTATTATTATGTCAATGTAATGCTGTTTGTCTGTATTTGTAAACTTTGGTATTTTAGCACTGTATGTCCTTTGTGTTGGTGAGCCGAAGCCAAATTTCCACCTTGGTGGACGATAAAGTTTTATTCTATTCTATTCTATTCTATAGCCTAAATAAGTCGGCACCATCAGTAGCATTTAATAGTTCTCCACAGTGTGTTGTTAGATGGGATAGTGGAGGCGGGTATATCTATGAAGCCTGCTCCATGTACTGCAGCTGATAACTTTGTCAAATAGTTGATGTGCAGCCTCCTTCTCTCTGAAGTTGTTAGTTGGCTACTGTATATCTACATACACAAGGATATTATTTCTCTGCGTTTAACCAAGACCACGTCCCACCAGCTTTAGATAGTTGCAGGTTGATGTTCTGTTCACAGCACATTTACCATGTTTATGTGTCACCATGGACACAGTGGGGATCGAACTACTGACCTCAAAGCCACTTCTACAGCCACCAGAGACATTCCAGGAGAAACTGCAATGCTAGGTCGATGCGTGGAGCTCCTATTCCGTCTCCTTGGTCCACAAATCTATTTAACATATTGGTTTTGGTATTTTTGGACGCATTAGATGTTAAACTGATAAGAACCGATGCTGCACTCGACCGAGAAGTGTGTAAATAGGGTTCATGTGATCATCCATATCATTATTATATCATGGAATCCTGCAGTTATCCACTCCTACCTGAATGAACAATTCTCCAACCTGCCTATGATTCCTCTTACATTTTCAAACTGTCATGTAACATCATCAGTTTGTATCATAAGATTCCTCATGTACACTTTAGTCAGATATGTGTATCTATGACAGATGTATGTTTATCTTGCTGTTCTCTTCTCTTCTCTCTTTGCTGTTCTCTTCTCTCTTTCTTCTGTCTGTACCCGGCTGGCCTTAGGCAGATGGGTCCCTCCATATGAGCTGGGTTCTGCTCGAGGTTTCTTCCTGTTAAAAGGGAGTTTTTCCTTGCCACCGTTGCCTTCAGGCTTGCTCTGGGGGTTTCAGGCCGGGTTTTTGTAAAGCGTCTTGAGACGATTTGTATTGTTATTGACGCTATATAAATAAAATTGAATTGAATTGAATTGAATTGAATTATTACACCAGAGAAAACTTTTCTTAACTCTCACAGAGCAGACTGAGACCGATGTTTGTGTTTCTTTCTGGACTGAACATTGCAATTACAAAAGGAAATGAGCCTAGAATAATTCTGATCGAGGAATCTATACACCAAGTAGACCTTGAAGTAGTTTAATCTGACGTGCTAGCAACATGCTAATCGACAGCAATCATGCAATGCAAGTAAACATTTATGACAAGCAGCTGCACGTCCCAAAAAAAGCAGAAATGAGCAAGACACAAATAAAGGAGGACCAGCTGAGGCAGAACAAAGTTCAGTGGCAGAAGCAGAACAAGCTGCAGTCCAGTCGGTTCAGCTGAGAGACATAAAGCTTCCTTCCTGAGCAAATCTTGTTCTGTTACTTTTCCTGAGTGTTTCTGAAGTTTGTTTGCTACAGAAACAGCGTCGTCATTTATCTTTCCTGGCAAAACAATGGAAAAAACCCTGGAGGAATAAAGGCCACCTACCTGCCTGAGAGCCTGTTACTGTCGGACCTCAGCGCCGAGAGACTGACGGATAAATGACCAACTCCAGGTTCAGCTGTTTGGGTCTGTGTAGGAGACACAGCAACACAGAAGGTAAGATTTAAACTTTTAACTAATTTATTAACTTCAGTTCTGTAAAATACAGATGACAGAATATACAGTATGTTTCACAGCAGACATTTGGGAATGTTTGTATCATGAACAGACGACCACACAACAACAAAATACGCAAACACAACAGAACAAGAGACAAACTGATAAAATAAAAGCAGCACAACATCAGGGACTGCTGCTGTTTGTCCAAATGAGAATTTACATAAATAAAGTCATATTCTCAAAGATTTTATTAGAAATACTATGACTCAGAGCAGCAGCTGTTCAGTATCTCAGAATAACATTTCACTGACTGAGGCTACAGCTCACTGATGGAAGTACAGTAATATTTACAGCATATTATATACAAAGAAATGTTGTTTTAAGTCCCTGCTAATGTAATGCTGATGTGTGGTTCAGTTCCTGGTTTAGTTTAAATAAATCAGGGATTTGTCTCAGTCTGATCTTCACAACACGTGGACAAAGGAGCTTTCTGAGGAGCTCAGAAAAAGAGTTGTTGTTGCTCATCAGGCTGGAAAAGGTTCCAGAACCATCTCTAAAGAGTTTGGAACCCACAAATAATCAATAGTCAGACAGATTGAAGACGACTGTTCCCCTCCACAGGAGTGGTCCACCAACAAAGATCACTCCATAATAGTCTGAGAGGTCCCAAAGGAACCCAGGGGAACTTCTAAGCAGCTAAAGGCCTCTCTCTCATTGGCTAATGTTAATGTTGAGGAATCCACTGAACAACCATGGTGTGATGGACAAAGACACTGCTCTCCAAGAAGAACATTTCTAAACATCATGTGGACAAGACAGAAGACTATTGGGACAATGTTTAGTGGACAGATGAGACCAAAGTAGAATAGTTTGGTTTAAATGAGATGAAACAACACTGCATCATTCCAGCATCAGAACCTCATCCCTCCATCAAACATGGGGGTGCTAATGTCCTGGTTTGGGCCTGTTCTGCTGCATCTGGACCAGGACGGCTTTTCATCATTGATGGACCAATGAATTCTGAATTCTACCAGTGAACTCTAAAAGAAAATGTCAGGACATCTGTCCATGAGCTGAATGTGAAGAGAAACTGGGTCATGCAGCAAGACAACGAGAACCAAGAACACAAGTGGTTCTACAAAAGAACGGTTAAAGAAGAACAAGATGAATGTTTAGGAACGGCCAAGTCAAAGTCCTGACCTTAATCCAATAGAAATGTTGTGGAAGGACCTGAAGCAAGCAGTTGATGTGAGGAAACCCACCAACATCTCAGAACTGAAGTGGTTCTGTTCTGAGGAATGGGCTAAAATTCCTCCAAGCTGCTGTAGACCACTGATCAGCAGTTACCAGAAACATTTAGCTGGTGTTATTGCCCCAGGTCACAGCAGATTTGTGAGTAATTCCTGAAGCTGTCAGGTGCATTTGAGGTTTTTTACTTTGCTTCACTCAGAGAAGTTGAACTTTGTGTGTCAGCGGTTGTTAGACAGAGTCAAACCTTTCTCCTCTCCTGCTCTGACTTCCCTTAATGCTGCTTTTATGTTAATAATGTAACAGATCGTATAACTTGATGCAGGGCGAGTCACCGATGTGGCATAAAATGAAAAATTAAAAAATAAATAAATAAAAAAGAAATCCACTCCATCCACTGGAGCAGAATTAACAGTAAAGTGCAGCGTGGCAGAGTTTCTGACTGCTCAGCACACTGTTCTGGTCTCATGTATGTGAAGGAAAACTGTGATTACAGCATAAAACATGGAGATAAATATTAACACAGAGTTACTGTCAGCTTCAAGCTTCAGCGTCCACATGACGACCAGAGCAGCAGTAAAAAAACTAATCATATTCACTCATTACACTTTCACCTCTTCAAACCAAAGAAGAGGAAGAAGGAGGGGGAGGGAAAGGAGGTGAAGAATGAGGAGGAGAGCAATTACAATAAAGAAGAGGGAGCAGACAAAGGAGACGGAAATGGAGAAGGAGAAGAGCAAGAACAAGCAGAGGGATGTGGAGAAGAAGAAAAGAAAGAGGAGGAAGAGGAGATGAATGCGGGGTAAAGGAGAAGAACAAGATGAAGGGAAAAGAAGAAGATGGAGGAGAAGGAGGAGGAGGAAGAGGATGAGACGACGAAGAAGGAGGAGATAAAGAAGTAAAATGACGACAGGACAATAGGAACAAAGGAGGAGGAGGAGAAGATGAAGTAAAAGGAGAAGAAGGAGAAGGGGCAGAAGGAGGAGGAGGAGAAGAAGAAGGGGGAGGTTATAAAGCAGAAGAAGAACAAGAACAAGAAGCAGAATGAAATGAAGGAGGAGAAGGAAAAGGTGAAGTAGAAAAAGGAGAGAAGAAGTAACAACATGAAGGAAAGAAGGGGAAGAACTGGGAGGAGGAGAAGAGGAACACGAGGGACAAGGAGAAAAAGAAATAGAAGCGAGAAGGAGTATGAGGAGAAGACTAAGAATGAAGAGAGGAAAGAAGGAAGAAGAGAAGAAGGCAAAGGTGGAGATGCAGGAGAAGTAGGGGAGGGAGGTGGAGGTGGTGCAGTAGAAGAAGAAAAAGGAGGAGAGGTGAAGAAGAAGGAGGAGGAGGAGGAGAATAATAATAAGGGGGCGTATAAGAAGGAGGAGAAATAGGAGAAAAAGAGTAAGAAAGTGAAGGAAAGGGGAAAGAACAACAAGACCGAGAAGAGGAACATGGAGGAGGAGAAGGAGAAAAAGTAGAAGGAAGATGGAGGAGAGGAAGAACGTACACTCGTTTGTCTGAACAAGAGGAGAATAAGAGAGTGGTGTCCTGCATTAATCTGTGTCAATCAGTTTTCATTTGAGCTGAGTTGGTGTCAATGAGGAACTCATTAGAACCAGATCAGAGGAAATAAAGGTGGCGTAGCACCGACGGAGAAGGAGCACCAGGAGCTCTAATGGAGCCAGCATGTCAGGGATGAAACGGTCTGAGAGACATCATCTGGAGGACGGAGACGGGACGGACGCTTTGATCCTGAACGAGTCACGCTGCAGAGACACAAAGACGGCAAACGACGGCGAATATTCATGGGCAGCGTATCCATCAAAACACAGATGAGAGAGATCAAATGTATGTCTGAAGGTTTCCTGTCAGAGGCCAGACGATGAGACGGACTGGATTATTAGATTAACGAACATAAAACTTAAAATAATCTGCATATTGATCAGTGATGAAAGGAGGATGGATGGATGATAGATGGATGAATCAATGGATGACGGATGGATCAGTGGATGATGTATGATGGATGGACAGATGGATGATGGTTGGATTAATGGGATGGATGGATGGACGATGGAGGATAATGGATGGATCAGTGGAGGGATGGATATCAATCAATGATGTATGATGGATGGACAGATAGATGATGTTGGATTCATGGAGGATGGATGAATCAATGATGCATGGATGGATGATAGATGGATGAAGCAGTGGGTGATGTATGATGGATGGACAGATGGATGGATAGATGATGGAAGGATGGACAAATGGATCACTGGTTGCTGAATGGATGGATGGATGTATGTATGTATGGATGGATGGATGGATGGATGGATGATAAGCAACAGATGAATGGATGATGTATGATGGACAGATGTTGATGGATGGAGCGATGATGGATGATTGGTGGATCAATGGACTGATGGATGATGGATGAATAGACACTGGATAAATGTATCCTGAATGGATGAATAGGTGATGGAGGGATGGATGGATGCTGGATAAACGGATGATGAATGATGAATAAAAGATGGATGAATGCATTAATGTGGACATTTATGATGATTTGTGTCTCCGGATCACGTTACAATGTTTTATTGCTCCAACAAATAATAAGTTAATCATAATAATTAAGTGTTTATTTCAATCAAAGAACAAGAAGGTTCTTAAAAAACTAACAAATGTAATAAATTGGGTTGAGTTTATCTCTTTTTGTTGGTCTGGTACATTAACCTATGTTAAACGCAGTTTATTTTCTGGTTTGTCCGTTCCTACAGACTCTAACTGAGATAACTATGTTGTGTTGCTTGTTATATTTTCATCCATCCTCACGGCCACAAAATGTCACAGCAACCGCTCACAGTCCACAGCAGAGCCAGAGAAGATACTCCTTCTTATCGGGCCATGACAGACTATTTTCCAATACGACCCAGTACAACAAGCTCCATCTGTCTCGGGGCAACTGTAGCTACAGCAGTTTATTGAACGTCGTCATCGGTCAGTTGATTCCACAAATACTGCACCAGAGACAGAAGAAGAACCGAGGGAAGAAGCTCTGATGGAGCAAACGTCACAAACGGGATCAAGTAGCGTAAACCAGAGCTTTAGACTGAGGCCAGCGTGGAGGAAATTTAAAGTCCAAACTGCCAGGTGGCTGCTTGACTCTCAGGTTTATCCATTGACTCTCATTCAAACACCTGTTGCACAAGATGGACATAAAGTTGCGGTTGAAGAAAGAGATTAACCACTCTCTTGCTCCGTGAAGAATATTATGCAAAGAAAGAAGCACAGAAAACATGGAGTCATGAAAAACTTTTGTAATGACTGGTCAACAAATTCTTCCAAGTAGGGCTGCAAACAAAGCGCCAACGTAGTCGCATAAATACCTCAATTTACAACGAAGCCACTGAGGTGTTGCAGCACATACATTCATTCCCAGTCATTGTGGCTCCTGCTGTCAAGTGTTGGAAATCTGAAAAAAGCCTGAAGTGCGTGAATTTGTCAGACGCTAATCAAAAACGCTATAAATGAGCATGTCAACAGAAAATATCAGACGACTTTCTGGCCTCAAACCAACCAGACAGCAGCGTCAGTGGTTTGATTATTCTAGTATTAGTGTCTTAGAGTCTTCGCTGTGTCCTCATTGTTGTGTTCCAGACAAGAATTCAACGAAGACTTGATGCTAATGGCTAGTATGTTAGTACTGCTTTCCTGCACATACAGACCTATAAAACATTATCTATCAAGGAATAACACTGTTACACATGTTTCTTCTAATTTTTTTTCTACTATGTTCACTTCAGCTTTTATTAGAATGAAGAGTGAAAGTAATTACTTGGGAGACAACTGCTATCACTGTGCAGCACAGAGTTAAATCCAGGATTGAAGAGGGTAGAAAACACTGGCAGATCATTAATTCAGAGAGACGTGTCAAGAAAAGAGAAACTTTCACCCGCTGAAACTCACTCATTCATTACACACTCTCAGCGTGTTCTTGTATTACTGCAACATTTATTCCATTTGTGAAGCTGTTACACGGCGCTGGTTTTGTTCCCCACCTTTTAAAACAAGCAGAGGAGGAGGATAAGGATGAGGAGAACAAGTAAAACGCTCACAGGAAGTTTAGAAAGACGGCCATTTCCTCTTTTATCCCTATCTAGATTAGATGACCACCCCTCTAGCGAAGAAACCTTCATTTGCAAAAATAACCCCGTTCTGTTGTTCCTCCAAGTTTCTACATTGGCAGTCAGATTTAAACACTCTTTTGGACAAAGACAACTCCTTTTTAGCCTGGACGGACAGCCAAGACCAAGAGACAAGCTGCATTTTAGCCTTTAACCAAGTTAGCATGGACAGGCTCTTTTAGTCCTGTCACAGTAAACCCAGCTAACCCCGCTTGTTATCCCCCTCGTTTCGCTTTCTGCTCAGGTTTCCTTTGACCGCCTCTGATCCCCTCGGTCACTTAGCGCATTAATAAATCAAACTGAGCGACTGAGCAGACGGTTCAGGGATGCTCGGACGTTGGCAGAGAGAAGGGATACTCTCCTCTCCGGGATGTGACCGCCCTACTTTCTGGTCCGGCAGAAAAGAGGCGCTCTGCAGTGGGACTGCAGTGGGAGTGAGAGGGTAATTGTCGAGAGAGCAAAGCCGAATGAACTCTAATTAGGACACGATTAGGGATAACTCTCACAGCTGTAGAAATCCATTAACCTTTAATCGTACAGTTCATCACACACTGGAGGTTTCAGTAGGACTGTGAGTATATGTGTGTGTGTTCAAGTAATGGGTATACGAGCAAATTCTTCAAGTTGCTGTTTTGCACTGCACGAAGTAATTGCCCTCTGTATGTGCACAGTCATTGCACTGCTTTTGTCCACAGCAGCCACAGAAAAGAGGTTTTGTAATTTTTACTTAAACTATTCAACCTCTTTTATCTATCTTCAATGTATGATCCAACCTTACAACTGATCAAGGACAACACAGCAGGTTGATATAAAACTCTGGAAAGGGATATGTAGTCCAATCCAGGGATTTTTAAAAAGATCGGTATCGCATCCGATCTGATCTGATCAGTATCAGGCTTCAGCCAAGCCTGATCTTTTGTGGTTATTTATTTTAGTTGTGCCATAAACCAAAATCACATCCTTGTAGTGTCAAAGCATCTTATTCCTCCTTGTTCCCAAGGGTCAAAGCTTCCAAAAATCCAAGAAGAAGAAGCAAAATCACTTGACCAAACATGTCTGCTGCTTGGAAGAACTTTAAATAGTTGAACGTGGATGTTTGGTGAGGTGGTAGCAGGAGATCATCATTCAATACTACCAACAATAAAATGACTAAACAGACTCCATGGAGTCCACTCAGTCAAAGGCTGAACCCAAACAACAACAACAAACACTGAACGTTTAAAAGAAGAGAAAGGTTTCCTGGAGACAGCGTCAAGGAGAAACATCTTCCAGAGAGGGTTAGGGAGTTTATGGCAGCGTTGGATGACCAGAACATTTCTGGAGCAGAGAACACAAGGAAGACCAGGAAAGACTAGGAATCTCCACTTAGTTTATTTAAGGTCAGATCAGGACTCGGACTGGTCGATACACAATATTAAAAGATTGGTATCAGATTGGGTGGGTAAAAAAAACTTGATTGGGACATCTCTAACATGTAGAATCGGAGAAATGTCAGAAAACTATGGAAAATAGCCATCAAGTGGTAATAAGACTGAATTATTATCCATTTCAAAATAAAGTCTGATTCCGATTCTGATTCTGAAGTCACAACAAACCAACACACATGACTGGAGCTGGGGAACAATCATTAAAATGATCTCTGCAGCTTTGACTAATCATTCCACCTGTAATAGATGGGTTTCCTGTCGAGGACGCGTACGCAGTAGAAGGTGGAAAATGTAATCCATCTAACTATCAGCAGACGTGGCCTTTTTAAAAGTTGAAACCGATGCTTTTAATTGGAGAATCCGGCCAATCGGCAACGTGGCTGCAATCAGAACTAGGAGAAAATAGACTCGACTCCTGGCACCACGTTCAGAGTAGAAGCCTGGCCATGAGGTGAAGAATTGAGACGACAAATGAAACATACAAACAGCTCAGAACATAATAATAATAAAATAATAAAACTTCACATGTGAAAACAATCACACAGGCAAGAAGTAAAGCTGATAAAAGAAAAGAATGACCTGACACTAGCAGACAACTTACGGTAAAAAAATAAATTAAAAAAAAAATTCGAAGAAGACAACCTGACGTAGAGTTTTCCTTTAAAGGAAGACCTGCCCAACCAGCCATAACGATATTACAAACCAATAAATGACTCGTCTTTTGATATAAAGTTATAAAAACAACACTTAGAAAAGTTCATATAAATGTTGCATCTTCTTAATTTAGCTATCTTAATTATAAAACTGCCTTTTGTGATTTTGTTAACGTCTAAAAGCCTGAGTCAACAAAAAAAGTTTCAGCATCTGACTTCCATCTAATATGAAGCGTGTCCAACACTTTTCCGACTCTTTTTCTAGATCCTCCAGAGATGCCTTCTGCTTGCAGAGCGCATTTGGTGAATTTTCCTCTAATTTAGAGCTAAATTCAATCTCAGTGAGCAGCACCGAGACGGTATTGACAGCCCTGGT
Organism: Chelon labrosus; assembly: GCF_963514085.1. Lineage (NCBI taxonomy): Eukaryota > Metazoa > Chordata > Actinopteri > Mugiliformes > Mugilidae > Chelon > Chelon labrosus. Next base: position 2,180,447 of record NC_140339.1, on the reverse strand, counting down.
GCACTGTGTACCTGTGTGGTCTGAGGCCACCGGAGCTAAACGACAAACAGATGCTGGTTAATGAGCTGAGGATGATGGAGCGATGGCTTCCGACTCTGTGGATGGATGGATGGATGGATGGATAAATAGATGGAGCGACAGAACAAATGCATTCAAATACACTGTCCTTCACTGTATCAGCTGAACTTGTGACAGTTCAGTGTTCTGTTGGGAAACTTCTGGACCTGGCATTCATTGGTGTGGATGTTACTTAGACATGTAGCACCCACCTAGACCAGACCAGGCACCCCCACCCCATAGCAATGACACTCCTTGATGGCAGCAGCCATCCCCAGCAGGATGCAGCCTGACACAGACACACACACAAAAACACTTTAGGAACAACTAAAAAAAAAACATGAAGAACAGCACAAGGTGTTGACCTGGCCTCCAAATTCACTAGATCCCAAACTGATCAAGTATCTGTGGGATGATCCACAGAGGACCCTCCCCTCAAGGATCAGATCAGACTCAAAAATAAAAGAAGGGTATTATATCAACGGGGAAAATAAAATTGATCGGGATATCCCTAGTGAGAAATTACTCCAAAACCTTTAAAAGCGAGAACCAAATTTCCTCAGTCTCTCTCCTCTGGTCATTTGTCACAGTTTTCAAAGAGCAAGCACAGAAGAACCTCTAAGTTGAACATCATATTTTGGTACTTCTCATCATCTGCTCTTCCCTCAAAGCGCCGGGAGGCTCAGACGGAGGCTGAGCTGACCCTTTAATAACAGGCTTCACCTGCTAAAGCTCTCCATTACAGACAGATGAGCGGCAGGATTCCAGACGTTAACACAAACAGAAGAGACAGGCGAACGGTTTATGGGCTGTGTTGAGTGTGTGTGGTTTCAGTGCTGCATGAAAGTGAGATCTAAGTGTTGGCTCGTGAAAGATATTAAACTAAAGACACCTGTTGGAGAGACTGAGGTAGTTATGAAGCTTGGTTTAGACGCTCGTCACCGGTCTATGCAGACCCCAAATCGTAGAGGGCTACGCCGGTGTAGGCTGGTGTAGTGGTCTATTTACTTTTCAATATTTCAAGTCTGGTTTTAGACTAAAAAATAAATAAATAAGAGTTTATTAGATTTTCAGTTTAAAAAGCAGCAAATAAGCTTCAATATATGAAAAATGAGAACAGATAAAGAACTAAACAAGAAAAAGGGCTTTTTTGATTCATATAAAAGCAGAAGTTTTTGTAGGTGAAGAAGAAGAAGTAGTAGTTTCCATCAGTCAGTGATTTCAAATCTTTTCTGTTGGTCTAAACGGAGCACAGACATGACTCTGGAACAATATTCAGATGGAATATTAGACTTTCTGACTCAAGGTATCTGGTCATCTGAATTTCTCTCTGAATCTGGAGAAGAACCAGGTTTATTTAGAGCTGAACACAATGATCCATGGACCAGAGAGACCTGGACCAGTCCATCTAGATTTCATTATGGGGCATGTTTCAACTGATACAGAAAAAGAAATACCTATGCATCAATTAGATAATTCTGCAACCAATCAGAAAACATGTCAAACAAATTTTTTATTCAAGGATGGTTTCTGTCGTTAAGATAATAGTGAAGTTTGGTCAAATGTCCATCTTTTCTTAGACGTTTAGCTTTAGTTATTTGACGCTATAAAAACAGGATGGTAGAGCAGAGCGCAGGATTAACCAATCACCCGTGAGTCTAAAGGAAGTGTGGGCGGGGCATCGATATCGCGGCTCCACGTGGCTCCACTCTCGGACCGTACTAATCAGACTCTGCCGCCAAAGTCACAAGATGGCGACGCCCGTATCCCCTGGAAAATAGCATCAGTTTGGCCAGTGCAAGAAAATGGGGATGCATTGTCCATATTTATATACAGTCTATGCTCCAAACTCACAATAAGGCGCCGTCCATATCCCTGGAATTGTAGCATGAGTTTGACCAATGGGAGACATGTCATACATTTTTTCTGCAGTCTATGGCTTTAATGATCACAACTAAACATCAAACCTCAACCCTGAATGTAACTTGAACCCCAGAACCAAGTCTGAACACTCAAACAAAGCTGTGAAGGACATACTCTCCTCAGTCCTAAGGTCTAGAACTCACACTGGTTCCCCACAAACATAGCTGTACATACATACTAGTACACACACACACAGTCAAATCAAAGCCAAAGGGTGTTTGATTTAATGACAGTGTCATCGCGGTCAGCAGGCAGATCACCTGAAGGCTTTAATGGAGGATTCCAGCTGACTGTTTGACCTTTATGCTCAGACCCATGAACACACACACAGTGGTGTTTCCATCCCTTCAGAGGACCTCACATCGACATGCAATTATTTCTTGCAGACTCGCCCCGGGTTCGGACAGTTCTGGTAGGAAAACGTCAGAATGCACATTTCTCTGCACGAGCGAGTCAACAAGTAGAGCTGATAATAACCTCATGAATTCATAATGGGAAGCTTTTTATGTCTTTGTGTTCCTCCACAACAACTCTACATGTTTTTCCTCTTCCTCTGCAGCGGCTACATGAATCTCGTGGGACGGAGAGCAGATTTTATCATAATCAGATCACTTATATGACTTATATATGATACATGCTGTTGATAATAGATGAGCACATAGGAAATAGAGCAGACGGAGAAACTGCCACTGCAAATAGATATTAAAGAATTGATGCCAACGCAGAAGTCTTAGAAATCGCAGTTCCTCTGACGGCCACTAGATCCAAAAGTGAGTCAATCCCCGTAGACCTCCATGTGAAAATGTTAAAACTAAACATGTTTACAGACTGATACAGCCTGGAGAATCAGACATGCCAAGATGGAGACGGTCAGAGACACTACACTGAGCTTTAAAACTAAGTCATATACAGTCTTATGTAGCCAGAATGTGAATTTGGTAACTCGCCATCTGGATTTCATTAGGGGGTGTTTCAACCAACACAGATATGCATCAACTGGATAGTCCTACAACCAGTGACACTGATTAAGGTGTTCTCAACAAATACCATAGTCATTGTTTACTGTTCGTCATTTACATTATTTCATTGTCAATATATTTTACAATAGAAGCAATAACGGACTCTAAATATGTAGCTTCTCCAATGGCAGCTATCTTGTAAACTAATTCAACTTCACGGTGATCAGACGACGCGTAGGACTACTGTTACTCTTCCATCCATCACCACATTAAGCCCCGCCCCCAATAAACGATAATAAGTTCCCAACAGAGAGACTCCAGACCAACTTTGCGCCACAGAAAATGTTGTAGGCAGGCAGAGTCCAGGTTTATTTCTGGCATTAAATGTTTTCCTCTCATCAGCTTTATATACTCATATCTTTTTTTTTTAATTAGCTAAATCTGTGATCTCACTCAGTATCAGTTCAGCATCACATCAGAGGGCTTCATCATTGGCATGGCGTTACGGGAATGTTTGTCTTAAAGGTCAAACAGATGGTAAACAGCTTGCCTCTCTTCTCAGACGACAGTAATTTTGTTGTAAACAAATTCACGGCTCTCGGATGACGTCTATGACTCTTCTGTACATCAGCACATAAAGGCCCGGTCCCCAAATGATCTGATTGGCCCGGCAGATCATAGCAGCAGCAATGCTGCCAAAATTGAGAGACTCCAGACCAACTGTATTACACAAAATACCTTTAGTTTCCCTCTTAAACACAAGTCTTTATGCTCAGATGTAGTGATTTACATGATGGCGGCTTGTTGTTATCACCACATTGTGACTGAGTGTGCAGATTCATTAGTAACACACACGCTGAGTTTTGGTTTCACACCGTCGATGCTAACGTGGAAGCTGAAAATTTTCATTTTGACAAGTGTTGACTTTAATTACACTCAATGATGCTGAGCCACGGAGCTGACAGAGCCAATAATAGGAGGTATTAGCACAAATGACAGATTATTAAAGCACGATCATGCACCCGTTGAACCAACAGGAAGTGTGTGTGTGCGTGCACCTGTTTGTGAATGTCGTCACGTGTGAACCAGCCTTTTGTATTTGCTCATGCATGTTTTTATCACCCACATTATTGAGCTATAATTGTTGTGTCTATCTGTTGTCAGCGCTGTGTTTCTATGCGTGTGTGTGTGTGTGACCTCCGTGGTCTGACGCTGGCAGCTGCACTAACAACATGTCTCCACATAAAAAGCTCTGATCAGCAGGTTGACTCTCACAAGGAAATGTAATCATCAGCCTGCGTTAATCCAGACGAATCAAACAGGTGACACCGAGCGCGGCCTGCCAGCCAGCCAGCTGCAAACGATAATAAAATCTATCCTGAGAAAGGTCACAATGTAATGAGGGTGCAGAAAATAAGTTTTATTTGTATCTGATATGATCTATACACACATACTGTAGAGGATTGTTTCTGTCCTGTCATTGTTTTCCTTGTTTCCTTTAACAGCTCCCTCCACTGAAAGCACAGAGACTAAGCTGAACTCTGGGCCTTATTTTAGGTCAAGCTGTTCCCATAATGTAACCTGAGGCGCCTTTTTCCAACGCCCCCCTCTGTATTTACATATCTGTGCCAAAAATAATCTGATTAATCACAGCTGGTTCAGTTCTCACCAATAACTCCCATGTAAACTCTTGATGTCCTGGTTTCTCTCTGGTTGGAAGAAATCCATTCTCTCTGAGCATGTCTGCTCCATGTGCTTCATCTTCTCCTCCTTCTCTTCCTCTTTCTACTTCTCCTTCTTCTCCAGTTTCTACTTCTCCTTCTTCTTCTTCTTCTCGCCTTTCTTCTTCTTCTCCTCCTCTTTCTACTGCCCCTTCTTCTTTTCTTCATCACCTTTCTTCTTATTATTATTCTCCTCCTCCTCCTCCTTTATTTCATCTTCCTCTCTTCCTGTCTTTTCCTTCTCTTCCTCTTTCTCCTCCTCCATCTCTGTCCTTCTTCTACTCGTCCTCTTTCTCCTCCTCCTTCTCTCCATCTCCTTCTTTTCCATCTTTTCCTCCTTCTCCCCCTCCATCCTTCTTCTACTCCTCCTCTTTATCTTGTCCTTCTCTTCCTATTTCTACTTCTCCTTCTTCTCACCTTTCCTCTTCTATTTCTTCTCTTCCTTGCCTTTTTTTCTTCTCCTCCTCTTTCTACTGCTCCTTCTTCTTCTTCTCTTCCTCACCTTTCTTCTTCTTCTCCTCTTTCTACTTCTCCTTCTTCTTCTCTTCCCCACCTTTCATCGTTTTCTTCTCCTTCTCACCTTTCTTCTTCTTCCTCTTCTCTATCCTTCTACTCCTCCTCCTTCTCCTCCTCCTCCACCCCATCCGTCTTCTACTCCTCCTCCTCCTCCTACTCGTTTATTTCATCTTCCTCTCTTCCTCTGTATTTTCCTTCTCTTCCTCTTTCTCCTCCTCCATCTGTCCTTCTTCGACTCGTACTCCTTCTCCTCCTCCTTCTCTCCATCTCCTTCTTTTCCATCTTTTCCTCCTTCTCCCCCTCCATCCTTCTTCTCCTCCTCTTTCCCCTCCTCTTTATCCTGTCCTTCTCTTCCACCTCTATCCTTCTTGTAGTCCTCCTCCTCTTTCTTCTTCTCCTAATTTTCTTCCTCCTTCCACTCCTCCTTGTCCTCCACCTAATCTTTCTTCCACTCCCCCTTCTCTTCCTCCACCTCCTCCTCTTCTCCTGTAGAATCAGACAACTACTATTGTTAAATGCAACAAAAACATTTAGCATTCAGTAACAACGGGTCAAATAAGTCTCTCTGCAGTTCATAAAGTCTGCAACAGGAAGAAGTAACTGAAGTCATACTCATATGTCACAAAAACAATATGAAACAATTTTGTTCTTTCCTAACTCGCGCTCTTGACATATTTATTTTCATGCCTCTCAGTAAAATCATCTGTATTTCCATCATTCCTCCCATTAAAGGTTCGAGTCAGACCAAAGGAAGCTCAAACGCTCTCCTACCACGAGAGACAAAGACAATAAATGTCTCCCTCCATTTGTGTGATTAGGTTTTATTGCTAAAAATACCATTAATGGGAGTTTCTACCCTCGCAAGAATGCTTCCAGAAAATGATATCAGGGATTGGAAAAGTGACTTTCTTCCTCCGCTTCCACAAACGTCCTGCAAACACGAGATGAGGCCATGATGTGATTTTGGCTCCAAGTGAATTGAAATGTATCACCTCATCCTGTTTTATTATGGTTAAAAATAGATGCAATGTTCTGCAGGTTGTGTGTTTGTGTGTGTGGTCTTCCAGGTTTCCTCAGCATCCATCACAGTGGCAGCGCCGGACAAACCAATCTCCTCCCTGTCTCTTCTCATTCCATCACGCTCGTCCAGCCAGCAGCTTCATCAGCCGGCCGGGTCTCATGAAGACGCGCCCCGAGGATGGATCGTCTGGCGGTGAGATGGACTGACTGAGGTTTAACGCCGGGCCGGTCCCATGCGACCTGGAGCCTCTATCAACTGTGTGAGTTTTTCCTCCAGGTATTTACTCGCGGTGAACAAACTCCTGTGCAAGGGAGGACTCTGGGAGTTAATATGAGAAGCAAAAACCTGCACAGGTATCGACTGTGAAAGGGTCAACTGTCCGAAAGATACCAAGGACTACATTTAGACCGGATGCCAAGTGTCTTTAAGGCAGAGAAGGTATGTTTATGCTCTGGTCCACAGAGATTTAGAAGGTGTTCAACCCTTCTCTTTGTTGGTCTGCAGAAACATTTATGGTACTGCTGGCCTCATTTGGAGTTTACAAGTTTGTTTTTACAACATGGGAAGGGGCGAACAGACAAGAGAACGCCGCTGCTTTGCAATATTTGACATCTAGAAGCCACTGAGGCTAGCATTTTAGCTTCTGCCAAATTCACCATTCTAATAACAGGCTTGCAGCATCGGGTGAATCCTGATGGAGCGGCAGTGGTGCTGACGGTATTAACTTTTTTCCGAAAGACATCAAGAACTACATTCAGACCAGATGCCAAGGGTCTTTGGAATTGGAAGCTTGTTGTTATGACATTGGAAGTGGCGTTAGTTGTGAGAACACCACTACTGGGTGAGTTTTGGCATCTAGAAGCCACCAATGCTAGCAGTTTATCAAGCTAATGAATGGTAAATTAACAAAGGATATGAAAACGTTGGAAATATCATCTTCCAGAGACATATTTTAAAATTATGAGGAACACAAGAGGAGATTAGCAGTGATGTGGCAACAACAGAAAATAGGAACATACTTCTGTAAATCCTTTCAATCCTGACATGGGGTTGGAGTCATGTTCTGGATGTCCAGAGGAAATGGTATTTAAACAAAATAGATCAGAGGATTTTATGAATTGATTTCTTAAACCCAGCCATAGTGGGAAATATACACAAGGGTTACCTAGGCAACCGGAGTTTCGAGCATCAAGTAGAGACCAACTGTCAGCTATGATGACAACAAGCAAATTGCTTTATATTGAAAAAAAAATGACTTTTTATCGATTTCTTAAGACATCAGCAAACATGTCACAACTTGTGAACGCGGATATTTCTGAAAAACTTCCAAGGTCATGAACGCCACAATAGGGTGCGCCATTCGTATGTTAATTTCTCGCGAACAAGGAAAACGCATTTGAAAGCAAGCAGCAGAATAAATAACGCCACCATTACTCCACTCTAACAGGAAATGGTGCTTTTGCATCTTTTCAAATTCCAGTCACATTAAGTCGTTGCACTGATTTGTCACACGGTGTTTCTCTACAGCAGCCTGCCTTAAAAATCATATTTATGTATTCCGCCTATCACCGCTGTTACATATTGATTTACTGTTTGAGAAGAAGTAGTCAGATGAGGTGGTGGTAGAATCTGTTGCATTATCCATGTGGTGACTGATAGGAACACAGATCCATCAATGCCTGTTGTGTTCGCCAAGGTCACATGTGGATCTGCTGCAACTAAATGTCAGGCTTTAAAGTTGGGTGTTATTTAATTTATTATTATTTTTTTATTTTAATGCTATATTGAGCTCTGCAGCGTGAGTCAAGGCCCAGGAATCCAGCTGGAGTCGTGTTGCTGAGGCGCAGCACAAATGAAAGCTGCTCTTCCTCACGGCCACAAGACGACCCCTGGCCCTGCATCCCGCAGTGATGGGGCTTTATTAAAATGTCCCTGTTGGGTTAGGATGGAGCAGGGTGGGATGGAGTCTGCTGTCAGGAATATGACCTGGTATATCTTTCCTGAGACAGACAGCATGTATGCTCGAAGCGTGATGCTTTTAATTGGTGTCAGAAGACCCAAAAAAGAAATGTCTTGCAGGGTTTGTTTTGGACTCTGTTTGTGTGCTCAAGCAGATCAAATTTAAGGCGCTGGGACCAAGTTGATTTCAGACATATAGGCTTATATGTGGAGTGTGGATGTGATGGAGCATTTTGAGTAAAGATAACTAATCATTTTGAGTCTGGAAGCTAGCTGGTATTTTTGTGAAACTTCTGCAGATTAGAGCAATGCTGATGGTTTGATTTTAAAGAGTGCAACAACTTTACATAAAATCACCCAGGAAATATTAAGAATAACACTAAATAAATACATACATGTAAGAACAAAATGCTTCTCTGACAGCCAAGAAAAAAACTCGACAAAAACATCAGGATTTCTAGGAAGGTTTTCACGACCAAGTAGGGAATGATAATTTTAACTTATTAAATTGTGACATTTTCATCTTTAAGGTGGAAATGAAGCATGCATGTTTTGGTCCTGGTACCGCTTTATAACTAAAATATGATATTCTTGAAACCACACATTTAAAACGTTCATTTTTCATAACTTCAAGCTAGCTAGTCAGCAAGCCGTCGCTTTGGATTGATGTCTACATCACGGGTTTGGTTGACCTGTTCGGTTACTGAGGACAGTGGACTCATTTATTTGTAAATTGATTCAGATTGAATTGAAAGTAAAGTCAGTTGTAGGTCTAATTTATGATGGGTCCAAACTGATATGACATGGGAACCGAATCGTGGGATTGTCACCAGCTGGAAGAAGATGTGTATAAAGCTTCATCTTCATCTTGACATTAAAATCATTCAACAACATCTAGAATGAATAAACTGTAGCCAAACATGATCAGCATGATTCAGGAGAGGCCAGATCTAGGCAACAGTTTGACAAACCTCCCCACCCATAATTTAGTCTGGAGTCTCTCCATTGGGGACTCATTCTGCTCCAGCAAAGATCGGTCCTGCCACTCAAAGCATATGGACAGGGCTTTACTGCATGTGATGATGGACAGAAGAGTAACAGTAACATAATCATAAACGTCACCTGAGCGTCAAAATGACTGTGTCCAGTTGCATGCTGGGGCATTTTTTGTCTCTGTATCTGTTGAAACATGCCCTATAATGAAACCCACATTGCGTGTTACCAGGCAAGCTCTTCTCTTCCCGTTTGCCCTTTTTAACACTGAGTACAGAATACCGCCACCCACTGGTATGAAGAGTCATCTCCTCTCAGGTGCAGAACCTATATACCAGCTGGTTTTTGGCTGTAGTCTTTGAGGTGTGTTCAAGTGCAACTTTTCGGTCCCGATGCAAAAGGTGTGATGTTGCAGCAGCTGTTACAGCAAATCTGATTAGTTGATTTAACAGAAAAGCAGCAAATTTTCTCCTTTAAGTTTCTAAAATCTGCAAATATTTTAGTGTGTTTCCTTTTTCCGTTTTTGTTCAAAAAATGTCTGAAAACATTAACCGACTAGTTAGTCGTGTCAGCTCTATCATGGCTGTGCTGGTATTTTCCTGAGCGTGTGCAGCAGCGTGATGAGATCCAGTATATCTTTTTATATATCTCATGCTGCTGGACACGAGCAGTAAATCAGCTCATAAACAGTGAATGGAGGCAAACTGCAAGAGCACATTAACCGGAGAGCAGCAGCCGGCAGCATACATCTACATACAAAGCAGGTAGAAAAATACTCATCTGTAGGGAAAGAGTTATTCCGTTTCTGCCCACCAGATATCAGCTCCGAACAACTTCCTCTCAAATTACTATGTAAATTATCAGGCTACAAACCAGAGTAGGGTCGTGTTATTTGCATGAATGAACCGGTGTATTGCATCGCTTCGCTGAACAAACACACGTGCACACACACCAAGATAGCGTGATGCGAGTTTGTGGATGGAGAGCACGAGTCAAACATGACGCCCGGAGAAAGAACAATAACCTGGGAGTGTCTCCATGTTTACGGTGGCCTCAAAGACAAGACAGATTTATACCGTCGAATGGAGCAATTACAGAAAACTGTCTTGAAGAGCCTTTTTATGCCTGAATAAAACAAAATATGGAGATATAATGGAAAACATGAAGAGTCAAAACAAAGAGATAAAAGTCAGAGAAGGAGTAATTGCATCTATTTCCATAAAGTAATCCAGAATTGTGACAATCCTATAAATATAAACAACATGATATATTTAACCTCTGAATGTTTCACTGCTGCAAATCTGAAAAGCCTCATTTAAGGCGTTAAATTAGCCTTTTCAAATGAGGCTTCTAATTCAGGCCCAGTAAACATAATAACTCAGTATGCAAAATAAAAGTTACTGCGATGACAGGAAAAGCTAAATTTATATTTCTGGAAATCCGTCTGCTGACTGAACTGTGCAGGAGGTGATCTTCTGCTACAGAAATATATCTGCAGCTGGACAAACAAACAGCTGGAGTCAAATAAAATGATCTTAATCTTAATTGTTCTTAATCCACAAGAAGAGGAGTCTGGATCTCAACATCATTGAGCCAGTCTTGAAGGTATGCTCAGACAGCCTTAACTTGCAGCAGAAAGGAAACCTCCTCTTTCTGGGATAACTAGTATTGCTGATTTCAGTGTTCATCTCTGCATAGATTAATTTATAGCAGGACCTTTTCCATAACAGTAAACTGGACTTTTCCTTGACGAATGTGCCGCTAATTGAACTGTTCTTCAAGACGCTTAAAAATGTCTGAAATCTACCATGAAAACCTCTGGTCTGGTAACACTCTTTTGGGATTTCATGTTTCAACAGATACAGAAAGAAATATATACACTTCTGTAATTGTATATTCTTAAAACTAAACAGAGCAACACAGTATGTGACATTAAGCGATTAAGTTTGACCTTTGTGCTAAGCTACGCTAACAGTTTCCCCCTGCTTCCAATCTTTGAGTAAAGCTAGGCTAACAGCATCTTTACTCCAGGCTTTGTGCTAAAGCTATCTGACATTTTTCAAACCTCAATTCTATCTGCTAAGATATGCTATCCTCATACTTACAATTTTTATGCTAAGCTAAGCCATGTAAACCAATAGTTTTCTGATCTAAGCTAGGCTGATGGCTTCCCAACTAATGGAAATTTTCATTATGGATTAATCTGACCAGTTAAGTCTTAAAAGATTCAGAGAAACAATGAAATCCTGTTAAAGTTGTCCAACGTTTTCTAGTTTTTGCATTCAGCCAGGCTAAAAGCTTTTTCTGCTTCCAGAATTTGTGCTAAGCTACCTAACATTTGTGCCAACTCTTTCTTCCACGTTAGTTCCAGGGACTAAAATGTTCCTTCATGTATTTGTTATCTGTGTTTCCACCAATAAAGACATGCAGAAAGAATTACTGTCAGTCAGCAGAGGCTACAAAAGGTGACGTTTGTTTTACTTCAAACTTATCAATGTGGGTCACTCAGATTCCTGCTGGAATGCATCCATCCGTCGGTCCTGTGATTTCTTATTTAGCTTCATGTTGTTAAAACTTGTTTGCAGTTGCAGGTTTTTTAAAAATGGTGGCTATGAAATGCTGGAAAAACACCAGCGTACTCGTCAAATCAACGGTTTTCGGTGCAGCAGCCACCACCCTTTGATAAACCTGTGACATTTAGACATTTAGTTATTCTCGTGGAATCACGGGTGGAGAAAGAGAGTTACTCAAGATTTTTAGTCTCTGGGGAAAAAGTCCTGAGCTGGAAACTTACCTTAGGGTTATGGTCAATGAACCAAAATGATCCTTTTAAAGGAAGAGACAGGTATTAACCACAGTCGACCTGAAGGCCTCTCTTCTTCACGGCGTTCCCTCTGTGATCCTCAGTGATTTGTCTTGACATCCAAAATGTCACTGCTGGCCCTGAACGGGCACCAGGTTAATTATCTTGGTGGATTCGCAGAAGTGGCACCTACAGCAGGTTTGAGTGACAGCGTCAGGACCCGGTATGACACGGAGGTAACAGGATCAGCTAATTATTTCATGAGTACTTGACACTCGGAGGACTTCTTCTCCGTTTCCTCTATGTCTTTCTCTGGTTTTATCTCCCTCCCTCTATCTCTCGCTCACAGTCTTGTCATTTTGCAGAGAGCGCGAGTTGCTGTGGGCGTCTAAGGTTATATGAGTAAAGAGTGAAATACTTCTGAGCGCCTCCTCTGCCAAGGTTTTGTTACCTTCAGGAGGCAGAGATAAGCATTCAGCCCGTCCTGTGAAGGTGAGAAGGGGAGATTTCTTATTTAGTTTGACAGTCTTTCATTGCGTCGGCCTGTGTCAGTTTTACCATCTCTGAACTGCTGTATCTCCGTATTTCAGGTAGAGGATTTCTTATTTTTTATTTTTTGTACTGTGTTGCCAGTGGCGCACTGCTTCAGCCTAATGAGCCATCTGCGCCATCTGTACTTTGGTACCAAAGTCACACATGTCCTAGCAGGGGTGACACTAGTCCACATGGCCTCAAGCTCAATAAAAAGCATGCTGGGTGAAGCGGGGTTAATAATGCTGCTACTGCAACATGCCTACATGCATCTCCTCTGCAGTACAGGTTGCGTAATAAAGGAAGAGACCAGTAATTTGTTGTATAAATACGGTGAAACCATGATCATGTCTGACTAGCATACACACATACACATCATGCTGCAGGATTATTGGGGTAATGTGCACAAAGCTCCAAACATTTGGAAAGGGAGTGGGGAGAGCACACGGGAGGAGACGTAGTTATGATTGGCAACATAAAGTAGGCGGGTACCAAGATGAACTATTCTCTACTTGATTGGCCCGGGCCTATCAAATGGGTCCATGTCACCCCCCTCTGTAGAACGGTTTTAACGTGGCCACAGTTGGTGCAAAGTAACCAAAAGAAATTCAAATGCAAAATGCTGCCCTCAAGAAACAACACCAACTTCCTCACCGCCATAATTTGATCTGGACTCTCTACGCTGGAAACTGATTATGCTCCTGTAAAGATCTGCTGGGCCAATCAAATCATTTGGGCGGGGCTTTATGTGGTGATAGACAGAAAAGTAACTCAACTAACCGTTATATTGAATGGATGAACAGTTAACAGCTTAAAGTCACACACTTTGCTGCTCTAATTGGTTGGAGGACTATCCAATTGAGGTATTGGTTGAAACTTGCCCCATAATGAAATCCATATGAAGATCTATATGACTAATATTCTGAAAAAGACTGATTCAGGCTAGGTGTGAAAGTACTGACATAATCCTAAATATCAAACATGAATGAGTCTGGTGGCAGTTCAGGAAGTTTTTAGAGCAAATCTGAAAACTTCCAATTTAGCAGATAATGTACAGATTGTCAGGAAATGCGATAATGGGATATGGGATTGCTCACAGTGCTTCACACTTACTTTTTACCCTTTTACACAAGAGAAAAGAACTTTTGCCCATCAGTGGTGGAATCTAATTCCGGCTATCAGCAGCCATATTGTACAGGATTAAATAAAAGGGATCTTCTACAGCAACCTCACAGAGGTATTACTTTGAACGACCTGCAGTCCTTGTTCTTCTTAGATTGTTCTCTACAACTCTGAGTGTGTTTGGGTTTGTTGTCATGAATTCTGGACCAATAAAATGCCTTCCTGATGATCTTGTGTGCTGACCAAGAACCATTCCTTACAGTTTCTTAACACTATTTTACTCTTAAAGGTGGAAACAATAAGCCAAGATAAGCTGCAATGCACCAACACAGACAATAAGACTCCCAGCCAGTAAACGTGGATGTAAAGTATTATCATTACTCATAGGAATGATGGACAATGCCACCAAATGAATGTCCCCGCTGAACCCATAATTATCCTTCAAGCACACCCACACTTAGTCACTTGTTTCTCCACCTTTCACTCTTTCCAAGATGTCCTTGCTTCACGACTCTTGACTTATGATTGATGACTCCCTGCAGATTTTATTGCCTTTACCATTTCATTGATTCATGGTTAGAGTCCCCTGGGAACAAAGTAAATCACCCAATCACATCCACGCTCCTCATTGATCTCTATCCACCTCCTGTTTCTCTGCAGCAGCAGAAAAAAATTATTAAATACAAACATCTGACGTAAAGCGACAGTAGAAGAGTTCAGAATTAACCAGTTACATTAACGTTTGCCCCATTTTGTTTCTCACAGAAGAATGAAAACAGATTACTACAGAAGATTGTGTCAGAAATTGTGGTTAAAGGCCAAATTAAAGTCAGAAAGTAGTCAGAGTAGAGTCAGAGCCAGTTTACTAAGAACTTTTCTGCAAGAGCTGCATCATGAGATGGACTGATCTGGTCCACATGTGGAGGTGGTCTGGGACACATATGACCTCCTTCCTTTGGTAGTGTGAACACACAATGAGTCCTGGGTCACATTAAAGACCACCTACTCAACAGGGCTGATCTGAGGAAGAGGAGTTTAACTCATTCATTCAACCACTACCAGCTGTTCATGGTTCTGATCCAGGGGTAGGTAGAGATCCATTGGAGACAGCAGCTGGTACAATATTCTACTGACCACATGATGGCGCACAAACTGAGATCAGATCTCAAATGCAGTACTTTAGACTGTTTTCCAAAATGGAATGTATGGGATGCTATGTCAGTGTTTTGAAGTTTTTAACACATTCACCAAATAAAACCTTCCCTTCGTTTTCTCTTTTACTGTTTTCCTAAAGCCTTCTTCAATGCCTGATGCAAAGTATTCCATCAGCAGTTTTTGAAAATAATATCTGCACACATCATCAACACGGGAGATATTTAATAAATACAAAACTATGAATTTAACACTTTGTTCTGAGCCGTGCACAGGGAGCTAATGATGGCATCACTTTAGAAAATAATAGAAGGGAAGCAGACATTTTCATTTCCATGTGTGCAGTCTAACCACTGTGGAGTATTTATTATGAATCAGTGCCGTAATCTCTCATCATAACTACTTCATTAGAGAGCGAGCAGAGACGAGCGAAAGCCGTGTCTTCACGTGGCGTTCAACGGCACCAATCGTCCGCTACCTCGACTATTTACCCAGCTTAAAAACATCAGGATCAAATTAGACGGCAAACACTTGGAGATACTAATCTGAGACGTCCTAATTAGTTTGCTTTGTAATGCTGACCCTGCCTTTGTTTTGCGGGTGAGGTTCCTGGACTTCACTTCCTAGAGATCAGCTGCCAGTCAAACAGTCTGTGACATTTTCATTGTCTGGGTTTTCAGTCGATAATGTTTGTATGTGGCCGTCATGCCAAACGGCTGCTGCCTGCACAAGAACAATTAATGGATTAATCTAGTCCAGTGATAGGAAATGAGTCTGCAGCCGTGTTTAAAAAGGTATTAATGGATTTAACAGAGTTACTGGTGCATTATTGTTGTCTGGGGTATTTTAACTGATCTACTTCTAAAGCATCAGGAAATATTAAATATCTGTTTACGACTTGCAGATTTCCAAACCTCAGCTGTGCAGTAAAACCCTGCTCTGGTGCATATTGTGTGGTTTAATAAATCTCCACTGGGACTGGACAACATCAGGCGGGGAGGTTTTAACATGACCTGCACTAGTCAGTGATTTTGTGTGTGTGTGCAGTATGTGGGTCATTTCTCTCCCATAAATAACTGCTGCAATTACCTGCAGTGTTTCTGTGTCCTCCTGTAATTTAAATCCAATCTGGAGCTCTATTTTTCTCAGCTGTTTGTGTTTCTACTTTATCACCTAAATTACATTTTGACTTAATGACCTGCTGATGGCTTTATATGAAGACTCTGTGAAGGTCCTCTGTGATCAGGTTATGGTTTATTGTAGAGTTTCTTGAAGATGCTTCATTCAAGTCTTCTGTTCTAACAAACTGGAGGATAGTTTAAATAGGAACATGTGTGGGTGTTGTCCATCAGAAACTCACATGACTAAGGTCTATTACTGACCAGCTACTTAAATGTAGTTGCAGGAAACCATTCTTTCTCCAGTGAATGGTTCTCTAATGACCAAAGACTCCAGTCTCAAAGTGTGAACAAGGGTGAAACTTCTTGGGGAAATGAGAGGAGACCTTGTAATAAGATCTGCTCTGGGCAACCTGATTGGAAGTGGCCAGCTTTAGGCCTTGCACTAACATCCGTCTCCCAACCGATCTCAGTTTCACGCTCTGTATGCAAATAAACACCATCGTCATCTGGGGTGCAGTACAATATTTTAACAGCTGATGTCTCTAATGGATCTCTACCCGCTGCTCCAGACCCGAGAACAATCCTGTTTTATGTGTTGGCGTCATGACTTTGGCTTCATACGTTAAGTTATTATTTATTGATGTCCACCCTGACGTTAGTTAGACCTGCACAGAATTCAGATTACAATCCTGGAAGTTTCCGTGCACACCATAACCTCTGGTAATAAATGGAAATAAAGACATCATGTTGCTCCTCATACATCAACATGACCGCATCAATAATTAACACAGAATCACACTCATGTACTCATATTAAATACATTCATTTGTAAATTCTTGCATAGATTTATTCATTTTTTAGTTAGTTAACAGCTAACAGCAAGGACAGAATATTTTAAAAGGCTCTCATTAGTAATTAACAGACATCACTTACGGTGCTTTTTCCTTTTCAGGCAATCATTTATAGTAGTGGCTGAGTGTTTTGTTTCCTGAATGAATGAGGCAAAGCTCCACTAGGGCACCCTTTTTGAGTATGTGTGGTTTTTAATGTGACCTGGGACACATTGCGTTCACACTACCAAAGAATGCCAGACCACCTCCACATGTGGTCAGTGATCGGATCTCTCAAATGCGATCTCAATGCGACCTGGGGGTGTTCACACCTGTCTTTTATGTGATCGGATCACCCAGATCGGATCTTGATCCAAGGTCTGAACAGGCCCAGGGATCTCCCATAAATTTACAACACAGTCTGAAACAAGAAACTCTACACGTCCAGTTGTTTCAGCTGTTTTTTGGATATTGATATGAGGAGTCACAGGATCTTAAAAGTTATTACAGACTGGACTGTTCAAAAGGAAAATCTGATCTCCTAAAAACCATGTAAACTCTTGATCTGCTGGTTTCTCGTTAACTGTGCAAGCAAACTTACAAAAATAGTTTAGTTTTGCTTATACAAAAGTTATCAGACAGATGATTAAAAGACAAAGAGGTTTGTGAACTTGGACTGGATGCATGGATCCAATCCATGGATGAGAGACTGTATTGTAGCTCCAGGCGTAATATTAGTGAAACAACAGCCAGACAGAAAGTGACATGAAAGTCTAAGAAAAGTTTCACCATCATGTCAAAAAAGAAAGAAAAGAAGTTATCCGAACATTATTCCCCCAAACTGAGCACTTTTCTTGTCACCCTCCTCCTTTATGCTGGTGATGCTCCGGTTCAGACCTCACCCACGCACCAACAACACGACGTGTCAGGGAAGGTGACGCTGAAGAATCGCCGGTTTATCACTTATCAGCCCATTATTCCCGCGGCTGGGAGACAGACTTGCTCAGAAACGCTGTCAAACGCGTGCAGCGTGGAAACCTTCACAGCTGCAGCAGATTACAATCTCACGGCGGAGATGGCGAGGACAGGGCCCTGAGGAGCTGTCGACAGGCCTTCTGTTCACATATCCTACATTGTTCATTTGTCAGAGTTTACCAGAGCTCCCAGCTCTCACACCGTCTGCTGTGCTGTTACTGCAGATGAGTTGTTTTTAGGGTGGTTTTAGCGGCACAAAGGAAACGTGAAGCTCATACTTCAGAGAGGCAACGTGAGCCTCGTTCCGATGCCTGTTTAAGAAAACATTTACAGGTACGCTTTTGTCTACTTTAGCAACTCCTGTACACGACACTCGCTGCAGGACACAGACACAAGATTAATATTTTGAATTCTGCTGGAAATCTGTAATTTTCTGCTTTAAAGGCGAAGCAGAAGAATCCCACCGCGTGCACACGGGTCCTCTTGTCCCCTCAGGTTATGGAGCGATACCGTGGATTTCCTTTCATCTCCACCGATACGCCGGTGAATAAGAAGAGCCGCTGGACTCGAGTCATTTACAGCCAGCTCCTGCTCCGGTGAGCGCAGGTTTCGCTTTAATGGGACGTGTGCGTGAAAACCACAAAGGTCCCCGACATCATCCGGAGCATACTGATGCTCGGCTTTTGGCTTCTGGACGCGCCACCAGTTATTTTTTAACAAATCGCCCTCCTACGAGGAATGAGAGCGTTCCCCTTTCTGCCTGTCAGAGGAGAACGTGTAAATGGGTTATTCTTCTCAAATATCAATGTTGTTTTTTAATTTATTTATTTATTTAACGGGATGTAAAACACAGTGGCACAGCTCCCGCAGCACATTTTAAAATGACCACCACCTGCTGCAACACAAAGCCTGGCTGTCATGTGTTTATGTAAAAGAAAAATACCAGTCAGAGGAATAATTTAATTACACAATGATTTTTTTTTTCTCCCCTCTTAAATCGAGGGCCAGCTAAAACAATCACATCTTCTCCCACAGGCAATTTAGTCTGCAGTGAATCAGGCAGAGCTACAGTGGCCTACATACATACATCCACCGACTCGGTGAACTCGTCCGATCGCGGCTGTCACATGCGCTCAGTGTAGTCGTTGCCGTGGCGTCTATTTCTGTCCTGTACCAGGTGTGTGAGAGCTTACCACAATCTCCTTGCTTTCATTAGCCTGAAATGGCTTAATCACACATACTGTACACACACACACACACATATATATATATATATATATATTCATACATGCATGCACACGCTTTCAGAACATATTCTTTCATTTCAAAACCACAGAATAACCTGAGGTCATTCACATTTCCCGTGTTTAATAATTAATCGATGCTCTCACTGCACGCCAGCAGCGCTTTTTAATAACCTGCTCGTGTGGTGAGGTCAGCAGACCGTCACTGACATTGATTTTCATTATTCCAATAACAATCAGAAGAAAACGGCTTCATGTGACCACCTCAGTCTGATTCTATCTGAGCATGTGGGGGAAACATCAGGTGATGAGTTTGACATGATGAGGGAGGGTCAGACAAACTTCTCCTTCCACAGAGAGCAACACTTTGACGTTGGTTTCTGTCCGGCTGCTGTTCCACTGGCTTCTGTGATACGGCCTCTCATTGGCTGCAATAATTCTTCAACAGGACTGAAATCGTTCTGATCAGAGATCTGTGAGGAGGGACAGAAACATGGAGGTAGAAAAACAAGATGAACCAAGATGGAATCCATGTGGACAGAGACGTTTGAGACGTGGAGACATCTTGGTCGTCTTCTAGACACTCAGGACTGGAGAGAACGATGGAGAAATCATCTTCTTGTCACCTTCATCCTCGTTTTTCCTCTTCATCTTGTCTTTCTTCTACTCCTGCTTCTCCTCTTCTCTTATTCTTCTCCTCATCTCATCTTCCTCTTCATCTTCTCCTCCTTCTCCTCCTCTTCCATATCTCACCCTCCATATGTCATCATCCTTTTTCCTCTTCATCTTCTCTTTCTTTTTCTCCTTTTTTCCTTCTCCTTAACTCATCTTCCTCCTCCTTATTCCTCTCCATCATCTTCTCCTCCTCTTCTTTCCTCTCCTCCTGCTTCTCCTCCTCCTTACTCCTCTTCATCTTCTCTTCTCTTTCGTTTTCTCCTCCTGCTTCTTCTCGCCATCTCATCGTCATGTTCTTCTTCTTCTCCTTATTCCTCTTTATCTTCCTCTTCTCTTTCTTCTTCTCCTCGTTTCACCTTCATCTTCCTTATTCCTTCTTCTCTTCTTCGCCCTCTTCTTCTTTTCCTTATCTTATATTGATCAATTTATTCATCTCCTCCTCCTCTTTGCTTCTTCTCCTCCTTCTCCATATCTCACCTTCATCCTCCTTATTCCTCTTCATCAGCTTGTCCTCCTCTTCTTTCTTCTCCTCTTGCTTCTCCTCCTCATCTCATCGTCATCCTTTGTTCCTCCTCATGTTCTTCTTCTTCTCCTTATTCCTCTTCATCTCCTCCTCTTTGCTCCTTCTCCTGCTTCTCCTCGTCTCATCTTCATCCTCCTTATTCCTCGTTCTTTATCATTTTATTTGGTCTCCATGGAAACAGTTGGAATCTGATCAGATTGACTGATCAGGTTGAATAAATACCTGCGTACAAGCTGTTATATTGATGCACTTTAATGATATTAATGATGGCCGCACTCATCCAAAGGTCTGAGATTAAAAAAAAACAAAACAAAACAAAACTACAAAGAAAAGTGACATTGGGAAATAACTCATGGAGCAAAACATAAAGCAGAGAAAGACAGTATTTCAGTTAATATCCTGAGTTACAACTGAGAGGGAAAAGTAAAAACGACATCCAGGCCATGTCATGTTGTCTATTCACACTTTACAATTAAGACATTAACACCTGTGCACCACACCACAAAGAGTCCTGTACTGCCAGTGTAAGGTTAGCGGGGATGCAGAGAGGTTTGGAAAGATTTGGAAACCAAAGCTGCTGTCTTCTATTTCTGTAAACTTATTTTTAAACTTTTTGACAGGTATGAAGCCGTTTTACAGTGAGTTTGGATTTGTCAGTGAAAGAGAGAGGGGAGGAAATAGGTGGGAAAGGCGTCATTCTTTGCCAAGATAAATACAGAAGACTCTTCCAGAAGGGATTTCTTACCCGAGGCAAAGCGTGCAAATCTGACAGCCTGGAGCCGAGCGCAAACAACACGAGACCCCGCTGAACCCAAAGAGTTCTTTGATTTCCTCCTGCAGCTCGTTTCCTGGACTCGTTCTCCTCCAAAATAGACTTGCGTGGCATGTTCTCTGCGTTTTTAATATTTCATCACTCCACTTAGCTCGACGAGCATCTATTATTCACGAAGAGGTGGTCGCAATTAAGGGCCCTGCCAATCAGAGGGGTCGCTTGGGACCCCGGCGTCGCTGCGAATCTGCTGGCAGGCTGCAGGGAAGCGATTTGAGGAGAGGATCCAAGAGGACGGGAGACATTAACGCATCTGGTGCTCCTGTTAATGCCTTAAAAAATGAAGCATATGGAGGCAGAGGGAGAGACTGACTGTCCTGGAGCCTGAAAGAGGAGGATTGAGGTTTCAAACTGAATCTACTTCTAGGTTTACTGCTGACACAACTTTGAAAACCAAATGTGAATGCACACATAATTATCTGTGAGCAAAGAACAGTTTAAGTCATGGGACACACTTAAATACCAGCTAACACCAACAAACACTTGACAAACCACAAATAAAGAATATTTCCACAAACTGGCGCAGAGTTTCTTTTAGTCTATGACAATCAGAATGAAGCATAAACCTTAAAATACACTGGACAGCTACTGGTCAGTAAGAGCACCAGAGCTCTGGAGGTAGACGACAAGAATGCCAGCCATCATACATGCTGGCCAGGCAAAACATTATGACCACCTTCCTAATACTGTGCAGGTATTGGGCTTCGAGGGGAGGGGCCTCTGTGGATCATCCCACAGATACTTGATCAGTTTGGGATCTAGTGAATTTGGAGGCCAGGTCAACACCTTGTGCTGTTCTTCATGTTTTTTTTTTTAGTTGTTCCTAAAGTGTTTTTGTGTGTGTGTCTGTGTCAGGCTGCATCCTGCTGGGGATGGCTGCTGCCATCAAGGAGTGTCATTGCTATGGGGTGGGGGTGCCTGGTCTGGTCTAGGTGGGTGCTACATGTCTAAGTAACATCCACACCAATGAATGCCAGGTCCAGAAGTTGAACTGTCACAAGATGGTCAATGTTATTCACTTCTCCTGGTCATAATGTTGTGGCTGATTGGTGCTTTTTTGTTATTTATAATTAAATCTTTTGCAGAGCGTTGTCTGATTGATGTACAAGACTATCCTTTCAAGTCTGCACTATACCGGCACCTTAAATAAAAAAAAAAAAACCTCCTCCTCGAGAAGAGAAAATCTGCCCCGTCAACCCCTCTGGGAGCACTGAGTAAGATGAAGTGGTAGAAGACTAAATGGAGAAAAAAAAGGGAAGAAGCAGCAAAATAGAAACTGGAGGGGACAGAGCAGAAGAAGAAGAAGAAGAAAGTGCAGCGTGCGGCTGTTTGTCCAGGGAGACTTTTATCAGCTGGCTGCAGGTGATTATTACTTTCATTACCTGCAGTCACTGGAACAAAAGCATCACTTAATATTCTGGAATGAAGCCAGGTGGTACCTGGCTCTTGTTAATGGATTAATCTGCTGCTTTCACATTTCTTTTGTAGGAAAACAAATCATTTCATGTGAGTCAATGATGGCTGGATGTGTGAAAATACCGAAAAGTAATTTAGTTTTCATCGAGAAACGGCGTTCGTCCTTCAAGGTGCTGATTGTTCTGACAGGACGTGCGGCTTTCACAGTTTAATTTCTTTCTTCGCTTATTTATTTCACCTTATTATTCCTCATAAAACGGTTCCATGACTTCAGCTGAATCATAATTATGGTGTAAACTGAATTAGCTCTGATGTTATGACACATCTGCAAAGATGTATTCACCACGGACTGATTCATAGCAAATCATCACTCCGGTGCTCCCCGCAAACATAATTAAAGAATAATAAAAGTCGTGTCCACATAATGGGCCTAAGTGCGCAGGTTCAAAACTCTGCAGAGAGTCTTCATTGAATATCTGACATTCACCATGCGTCTCTTTAATTAGTTAAGAGCTGCTGTTTGATATGCGGTCGCACGCATGCATGAGTTAGTCAAGAGGCTGCAGGTTCAAACTGTTTTTGCTGTGTAATAGGGTGAGAAATACACCGAAGAGATAAAGGGCGCTGTGTAGTCTGGGCACTGATCCACAAACACACACACACACACAAACACACAATAGAGCAGATATCTGGCAACGCTCAGATACAGAGAAAACAGAGAGCTGCTTAGAAAGCTGGACTGGTTACAACTACACTGTACGGATATGTTTCTACTGATTCTCTTCAGATGTTTTTATTACAAACGCCTATAAGCTAGGAGGCTGAGATAAAGTAGGGTCACACCAAGATAAAGCAAGTAGAGCTCCCCCTGGTGGCTGGCTGCAGTATAGGTCATAAGCTCCACCTCCTCCATGTTAGTGGGCGGGACTTGGACCAAACTAAAACACTAAAATATACTCTGGCTCCAAACTCGTGAGATGGCGCCGCCCGTATCCCCGGGAAAATAGTCAGTTTGGCCAATGAGAGGAAGTGGAGACACGTTGTCCATATTTATATACAAACTAAAACACTGAAGTACACGTCAGATACTTTTTATTCAAGAATGGTTTCTGTTATTCTAGGTAGTTAATATAATGCTGACATATGCTCAAGAGGAATTTTCTGAGAATTTTAGTTTTCGTTATAAAAATGGGATGTTAGTAAGTTCAGTGTATAATCCAACGTTTCTTTGCAACTGGCAGAGGTAACACCAGTGATTTTAGAGGAAGTATGTCATCGATAGATGAGATAAGATGGTACCACCCATATCCCTCGATCATACCAGCATCAGTTTAACCAATGGGAGGAAGCGGAGACGCGTCGTCCAGTTTTTTCCTACGGCCTATAGTTGGCACCAGTCAGACCCCTGTCACAGAGGAACGAGTCGGTGAGAGAGAGCACTCTGATTGGCTGATCATCTTAGAGAACCAAAGCACGAGAAGAGAAACAGGACGTGATGATAGTAAACGCAACAACAAAGACTCTTCTGAACATTCAAATCCACAAATATTTCCACAACAACATGAGGATCTAGAATGAATAAACTGTAGACCAACTTATCACCATGATTCAAGTTTGTAGCTCTTCCTGTTTCCCCTTTTGAGTACTGAAGGCAGACTACTGCCACCTGCTGGTGTGGAGGGTAATTTCCTTTCATGCAGTTGCAGAGCGTACGTACCAGCTGGTTATAGGTTGTAGTCTTTGGGGTATGTTCAAGTACAGCTTTTTAGTCCAGACACAGAAGACATGAGACTCTCTGAAATTTGTTCAATATTTACAGCTTCAACTGTGTTTTTGTGATATTAAAGATGCCCACTGTTGACACGGTAACAGTCTATTGCAGCTAAACGACAAATAAGAATAACAGCAGTGTGGAGCACCACAGTCACACTTTATCTGTCAGCCATACACCCAGAATCTGGAGGATTCACACAAGTGGAGTTGAGTTGTTTGCATCCCCGAATAATGTATAGGAATATTAATATAACTTCTGTTGTGTAACTTCGTCTGAAGTCCATTATGGGGATTGTGACTGAGCGAAGAAGGAGGTTATTTCATTTCTTGGGAACCCCAGGTCGGGATGGAGCAAAGGACCAAACAGCTAACACATCATTATAATGGGATAATACACACACACACACACACACAGCGCTGACCACATCACAACAATACAAAGACTGAACTTGACCAGTTCAAACAAATGTTGTTGTTTTTTTCGAGAAATATTGAAATATTATAGAAATAACATAATAAGGGAATATCAGAAATATGCAGTTTGAGGGAAAAGTGGGGGATGGAGATTATCATAAAGTATGAAAACTCTACAAAAATTAAATAAATTCCTTTGCATGATTTACAGTCATACTGCAGTAATGGAAGCCAATAGAAACTAATAATACATATAAAATAAAATAAATAAATCTAAATGTCCCTGATTGTTTTCACGTCTGAGTCTGAGCACCGTTTCGATCGACTCACCGTCTCCAGCTCTCCCCGGTCACCATGAGAGGACTCAGCCGGCAGAGGATCACAGACTGCGGCGTGTGAGAGTTCAGCGAGCCGCCGGAGCTCCCCGCTATGGTCAAGACAGACAGAAAAACACAGTACGTTTCCGTTTGAACCTTTCAAAATAAAACTATGAACGGAAAACTTACGCACTGTTACTGTTACTTTCAAAGTAAAATACCAAAAACTACGAATAAATCACTTAAACGCAGGTTTAATAAACACACAATATATTAGACAAACGTACCAATTACTAAAATGAATTGCTCTTTGTTTTTGCTCTTTTTTTTTTATCTTATAATACTTTTTTCTACACTCGCTAGCATCACATTCTGTTAGTTTGACTAGCGGAATGTTATCTTAATTTGCATATGTACATTTAAACACCAATAACCTGAAAAATATAAAATAAATCACCAAAAAAAAAATAAAATAAAGCTAACACTATCTCACCTGAAAACACAGCAAACAACAATTACAGCAAGTAGTAGACCAAGGCAAATTTATCACGACTGCTATGGCTAGCTACAGACTGGCTACATTCAGCTAACAGGGTTACCTAATTGAAAACGTTGTATTTTAGACTACACTGATGAATACTCCAGACTAATACTGATATTGTTACTTTAACACCAAAAACCTGAAAGATATTTAAAAATATATCACCAGGAAAGAGAAAGCTAACACTATCTCAACAGCAAATAACAACTGCAACTTGTAGCTCTAAGCTAAGTTATCACGGCTGTTCGTTAGCTACAATCAGATTAGCCCAATAGGCTTCTACATTCAGCTAACAGAGCTGCTTAATTGAATTGTAGTAAATTAGACTACATTAATAAATAGTGTTATATTGATTCTGTTAATTTACTTGAAGAAAAAAGTGTAGTTAACTACACATAGATACTCGCAAGCAACAGTCTGAGTTAGCTAACATATTTGCCTAGCTTAGCTTTTAGCTTAATTTACCAAAGACCATTTTTAAACACCAATAAGCTAATACTATCTCAGCTGGAAAACACAGCAAACAACAATAACTGCAAGTTGTGTACTCCAGTCAGTTAATAATACTTTATTGTTTTGTATACCCAGCTTTGTTGTTTATTCTCTTCGTGTTTTTCACCAGCCTTAATGGACGCCATTTACCAAAGGAAACTGTTGAGACCAGTCTACGGGTACAAGTTCGACCAAAGTTTGTTTTAATCAAGAAGACTTTCTTTAAATTGGACACAGCTGAATTGGACACAGGTGTGCACGGGAGGCGGAGAAACGATCAAGTGACACCACTGACCGGAAAGCAGACAGGTAGGAGTGGCAGGTCTGAAGGTGAGTTAGAGCAAGAAAACACACAACGAGAATGATGAATGACAACATGGTAAACCATGAGTCGGGGATAAAAAAGGTAACTTCACAGATTACAAGCCTGTGAAGTTTTATGCTTGTGAACGACACTAACCTGATAGAAGCACCTGTGCCTTCATGGAAGTTGTAGGTTTTTTTTCTGTTGTTGTTGTTGTTGTCTTTTTACATGTAATACAAAATATAAAACAACTAGTGAAAATTCCTAAAAAAACTATCATAAATGGAAAGCAGGAAATGCCACATCACAGTACATCTCCTAAACCTGATCAGAGATGCAAAGTTAACTGTTTCCATGGACGCTAAATAAAATGATCTGATCAGACATATGTGTTTACATGCCCGAGAAACATTAGTCACTGTAGAACTTTACTGGCATTCTGCTGGTTCTGCTGCTGTGAAGCATCTGCTGGAAATAGAGCAGAAGAAGAAGAAGAGGAGGAGGAAGGAAAAGGAAGATGATGAGAAGAAGAGGAAATGAAGATGCAAGATGAGGAATAGAGGAAGAAGGAAGAGGAGAAGAAAATTCATTCAGTAAAAGAAGAAGGAAGAGGCAGGAGGAAAAGCCCTGAATTCAGTTGAGTAGAAGAAGATGAACCAAGATGTCTCCATGTCTCCAACATTGTTGTCCACATGGATTCCAGCTTGGTTCAGCACTGGTTGTTTTGGAAACTCATCACATAAAGTAGGGCATTCCTATCACTTGCTTACTTTATTATTTCTTTTATGTTATTTAAGGTAGAAGCAATATAGTCTTATCAGAATGTACAGTGACATAGATGTCAGGTTACCGATAAATACCTAACAAACCAGTATGGTTGAAATATCATGCAACCATTATCTGAAGCACTGTTAATGAGTTAGTCAAACTACCTTCCTTTAATCCATCTAATTGCAGAGTTCAAGCGTCAGTCCAGATGCGTACTCTTCAATGACCCTTAAATCCAGTTTGCAGCCCAATCTGAATAAAAAAAGATTTGGAAAGATTAAGGGTGAAATTGTTTCCTATAAACGGTTTCTCTTTACAGTTAACACTGGGATTACAGCCGCCGTCTTCAACGTTAAATCCTCTTATGACACCCGCCTCTAGAAATCTCTCGCTCCCACTGGATGAGAAAATTTTTATGAAAGTTTTGGTCCCAGGTGGCGCACTGTACCAGCCTAACAGACTAAATGAAAGACGCCAGTGAAGCGTTGCACCATCCCCCCCGTCTCCACACTAGAGGGATTTGAAGGAAAGCCTGCAGCTCCGACACGGTCACAGTCTGTTTATCAGACCTGAAAAGATGCAGCATGAACCCAAACTTCATCCTTCCGCTCGAGTTGAGCCTGGAAACCCAGAAACAGACAGGAGAGACTCTGGGGAGCTCGTGTCTGTACTGTATCTCTGACGCCCTTGTCTTATTTCCATCCTGTGTGGACGGGATGGGAGGACTGAGTGCAGACAAACATGTTTATGTTTTTGTGCCGAATAGCAGCAGCGGTAGCCCTGCTTGCTCTCCTCTTCTTCTTCTGAAATTGACCGAATCTGCCACTAGCTGTCTGCTGCAGCTGAAAGATAGGCCTTTATTGTTTTCTTATGAGGGATAAATCTGTCTCCTCCTCCTCCTCTTCGCTTAAAACCCCTTTAGAAGCTCTGATGTCTTTTTTTATCTTCAGTAATAAAGTCAGGGAGGCCGAGTGAGGCCACAGAGAGGCGTCATACAAAAACCCCTAATCTATAAGAAACATACACTATGAAAAATGAACAATCACAGTCATATACAGTACTTCTATCCATCATACAGCATGACATGAACGTCAACACACAGCCACTACCTTGGTGTTGGCAGTGCTGTTTTAAAAACAAATCTATATTAATGTTGTTGTTTTTCCCAGTTACAGCATTTTGTGGTTTGTAGCTGCTGATATGACCCATCTGTCAGAGGCATTCCAAAGGTTACAGAAGTCAGTTTGTTCAAGTGTTGGGCAACCGAAACAGGCCAAACAGGTCATTTAATTAAGAACGCAATAAGCAGATTGATCCATAATGGAAATATCCATAGCTGCAGTCCGATACAAAAAGACTGGAAGAAGGGGCGTGCTGTTAGCCTACCTCTGCTCAGAAAACCTTGAGGCATGTTTATCCTTCCTTGACAAAAAGCTGGAATACTGTTCTACAGCTTAGCTTACATGGCCTAGCTTAGCACAAAGATTGGAGGCAAGGGGAAAATACAATTTACTATTTTTTAAGGTATCTTTGTAAGCATTTTGAGTGTTTTGGGCCATTTTCTGGATGAAGTATCTTATTTTTTCAGTTCTTTTTTTCCGTGGTCAGTTAATTGTGCATTCAGAGTGCACTGAGCAACGTCAGCTTGTCGCTGCACATCGCCAGCTTCCATTAAAAATGCATTGGATCTTGTTGCTATTTCGCCGCTAGTGTGAACGCAGCATAAAGTAGCAAGGGCTCAAGCTGTGCACATATGTTCTTTGAGAAAAGAATAGGCAAAACAAAAATGTCTGAAGTGTTGTGGGTTGAGGGCTGATGTTGTTGTCGTCACCCCTCTGCCAGCAGTCTGTTCTGATCCTGCTTCACCGAGCCTGACTTCTGCATGGTGCGAAACTACTGCTGTGCACCCTTGGGCGACTGAAGATGCACTTTTGTAGTTCTGTATCTTTTAGCAATCAGCTGCTGCCGACAAAGGCAAGGCAGCAGCTGTGTTCCCCTTGTAATTATCACACAACCCCACCCCGACCCAAACTGAGCCTTGGTGCAAAGGCACAAATCTGATAGCATCTACGCACTGGATAAAGCCCATAAAGATAAGAATATTTATGATCCCGGTGCACAATCTTACTGTATTGTTTATTTGAGAGTGTTGCCGGCTTGTATCAATGACCTTGGTGCTCTGATATCTGGTTTTAATGCTCGCTTTCTGTCTTTCGACTTTGTTTCGGAACAAACCCTCCCTGTCCTGTTAAAAATGATAAATGATAAAAAGCTTCTTTGTTCAGCCAGGAGAACAAATGCAGCCTCATTGTTTGTCCCGGTGACAGGAGCACAACAACCGGGTCGAGGAACCAAAGATAATTTTATAATCTACTCTAAAATCTTTGCTGCAGTGTGCATGTTGCGATCAGTCACCCCGAAAACTCTAAGACTTTGATCTTTATCAAAAGGTCTTTATTAAAAGTATCATGTCCCTTCAAGTGAACACCATGAGACCTTATTAAACTGAATTTAGTCAGAATGGAAGTAGAGGGGAAATTGTTAGTTTAGCCTTGCAGAAAGACAAGAAATGGGGCAAAAACTGTTTGCTTGGCGTAGCGAAAAGAATGAAAGTAGAGGGGGGAAATGCATTAACCATTGTTAGCCTGGCCAAGCGCAAAAACTAGAAGCAGGACGAAACTGTAAACCTGGCTTATATCGCAAAGAATGAAAGTAGAGGGGAAACTGTCCAGCCCAGTCCAGCACAAAGACTAGATAAAAGACAAAACTGTTAGCTTAGATTAGTAAAAAGACTGGAAGCAGGTAAAAAAGACTAGCTTAGCACTGAGAGTGCACAAAGTGCAAAACAGTTAGCCTGGCTTAGCGAAAACAATGGAAGAAGACAGGACATTAGCTTAGCCTAACGCAAAGCCTAGAAGCAAGGTAAAACTGTAAAGCTGTCTTAACACAAAGAACGGAGGCAGAGGGAAATTGTTAGCTTAGCCTTGCACAAAGACTATAAAGGGGGCAAAAACTGTTGGCTTAGTCTGGCTTAGCGCAAAGAATGGAAAGAGAAGCTAATTGTTAGCATAGCCTAGCGCAAAGTCTAGAAACAGGGAACAATTGTTAGCCTGGCTTAGTAAAAAGAGTGGAAGAAGAGGGGAAATTGTTAGCTTAGCCTAGCACAAAGACTATAAAAAAGGCAAAACTGTTAACTTAGCTTAGTAAAAGGTTAAAAAAGCAGGTAAAACAGACTAGCTTAGCACTGAGAGCGCAAGAAGTGCAAACCAGGGTAAGACTAGAAACAGGGTAGTAACTGTTAGCCTGGCTTAGCATAAAGAATAAAGAATAAACTTTTCACTCCTTATTTAGCTCTTATAGTGGCCTGTGGGTTAAATCTGACCATTTGATATTTTTGTTCTCCTTTTTTCTGTATTTTTTCCGCTGATTTTATTGGTTTTACTTATTTAACTTGTTTACCTACTGCATGTGTGGCTTAATAATGGTTTATTTAAGAAGTTAAAAATGCATTAACCATTGATGAAGGCGTTCTTTACATCATGTAAAGCCCTCATAATTATTAGTGAGTCTTCTCCTTGTTATCCTCCCTGCTGGAACACTGTACTGTCTGATATCTGTCTGAATCAGCTGTGGGGAGAGTTTTCGTTCTACAATCAACTCAGTGAATCTGACGGTGCCGTTGTGGTTTTACATGAAATCCCGCACAGATCACAAGACAGAAATAGAAAGACTCTGTTGTCAGCTCTGTGTCAGGCCCTGGTGTTTTTCTTTTATTTTTTATGTCTGATGAGTGATTTCAGCAGTTTGCATCAGTGGTTTCAGGGTTCTGATTCAGAAAGTTGCTCTTTCTCTGTTAAAAAATTATTATTCAGATCTGATCTCTGGTGTTTCACACATGGTGCCATGATTTGTTTGCTCTGCACTCACAGAACGACCGTATAAATCTGTCATCTTGTGAGCGACTATTACTGTGATTATTGTGACATACAAAGCAGTTCCTATTTTTTAAGAGGAAACTGTAACTTCCACATAGTTTTAGCTCGTACTGGAGATTTTTAAACGTATTCAGCTTGTTTTTGTCTTCTTCTTCGGGAACAGTTTAATAGAAGTAATATTATCTTCCTTTGCCGACTTCAAAGAATATTATTTGCCAACTGCAGACAGAATGGAATTAGACATGCCGAAAAAATGCAAAATGACAATGACAAAAAGAAGGAAAATATACACAACAACCTCAAAAAGACCCAAAATGATCACAGTGTAAACAACACTGACCAGAAATAGGCAGAAATGCCAGTAAAGAAACACAAATCAGCTACAAAGAGATACAAAACAATCACACTGTAATGCAAAATGCCAGGACAAAGACACAAAGCAACCACAAAGAGAAAGAAACACAAGGAAACACTAATAAAATATACAAAACAGTCGCAATGTGACACAAAGTAATCACAAAAAGATGCAAAATGATAGATAAGCTAAAAGATATTGACGGCAAAATAACTTTAAAGGATGGTTAATAGCAGTTAACAGTGATCAAGGCATTTGTCGAGAATGCCTTAATCAATTAATGTCACTTATTCTGTTGAGAGAACGGCACCAAGGCTAACTATCAACTGTGCAACGTAATAGAGGATATGTGAAGGCTGAGACTGTTGAGAATATCAGCATTTTTTTTGTTTTGCTGCATTTGCTATATATTAAAATTAATATTGGATTTCAGGTTATTTTTATTACCCCCTACACTGCAGCGAAAAACAGCACATCATGCTTTAAAGAGAAAAATATATACTTGGGACACGGTTCTGGCATTTAGGATATTTTTCCCTTTAGGTTGGCTGATTGTAACGTCAAGCACTAGGACAAATGGTTGGCAAAGTAAAAGGGCTGTAACATTTAAGATTACTCTACAATAATGGGTAAAAAAAAAAAAAAAAAAACTAATTTGGATCTGCTTCATTTAAATTGAGCTTTTAAAATTCCTGCCAGCGAGGCAACCTGCAATCACACACACAAAAATGGTTCGATGCCATTCATAAGTCACAGTGTAATTCGGGGCCTCCTGGCTCGCAGCTTTAGATGAATGCTTCAACCCAGAGAGTAAACAAGATTGTGAAAGCGTGCTAATATTATCCAGCTGGGTGAAACTGAAACCAATCAGTCCTTTTTTCCTCTTTTCTGCACCGGCCCTGTGCTACTGCACTGTGAAGGGAAACGTTACTGCTGCTAAATAGATGGTTTCTGAGGAATGAGGAGAAATTTGAAAACAAGATGAAATAGCTGCTTCGACGCAAAAGCAAACATGTTCATTACACAGCAAAAACAAATTGTCATTTCCAGCCAAGTGGAGTCAAAAGAAACCCTTCATTATGTGAAGCCTCCGACGTCTGTGTTAATAACGAGTCTAACCAGACAGAAATGTGACAAACAGTGACGCTTGAAGGTGTTTGCACCTTTCAGAAGTTTCTACATTTCTGCAAATGAAACAATAACATTATACTTTTGTATTTGTTTATTTAGGGAAATGAGCAAATCTTAAATTAATGTGATATGCAAAAGAAATTTCAAGGCCAAATCTGTTCAGAAGTGTAATAAGACTCAAGAACAAAGACACTGCTCATCCAAAAAGAACATTTCTGCCCGTCTCCAGTTTGTTCAACATCATGTGGACAAGACAGAAGACTATTGGGACAATGTTTAGTGGACAGATGAGACCAAAGTAGAATAGTTTGGTTTAAATGAGATGAACCAACACTGCATCATTCCAGCATCAGAACCTCATCCCTCCATCAAACATGGGGGTGCTAATGTCCTGGTTTGGGCCTGTTCTGCTGCATCTGGACCAGGACGGCTTGTCATCATTGATGGACCAATGAATTCTGAATTCTACCAGTGAACTCTAAAAGAAAAAAAAATGTCAGGACATCTGTCCATGAGCTGAATGTGAAGAGAAACTGGGTCATGCAGCAAGACAACGAGCCCAAGAACACAAGTGGTTCTACAAAAGAACGGTTAAATGTTATAGAAATGTTGTGGAAGGACCTGAAGCAAGCAGTTGATGTGAGGAAACCCACCAACATCTCAGAACTGAAGTGGTTCTGTTCTGAGGAATGGGCTAAAATTCCTCCAAGCTGCTGTAGACCACTGATCAGCAGTTACTAGAAACATTTAGTTACCAGGAGGTCACGGCAGATACTGGAAACAAGGCTTTACATTCTCTTTGCAACTAAAAGATATGTACAAATGATTAATCACCATTTAATATCTTTCCCAGTAGATGATTCATATACAGCAAATGAATAACCAGCTGTGGTCTTGGTGGTTAAACTGACAGCAAAAGACTGACACCAAACTAATTATTCCCTTTATGGATAAGACATTTAAAGGCGTCACTGAGTCCCTTCTCAGTCGATGTGTATCGATGATTAAAATGGCTGACTGGGCAGAAACCCAACCATCCTGGACTCTCAGTCAATGTCTCTGATCAAACTATCAGTGAAAACATTTAACTGGGCCCATGCAGGCGGTCCTCAGCGTCGATCCATATTGATTTTACTAATGTGGTTTCTGTTACCTCGGTGGTTACAGAGCCACTTCAATAGACTCGGTGCTCATTGCGGATCGTATCCATCGACTGTGGTAAATAACCGACTCAAAGGTAGATAACTGAGCAGTGAGCCAGGTGAGGCTGTTTTTGCTCTGCGGTTAAATGAGACGTGAAATCACTGCAAGAAAAAGGCTGATCCACATGGACACTAGTTGTAATAATGTAAAACAAGATTAAAAGAGTGGTTTCTAATCATGTGACACAAAGAAAAACTGTTTAAAGTTGACAGAGTGTACAGTTGCAAAGTATTTGACAAAAACATTAAAAGATAAAATCAACGACATGAACCTAAAACAAGATAAAATAATTAAAACAATTTTAATAATAGATGGATTTATCTGGGCCTTTGAGTCCCTGTCAGTGTAGAAACCAACGGTAAACCCTTTTTAACATAGGACAAGCCATATTGTGGAAAGTGTTATTGGTAATTTAGTAGACTAACAATAGACTAATAGAAGACAGAGCTTATACTGCAAACAGCCACCAGGTGATCAAGAAATTTATATATATTTTTTTTTTGTGGCGTTGCCATTATTGGCCATCTTTATATAAAGATGGTGGCTAATATGCCCTTAAAATGGTGTTGAATTTATTGCGTTCATGAGTAAACAAATAATTCATACCTCATAGGTGGGTATTTTCAGTGAGGTCAGAGTTCAGCCTTTAACCTCCTAGGTAGAAAAATGAAGCCAACAATGAAGTTCCAAAATGTTAGTTCCTCTAATAACCACCAAAAGCGAGTCAGAAATAGTAGAAATAAACATGTCTGATACAAAAACAGTCTTGATCTCTATATAGCTAATTTCTCCATTAATAACAATTTCATGAAAAGTCTTAAAGTTAAGAATATTTTGAGTTATTAATAAATAAACTGCATCACCATCGCACTTAGAATCAGATTTAAGTCTTGTCTTGGTGTTTGGTGCAATAACAAAAAGTATAAAGGAAATATACAAAATTCCTGTTTTTAAATAACAAAGGAATATCATCTGGGAAGACTAGTGCTATACCTCTTTGACCATTTTTTAATTTAGCTGGTAGCTGGTGCTTCCAAGATGGCGACGGCCATAGACACTAAACTGAGCCTCAAAACCTCTCTTCATCCTGCTCTCTGCATCACGTTGCCCACGCCATTAATAATATTTTTTTTTTACTGTAAGCTTTTCTTTAATTTGATTCAAAATGGTTGTTATATTGGCTATTTATAAAGTATTTAACCTCAATGATACTCCTTACGGAAGCCGAGAACGGCCATGGATTTTTTTTTTATGCACTGTTATATCGTGATAACGACTTATTAATTCATTATCTCGAGAAAACAAACTTTGTTATCTCCAGGCACTGTGTCTGTTTAACTGTTCATCACCTGCAAATAAACAAACTTTGTTATCTCGAGATAACGAATTAATAAGTCATTATCACGATATAACAAAGATCGTTATCTCGAGATAACGAATCAATAAGTCGTTATCACGATATAACAAAGATCGTTATCTTGAGATAACGAATTAATTATTTTGTTATCTCGAGATAACGATCTTTGTTATATCGTGAATGATAATGAATATGAATTAATTCGTTATCTCGAGATAACAAATTAATTCATATTTGTTCGTGGCACAAAGCCGTTTGTGGCAGCGCATTAGTTTGAAGTCAAGACGAACACATTATGAATTAATTCGTTATCTCGAGATAACGATCTTTGTTATCTCGAGATAACAAAATAATTAATTCGTTATCTTGAGATAACAATCTTTGTTATGTCGAGATAACGAAATAATTAATTTGTTATTTCGAGAAAACAAACTTTGTTATATCGAGATAACGAATTAATATGTCGTTATCACGATATAACGGTGCACAAAAAAATAAATAAATAAATAAAAATCCATGGCCGTTCTCGGCTTCCGTAACTTCAGTCAAACACATTTTTTAGGGTACTGTCCCTTTAAGAATCCCAGCGTCCGTTACAGTAACGGTTGTGCACATGCGCACTCCGCCCAGCGCTGAACTAAATACGCCACCGTTTTTTGTTTTCCTCATCTTTGGAGCGTGTTCTCGTTTTATTTTGGGAGTTTATATGACATGGTAAGTAATGAAAGGACACTTGTACGCTTCTTCTGCACTCGTGTGAGCCGTGACATTTAAAGTTGTCGAGACAAAAAGAAAAGTTCACGGTTTGGAAACGGCAGGAAAACTGTGAATCTGAGCAGAGAAAACATGGCTGGAAGTTTAACAGAACCCCTGAGACACGGACGGTTGTGTCAGAGGGGAAAAGCTATGATTTATTATCTTCTTTTTTTTATTTTTATATTCTTTTGCTGTAGAGAAATAAATTCTCTGTGTCTTTATTCTTTCATTGAACACTGACCCACCTCTGTGTGGTACTGGTTGCACCGGTTGGACTGTGTTGACACTTGTCCTGTGTTTCCAGTATATCCGTTTATTGTTCCTCACATGTTTTTTTCCTTTTCCCTTTTTCATTGTGAGTGTGTTTAGGACAATTACTCAAGTACTTTTACTTTACCTGCATATTTTTCAGTTTCTGCAAAACTTTCCTTCTACTCCACCACATTTCAAAGAGAAGCAGTGGACTTCTAGTTTGACTTTGTTTATAAAACTACCACACAACTCTCCAGGGACCTGTGTGACAAAACTCTGTGAGCCTTAGATCAGGGAATAGGTCCAGACAACATTTCTAAAGCTTCAGAGTGTTTCCCAGAAGCACAGAAGTTTGAAATGGAGGTCTCGTAGATATGGAGCAACTTCCCGAAAGGACGATTGTCTCAATAGCTCTTCATCAGTTAGTCCTTTTTTGGCGAGCTGTCTCATGAATTAAGTTTTGCATTTTAAGGAGTTTAAGAGCACGAGGAAGGAAAAAAAAAAAAAAAAAAAGATTGTCTGATCAGATAAGTCAAAAACTGACCTATTTGTTCAGAACTCCAAGCACTGTGTCTGTTTAACTGTTCATCACCTGCAAATAGGAACCCTGCTGTGAAGCATGACCGTGGGAGCATCATGCTAGGCAAGGATGAATACAGCCTAAAATGTAGAGGAATCATACTTAATCAAAACTTGCTCCAGACTCCAGAGAAGTAGTTCAGCTTTCAGCACCTCAACTAAAAGCAAACAGCCAACAAAACACTTTATTTTCTTCCCCAGAGTGAAGATGAATGAGGATGCG
This sequence comes from Chelon labrosus, assembly GCF_963514085.1. Classification (NCBI taxonomy): domain Eukaryota; kingdom Metazoa; phylum Chordata; class Actinopteri; order Mugiliformes; family Mugilidae; genus Chelon; species Chelon labrosus. Next base: position 2,143,677 of record NC_140339.1, on the reverse strand, counting down.
TTCGAGGTCCAGGAGAGGAACGAGTACCGCTACCTGGTGCAGGAGGAGGAGGAGGAGGAGGTGCAGTACGTCCGTCACAGGCACTACGTCAGCCCCTTGCTGGTGCTGTCCCGACGCTGCATCTTCCTCATCTGCCTCGCGGTGCTCGCCCTGCTCGTTCTCGCCACCTACCTGGGATACATTTCCCAGACGCTGCCGCCGGGAGTCGCCCAGGTGACGACGGACTGTGGAGACTTCAAAGGAAGACACGTGAGTTCGGCACCATAAGTACAAGATATAGGAAGGAGCATTGCTTTTTTTCCTATGTTGTTGATGTACACAAAGTATGTAGCATTACAAAGATCTTTTTAAACTTACTTTTGACAAAATACATCTCATCTAAACCCACCAAAACAAAAAAAAAGCCCATTTTAGACTATTCCAGCCTCATTGTGAGTGCATAGTTCTCAAGTTAGCACAAATGAAATCCAGAATTCCACATTTTGACCCCTCTTAACCTCCGTTTAACTTCCCCAAACAAGATGTCACAACAAGGACTTGTGCCTCTTCTGCAGAAACAATAACAAAGAGGAGCTTTTAATCCAAATCATTTCTGACAAATGTTTTATTTCAGCGGCACTGAGGCTGCAGGGGCAGGAGAAGCACGCATTCACAGGAAAATTAGTGCAATTATTAGCTTAAATCAGATTCACGCTTCTCTTCACATTAAATTTTTTCTTACAGTTTGACCTCTGTAACTCTTTGGCACGATGAAGTTTGTTTACTATTAAGTCTAAAGTGTTATTTGTATAGTCTTGAACATCTTTCCCGTCTGCAACGACGACGGTTTACACGACATGTTTATCCCAAATACACAGTTTACACAAAAACCCAACAACTAGACTCACAGCTTAGCAAACACACGAGTCTGTTTGCATTTTTACTTTGGATCACTTTTCGGCAACAGTTGATCTAAAATACAACAAATTGTTCAAATGAGTAAACTACTTTAATAATCGTAACGCTGACCCGTGTCGGTAAGTTTTCTGTCAGTGTCAGGAAAAATCTTCGTACGCCTCCAATCACCAGAGATCAGTTTAGTCAAGTGGCAGCAAAGAATGTAGAATTTGCTCACCTCTGTCTGTGGCGCCCCCTGGTGTGTGGATGTCTACTATTTAATTAGAACTTCCCTGTTATCCAAAAACGTCTCAAAATCACAAGCAATTTCACAGCTACAAGTTTAATACAAAGAAACAGATTAGAGAGTTACATTTAATTATTTTATATCAGCCCGAAATTTGGGATGACTTGTGTATTCAGAGGCCGACATTTTGTCCGACATAAATAAATGAAAGTAATTTAAACTTAGAAATGTATTGCCACAAGTGAGTTCTTTAATTTAAGTCACTGATCACGGCTTTGTGGAAAATTATTAAGCATTAAATAAAGGAATAATAAATCAAATGTAAAAACTGTGGCTGCAGAAAGCACTGTAAAGTAAATATAGAGTAGATGATTCATTTTCCAAACAATACAAAAATAAGGTAAATAAACAACAAAATGTGACAAAAAAGTTTGAAGCTGAAGCTTGGATTTAAAAATCTGTTCAATAAAATTAGTAAAAACTGACAACAGAAATATTTTAACCAAGCTGCAACTGGTTTATTTAACATTTTGTTTCCCTGTTTTGCAGAAAAATGGAGCCTACTCTTTTAAGGGCATGCCCTACGCTGCTCCGCCCGTTGGCAATCTGCGTTGGGCTCCTCCGGCTGACCCCGTGTGCAAGAGCGGGTTGACCGACGCCGGCCGCTTCCGCAGCAAGTGTCCCCAGGTCCAGCCGATGACTGTCACGGGCAAGGTCATGGGCCAGGAGGACTGCCTCTTCATCAACGTGTGGACGCCCACGCTGCAGCCCAGCGCCAAGCTGCCAGTCATGGTCTGGATCCACGGAGGGTACCTGCAGATATTCAGTGGAGGCGAGCAGGGATACTCGCCCACGGAGAAGCTCGCCGCCGACACGGGAATGGTTTATGTCAGCTTTAACTACAGACTCAACGCCTTCGGGTTCCTGGCTCTGGAGATGCTGAGAGGAGGTTCTCCAAAAAACACATCAGGTCAGTCAGGGACACGGAGCAGGAGAAACATACAGCTTTTTACCTAAAATAATGAATTTACACCAGATACTTTTCATCCACAACAGACAGCTGTATGCAAAGTACTGCCTCAGGTGAACTGAGCGTAATAAACATAAGAGAATATCTTCACTCATTATTTCCTCTCTGAACGTCACTCCATGTTACAGTGTTCTTGATCGATCTCGCCAATGGCATCTGTGAATAGACACTTGATTGGACTAGAGAGGGTCAGCATGACTGCCAGCAGATTCATTCACCTAGACAGTAGAGAGCTCTTTGCACAATTATTTCTTTTATAAGACAAACTCCTAGTTAAAAAAAAATAACACAATGTTTGCCTTGATGGGTTATCAAAGCGACTGAACAGCTTCCTGTTTCCTGCATTAAAGAGATATTGTTAAAAGTGTTGAGTGGGTTTAAGGTAAGGACAAACCAAAATGTCATCAAAAAACAACCGGCAGAGAAGGACGACTGGGACGTTGCATCAAAGTTCCTGTGTTTGGACCAAAAAGTTGCACTTGAACACACCACAAAGACTGCAGCCAACGGCCAGCTGGTACATACAGTCTACACCTGAGAGGAAATAACTATCTATATCTATTCCTCATCATTTATCTAAAGGGGGAACAGGAAGAGCTACTGTTAGCTGGAAGGAAAGGAAGCTAGGAAGAGCTACTGTTAGCTGGAAGGAAAGGAAGCTAGGAAGAGCTACTGTTAGCTGGAAGGAAAGGAAGCTAGGAAGAGCTACTGTTAGCTGGAAGGAAAGGAAGCTAGGAAGAGCTACTGTTAGCTGGAAGGAAAGGAAGCTAGGAAGAGCTACAGTTAGCTGGAAGGAAAGGAAGCTAGGAAGAGCTACTGTTAGCTGGAAGGAAAGTAAGCTAGGAAGAGCTACTGTTAGCTGGAAGGAAAGGAAGCTAGGAAGAGCTACTGTTAGCTGGAAAGAAAGGAAGCTAGGAGGAGCTACTATCAGCTGGGAGGCTAGGAAGCTAGGAACAGCAACTGTTAGCTGGAAGGAAAGGAAGCTAGGAAGAGCTACTGTTAGCTGGAAGGAAAGGAAGCTAGAAAGAGCTACTGTTAGCTGGAAGGAAAGGAAGCTAGGAAGAGCTACTGTTAGCTGGAAGGAAAGGAAGCTAGGAAGAGCTACTGTTAGCTGGAAGGAAAGGAAGCTAGGAAGAGCTACAGTTAGCTGGAAGGAAAGGAAGCTAGGAAGAGCTACAGTTAGCTGGAAGGAAAGGAAGCTAGGAAGAGCTACTGTTAGCTGGAAGGAAAGGAAGCTAGGAAGAGCTACTGTTAGCTGGAAGGAAAGGAAGCTAGGAAGAGCTACTGTTAGCTGGGAGGCTAGGAAGCTAGGAAGAGCTACTGTTAGCTGGAAGGAAAGGAAGCTAGGAAGAGCTACTGTTAGCTGGAAGGAAAGGAAGCTAGGAAGAGCTACTGTTAGCTAGGATGCTATGAAGCTAGGAAGAGCTACTGTTAGCTGGAAGGAAAGGAAGCTAGGAAGAGCTACTGTTAGCTAGGATGCTATGAAGCTAGGAAGAGCTACTGTTAGCTGGGAGGCTATGAAGCTAGGAAGAGCTACAAACTACAATCCTAAACTAAAAACTCATTTTGAGGTGTGTTATTGTTCAGTGCCACCGGAGGACAAATATCAGGACTGCTACTGGACAGATTAACTGGAATAAAGTACAATACAGTGCAGCAGACATGCTCCATTAAAAGCACAAATTAGGATCATGAAGTTCAAGAATTAGTTGTTGAGAGCCTTTAACAGCTTGGGTTACACTGTGTTGTGTTACAAGATGTAATGACAAGCCATTTACCACTTAAGGAGACCCTTTTAATATTTATGGTGTTTACATTGTGCTCCCAGTTCGATTGAATGCTGAAAAGTCTATACCCTCCCATTAAGATGTGAATACTTAATGAAAGTTAATGTGATCTGGATAAATGGAGCTCCGTTCTGAGGCGGCCTCGTCCGTGTTAATGTTTTACAGTTTCGCACACACTGTGGGACACAAATTGCCGTGTTGTGAGTCAAGTTGGGCAATTTCTGTTACATAATCCAAACAAGCCCGCTGTGACCTTGATGGGAAACGACCCGGTAAATGAGCGAGCATGACAGCACGACACGATGGCGTGATGACGGTTCGCACACGAGTCTCTTTTTTATCTTCCAGGAGCTTCTTCTCTCACATCTCTAATTTTGAACACTCTCTAATTCCCTGCCCCGTTTCCTCGTTCCCTCGGCTCGAAATGAGTTAAATTTAGTTTAAGCCGGTTTGCTCTCTGAAAATGGGACGCCGGAAAGAAAGAGGGCCACATCAAAGCAGATTCTTGTTGCTAATCGATCCCTTCCTCTGCAGGGAACTATGGCTTCCTGGACCAGATCGCAGCTCTGAAGTGGGTCCAGAGGAACATCCATGCGTTTGGAGGAGATCCCGAGAAAGTCACCATATTTGGGCATAGCTCAGGTATGAAAACAATAGAAGTACATAAAATACACAAAAGAGATTAAAGCGTGGTCTCTACCTAAAATATTAACACCTCACCAACTCCCAACAGTTGATGTTAACATGAACTCTTGTAGGTCTTTAACGAATATCACTTTATTTTTTGGGTAAATGCTGAAATATAATAAAACTTTCCCTTACAATCATAATATATGTGAAATGATATTAGTCACCAAAAGTTCAGATTCTGACTGCAAATAGTAAATATGTTTTTACTATATTCTGTCATTAATAAGCATGCATTGAGTATGATTTAATGATGATTTAACATAGTTTATAGGTTTATATGTGCAGAAACAAAAGGCTTACAACTAGTGAAAGCCACGGCGATGACCATGAGTGTCCCAAACGTTCACCTGATGCTTTAAGCAAGCATCGGTTGAACCCAGATGGAGCCACATTAACAGAAGAAGAGCTAGCTCCGTCCATAGATCTGCTTATTTCACTCTAAAACATTTGAGGGTGGGAAATACACAAGAATGTTACTTAGGCCTGTTTCTGTTCTCTGGTCTGGTGAAGGCGGGACCTCGGTGTGGACCATGATGATGTCCCCACTGGCCAAAGGTCTCTTCCGCGCGGCGGTGGACATGAGCGGCTCGTACGTCTACAACGCGACGCTGGAAAAAGCCGAGTCCGACAACCTGGTGTTCCTGAAGAAGACGGGCTGCGGAAACGTGACCTGCCTCAGGAGTCTCTCCATCACACAAGTCCTGCAGGTACGGGACAGAATCCAATAACAGGAAATGACAGTAGAGTAGTTATTGGCTTTAATATTCTCTTCAATATTTGACTAGTCAGATATCTAAATCGTAGCTCACCTTAACGATCAGAAAAGACGTTTTGATAACATTTCAAATTGCTTTTTCATTTTAATGGATTTTAATGTCACATCCAGGTATCAGGACCTAGGAGGTCTCTAATTTCACCATCAAAATTAAGGAAAAAATGACAGAACAGGTATTCCCCTACCTTCCCTCTGAAACCTCGTCAGGATATATAAAGAGTAGATTCTCTGTGGAGAAGCAAAACTAGTTAATTTAAGGAGAGCATCAATTCAGCCCGCGTGTCTGAATGATGAATAATGTACGTTATGAAATGACGACGCGCTGCTGAACTTTCATAAGTGCAGCAGCCACCGAGCTGCATGTGACTGTTATTAGGTTTTAAAATGTCACAGTAAATGTCTAAAGCTGCCACTCAGGAAGACAGAAAAGAGCACAGCTTCCATCTTATTCCTGAACTTTCTTTTTTTATTATTTTTTATTTTTACCGAATACTTTTCTTAGTGCTGTTTAGATGCATAAATTAGAGTTGAATAGAGGAGTTGTAATTTATTGTAGCAGCAGATTAAGGACTGTACACAAGAGAATTTTAAAAGTTAGACGAAGCAAGACCTTTTAAATGGTCTTTTAATTATTAGTGATGTCCTGATCAAGTTTTGTTTTTAATTTTCTGTATTTAATCTCGTTTTGGGGAGAAGCTCCACCTACTGTTTAAACTTACTAGTACATTACAGTCAGAGGCTAGGAGGCTAGGAGGGGCTACTGTTAGCTGGGAGGCTAGGAAGCTAGGAGGAGCTACTGTCAGCTGGGAGGCTAGGAAGCTAGGAGGAGCTATTGTCAGCTGGGAGGCTAGGAAGCTAGGAGGAGCTACTGTCAGCTGGGAGGCTAGGAAGCTAGGAGGGGCTACTGTTAGCTGGGAGGCTAGGAAGCTAGGAGGAGCAACTGTTAGCTGGGAGGCTAGGAAGCGAGGAGGAGCTACTATCAGCTGGGAGGCTAGGAAGCTAGGAGGAGCAACTGTTAGCTGGGAGGCTAGGAAGCTAGGAGGAGCTACTGTCAGCTGGGAGGCTAGGAAGCTAGGAGGAGCTACTATCAGCTGGGAGGCTAGGAAGCTAGGAGGAGCAACTGTTAGCTGGGAGGCTAGGAAGCTAGGAGGAGCTACTGTCAGCTGGGAGGCTAGGAAGCTAGGAGGAGCTACTGTCAGCTGGGAGGCTGGGAAGCTTCCCTGCAGTTGGCTTGCTGACTGTAGTTCAGATTCCCCTGATCTAGAATGAATAAACTTTAGCTAACGGCCAACTAACAACCAACCTGTCTTCCAGTTGGTTGTTGGTTGTAGTCTTTGTGGTGCGTTCCAGTGCAATTTTTTGGTCCAGACACAGTAGATGTGAGGCACTGCCACATAATTCTTTGATGCTGATGCTGTTTTGACTGTGCCCAGGCCTTTAATCCAGTAATCTTGTTGATTTCCTCAGGCCATCCCGTGGAAGGTGTACCCGTTCTGGGCGGCAGACGATTTGCTGGATCTCCCCACTAGAGGGCTCCTCGTCGGGCCCGTCGCAGTGGTGGACGGGTACGTCCTGGAAGCTCCGCCTTTCGAGGTGTGGGAGAAAAAAATGAATCACAACGACGTCCCGTTCCTCATCGGGACGACGGAGCAGGAGGTTGACTTCAGGTGAGGGCTCGCCTGGTTCAGGTTCAGGTTCTTCGCTGTGAGCTGGTGCTGAGCTCAACCTCCACTCAGTCCTCTGTGTTTCCTCCGCAGTCCTCCGGCTGGAAACATCTCCACGTGGACCTGGGGGGACTACAAGTGGTTTGTAACAGGTAACAGCTGCTGTGTGGACATTAATGAGCGGATGTTAACAGCGTAAATGTGTGCTCATGCTTAGCTTTTAGTGCTAGCTAATGTGCACAGAAGGCCTCTGAATATTTAATGACCGCTCTGGGCTGCAGACTAGACGTTATCTGTAGCCATGGGAACAGTCCTTTTCCTTTTAATGAAAAGGTCTTTAAATTTAAATTTAACCCATGACGATCACATGAGCATCTCAACACCGACGTCATTAAAAGGTCGTCCTTGTTCGAAGGCTGGAGAGCTACTTTTAAAAAGGTTTTCACGACGCACTGTGACTATTTTAAAAAGCACAAATACAAAATAAAGGAGACGGCTTCCTTCCCTGAGGTCACAGGGAAGCTTTTAAAGTTTTCTACCAAATGTTTTCTGGCCTGTTATATGTGGAGGTAACAACAGTACTGCCAATAATAGGAGCAGGATTAACAAGTTTATTAAAGGTGCACACCACATATTGACTGTTGCATTTCCTTCGTGTCCTGTCTCTCTACACAGTTTAATAAAATGAAAACAAAACGCAATAAAAGGGTTGAAGGGTTGTTCTGTTTTATATCTGTTGGCTACATCGTATCTGTCCGGTGCTGGTCTGGAGTACTACACATGCTCTGTACAGTATATTTGTACATATCGCCTGTTCTCTTTCTCTTCTGTCCCGTCAGAGAAGCTTCAGTCCTTCAGTAAGAATCTCTCCCGTGATGCTTTGGCCCTGTATCCGAGCTCGGACCCCTGTCCCACAACAGACCGCTGTCCAGAGCGGTCCTACGCCACCATGGTGTCCGACATCAGGGTCACCTGTCCCAACAACGACCTGGCCAGGAGGGCTGCAGGTAAACTCCTAACATCCATCAGCTGATCAACGAGTGTGTTCACGCTACCATAGAAATGAGGCCAAATGTGTCCCAGACCACCTCCACATGTGGACTGAGACCAGATCAGTGTTCACACCTGGACGGGGTCAATGTTAGCTTCTTTCAAAGCGTCCAAACTCATTTATTTGCAGAGCTCTTCATTTGTACAGTGCAGCAACGTTTGCTTCTGAAATATAGTGAAGTAAAATAAAATGTAAATGCTCCGTTTGAGTAAATGAACCACAGTGACACTTCCTCTTGTAATTTTTTATTGCGTTCTTCACACTGAAAGTATTAGTCCCTGAAGAGTTCATTAGTCTCTGAAAAGCTGTGAGTGTTTTCCCCCCGCTGACACCAGAAGTTAAATGGTCTGCCTCCCTGTAGTACATTAGTATATTAGAGCATTAGTGTACGTTACAAGTCGAGGAACGAGTCTTGGCCCTCTTCTCTTGGTTTAGCTGCTGCAGCTCTTCTGAGTTTTTCTTCTTTCTTTTTTTTTGCTGCAGCAGAATTGGGCTCCGTGTAGTTTCTGTGCCTCCAGGGCTTGTTAAACTCACTCAGTGGTGAAGCTCTGACTAAAATGACATTTAGATGTTGTTAGAGGTGACTGCAGGGCATCCTGGCTGATTATTTTTTTCTGTATGCTTCATTGGACTTTTTTATGTTGTTCAGCTTGTTTTTTTTTTTTATGCTGTTGCTGAATCACAGCCAATCTGGACTGAAACTGAAAGATAAATCAGGGGCTTTGAAGGCTCATGCTAATGTTGTTTTCAGCAAAAACAGGCAGGCTATAGTCTGTGTGTGACCCACCCTTCCAGAGTCTGTTCCCTTATTATTTGCTGGTGTCACCTCACATTGACTATTTCCTTTTTTCGTCCCCAGACGCCCTCAGCAGTCCGGTGTATCGCTACTTGGTGACATATGTGCCGTCCGGACCAGTCAAGCCGTCCGGCGACCTGCTGACGTTCCCCAGCCGCTTCTCCTTCCACTTTCTGGACGCCCTGGGTTTCTTCGGAGGGCTGGAGGGCGCGCTGGGCAAACCTCTCTCCGATAAAGACAAGAGCTTCCAGGAGCTCATCACACGGCACCTCGTCACCTTTGCCAAAACAGGTGAAGAGGTCAACTGCTCACTGTCCCCCCTGCACTATCACAATAATGACAATTGACAAATACGTCAAATATTTGTTTAAATCAACTTTGTTGCTGTGTACGTTTTGCTGAGTCGAGGCAATAGCTTCCTCTGTGGCCAGAAGTTGTAATTATAAGATTCTGGTGCGTTAAAGAGAGAAGTATGAAAGAGCAGCTAGTACACATTTAATCTTTTATTTACATTTTCATCTGCTGCACATTCAACCAACTCAACTCAACCAACCAACTTGTTTTTTGTGAAAAATGAACTGCTGATTGTTGTCATGGGCAACAAAGAGAGCAGTTTCCATTATGAATCCTGAATGAACAACCTTGGGCTCTATGGATCAGAGACACTTGTCTGCAAAAGCAACTCTGACAAATCTGCCTGTGCTTCTCTTTCCATCTTTCAGGTAAGATGGAGAAGGAGTGGCCCGAGTACCCAGCAGCCACCGCTCTCCTGTCCGACAGCCTGACGGCGGTCCAGAACCACTCGGCGGCTCGCTGCGAGCTGTGGAAGAAGAACGGCCTGTACGACTACGCCTGGATGAACTGAGCACAGGCGGCGGCTGAAGCTCACTTGGTCGTCACGCTGATGACTCCTGTTTCATCCAGCTCAAATCCCGCAGCAGCCGCTCGACTGGCCGCGGGTTTGAAACCTCATCGGAAACGCAGCTTTTTATGGGTTTGAAGTTCAGCCTCCATGTCTTAATTTTAGATTTTGAAGTGTTAACGGCAGCCATATTTGTATTTGAATCTCTTTATCCCTAGTGGTATCTCTTCATGCAGATAATTTTGTTTTTTATTCCAGATAATCCACAGACCCCACTGTGGACAGCTTTAAAGGATCTGCTTTAGATTAAATAAACTGAAGGCTTAACTTGTCTGTGTAGCTACATACCACTAGGGGGAAGTTTTTGTGTTGTAGTTTGGGTGAATTTAGTTAAAAATGGGAGCCTGCAAAGGCAATAAGCTTGAAGTAAGCATGTCGACCACAGTACATGACCAAAGTGAAATGTGTAATGGGATTTAGGAGTCGATGTGATGTGAGAGATGAGGAAAGTGGGAAGTGACCGTGCAGGAAGGTTATTGTCCAGAATATCTAAAATGCATAGGAAGTGTAATTTCCCTGATCTCATGAAATGCTCAAAAAAGAAAAGCTGTGTTATTGGCTCCAGAACCTGTGATACCAAAATGCTTTTGTTTTGTTTTTTGTTTTTTTTTAAGAGAAATGTTGTTTTAAACATCCCAACGTGTTGAAAATATATTGTCCCATGAAAAGGAAGCAATGTATTGGCTCACAGGACAGAAAGAAACATGGACTTTTTAACTATATTTATACAGAGGGGAAAAAAATACCTCTGCAGCAACTGAGTAGTCCTCCAACCAATTATGTGACATATGCTTTTCAACAAATGCCTTTATCAGTGTCAGTCCTCGTTACTTCTAATAGAAACACCTCACTTCTCTGACAGATGACACTACGTTCCTGTCACTCTTCCGTCCAAACGTTACTATTGATTGACTATCGGAGCGACTGCAGACTGAAATTCTCCCACTAAAATGTTCAGGTTGATGCAGCTCTGTGTGTTTGCAGTTGCATCTCTTTGAAAAGAGTTGCTGAGAAAAATGCTTGATATTCAAACAGTCAACAGTTTATAGGTTAAAACAACTTGAATTTACTTTATTTAGACACTGGTTCCTTAAAATGTTCTTGGTCCTGGTTCAGCTTCATTCACAGTGAATAACAACCAGTTGTTCTCCCATATAATTATAATTATAATTAAAGTTATAATTATAATTAAAGTTATAATTGGACCTTTCTGGGTCCCACTTTGCCAAGTAGATAATCCAGCCTTGTTGACTAATTTGGACACAGTTTTGGATTAACACTGACAATTATACTAGGAGGTAAGGTTATTGATTGACCACAAGACATCCAAGATGTCCACATTTCAGAAGCAGAGTGTTCTCCAGCAGACACATTTCTAATATTGAAAAGTGTTTTATTGCTGACATTTTTTTTGCTTCAGTCCTTGACCTTGGTTTCTTCACTTTGACCAATCACTTTTGTTGTTTGTTTGTTCTTAAGAGACATTTTTTGCATTTCAGAAGCACATTGAAAACATAGTTTGCAACGTGTCTGAATCAAATTGTTGCAAAAACTTTGAGGCCTTATTTTTTATTGTTTTTTTTTTTAAATGCCAGAATATTTTGTATTTGAATTTCATAATGGTGGACAAACTCTGTGACGTTCCTCTCCCTGCACAGACCTTTGAGAAGTCACACAAATAAGCTGCATCTATAAAACACATTTAGATCGAGACAATTAATTCAGTTCATTTAACTTTCCACAGTTTTTTGACTTTTGTATTTGAATCAGGGAAAATCTTGAGGTATGAAGGGAAAGTTTTTTTCTTATATTGTATTTTGAACCTGTGGATGTTCTGAGGAATCACAGGATGTGTGTTTTGTGAATTTTGTCAAATACTTCTGTTTGCACTGATTTTATAACCTCAGCGCTTGGCCACTAATTATTTGCACACATATATATATTTGATTTGAAATCTTAATGATCTGAACAAGCTTTTAACCCTTTTGATTTTGAGTCATTCCATCGTTTGTGAACCACTGCTGCCTGGTTGTTTCTTACCACTTTGTTAGCTTTACATTACACTATATTTTTGGAAACAGAAGTCGGGCATCATGTTTTGCTGTGAGTTGATGGTGTGAAATTCACTCTTTATATTCTAAATAAAGTGACGCCATGTGAATTATTGCATTTACCTGCCCTTTATTTCAAAGTTGGTCAACCTAGATTGTCTATGATCACGTTAGTTTCCAGGTAAACTTTTGGTTCATGTGAATATAATAACTAGACAGCTGAACATTGCAGTATAAAAACATGGATTATAATTAATTTCATTAAAAATTATAATGTATTTAGTTATTACATATTGTGCTAAGGATATCAAGTTAATGCAGTGGAGTAAAGGCTATCAGAACTGTGCTGAAATAAATGTATTATGTTGGTTTCCACTAGCATTAGCAACACACTAGCTCCAAGCAAGTTTGGCAATATGCTAAATCTAGACAGCAATGATAAATTACTCCTAGTTGGGGATAGATAGATATAACACATACACCAACTATGATAAAGATGTGAGTGTGAGATACACCTTGACTTAGAATAGATGTAACAATGTAAATTAAGCTGCTAACTGGTGGCTAGCTAGGTCCTGGTGGCTAGCTGCCAACTGGTGGCTAGCTAGGGACTGGTGGCTAGCTGCTAACTGGTGGCTAGCTAGGTCCTGGTGGCTAGCTCCTAGCTCCAGCTTGGTTTAGCAGAAACATAACCGGACATACAGTATGTAAGAGAAACTGAAATCGTTAAATAGTAAAATTAAAGTGCTTGACAGTTGCACAAACGTTAGCTTGAGCTGCTATAAAATAATGTTTTTGACTTTTCCCAAAACGCAGACTAACTAACTGTTAGCAAACCAAAACAAAGATGGCGGCGGCTAACTGAAGGGAATAAACAGAGTGAAGAACGGGTAATAAATTTCTACCAACTGACAGATAGAGCTGTGGAGATGCATTGAGAACACCTGCAAAATTGTTTTAAACGTCTTTTTGGATTTCTCGACTGCTCATAAACTTCGCTAGTTAGTTTAGCTTTAGGGAAACGGTGAACCAAACGTATGCTAACTAATGCTAACAAGGGATTGTCAACAAACACTATGAGCCGGAATACAAGCACTGCATTGGACACTTGTACAGATACCAGGGAGTAAGTAGTAAAGATTAGATTACAGATTAATTTGGTTAAAAATAATTAGTGTATCTGAACCTTAAGTTTAGTAAATAAAAAAGTCTTACTAACTAACTAAACTACATAGTGCCCGAGAAGCTAACAGTGAAAGAAACCGTTGATAAAGCTAAAAATCAAGATAAATTGTTAAAACAGGTGGCTTATAATTGCATATTTATATATTTAATCATTAATTTAATTAATAGCGAAAAGTTAAATAAACAGTTGAAAATTCTAAAACTATTGGCTAATTGGTTGCCACAGCTAGCTAGCTAACAGTAGCTAATAGCTAGCTGAAGGGGTGGTGGTGTAAAGAGCATCATTGCTGCCTCCATCCCTGCACTACAGTGTTTTATCCAGCAGATGTCGGCAGAGGAAAGAGCTGAGTGTTGGGGGGTATTGTGTGTGGTCGGGACAGGAGCAGCTGCTCCTCCTGGAGGTGTCTGTGTCTTTAAGGCCGTATCTTTACGGCGCACACACGGCTGACGGGTGCCACGCTGCGGCGCCTGCTCAGTGCGCCTCCGCCGCTGCCGCTGCTGGGACCCCGACCCCGGAGCTCCTCTGTTCCTGTACTGTACTCAGTGTATGCGTGTCTGATGGTAACCTATGGACTGACGGTGAGGAGGCTATTGTTGTCAGCCCCCGGTGGTTCGTCCGGTCCTGTCCTGCTGCTTGGAGCTGCACTTTCACCGGAGAATGCCCAGAGGACGCGGAGCTGTGTTCCTGCACGGATAGCGCAGAAATACACCGGAGAAACACGGTAATTACGCTCCGGTTTATGCATGATTTATTCCGCTTTTGTTTATTATTCTCATTAGAATAAACAGATCTCGCGTGAGGTTGTAGCATTGCCAGCGGCCCATCATCATCATCACCATCATCATCGTAGCGGAGGTTTGTTTACCATCAGAAAACGACCCTCATTGTCGTTAATTATCACCGGATCTCTGTGAGACATGTCTGGACGGTGAGCAGACTGGATAGGCATCCTCCAGCCGGCTGTACATACATGTCCCTCAGATGGAGACAGTGAAGGCAGCAGCAGCAGCAGCAGCAGCTCTCAGGCCTGCTGGGAGATCAGAGCTGCTGCTGCTGCAAAAACACACCGGAGTTATTCAGCTCAACTCAATCTGCATTATAAAATAGTCACATTTAAAAGTTCTGCATTGGAAATATTACCGAAAAGTAAACTGCAAAGTACTAATTCTGCAGAAAAACTTTGAACTTATGCTATTTTTCTATTATTAGATCATTATTACCCATGCATTAATAGTGGAACTGATTTTTAAACATGTTTTTAAGGTTTTCATTATTGAACAGTTTGCTTATTTTCTTAATTAGTTGATTAATTATTTTATTTGTAAAAAAACAAATCAATAAGAGCCCTGCTGTGCAAAGTAGGTTTCAAATCACCAAGGGGCCCCTCTGGGTCCGTATTGATCCAGAGTAATTAAATTAATTGCACAATAACCGAAGCCGCTCAGTTCAAATATGCTGCAAACTAAAGGCAGGTCTTGCTGTGTCGGCTAATTTCGTCTGCTCTAATGGTGGATATTTAACAAATGGACACACAGCCGGTCATGTTGGCCTCAAGTAACAGCATTCGCTTGATTAAGAAACTGTCCAAAGCCTCAAATTAAAACGATTTACTGATGTTTTAATATTAGTTCCATTGTTATCTTTTAACTGGATGGAGTGCAGCAGTTATTTCTGGCTGTAACTGCAGATTATGCTCATAATTGATTAATCTACCAGTTATTGAGTAAAAAGTACAAGTTTAGTCTGAAATGTGGTGGATCATCAGTAGAATGAATGGAAAATACTTGCTTATAGTAACTACTCAAGCTTCTTGAGTAAATGTCCTTCATCCTGGATTATCTGATAGACTAAGAGCGACTTAATTTGTTAATTAGTTGTGAAAAATAGCCGTCACATCCTCCAAGAGGCCAAGCTGACGTCTTCTTATTAATTGGTTTGTCCGATCTACGGGCTAAAACACAAACACAGGAGACGAAAGAAAGCTGATCAATACACAATATACACAGAGAATCATTGTGAAAACCAGCTTGTTTAATGGCTTTATTAATCGACTGCTTCAGCTTTTATTGAAGATGTTAAATAACACACGTGCATCCTTGTGATAAACCCAACCTCCCATCCTGTGTTCTGGATTTTGTTAATGCAGAAACTCTTTGTTTGGAACAAAGATTACGCTCTGAACTGCAAGTCCAAGTTCATTGCAGCCACAGACAAGTCTTATATTTTCAAATGTTTTTAAGTCTGAGTCTTTCATCAGTCGCGTCTGAGTCAAGACTTTGTGTGGGATGAGATTCAGAATTTGGGATTTCTTAGGTTTCAGCTGTAGAAAATCTTCGTCCCTTCTCAAGAGATTCTTTCCAAAGCTCCTAACATGATATTAATTTGACGACTGCTCACGTGCTCTAAATTTAATACTGCGTAATAAGAAGATTGCAAGTCCTCAGTTGGGCAATGCATGTTTTAACTTAACTTATGAAAGCAAAATTAGGAAATGAAAAGTGTCTGCTGCAACCAAACACCAGTTTTTTTCCCAGCTCCACTTTAATTTCCCCACTTTAAACAATCCAACCTCTGACCAGAAACCACGTCTGCCAATATCAGAATCAAGTCCAAATCCCATGTCTCCACTCTGTGATGTAGTTTGTTTAATGAAGTCCAGATTTAGGGACATTTAGTTTGGATTAAACACACCCAGAGTGCTCTGTACTTAGGAAACTGTGTCCTTCAGTCAGGTAGAGTAAAGGGGAGCCGTCCGGTCTCAGTAGTCTCTCCCAGTTTGGGCCTCCACCCTCCATACTGGGACTCCCGCCAGTGCTCGTCTGTGATTTAGTGCGCTGACCACATGCAGCCGCTGCCATATGCTTCAGATGACGGCTCATATTTAAAGCTTCTGTAAGCTATCAACCTTCCTACGTGAACCTCTGCGGGGGCCAGAGCTCATATATATATTGCACTTTTTAAACACTTTCCACAGAATTTATAATGCAGTAAATCTTTGCTGACAGGGCTGAAATCCAATCTGGGTTGGATCAGCACACCCGACGCCAAAGCATTTCAGTATCTTAAGAATCTCTGTGAAATATCTAGATTGTCAATATCCAAGTGCGTTGTGGTTTTCAGACTTCTGATGTCTCAGACAACCAATATGCAAAAAGCACAAGAGTGGAAAAGTGACATTTAGAGTCTTTAATCATTCTTTCAGGGGCACGGAGAGCTCCAAGAGGCACGGGGGAAGCTGTGGGTTTAACGGCTGCGTTTAAAAGAAGAATTATGGCAAATGAAAAGTAAATATGTAAAGCTGGGTCCTGTATCTTCTGTCAGGGGGAGGAGGAATCTGTATCGCTAACTCATCAGAGGAGGACAACAAAAATTTGTTGGGAGTATTATTTGATGCTGCCTCTTAACAAACAGAAACTCCAGCCTTATTGTATTGTACAGAGTGTTTACAAGTGGCTCTATAAACCCAGCTATTAAATAAAATAAATTTGGTTTAGGCACAAAAATAACTTGGTTAGGAGAGTAGCTTCATTGTTATAGTTAGAAATAATAAACAGGCTGTTAAGGACAGTCATAGCCAATGGAAGCGTTGACCAGCAGCATGAAATGGGAAATAAACAAGGAGTATGTGTTGAAGTCCGACATTTTATGACCCACCCATCCACCCAGACCTCCTCTCTATGCCAACTATGTGGCTCTGCAACTTCGCCTGACTCCCTCATATCCCCCCTGTCATAATTATTTTTGGTTACCACAGGTTGCTGCCATCGAACTTAAATATTTGTTGCTTTAAGCCACTCAGCGTCACTAAACAGTTCAATTTAAAATCACAGAAACCCGCCAATGAGGTGGTTTCAGGGTCTAGGTTTGAAAAAAATACATGTTCTGATTCAAATTGATCAATTCACAAAAGTAACCCTAACCCAAACCCAAGTACACGCCATTTCCCGCATCCTGTCTTTAGAAATCTTGCAATGTTTTTGGGAGACCGGTTTCGCGTGACAAAATCTTGCAAGATCTGGCAACAGAAGGAGATCCAAAACATGACAAGAGCTATAACTCTGATAGCATCGTCAGGAATGAAAGCTGATTTGATTTAAAAAGTATGAGGACAGAGAAGAGCTGGACAAAAGCAAAAACACGTAAAAGATGAGAAACTAGATGGGAAATATTGTGGACATACCACAAATCTCTGGAACCAATGACAACAGTCGTTTTAGTTTTAAATAAAAATGTTTAAAAACTAAAATATCTCTAAATGGATTGATATTGAATCGAATGGAATCTGCACCATGTGAATTGGAATTGAACCGATTCAGGAAGTCAGTCGTGATAGCCAGGACTAGTTGTTTGTTGAAACACAATAAACCTAGAACAGAAGACTGAACAGTCTTTTAACTGTGTCACTGACCATCAACCAGACAGGAGCGCCATCTTCCTCCTCCCTGAATTATTCAACCTGGTTCATCCACATTCAGACTCAATGTCTGGGGAGAAGAAAATGATGAACTGGGTAGACGATGTACAGAGCGACCCAAACAAACTGGTTGCCCTCCATTAATTAAAAGCCCCCATTTTACTTTGGGCTGTTGCACTGAATGCTCCTCCTCATGTGGTGAAGTCATGTTGCCGTCTCGACAGTGGTGGATATTATTGACGACGTCAATGACGTCTCTACATGCCTCGGCTACTATTCAGGCATTTTTAAAATGATCGGATCAGTATCTGGCTTCAGCCAAGCCTGATCTTTTGTAGTTATTCGTTTTAACTCCACATCCAACAACCAAAACCACATCCCATGTATTGTCAAAACCTCTTCTTCCTCTTCTGGTTTAAAGGTGGCTGGCTAACGTCAGAGCTCCCAAAAAACATGAAGAACCAAAATCACGTGAATAAACATGTCTGCTGTGTGAAACGTTTGTGCTGTATTCCAGAGAGGGTTAGGGAGTTTATGGCAGCGTTGGATGACCAGAACATTTCTGGAGTAGAGAACACAAGGTACGACTCTAGGAGAAGACAAAGAAAGACTTTAGGAATCTACACGGGACCAACTTTAGGACATTTAAGATCAGATCAGGACTTGGATCAGCTAATACTTAATATTAAAAGATCATGGGGCAAAAACACTTGATTGGGACACCCCTACCTGTCAGTAACTCAATAGTGGAGCGTTAGATAAAGCTGACCACAAAGAAAACGCCTTTACATTTAAAATTTTTGAAGCCATCACGGTTGGAATGTTTATTTAAAGTAATTATTAGCTTTGCCAAACTCAGTTTCATTACGGGACGGATTTCAACTAAAACAATACCTCTGGCACATGGATAGTCAGACATTTTTCTTTCATGGCGCTTAGATGATGTGTATGACTACTGTTACTGACGGAGAGACTCCAGGACAACGTTCTGTCAAAATTATTGGGCGTGGGAAGCTCAAACTAGCTTCCAGGCAAATCTTGTCACCCTATTGGCCGTTGTTTGATCAGTTTTTGAGGCTAGATGATTAATTGATCACACAATTTCGATAATAAACAAAGTTTATTAAGCACTGGTGCACAGCTGGCGTTCATAGCCGCAGCTTCAGAGCCGCCAGATGCTTTTTGTGGCGTTAATGAACCATTAAAACCAACAAAGGATTCATCCGTGTCTTTATGGGGCCTCCCTGCTGTCTGCTGGTCTGGCTGAAGATCCTCCCAGCTTTTTTTTTTTTTTTTTTGTTTGTCTTTATTCCAGCTTTGGGTATAACAGACTTTCTGCATAATCCTTCTCTGGAGATATTTCTAATCCAGATGCTTTGCGTGTCCAGATTACCCCCCCTCCCCGGGGTCCTGTCATTGGTGGATGTAGATTAAACAAGGATTAAAACCCTCGCTGCTTTGTTTGGGGATGATTTGACAGGAAGCCTCCAGCTGGCTCTGTGTTCATTGTTTGATTAGACACAAAAGTGTCTAAGTTATAGTATTATACTACTAATAGTCTTTTTTTACATACTGTTAGCCGTCACATGCTAATCGCTAGCTGTACAGTCAAGTGGGACATTAGTGGTAGCAGTCATCAAGACTCTCATGACGTCTGGTTTCCTGTCACGACACCTCGGTGAAGGTGTGAGGCAGTTGTCGTGTAGGAGGCTGGTTTGTGGAGGTGTAGGTGCAGGTTGATGGTTTACTGGGGGGATGGGGGGGTGGACAGCTCTGTACTACAGCTGTCTCATGCTAACTATTTCATAACCTGATTATGAAACCTCTAAAGCAGGGGTGTCCAAATTCTTTTCACAATAAAAAAAATTAACAGCTGTGTGGTGTCTCTGGAATCTCTCATCCCATGCAATCGACAAGTCTTCAATTCATTGCGCAATGTTGTTGAATGCGTGCTTTTTTTCCCAGGCACATTAATCCTGTGATTTTATCGAGGCATTCTTTTATGAAGTCACCATCTGAGAAAGGTTTCCCATGTCTGGCAACGAGTTTACTGACCTCAGAACTGGCTATTGTTGAATTTTCCTGTTTTGTAAGCATGGGAAAAAAATTCTGTTGAGCTTTTAGACTAGCCGTGTAGGTGTAGGTCTGACACTCACTAACCGTCTTGCGTTTCCTTGGTTCTACCATTTTTGGTCGTCTTTGTTTAATTTCGTGGAGAAGCTGCAGCGTTCAAGATGCTAGCACCGCCCACTGTTAAAACTAAACAGTACAACACAGTCAAGTGCACGCTCTGTGTGTGGGCTATACTCCACTGTACTGTATGCCGCTGGCAAAAATTAAAATGGACCTTGGTTTTGGATTTTATTTGTTTTTTATTCTGGTTCAGGCCGACTGAAGATCAGCTGGTTTGTTTCCGCATTTTTGCACACACTGACTATGATATTACTCCACTACCCACTAATGCTAACTGTCTTTATTCTCTGCGATGAAGTCATTTACCACCTCGTGCTGTTGGTTTGAGGGCCAGCAGTCGCCCACATCTATCAGCTGGGCTCACTCTTTGTTTTTGTTTTTTGTGAGTCATCTTCAGTTGTTGTTCTCCAGCTCATACAAATCTTTCTTTTTTCCTTCTGCAGATATTGACATGAAGAAAGACATTGAGACTCTAATAGCAGAGGAACGGGCCGATATCATCTTGAAATATGCTACGGTGAGTTTCCAACAGGCAGAGTGATCCCAGGGTTTTTAGATTGACAAGAATGTGTGTCCTTTAAATTCAGAGCAAAGGTCTGTTGTATTCATTCCACTTTTTAAGCAATGGTAAAATAAAATTCATCATTTAGGCTTTCATTATGTCTTGTGTGTTATTTGTGTGTAGGAGGAAGAGATCACACGTGGTAGATTTGATGGTTAAAAACACCAACGGACACACTGAGATGGACGATGGTGTGACTTCAAATGTGCGTTTTTGCATTTCTGCAAGTGTGGAGGGCACTAAAGGTGTTTGTGGGTTGCTAGATAGGACTTAGAATAGCATTAATAGCATGTTGTGTTAGAATGTTTTCATGCCACTAATGTGTCGTGCTATTTAAAGCCCTGGACGGCAATCTGTTGGCTCGTGATTAATTGTGTCAAAATATAACCCGTGCTGATTATTAATGCTTCTCCAGGCTGCACAACGTGTGGTGAATGTGCTGATGCCGAGTGTGAGCTGGTGGTGGGTGTGGGTGTTGTACGCCACGGCAGCAGCAGCAGCAGCAGCAGCAGCAGCCAGAGGTTAAATTTAGCTCAGCAGCCTGGAGCAGCGGGGCGACGGGGTGGCATTGGAGGGGTTTGCTCCGTCTGGCCATAGCAACAACTGTGACACACTGCGCAGCAATTGACTTGACACCTGACTGGCTGAACTCCCGGTCATGGTGTTTTCTGTGTGTGGATGCTGGTTTCCGGGTTACATGAAACAGCACTGTGCAGAGACTGACCCCAAACCACAGCTGTGTACTCTCAGGAGGGCTCTGGGTGATCGTCTGTCCCACATACATGTAGGTTTATGTCCTTATGACACCTCCCTTCTCCTGAACAAGCTGCTGTTTGGCTCCTTCTCACTGTTACAGCACAGTGTTTACCACTCTACGACTACTCCAGGTGGTGCTGGACCTTAGCTCCAGTGCTAAAGTTGGTGTTGGTAGCTGTAGGTTTATTCCAGTAAGCGAATAGGCTCTTCTGTGTCGGGTTTTATTGGAATTCTGTGCTGTAAATTTGACAAACTAGCACATCGTGAACCAGAGTGCAGAGCCGTCACTTTGCAACTCACACATAAAAAGCTAATGAAAATGAATATCCTTTTAAAAACAAGTAGGAGCCGATATCATCGTTAAACGGTATGAGTACGGATCCGTTTCTCATGAAAATAAATGATTTGTAAAGTTAAACTTCAACCTTCTAAGGGACATGATGTCCCAAGTTCATTGGTCCATTGTCGGCTAGTTTATGGTGGTGTGTCCCGCTCTGTGGACGCTAATCAGCTGATCCAGCATCATCTTCATCTGAACGTTCCAGAATAAATAAACTCCAGACCAACTGATCAGCACGATTCAGGAGAGGCCAGCTCTAGAAAACACCTTGTAGTCTTTACTAGCTACCTAGCCTCAAAGCTAAAAGTAGCTCTTCTTAGCTCTCTAGCCTCCCAGCAAACAGTAGCTCCTCATAGCGTCCTAGCCTCGCACTTAGTATTAGCTTGTCCTTGCTACCCATCCTCTGAGCTACTAGTAGCTCTTCCTGTTTCCCCCCTTTGAATACAGACTACCGCCTCTTTGTAGTGTTTTCAAGTGCAACTTTTTTGGTGGAGACGTGAGCCGATGTCCCAGTCAGCCTACTTTGCTGTTAGCTCTTTGATGTCGGTTTGTTGTGTCTGCATAAAAATCCAGAAATACATCTCTCTTTGTTGCAAATTTGGAGAGCGTCTGCAGCATCTTTTGCTTGAAGTCTTCTCTGGAAGCCTGACGAATAGACGGAAAAGTCTTGGACCCTTGAACTGATTGTGCTCCTGCAAAGATCTGCCAGGCCAATCAAACTGCATTTCTTTGCGGCTTCTTCATGGGTGCCAAAGTTATGCTTTAATTAATTTACTTGAGGCATTAATCTTTCTACAAAAGCAGTTCAGCAGCTCTAACTTCATACAACTGGAGGAGCTTTAATAAACACTGAGGTGTGACACCCGGTGCTCAGAGGCGTCTTATTCTACTCTACTACTTTTATTTTTTATTTTTGAATTCAGTCGTAGTAAACTGAAATAAACCGTCGTCTCTCTTGGCTTCAGTGTCTTTTCTCTGCAACACGCCGCACAGCGTCGCTGAGAAAGTATTTTTAGTTCCTCTCGCTAGCGTGATGCTGACATCACTCTGAGAGCCTCAACTGAGATGAAGCCCTACTCTTCCTGTGTGCTCACGCCGACCCCCCCACCTTGCCCACTGGCTGCGTTCCAGACAGGAGGCAGCCAACCAACCACACAGCAGTGTTATTATTCAGAGTGAGAAGCCTCTCGGCCCGGCCCGTCTGAGGATTAGTTCCCTCTCTGTTATGTCAACACCGGGACCAGATTGTTGCCTAAATGGATTTTCCATGATTTAAACATTACTTCTAGACTCTGAGCGCATGTTTGACTTGGCTGCTGCACTTTAACCCGATTAGATTCATTTAAATGTTTGTGTTTGAAGCTTTTAGTGCGGCGTGTTAACTGCAGTGTTTAAGTTTATGTGTGCATGTGTAACCCTTAAAAGCTGAGCCACAACTTCACCTATTCTCAAGGTGCACGGAGAAGTGAAACCATATGAGGAAGTCAAAACTAAAGCAGCTCTTTGATGTTGACTGGAAGCTTCCTACGGTCTCCTCAGTGTAGGAGAAGACTGAAATGATTATTTACACCACACAGTATAACTCATGTCACTAACTGTATATTTACACATACCCACTTTACCCTGTTTATGTTTCTATCATTATATACTGTACACATTATTTATACATCTTATATATCTTCATATATGTATATACACCGATCAGCCACAAGATTATGACCACTGACAGGAGACATAAATAACATTGACCATCTTGTGACAGTTCATTGTTCTGCTGGGAAACTTCTGGACCCGGCATTCATTGGTGTGGATGTTACTTAGACATGTAGCACCCACCTAGACCAGACCAGGCACCCCCACCCCATAGCAATGACACTCCTTGATGGCAGCAGCCATCCCCAGCAGGATGCAGCCTGACACAGACACACACACAAAAACACTTTAGGAACAACTAAAAAAAACATGAAGAACAGCACAAGGTGTTGACCTGGCCTCCAAATTCACTAGATCCCAAACTGATCAAGTATCTGTGGGATGATCCACAGAGGCCCCTCCCCTCAAAGGCCCCCCACTAACAACAGGACACCCTCAGAAGGCCCATGTCCATTCTCATCTATCTGTCTAATATAACATGATTGAAGTGTGACTTTGTTTTCCCGTTGGTGTTTCCAGGGCAGGCAGGGCGGGGTGGAGATCGACCCCTGGGAAGATGCCGACTACAGCATCTACAAAGTCATCGACCGGTTCGGCTTCATGCAGTAAGTCCCTCTCATTGCATCTCAGTAGTATTTTCCCGCCAGGTGGTGGCGCAGTTCTAGCGGTCGCTTTCAATTTATCTTTGCCTCTATGTCTTTTTGTCCTTCAGCGAGGACGAGCTGCCGGCGCCGACTGCTCACGAGGAGAAGGTAAAGAAAGGAGAGGAAACGTCGAGACAGGTGACGGTAGAGGAGCTTTTTATTCACCGGCTTCCTTTTGCTTTGACAGCGGAAGCAGCTGGAGATAGAGAGAGCAGAGAAATGGCTGAAGATGGTGAAGAAGTGGGATAAATACAAGAACAGTGACAGAGTGAGTAAAAAGCATCTATTTAAAATGACTTCACCGCTGGAGACTTCTGTTGACAAATATGTGAAATGTCTGCTCATTTCTGTGTGAGAAACTGTCAGTGCCGAGTCACACAAAGTGAGAAGCCAGATTCTTTCATGATCACGCTCTCATTCTGAATAATCTGGATCCCTAAAATATGACTCAAACAAGGAGAGGCCAAACATCCGCCTTGAAAACAACAGAACACTGAAAAAAACACACACTTCATTAACAGGACCCAGTTCCTGAACCCTAGAGCAAACACCGAGGTGACGATGGAAAGAAAAACTCCCTTTTTAACAGGAAGAAACTTTGAGAAGAACCCAAAAAAGAAAGCAGAAAGAGGAATGACATGAATGAAAACATACTACATGCAGCATCTACACGATGAGCATTTAAAATATTAATTGTAGAAAGGCTTAGTGGGCATACAGTGCTCATAAAGTTACTGTTATATGGATAAACAAGAGCACAGGGGCATAACACTGTCAGTGACAGTAGTAGTTGTATTCCAGGTGAGTTAGATGCTGCACTGATGCCTCACAGCCAGAAGGTTCTGGGTTCTAATCCATGGGCCGACTGGTTTCTTTCTGTGTGTAGTCTGCATGTTCTCCCTGCGTCTGCGTGGGTTCTCTCCAGGTTCTCCAGCTTCCTCCCACCGTCCAAAGACATGCTGGTTAGGTTCATTGGTGATTCTAAATTGGCCGTAGGTGTGAGTGTCTCTCTGTGTTAGCCCTGTGATAGACTGGAGACCTGTCCAGGGTGGACCCCGTCTCTCGCTCAAAGAAAACTAATGAATCAGTAATTTCAACATATATCTAAAGTTAGCAGCACTGAGTTATTATCGAGCAGTAACTTTTGGGGCTGAAAAATGGACTACAGTTCCTCTAATGTCCACTAGGGGCTGACACCAATAGTGAGTCCATCTCCATAGACCTCCATGTTAAAATGTCCAGAAATAAACATGTTCACAGCCTGGTACAAAACCAGTTCTGGCCTCTAAAGCTAATTTCTCCAGTCATGCCAGTTGCACGATATCAAGGCTTTGAAGAATTGTGAAAATTCTTTGAGCATCTTTGAGTTAGCTGGGAGTTGGTACTACACTGAGCTTCAGGAAACATGGCTGACTTCATGAAAGGGTTCATCTGTCTTTATATGGAGTCACCAGCTTCAACAACTCATTGCTCTGACTCTCATTCATCATTTCTTCCATCTCTTTTTTGTTTTCTTTCCATATTCTAAGAAAAATAATCATCCCTATTTATGCATTTCTTTATTTTTTTCTGTGCTGGATGCTGCATCCCATGATTAATGACAAATAGACTGTAGACTAAGAGGCTTTGAATTCTCCTCGTTACTTTCTCAGGACTTGCTGCCGTGTGGAGCCACAAATAAGTGAAGTTAAACTGGGAACTTTTAAACCTCCTCACGTAAACATTAACTCCACTTATGTTTTTTTTTTTTTTTTCCCCCAGCGGCTCCTTGATCCCAAACCTGCTTCACTGTGTGCTGCTCAGTGAATAAATAAGATGTGAAAACCTTTTTAGCTTTGTTCCTGTGAATGTTGTCGGAGGCGGTTAAAACTTTCCGGTGACTCACTCTTCGCAGCGTCCGCTCTCCAAAAACCTTGTTCTCTCGGTGATTATGTTTCCCTCTGCTCCTCCTCGCTTTCAGATGGTGAAACGGGTTTACAAGGGCATTCCCCTGCAGCTCCGAGGCCGGGCCTGGGCACTGATGCTGGACGTGGAGAGGGCTAAGAAGGAGAACGAGGGCAAATATGAGGTAAACGCTCTGAAATGACTAGATGCTCTGTGGACATACACATAAGATGTTGGCCGAGGATAAATAAAAGTGTGAGAAAAGCAAATTCCCTGCAGAAAAAAAGATCAGATTACATAGAGGAGATGAAAGCAGTAACTGCAGCGTAACAGATAAGACTTTTAAAGCAAATTTGTTAAAAATATTCACTTCATATTAGATTTTCTTGTTTTTCTAAGAGTCAGAGTAGAGGTTGCATATATATTTAGCATCTTTAGCTTAGCTTCTCACAAAGAAAGTGTGAAGTGGGAGTAGCCTAGCCTTCAAAGATTTCCTCCCAGCAAACTTCCATCAGCATGTACCTGTGCTCAGGAAGTTACCTTAAACTATTTGTTTTATGGTTTATCGTTTGGCTAAACGTGACCAGAAACTCCAAATGGAGAATAAGTTTAAAATAAATGCTAAATGTTTTACTCATAATTGCAAACATAGGAATTGTTTTTGATAGGATTTAGTGAAGGACTAGCAGCTCATGTCCAATGTAAAGCACCTTTTTAAGATTAAACGGAGCTAGTGTTCAATAACACACCATCAGTACAGTCTAATAAGAGTTTAGTTGTTGTGTACTTACAAATAAAAAGGCTAATGTTAGCATCAAAAGTGCTTGTTAAGCAAAAATACCCTTTCAGAGCGTCATGTTATCAGCAATTAATTACTTTAAAGTCTTTAGTTTGTAGTTATTATTTAATCCCTACATCATATTTTATAAGTTCCTAATGTTTTGCACGTGAAACTTTATTCTGAAGTACAATTTAATGCAAAAGTAGCAGGATGAAGTAGCAGGAAGGTAAACATACTTAAAGTAAATCTTCCAGTCTGTCTGTGAAGCTAGGCTAATGCTAAGCAACATATTACACTTCTAAAGATATTATTTTTAACTGTTAGCTTTTAACACTAAGACTAACTGTTAGTAAAACTCAGTACATGGAATAATGTACCAAACGGCTAAGCTAACGATGTTAAGTGAGGGCGGATTTGTACAGATGGCAACCAGATTAACGATGACAGATTTTATTTTACTAAAGTGGACAGGATTAGAAAAACTAGAGGAAAACTAGAAGATGGAGACATGCTAAAGATTAGGAAATGATGAAATCAACCTGTATTAATATTTAACACATCCTGAGTCTGGTGCATAATACACAATTTTTTATGTAGTTCTCTCCTAATGAGATAATTTTCCAGTGAGACCAAAATATTCTGAATATGTTCAGCTACATGTTGAAGATTATTCTGCTCTTTCATGTTGAGTGACTTCCCTTTAAGTATCTGTAATCTAATCTGCTGTTCTTCTCTCTTTCTCCTCACCTTCCCTCTGTTTTCCACCCAGAAAATGAAGGAGCAGGCCAGGCTGTGCTCGTCGGAGATCAAACAGATCGACCTGGACATCAACAGGACCTTTAGAAAGCACATCATGTTCATGGATCGCTTTGGAGTCAAGTACGTCTCGCGTCGTTCAGTCCGATGTTCCGCCAGAAATTGATTTTCAGGGTCTGACTCACTTTGCTGAAATCTGGCCTGCACCTCTCCTGGTACAAAGGCTCTGCTCGGGTTATCGGGTAATGTGAGAGTTTACCGATGTGCTGTAAAGCATCCTACGCTGCTCAGAGACTCACGTGGGTCGCCCTAGGATTTAAAATCTGGAGGATTGTATCAGTACTTTCACGATAAGCAACAATAGATGCCGGTCTATAAGTACACTATGCAGCTGACGGTGTTACATTGTAGTCCTCTAGGCTAATGGTAGCTAGCATAACGATGTAGAAAGATATTAAAGATGACATCTGAAATCTCACCTACATCTTCATCTTCATCGTCTCCTCAAACCTGTGAGACAGTGGAGTTTATAGATTATGAAGCAGGAGTCCATGACAAATTTACAAGTAAACACCTATAAATAACAACAACTCCAGATTTTTTCCTTTGGTTTTGGTTGCAAAGAAGAACAAGTAACTTAGGAGAATGTTTACATTTAGTAAACCGTCCTTCAAGTGTAATTTGGTCACATTGCTGTCTGCTGTTTAGTCCTGGGTCTC
Source organism: Chelon labrosus (assembly GCF_963514085.1). Lineage (NCBI taxonomy): Eukaryota > Metazoa > Chordata > Actinopteri > Mugiliformes > Mugilidae > Chelon > Chelon labrosus. The sequence continues at coordinate 2,115,900 of NC_140339.1, read as the reverse complement.
AGTCTTGTGTTCTGTTCACTTCTCTCTCTAAAACAGTGGACAAATTAAGACTAGCAGCTATTTTTCAATTTGAAAAATGGAGACCTGTCCAGGGTGGACTCCGTCTCTTGCCCGATGACAGCTGGGATAGACTCCAGCAGACCCCGCGATCCTTAACAGGAACAAGCGGTTACAGAAGATGAATGAATGTTTAAATTATAGTTTATAATGCAAATAGAAAGACTCAGGAATCACAGAAATCAAATCAACTTTAAGGAGTTATGAACGTCTGCAACCAGTTATGATGAAGCCTGTAAAGACTCAATCTTTATTTAGCCGACTAATCTGTGAGAAGTTTTACTGGTTAGTCACCATCAATGTTCAAGATCAAGCTGTAACCTCTAGGCCTGGAAAATATACAACAGTTCCTCTCCTCCGTGTTAAAGCGTCTAACTTTAGAGCAGATATAAACAAGATTACATCCTGGTCTCTACAGACGATTTAGTCATTTATGTCAACTCTAATAATGAGAAGTTTTACTCACCTGTTTAAATTATGGTTTATGATGCAAGTAGCAAAGATCAGGAGCCCACAGAAATCATTACATCTTTTAGGAACCATGAATATCCACAACAAATTCAAATGAAGTCTGTAAAGACTGAGAAATTGTGGGACAATCTTTATTTGCCCACCTCTCGCCCGATGACAGCTGGGATAGGCCCCAGTAGACCCCGCAACCCTTAACAGAAATAAGCGGTTACAGAAGATGAATGAATCTTTATATGCAAAAAAAAAAGAGCAGAATGACACGACTAGTAAGTGAAAACTTTTCTCAGCAGCAGCCTTGGTGGACACAAGTGGCAAGAATGCAAGCTTTTCATTCATTCGCCGGTCTATCACAGGGCTAACACAGAGAGACAGACAACCATTCACACTCAATTTAGAATCACCAATGAACCTAACCAGCATGTCTTTGGACGGTGGGAGGAAGCTGGAGAACCTGGAGAGAACCCACGCAGAACATGCAAACTCCACACAGAAAAGAACCAGTCGGCCTGAGAGGCATCAGTGCTGACCACCTCGCCACTGTGCCGTCCTGCAACTTTTTCAGTAATTTCAGAATACTGATGATTAAACATGATTACAGCCTGGTACTAAAAACTCACACCACCTCACATTCCACCTCCTTGACCATCTTTGAACTAGCTGGGAGTTAGGTGGAGTCAGGCAGAGATGAAAACGGCCGGAGGCACCACACTGAGCTTCAGAACCTCTCTTCAGGAAACACATGGGCGGGTTCATCCAACATCCACAGTAGAATGGATGACGTTATGAATGAAGCATCTAGATGGAGCGAGAAGCTTTGGTTTCACTGTGTGGGCTGAAATGAGGTGTAGGTGTAAAACAGTCTGAGAGAAAAACCTGCTTTAGTTTATTCTGAGAAAACTCTGCTCATCAGCAGCACAGACCTCGGGCTGAACTTGGACCGAGTGTGGGAGAGAGGTGGGCAGGCTGAGTTCTGGACGCTGTGAGGTTGTGGAACCTGATCCTGTAACAGAATTACGTCACTGACAGTTTAATAGAGCGCAGGCCTGTTCAGGAGCAGCAGTGGAAAAACGTTTCAATATTTAACAGGAGATCAGCGGACCTGCAAGAAAGAACCTTTTCATAGAGACGGAGAGGACGGAGATGCTGCTGCACAGCTCCGTCCTCTGTGTCCTCTGTGTCCTCTCTCTTCTACACGTCCACATGTTCTGTTTCCATCCTCAAGTCCACTACGAAGAATATAACAAGTTTAATAATTGTCAAAATACCGAATAAAATTCTCCTCCTCTTCTTCTCTACAGGCAGCAGTCTCTCTTCCACGTCCTCTCTGCGTATTCAGTCTACAACACAGTACGTTCCTGCTTTCTTCTTCTTCTTTTATTACATAAGACATTCAAATACCAGCGTAGCTCAGGTTAACCGATAAAAATCAACATTCATCTCTTGAGTTTTATTTATTCCTGAGCGAGGACAGCATTTTCCACTCGGGGTTCGTTGTGCACAGACACAGACTGCAGCGTGATATTAGTTTGATAGTGTCATAGAAATCTGATCTGCTCAGGTTGTTCTTTACAAATATTTAATCGAGATCAACAAATTAGACGTTAGGGAAGGTTGATTAAAAGGCCAAACGTATCGATGCAGACTGATTGCAGGAAATCGTTTAGCAGCTTTGAGAAACCACCGATACCATCTGATTCTGCAGCTACAACACATGGATGCATCTATTTCTACTCTTTATTAAAACATAACAACCCCTCTGCACGTTCTGCAGCTAACTTTAGCATCCCGTGCTATATACGTGCTGCTGCATCACACACAATGATTCACGTTATTTTTATTTGTGTGTGCATTTTATTTCTGCCATATGACCAAATGCTGCTGAGCTTTCATCATGAGTCAGAACACACACACACACACACACACACACACACACACACACACACACACACACGTTGTGACTGTTTACATTTTCTGCTCCGCCGCCTGCAGGAGGTGAGCTACTGCCAGGGCATGAGTCAGATCGCCGCCCTGCTGCTCATGTACATGAACGAGGAAGACGCCTTCTGGGCGCTGTCACAGCTGCTGACCGACCAGAAGCACGGCATGCATGGTGAGACGTCACCCGAGCTGCTCCCCCTGCCATGTTTACACGATGTGAAGCTCCACATGCAGCTCTTTGGACTAACTGATTACACTCTGATCTGGACTCTGGAGCCGGATTAAACACAGCCTTTACTTATCCTTTCTCTTTTCTGAATTTTTTTCTTTTAGGCTTTTTTGTTCCCGGGTTCCCAAAACTTCAGCGTTTCCAGACGCACCATGATCAGATTATTTCCAAACTCCTCCCCAAGCTGAAGAAACATCTGGTGAGATCACGCTTGCACATGTGTTTCATAAGAGAACATGAGGCCGAAGACACGACACCGCCGTCAGATACGTGATGACATTTAATGTGATTTACTCTCTCTGTCTCTTCATCTCCAGGACAGAGAGCAGATGTCTGCAGGGATTTACAGCACTAAATGGTTCCTGCAGTGCTTCATTGACAGGGTGAGAAGACGTGTCACGCTCTCTGTCTCACCTTCAGATGAATGCATCACATTTAAAGTATGAACCTGTCACAGAAACCGTTAAGAGTAAGAGTAGACTGACGAGGGAGTGAAACTCTTCTTGCATGGGAGTATTTGATGAAGACAGACTTCCTTCATCCCTTCCTGTAGCAGCTGTTTTTGGCCTACAGTATTTTACAAACCTCTGTTTAACTGTTAATAACTTTCATGACTTATGTGTCTGCTGGTAAAGTTAAAGAGCGCCACCTACAGAAACTCCATCAATCTAAACTATCTTTGGGGAAAAGCAAAAAGAAAAACACATTCCCAAGAATCTCTGAGAAGCCGATGATGCTGCATCCTGCTGATACCCGATCCCTGCGGCTTCGCATTAGAGGAGAACATTAAGAGCTGACAGGCTAAGCTGTTATTAGCCTCCTCCATGCATGAACCACAATCCTGTGGCGGCGGTGGTCTGGCAGGTTTGGGGCGCTGTCAGCACTTCTCGGCCCCGCCGGGTCGCTGGGCTCGGAGCGGCCTCCTGAGGTTCTGGGAAAGAACCAGACGAACCCCCTGACTCGCTGTGTTTTGCCATCCTGCAGACGCCGTTCACCCTGACGCTCCGTCTCTGGGACATTTTCATCCTGGAGGGGGAGCGGCTCCTCACCGCCATGTCTTACACCATCCTGAAGATACACAAGAGTAAGATGAGGCGTCGCAGACACACTGCATTTCACTTTAACTTCTTAATAAACCAGTGAGACATTTTGAAGATGTGTTCATAGGTGATTCACGCTCATTTTAGTTCAGGGGCCAATAACAGCCCAGTTTGATCTCAAGGGTCCCAGACCAGTAACATAACAGCATGATAACCTACCAATAAAGACAACTCTCCAATTTCCTCTTTGTTTTAATGCTTTATGAGCTTTCCTTTTACAAATTTTTTTTTTAACAACCTGAAATTAACCTGAAAAACTAAAAAAAAAGACATTTCTGCACATTGCTGCCATCTTCTGGTTAGTTCTGGGTCTCAGCGTCGCGTTATGTCCACAGCTCTCACTAAAACAGTGCGACCTCTAGTGGAAAAAACAGGATTAGCAGATACTTTCTATTGAAAACATGCACTTAATGCCTTCCTAGTAATTTTCACACTTTGCAAATACATCCTGCAGGGCTGCTTTTGGCCCGACACCCCCGCTGCTGTCGGCCGGTCTGTCAGATGAGTGATGGTGCAGCTGCTCTGTGGGTTTAACATGTGGTTTCTGTGCAGAGCGTCTCTTGAAGATGACTCTGGAGGAGCTGAGGGAGTTCCTGCAGGAGCGGATCGCCCAGACTTTCCTCTACAGCGACGACGTGATCGTGGAGCAGCTGCAGGCCGCCATGACGGAGCTGAGGAAGATGAAGCTGGACCTCCCTCCTCCAGGTACACGCCATCGTATCTGTCTGAACTTACAGACCCTCCAACTTATTTCTCCACCTGCCAGACGTGACTTTGAGTGCTCTGAAATGTAATAAATAAAATGTTATTTATAATTATTATTATTTTCAGGGAAGCCTGATGAGTTGCCTCGTAAGCCGCTGGGCCAGGAGCTCCCGGTGCTGCTGAGTCCGGTCCAGTCCTCCAGAGGGAGGTCGTCCTCGGCCGGCGAGTTCCCCCGAGCCGGCCTGAGCCTCCACATCATCTCCCACCAGCCGGACTCCATCTCCTCAGACCAGAGCCCCTCCAAGGACCCCAGGGATCTCGAAGCCGTGGACGAGGAGGAGAAGGAGGAGGAGGCCCCGCTGCCTTCCCCTGATCCCGTCATCATCCACAGCCGGGCCCTGCTCACCCCCGACGGCTCCCCGCTGACTGGGCCTCCGCCTTACCAGCCCCCGGGGAGCCCGTCACCGCCGCTGCCTCATGAGAGGGACCCGAGCGCCGCCGACCCGACCTCTACTGACGTCAGCGATGACCAGTCCTCCTGCAGGGTCCCGAGGACTCTATCGGCGCCCGTCACCCAGGTGGCGTCGACGCCGTCGGGCCTGGCTCAGTCCGAGAGCCTGACGGCGGCAGAGAGGGCCGAGGACGGTTACCTGGCTCAGCTGCTGCAGCAGGCCTCGGCACTGACCTCCGTCAGGAAGACGGAGCAGGAAGCGCAGGATGAGGACGTGTCCTGAGAACAACGCCACGTTAAAGTGTTGACTCTGCTCCTCAGTTCTGTGGCACAACCATCAGAGTTACAGTGTCAAGCAATAACATTAGAGGCAGTTTCCTCCTTTAGGTTTGTAACTCAGCGGAAAATATTCAGCTGCAACATCCAGGTCATCAGATATCAAAGGTGTACGTCAGAGGCAAGCACAGCTCATCAGTTATCAAGGTTTGTAGGATCCTGCTCTGTTCGCTCTGCGTCTGCATCGAAATCTGAAGTTAGAAGGAAGTTCTGATGAATGTCGACAAAGAGACAAGAAAACAGGAATTAATGCTCATTTAGTTCCCTGTTGGTTTCTCATAGTGGATGCCTAATCTAATCAGGCTTAATGTGCAGAAAACATCTTTTATTTCTTTTGTTTTTTATGCTTTTTTAATATTTTGGAAAAGTGGAAGAAAAGACATAAAAAATCTAAACTTTAACATCTTCCCCATGTCTCTCTTAGTTTCTTCTCAGTTTAGTTTATCTGTTCGCTAAGAAATTTACCCCAATTTAGTCGGCATAAGGTTAAAATGTGAACTTTAAGACGACAAATAGTGTTAAAGCGCTGGTGTTTCCTGCAGAGAGAACAAAATAGTTTTTATAATAATTTTCATCCTGCATCAAAAATCCACATTTCCTCTAGATTTATAATTCACAGTTAAGACTAGATGAATATAAATAAGATTAAATAAGACTATAAAACTGTCCCCGTTACGTTACATAACAGGATATGTACAAAAACATCTTAGAACACATCCTGTTTGTCCAGATCATGACAACATGTGTTTCAGATAAAATAATCCTTTTATTTATCTCTCTCTCCTCAGAAAAATCCAGGAGTTGAATTGTTTTATTTTTTCCGCTTTGCTTTAAAAACAGAAGAAAACGTCTGCGCCACCTACAGAAACTTTAAAAAAGCAAAAGAAAAACACATGTCTCCGTTTAGTTGATGAACTGATTCTCCTCAGATTCACTCGACGCAGGTCTGAGGAAGCAGACGTCCTCTCTACAGATTAAAAAGTGAACGTTTTCATGATAAATTTCTACCAAATAGCCTAAAAGTAAAAGCTCTGGTGTTTGCTGCAGAGAGCGGCTGCAATGAAAACCATCAGGTTGCATCATGGGAAGTGTAGGAGCCAGTGTTTCTAGGACTAAACCAGACACGTGCGTTTAAACAGCAGCTCAACAATGAATAGGATTATGATTTGGTCAGATTATCCGACTTGACTCTACGTCCACCTGCTGCTTCTATCAGGCCTCTCTTTAAGTATTAAATCACCTGGACATCTCTGAGGCGTCGACCCTTTACAAGCGACACAAAAACACTTTTGTAGTTTTGTACTGTTTGGGCGTCAGACATGGCGGCGTCTGCTCGCCCGCCCGCTCGCTCGGCCTTTTTCTTTTTCTTGTAAAGTGTTTGCTAGCAGAGTTACACCTTTATTTTTTTGTACCAACGTCTCGATGCCTTATTTCGGAATCGGCTTCAGTTCCTCTGTGACGTGGTGAGCTGGCTCACTGTCATGATTGTACGCGTTGATGAAAACTTTTTCTAGCTCAGTAATTTATTGTTTGTGTTTTTTTTGTTTTTTTTTCGTCCTCGTGGAGAAAAGTCACTGAACAGCGCCGCTCTCGTCCTTTCAGGAACGTTTCCCTCCTTTAAAGGTGGATGTATTTTTTTTTTCTTGTTTTTTTTTTAGATCTTGCATAAAAGGACGTGGATGTGTGGGATTGTTTGAACATTATAGTGTAGAAGTGTTCAGTGTTGTAGAAGCTGTAGGTTTAACAGGAACGTGTTCACATGGATCTGTGCTTAGAAACGAGGAAACGCTGACACCTTGTGGTCGCTCTAGGTAGTGTCTCTCTCTCTCTCTCTCTCTCTCTCTCTCTCTCTCTCTCTCTCTCTCTCTCTCTCTCTCTCTCTCTCTCTCTCTAGGTGTAGACTTGCCAAGAAAAGTAGAAACTTTCTATTATTATTTTTTTTTTCAAATACGATTAAGAATCAGACGTTACAGTTTACTGCCATTATTTTAGAACTCTGTGAACATGTTTTATGATATATATATTTAACTCTAAAACTAATCCAGGTGTTTTTTTTTTTGTTGTTGTTATTTTTTGGATAATAGTTTGAACATGGTCTTTAAAATGTCTTTGTAGGACATTGTCGAAGAGGAGTGGAGCTGAAACAATACAACTTTTATCTTCATTGATTTCCAGCGTCTTGTTTTCTTGTGTCTTTCAAAGTGAGCGTGTGAGGAAGAGGCCGACGGTGCGGTTCCTCTCAGCGAACTGAGTCAAACCTGAACGAGGCAGAGAGATTTCATGAGCGTGCAGACGTCCTCTCTGCAGAATAGAATGACAGCTCGGTTCTTGAACTGAACTTTAAGACGACAAATTCCTAAAAGAGTCGTCGTCGCATCGTGGGCAGTGTAGGATCCAGTGTTTCTGGAGCTCGACTCATTCCAACAAATACGAGTTCTCCTCCCGTGCAAATAAATGCATTTAAACATCAGATAAACATGTTTAGATATATTTTCAGAATCCTTAAAGACTGTTTTAAATATCCTGGGTGCTGTATGAAAAGCAAAAGTTTCTTCTCCTAGCTGTCAGTGAACGGCATCTTTTGCTTTTAACATCTTTATTTAAAAATACTCAGGGGCAGGAAAACACCACCAAACCACAAATAATCATTTGAGATTTCAGATTAATGATAAATAAAAGCACTGATCTTCAGACTGGAGTCAGATTATTACTGCATCGATCGTAGAAAGAACAAGAAGAGGATCATCTCTGAACTGAGAGAGTTTCTATCAGTCTGATTTGAAAGAAAGAAAATATCAGAATAAAGCTGCACCCTGATTTATCTACACTACTCAGCAGATCATTAATTTAACTCAAATCTCGCTCAGAAATCAGCTTGAATGTTTTGTCTTTACAAGAAACAGACAAGAATCATCAAGTTCTTGAAGTTCATTCACTTCAAATGTAAACGGGAACATCTTCTCTATTTGTAAAGCCTAAAAACATCAGTGCATCTATTCGCAGTATAGATTATTTTACCACATCATATCAGGTTCAGTGCTGTGACTGAGCTGTTGTTTATCACTTCAATCTGCAAGTCAGTGTTTTTATTTCTCTGTAATCTGAAATGGTTCAGTGGTGATTTCCTGCCCCTGAAGTGTTTTCAAATTAAGATTTTAAAAGCAAAAGATTCCAGCAGGGAGAAGAAACTCAGCATTTATTTTTCATACAACACATAATCCTTAAAACAGTCTTTAAGGATTCTGAAAATACATTTGCTTTTGGTTGGATTTAAAAGAATCACTGGTTAATTGAACCAGCTTTTAGACATTAGTCTGGTTTAAAAGCTTGATAAATAAATTAATCGTTTAAGGAAAGAGAATACTTTATCTGGGTTTGGAGTCTTTTTCTGCAGCTCTACAAGCTTTTATTATAAAATCCAAACCAGTTCTCTGTTAGTTCACATGCAGGTGAATCAGTCTGCGCTCTGGCCGCAGGGAGGCGCTGGAGAGCAGCAGCAGGACTCCGCATGTGATTGGTCCGTTCGTGCCTAATAAACTTCTGTCTGTTCATGTTGTGGTTCGTTCTGAGGCAGCAGGTCAGACTGCTGCGCCTCTCAGAGCTTCACACCTTTAAACACTTTGGTTTGATGGAACCTCGTTCGTCCTTCACTGCGCGTAAAGATTAGAAACCCAAACCTGTCCACATCATGTGCAGCAGTTTGTTAGTGAAAACTCTGGAGGACCTGAGTCTGGATTCGGGGTATGCGGCCGGAGAGCCCTGCCCGTCCCTCAGCCTGTCCTCCTCCGGGAGGTCCCGGCGGTCTCCGCCGCACACGAGCACTCCTCACCGGGGTTCCTGGTGGCAGCGCGCCGGCTCCCCGTACAGCCGGAACGGCAGCTGGGACACGGTGAGCACGCTGCCGGAGGACGCGGCGGACGTCCTGGCCAGGTGTCCCTGCCTGCCGGAGCTGGAGGAGTACCCCTGGACCGACGCCGAGCTGCGGGAAGTCGTGCGTAAAGTGTCCGGCTCGGACGCGTCGTTCACGCTGGAGGCGGTGCACCGGCTGTCCGTGCTGCTCCGGAGGGCTCTGCTGCGGATCTCCCGGGAGGCGCAGCGGCTGAGCGAGCTCCACGGGCGGTGCACGCGCCTGGAGGTGCAGAGCGCCGTCAGGCTGGTGCTGAGCTGGGCTCTGTCCGAGCAGTGCATCTCCTCCGCAGTGAAGGCGGCGTCTCTGCACTGCATGAGCTCCGGGGACACCGCGCGTCAGCGGGGCAAGTCCGCGCGCTGCGGCCTCGCGCTCTCCGTGGGCCGCTTCTTCAGGTGGATGGTGGAGACGCGCGTGTCAGTGCGCGTCCACGAGTACGCCGCCGTGTGCCTGACGGCGTGCGTGGAAAGTCTGGCTGAAGAGGTGACCGGACGGGCGCTGCGGGCCGCGGCCGCCGAGGAGGAGCAGGGACGGGGCGAAGGAGTCACCTGGAGCCCGGTGAGCGCGGAGCTGCTGGAGGGAGCCGTGAACAACGACGCGGAGCTGTGGGGGCTGCTGCAGGTCTACGAGCATCTGATGTGCGGCAAAAACGCAAACGGTGAGTTCAGACTACTTATCAAAGTTACTTTAATGAAGCAGGAGCTGAAGAAAAGAGGAACATCAACAAAAACATGAGGATGAGAGTTCAGGCTCTGAGCTCTGACAGATTTGGGGTCAAACAGATTCATAGAAACTCTTTACAGGGGTCAAAGGTCACATGTTCAGAGAGCATCTTCTCCTCTTCTCTTATCTCTCACATCTGTAAGAAGGTTGATCCTGTGATAAGTGAAGTTTTTAAGGTTCATCCACTAAGAATGCAAACAGGATCATGGAGATCAGTGTGTTTATTTCTCTGTAATCTCACATCTAAAATGATCATTTGAGGTTTAGTGGTGATTTCCTGCCCCTGAACATTTTAAAATTAAACAGAAGATGGTGTTAACTGACAGAAAAAGGCTTTTATTTAACACACATACTGAAAACTCATCTTCTGGAAGAGTTGAAGGACTTTCTGGCTGGATTTAAAAACATCGCCGGCTAATTGAACCAGTGTCCTCGCTTTTTTTGTCTCCTGCAAAGATGAAAACCAAACCAGCCTCTGCAACATTTCTTTGATCCATTCTCGACAATATCCTCACCTGGACTCATGGTTTTCTTTGAGACGTTTCATCCCAGCAGCTTCTTCAGGTCTAAACTCGGTTCTTACTTGGATGAGGGGTGAATCGTCTGCTAGAACTAGTCCAGTTGTCCTTGTTTCAGCTCAGTATTTTCGATAAACCAGGACCTGGAGGACTGAGAACCGTCACAGACGTAAAGCACGAGAACAGCAGAGGCTCCGAGCCAATGGAGAAACTCTGAGTCCTCCTGCTCGGTCCCACCGTTCAAAGCTGGAGGCATTAGAGAGCAGACGAGTTAATGATGGCGACAATCTGCTGATAAGAGGAATAGAGAGCAACCGGAGGCTGAAGAAGAGGAAGTCTAGCAAACCTCTGAGACAGGAAACGAGCATTTTAGGTTAATAACAGACGGAAGTAGAAGATCCTCGGTCAGATAGTCTGGTTAGTTTGAAAGAAAATTAAGATTGAATGATACTGAATAAAGCCATGTTCAGGAAGTAGTTTGCATTTTTATTTATCTGATGTCTCGTGCTTTTTAAGTCTTACATCTGCGTGTCTCATATTCACACCTCGTCCCAGCCACCTCCTCTTTCCTCCTCCTCCACTGGAAGATAAATCTGTCCTCTGTGGACGTTGGGTCACTTTAAATGTGCAGGAATCAGAACGCTTCAGTAGAAACAGAGTAAAATGAGAACACACATACTCCTCCTGTCCTCCTCAAACGTGTGACTCTGGACTTCAGATGAAAACCAGTCCGGTGTGAGTGAATGAAACACAGACGCTGTTTCAGCTTCAGCTTCAGAGGATAAACACGGTAAACAAAGAGGCACCATGTTCCCCTGGCTGCTGCATGCTGGGATACGAGCTGCTGGAACCCCCTCCCCTCCTCCTCCTCCTCCTCCTCGTCCCATGAGAGCGAACAGGAAGAAGCAGCGGGTGAAGTGAAGGAGTGAGTGTTGTTACCCTCTGACCCGAGCCGGCGACACAACGGAGCTCTCTTTCCCGCCGCCAGAGCAAACACACGCTCCGCCGCGTGGCTCGGGTTTTAATCGTCATCCGAGGACCCGGCAGCCGGTTTGTTCTGAGAAACTGTTTCTGCAGCTCGTAATGTCACAGAGGTCAGAGGTTAAACTCGGCCCACCTCACCGTTTCTTCATACATTATTTGATAAAACAGAGTTTACCTAATGCCGTTCCCTGAGCTGAGCGCTGTTGTCTGGTTCTTTGTAACTCTAACATCTGCACGTCTCCTGTTCAAACTTTAATTTAAACATCTGTCTTTTCTGGTGAAGGATCAGGTTTAGTCTCTGTGGACGTCAGGTCCCTTTAAATGTGCAGGAATCATCAGTAGAAATAGGACCAACTCCATCTGTGTTTTCACTCTGTTTTCATGATGGCAGCAGACAGCTGATGACGCTTCATGTCTCTCCTCAGCTGTAATGAAGCCGTCTGTGTGGCTGGAGGGACGGGAGGCCCTGTTGTCCCCGCCCGGCCCCGCGTCCACGTCTCTAAAGCCAACAGCGTCCGTCCTCTCTGGCTCCGGCAGGTTTTAACCAGATTAGCCACAAAAACAGCGTCTTCCCGCCAAATTCTCTGTTGTTCTTTAGTTCTGCACGAGATGAGAGAGTTAAATCCGGCTGCTTTTGGTTTTTAGACACGTCGTCACCTTCATGTTACTGACTTTGTGTTTTATGCAGTCTTATTCTATTTATGTGTTTGTTGGTACAGGAAGAAAACATGAGCAGTTGCAGAAGAAACGTCTGACGTTTAATTTAAGCTTCATTCTCTAGATGTGCACCAGTAAAATGTTTATTAGTGTTTAGAATCGATGCTTTATGAAGACAGTAAAAAGAAAGCTGCTTCTTGTTGCTTCTGTTCACGCCTCACGTTGCAGATTAGTGAATGTTTGTGTTTCTGCTTCTGTCCATCACCACATGAAACCCCAGACTCCAGATAAACTTTGAAGTTTGAGCTGGTATTCAGGCTTCATCTCCATGGCAACGATAAGGTGGTGTTCTCTGCATCCTGATACCATGCACGTGATGGAAAAAATGAAATCAGACCAGAACCACCTTCCTCCTCCATGTCTCTGTGGTCCAGTTCTGATGTGTCCATCAGAGGTCAGAGGTCAGAGGTCAGAGGTCGGCATGGACACCCTGACTGGTCTGAGATCCACTGAGTGTTCTGTCCTTTCTATCAGAACCAACATCAACGTCTTCATCAGTCAGAGCTCCAGTAGCGTTTCTGAATCACAACCACACTGGTCAGACTCCTTGGTCCAGGACCCTAGTTCTGCCCCCCTTTCTTTGGACCTCTGTAGACCTGGAACAAGAGCTGCAGTTCTGGAGATGTTCTGACCCCGTCGTCTAAGCCATCAGAGCTTAGTCCTTTAGTCTTAACGTCTCTAAAATCCTTCCACTGGAACATTTTTAAATTCTTCTAAAATCAACTTTGAGGAGATTTAATGACGGATGCATTTTGAAAGCAGACCCCCTGCTGACCTGGAGACGTTCTAGAGAAGCAACACGACCAAGAAATAAAAGCATGAAGAGCTCTCTCTTAAACTGACTGGACTGTGTTCGTGTGGAGCCTTCAGTGTCGTGTTAATATGTGAAACCTGATGAAGGAACTGTTCATCTGAGTGTTTACATCTGACACATACAGGAAGTGTTGATCATTTATCTTTTAATACGTTTAGTTTGCTGCACGTTTCTGTTCATCTGCATCGTCTGACTGAGCTCTGAGTTTGAGCTTCTCTCCTGCAGGACGCTCAAAGCATCGTGCAACAAAGTTTGGATCTTTCCAGAATGTAGAGAGCTCCATAGACTGGAGGAGCTTTCAGTTTTATTACCCGTCTCCCTGTAGTGGTTTCTAGAACCTGTGTGAAGTCTGCAGAGTTAAGTTTTCTGTGTGGGTCCTTTCCAGAAGTCTGTGAAGGTTCATTAAGATCTGGTTTATCCAAAAAATAAGCTGAAACAAGGACAACTGGACGTGTTTCTTGAAGATGTTTCATCCAAGTAACTTCTTCAGTTTTAAAGGTCTTGCAGAAGGCTTTATTTTCATTATTACTTCTTCACCTTGAGAACCAGTTCACTCTGGTTCCGTCTCCATCTGATAAACCTTTAATTTGAGTCTCAGTCTTTGTGTAAATCATACATTTTAAGACGAGAAATCAGACGTGCTTACTTCTTTTCAGCTTAATCTTCAGGGTTTTATTTGCACTGATCCCGACCTCCACCACAAACACACACAAACACAAACATTCACCTCCTCAGCCCTCTGTGCTCCTGTTGTCCTCCCCCAGACACTTGCAGCATTATTCCAGGCAGCAGAAAAGGCCTGTTGTTTTCCAGGACCGGTGACTAACTCACATACAGTGCAGCCAGTCTTTCTCTGAGGATGCGGTCGCAGGCTTGGGGGTTGTTAAGCGAGGCTTTTTATTCGGCTGCAGGTTACAGCCGAGGGAAATGACTTAATGATTGTGGATGTAGGCAGGGCAGTGTGTGTGTGTGTGTGTGTGTGTGTGTGTGTGTGTGGACTACACAGGTAGGGATTAGAAAACAGTGATTTGTGCTTTGTCCGCTGCAGACTGGTCTCCTGTTGTGAAGTCATGAATAGATGCCTGTTCACCGTCGCTCCTGTCCGTAAACACAGCGGAGTAATCGGCACCAATTATCTGCAGCACACACTTCTCATTTAACGGACAAGAGGCGGCTTTCAGAAAGGTCCAGATGATCAATCTGTTCAGGCTGATAAACGTCCTTTGTTTACCTCCACTTCACCCTAAAGGTGTTGCACCGGGGGGTGGAGGTCAGGTCGGTCCAGTCCTCCCACAGAGAACCAGGAGATGAAGTTGGTTTGTGTGTGCAGGCTTTGGATAAACATGAGCTACTGATAAAAATTTAATTTAATTTAATTTAATTTTGGGATTAATTAGTTTCATCACTCCAGGAAACATCTCCCCAAACGTCTGCATGCTGCTCCATCTTTCTTCATGCATGGCTGTTGTGCATGTCAGAGGTTAGGGGTTGTTCTTCGGCTGCAGGAGCTCCAGTATTTTATTTTTTTTGCAGACTGTTCTCACTGATGCTGGTTCCATTGTGTGGAAGATCAGGAGTCAGCAAATCCTCCATTCACTGGGACACAATGGACGGGGCTGGGGGGGTGAGGTGAGGGGGGCGCTTTTCAAAAAACGTGGCCGGGTGGTTTTCAGGGTCTGTGCATCAAACACGTGATAAAGTTTGCTCAGTGACCGTTGGGATGATTAATCTCTTTTAGATTTAGTTTTTTTTAACAACCTCAGAGCAGGCCAAGACATCGCTGCAATGTGACTCTATAAACAGCACAGTTAGGTTCTTACCACGTGTGCAACAGATAGTTCTCGTCTAAATGTGAAGGATTAAGAAGCTACAACACCGTCCAGAACGAGAAGAGACGACGGGAAGTGATTGAGTTTGATGCAACAAAGCAAAGAGACAACAAGAGTCTGACCTCACACAGTCTGCAGATTCCTGTGCTGGAATATTGAGAGTTTCCACCTTGATGTAGGCCGTCCCCCCCGCAGATGTCAGAGAGGAGGTTTATGGATGTAGTGTAGGACGTCATGAAGGTAGCTGGTGTGAAAGAAGAGGACACAGAGGATAGGAAGAGATGGAAGCCGATGGAAGGGAACAGCCGACGGGAGAAGAAGAAGAAGAAGGAGAAGCACTGAATGTTCAGGTTCAGACGATCTTCAGAGGAACATGAATGTCTCTGAATATGTTATTAAAACACAGATCTGGCAGTTTAATGGTGGCGACAAACGTAATTTGGTTTTATCTTCTGGGGAAAATTGAGATATTTAATTCAGTCCATAGTGTCCTATGCACAGTAACACATTTCCTGAACAATGAATGTCTTCCTTTGCCGTCCACACTGAACGTGTTCCCTAGATTCTCTTAAACTCTAAGAGGTTTAAATGTGTGTGTCTGTTTCCAGGTGAGCTGTCGCTGCCGGCCCACGTCAGCCCGTACGCCAAGGCTCCCAAGGACCTGATGGAGAGCAGGGAGGATGCTTACATCCAGCTGGAGCTGAGGACGCTGGAGCAGGCGCTGCTCGCCACCTGTGTGGGCAGCATCGCTGAGCTCAGTGAGTGTTCGAGTGTGTGTTACCACCGCCGTCGTCACAGTCGACTCTTGTTGTGTGTGTGTTTGTTTAAACTGTGACCGGCGTCGTGCTCCTGGGACACGTCGTTAGGCCTCGGTTACAACCTGTGGCTTGTGTCCAGAAAACAAGGGCACCTTCACACCATGGTCCTCCAGCCCCCCCACCCCCACCTCCTCCCGTTACTGAAGGAAAAGAAAAGTCTTTGTTCACGTCAGTTTATGGACCGTCTGACGACACGTTTACTCACCATGTTCTGGATGTTTCTCTATAAATTCAGCCACGTCAGTTCAGCTTTAGCGTTTTATAGCTGTTTGGAGAAAAGACACGAAGCTCCTCCTGAAAGCAGCAGAAGTAAACGTCTGATTGAATCTGCAGAGGCTCTGGCTGACGATGCTTCCCGTCTTCCTGCAGGTGATCTGGTCTCTCGAGCGATGCACCACATGCAGCGCCTGCGCAGCTCCAGCCCCTCCATCCACCCCGCCACCTCAGCCAATCCACCGTCGGTCTCCTGGGCCCCGGACGCTCTCCGCACCCTCTACTACTTCCTGTCCAGCCCACAGATGGAGTCTCTGGAGAACCCCAACCTGGAGCCTCCGGCCATGACGCTGAGCAGAGAGAGGTGAGTGAGTGGGTGGGACGTCCTGCACTGACCTGGTGTCTTTTATCCAGGTTATCTTCTAATCTGCATTTTTAACGTCCGTCCAGGCCGTTCCTGCTCCTCCCTCCTCTCATGGAGTGGATCCGGGTCGCCGTGGTGCACGCCGAGCATCGCCGCAGCCTATTGGTGGACAGCGATGATGTCAGACAGACAGCCAGGCAGCTCCTCCCAGGACTGGACTGTGAGCCCAGACAGCTGAGGTAGGACGCTGAAGCATGATGCATGTAGTCCTCTGTGTTCCTGCAGGTCTTTAAATAGTTTGAAACCTCTTCCAGAAAGAACTTAGGAGGCACTGAAGTGTTTATTTCATGTCTGCATATTATTTATTTCCTCCTTTAGCAGGTCTCTTTTATTTTATTTTGCTTTAAACAACATGAAATCCTCCATGTGTTGCTTCTTGTCTAGTTAACATCTCCAGAGGATGTTCTGACCGTCCTGCAGCTGCTGGCTGAGCCTAGCATCCCTTATGTGTCTGCTCTGTCTCATTAATAAGTTCCTGACTCTCCGGTGGATCACGTAGGAACAGTTCCTGTGAATCTTTCTCCGTCCGTTCCTCTGCAGGTCCGACTGCTCTTTCCTGTCCTTTAAATCCCTCAACGCTGAAGCCGCTTCGGCCAAGTTCCAGCTGGACTTGGGCTTCAGGATGCTGTCCTGCGGCCGAGCAGATCTGGTCCATCAGGCCACACGGCTGCTGGGACCAGAGGGAGTTAACACCATGGACGACCAGGTGAGGCCTGGCTGTCTGATACCAGTTACTGTCATTAGGATCAGTCTGAATCATATGGATTTAATGAAGAGTTGGAACAAACTGTGAAGAGCACGAGTCCAGACGGTTGCAGCTCGGTTACATCAAGTTCAAATGTCACCAGGGGAAGATGAAGGTTGCTTTAGCTTTTGTACAGTTAGACGATGTGGTGACACGTCATGCATCTTTATATTAAGTCGGATTTCCAAAGGATGAAGATTTAAACCCAGAACACCTGGTGTGGATATAAAAGTAGTTTTATTTTTTTGTCATTGCTCTAAATCTTTCTGTATTTGTTTATTTAAATAACACACAGTTTCCCATGTGTTCCTGCAGGGCATGACTCCTCTCATGTACGCCTCCGCGGCCGGAGACGAAGCTCTGGTGCAGATGCTGGTGGAGGCCGGAGCTCACCTGGACCTGCAGGTAAAAAACCACAGCAGCAGATTCAGCTGATCTTCGGCTCGGCCGCTTTTATCACTGAGCTCAAATCTGTGTCTGTGTCTATGTTCAGGTCCCCGGCTGCTCCGCCAGACATCCGTCCGTTCACCCCGGCAGCCGGCGCTGGGTGGCGCTAACGTTTGCCGTGCTGCACGGTCACCTGTCGGTGGCTCAGGTGAGTGCATTTGCATTAATTTACAGACTTTTAAGTAATAAATTAAATAAAGAATTTCACGAACTTGAGTGAAATTTACAGAAACAGGAATCATTTTGCAGGATGATTAAAGATTCAAGATGTTTATTGTCATGTCATCGTGCTGTTTAGATCATACAGTGGAACTCTTACTTTGCAGGTATCCCTCACTAACGAAACTAAATAAATAATAAAATAAATAAAGGAAATATAAAACCACAAAATATAATAAGGTAAATAAAAAAAATAAGGTGCAAGAGAAATCTGTTAAATTAAACGGTAAAAAGCAAACATTGTGGGGGAAAGTTGTTCTGGAGTCTCTCTGACTCTAACAAACATCTGCTGGGCTAAAATCATTTGGGCGGGGCTCAGTGTGGAGTAACAGTTATGTGTGTAGTAATCTGACTGGTTGGAGGACTGTCTGATTCCAAATTCCATACGCAGCGACTCGGATTAATGTTGAGATCTTCTGACGGTGTTTTGTCTTCATGGAGGCAGCTGCTGCTCGAGGCCGGAGCAGACGTGGAAGGTGGAGCGCTGCTGGACGGTCATGAGAGCTCGGCTGAGACGCCGCTGCAGATGGCTGCTGCTGCAGGTGTGTGTTTGAAACCAGGCGTTTCTGATCTCTCCATCATTTACTTCTTTAATACAGACGAGAGTGTTTTATTTACCTGAAGCTAATAAACTAAAGCTGTCAGATAAATGTAGAGGAGTTAAAAGTGGTGGAGGATAGATTTACTGTGATACTCTCTTCTTCTCTGTGTCTAAGGCTACTATGAGATGGTCAGCCTGCTGCTTGACCACGGGGCTGACTCTCTGCTCAGAGTGCATCATGGGAACTCCCTGACGTCACCGCTGTATGAAGACATGAACTGCTTCAGTTACGCAGCAGCACATGGACACAGGTGAGGATCAACCTCGGATCAGTCTCACCGTTCTCTAGTTTCTGCTCCACGCTGACCACCAGCTCTCGTCCGTCCTCAGAAACGTCCTCAGGAGGCTGCTGCTTCAGCCTCAGCACAGGAAGGAGGACATCCTGTCTCTGGAGGAGATCCTGGCTGAAGGAGTCGAGGAGGAGAAGGTGGGGAAACCTCCGGCGGCTGACTCCTCGGGGGTCGTTCCCAGGCTGTGTAAGGCTAGGATGAAAGCCCTGCAGCAGGCGGCCTACTACAGCGCCGAGCACGGATACCTGGACGTAACCATGGAGCTCAGAGACATGGGTGAGCTCCTGAATCAAGCTGAGGAAACAAACATTCACTCGTAGATCGTTATTATTTAATCTAAGCATACAATATAGACATACTGGATACACACTGCAGAGAATATAGCTTAAGATACATCATAAATGATCCTGAGAACAGATTAAAGTAGACCTTTTCCCCACTAATATTAAAGATGAGCATTTTATTCAAAGAGACTAAGAGCCCTGTAAATATGAGGGACAGTGGACCATGACATTACCCACAATCCTCTCTGCTCCACTCTGTCATGCTGTCATTTTAAACTGGAGAAGCTACGTGCAGGTAAACTTTAAATTTCACACTCGGCATGTCAACATTTCTTCTTATGTCTCACTATTTCATCAAACTCAAAATACAACTGATAACAAACATATCTGATGTTGTTTTTATTACATGTTGAGGTCCTTTTGAGACTATCTCTATGATTCTACATCACCTATGTACCACATGGTGACTTGCCTGACAGAATCTGACCCCTGTGTCTCAAATGTATACATGGTTCCTTGCCTCCATCTAGTGGCGATCTAGTGGTACTGCAGATAGAGACCAGGGTCATAGAGACCAGGGTCATGCATATGGACTTTGAGCTATTCCTGATTTATTTAGTATTTTTAGGCTTCACCTCCCAGCACCTTAAGGCTTTACAGGGTAAATGTTCAAGCAGTAAATGCTTCACATTTCCACATTAGTTCAGTCCATCACTTTGTAAAACTACATTCACCGCTGCAACACGTCTCTCTGCTCTTGTCCAGGTGTTCCTTGGAGGCTCCACATCTGGCTGGAGTCTCTCCTCAGAGCCCAGCAGCTGAGCAGGGACGAAGTGACTGTCTCTCTCCTGGCAGAGTTCCCCTCCATCCGGAAGGAGGACTACAGCTCTGAGCTGCTCTCTGCAGGGATACCGCTCATGTTCAGCATGTTGGAGAGCAGCAAGGTACGGATCAACTCCTCTTCATTAGTGTGGTCTTCATTAGTCTCTGAGGTTTACTTTTAACTTGTGTTAGATCACGAGAGGGTGAAAAGTTATATGGGTTAAAATGCCGACTGCTGAACTATTACTGCAGCATTTTTACTCATTTTCTATTTCTCAGTATGGACATTTCTTACAGTTCTTCTTCTTCCGCAAAAAAACAGCCAAACTCATAATAACCCACAGCTGTTTATAGTGTTTTTGGTTTCTCACCTCGAAAACAAATTAATGTTCTAATAAATGAGAGACAGATTAAAGGACCCATGTGTAGGATTTAGTGACCTCTAGTGGTGAATTTGCAGATTACAACCAACTGAATTCTCCCCCCTCATCACCATAGTCTAGGAAAGGGATAAAAATAGAAATAGAGTGATTTTAAACTGTAAATACATCAGTTAATTTCTTGATCATATATTATGTTACGTCAGTCTTTTGTCCCATTTCCCCTGAAGGACTACGTGGTGATGAAGCGGCTGGCGTCCGTCTTGTCCCACTGCTACGGCTGCTCTCCGGTTCCTCCAGTCCCGCCCATGGACACGTCTCTGTCCACACAGCTGGGTAACTAATCGCTCCCGTCCAGCGTCGCCTCTCGTTTTCTAAACGCAGGAAGGTTGACGTGGTCGTCTCTGTCCTCAGATATCCACTTCCTGAACAATAAGGAGATGTCGGACGTGACGTTCGTGGTGGACGGGCGTCCGTTCTTCGCCCATCGGGTGCTGCTGATGTCGGCCTCTGAAAGGTCAAAGGTTTCCTAATTTCTATCTGATCGTCTTGTTTTATTTAACAGGTGCAGCATTTGTTCTAGCTTGGCTAGCAGATACTCACCTGTAATTAGAGGAAACTCCAGCGAAGGAGAACAAGTATTAAAATGTTAACATTTAATGAGCTATCCTTTTACAAAACATTGCATGAACAACAAGTCCAATATCAATGCATTGCTGGCGTCTGCTGGTTAGTTCTGGGTCTCAGTGTCTTGTTATGTCCACAACTCTGACTAAAACAGTGCGACCCCTAGTGGACTAGTAGGAATAGGTGGCAATTTAATTGAAAACTTGCAGTAAATGTCCTCAGACTTCGACATATCCAGAATTAGACCTTGTACCAGGTGAGTGTTCAACCTCACCTTCTTTTTTCCTCCCGACAGATTTCGGCGCATGCTCGTTGATTCCCCCGAAAACGTCATCCACATCAGCCACATGACCTACAGCACCTTCCAGGTTGGAGACGGCCCTCTGTCCTTTTTGTTTTCTGAGATGTGTCCCGTCCTCTGTCTGATCATGAAGTCATCATGTGTGTTTGTTTCTCTGCAGGTGATGATGAAGTCTCTCTACTGTGGAGGAACTGAGGGGCCGACCGTCTCCCACTCTGAGGCCATGAAGGTAAAATGCAGCTCTCACTGCACTGTTGTATCAGGAGATCTTCATTTAAACTATTTCATTTGACTTTTTTTTCCCTCTTCATAATTTTCTGTGTGTGTGTTTTAGGCAAATTCATATTTTTTCCATTATTTTGCACTTCTCCAATATACAGACCAAAAAAAATATTTTTATTCTATTTTTATTTATTTTCTTGGTCTATAAAATGGACAGTAACAGCTTACTCAAAACCTCTTGTAAATCCTCCAAATATTCACTTTACAGTATGACACGACAAAAAGGCAGCAGATCTGGAATCTGACAGTTTTTCTTTCCTCCCAAAGTTTAAATATTTTGCCTGAAACGATCAGCTGATGACCAAAATAGATTAAAATAATATAAAAGAATATTTACTGTGTCACCCTAAGAGTAGCAGTAGTAGCAAACAAGACTCATAACAAAGTTTTATTTGAATCCATTCAGCTGTGTGTAAATGAAACTGATCTCCAGGTGTGTCTTGGTGTCTTCTAGCTGCTGCCAGTGGCCTCTTTCTTCCAGCTGAGAGGTCTGCAGAGATGCTGCGAGAGGACGCTGTCCCAGAGTCTGACCCTGGACAACGCCGTCGGCATCTACCAGGCTGCAAAGGTACAAAAACACAAGCAGGGAGAGAAGAGCTTTTCTGTATTTTTCTTTTTTTTTTTTTTTTGCTGAGGTGTCTCTATGTCTATGGTGTCAAACATACGGCATAAAACTGTGATACTTAAAACATAAAATTTGAGTTTGACCTCTTTATATTTATATATAATGTAAATGAACAGATTATCTGGTTTTCTTCATAGCACCATGGAGGAGCGGAGCTCTGCAGGTTTTGTGAAGGGTTTTTCCTGCAGAACATGGATCAGCTCCTGGACAGGGAGGACTTCCACCGCCTGCTGCTGGGAGGCGTCAGTCAGGAGCTGCTCTGTCCAGGGACGAGCACCCGGTCTGGGCCAGGACATGGAGACCCGGACCCACGGGTCCTCCTGAGAGACCTGGAGGCTGCGCTGATCCAGAGGCTTTACAACCTCCACTCTGTGTGTCGAGAATAGAAACGCTGCAGAGCCGGACTGTGTTCATCTGGTATGTGTGTTTGGGAGTAGTAGCCATACTGTAGAACAGGTTAGCGTAGAAGAAGAATAGACTGCTGATATACTTCATCCTATTTATTAATCTTGACACAAGTAAAGACGAGGACAAGACGATCCCAAGTGATGCCAAAAATGTATTAATTGTTAAAGTAATATTTAAATGTGGTTGCAGTTTCCCCATCACTGTGACTTTTTTCTTACCAGTAACGAAACCTTTAGTTCTAATAAAACAATCATTACTGGGGTTCATCTATTTCAAGGTTTGACTTGAATTTTGTAAAATCAAGCTTTAAAAGAATCTTGATGTTACCTCAGAGCACTTGCTAAAAAAAATATATATTTAAAGCAGATTCTTGCTAAAAGTGATGATTTTTATACTTGAATTGTGGGAGACTGCACACGCTAATATCATCACTGCTCTCAAACATCAGTATGCACTTAAAATTTTTAACATTTTGAAAACATTCCAACTGAAGCTTGCAGATTTTATTGCCTAAAATAATATACACAGTATGTAATATGTTGTAAAATGAAATTTAAATTATTTACTTGGTTAAAAATCATCATCTCCTCCAATCAGAAAACCATTTAGATGACGTGGAACGATGAGGTAAACCGCTAGTTAGCCTAGCTATCATTATGCTACACATTTTCTAAAAAATAATTAATATTTCTTCTCACATAATCCTGTACGGACGCTTAATAGCATAACTTCAAAAGCAAAACAAGCGTTTTACTTTAGAGCAGCAGAAGATTATGAATTAGCTTAGCATAGGTTGAGCTAGCTAATGTGAGATGATTTGCAGTTGTTTTTCCTAACATAACGTAAGACCAGCAAAATAAGGACATTTAGCGAATGATATGCTAACGCTCAGTTTTGCAAGTAACCCTTGGTCACCACATACAGTAGTGAGCTAGTTAGCTTCTTATGTTTTTACTTTTAATCCAATAAATAATAAATAAATAATCAAATCCAGAACTAACTAACTCAGTTATCATCAGATACTGTAGATCTTTGCTGGAGCATAAACAGTTCCCAACGGAGAGAGACTCCAGACCAACGTTCTCTCGAAAATTGCTAGCAAGCTATGCTACGCTATATGCTAACATTGGATTAAACTAATCCATTGCTAACCCTTGAAGGTAATCCTAGGTTACTATTCCACATCGTGAGCTGTTTAGCCTCTTTTATTCCAATTTTGCTGCTAAATTTTTGGGATTTTGGAAATTGTTGAATATGTTGTTCTTTATTAGGAGCTCAGCGCGCAGCAACAAACCTGCCGTGATTAGACAGTTAGCGCTAATCAAAATGGAGGCTTTAAACTGTTTATTTGCTGAATCTGACACTAAAAGGGAAAATAAATAACCTTACATACATTTTTTTTGCTATATTTTATTTGGCTACCGTCTTTTTTTTTTTAATGTACTGTACAGTTTTGTAGACTGGAAGACTTCAAATCTGCAGCTGCATGTGGATAATCAACTCTGAATGTGTAACATATGTACATATATATAATTTTTTTGTGAATAAAACATTTAAATGAGACGAACTGTGCATCCAAGCAAAACGGCTCC
The DNA here is from genome assembly GCF_963514085.1 of Chelon labrosus. Classification (NCBI taxonomy): domain Eukaryota; kingdom Metazoa; phylum Chordata; class Actinopteri; order Mugiliformes; family Mugilidae; genus Chelon; species Chelon labrosus. Next base: position 2,092,043 of record NC_140339.1, on the reverse strand, counting down.
AAAGTCAACAGATTTATTTCCTTTAGCACTGAAGTTGTTCACAGTAACATCACAAGGGAATACATTGCCAGTGGTTATCCTGCTCAGTAGTAGCGCTCCGTGCTCCGAGTCCATTCTGTGTGCTCTGGATTCCCACAGTAGAAAAAGAGGAAAGCGAACAATGAAAGGTATTGCTTTAATTTTTCTCTCTGATAATAATAACCCAACGCCCCACCCAGCTGGTCTGAGTGAGCGACCCGATCGCCAGCGAGGTCCCTCTTTGAGAGAATGAGTAAGGAGGATATACATTGCACGGTTACTGTGTGCGGACAGTAATCCAAAAAATAAAATAAAAAAAAAAAAACGAGGAAAGGGGAAGAGGATGGAGAAGTTGGTAAAATAAAATAAAAAGGCAAAGTAAAGCAAAATGCACATAAAGAACAGAACTACATAAATAAGTGTGGAGAGAAAAAGGGAACAAGAGAACAATTCCAACGACAACATGCAAAGAAAAGACGAATGCTGAACATGCAAACAACCGTACGAGGTCAAAGCTAAGAGTAGGAATCCCCTTGGTTTTTTAAATAAGCTTGTCGGTAAAACTCGGCTTATTTACAGGATGAGTGTTTGGTGAGTTCTCAGTCTCCATACGTACAGGGGGGGCGGTGGAGGGGGGTGGGGAGAAGGAGCCGACATTTAGAAACAAAAGTTTTGTTCATCTCAAAGAGGCTAAGTCTACATTCTTAAATTACGGTAAATCATTATTTTTTTCCCCCCCAAAACGTATATTACAAGGTTTCTCTCGTCAAAAAAAAGGCGGGAAAAAATGAACAAGGAACATCATTTCTCGGCGATCGAATAACTTAAAACATGACAAAAATATCCTTAAATAATTTGACATTAAGAAACATTCTCTACATCTTTCATATAAATAACAGATAAATAAATTAACGACGTGACAAATGACGGTACAAAAATATACACAGCAGTTCAACATCATCTGAAACCTGCAGAAAATTCAAAAGGAACCTGAACGACGACAAAAAAAACAAAAAACAAAACGACATTTCGTAAATGAACCCAGATCTTGTAAAAGTGCAAAATGAAAACATGTCATCGGAGAGGCCTGGTCACACCAGAAAGTGGCACAGCCAAATTCATCTGCACTGTTAACGGCTATCATGCTAACTAGCAACAACATGCTAACACAAAATTCAAACTAGCTTCTTTCTCCTTTCCCCCCGTACTGGGCTCTGAACTTCCTCCAATATTTGGTCGCACATCATTAAATTACACGATGTGTTATGGAAGAGGGAAACAAAAAAAGGAAAAAGGAACTAGCTAGTTTGCTAACAGTCGGTTAGCAAACCCATTAGCTTGGTTGCTAATGGCCAAATTGAATTCATTCAGCTTATTTGGAGCTTAAATACAAAACGAGAGACGGCTAAACAAGCTACGATTTGGATTCTCGAGCTCTAAGTCGACGCAAACCGGCACAAATGTGCGAATCTGCTGGTTTTAAAACGAGCCGTTAGACGTGCTGGTGTGACCGCGCCTTTACAGGAATATAAAACTAAAACATGGCAACTCTAAACTCTAAAACATAATGTCACAACTACGACTGTTTTTGTCATTTTTTTTTTGTTTGTTTTTTAGTTTTTTTGTACAAGCGTAACATTATTTAGCCTGTACAACAGAATAGATCATTCATTTATATAATATCACCAATATTACCCCCTCCTAGCCCCGCCCCCCTCCCCATTTATCATACATTTATGGGCCACCTTTAACTGCAAGAAACCATTTACAGAAGCTCGAAAAAATCTGCCGTTCACAAAGAAACACGACGTTAAAAAGAATTACAATCCAGCCAGCGTTCGTCCTTCTGTCCGTCCACCTCCGCTTTCTTCCACAGCTCCTTCATCCTGATGCTGTTTCAAGTCATTACATCCCACAAAGAAGTCATGAGCGTTTCTTTTCTTTATTCCTTTTTTTTTTATGTACATGTGGCAGAAGTGGAAGAAAGAGTTGGGAGGAGAGAGGATGTGTGTGTAGATTGACAAACATCACTGTCTTAAGGCTTTTTTTCATTTTTTTAAATTTCTTTTTACAACTCTTCTGAGATGACGTTTGGTCTGGATGGAGCGAGGTGGACTCTACTGATGCGGCCGGAGAAACGACTCGAAGAGGAGGGGAGTCTGGGCGGGAGGGGGGTGAGGTTGTGGGGGGGTTTGTGGGTGAGTTTAGGGAAGGGTTCCTCTGTCTTTTCTTCAGATTCGGACTCTCTTGGTTGGGCCGTGAGCGGGCCGCTGTCGGCCGGTCTCGCAGGGGCCCCCCACGAGGTTAATAGTTATTATGGATGATCCCTGGTGGCAGAGACAGAGTCAAGCCATCACACATGTGAGGAGGACACACACCCACCGAAAGACCCCCGAGGACACAGAGAGGGGACACAGGGTAGGGACGACAAAGCTACATTTGCTACTTATTGTAAAATACTGATCGACTTTTAAACTGAAATAGCCATTCCCGTTATACAGTACAAAATGTATAGGCAAAAAGTAGATTTGTTTTTCTCTCCTAACTAAAGGTCAAAGTTAGCAGCTCTCCTCTGTCTCTCGCCTTTAATGACCTGATTACTGCTCTTCGTCTAGTCATGCACAGCTACCGCTCCTTAAGGTTGTTCCTGTGTCCTGTTGCTGGCGGCCATCTTTGTTTTGTCTTTGCCGGGGGGGCATTTAGAGTCATTGGGCGGGGGCTGGCTGGGCTTGCTGCTGGGAGCATGCTTGGTGGGGGAGCTAGGCGTGGCGGGGGCGCCGGGGGAGTGGGACGCTTGGATGTTCTTCTCGTCTGAAAAAAGCTGTTTAATTACGTCAAAGAAGTTACTCAATGGGCTGCCTACACAGACGGGAAGAAAAGAAAAAAACAAAGAGAGAGAGAGAGAGAAAGAGGGAAAGAGAGAGAGAGAAAACAAACAACCGATGAGCAATGGGGTTAACATGAGGAGAGGAAGAGGAGGTGATGGAGTGATGAGAGGTGGAGTGGAGCTGGAGAAAAGGAGACTCTTGCGCCGTGGAAAAGTGGGGCAGGAAGGTTTGGGTTTGTTCAGACCAGAGAGAGAAGAGACGGCTCACTAGCCCAAAGATACCAACTCATTATTATCATTAATACTATTGTGTATTTTTAGTTTTGATGGTGGGTCAGTGCTGGCTTCAGAGTCTCAGTTTCTCCTGCAAGATGGAGGACCAACGGGAGCACTGGAAGACATTTCAGGTATTATTCAGTACCGAAAGATTAGCCGTCAGATGTCAGTGCCAGTTTAACAGCACTGCAGGGAAAATTGGGTTAAGCTCTTAACTCAAAAGTTATCTTAAGGGAAATCTATCACAGGTTTTCTGCAGGATTCACCAAATTAAAGTGAACACCTAGCCTGGTGTAGCCAGATTCCGTTCTAAGCAGAATACGATTCTGGTAACACGCCATCTGGATGTGTTTCAATCGATGCAGAGAAAAAAATACCTATTGGATAGTCCTCCAACCAATCACATAAGATAATCCTTTAATTCATCCCACATTGGGGATAATTCAACTCCAACTCAGTTGATGTCTATGACTACTGTTACTCTTCCGTCCATCGCCACATTAAGCCCTGCTCCAAACAATCTGATTGGTCCAGCAGATCTTTGCAGGAACAGCATCAGTTCCCAACAGAGAGACTCCAGATCAACTTCCCGCCACAAAAAATTTGCAGGTGGAAAGTTAGTCTGGCTTCCAGGCAACTGAATGCCAGTTTCACCATCAAATCAGCCAAAGTATGAAACCAATAGAGTCGGTATGGATGGACGTCACTACCTTCAAATTTGTACATTCTTTTCTGACAAATTAAAATATTTCTCAATTTTATTTTCTTAAAGGTTTTAACTACCAATGCTATTGTTGTTGCCTGCATTAGCATGGAAGCTGAAATAAACAGCTGCTAGCGTAGTCGCTATTCAGTTCAATTGGGATTGATTACAGGTCATACCTTAAGGGCATATTAAGTGCATAAATAAGAGTAAATTCTGATTAGGATGAATGCAGCTGGGGATTAGTAGCATGTGGTTAGCATATATGTTACTAGCTAACCCAGAAAACACTACAAATTATTGCTTTTATGTTGTTTTTGTAGAAAAAATCATCCTCTCATTTGGCTTGGTCAAAATATCCATTAGCATTTTCATCATTAGCATTTTCATCGCTTCATGTCTTGGTTTTTATCATTCAGGCTAGCAGTGCTGCTAGCTAATGGCGCAGTGAGTCAGTTAACATAACTTGGTATGTCTCTGCTACTATTAACATCTTTGTTAAAGTGAATTCTGCACGTTCTCTCGGTACCAATGTCTTCCAAAGCTCCGGTTAGCTCGCCATCGCGTCGACATCCATCACAACAACATCCGTCCAGTAAGACAAAGGTTCTTTTGGTCAGTACTTTTAAAACAGTCATGAAATCATGCAACAATACAGCACAGTACACACGTTAATACACTTATCATTGCCAGGGTTAGTCTTCACAGGGTGCACCCTTCAGTTCTGGTGCTGATGACCAGTAATAAATGTGCTTCAGAGTGAAAAGCTTGTTGTGATCACTTACTATCTGCTGCAGCGCGTTAGTCTGATATTTTGTTCCAGTGATTTTAAATGTGTAAAGTTTTAGAGGGAGGGGTGAACAACCTTGTATCAAGCATCATCATGCAGAGGGTCACTGAGGTCAGTCAAGAGCCACGCACTCAGACATCCATCTCATCAAGTCATTTAGTCTGCAGCTCAGCTTCTGAATCACAAATCTACCCAGAAAACATCCAGCTGAGGAAGATCAACTCCTCCAGGCTGCAAATGACGACGGGTTCAAAAGTTTGACATAATGTTTCTGATGAGTCCAGACTATTCCCTGAAAGCAGCAGCATCTACGCTTATGAGGCCGTCATGTTGCAGAGAAACAAGGTGAGGAAAAGGTTTGAGGTGTTTTAATATCCAAAGGTTACTTAGATGTAGTGATGCTAGCCTGGAGAGGTCAGAATATGAGTCAGACAGTCTCTGCACGCAATTGGATGATCCTACAACCAATCAGAGAAACCAAGTACGTGACGACAATGAAGGCTTTCTCAACAAACGCCTTGATCGCTGTTAACTATTTGTGCATTTTATAATAACCAAGACGATAGCGGGCTATAACCAGCTTGCTTCTCCGATGGCAGCCATTTTCACGGCACTCAGACGACATACAGATCTGAGGGTCCTTTAACACCGACATCTGGTCCTGATTCAGGGTGTAATTAATACTGACATGCCCTCAACACTACATTCTTGCAAACACTTTCGTGATTGGTCAGAATTTTGCAGCGAAAGCAGGATTTCAGGAAATAATCAATTTGGAAACAAGTGTGCTCACTGGTTCATGTACTAACGTTCTGTCTATGAACAACATGTTGACTTTGATCCAGCATGTAGGCCACACAAAAACCACTTGGTTATATAATGATAAGGTGGTCGTATCGGTCCGTGGCTAACGTGTGTTCACACTGCAAACAAAATCTGTTCTGGAACAAATGGACCAGGCTGAGACCACCGTCTCTAACCGCTCTCCTCTTGGTGAATTTGTTCTTGAACAGACCAGAACCAAACGAACTGAGCCGAAGGATAAATGTTCCTAGTTTCGGAACAATGACCCAGGTGTAAAAGCACCTTACGTCGCTGCTGTCTGAATGAGGCCTTAGTGATGTTTTCTTTTATTGATTGGCTCCATTTAGACATTTAGCCAAGAATATCAAACATTTTACTCATGTTGTTCAGTTTGTTCTCGTTGTTGATGCCACATGGAGCCATCAACACTGCAGCATGCATAGAACCCAATGGAATAACTAATAATCGAATGCTTGGTTTCTATTTAACACTGAAATCATTTCACATTTAAATGACTTGTTGAGATGAATTTCTACTTTATTTACAGCTCACACTCTCACACGTGTTAGTGCAGACGGGTGTGTTGGTGACAGGCCTCCAGGACGTTGGCTGTGTGTGTTAAAAGCCAGAGTTAAGGTGTTTCACTTATTTATTTATTTTTTTATAGCTGGGAGCTCCTGGGCCGCTCTGGGTCTTACCACGCTTGGAGGATTTACTGGGCAAAGAAGCTGAGCGCTGAGAGCCATCTGAGAGCAGAGGACAGTGTCAGAAACCCAGCGCTTCATCAACACGTGAGCTGACACCAAACATCAGCAGGAAAAACTCCAGTGGACTCCAGACATGAAGAGAGTTCAGCCTGTTTTCAGACCTCTATTCTGTCTTTGACTGATTCTTTTTGCAGCACCTTTATTTGTAGTTAAGGACCAAACATGGTCTCTACGGTGATTGCAGATGACGCAGAGCTTTGGTGGAAGTTGGTGAACTAGTCATATGAGCATATGAAGAGAATATCAGAATCCTGGTGCAGTAAATTACCAGAGAAGACTCGTTACTGTTTGCTAAACAGTTCTCTTGTGATTCTAAGATGATGCTTTGGTTTCTCTGTTTTCAAATTTATCTATTTACAGATTACTGACCAGCAGCCAAGTTTTGTTTTAGCCTTTTGTGAAGGTTATTCACGGCATTAAAGTTAATTAATGATGGAAAAGTCATCATAAAAAAAGGCAGAGCCAGAGAAAATAAAAAACTCAGGATTTGTTGTTTGTCTTTTGGAGAAACGTCCAAAGATCAATGTTGAGCTTTACGGATGAGAAACACTTAATCAGATACAGCTAATCAAAATGATAAACTAGAGAGTAAATAACAGCCTTAAAGCAACGAGTCACTGATATTATATGTGGCTGTGTTTACACAGAGAGGAGGAACAGAAACATGGAGGTAGAAAAACAACCAGTTGTTGAAACAAGCCTGACATAGCCATCAGAATATGTGTCTAGTAAGACGCCACCAATCAGAGCCACTTTGTTGATGATGCTGTTACTCTTTTCTCCACTGAACGATCTGATTGGCCCTGCAGATCTTTTCTGGAGAGACTCCAGACCAACTTTCTGCCACAAAGGACGAAGAAGTTCTTGTGGCTCTCAGGCTATGTTCAAACAAGTCCTGTTTGATTTATTGATCCTAGTTGTTGATGTTTTGGAGGCAGGCTAGCACATATATCTGATCAGATCATTTTATTTATTTGGAAACAGCTCAGATTGATGTTTTAAAAGTTCTCAGCTGCATCCCTAATAAATCTGCTGCAGCGGAAATGAATTACGACAATACAGCAGCAGACTGATAATAGGTGTTTTTGTTTTGTTCCCTTTCTGTTCTACTTGTGTAAAAAAAACTCTGAGAAACAGGCTGAACATTCACTTCAGATTTTTCTCTAAAATCCATCTTCCATGTTTACACATGTACAACCTTACACACAAAACACACCCACACCCACACACACACACACACACACACACACACACACAGAAACACGCAAAAAAGGCAAGTAGTACATTTTATCCAACAACATGCATCAACAAACACCTTCACATTGTTTGTTTGACCGCTCATGTGGCGTCAGACATTTTAAAGCATGCTTTCGTTTGTCAGACGGTCGCCTGTGTGTGTGTGTGTGTGTTGGTGTGTGTGTGTGTGAATGGTAGTTCACCCAGAACCATCAGCACAGATCCCTGACAAACCTGAACGCCGCTGCACCGCCGTAAAGGCAAGGAGCTCAGTTTGCCAACATCAACGTGTGATTGTGTGTGTGTGTGTGTATGTGTGCGTGCATGGTTCTGGGTTGTTTCATTCAGCATGCGAGCCATTCAGTCCATCCAAGAGGCACTAGAGTGAAGCTGTGGATGACGAGAAGCAGGGTGGCATGGAGAGGCAGGCCAGAGGGAGAGAGACAGATCAGATAGACAGAGATGTGGGTCATTGGCACATCTACGCAGCAGAGGGGGGTGGAGGTTGGTGACGGAGGCTGTGCATACAGTGCCTGATAACAGTTCCCATCTGGGGCGATGACTGGTGTGAGTGGGGCAGTGGGATAACCAAAAAAAGAAGATATGTCTGTGTGGGGGATCAGGAAAACTAAAGTCTATCTGGGATAAGATCTGATCTAGTGCAAGCTGATCCGGTGCCACATTCGTGCACATGTGTGACAGCAGTGTGTGGTTGTAGCTACTCTGCTTCGCCACCAGAGGGGACCATTATCAAGTAAATAACCACAGACAACGAGAAGAACTACAGCGTCACACTAACGAACAAACAAACAAAAAAAACCTGACGAGGACAGTCACTCTTTCTTTTCTTCCGTATTTTCTTTAAATTCATCCATCGACACATAGGCAGCCCCAAAGCATCCAATCATGTCAAAGAAGAGCTCAAAGAATTGTTGCACTATAAAAATAAAAAAATAGATTCTCCCTCCGATTCAGATAAAAAACAAAAAAACGCTGCACAAACGAAGCGGCTAATCGACATGTGTGCAGTCTGCTCTCCACAGAGGATATGTTTGGTGTACAGCTCCTGAGTGGCCCTAATCTAGAGCTCGTTAAATAACCGTGTACTGTGTGTGTTGGTGTGCACGCCATGGTATGTGGCAGGGACATGCACGTGGAGATGCTGTGTGCTAAAAGCAGAGTGCTGAGCTGAGCTGAGCTGAGCGGAGCGGAGCGGGGTCCGGGCCGAGGTGTGGCTGTGCCGTGATGCCAGGAGGGAGGCTGTGAGGACGTGGAGGAGGAGGAGGAGGAGGAGGAGGAGGAGGAGGAGGAGGAGGAGGAGGGTTTGGGAGGGGGGGTGTAGGCGTGAGGGACGGGTGGCGAGGGACTGCACTTACCAGAGATCTGTGGCTGGATGCCGGGCTGGTCGGAGCTGAGCAGCTGGGCCTGGATGGTCTCCACCACGCGCTTGAAACGTCGGCTGGGACCTGATGATGAGAAACCAGTGAAGCTTTGACATGATGCAGACTATAGTTTATATCTGGGGGGGGGGGGTGCCTGGTCTGGTCTAGGTGGGTGCTACATGTCTAAGTAACATCCACACCAATGAATGCCAGGTCCAGAAGTTTCCCAGCAGAACATTGAACTGTCACAAGATAGTCAATGTTATTTACTTCTCCTTTTAGTGGTTATAATGTTGTGGCTGATCGTTGTATAAAATGATCAGAGGTGAGTTTACCTGAGAGCAGGGTGAAGGTGACGGAGTAGATGCCGTTGTCCTTGGTGGCGCTTGTGCTCTCGGTGTAGGTGATGTCCACCTGGAACTTGACGGGCTTCTGGAACACCGTGGGACCGGCCGTGGACTTGTACTCCGCCCGGAAACTGGTCTGAGAGATGACGCTGTGGCTCAGGCTGGGGATCTGAGAGGAGGGAGGACGGAGTTAGTTCTCTGAGTGGAAAAAAAAACCCAAACGTCTGCATCAGCTCAGACGGTGGATGTGAGAGGACGAGACGGGAGCAGAAGGAGACGACGGTGTGTTGGACGTGGTGGGTCTGAACACGTTGTGGCATCCTGCAGCGTCAGCGTCTGAGTCAACGAAGACGACGGGACGTGAAGAGACAGACGTCTGCTGCACCATGATGACGGTTCATACAGGAACTGTACATCAACTAATACTACTGTGTGTTTAAACTATGATCAGACTAGTGATCTGTGAATATAATGTTCACATTACTACGAAACTGAAAATATAAATAAAGGTGAAGAATGTGCTCTGGTAGCAGTTCTGTTGAGGAATAAATGTTTTAAAGCTGTTTATTTACATCTGATAAAAAATGAGTCTGACTCACTGTCTCTGTACTTAATATAAAAATATGATTAAACTGTAGAAGTGAATAAAATAAATACATAAAATGTTACTGCATATATATATATATATATATATATATATATATACATACACATGCATACCCTCTTCCATCTATCTATCTGTCTGTCTATCTGTCTGTCTGTCTGTCTGTCTGTCTGTCTGTCTGTCAATCTATCTCTGATGTTATTTACCGTATTTAAAGAAACAGTTTTTAATCCTCTGACATGTTAATGTCAAATAATGCAGAAGCCAATCATAATTTAAATAATAAAAACAAAATAATAAAAAATAAGCAGCTCCAGATACACTAGTGCTGTCCGGAGCTAACTAGCTTAGCTTAGCTTAGCGTAGCTTAGCTTATCAGGTTCCTTCTTCTGATTAAACTAACCTTAAATCATAAATGTACAGCTCTGAATCTTAATTAGCTTAGTAGTATAAATAATAAAGGTAATAAACTGCACAGACAGGAACATTTATCCTTAAAGAGCATGACTTATAAATTTACAGACTCGTGTGTGTCTGCAGGCTGACTGACTACAGCAGTGACAATGTGCTAAGATTTCAATGACAGTAGGAGACCTCAGTAAGGGGCCCCCACCTGACGAGACAAACTTTAACCTATGATTTAGTTTCCAGGCTTTCTACAGAGTAGGAGACCGACCTCCCTAAGGTATGAGCACGGCACCAAATACAAAATGAAGTTACGTCTGTGGGAGTGTTGAAAGAAAGAAAGAGGAAGAGGAGAAGAGAAAACAAGACAGTGGGAAGTGGAGCAGATAATGAATGAATAAACTAGGTTTCATTAGCATCCCATTATTTCATTTGTTCTTTCTCTGGGTGTTAACGTTAGCTAACTGACTTAGCAGAGCTCTGTGGTTCATGACCAAGTATTAACTCTTCATAATCAGTCAACTTAGGTACCATTACCAAATTTTTTGGTGTAGGTGCAAAATAAGCTAAACTGGACAATCATTTTTTTCTGTAATATTCCCCAGGGCCTCGGTAGACTCTAGAATCACCTCTGGTGTCTCTCTAACTGATTATCCAGCAGATTTCAATATGTTTAGGTCAGCATCTGTCCAATCATCCTGTCTTATTTTTGCAGGACAGCTGTGGCTACGGTGAAGGTTTGCAGATTTGTTCCATTCAACAGTGAAGGTGAAGGTGAGTTCTTCATTTGAGACATTTAGATGTGGAGAAGAATGAAGGAGGAGACGTACTGAGAGGAAGGCGTGGACGATGTCGGCCTTAATGGAGCTCAGAGGTTTGTCTCTGATCACGATGAAGATCTGCTCCTCCTTCTCCAGGTTGATGAAGTTCCCGAACCACGACTTCTTAGCCAGTCTGTGGAGGAGAGAATACGACTGAGATGTAAACGGGGTTTCCTCACAACTAGGTCAAACTAAAGCAGGTTTATTATCCCACAAAAAAGACATGAAACTAATCGTAAGTTTCATTTATCTTCAGATATTTCTGATGTTGAAACACTTTGATGAGTTCTTATGTTTTCTTTTGTATTTAAAGATATTTGCTTTATAATAAACGCTACAAATAACTTGAGCTGCTGGTTTCTGTTGACTCACGTGTGTAAAGACATTATGTCATGTTTACATATTAAATATAAAAGTGCTTATAGATTTTAAGAATATTTCTGCACATCAGGAGTTTGGACATAGTTTCTTATTTAGTGTTTTCTTCCTCTATTTTAATTATTTTCTATCTTGTAGATCAATACTGAAGACATCTAAACTATGAAGGAGCACAAAGCATTGAACAAAAACAAATTTTAAAGTAGCCACCATTAGCTTTGATGAAAGCTTTGCAGGGTTGGTACGGAGTTCTCTATTGGATTAGTCTTCTGATGTATATTAGGTCAAGAACTACGCAACTAAGTAAAGAGTGTAGATTTGTACATATGTAAATCTTATATATATATTTTTGCTTATGCTATTGTATTTTATTTATTTTATAATTATTTAATTTTTTCTTTATTATTTATTTTATTTTTATTTATTCTTTCTAAATATATTTTTTCTTTCATTTTCTTTCTAATTATTATTTATTATTATTCTTTTTATTATTATTTTATTTTTAAATTAAAATGTTTAATTTTTATATTTTTTAATTATTATTTTTTTCATTTCTTTACTATCTCACACCTATTTTTCTTTTTACTCTTAGTTTTCAAAAGTGTTCTTCTCTGTGCAACTGAGCTCCTGTGAACAAGCAATTTCCCTTGTGGATCAATGAAGTCTGTCTAAGTCTAAGTCTAAAGAGAAACAATAGTCCATCATTACTTTATGACATTAAGGTCATTCGGTCTGGAAAGTTTCAAGAACTTTGGATGTTCCCTCAAGTGAAAACCATCAAACTCTGATGAAACCAAGAGTTCATGTTCGTTACAGTTAGCAGCCTCAGAAACAGCAGATTAACAACAACTCAGATTAGTTTGACGCCTTCACAGAGTTCAAGTAAGAAGAAGAAGAAGAAGAAGAAGAAGAAGAAGAAGAAGAAGATGAAGAAAAACTGCTTGGGCCAAGAAACACAAGGAATAGACATTAGACCAGTGGACATCTGGATTTGGTCTGAAGACATCTAATTCCATGTCTTTATGAGCTGCAGAAAAGGTGAACTGATGAGGTCTATATGTGTGGTTCCCGCTGTGAAACATGGACCATCACTGATTTTCAACAGGACAGGAGAGCGAAGGCAAAGCAGCTAACAAGTGCTCAACACCTCTGGGGACTCCTTCAAGACTGTTGGAAAACTATTCCAGGTGACTGAGGGAATGCCAAGAGTGTAAAAAGCTGCCATCAAAGCTGATAAAGGTGAAGAATCTAAAATCTAACATTTTATTGTTTACAACACAATTGGTAGAATGGGAGGTAGAGCTTTCAGCTATCAGGCTCCTCTCCTGTGGAACCAGCTCGTAGTTTGGGTTCAGGAGACAGACACCCTCTCTACTTTTAAGGTCAGGACTAAGACTTTCCTCTTTGATCAAGCTTATAGTTAGAGCTGGACTAAACCATCCCTTAGTTATGCTGCTATAGGCCTAGGCTGCTGGGGGACGATGCACTGAGGTCATATCCTCTAATTTCTTCTTTTAATTTCTTCTCTATTACTAGTCATGTAATTCTGTGCTACCACTGTATTGCATGTTGACTGCAGTGTGTCACTTTCTCTCCTCAGGGTTCTGCTCAGCGGTAAAAGAGAGTTTTATCTTGCCACCGTCATCTTCATACTTGCTCTGGGGGACAATTTGTATAGTTATTCATGCTACATAAATAAACTTGAATTCAACATGTGTTCCTTCATAGTTTAGAAGTCTTTGGTATTAATCCACAATGTAGAAAATAAAGACAAAGAGAAGAGGAGAATGTGCGTGTCCAGACTTGTGTCTGGTTCTGTGTCAGCTGGAGATGTGTCGGTGTTACTCACTCTGGAGAGGAGTCTGGGGTGAGACTGGACATGTCCTCCTGGGTGGGAACTGTGGACACAAACAGAGGAAACTGAGGTTATAAAAAGGTTTCCGTCAGTCTAAGCTTCTTCAGATTCAATAAAAAAAATAAAAACATCCTCATTCAGTGTAAATGATCCTCCTCGTGGCTCGGCTAAGTCTATCTGGAGGGAGTCATGGCACTATCAAAGTCGCTGTGAGGAAAACGACCCACACTAAAAGGGGAAAATGGCCAATTTTCCGCTGCCTGTAATGAGGTAGTTATCTTCATTATGACATGGCCAGCGGCGGCAGATTCTCCTGATAAGGTTGGCAGCAGGTGAACCGGAGCTAAATACAGTCATTAAGAGCCAGAGAGGATTTCTGCTTATTCCCCTGAGCTACAAGAACCCAGCTCTATGCGTAAACACACTCTGCTGCACTGATCATCACTCAGATAAGAATGAGATCAAATAAAATGTGACCTGATTTAAATTAGGAATCTTAATTTAACCACCTTGCATTTTCCTGCGGTGGAAGCGTGGCGAGCCCAGGAAGCTGTTCTTGATGGAGTTGAGGCGCGTCCTCCAGGGCATCCCGCCGATGGACGGGCTGGGCGGCGGCGTCGGGCTGGGCGTGCCAGCCGGGCTGTCCTTGGGCGTGTGCACCGGGGTGCCTTTGGGGGTGGGGAGAGGGCTGCCTCTGGGGGAGGGGTGAGGGGTCACCTGCGTGATGGGGACAGATTTGCCGTTGTGGTCAGGGTGGAGGCGGTGACGGCGGAGGGGCGTCATAGGGGGCACCGGGGAGAGGGGAATGGACAGCTTGGGGGGGACAGTGAGCGGGGGGTGGCGCCTCACCCGCGGGCTGTTGGGGATGCAGGGAGCCAGAGGCTGGCTGGGCGTGGAGGGTTCAGATTTGGGCGTGGAGGGGGTCTGGGCTGTGTTGGGGAGCGGGTTTGACCTGGTGGTCTGCAGGGGCTTATCAGACACTTTGGGCTTGGCGGGGAGGGTCTGCGTGCGGGGGTGCATGAGGGGGGACCCCATCTTTGGTTGATAGGAGTTGGGCGTGCGCGGCCCCACCCCGTTGAGGCGGACCTCAGGGGAGCGGGTGGGGCTGCAGTTGGGGGACTGACACAGGTCTGGGGACTGTGGCGGGATGAAGAACCGCCGGTTGGGCTGTGATTGGTCATGCACCGTTACACATGACAGCAGGGTCAGCCAATGAGAAAGCCAGAGGAACAGCACCACGGCCCAATAAAGGTTCATTCCCATTTAAAAAAGAAGAAGAAGAAAAAAAAACACACCAGGAAATAAAAAGAAGGAGCGTGGCGGATGGGTTGAGAAGTGGAGCAGGCAGGAAGTGGTGAGAGTGCAAGAAAGAAAGAAAACAAGACATGCGATTAGCACAGTGATCAGCCAATCAGGAGGCAGCAGTGGAGCATTCATGACGCATTAACAGTAGGGATGCACCGAGATCAAAACACTGACCACAGCTGATCCAGATTCCACTAATTTAAACTAATGCAGTACTGGCGCAGCATATTTTTATTTTCCTGTGAAAAGTTGACAGAGGACGCGCTGGATTTAAATGATTTCTTAACAATGCAACATGAGCACTGATTATTTCACATTTTAACTGTGTAACTTTTGCAGACTTTCCTTTCATTTACCGGCTTTTTTGTGCACAAGTCGCTTTAAATACATTAGAACATGTATCACTCTGATGTTCATTTATAGCTCCACATCTCAGATAAATCTTTTCTACGTTAAATCTGCTAGAATTAGTCACCAGAAGCTACTGGGAAACTTTTAATCCCTGAATTCAACTTTACATCAAGTGTAAAACTGCTTCATTTATTTATACTGGCAAAAAAAAAAAAAAAAAAAAACTTACAAAATCATCTGCCAATAGAACAAGAAAAATGCACTTTTTTTATCTAGCTTCAAAGAAGCCACAGCTACCTTAAAACTACAATTTTTAGACTAAAAACAAATACATTTGTGTTGATATAAAAGCATTTTTTAAGAATTATTATCTTATAATATAGGAAAATGTGCTTGAATTCAGCGTATGCTAAGACGTTCATCTTTAAATAAGGTTACATGTCAGGCAGCATGTCTTAAAACCAGCACAGCTACACTTCCTACGTTTGTAGGAAAGGAAAGATTTAAGAATTAAAGAATTGATAATATTCCAGAAATAAGATTAAATACACTGGAACTCACAGAAGTTATTTGGTGCAAACCCAAATGAGTTAGCAGTACTCCAAATTATTTCCGAAGGTTTTCTGAGTTAATAAACTCCAAAGTTAAATGTGAGCAGAGCTAAAATATTTAGAGTCAGTGATACATGTAGTCAATGATTCCATTGATCTAAAACCTCTATGACTGTGGTTAGTTCTTATTTGAAGTATTTAAGCACCAGTAGCTTTCTGCAGCATTGGACTGCGCTCTGTGACATTTATAATATATGTTATTATATTTATTGACTTCTTTATATCTGATTTTACACCTGAGAAACTCAGGGCCTTGCACCAGTCACTTCATGCATCACTGGACTCTCTTCAGTCTGTTCTGTGCCTCAGTTTTTATATTTAGATTTATTGACTTCTGCGTACAATCCTCTGTTTGTGCTGCACATACGGCAGAGCTGACAATAAAGCAGACAAATCCTTTAGGAACAAAACACTTAAAGTCAAACTGAGAAGAAGAATTATCTTTGTGGACCGAATACAAGCTGCTTTTGATATTTTAGTTTTTGCAGTGTACTAGATTAATTTTTAATTGTAAAATATTCATAAAATGCTTTTTTCTTTTGTTGCTGTTGTTGCGTCAGCGTCCACCAATCAGCGGACCGACAGGATTTCAGTCGACATGCTGTATTCATGACGAACCGTCTGATACATCGGTGCATCCCTAATTACCAACGAGTGACCCAGCTCGAAAGCTAAGAGACTTTAGCTTCGCCCTCCACCTCGGGAAAGCGGCCAGAGTGCATGCCTCAGCGCTGGCGCACAGTGCTGTGGGATGAATGAGCAGATCGCTGATAAGACAGAGGTCACAGAGCAGTGAGGACCCAGCAACCCAACAAACTGCAGCGATGCAAAACCATGGCGACCCCTCAGTCTCTACTCGGAGCGGCGTTAGAAAGCATGACGTGATGCCGGAGTCTCCCACTGACATATCTCTAATCTTATTTACCAGATCTCATCAGATCACAATCCCTGATTTCACATTTTACCTTTAAATTGCAAATAGTTTTTCACGCTTCATATAGAAACAGGAACTACAGACAAAAATCTGCCTCCTCTTCAGTTTGCAGTCCGATAAGCAGAATCTAACGTGCTGCACTGAAGAATAAAACAATGACATTCATTATAAACTCTCTGCCAGAGAGGGAAAATGTTTGATGATATGCAGCCTGCGTCCTTGCTGAGGGTTACCTTTAAAAGAAAAATGCACGGCTTTACAAAAACCAGAGCAGGTTGATTTAAACAGTTAACCTCTCATTTGATTGTGCAGCAGCAGCTTTCGGGCGTTTAACTCGTCAGAGGGTGACGGATCGATCCTTCCTCTAATCTGCAGCTGCACCAGAATCTGTTCTGTATGGACGCTGGTCACCTGATCTCATCTGGAGTTTTAGTGGTTTGCCCTCCGATGGATCCGGTCCCACTTCATCTGAAGCTCTGTGTGACGTACGGGGCGGTCTACCATGAGCTCATCTCACATTAGTGCAGAATGGTTTTAAGTCTCAGTATCATTAGACTCTCCTGTACGTCAGACAGTCTTCAGATGAAGACCACGGTGCTGATGAGACGCTGAGGTGAATGGATATCTGTGCTTTGTGTGTGTGTGTGTGTGTGTGTGTGAGCGTAACAGCATGCCAGCAGAGCCAGCCAGAGAGGTGCATTGTGGGAAACCAGCGAGGGAGGGACAGAAGACTTACCCTGGGGCTGCTGAGAGGACTGGTGGACAGACCAGAGGACGCTCCGCTGATCGACCGCGACCTACACACACACACAAACACACAGAGTAAGATCAATGTTCAGAAAGTGAGCAATGAGCAGGAAGACACAACAACAACAACATACAACACGGAGATACGAAGTTCTCAAAGTGACTGAAACCAACCCTGTTGTACATATATGAGTTGTGCTGCAGCTTATTAGACTTAAAGTTAACCTCTAGTGGTTGCGTGAGACAGTGGATTCAACAGTGGCGACTAATTAAATGTCCATTACAACCTAAAAAGCTGTTAAGTCTAGCTACAGCGTCAGCCCAGACCCTAACAGAAAGCCTCCTCAGAAATGTAAATGCACGTGATTGGTCCGCTTGGTAGCAGCGTGTTTCCTCTTTAGTATTTCCAGCTGCTTCTCCATCTCTGTAATTTTTTAATTGATTGTTTTGGATCAATAAAGATGGAACACATGGAGGAAAGGTTAACTGAGGAGGTTCAGAGATACAGACATTTGTACAACTCAACTTCAATGAAATTTTGATGCACAAGTATAAATGGCTTGCATGTCCTGTAGAGGAATAAACTCTGCTCAAGGCAGTGGTTCCCAAAGGTTTTGATGATATATGCCTTGTTGTATTTTTTCTTTTATTTCTTTGGAAGTTGTGTTTTGAGTTGATAAAAACTCAATGTGAGCTGCATGTTTAGGAACCCTCTCATAAACCTCTCCATGGTATGTTAGCAGTGCTCAAGAAAGCCTGCCAAAGCCCTTCCCACCCTGCAATTCACCTAGTGAACCACAGACCCATGGTAAACTGGATTTAAACCAGCGCAGAGAATAAAATAGCTCTGGACGCAACTAGATAGTCTACAACCGATCAGAGCAACACAGTATCTGAAACTAATTGGTTCAAGAATTGTCGACAAATGCCTTATTTGCTGTTAATCGTTCATCCCTTAAATTTATTCCCCTATCAATATCTTTAACATCTTGCTCCTTCTCCAATGGCATTTAGTTGTAAACAAATTCAACTCCACGGCGCTCAGGTGACGCATATAACTACTGTGTCTATTCTGTCCATCACCACATAAAGCCCCACCCCCAAACGATCTGATTGGACAGATCTTTGCTGGAGTATGATCAGTTTCAAACGGAGAGACTCCAGATCAACTTTCCAGCAGAGAAAATTTGTAGATGGCAGAAGTTGGTCTGGCTTCCAGGCTAGATCCTGTCGTTTGATTTTTGTTCTTCTTTTTTTTTTTTTTGTGGCTGCTTGGCAAAATTAGGAAGATGGATTCTCAACGCGTTGTGTCACGACCTTTAAAGACCAATTATGGACTTAAATAGAGCTTCTAACCACTCAGAGCCATTTAGCTGTTATTAGCGTCGATGTTCATGTTCCCTAAATAAATGTTCATTCTTCGGCCACTTCATCTCTCCCTATTAAAGTGACGGCGGAGGTTAGCTTGTCTGCGGGCTAACACCTCTGGCTAATAAAGTCAGAGCTAAATCTGGAAAAGCTGCAACATCTGGTGACAACAGGAGTGATTCTGGGTAACGTTTAAATATGAACGGCAGCCTGTGTTAGCGTCAACATCTATAAATAGTTCAGAAATGTCAGCATCGCACACACACACACACACACACACACACACACGCCCCCCCCACACACACACATCCATATATCCACTGCAAAATTCATTAGCACCGTTTCTCTTTTCTTCTCTTCACAAGCTTTTCCATTTTTCATTTACGTGTCATTAACTTTTCATATCTCCCTCCTTCTCTTTCTCGCTTTTGCCCAAATGTCATCAAACGTACACACTCTCAAACACACACACACAAAACACACACTCAGACACACACACACATATATACGCTTTCGCCAAAAACCTGCTGATGTCTTTCAAGACTTTGGGATTTAATTGCCCACAGACAATTTGGTAGTGAAAAATGAAAACGGTAAATCATAATTAAATGTGCATGAAGAGACACACACACGTTTGTATGGCTATCTTTGTGAGGACATTCATTGATATAATGCAATCCCTAGCCCCTTACCATAACCTAATTGTAACCTAAAACCCTCAAGCAGCAGGAGAATGTCCTCACTTAGATGGTGTAAAACTCAGAAAGATAGCTGTGCTACAGAACACACACACAAAATCACATTACTGAACTAATATTAGTTTTCCCCTGCTGTGTTGTCGTCCTATAAAACCGCAGTTCTAATCTTATTTCCACCATCGCTGTTATCTGTTAACTGTCTACGATGTGAAGTGTTGCCTGTGTCACTGCATCAGTGTGTCATACACATTAATGTAAGAAGGATTCCTACCGCCGTCTAAGTCTAAAACACAGACGAACGACGCACTGATGTCTCTTGTTCTGATTATTCAGCCCCTCCATGTCTTGCTGCCTCAATAAAACATGCACACTGTACTTGTTACTGTAGCAACCACCACAACCAAGTAATTTAAACATCAGCTGCATGCACCGGAGCTTGGCCCGCTTCATTACTAATTAATTAAAAGAAAAAATCAAATAAATAAATGAGCGAGACAAATGTGGATGCTGGATGACTGGGGACCTTTGCAGGCATGCTAGCTGTTTTCAGTGTTTATACTAATCTAAGCTAAGCTCATTTCTTACTGTAGAGACTTGGGATTGATTGAAGTATTTGCATTTAATCTTAAATGAGAAATCTTTTTAGTTTTCCTCAAATTAAAATTGAAAAATGTTAAGGATGCTGAAAGAATTCTTAAACAGGTTAATGGTTTCAGTCTTAATAAATTGAAGAAGCACCAGACAGCAGCGCTCATCTCAGTGAACGGCATCAGAAAAGTCTGTTTTATCTTTTAAACCACAGTTAAAAAAATAAAAGATGCATTTTGCAGGTTCTAACAAATAATGCAGCTTTATTTATCATCATTCAACCATTTTTTTAATCAGGTCAAGGCCTGAGACACATGGGACGAGTGTAAATGTTAAGATGCTGGATGCCTGGCAACCTTTGGAGGGATGCTATCTGTTTCCGGTGAGTGTTTATGCTAAGATAAGCTAAGCCTATCTCCACCTGGGTCTAGCTCAGTGCATGTTGTAGAGACTGAAGATTGATTCAGGTTTAAAAATGTTAAGGATGCAATAGGTTAATTGTTTCCGTCTTAATAATTAAGTTTGTAATTTAATTTGTGTTTCTTTCCGATGATTAACCAGCTGAGCGGAGCCTCATCACTACTACTGCAACACTTAGACGTAATCTGTGCTGGTGGTCCTGATCACAGTCGCTGTGTCTGAACAGCTGCCAGCAAACACAACCAGACTCCACACTGTCAGGCACTTCACAAGAGGAGCTTCGATTAACATGCAACTCATTAACTGTGACACCCATCCAGACCTAGATCGGTTGTCGGCTCGTCTTTGAAATCTGAAAAAATTAATTCCTGGTTTGACGCCGGCGATGTGTGCTGGAGAGGAAAAACGCAACAAGCCCCATTTTAAAGGATCTCCCCAATTAGATGATAAGCGAGATAAAGGGCTATTCAGCGGAGCTGGAAGCCTCATTTCCATCCTGTTTGTGCTCCATCTGCATTCCTGGCAATTAATTTATGCTAATCCCCATCCATGCTGCAAATCCATAGACAAACTGTGTTCCCTCCCCCTGCAAGGTCAGCCACACAGGAAGGCTGTACGAATGATGCTGATTACCCCTCCAGACGGGCATAGCACAAACAAATACAACCCCACCACCACCACCACCACCTACATGCATGCATTTACAGTATACATACACAGTGATGATGAGGAGTGAAGATGGAAGGAAGGAAGGAGGGGGTGTTAGAGAAGCTGACCTAAAAATTCTGTTTGCCTCCTGAGGGTTGGGGGAGAAACGTCAGAGAGGAAAGTGTGCTATTCTTTTGATTTCACAGAGAACATTCTGCTGCTTCTCTCACAGTTAACACACTGATGCTGTCTGGAGTTTAGCATCAGCATCTATTTTATCTCCACTACCCTCAGCTTCATGAACTTTACAGGTATGGGAAGATAAGATGTTTAAATGTCCGGGCACACCTAACCGACATCTGGTGTCCTGACCAAACACATCGTAAAATTACATCCAGTGGCCAACTGGGCAATTGTTGTGCAACTGTATGCAAGGAAATAACTCTTCATACCAGCAGGTTGCAGTAGTCTGTATTCATCATCAAAAGAGGAAACAGGAAGAGCTACAATTAGCTGAGAGGCTAGGAAGAACTACTATTAGCTGAGAGGCTAGGAAGAGCTTAGCTGAGAGGCTAGGAAGAGCTACTGCTGGCTGAGAGGCAAGAAGAGCTACTATTAGCTGAGAGGCTAGGAAGAGCTACTGTTAGCTAAGAGGCTAGGAAGAACTACTATTAGCTGAGAGGCTAGGAAGAGCTATAATTAGCTGAGAGGCTAGGAAGAGCTATAATTAGCTGAGAGGCTAGGAAGAGCTACTGCTAGCTGAGAGTCAAAAAGAGCTACTAATAGCTGAGAGGCTAGGAAGAGCTACTGTTAGCTGAGAAGCAAGAAGAGCTACTATTAGCTGAGAGGCTAGGAAGCTAAGAAGAGCTACTATTAGCTGGGAGACTAGGAAGAGCAGCTATTAGCTGAGAGGCTAGGAAGAGCTGCTATTAGCTGAGAGGCTAGGAAGAGCCACAAACAGTTGAACAGAACTATGAATGATGCTCATCAGTTGTTCTACAGTTCATTTGTTTTATATCATCACGACGTTGTGGAAATATTTGTGGATTTGAATGTTCCGAAAATATGAGGAGTAAAAAAGAGAAGGGTCTTTGTGTGACCTTTTCAATGTTGTCAGTTTGTACTGAACAGCCAATCAGAAGGATCACTCACACCAGCCTGGCGTATCCAAATCTGTGGGGCGCGTTTCAACTGAACTCTGGACTCCAGAACAACTTTCCACAGGTTACATCCTAGATGTTAATTTTGTTTTTTTTTGTGTGTGGTTGGTTAGTTGATTGAGACTGACCCTGTAGAGCTGTGTAACAAGCTGGCAATAAATTATTCATTTTACACCAACCATCAATGTGTTTGTGGCCGCTTGGCAAGATCGAGAATATGAGTTCTTTCATGCTACGTCCAGACCCCAAGACGGGACATTTATACAGCATCTGCAAATGTGATTTGCATTGGAAAATGAACATTTTTTTAGGAGATTTCTTTCGGACTGTAGCATCTTGTAAGGTTTTCTTTTTTTTTGTCAAAAGTGTTAAAGACAGACAGATGCTAGCTTAAATGACATGCAACATTTAAAGGTGAAAGACAAAAATATGAAGGGAACTAAAAAAAAAAGGAATCAACTAATGGAGAGAAAGGAAGGAAACAGACGTGACACGTGAACTGAGAGTGACGGAGCAGACCAATACCTTTCCTCCTTGCTGCAGTTAGCGTTTGTGATATCCAAGCTTTTACTGAAAACAGATTTGCTAAAAGGGGGGCAGACAGAAAATCAAGAGACAGACAGAAAAGGCAGTCACATAAGGGGAATCCTAAAGAGTCAGCATGCAGTACAAACAAACAATCCAAAAATAACATCAGTATAAAATGAAAAAATTAAATCAAATCATCATGAAACAAAGAGCAATGCAAAAAACAAAAAAAAAAACTCATGCACGAAAATCAAGAAATCAGAACAAAACAAAACAAGAAGAGAAACACATTCGTGGGTCATGCTCGAGTCAGCGGGGCGTTCAACACGCTCCCGTCCTGTAAAGACAATATTATCTGTATGTAATCATCTCTGGAACATGTTCGTCGTCTCTGCTCAATCATCGGTCGGCTCAGAAATAAGCTTTACGGCTGTTACACCCGCTGCAGCTCCTGCTGGGTGATTCTGATCTATACAAGCAGAGCTGCAGAATACCAGGTTCAACCAGTCCAATACACTACGAGCCTAATACCAAGAATAAATCGCACATGTAGAAATGAAAAGAGAAACACACTCAGTTCTTACAGTAAGTACAAAAACGTGACACGTCAGTGAACATTTTTAATAAAAGTAAAGCCTCGTAGCTCCACCTCTGATCCAATAGAAATGTTGTGGAAGGACCTGAAGCAAGCAGTTGATGTGAGGAAACCCACCAACATCTCAGAACTGAAGTGGTTCTGTTCTGAGGAATGGGCTAAAATTCCTCCAAGCTGCTGTAGACCACTGATCAGCTGTTACCAGAAACTTTTAGTTACAAGGAGGTCACAGCAGATACTGGAAACAAGGAGGACATGACTTTTACACCTCACAGATTATTATTTTTCTTTAATAAATAAACGCACAAGTATAATATTTCTGTGTCATTTGTTTGACTTTATTCTCTTTAGGACTTTCAGGATGTTTTGAATCATTTTTTGCAGAAATTTAGAAAATTCTGCACACACAAAAACGTTTGTACGTCAAATGGCATTTTGCTGTTAACTAACTTGCAGCTCCCTCCCGTAGCAGTGTAAGAGCAATGTTAGTCAGTTCACTCTTCACTTTATTTTGCATGAAGAATCATTTTGAATATCCACTGGTGCTGTTTGGTGGAATAGAGCAGCTGTGAATCTCATTTCCTGCCTCCTCTGGGCGTTTAGTTTTTTAGCTATCTGCTAAAACGAGGACTCAGAGTAATCAGCTGATGTCGATCTACGCAGCATGATGCGTTTCTCACTTCTGGTGCACACAGGAAACACATTAGGTCAGCCTTCAACCTGAAACTCAACAACTCTATTTTTATTTAGTTTAGCTTATTTAGTTAAAAAGAGAAACTCTTCCAACAGTTGGACATTTAAGGAATAAAAGCTCCATCTTATTAGTGTTAATCAGCACATCTTCCAGGCTTCAGTCAGCTCTCTCTATCTTTACCCTAGCTGCCTGTCTAACAGTGGTTTTACTAATTACAACATGCCAAGTGTCCACTCTGCACATGCTGATTATTTATCTCTAATCAAACTGCTGGAAGCTGCCGTCTGTGATCTGAGCCAGCCTTAGACATTCATGTGGACTTCAGCAGAATTAACAGCTCTGCTTCCAGACTGCTGATCTTTACATGACTCCATCCATATATTCAATATCAGATGCATGTTTTATTAGCTATGGGATTCCATTTTCAGGTTGAACGAGAACATTAAAAGAAAATCTCACCTTTAAACTCAACTTTATCTGTCGCTATTCTGCAGAATTTGTAGATGAAAGCTGCTTCTGGAGGAGGTGGAAGGTCTAAATGATCTACTGGACGGATCTTTAGTTTTCATACATAATGCATCGTTCTGACTGATGATGTCCAGATGAATGCAGATTTAGAACTGCTTAACCTTTTATTGGCTTGCAAGTCAAACAAGTCAAACAACAGCCATATTGTCCTTGACTAAAGCAGGAAGTAGTCTCTATGGTGACCACTGGTCCAGATCTTCTTCTTCTTCTTCTTCACCTCCAAAAACTTCTGCATTTATCAAATCACCACTGTTGTTTTTTGTTTAGTTCTCTGTGTTTTTTCATATATTAAGGATGAAACAAAAGTTTATTTCCTATCTTAGAGTCTAAAACCAAACTTGAAACATCGTAACGTAGAAGGCCTGTGTCACTTTAAGTCTTTCTTCTTCTTGGTTTAGGTTTTCCTACTCTAATCCAGGTCTGAACAGCAGCTAATGTCTGGACTTACAACTTCCTTCATCCTGTTGCTCAGTCCCATCACTAAAGTCATCCACAGTTACTTCCTGCACCGTAACTTGCCAAAATATAACCATATATATTTAAGGCGTGCAGCTTCTTACACTGGGATGCTCCTTGTCCTCTTTGACTGCATGCTCCATGCATTCACACAACGCACAAACCTGGGAGTCTCGTTCATGCATCGTAAAACAGCTGAGAGCCAGAGCTTGGAGCACACTGTTAGTCTCTGGCTAGAGTCTGATACAGGAGTTTATGTCAGGCTGTGTGTGATGTGTACAGTTCGTCCTGAACCGACAGAGAAGGAGTAATGTGTCATGTATTTAACCGCAGTTCAATGAAGCAGGGGAAGACTTACAGCTGTGCCGAGACTTCCCAGAGGACTTTACAAGGCTCAGTGAAGGGAGGAATTGAACTAAGGTCGTACTGAGGACAAACACTGAAATAAATTTCATAAAAGTCAGGTTAGACTTTGTGCTGCTGAGCGACGCCTGCGTCCATTCGCTGCTGAACTGCGATTAAATACATTAGTTATCACAACTGATAATCAGACAATAATCATCAAATACACAGCAACAACGGACAAACCACCTTCACTGACGCAGAGAAACGCGTTGGTCCATGCACATGAACACACGTGCAGCCCTCCGTCTCTTACCTCTGGCCGTGGGTTGCCATGTCGATGGCTCGCCGCACCGGCACGGGCGAGCCTCCTTCCGTGACACTCAGCACCTCCATGGACTTCCTCTCCGGCCTCCTCTTGCCGTGGCGGCTCAGCATGGGCGAATCCACGCGCTTCCTGGGCGGGTCTACTGAGCGGGGCCACGGTGATCCCAGGTCAGAGAAAACGAGGGAAAGAGAGCAGTCAGAGGACAAAGCCACTGAGACTCGACAAAAGAAGGAATGCATCAGTGGGGACGCTGTGGGCATGTGGTCCATGTACTGGGGATCAAACCCAAACCCTCCCTAGCTACTGGTGCAGTGGATGCTTTGATGACAAAGCCACTTAGTCAGTGGAAACCTGAATGCTCCAACCTCCCTGAACTAACCACTGGGCACTTTTTTCTCCAAGAGGTGCAAGATGTTCAGAGCTAATTAAACGGTCAGTCGGAGTGGCCTACCGATTTCGTTGCGTGGAGGCAGGTTCTGGTCCTCGTGGCTGGGATATCTCTCCTTCCGGTCCAGCAGCAGGAAGTAGATCATCTTCTCCTGGTTGTCCCTGCAGAGAGAGAGAGGACAGACACAGTGACTGAGTGCCCACTGGTTAAGATCGGGGACAAAAAAGATGCTCCATCATCTCAAGACACATTAAATAGAAGAATTCATCAAAGTGACAATTTCTCTGCTCCATCTCGATACTCCCCCTCCCTTCCTCCCTTCCTCCCTCCCTTCATCCCTCTCCTTCCTCCCCCCTGCTCCTCCTCGTCACTCACTCTTCAGACAGCAGGTCTTTGGTCAGTTTTTCCTTGTCTCTGAAGCAGCCCAGAGAGTGCATGCTCTCCAGGACGTCGGGGTCGATCTCCTCGGCCAAAGCCAGCATCCTGATGGCCACCTTCCTGGGGACGGGCTGCTCCGGTTCCGGCTCGTTCTTTCCAGCTCTGCAGCACAAAACACACCAAAGAATATTTTACCAAACTAAGACTATGTACGGTAGTGTGTATCAGGGACTCCGTCTCTTGGTTTGATCAGCTTATGGTTCCAATGTTTGGGTAGATGTCTACTCAGCCTTTTAATAATTCCTCAAAGCTAGAACAACCTTTATGTCCTGGTACAACCACTTCCAGAGCAGATATTAGGTCATAACCTGAACCTGGACTGAGTTTTTAACACAGTGGTTGTCACGTACAGACATCTGACGTCCAGAAAAAGTAAATCTATTATAGACCAGAGGCCTCAAGGATTAATAGAGAGTCCTGATGTCTGAGCTTCTCCTTGGACCGGTCTCCATCTGAGACTTTTTCTAATAGCTACCCGATACAGCATGTTTCCTTTTTACCAGCTCATTTAAGACGGAGACACAAACAGACACTCAACACAGACAAGAAAGAAGAGAGCCGAGTGTACTTACAGGTACCACGTATGCTTCTGGATCTGCTCTAACTGGAACAGAGAACAGAGCAGGAAACCAACATTAGTGACTTTTACCCCAGCATCCTGTTTCATGCTTCAAACGCTGCAGAAAGTGTTCATGAGAACATTAAGCTGCATGGACAGCTACTTGTTCAAAGAGCCATATTAACTGAAATATCCCAAATTTGTGTTTTTTATTCCCTGAATATTATATGGGTGGTGCAGTGGTTGCATCGTCGCCTCACAGCCTGAAGGTTGTGGGTTAAAACCCTCCTGCAGAGTTTACATGTTGTCCCTGTGAGGGTTTTCTCTCCGGGTCTAAAGAGGCTTAATTTGTTGATTAATTAGTGTTAACTGGTGATTCTAAATTGGCCGTAGGTGTGTTGTTTGTCTTTGGCCCTGTGGTAGACTGGAGGCCTATTCAGGTTGTTCACTGATGAGTGCTAATGCTGGCAGCCCGGCAGCTCATTGGCTTCAGTTTCAAACCTCCTGCTAGGTTTGTTCCCTCGGACTAAAAACAAGCAGGTTCAGTGAAATGACCCCAGAAAGGACGCTAAACTCAAAGCCAGTCCCAATCTGTGGACGATGCAATAGTGAAACCATGTGCTGAAGTGAACCATGGTTTGGATTACCAATTTAGAATCACCAATGAACCTAACCAGCACGGTGGGAGGAAGCTGGAGAACCTGGAGAGAACCCAGAACCTTCTTGCTGTGAGGCATCAGTGCTAACCACCACACCACTGTGCCCACCCAAACTAAGATCAGTGATTACTAATCCAGACCTTTTTATTGGTAACTAGATTCATGGTATAAGTGAAGTCAACCTTCAGGTGAGTATGTGGATCCTTGAACTGAACTGAACATGCATACATTCAAGGTTATGAAGTGTCTTGCACATATACATCCTTGCACAAAACCTCCTTTGTTTTTAGGGGAAACACTATTTTTTTTACATTATCTGGGATAGATTTGACTTTGGTTCAGCTTGGAGAATCCACAGACGCTCCTTTTTGTGACATACTGACTCTAGAAGCTGCAGAGTAAACGTGACAGTGTCATTTTTAAATCACTTCTAAAAACACTTTCCTAGAATTTATTTTTAGTGAGTGCCCCGTTTATTTATCGTAGAGCACTTTGTGAGTCCGTTCTATATATAAAGCTGTTAAAATGATCTCATTATCCAAGAAAACAGCTGTTTCTCTGTGGGAATGTTGCCTCTAAAGATGATTAAGAAACCAGGAGGTCCACTTTGAAAGCTGTGCTACGACGCCGACAAGCAACTGTTCAAATAAAAAAAAAAATAATTACAACCATTGTTATTTTTTGCTTTTGTTTCTATTCTGAGCTGAATCAAGTCTTTGGCTTGAGATGAAAAGACTGTCTTGCAGAGCTCAGTAGCTGCAGGCCAGTCACGGTGCGGCTGTGCTAAATTTAGCCCGAGCAGTCCCTACGGCAACCGCCCAGACTGTAGAAATGCAAAGACAGAAGATTTCAGCCCTCTCCTGTTGGACACAGAGCCCAGGGTGAGGCAAGGCGGGCAGCGCGGAGGCTTACCGTCAGCCTCTTGCCGGCGTCCACTTCGATCATGCCGCGCAGAAGGTTCTGACAGTCTGGAGGGATGAAGTGAGGCATGTGGAAAACTCCCAGCTTCACCTTCTCCAAAAGGTTCCTCAGGTTGTCGTCATCAAACGGCAGGGCGCCCTGAGAAACAGTGACATGTGTCAGCGTCAATGTGCAGGAGAGAGGTCTCATTTTGTGCTGATTGCATTTTTAAATATGCAATATTTCTTTCTACGTGCACAACTGTTTAATTGTTTTATTTCATTTTCATTCTTAGAGATGCAAATCTGTAAATTTCATTTGATTGACGGTCTGCAGGGATAAACTGTAACTTCAAGAAAACTACATATACTCTAACTTCTCTCTTCATAAAACACAGATTAAAAGTAAATGGACATAAAAATAAATAGTTCATTAACTAATTAACTAAAACTAAACCGTTTCCAGTAGGGCCTATAAGGAAACTACTCAGCTGCAGAGGAAGGCTCTGCAGAGAGCAGCCCCTCCTCCTCCCATCAGGACCAAGGCTGCACAGCTTCAGGAACAGATCCATCAGACTCAGGGACAGCTTCTTCTAGAAGCTGTTAAGATTCACCAACCTAAAAAGCTCTGTTCTATGTGCATCAACAAGTTCATATGCAGTATTCATGAACACTCACTGTTCTTTAATTCCACTGTTGTTTCTCTCGATTGTTTTATTTCGTTTTTTATTTTGTTAGATTTATTATTTATCCTCTTGTTTTCCACCATGCTGTGACTGGACCTCAGTAAGTTTAGTTTGCACATGAATCTCATGTTTTGGGACGACAATAGGGGAGGGGCCTCTGTGGATCATCCCACAGATACTTGATCAGTTTGGGATCTAGTGAATTTGGAGGCCAGGTCAACACCTTGTGCTGTTCTTCATGTTTTTTTTTTAGTTGTTCCTAAAGTGTTTCTGTGTGTGTGTCTGTGTCAGGCTGCATCCTGCTGGGGATGGCTGCTGCCATCAAGGAGTGTCATTGCTATGGGGTGGGGGTGCCTGGTCTGGTCTAGGTGGGTGCTACATGTCTAAGTAACATCCACACCAATGAATGCCAGGTCCAGAAGTTTCCCAGCAGAACATTGAACTGTCACATGATGGTCGATGTTATTCACTTCTCCCATCAGTGGTCATAATGTTGTGGCTGATTGGTGTATATTGCACATGTTGCATATATTGTTAGAATAGTGGAGGTGGAGGAGTGCAGTGGTTCATAGTAAAGTTCAGTCTGGTAAATCCAGGTCCAGTCCTGTGCAATAACATGAAATGTATTTTAGAGTAACATATATTTCCAGCAGATGTTTTACAGTAGCTCTCTGGTGTCTTTATGTTTGAGTTCATACTGAGCTCTCATCACTTTCACAGCCTTGTAAGCTGTTGTTAAATAAACAGAAGAACATCCACAACTCTCTCACGGAGCAAACATCAATATGACCGGGAGATTAAGAAATTTATTACAGACGTCAAGCCGCCCTTTGAGCAGCCCCCACAGAACACAATGCTGACATCCTCCTGTTGTCATGTAAATGTCCCGTCAGGTGTTCACTGAGAGATAATCTGGATTCTGACGGCGAGGAGGACCAGAGGAGGAGGAGGAGGAGGAGGCAGCTCCCTGAGAGGTATCAGTCATCAGAGTCCACCGTGCCTCTGCTCTCCAGCTGGCTGGGGAGTGACTGATACTGCTTCCTCCTCATTAATAAAAAAAAAAAAAAAAAGAAGAGAAGAAGAAGAGCTGGACGGAGGCAGATGGCCGCTGACACGTCGGCGGTGATCAAAACAACACAAGTGGAGAGATTTATCTTCACATGATGACTGTGTCCCGTGCTCCGTCTTAATCAAGAGGAGAGCGTTCACACGGACAAACACTTCCACGCTGCTCTGACTCCTCACTCGTCACTGTCACATTACTGCTGCTGCTGCTGCTGCTGCTGCTGCTGCTGCTGGAGGCCTCTATGTGACAGCTCAGTCATTTTTAAAGGGCAACGATATAAAGAATAAGAGCAGCGAACAGAATTTGAGATATCTCAACGTAACTCGGTTTATGTGACGTTCTGATACGATGCATCACAGGTTGTGATTTTAAAAACAGGCTCAGCAGTCCACCTTCATCTGGTTCATTGATCTGTTTGTCTGTGAAGGCTCTCAGTCATCCAGGTCATGGTATATCCAAAACACGTTTAAAAGAAACAGGCAACTGGACTTGTAGAGTTTTTTTGAGGAGACGTTTCACCACTCATCTGAGAAGCTTCTTCAGTTCTAGCCGTTAATGGACACTAGTTGTACCAGTTTATGATAGATAAATAATAAGATATTTCAGGGTGTTCAGGATGGTTATTGCAGATGGAATGAAGGATTTTTTTGTAGATGTTGTTACAGGCCAGTTGGACTTTGTTTTGTACCTTCAGCCTGATGACAGTAACTATAAGGAGTGGTGAAGGGGATGAGAAGGGTCCTCTGTGATCAGAACCTCAACTCCTCCACCAGTCCCTTAGAACTGAAGAATCTGCTCAAATAAAATGTCTCCTCAAGAAACTCTACAAGTCCAGTGGCTTTTTTTTTAAAATGCGTCTTGGATATTGATCCACAGGACCCCGTGGGAAATCTGGAGTGTTTCAGTTTGGTTTGCAGTAGGTATAACTCATCAGCTACCATTTCAGAAAGGATGTGCACACACATTTTAAAATTCGTCCCGGTGAGGTTTAGAAGCATGTCGTTTTTACTTAGTCAATCAGAGAAGATCTAATCAGATCTAATGAGGGTCCAGTGTGGTCTACAAGGTCCACCTCTGGATGAACACTGCTTTATTAGTTACCATGAAGAAGAAGAGGCCTAGTGTTGTCTAATGTGATAATGTTGACAAGTGTCTGAATCAACATTGATGTTCTAATGCTCTAAATATATGTTGACATTTGTTTACCACTTAAGGACAAGGAACCATATATCAAAAAATTTCACCAGAGTAAAAAAGTCGTCTTATGCCTCTGGGGTTGAAATTTAGAATGTACAAGTATTTCAATGAGCACTCCGTAAAGGGTTAAACATGTTCAGCAATCCACCTTCACTTGGTTTATTGATCCTTATTATGATCCATATTTTCACGTGTTCTACCACAGGACCCCAGGGGGGGAATCTGGAGTCTACGATTTGAGAAAGGACGTGAAAAGTTTCAGGGATTTTTACAGGACGTGACAGTTTTAATAAAAGTTCTTAACAAAATAAAACCAAATCTACGCTTAACAAAAAAAGAAAGAAATATGAGAGAGCAGTCTGGTGTGCATTAGATCTCTGGTCTACAGGAATAAGAGGAAATCTGTTATTTGAATTGATGCAGCGTCGGTCTGCGTGGACGTAACCACATTTCTGTTTCTGAGTTTTGATCAGTGGATCGCTATGATCTTGTTCTGGCAGGAGCATTGATGGCACCTGCTGTTAGGACTGCACCCTGAAATGGTTTATATGATGAGAATCATAAAGTTGTAGCTTCCCAGAGATATATAAATATATATAAATATATGTGGCACCGTTACACGCCGGAGCTGTGTACATAGAAACAATAGATGTTTATTGTTAGCTGGGATTCTCCATCCTTCATCTGGGACTTTCCAAACTTTTACTGGTGAAGAGTGAACAGCTCGACTGCACTCATTTCTGTTTAGGAAACTTTCTTCCAGATCGTCCAGAGTCCTGCGTGTACCCGTTATATTTATAATGTGGCTTTAAAGTTTTATTGGTACACAGCGTGTTTCCAGCATCTTCATCTTTAATTTAATCCAACCTGGTGTGGAGGCCCAAGAACAAGCTCACCGACTAAATCATGACGTTAAAAGACACTTCATCCCTCAGGAGTGACCTTTAGGACTGATTAGATCTTGTCCTGTTTAAACATTAGTGTCTTTTACTGATGTGTTTGCAGCTGGAGGCTGGGACGTGTCCCGTCCAGCCCCACACAGAGGGGATCTCGACTTCCTGTGCAAACATCGTTTCAGAAAGTTTGTTTTTTCCGCTTCAAGAGACAAAGTCGGTTCATTTGGTGTCGCTCCACCGCGGCAGCCGTCACTCACCACTAAAAGTGCAAACAGGATGACTCCACAGCTCCACGCGTCGGCTTTCCTCCCGTCGTACTTCTCCCCCTGGAGCACACAGACAGAGGCACAGACATGAGACCTTCAGCTTCCCCCCAAAAACTGCAAATCAGCCTCAACCACGTCTTCAAGCCTCAGCACTTTAGCTGACAGAACCCCCCACCCCCATGTGAATATTCCTTCTGTGTAACATCAGCTATTTATGATGCCGACTCAATTCTCAGACTGCAAGGTAACGCCAAATTCAACTGCATCCATAAAACATTGTCTATATGTTGAATAAATGTGCAGAGATCTCAGAAAAGAAAAGAAAATGGAGTCAGTGCACGCAAACACAACTGGGTATGAACACACTGTTAGAAATAAAACGTAATCAACACTTTATTTGGCGCATATTTCCCTAAATATTGCCTGTGTTTACGTGTAATACTTCCAAGAAAGTCTACTTTCTGCAGCGCCTTCAATCAGCTCTTGCTTTAGATCTATTTTTATTAGATTTTAACTTCCCTGTGTGTAAAACTTTACAGCGTTTCATGTAGACGTCACAGACGTCACGGTTAATGGATTAGACTGAAGAAAATAAACAGAAACAGAAACATTTATCTTAAATCTGGGACGATGAATACCTCATTTTCTTTTTTTCTATTTTAGCTATATATATATATATTTGTGTGTGTGTGTGTTACCTACTAAAATATAAATCTAAAACTCTTAAATTTCAGGTTTCAGATGTAAAACCACTAAAATAAATAACAAAAAAAAGATTATAAAAAAAATAGGTTTATAAACGTCTAATTTTTCATATTTGTAGTTTGCAAGTTTCCAGCCACATTTAAAATGATGAAGTCTACAGTTTTTGTTGGAATTAGTTTCACAAATAAGAAACTACAGACTTTCTTAATTTCCTGTATAATTAATATACAACTGCTTTCATTATTCTCGATTTCTATTAGATATAATTTACAGATAAATACTAATTAGACCCTGGATACTTCCAAGAAACATTTGTACCATTAAGCAGAAATATTAATCACTTCATGAAAATGTAGTATCCAATTTTCTTTTGCAAAATCTTCTATCTGAACTCATTTATGCTGCGTATTTTCCTACAAACCTACTAAAATATGAATCTAAAAACTATTACATTTTAGGTGTATATGTAAAAGTGCTAAAGATTTGATGCAGGTGGTTTCAGTGAAAATAGAGAATAAGAATAAACATCATGAAATCCATTTATGTGATGAAGTCTATAGTCTTTGTTGGAATTAGTTTCCCTTGTAGTTGATTTACAGTTATTTTAATTTTTATTTGTGTATAGTAGGTATCATTTAATTTCAATTCAGTTCAATTCAATTTTATTTATATAGCGTCCATAACAATACAAATTGTCTCAAGACGCTTTAAAACATCTGGTCTGAAAGCCCCAGAGCAGCCTGAAGGCGACGGTGGCAGGAAAAACTCCCTTTTAACAGGAAGAAACCTTGAGCAGAACCTTAAGCACATCTGGAGGGACCCATCTGCTGGGTAGAGATTTTACAGGACACATAAAACAAAAGCAAACTCACAGCCTTAGCTTAACAAAAAATTAAACAATAATTACAAAGCCGTCTTCATATGGGTTGTGTGCATCAGTTAGAGAGAAGGAAAGTATGTCGGGTTTGACCGTGTGTCTGCACGAATAGGAGGAAATCCAACAATGAAACAGAACAAGAAATGTAAGGCGACATTAAGCGAGTATAACATGTGTTCCAGCCTAGTGACAGGAGGAGGAGGAGGAGGAGGAGGAGGAAGGAGAATAGGGAGTGAATGCACCGAGGGCTGGAGCAGTGATGTAAGAGCCTTTCAGGTCCGAGCTGCTGTATGAAAGAAAGGAAAGACGTAGAGAGAGCACTTACCCTGATAACCTCTGGGCAGGCGTAGTGTGGAGATCTGTCACAGAGGAAAAGAGAGGACGTTATTCTACGAGCAGCACGCTGAGGAACAGGTGAAGCCACCTCCTGACATGATGTGCTCTGTGAAGAAACACGAAACACTCTGGCCCCCAAGAAAAATAAAGACAAAAAGCTTTTCTTTCCTGATGGATTATTCTTTGTTGGCTAAGTGACTCTTACATAACTTCAAATGGCCTCAGAGCAAACTGAACATCCTGTTGAATAAGACGACAGCAGCCAGCGCTGCCACCAGCACGTCACGCACTTCAAATTAAAAAAAAATATTCACCTCTAACATTTACTTACCATAATGCTCCTGCACTGAAATGGCATTTGGCATTGTTTGCATAGTGCTTGCTGCACATTATGCATATTTATAAGAGTGTGTGTGTCGTTCTCTGGTTTATATTTAATTTCTTTGCACGTTGAGGTCAGAGAAACACGCTGCCACTGTTTGCACAGTAACCTATAGGCAACGTTTGAATTAAACAGCATTTTTACTGTTACGTTTCTGCACATCGAGTACATGCAGTCTGCACACATTGTTGTCACTGTTGCATTGTGAGTGTTTATTTATTTATTTATTTATTTATGCATTTCAATGTATTGGTTTCATTTGACAAGTCTGCACAACATGAACAAACACAGTACAGCGTAAATGTTTGTGTGACCTTCAGAATTCCCTCAAAAAAGCCAGGATTGTACAGCATGAACATCAAACAGAACCAGAAGAAGGACGTTTTTAATCCACTGGACAGAATTTATGTGTTACTACTCCCAAAACAGACTGCAGGCCAAGTCTGTGTAAACTGAACCGGTCACTTTATTGATCTGGAGCAGATATGTTTTAGTTGTTTTCAAGCTGCTCTCTGCAGATGCTGCTGCGCTTATGAAACCTGATCAGACATTAACACGACCGTAGCCCGGCGTGTTACCACGATAAGATCTGATAAGAATCGAGTCTGGTAACACGCCGGGCTAAGAGCATGGTGGAGCTGTTATTGGGATTTCATTATGGGGCTGGTTTCCAACTATACAGAGACAAAAAAACAAACAAACACCTCTACATCAACTGGACAGTCCTACAACCAAATTCAACCCCACGGCGTTCGCATAATTTGCATGATAACTATTAACTCTCCTGCCATCACCACACGAAGCCCCGCCCAAATAATTTGATTCACTTTACAGATTGTACCAGAGCACAATCAGTTCCCAATGGAGAGACTCCAGACCAGCTTTCTACCTTAAAGATATAGTGGGTAGGGGAAGTTCGGCCTGGCTTCCAGCTAACATTCAAACTCAAATGTCCCTTAGCATGACTTTGTTTCATTGCTATTGCAGTCAGTCTGAGGGCAAAAGTTTTTACTGGGGTTGATCCAGGTATTTTTAAAATGATCAGAACGGTATCAGGCTTCAGCCAAACATACAAGATCTGTCATAAACCAAAACCACGTCCCTGTGGCGTCAAAACCTCGTCTTCCTCTTCTGTTTTAGTGGCGGAGCATCAAAGCTGCCAAAAATCAAAGAAGAAGAAGAAGAAGAACGGGGAAAGGTTTCCTGTGTCAATGAAGGTAGTCCTCTGTTAGTCAGTAACTAGTGTACTGTGGATGTGTGGTGAGGTGGTAGTAGTTGATCATCTAAACAGAATCCATGGAGTCCACTCAGTCAAAGGCTGCACTCAAACAACAACAACAAACACTGAACGTTTAAAAGAAGAGAAAAGTTTCCTGGAGACAGCGTCAAGGAGAAACATCTTCCAGAGAGGGTTAGGGAGTTTATGGCAGCGTTGGATGACCAGAACATTTCTGGAGTAGAGAACACAAGGTACCAGCTACCCTCTCCACACTACATTAACTTTGACTGAAAGATTTATTGGACTGAATCCAGTCCACTCTAGGAGAAGACAAGGAAGACAAGGACAGACTTTAGGAAGCTACAGGAGACCAACTCTAGGAGAAGACAAGGAAGACAAGGACAGACTTTAGGAAGCTACAGGAGACCAACTCTAGGAGAAGACAAGGAAGACAAGGACAGACTTTAGGAAGCTACAGGAGACCAACTCTAGGATGTTTAACATCAGATCAGGACCCAATATTAAAAGATCAGGATCAGATCTGAGGGATTTTCCAAACTCCAAATAATCCTGTCTCAGTATTGTATTGACGTGTCTCCAGTGTAACAGCAGCAGGTTGCTGACAGAAAGAAGAGCAGTTCAGATTAAAAACGTTTGCACACGTCTCTGAATGATGGAGTCATGGTTCTCCTGCAGCAGAGCTAACCCTGCGTCTCTTCCTCTGTGTGGATCCATCACAGCAAATGAAGCAGAGCGCGCCACTCTTCTCCTCCAACAGCGCTTCACCGACCCTCCCAGAGCAAACACACACTCCATCATCGCCGGCGACACACTTAATTATGCTAATGCATGTAAAAAACAAAAAAAAACAAAAAAACAGTCGATTGGAACTACTCAAACACAGCCGTGTCAAAAATACACTAACTGCAATCTAATTAGACGGCAGCGAATCCTCAGCCAGCCAGCTGGAGGCGACGCGTTGCTTTAATGAATTCCATTAACGTCACACGCGAAGCGAAGGAACCGTCGGACTTGTTACTCATCACAGATATTTAAAGGAGCCATCAGTGGATCCGTGTGGAGGAGGAATGTGACGGATCCTGACGTGGACGTGAGACGACCAAACCAACATCATGAGTCCGGTCAAAACTCACAGACGCTCACGTTTCACTGCGCCTCATTAAACATCCTCCCAGTCATCCATGAATCTATTTACAGATCAGGTTACTTCACATGTGACCAGTAACACAACAGCATATTAAGCTATAAATAATGACAACTCCAAATGTTTCCCTTTGTTTTAGTGCAAAAATGTGTTCACATTTAATGAACTGCAGTATTATAAAACATGTAATGAACAACCGGACGTTTCTTAAGAAAAAAGAAGTGTAATTTCTGTTTAGTTCTAGGTCTCAGTATTGTGTTACGTCCACAACTCTGACTGAAACTGTGTGAACAGCGCTTATTTTCATTGATAAACTGCAGTCTTCTATGTCATTTTTGCACAAATTCATGCTGTTGACCAGATTAGACCGTCTGGTGGGCCGTGTGGTTGAAGCCTGTGCTTCATAGGATGTTTCAGATAGACATGCAGCAAAGGGCACAGGATGGACTCAAACCTGTGCCAAACCAAACTATCAGTACCAGCATGGTCCACTTCTAAATTTTACGCCGTTGAATTTTCTTGTTATTTTATTTCCTCCATTGATCCCTCATCTCTGAGATGCGGCACCTGGGGAACAGTTTGGTGGTCAGGTGTTTGCTGAAGGCACCTCAGCCATAAACATAAAGGGGTTTGATTCCTTCTCTAAAGCACTGCGCCTCCTCACAAGCAGTCTGTACCTTCTCCTGGAGATTCGTAACGTCACTAAAACAACATTACCCACTTGTTTGTTCTTGCAAAAGTGTAATGTCACACTCTAACCCGTGACTCCCAGCTATTTGGAGTACACTGGAAACAGCAGAAGAATAAGAACATGTCAGTGACATTGGCCTGACCACGAACTAGGACTGAGTTGGATGAATAAGGGGAGTATTGTCACATGGATTTTTATTGCTTTCATATTTTCAACCAGTTTTCAACCCAGCAAAATGCTCTTCTATAAAAAAAAAAAAAAATGTAAAAATATTATCCTGCATTCAACTACAATGAACTACCAGGGCCTCCTAAACTGAAAGGATTCTGCAGAGCTTTGAGAGCTTGTCACAAATGATTGGAGCACACAGACAATAATGAGAAATCCTCTACAAATAACTGACACAAAATAAAGTTAGAAAACCATTATCTACAAATCTTTTCAGGATGTTTAAACACCGTGTAAAGACCTGACATGTGGGACTCACCCGCAGCTGGTCTCCAGCAGACTGTCCCCGACCTGCAGAGACGCCATGCCGAAGTCTGCTATCCTGATGTTGTTCTTCTCGTCTAACAACAAGTTCTCGGGCTTCAAATCTCTGTGGCTGAGGGGACGAGAGGAGAGGACACAGAGAAGACAGAATGTGAGACGCTGAAGTGAAAGGAGACGCAGCAGAGACAGAGACAATCATCTCATCATTGGGT
Source organism: Chelon labrosus (assembly GCF_963514085.1). NCBI lineage: Eukaryota > Metazoa > Chordata > Actinopteri > Mugiliformes > Mugilidae > Chelon > Chelon labrosus. Next base: position 2,053,396 of record NC_140339.1, on the reverse strand, counting down.
GCAGGACTGATCCATCTCTACCATCTGCTGTTGGCTTCATTTCTAACCTCTGGCTCTCTCCTCATTCTTCAAGACATATAGAAAATAAATTTAATTCTGTCTCTATTTCTTGTATATTTGTTCATATGAAAATTTTGCTTTTTTTGCTTAAAGTGTTTTATTTTATTTTTAATTATATTTTATATTTTATATTTTTTATTTAATTTATTTAATTAATTATTTTTATTTTTTAACTATCTTCACCTACTTTTCTTTTTACTTGTGGTTCTCAAGTCTAAGAGTCTAAGACGTCGGGACCTTTTCTTTTCAACTTGTTTTGGGTCAGATTTGCGTTTTCTTAAAGCCACACCTGCTACATATATTTTATTTTTGCAGAATTACCCAGAGGAGTTCCATCCGTCAGCTGGATGTTTATCTGAAAGCTTCTTTACTTCTGAACAGTGTTAGCCTGGAAGCTTTACTCTTTACTCTGGAAAGTTGTTCTGGAAGCAGCTCTGACTGGCTGCAGGCCAATCCAGGTTGGAGATGTGAAGGTATTATTTTTTTCTCTATATCTGTTAAAAGACGCTCAATAATAAAATCCCAATGGACTGTTACTAGACTCTGACTCTGATAAGACTTTAGCCCGGCTATGTCAAGCTAGGGCCGTGCTATTTCACATCCCAGCTGTTTTCTAGATGACAAACCCACGTGGGTTCCACCCTCATCCTGAAAAACCATCACTACATCAGTTTCAAACTTGATTTTCTTTCTGTTTTGTGTAAAAAGGTCCTTGACTACAGTAGCTCCTGATATTTAGAGCAAAACAGGAAACAACCTAAAGGCAGTCACTTTCCCATGGTAAAGGCAACTTGATTGCAATCATCAAGAACTGAAACACTGCAGGTATAAAGGAGCTCCAAGCCAAAAGTCTTTATAGTGAAGGAAACGAAACCAGGAAATAAAGAGCTCAACTCCAGTGGCGTAAAATAAATCCAGTCCTTCAAAGCCAAACACTTGAGGTCTACTGCTGAGAGCCAGAAGCAGAACATCTTTGATGTGGAATTGCTCTTAGATACTCGGTGTTGCAGCTATGAGTGGAGGAAGCGAAGGCGCTCTCGGAGATGAAAAGAGATCAAGAGGAGCTGAGGCCTCTAAAGTCGCCTCAGGCTACAGCTGACGACGAGAGAGGCTGAGGAGCCGGAGGAGACCTGTTGTTCAGCCGTCCAAGGAAAACCAAACACTTCAGAGCTTTTAGGGATGATGAAAACGTCATTTAAAATTCCTAGAATATAAAATACTTTTTATCAGCACAGCATGGGAGATATTTACTAAGCCTAAACAGTCGGAGGCTGTCAGTTAATCTCTGCTCATGTTCAGACCAAAACACCAACAGTTTGAAGCAGTGTACTGTATGTCAAATAAGCGGCGAAGACAAGGAAGAGCTGATACAGAACTGGACCGACAATCTGTTCAGGAAAATACGACCAGAATGTTAACAGCAGAAATGTTAGAGAGGGACCAGAGATTCCATTCGGTCACTTTACAAGAACATTTTACATTTGCTGCAACATCAGCTGCTGCTGCTGGAGTGTTTTCACTGTCCTCCATGTTTCTCTTGCCATCTCTCTAGTGTAGCTTCTCCCTTTGATTAAACTGTGGTGCTGCAGACGCAGGTTCTTTTGCTGCAGAGGTCAGTCAGCAGCGATAAATCAGGCGCAGCGGCCACTCGTGTAAATCTCCTTCCCCTCTCCAACATTTTGCAGCTCTAAACAGAAATACTGGACTGAACCCGCAACTTTCGGCTTCTAGTTTTAATTTTGTTGGCACAAAACCTCGATAGTTGGGTTCCTGAAGAAGGCCGTGAGATCATTATTGGATATATAGCTATGTGTTTTCTGAACAAGCCAGAACAGAGAGTCATTCTGGACTGACTAATTGAATATTCTCTGTGGTGTACCCGGCCTCTCAGCCCTCCCACGACCATCTAGTGGATAAACGGCTCCAGATAATGGATGGGTGCATAATTGAAAATTGATTCATTAAAACGATATGAGGTTTCTGTGGGTGAGCGAGACAAACCATATGGAGTGGCTGTGGCAGAAGTCCAGAGCTGAGATGATCTGTCTGAAGAACTTCCTGGCCTCTTTAGGTGTTAACCGGCCCTTCTTCACCAGGTAGTCAAACAGCTCTCCGCCGGACACATGCTCTAGCACCAGGTACCTGAAAGAGGGAGACAGAAGGAACAAGGTCAGTGACAAGAAAAGATAAATCTCCATGACCGTCTGTAATGTCTTAGTATCTATTTAATGGCAGCAGCAGTGACGTTGCAGAGACTCCAGTCATCCCAACATGATGTGACCATGATCCAAAGAGCTTCTCCACATCAGGAGTGTTTGTCTTTCTCAGTCTTGCTCAGCTGGTTGTGGAGGAAAGTCTCCTTGGTCTTCTTTAGTCTTTCTACTTCTTCTTCTTTCAGGTGTGTTTGGGCTCATTCTCTTTGGTCAGGGTTAGGGTTAGTAGGGTCATTCATTGGTCATTCACTGCAGGTTTCCAACTCCAGACTCCATACCACTGATCTCTACCTGGGATTCATCATCTCCATCATCCACTGTGAAATGCTGCTCTGTCTTAGTCCGGCCCAAGAGTTTGCCCTACTTCCCCTCCTGAGAAGATACTAGACAGTCATCGTTTGACAGGACGTCTCCTGTTCTTGGACGTTTCTGTCAGAAATCAAAATTTGATGCATTGATCTTCTGATGGCGCTCCATGCTCTGCCCTGCTAGAAACCTTCAGTCTCCATGATCCCTCTTTGCTCACAATAACAATCTGACTTCTGGCTCTTTCTCTGAGTCCTGACGCTTCCTACAATCACAACGGTGACTGTGCTGAGTCAGACATGTTCTGCTGAGGCACGGCCATATTTCTAACAGGTGATCAATGGCTGCAGGTTGATTTACTTCAACAGGCCTCTGATGAGTCCAATCCTCCTGAGTGTCATCTGAACGCCGCTTTAACGGAAGAACGCCACTCTAGGAAATTTGAGCTTGATCAATAGTTCGATCAGTTTGATTGACGACCTGGAAGCAGAGCAGAACCTGAAATATCTCAGGACTTATTGTTCAAGCTTTTTTTTTTCCAGGTTTATAGGAAAGTATGGGATATTTGGACCATTTATACCCAAAGCCAGTTGATATTTTCTTTAGTTTCTCTGTAAACTTGTATTTCTTGTATTGTGGACTGGACACACAACACAAACACCCTGTACAAGAAGAGCCAGAGTCGTCTTCACCTGCTGAGACGACTGAGGTCCTCTGGGGTGTGCAGGTCACTGCTCAAGACTTTATTCTACCATCCTGTATGCAGTGGTCTGCTGGAGCAGTGGGAGCTCAGAGAGGGACAGGAAGAGACTCAACAAGCTACAGTTATTTATTGCACAAATAAATCTGTTTATACCTTATTTTGCACAAACCACTGCATCTTGTCCAAAACATTTTATAATTTAAGCAATTATTTATTTGTAGTTTCCACCAACACACTGTGCATATAGAATGTCTTTATATTTCAGTTTTTTAAACTTGTTTGTTGGATATATTTTTGCCAAATTTCCCATACGTGGGATAAATAAACAATGTCTTATGTCTTATGTCTCAAATAAAAAACCTTGTGTCTGTCAGCTGGATAAATGCAGTAAAGTACAAAGCCGAATATGAGAACATCTGATTGGCTAGACTAGTCTTTGTCTGCTTTCCCAGAAATGCCAGGGGCCACCCCAGGGTTATCGCATAAAAGCAATAAAGTGGTGATGGACACACCAACAAAACCTGGAGGCTTTCTACACCAGGCAAGGTCTAAACAAGTACATCTACTGCAGGATAAGATTTGGATAAACTCCTGTTATGGTCTGTCTGCGGCAGGGCAAGTGTCTTTGGATGGTTCATGGGTTTAACTGTCCTAATCAGCTACACCTGAGGTGGTGGGGTCATGCTCTGTTGTTATGTCTACACAAAAAAGGCCAAAAGACATCTGAGACCAGCCCTCATTTATATTGTGTTAATATTTGGCTACTTTCCATCTCTGAGTCCTTTCAGATTAAACTGATTCACCAAAGAAAAGCTTAATTTTTTCTTAAAATGAAAGAGACATTAATGAAACAACTGGGTCATAAACTAAAGAGCGTTTGGCTGAAGTCACCACACCGACACACAACCTAAATCCCTGAGAAAATCCCCCAGCCCCCAGTCTGTGTGTTTGTGGTTTCAAATGTTTTATCTCTCTCTCTCGTCCCATTCGTCTCGGAGACGTGGCTGATCCCGGTCGGCGTGGAGGAGCCGGCTCCTCCGGCAGCCCGTCCTCCTCGCGGCCTGATTTATTAGCAGATTAAGGGATCTGCTCGAGCGTTCACCTGTCAGAGCCGTTTAAATTAGAAACACATTCGGCCGTGATTTGTGAGCTGCGAGCACTGCCGCGGCAAACTGTTTGCATCCACTGATGACCATCCTTCCACGTCCTCGCAACATTAAGAAAACAAATTCCTGCTCCATTTGACGGCGGCGCCTTTATCAATTATTGAACAGCGCATTAAGCCGTGCCACTGGAGCACAGCCGCCACATGCGCTAGATTAATGTATACAATAAAACACGGATATACACCAAAGCTGCTTTGATGGAATCCCAGAGCTCAGACTGCTGCTCATGTAAAGACTCGTGCCGATGCAGAATCTGGTGTTCATCCTCATGTCCTATCTGTGATGTGAGTCAGAATTTAAAGACCTACAGGAGAATAAAATCTCCCGCAGAAGAGAATAAAAATTCTCTCCTTACATTTTCTTTGAAGAAGAACAAACTACTACAATAAATGTCTTTTCTGCATTTTAAAAAGACACAGTGAAGAGAGACAGGTTTTAAAGTCATCCAGGTCAAACTAAACAAGCAGCTCTTCAGACCAGGATTCAACTGTCCACCTCCACTCCTCTGAGGACGACAACGTCCAGACAAGAGGGTTTGAAAGAGGATCTAAAGGAAGACATCTACATCAAACTGTAAAACTGGACTGAGATATAATCTTTTAAATAGATCAATGACCAATGACCAATTGGTTGTTGGACATTGATCTATTTAAACCTTCTAACTCCTCCTCTGTAGTCAGGACAGACTGAATAGACTCTGGGTTCAGTCTATTTTGTGAACATTTTAGCATGATTTTCTTTTCAGTAATCTCAGTAACTGCACTCCACTTAAACTAGAACAAATGCTACTAAACATTTTCTATTGTATTTGTCCCATCAGAGCCATTTTTGATCTTCAGGTTCTGTGATGATTATTTTAAAAATGTAATTTATATTTGATCATTTATTTTTTCACTTTGGGCACTATGAGTTAACAAGTATGTGTCTTCCAATCAGTTCATTCCAAATTATCAATTATTTTAAGATAAAGAATAGAGTTTTAAGGAGAAAGAATGTGTAAATAAGGATGTTTCCTGCATACTAAATCAGTTATAGGTCAAGAATAAAGCTGCATCTTGAATCTTATAACATAATGGAATAAAAACACTTGATAGAAACGCAGCACAGAAGCAGCAGCACCTGCAGAAATGTACTTACAGATATTTCTTGTTTTCGTAGACGTCGTGCAGCTTTAAAACGTGGGGGTGCTCTATGAGCTTCAGAATGGCTATCTCCCTCTCCACCTGCAGGAAACACAAGAAAAACACACAATCCATCAGAAAATGTGGAAGCACGCGGTCTAAGCTGAAGATAATGAGGCTGGAGCAGCCTGGCGACTAATGGAAACACACACAGAGTATTTGTTATGTTACATTAATCACTCCAAGTGGCCCCGGAGTGTTTTCACACTTGTTTCATTTGGTGCTTGCAGAAAGAAAATAATACAAAAAAAACCAAATCAAGCATTTAACCTCCGGATCCGGTTCACTTGTAAAGCTCGACTGGTTTGTTACCGAGAGGCGTCTTTTAGTTTAACACAAATGTGTTGGAGCGAGGGGAGCGTCACACCCGGATAATCACAAAGAAGAAAGTCTGCCACATTCAGTGACAGCACATGGAAACGCTTCAACATGTTAGGAGAGTGAGATCAGCTCGTAGCGCACCGATAAAACAAACAGACAATAAATAACTGTGTGATGTGAATATGTGCAGACGACATGAACCAAGGAGAATTCACAAAATCCAGACGTTGTTTGTTTCTTTTAAAGGAACAAATCTATAAAATAACAGACTTATATGACAACAGATCTTTGTTTTGTTCCAGCAGGAGCTTCAGGTGTGTGTCAGGAACCGATGGAGAACTTTTGCAGATGCTGCCCAGAGCTGTTTCACCGCTAAGCTGCCCCGCTGTGCTCAGGATTTACCGCCAGTTGGCGCCTCAGCAGGCCGGAGGGTGAAGCCACTTCAGGAGGTCAGGATGATGGTATCGAAGGCAGAGTTTAAATCCACAAACGGGATCTTGGCATAATATTAAAGTATCCACTTGCAAATGGGAAGAAACTGAGGGAAGCAGCCCAAAGAGTTTGTGTCTAACGTGAGTGTGTGTCCTCCCCATTGTCCGAGAGGCGTACAGGTCCTGAAGCGACGGCATATTCCAGCCAATCACCGCCTCCTCAAGAGGGAATGATACGCCGCAGTCTGCCTCTGTCCCTGGCAGTGGCAGCAGCGCACCAGACGCTGATGAAAGAGGTGTATGATGCAGGTGTAGAAGTGCACCATCATTGTCACCGTCAACTGGTCCAGCAAACCACGGGATGTACATGCTCTGTTGGCCAAAACTGGACTGGAATGCAAAGCAGCTACAGAGCAATTACATGCCTGTAGACATCCCGCCATCAGTTGGAGGATATGAAGTCAACCACTGGACAACAGCCCAAACAAAAACACAACACTCGATTAGGAAAGCAGAGCAAAGCAAACCGAGCTCTGCTGAGGATGCTGCAGATCCAGAAAACCAGTCGGACATAAATACATTATGAGATACTGACACTGATAAACCGAGAGCGCCTGCAGATCACCTGAGAGGCTGCACAACCTCTGATGATTCCACCACAGCAGCCAGTTTATCAAAATTAAGCTGATATGAAAATATCAGATCACTTTTACTGTGTTGAATCAGTGAAGAAAGCAGCGTCCAGGAGAAACTATACCGCTGATATCGATTTCAGATTCTCATCACCGCTGGGCTTTAAGCAAGGGGATAGAGAAACGCCATCAGTCACCTGTCAATCATCGTTCATTTTGCCCTCATGACACTTCTCCTGCCCCTTTGTCAACTGACCAACTGAAATCTGAGTCACCCTCTGAGCCCGGGCCCCTGATGTGACGGGTCGACAGAAGACACCTGAAAATTAAATTTCACTCCCATCAAAGCGGGCGCTCTTCAAAGGTCTGCCACGGTGAGGCCTGGCTGGGGCTGGCAGCTGATAGATAATAAAAGAATTCCCTTTAATCTCCGGACCGGTCGTTTCCCAGACCAGGCTGTCACACCAGCTTCTCATCCTCAAACTCTTCTCCCAGAGCTCAGGAGGAAGAAAGAAACAGCTTACAAAAGATTTCTCAAGCCTCACCGGATGAACTAAAAGAATGAATGAAAACTATTTCACAGAATACTGGTGATTCAGTGGCTTCACTATGATAATACATGCCATTACTTAAATATGGATGGCAAACATAATCCAGTCTCTTTTCTAAATGTCCTCGCTTCTGCAAATGAGTCCTTTTTAGGAGACAAAGTGGTCAGCTCTCGAGACAATATGAGAGCAGGGACGTCACAAGAAACGATGAGTTGCTTCTACAAGAAATTACAGGAAGAAGTGTGCAGCTGCAACAACAGGTGGGAAAAAACACACCAGCAGTCGTGCATGGTGATGTTAGTTAGAGTTGATGATGAGGGATAAGCTGTAGACGACCAAGAGTCAGAAAGACACATTGAACACCTTAAATTGACACAAACCCCTTCTCAGACCTTGTATTAACATCCGTCATGGGGAATTCGATGTCCACTATCCTGGCATTTAAGATGCTGCCGCCTGTGTCCCCAGGAAAATAGTGCCAGTTTGTCCAATGCAAGGAAGTGGAGACGCTTTGTCCATATTTATATACAGTCTATGGTCATGACTTGGAGAAGTCATATATACTTTGGAACAAGCTGTGAAGTCTTACTCAGGCTTTTAAGACACTCTAATAACAAGGAGACAGACAGAACCAAGAATAAATCCTTCATGACAGAAGTCTGACGGTAATCTCCAGAGTCATTCATTACATGTAGCTGCTGCTGTCTGTGGTTGTGTAATCTAGTAATTTTCCACAACTGTATCTCAACCAGTGCTGCTGGTGCATGCAGACCAGACCAGAGATGTAGAGGCTCAGAATGATAATGGTAAATGAATAGAAATTACTAACACAGACATTCACTAGATTTCACAGTTACTGAGCTAAACCCTTAACCCTAATCAGTTTTTTATCTATTAATATTCCAAACACTTACAAAACAATTGTCTATAAAACACTGTAGCTCAGTCTATATATATAGTCTATGTATAGACTGAACTACAGACTGTGAGCTAGCTGCTCTGACGTTTATTTATTTTAATCAATTCATTCTTTATCCGTTAATATTTCCATTTATTGTCTATAAAACACCAGAAGAATGTCAAATATGTCCAACAAAACGTTCCGGAGCAAAAGAAGTCTTCATCACATCGCGTAAATCCAAAAAAAAAAAAAAAACTAAAAAGTACATGACACTGTTTTAATCACAAAAGTTGGCAATTCATTTTCTTCCATTTTTCAGACTGAAAAGTTAACTTCTGCAGCTCTACCTGATACAGGTGAAGATAAAATAGCTGTGTTTTGTTCATTTAACATTCTCAGTTGTCATTTCATCATCATTTATTTATTATCTAATTAATTATCAGATTTCTTCCCCATTAGTTGATCATTAACGCAGCAGTGTGATTCTGCAACACAGGATGTATCACCACTTCCTCTCCTTCTTAAAATGAAGCCAAAATATCTCAGAAATAGGAGCTGCCATCTTGTTCTGGTCCCGCCTCTTGCCCCACCCAAGTATGAGGACACACCCCTTGAACTTCACATACCTGTCCTTCTCTCACTGTACATCTGAATAAAACTGAATGGCAACGGTGCAAAATGGCAGCACACATCTCTTGGATATGTTCGCATCACTTCTGTTGAGCTCTCATGTCGTCCATCTTTAGATCCAGTCTTGGATTTCCCACCTTCAGGAGAGCACACTCTGGTGTCTGTGATGGATGCAGGTGCAGCACACCAGCCCATGATCCTGCTATCAGATCTAATTACCCTCGTCTTTGTCTCCTCACACAGTCACACGGTGCAGCACGGCGGAGGCTAATTAAACTCATGTCCAAGGTAAACATTCATGGAGCACGGCCCTCCCTGCACCAACTGTGACGCTGACGTTTATTAAGCTCCATCATGACCCATATGGCTTTTTTAATGTGTCGTAATAAAGAGCGTAGGCATGCGGCGAAGACAGGGGGGTCGCTAACACAGGTGAAGCACTCTTTAATTCCGTCGTCTGGGTTACTGAGATCTCGTCTGAGACGCGTCTGAAGCACCGTCCCCCGCTCACCTCAATTATCTCCGGCTCATCCTCCCCGTTCAGGAGAATTAGCAGGAATGTTTCCAGCTTTGTTCGTCGTCATTAAAAAGGCATTAACGTATAAGCTGCAGACAGGGGTGTGGGCATTAAATTCAATTATCCCACAGACGCTTGATTAATATGAAGCAGTTATTGTTTAAAGCATATATATATTCATGTGTTAATCCAGCGTCATGTCAAATACTTTATATCTGTGTGACAGAGAGATTTAAAGTCAGTGTGTGGATGATGCTCCCATCCTTTAACAACTGAACAGCTGGTTGTTGTTCCATGTTTCCGTCCCACCTGGAAACTCCTCGCCTGATATTTACCTCAATGTGGAGCAAACGAAAGAAGAGCTTCTCAGTGATCAGGCTCACCTGTCGAGCACCTGCTAAAATTAGGCTTCAGTGGAAAAGTCACTGAGCTCAGTCCAGGCTTACAGACGTTAAAAAACAGAAGCCATTTAAAGATCCTGCTGACCGCCAACACAAGGCTACGTTTACAAGAATATGTCTTCAACCTGATCAATCGTTTTAGTTAAAGTTTCCAGTTTTCCAAATGATCTTCTCTCCAGTCCTGAACGTCTAAAGAATAAGAAGATGAACCAAGATGTCTCCATGTCTCCATCGTCTCTGTCCACGTGGATTCCACCGTGGTTCATCTTGTTTTTCTACCTCCATGTTTCTGTCCCTCCTCTGTCTACCCCACGTGGAGCAGACATGTTCAGAGAGAATGGATTTATTCCACCAGACCTCAACATCAGATTAAAAAACTCCTTCTGTTCTGAATGAGGTGGTTACATGAGGGAGTTTTATTCTGATTATTAGAGGAACACCGGTGTCCATGTGAACACGGACAATGATAGAGTTGCTTCATTTTGCTAATACTAGCCCAGGGCACCACAACTCTGGCTATGAACCAGCTTCCATAAACTCAGTAGCTCTACTAAGTAGTTAATGAAGGAATCCAGCCATGATTAAATACTTGTGACATCCTGTGAAGTCAAATGGAGGTAAAAGCATTGAGAATTTAACAGACTTACAGCAAGAGACAATTTCCAATATACCCATCCTATGGACTCGTTAACTCACCACTCAGAACCAACCCAGACTGATGGTCTGTGGAGGAGTTTAAAGTCCGGCTCCTGTGGTGAGTTAATCAGGGTCTCAGAGGTGTAAATGAGTCGATTAAGCTTTAGTTCAACTCTTCCACTGAAGCTCCAAGAGGAAGTCTTTCATCTCCCACAATCTCATTACACCTCTTCTCCCCATGCCCGCCCAACAGACCACCCCCCACACCAAACAACTTCACCAGAGGAGAAAGAGCTGTTAACGTGGCTCTGTACCGAGCTGCAGCGCCAAGACTGAGGAGTGCACTTTGACCTGAGGTTACTGTCACTTCTTCCTCTGTCACGTCCTGTCACACTGGATGGGATTTATGCTAGCAGAGGTTTAGATTCTTGACTAGTCACAAATTCATTCTGCAGCATTACAGCAAGCCCAAACATCCAGCCAGAGCATGCATCTGTAACGCATCTCTATCTTTCTCTCTCCCTGAAAACTGTGGCATTTATACTGTTGTACAGTTAATTAAGTATTAATTGACGCTTTTGTTCAGTTCTCCAAACACTTAACCCAAATTAGTTATATATCCATTAATAGTCCAATTACTTTCCCAACAGCTTCTCCATAAACCATCAGAAAGCTGTAAAAAATGTCCATCAAAGCTTTCTGAAGCCCGAGAAGTCTTAATTAAATCTACTGCTTTGTCTGACCAACAGTCAAAAGTGTTAAATATAGTTTATTATGTCAATTTAAAGAACGTTGAACTGGTTTAATTGTTATCACACTTCATTCATTAAGCCGTTACAGTTCTGCCTGATGCTGCTGCATCTATACTGTTCATTTAACATTGTCTCGTTGCATTCATCACCATTTAATACCATCGTTAACGGTGTTATTCTGCAACATAAGACACATCACCACTTCCTTTTCACTGTATGAAGCCAAAACATCCATTCCCTTAAAGGTCAGGGCCATCAAGAAGGTTTGCACTTTGTTAGCGAAAAGTTCAACTCCATCCAAAACCACTGTGTTAAGAATCAGCTGTGACCTCAGTCCGATCTGTTTGGAAGGAAGATGCTCGGCAAAGCAAAACTCCAGTCGAGGGCCAAGTGAAAAATAGGTTCATCATTTTCTCCACAATAATCTGGTACTAAACTCGAATCAGTGCAGATGTTGCACAAATACACCTGGAGATGTTTTTAATGAACGGTTATCTGTGGTTAGAGGAACCAGACATGAAATGTTAGTGAACGAGAACGAGAACGCCTCTGACTGATGCTGCAGATACAAGGTGATGGAAGATGAACTGTAACGCTGACAGTGAGTGTGATACTATTGGATGTCTGCTCCTGCTTTCACAGCCTTAGTGTAAAAATAATCAAACAACATCACAAAGCGTAGGAGTGCACAGAAAGCTGATCATCTCCACGTTTTTAGCAGTTACTGCTGAACTTTGAAGGTGTTTTGGAATCAGCCGCAGTGTGGCAGTCGGATGAAAAGGTTTGATTCATCCAGATTTCTAGTCCCATCACTCTTCAGCTTCTGACGTGTTGGCAGTAAATCTGAAGAGTGAAGACAGACAGCTGGGGGGGATTGATGGTGACCTAAGACCTGCCATATGGACGGTGACTCAGACCTCGACGCAACAAACGCTTTCCAGTGAGTCAGATTTGCGACACGCCTTCTGCAACGAGTCACGCTACAGTACATACACTAATGGAGCATCAGGCCAAAACACGCAGCACACAACAGCTCAGACCTTATATTAGGATCCAATCTGGGCAATTAAATCACAAGTGGCCGGAGTAAAAGACAGGTGTGAACAACCCTGGGACAAAATGAGATTGCATTTGAGAGATCCGATCTCTGACTACATTTAGAGGTGGTCTGGTTCACATTTGACCTCCTTCCTTTGGTAGTGTGAAAGTAATGAGTCCTGGGTCACATGAAAGACCACCTGCTCAATAGATGTGCTCTTGCATCAAAACCCACACAACCACTACTATAAATGATCACCTGTAAAGGAAAAAGCCCCGTAAGTGATGTTTGTTCATTAGTAAAGAAAGCCTTCTGTCCTTGTAGCTGTTAATTAACTAAATAAGAAGTAAATAAATTTTTTGTGCAGGTCTAACTAACGTGAGGGTGGAGCTCAATTAATAATAAACTCAACAGCTGTTCTCGGGTCTGGAGCAGCGGTAGAGATCCATATTCTACCGCGCCCCAGATGATGTCAGTGTTTATTTGCAGATGGAGCAAGAAAACCGAGATCGGTACTTAAAGCTGGTCATTTGCGATCGGATCGCTCAGATCGGATCTAAATGCAAAGTCTGAACCGGATCATTTGAGGCTTGGCATACAAAGCGTGTACACAACAAAAATACTAAAAGAAACAGGATAGTAGCGCATCCCAGGACGTAGATTATCAGGTTATCATGTGGCCTTGACTACAAAACACTCTATATTGAACCAGTACTCTCAGGAATTACTCTCCTATAAAACTAGACCAACACTTTTGGGTGAATATAGTTTTCTATCAAACTAATTACAACTAAATGAATTAAAGTATTTACCCTGGAAGTCAGACCAACTTCCCGGTCCCAAATCTTTTCCGTTGGGAACCGATGATGCTCCTGTTCATTAACGTCTACAAACTTGGACTGAGCTTTGAAGCGGCAGCTCTTATTTATTTTCCACTCCAGTCTAATTTCAACAGCGCTCGGTGTCTGACAGGTGACGCTGATGGAAAAGCTGTTCCTCCCTCCACCGAGAGGCTCGGAGCTCTTGACTCATTCCAGCAGCCTCCTCCAGTCGGGGCCTCCATGCCTGATAGCTTCTCTTAATGAATTATGAGGACCGGCTCGGGCCGCACCGCCGCTTCCAAATCTCTATTTAATTGAAACACGATACAGGGCTGAGGGGCACGAGGGCCGATAAATTGGAACATCCACTCGGTAATCAAACCGCCATCTGTTGCTATGACGTCTGAGCGACCGACCCGCTGGAATATCCAATCACAACCACCGCAACCGGGGGAGACGACGGAGGAGACACAACATCCAGGTGTCTTGTGAAGAAACACAAATCCATTCTGTTTGCTCTGCTGTCTGACACAAGTGAAAGGAAAAGAAAGGAACAGGTGGAGATGAAATGAAACAAGAGAAGGGAAAAGGAAAGAAAGAAGGGAAAACAACGCAGGGAAGAGGGATGGAAAAGACGGGGGACAATAAAAGAAGTGAGTCTGAAAGAGCAAAGGAAGTCAGGAGAGTAGAGCAGAGACGTCTTTCCGTCCCGGGTCGCTACTCGGCGCCGAGGCCAGTTTTTTCTGGTGACTTCACAGTCTTTTCACTCTGCGACCACTTCAGACAGAATACATTAACAACAATCACACACGGGGCGGACCGGCTGATCTGAAGCTGATGTGAAGGTGAGTGGATTAAGGTCAGCAGCGAATCATGGGTAAAAGGGCAGACGCTCTCTTCAGCGTCGTTCCAGAAGAGAAGCTGAAGGTGAAGAAAACACTGTCGACAATAACAGGACAAATCTAAAACCAAGTCTTAACAGGATTTAGCCCTCAAAAAGTTACAGGGCCTTGGGGTTGTACCGACTAGTCGACTTTACTGCCGTGCCATGAAGCTTTAGCCCCGCTCCACCCCATCATCCTGAGTGACTCTACAGTCAACATTGTAGTTCCTCCATTTCCTGGGCACCATCATCTCCCAGGACCTCAAATCGGAGCTGAACATCAGTGTCCTAATCCAAAAAGCACAGCAGAGGATGTACTTTCTGCAGCAGCTGAAGAAACTTGACGTGCCAAAGACAATGATGGTGCACTTCTACACTGCCATCACTGACTCCATCACCACCTGGCATGCTGCAGCCTCTGCTAAGGACAAGAGCAGACTGCAGCGTGTCACTCTCTGCAGAGAAGGTGATCGGGTGCAGTCTGAAGTCTCTCGACGAGCTGTACGCTGCAGCTAAGACGCCGAGTGAGAGCCACATATTAGAAGTTTATGATGTTGACGAGGGCTATGGCCGACAGTATCCTGTGTTCAAATTCTAATAAACTTGCAGAAAAGCTTCCGTAGGCCCCACAACATTAGTATTCCATGAAATCTCGCCCCCCACCCCCAAGACGACACCTGGCGCGTCGGAGAGCAGAGAGCAGCATGAACACACATTAAGTCAGTATTGACACCATTAACACGAGCAGCCAGACGTTGAGGAGATGAAATGAGTCCAGTCAGGCATGAGGGAGTCCAGTTTGACCTCTGAAGAGCTCAGACACACAATCGACCGCACTTCAACACACACACGTCCTCCCTTCCCACACACTGTTCCTGTATTTTCATGCTTAGCTCACAAGTGCTCCCTCAGGACTAAACTCAGCACATGAAGCCGACACAGAGTAGTTGAGCTGATGAACTAGAAAGAGCGGCTGAAGTTCAATTTACAGAAACACAACAGAATCTTGATTTTTGTTTCATCCCAGCAATCTGCCAAATCAGCCTGTCAAGGCAGCCAGTCTGGATGTCATTCATCCATCCATCGTCTGTAACCGCTTGTCCTCTGGAGGGTTGTGGGGGGGCTGGAGTCTATCCCAGCTGTCATTGGGACGAGAGGCGGGCTCCACCCTGGACAGGTCTCCAGTCTATCACAGGGCTAACACAGAGAGACACTCACACCTACGGCCAATTTAGAGTCTGTCTGGAGCCTGACCAGAGAACTCAGAGTGTGATAATCACCTTTAAAGATGATTCAGTGCTAACATGAAGCTACACAGGCTCAAATCGGTCTTGAAATGACCGTGATTCACAAGTTTTGTTTCGTTTTGTCTTCTTTTAACAGGAAGCAGTTTGTATAAATTCAAGCTTTTCAGGTCTTTGAAGGATATATAAAACTGCCTTTGCACAAACATGAAGCCAAACTATGGCTGAAATGGGCGGGCGGCCATCTTGGGCTCGTGACTTTCTTTTTGCGTGGTTGGAAATGTTTGATTTGCCTTCATGAGGTGGACACAAGAACAACCGACCAATGATCTGAGACTGCTGTATGAATAAACAGATAACATAAAGGCTTTATATAGACCAATGATAAATAGAAACACTGAATTAGATGCTTAAAGAGAAAAAGGCAAGTCTTCCTGTTGAGGTTTTTCACAGTAAGAGCATTTCTAGCTGAACTACAGTCACATTTCCTGGTGAATCAGTTTTGTCTGGATGTTCTTTTATATATTTCTGAAAATATAAAAGAACATCTTGTAAGAGGGGTCGCACTGATTGGCTAACAAAGCGACAGAGTCAACGTGATCATCTTGGATTAAGTAAGTAGAACAACCGATCAGTAGGACTCTGTTTGTGTCTCTACTTGTTTCCTATCCTCTAATAGTAGCTCTTCCCGTTTCCTCTTTTGAACGATCAGTCCAGACTACTTTCAGCTCCCAGTCGACATATGAGAGGACCAGCTGGCTGTATTCTTTGTGGTGAGTTCAAATTTTTTTTAATCCCGACACGATGTTAAACCTGCAAGACAACAGCAGACAGTCCAACTGTACATACTCTCAAAGTCAGCGGGAGTCAGTTATGAGATCGATGTGCACTACAGTTGCTTCACTCCTCATAATGAGTCCCGGGCCGAGCTGCATCGTTCCTCCGCCTGTTAGCCGCCGACGCTAGCAGCTCCTCCAGTAGTGGTTCCTCTAACGAGACTCTCCATTAGCAGCAGAAAGGCTCGGGTGTAAATGCCAGCTTTGACACGTGGGTGCCAGGCGGGGTGACGGCGCGGTGCTGATGTAAGGTGCTGATCTCTGAAGAAGTGCTATAAATGTCAGCCTGCATATCTCATCAACACACACACACACACACACACAGGCTACAGTGTGGATGCTACAGGAAGCCCGTAGGAATATATTCAAGGGCAGACACACAATGACACGTTTGCATAACGATGTGCAGGTTAGCACATGACAGAGGGAGAGACGTCAAGGGACAGTGAGGTGGTGAAGATGGGAAGAAGTTAACGGTGATAACACAGAGACAGCAGCAGATTCAACCTGTTAAGCTCTGGTGCACCAGTATTCCAGGAATAAAGACTATATCCTCTGACTTATTCTTCAGTACGTCTGATTAGACATACTGAAGAATAAGTCAGAGACATTTAATTTCAGTCATTTACTCAATTGTTTTTTCACCTCTTATTTGTGTTTTATGACTCTTTCACCTTGGATTAGTTTTTAATCAGATGTAGAGGTGGTGGTTTAACCTTTACTAACCATGTAAACTCTTGATGTGCTGGTTTCTCTCTGGTTCCTGGAATAAATCCATTCTCTCTGAGCATGTCTGCTCCACGTGGAGTAAACATCAGGTGAGGGACAGAAACATGGAGGTAGAAGAACAAGATGAACCAAGATGGAATCAATGTGGACAGAGACGTTGGAGAAATCTTGGTTCATCTTCTAAAACTCTACACATTCAGGACTGGAGATGAAGTTAGGGAAATGTCTTCTTGACAGTCCACAGCAGCAGAACCACCTTGTCAATAAAGTTCTACACTGACAGATAAATAAATAATAACATTAACGTGTGTGCTTGCAATGAAAGACACTTTCCATCTTGTTCCAACATCTGGATCATGTCTCCAAGTCAACAAGCAGCTGTTGATGGTTATGATCCAGCGGTAGGTAGAGATCCATTAGAGACAGCAGCTGCTACAATATTCTACTGACCACATGATGGCGCTGCTGATTTACAGACACACAAACTGAGATCAGATCTCAAGTGCTGGCTGGGGACGCATGTGGAGACACATTTAGATTAACACCAGGTGTGAACACAAGAACTTAAAGCTGGAAACTTGAGATTGGATTGCTCTATAATCATACTGGTACTATAACACCAAGCAGACAGTGAGTGTTTAACACAGACAATGAGAATCTTCAAGAGCTGGATGTAAACTGTCTCAGTGACAGATAAAGAAAACTAAATGTATTTATATGGGAATAATATGGAGTTTCCATTTTAAGAGGTTCTGTGCGTAACAGTGAACGAGGAACATGTAAATGTGTCTTGTATTGTGAACAAAAGAGACATTCATATGCTAAACCTCAACAGAACACATGCAACGCTTCACAAACTTTGGGATAAAAGCAGCAAAAGAAAGGGAAAGAAATGTGAAAACGAGAACCTGCGGCTCATCTGAAAATGCCAAACTAAATGGGACAAAATGGGGTCTCTTCAAAATGCCAGCTGCAGCAGGAGGAGTGGCGTCGACGGCTTCAACATGCAACTCCTTCAAAATCCTGTCTTATTCTCTTTTTCTTTTTTAATTTATATATATATATTTATTTTTTTTAGGCTGCCGGGCAGACTTCATTGTGTGAGAACACAACAGGCATAACTCCAGCCAATAGCTGCCTGTTGCCATGACAACAGGGCCCCAGCTTCTTCTAAAATAAGACCGAGGCGGGAAAGATTAGACAAAGCTGCCGGGGCAACCCCCCAGACAGACAGTAGCGGGGAACGCAGGCTCAGATATGAGTGAAGAGAGCAGGAGGAAACTCAAGCATCTGCTGCGTTCACATCGAACTGGACACACAACAAGCCCACCACTGACTGTCTGATGGAAAATGGAAGTGTGAAGCCACCAGTGTTGTCACGATGCTACAATCTCACCGGTTAGTGCCTAAAAATCCTAACGCTGCTGCAAACACTGAGACGAAGAAATGACACGCAGCCTCGAGGAGCTTTGTTTCACCAACACCAAAAAGGACACTGCTCACGTCTTTAAACACAGACTGCAGGGTTATGGTTCCATAAGAAGAGACCGGGAGGAAGTTAGAGGGGAAATCTTCAACCATGACCACACTCTTACCACTACCTATGTGATTTTCTATAGCATGCAGCCCTGATCAGACCTGGTGTTAACACTGAGGGATCCGATCAGAAGTAACAGTGTTAAACACACCCAAGACCCATTGGGGATCACCTAGACCACATTTGGAGGTGGTCTGGGCCACCGGTAAAAACAGACACACCTCTGGTCCTTGAGTAGTGCTACTGCAGAAGATTCATGAGACTGAACTAAACGTGGATAAAGATGCATCTTGTGCATTCTGTGACAAGTAGAGTGGACATATACCGACCAGTTACTTAGACATGTAGCACCCACCTAGACCAGACCAGGCACCCCCACCCCATAGCAATGACACTCCTTGATGGCAGCAGACATCCCCAGCAGGATGCAGCCTGACACAGACACGCACACAAAAACACTTTAGGAACAACTAAAAAAAAAAAACATGAAGAACAGCACAAGGTGTTGACCTGGCCTCCAAATTCACTAGATCCCAAACTGATCAAGTATCTGTGGGATGGTCAACAGAGGCCCCAAATAAAGTTTTCTGAATGAAATAACATCTTCAACTGAAGTCATTAAGTCATTAATTCCACTGACAGTGATATGTTCATGAACGGTGTGAATGTGTGTGTCCACAACATTTCTCTCTGAGACAGCTGACCTTTCTCAATCTCACACGATCGCAGTGCAGAAGGTGAACCACGGTTTGCTTCAGCATGATGCTTTGCAGTTGCATAATCCTTGATTATTTCTTTTATCAAATGCGTGCATTAACTGCAGTGTTAACAAAACCACAAAACCAAAATGTTAGACAGTGACTACGCTGTTTGCATTTTTGTTTTCACTGCCTTCCAGTTACCTGAATTAACTGGGGGACGTTATAGTAGCCTGCTCTGGCATAGCCTCATGTAACAGTCACTTTTTTATTATCTAAAACACTGTGTCATAATCTATAAAAATAACCGTGATGACAACAAATCAATGCTCAGCGCAGGAGAAATTTGAGTGCACAGCTACAGTGGGTCAAAGTCAATGGATGTCTGTGTGATAACTTTTACTGTTTGCCTTAGTTTACTTTTCCAGAACAATTCACTGGTTTGTTTCCAACCTGTGACGGCATAATTATATTTCTCGTCATACTTCTTCTTGATTATTGGCACTCGTGCACACTGTTGTGGGAAATACCTTATGATTGGATGTGACAAGCTAATAGGTACTGGAAAGGAATGAAGAGAGTGTGCTTTGCATAATGAGAATTGTGATTTAATTTAAAAAATATATATATAATGAGAACTGAGAACTCTCCTGAATATATTGGTGTACTGTTGAGCGGGCTGCATTGATTGGAGAAACGCGGGAGATCAGGACATCATCAGAGATGGTCAGACCATAGACTACGTAATCACGCAGTGCAGGTGCAGGGCGGAGAGGACAATGACGCAGAGTCTTCATCCAGAATCAGATTCACCGTCCTACTAATATGAGGAATACCTGCAGCAGCCAGTCAACAACAAGTTCGCCACTCTGACCTGCGCGTGCCGGTGAAACTTTCCCAGTCTTGACACTAACTTCTTTGATTTTACTGCACTCACAAAATACCTTCAGCGTTAACGGCCAATTATCCGAGGACAGAGGTGGTCCTCCCTCGCTCCGCTCATTAGGAAGGAAGGACAATTATCAGCAGAAAGCAAAGACCGCAGCAGCAAATGGCCTGGTCACATGACCTCCGCCAACACACACGAAAACACACACACACATTGTCACTGCTAAGTACTCAGGGTGGGAAAAGAAGCAGCAAAGAGGTGTGACGCACACCATCAGAAAATTAGCTTCTGCTGATGATTAAATCTACCTGCATGGATTCTCACACACAAACACACACACACACACAGAGTTTACACAGTGTCACGACCTTTAGGTGTGTATAATTAACAGTGTTTTAGACTGGATTACTATCATCAAAAGTTTTTTCTTGACAAGTCAAGCTGATTAGCAGCAACAGAAGATAAACTGTGTGTGTTCTAGTTTTTATGACATTGTGGGGCCCAAAGCCTTGTACAGTACTTACATTGTGGGGTCATGTTGCCCTTTCTGGACACGACAAATTTTTGAGGATTAAGTCTTACAAAAAAATCAAAACAAGAAATTCAAACCAAGGTTACACTTAGTAACCTTTGTCCTAATAGAGTTAGGGTTAGGGTTAAGCTTGATACATATTCTGCAAGAAGTGAGAAATTTGTTCTCCAGGTGAGCCCACTGCAGCATACGTCACACACGCTAAGCATTGTGGGAGATGTGGGAGATGGACAACGAGAAGCCCTTTTCTATTTTCCAATGTTGGCCACGTCGTTCATTCAGCATCCACCCACACACAGTATGCCGATCTCTACCCAGGAGAGATTAGCGGTCACACTGAGAATATTAGCATCTAGGAGCTTACAGAGTGGCCGCTAGCATTTCCATTTTTTCACATTAACCACGCCCACTTCTAATTTCTGACTAATTACAGAATAGTTGCCGGACATCACACGAGAAAAGAACAAGAACAAGCTGCGAAAACTCCCAAAGTTCTACTTGTTAGGGGCTTTCCAAGATAGTTTGTGCATGTGTGAGAATGAAAACGTAATAAGGCAGTCAAATTAGCACTTTTTAGGTGATATAAATGAACAGGGCTCTTATCTCTTAAACCAGAGAAGTGTTGCTTTGTTTTGAAAAGTGTTTTTCTTAATAATATTACGTTTCTGTTCAGAGCTTCTCTGCAGTGAGACGATCAAACCATGCAGCACTTCACTGCTTCATGTGTTTAAAGCTGCACAAATCAATATTGTTTTTATATTAACAATAAATCAAAAGCTCGTTTCAAAGAGGCATCTCTCTTTGACGGAACATTTGATCCTCTTTCAGTTCATTGTTTTCATTTTATAACCACAGCTTAGTGGTGTAGTTTCAGTCTCTCTACTCCTATAGTCTCTCTGACTGGTACTATTTATTCTGCAGACAATTTAAATGTTCAACATTATTTAGAGCTCTGTTCACTGCAACTTAAATGTAACCAACTAAATAAAACCAGACCTACCTGTTTATTTACGTAACACAGATGCTCTTATGTTGTGTAATTTGGATTCAAAGTTAGAAATAAAAAGAAAGGAAGGCAAAACATTATTCACACACACACTCCACCTCCATCATACTGTACATGTGACTCATGCAGCCTGATTTAGCTGCATCCACCTGTTTGCTGAAGGCGTAGGAGGAAAGTGGAGCGATGACAGTAATAATAAAAGCGACACAGACCAGCAGCCTGTCCACTGAGCAAACACCTCTTCAGGTACTCAGTTTCATGCGCGTGGGTGAAACAGTTGCAGCTTTAAAACTTGCACCTGCGCCACATTCTGGTCTATTTCCTGTTCTTGTGTGAGCGGAAAAAGAAGGTTTGTGGAAACTCAACAACTAATGACAAAGTTCTTATGTAATTCTGAGTGACGAAGTCCAGAAACATTTTCTGCTATTCAAACTAATTACTGGAAATATTCCTGAAAACATAAAAAAGGTTAGATGTAAGCCACGGATTATGAAATCTGTTCAGTAGATGCACCATTGGATCAACGTTGTCTAAAATATTTCTAGATGTTTCTCAAAACTACATCTACAAGTCCAGTTACCTTTTTAAAACACTTCTTAGGTAACGTTTTCTATTTTCACCATGAATACTGGTCAAGACGTAATTCTACATACATCTAAACCCTATAGCGCCATCTTATTAGCACTTCTGTTTCAAAAATATATAATTAATGCATTTTATGGCCAGCACACCCTAATGACCAGGCGTACGTTCACCAAGATCAACACATCAAGACCTCATGAAGGTAGAAAACCTAAGGACTCAGTGTTGAAAGAGGATGTAAAATCTTATCCTTATTAAAACCCATTAAAAAGACCAAGATGACCAACTAGCTGATGAACTACAACCACTGACTGCAGTTAATTTAGGTTCAATCCAACATTCACCATCCTGCTGCCCCATATACTCACTAGAGCAGCAAATGTGGATTAATCCGCTGCCGAAAATAGTCCCTGCTTCTGTGATTTCTTTTTTTAATGATTTGTATTACATGTAAAACAGAAACTAAAAACACTAATGCTGCCTTCAGATGGGATCAAAACCTTGTAAATTGCGGTTTTCTCTAAACTCAGAGTTCACAAGTTGTGACGCGTTTGCAGACCTTTCCAGAAATGACTGAGGAAAAGGTTGATATTCCCAACAGCTTCATCTTACCATCATGCCTTTCCTACATAAGTCACCTGCTCGTTGCTAAGCT
The DNA here is from genome assembly GCF_963514085.1 of Chelon labrosus. Taxonomy (NCBI): domain Eukaryota; kingdom Metazoa; phylum Chordata; class Actinopteri; order Mugiliformes; family Mugilidae; genus Chelon; species Chelon labrosus. Next base: position 2,030,544 of record NC_140339.1, on the reverse strand, counting down.
GTTAGCCTCGGTGACTTCTAGACTCCAACTGTTGCCTAGCAGCAGCGTTCTCACCAGTTACAGCCAATATTTTGTGTACACGACCTCCAACGACGAAAGCTTGGAGTTCAGGAGTTCCCTTCCATTTGAAGAAAGCTTCATTTAAAGTCACTTACTGTATGTGGAGGTCATGCTGTTTAGTTTGTTCTTTTCATTTGATTCTGTCTGACAACAACTTCTTTGAAAATAAGATGATTTATCTGAAGAGGATTTATCCTTGAATTTCTTTTCTCTCTGCTGATTTTTTTTTTTGTAGAATAAATATCATGATAAAAAGCGTCTTACCTTCATGAGAACAGACTCGCTGAGCTTTTCTCTGTTGACAATCTTTATGGCAACTTTCTGACACGTGACACAGTGGACCCCCAGCTTCACAAGACCTGAAACACAAACGTCAGATAACACTCACATCAAATCATCCCTTCAAAGTCTCTCTGAGCCAAAACTGATCCAAATTATGTGATGTGCACAGAAAAAAGTCTGAATTTGCCAGAGGTAATCGTGACCGGAGGGAGGAATCAAAAGACGAGCTGCGGACCTGAATTAATGGAATCACATTCAAGGCTAACCATCGTCCTCTGAGACACCAGTCACCGCTGGAGTACTTAAACACAACCCACAGACTGCATCGAGCCAGACGACTGAAGATAAAACAAATTCAGGCTTTTCAAGGTAAAACAGGCGAGATGAATGAAGCAGGGAGCCCCTCTGGCTTCAGATACATGACGGATTATTTGAACAGGAAGTTCTCTTCTGACCTTGGAAACTCTTAAAAGATATTTTGACTTTATTTTGTCATTTCAGCCGCGTCTGACTTCATCAGCAATGAAAGCTGACTAAATATCATGCTTTTAGATTTTATAGCTCATGTACCCAGCTTTGTAATGAATAATTCACATCGTAATAGACGCTGAGTTTATAACGACAAATTACAATGAACGTTTGAAAGGAGTGGTTCTGTTTACATACACTGTTTGGCTGTACGCTCCCAGGAGATGTAACCAAGAGACAGAGTTAGCTTAGTGAAAGATTATAAGTGGTCATTTTCTAACAACAGTTAAGATTCCAAGAAATCTATTTTAATGTTCAAATATTTTATTATGAGAAAATGTGGATTAAAAGTTAAATGGTGGAAGGTATGTTCCTTATTTAGTGCTATGTGAAGCTACTCAGTATGAAGTCGATGTTGTACCAATTAATTGTTTCCAAATGTTTGTGGTAACTGCTGATCAGTGGTCTACAGCAGCTTGGAGGAATTTTAGCCCATTCCTCAGAACAGAACCACTTCAGTTCTGAGATGTTGGTGGGTTTCCTCACATCAACTGCTTGCTTCAGGTCCTTCCACAACATTTCTATTGGATTAAGGTCAGGACTTTGACTTGGCCGTTCCTAAACATTCATCTTGTTCTTCTTTAACCGTTCTTTTGTAGAACCACTTGTGTTCTTGGTTCTCGTTGTCTTGCTGCATGACCCAGTTTCTCTTCACATTCAGCTCATGGACAGATGTCCTGACATTGTCTTTTAGAGTTCACTGGTAGAATTCAGAATTCATTGGTCCATCAATGATGACAAGCCGTCATGGTCCAGATGCAGCAGAACAGGCCCAAACCAGGACATTAGCACCCCCACATTGAATCAACTGATAGATCACTTGTTGTAGCCCTGTTGCCAGTAGGATACTCAAGTGTAAGTTCTGTTTATTTAAAAGCTTTAAATGTAACTGTGTGCTACACATACTGTACAAAGTAAGCACAGACATGAAAACATAATAAAGACATGACTTCATATTAGTTCTTATCTTGTTAGAGGAAGCAGAATAAACATACTGTATACAGCTGGTTTAACCATTCATCCCTGTCAGCTCTCAGCCGTGTTGATAGACGGATAAAAATGCAACTCCCCAGTCTCTGTTTCATTGTGTACTTCCGAGCGCTCGCCTGATGTGACTCTCGCATCGTAACAGAAATGTCAACACGCAATATCTTTATCTTATTACAGCCACAATGGCTCCATTCATCTCTATCAAAGCTCTGACACCGGGGAGCGTATTTTACTTTGTACTGAAGGTCTGCAGACAGCGGTGGAAATGCCACTGCGCATATGCACCTCTTCATTACCTCACGCTGCACATATATTTCACAGGAGATGAGTGTTCCACTATTTTAAAGGTGATTTCCCTGCGGGGGCTGGCGAGGATACAAGCAGAGGAGGCGCGAGCAGCGGGGGTGTTTGGACCGATATGACAGCCTGGGGGCTCTTTTATGTCACCAGTTAGAAATGAAATAACATCCGGGGCGACGTTCGCCACGTGTTATTGATCGTGTTGTCAGAGAAGCTGGAGAACGGCTACAGCTGCTCAGGCGTGAGGAAGCACAATAAAAGCTGCTTTGTATGGACGCATTCAACCATCAACATGAAATGAAAGGTACAGTATTAAGGATGATCCTCAGAGTGAGAATGAAATGAATGATGCCTTGTGCATGAACAATAAATACAACAATGAAGTCCAGAAGGCTTGGCTGTTGTTCTTTAAATCACATGAACCAAAAGCAGCTGTTCTGTTTGTGCTGCATGTGAAAGGAGTTTGTATGTGATTTGCAGATGTCAGAGTCTCCTTGTTTCCAGTAACTGCTGTGACCTCCTTGTAACTAAATGTTTCTGGTAACTGCTGATCAGTGGTCTACAGCAGCTTGGAGGAATTTTAGCCCATTCCTCAGAACAGAACCACTTCAGTTCTGAGATGTTGGTGGGTTTCCTCACATCAACTGCTTGCTTCAGGTCCTTCCACAACATTTCTATTGGATTAAGGTCAGGACTTTGACTTGGCCGTTCCTAAACATTCATCCTTTTCTTCTTTAACCGTTCTTTTGTAGAACCACTTGTGTTCTTGGTGCCCTGAAAAGCTACCGTTAACCAGTAATTTTACCCTTTCTAAACACGACATTTTTTTATAAGACTGGTGCATTCACAGCATTTCCTACAACTGAGGCAAACGTTTCAGTTAATTTCTTTTCCTCGTTTGTGCAAATACTGGATGACAGGATAGAGGAGTGTGTGGTGACATGCTGCAGGGTTTGTTCTCCATGTCTTTATTTGCATGCTCTTAATTAACATAATTACTGAGGGAAACCTGTCAGACTTAAAAATAAATCTCCTTATTTCTGCGTGTATGCTGCAGTGTCTGTGTCTGCCTCTTTGTTGCCATTTCTCGTTGGACGTGCACACCTGCACAAAGCCGCAAGTTAGCTGTATGCACAGCAGATAAATCTCCAGGAGAAACCACGGATTCTCATTTACACATTATAATGCTGCCATGTTTCCACACACGAATAAGAATAAGTACTTAAAGTGTATGTTACAGCTACATGGGCCCAGCGAGAGCGATGGGAAAGACTTATCTCCACTAAAAAAAACGTTGTGTTCTCATAATCTTCTGTGCAGTTGTTCTTTCTCTCATAATTACTCCTCTGACACCTACGTCCGTCTCGACAGACAGCCATATATTTTTCTCCCATGCAGTATGAAAACCTTAAAAGCACTTTATGTGTGACATTTTTCATTGTACTTGTCAGTTATTACGATCATTACCAGGCTCCAAACGGGGCCTTAAAGTAATAATGTGACATTTTCACATCAAGAAACATCCACTTTGCTTCCCTGCGTCTCATTACTATATAATTCAGCACGGATGAGTCCATGAAAGCTTTAACATTTGCAGATAAAGTGAAGCCATACATAGAGGCGGCATGTCTATTTATTGCAGTAGTAATGACCACATGGAACTGGCGCATAAGTTCTAACCACAGCCTTCAAACTGTGACAAAATAAAATGTGAATAGGGGCCCATTTCCATTAATTATAGATAAGCAAATATGAAAGTGGAAGGAAGTGATCAATGTAGCATCAACGACTAACATCAGGACATTCAGGAGACATTTAAATGTGTTTCCTTTATATGTTCTGATTCAGACAGACATCCGCTGACCTGAAAAACAACGGTGACCACCCCCGTTTGACTGACAGGTGAACTCACAGCAGCCGTGAAAACACCAGACGAATAAAACATCAATGTGCAGCTCGTGGAAGCCACAACTGACGCAACAACCCAGTTTCACTGATTTCAGTCAGTTTGCTCCTCGCAGCTGAACCGGATCAATAATCTCCAGGACGTCTGAACGCTGCAGACTGAGCCTCTGACAGACGAGACTCTGCCTCTAAACCCCCTCAAACCTCACATGTCTCTTCTCCAGGCTTTGAGGATGAATGTTTAAATGATTTAATGAACTAATTCCTTAAAAAAAAACAAAAAAAACAGGAACATATCTGTAGTCAACTGCAAATCCCATAAGGCATTGCTGTTACAAATATCCAATCTAAAAGAGGGGCTTTGGCATGAATGTAAAAAAATGTATTTGGATAAATGAAGCATTTCTAAGGTGATTTCTTTGTTTCTGATATATTGAGATTTTCTGAATAATAAATAGCTTCATCAATCGGGATGGGGTCATCTCCATAGCAACACCCAAAGAGGCTCATGGGTACTGCAGTGTTTAGTGGTTTTCAACAGCAGAAAATGCAATCTGCAATCTGTAATCCATGGCTGTAAACAATCCTCAGAAGCCTCACATCTGTCTGTGTGGAATGATTTCCACTTATTTATAAAAACCTTTAGGAGATTGTTTTCTTTATGTTTGGTTCTCGTGTAGTATAATTGGATCCAACGCACCAGCTGATGATTATGTTGCAGCACTGACCAATAGTTCCCTGAGCAGACTGAATGAATTAGCTGCTGGAAGGCACCATTAAGGGTAGCATTAACGGCAAAATAAACACTGAATGAAATTAACGCTGGAATGGCTGAGAGAATAAACTTCATTTTAACAAACACTGAGCCGTTGGTAGTTTCTTAGAGATCTAAGAGATGCATCATGCATCTGCTTATTAGATAAAAACAAAGGGTCACAAACACTAACAGAGATCCTGTTTTATGTAACGGTTTGTTCTCTGGAGGGGGGCTGGAGCCTATCCCAGCTGTGATTGGTCTAGAGGGGGGGTCCACCCTGGACAGGTCTCCAGTCTATCACAGGGCTAACACAGAGAGACACTCACACCTACGGCCAATTTAGAATCACCAATGAACCTAACCAGCATGTCTTTGGACGGTGGGAGGAAGCTGGAGAACCTGGAGAGAACCCACGCAGACACAGGGAGAACATGCATACTCCACACAGAAAGGAACCAGTCAGCCCATGGATTAGAACCCAGAACCTTCTTGGTGTGAGGCATCAGTGCTAACCACCAAGACAGATGTCTTCATCTTTGGATTACACCGAGAAGAAAAACCTTCCAGAGGAGTTTGCACAGATCAACAGGGGATTCATATTTCTGAATCGATCCATAAATGCCTAAATAATTGGACTGCAATGATGCACAAAATGATCGACAAAATCAATGGCATGTTTTGATGACTCTTGATACTAGCCACGTTGGAAATGAGACCAGGAAGAGCTCAAAGCTAATTTGTCAGAAGTGTGGGAACTGAGATTTAAAGAAAAACGTCTACTTTGTAAAGATGAAACGCCCTAACACAGCAGTGAAGACGCTATCCACTAGCATCTCAACAGAGCAGATCCTGCACTTTAAAGCCTTGAGACAACAGCATTTGGACTGTTCCAGTGAGTTTAACCAGATTGTCGTTTGGTGGTCAGTGCTTGGGAGCTGTCGTTGACGAGAACTCAGCAAAGACTCTCTAGAGCAGATGCTAATGGCTAGCATGGCAGCGCTGCTTTCCAGTGGTTTGTTTCTGCACATATAGACCTATAAAACTAAATGCTCTAAGTTGGTGGGAGCAATAATACAGCTGCATTTACAAGTTTAAGCTTCTTCATAGATTATACGTTAATATGCAGCATGTCCCTTTGAGAAAATGTTTGAATAAAAGGTTGAGAGATTAATGCTAGACGTTATGATTATTAGTTGATGTTAAGTTAAACAAAAGTCTCAGGTTACAGGTTGTGAAGCTCTTGCACTGACAAAAAATGAATCTGTTTCTTTTTCACAGGGATCAAATATGCAGAAATGCAAAGTGAAGCTTAATTTAGAGTTTCTGTTTCACCTAATCTACATGTCTTTGGAGGTGGGAGGAAACTGGAGCAGCTGCAGGAAACCCACGCAGACTTGTGAAGGTAGATGCTTCACACAGAAACAGACTTTAAAAGTAAGCAGCCGAATCCAGTCAGAGCCTCGTCTCTCTGAAGGAAGATTCAGAGGCTGACGAGCTCGTCGGGTTTACTCATCCAGCTCGGCAGGATGTGACGTCCAGTGTCTGCTGATCGTTTTGTTCTCTTCACGGATGCGTTTCGACAGCACATGGTGGATCTTTTGGATTGTTTTGGCCCATCAGGAGTTAAAATAAACAATGTTGCCGCTGCTTTACTCCTCCGTCCGTCAGCTTCACGTAGAAATGACATGTTTGCACAGTTTACTTTCACACACCGATGCAGAGGGAAACGGTAAGCTGGAAGTTTCCAGGAAAGTCCCCGAAAAAAGAGGCAGAAACTTTCTGCTGTGAAGTGACAAGTGTCTGGAGAGAAATGCAGGAAATGTGTCACGAAAATCCCCCAAAACACAGACTGTCAGGGTGTGGAAGTGTTTTCTGTCAGAGCAGAAGAGCTGACGACTCTTCCACGAGTGTGTGGATGCAGAAATAACACCAGCGTAAGACACAGGGAAGAAAGATAGAAAACACTGAACAGATCCTGCAGAGCTAGAGGACGGTGATCAGTGTTAACAGATCAGCTGCTGTTTGGTGATGCATTCACAAACCAAGTATTTATCACTCAGAGGTGATATTAAAAGGGATAAAATGTCTTATTTTATGGCTTTGCCACGTCAGTATGGTCACATGTGAGATCTTTCCACAAAAAAAAAAGTCAAATGTTTGCTTCACAGCAGCAGAACCACTTCCTCAGTAAAGTTCTAGAGGGACTGATGTCTTGATGTAAACACATACATCTGATCCGATCATTTTATTTAGTGTCCGGGGAAACAGTTAAATAGGAATCTCCGATCAGACTGATTCATTACATTGAAGAAATATTGTCCAGGTTTTAATCCAGGGATCAGATTCAGAAAATAATCAACTGCAAATGTCCAAACTGCTGTTAAGAGCAACAAAACACAGAATAGACTGAGCAGAGTCAAAGCATCAGCAGCTCGTGAGGCAGGGAATGCTGGGAGATATTTTCTTTCCTTTGTTTGTTTAATGTTTAGTCTTTTTGGCTCAGACGAATCTTTTCAATCGTTAGGTGCTCGCGGCTCCTGGACCTGCAGGCCCCAGCCGGCCACCCACACACTCAGCTGCTGCAGTCGAGAGTCAAGAGGCCGGTCCTCTGAACCACTTCAGGCAGTCATGTCTGGCGGCGGTCGAGCTGGCCGAGCCAACACAGCATGCAACAGAAAGTCCCGCCCCCTCCTTCTTTCCTCGTTCTTACATATGACTGATAATCAGCATGTTGCAGCTGGCTCTGTGTGGAAGACTTCAGGACAGAAAAGCTCAGCTAACTGAACTACAGGATTGTTTCTCCCTTCATGCCATCAGGGATTGGAGGAACCATGAACAGTAACAACAGAGTCAAGATCAGAAGTCTGGAAATTTTGAAGTCTCCCCCATCATCAGATGTTGGTACAGAGGAAGCTCCAATAACCAAGAGCTTCACCCAAGTTTCAGTCAGTCAAACATGACAACATTTCTCTCTGTAGACTGGTTAATGATTCATTTCAATTTATAACTTGGTTCATTTCTTTGGCGACAATAAAAGGTGAAGTCTGGGACGGACATTAAATCTCTTGGCTTCTGTCAGAAAACGTACGTCTTTGATTAAATAAGGAGACAGTGGATAAAAATGAAGGACGGACGGCGCCTGTCTTGCCTATCCATCTGCTATTTTATCTCGAAAGTGACTCATCAGAGAATGGACATGGGCCTTATGAGGGTGTCCTGTGGTGTCTGGCAACAGGATGTTGTTAGTGGGGGGGCCTTTGAGGGGAGGGGCCTCTGTGGATCATCCCACAGATACTTGATCAGTTTGGGATCTAGTGAATTTGGAGGCCAGGTCAACACCTTGTGCTGTTCTGTCATTGCTATGGGGTGGGGGTGTCTGGTCTGGTCTAGGGTTAGGGTTAGGGTTACTACATGTCCAAGTAACATCCACACCAATGAATGCCAGGTCCAAAAGTTTCCCAGCAGAACACTGAACTGTCACAAGAGGGTCGATGTTATTGACTTCTCCTGATTGGTGTACATCTGATCTGATCAATATATTTAGTTTTAGTTTAAATTGGAATTTCTGTGTGAAATGACAGATCAGGTTGTGGACATATTGTCCATGAAATTGAAGCCACAGAGGAGATCATTAAGAGTATTAAAAGTGAATTGACGGTGAGGGGCAACAAAGAGCGATGAGGCAAAGAGAAGAACATAATCCTTCATGTGTGGAGCTCAGCGGAGACCTGATGGAGTTTCCTGAGTCGTCTGTATCTGTCCAACGAGACCGATTTGAGTCAGAACCGAGAGCTTTGGCCGGTTTACATATTTTTTTCTTGTCCCTTCAAAGAGCACACCTGGACACACACCAGACGATGCGTCTTCATTCCCCTGGCTTCATATCAACACAGTAGATATCGACTTCTCCTCACATCAGCTCTATAATTGTCCACCTTGCTGTCAGCCATTTGATATCATCCACCTTTGTTCCGACCAATCATCTGAACCGGGGGGCTCCCGCTGCTCTGTAACATTGATTAAACGCTGCTTCTGGTTTGGCTGAGAGGTGAGCGGCCGTCCGAGCACCGAGGCCTCAGAGAGAGAGAGAGACGGCGCTCACTGTCGTGGGCTGTCGACTGAGGCTAATGAGATCGTATATACAGGAATGGGCCTGAACATCGATTTCATAGCATGAATTACGCACGGCACGCTGTTCAGCTGTCCAGTTTGTGGTTCCAGATCAGTAAAGAAATATTGAATTTGAGAAGATCAAGCTTTGGATGGGTGGCTGGGGTTTGTGAAACACATTTTCACGGTTATTTTAATGGATATCTGCAGATATTTGTTTCAGAAGACAAGAAAGGAGAGTTAAAGCAGTTTCTGCAGAACATATAAGGCTTGCAGGTTTGTAATATAATGTGAGTTTAGAGGAAAAACTAAAATAAAAAATGTCAGATTTATTTGAAATGTGAGTCACGATTCAAAGACCTGGAGCAGATTACATTATACAAAGTACAAAACATAATGTATAAGCTAATTGGCTATTGATTAATTTTGCAAATTAAACTTTTGTTCCTTTAGTTTATTGTCAGTTCTTGAGACAAAAGTCCCTCCCTCGTGTTTTCTGGGTCCGTCCCAAACTTAAAAAGTTTGGTGACAATGTCATCCATTAGTACAGCAGGATATATAACAGACAGCTGACCCCTGACAGTCTCTTAGTGATATTAGTTTGCTGTGGCCAAATGCTGACTCTTCCTCCACTATTACAGCAAGCACTTATGTTTGGCATGGTCGCTGCAAAAAGGGTCATCAGGAGGGAGTGGCAATCAGTCTCGTCACCTTGTTTTACATTACACTCTCTACAATGTCCATTCCAAATACCTTAGGGCCTTTTAGTGATCATACTGAGGGAATAACTATCTGAAACAGAAGAAGAGATTTGTTCACATCAGTGCCTCCTTGTGTCCAGTATCTTCTGTGACCTCCTTGTAACTAGATGTTTCTGGTAACTGCTGATCAGTGGTCTACAGCAGCTTGGAGGAATTTTAGCCCATTCCTCAGAACAGAACCACTTCAGTTCTGAGATGTTGGTGGGTTTCCTCACATCAACTGCTTGCTTCAGGTCCTTCCACAACATTTCTATTGGATTAAGGTCAGGACTTTGACTTGGCCGTTCCTAAACATTCATCTTGTTCTTCTTTAACCGTTCTTTAGTAGAACCACTTGTGTTCTTGGTTCTCGTTGTCTTGCTGCATGACCCAGTTTCTCTTCACATTCAGCTCATGGACAGATGTCCTGACATTTTCTTTTAGAGTTCACTGCTAGAATTCAGAATTCATTGGTCCATCAATGAGGACAAGCCGTCCTGGTCCAGATGCAGCAGAACAGGCCCAAACCAGGACATTAGCACCCCCATGTTTGATGGAGGGATGAGGTTCTGATGCTGGAATGATGCAGTGTTGGTTCATCTCATTTAAACCAAACTATTCTACTTTGGTCTCATCTGTCCACTAAACATTGTCCCAATAGTCTTCTGTCTTGTCCACATGATGTTTAGAAATGTTCTTCTTGGAGAGCAGGGTCTTTGTCCATCACACCATGGTTGTTCAGTGGATTCATCAACATTAACATTAGCCAATGAGAGAGAGGCCTTTAGCTGCTTAGAAGTTCCCCATGGTTCCTTTGGGACCTCTCAGACTATTATGTGTAATATCGTCTCATTTTCCTGAATGTTTCATGTGTTCTATCAGGTTCTCTTTATCTACTTTCAGGGCTTGTGTGAAACCCAGCTGATATTTTTATTATTATATAAAGATATGATGAAGCCAGAGGACCTGTGAGAACTTTTTAAAAGTACTGTAACTCTCGTCCAATTTAAAGGGTTCAAGAAGTGTCACTTTAAGTTGGGTACCTCATTATAAAAAGCCTCGACTCAGGAGAAAACCCTGCTAATTACTGATGCAGCTTTACATGTAAAAGACACACACACACACAGACGTGACACAAGAAGCGCTTACCTGTTTTCAAATCAGCATTTTCAGGGCAGGAGGCAGCCGTCCAATCAGCAGTGAGCATGAGGAGAGAGAGCAGAGAAAGACACCAACAGTTAGCTCACAGTGCAGAAATCTACCAGACAACAGATGATGGAGACGCTCAGCTCCGACGCCCAATCAGGTCCGAGCTGTTTGTGCTTTAACTGCGATAAATTCAGTCTGTTCCTGCATTTGAATAAGTGTTGTTCTGCTCCACACAAACACACACTGTGCATCCAGTAAATGTGAGGAGAACTGTGTCAAGGTTAGCCTCCCCTCCTCCATTATTTCATTCGTCCCCTTTCTGCTCCCCCGATGATGTGAATCCCATTGAATAAGCTGAATATGATTACCCCTCTATGCTTCCTCTGACAAAACCAGCTCCCCTTTCTCCATTAATGAGGTAATTAATAAAACCAGCTCCTCCTTCCCCCCCCCCCCCTCTGTTTTCTCCCGGAAAGAGAGAGAAGGGGGAAGGAGAGGGAGACGAGGAAGGCCAAGAAAGCAGGTCAAGCCTCGAGAGGGAGAGTAAAAGGTTTTGTGCAGCATTCGGGCTGTGATGCAGGACAATGAACACAAGCTGCAGCAGGTAAAGACTGATACGTTACGATGTCCAGTGCCAGTATAATCTACCCCACAGCCCAACGAGACGTCTCAACATGTCTCCAACCCAAATATTCTGTTTACAAGGAAAAGCACGTTTGGACCAACAGCCGAACGAAGCGCCGACTCATTTTCCGCTGATCGCTCCGACTGATTTCACACATCTGGATCAGTTTATTCTCCGACCTAAAACGGTTGCGTCGTGTCCTCTGGGGCGGCGTGCGGAGTTAACCAGGCAGGGAGGAGATAATGGGAGATGTAATCAAATTGCACTGTGGGAAATGGAGTGTTTTTGGACGTCGACCAACGCTAGGGACTTAAATTGAATGCCTCATCCACTTCTCTGCAGCACATCCAACAGTTTTATTACGGCACAAAATGTAATACAAGTATTCAGATAAATCTTTTATGGAGAATAGAAATAGGATAAGAAGAAAAGATGGACACTAGAGTAAAACAGAGCAGACTGAACCAATCAGAACAAGTTATCCTTTGATAATGTGATCTCCTAATGTAGACTCTTGATGTGCTGCTTTCTCTCTGGTTGGAATAAATCCATTCTCTCTGAGCACGAACCAGTTGTTGAAACAATGAACCAAGCTGGAATCCATGTGGACAGAGACGTTGGAGACCTTGGTTCATCTTCTAAGACTCTATTAACTCAGGGCTGTCAGTGAAGTTGGGAAAAAATAATCATTTTCTTCTTCATCTGTTCTATTTCCAGTAGATTTGATGATCCACAGCAGCAGAACCTCTTTGTCAAAACATAATCTCAAATAAGAGTGACCAGACTTCACTCGTCTGCCGTGGAGGAGACAATCCAGACTGTTTCTTATATTCATAGCAGATATTACGGATCCTAAATGCAGCATCACATCTTCAGCTCCGTCGCCTCTGGACTCTGGAGCTGCCGTCTCGGAGTTATCGGTCGACCGCAAACCACCGGCTTTAGTTTTTACTGCAGGGGGAGCGGCGGAGGAAATCTCAGAGAGCAGTGTGGGAAGCTTCAGCAGCCTGCTGTGGATGAGTTAGCTCCCTGCAGAGAGGGCTATTAGCAAGTGGAGGTCAACCCAAACACACACAAACACACTCAGACACCAGTTCAGTGTTAGAAACGTGAGCTGGAATTTAAGCATGGAATACAAAGCACCACACTGACAGTTGGCGAGGAAGATGGCACAAGTCCTCAAAAGAAAATGACTTTCCACTGCCTATGTATTATGACAAGGGACCTGATATTTACCCCACGTGGGGCATTAAAAAGAGAGAAACCAGCAGATCAAGTGTTTGTTTTCCAGATATCCAAAGGTTTACACCTCTCCTCTCAATCTGATTACAAACCCTGTTCTGATCGATCCAGTCTGTTCTGACTGAGGTGGTTACATGAACCTGTTCTGGCACCACAGGGGACCGTCCCGTCTCCACTTCTGTTCACTCGCTACACCTCAGATCTCCAGTCCAGCTCTGGGTCCTGACACCTGCAGAAGTTCTCTGATGACTCTGCAGTGGTTGGGTGTCTTAGAGATGGACAGGAGGTGGAGTACAGGACACTGATCAGAGACTTTGTGGAGTGGTCCCAGGCAAACAACCTACTCCTGAATGTGGACAAGACCAAGGAGCTGGTCATTGACTTCAGGAGGAACAGGACACCAGTGGAGCCCATCACCATCCAGGACCTGGAGGTGGAAGCAGTGGACCACTATAAGTACCTGGGAGTCCACATGAACAGCAGACTGGACTGGAGGGACAACAGTGACGCTGTGGACAAGAAGGACCTGAGTAGACTCTACTTCCTGAGGAACATCTGGTCTTTCAATGTATACAGCATTTGCTGGAAATGTTCTACTAGTCTGGACTTTGCTGTGGTTTGTTGGGGGAGCAGCAACAGCAGAAAGGACATCAGTAGGATCAACAAATTGACAGTTTATGTGCAACTGAGTTACTGTGACCAAGCAATTTACCTTGTGGATCAATAAAGTTTATCTAAGTCTGAGTCTTTATTCTGATTATTAGTGGAGATCCAGAGGGAATGCAGCTATTATCAGATCAATTTAAAGAGCTCCAGTCAAACGTTTGTGAAACAAAGAGCAGCTTCTGTCTATTGTTCTTCTGTCCCAGTAGAAGATTATGAGCTTTGTTCACTTTTTTATGTTGTAATAATTGAAGATATTGTTTTAATTTTCAGTTTTTCCACTTGACTTCTTTTGCAGATATCTTCTGCAGACAGCGTCAGCTTCCTCAAGACTCCCCAGCTCAGACTTTTTGCTTCATTATCTGTGTTTGTAACCCGTCATCATAAAAACCCACTCAGAAATCAAGTGTGTGTTTGTGTCGCTTCCACAAAACGCTGCGTGTCACCGCATACAACAGCCTTCAGATAGAAATCCCACCAGCGCTGCGGCGTCCTGGAAGGCCGCGGTGCAGCTGCAGGCGAGCCTCTTCATGTCGTGTAGGACGTTGTGCAGACACCTGCTGTCGGTGTGAAGCGGCCCACGTCCATTAGTGCAGAAACAACTGATGACGCACGTAAGCTGCTTTTAGAGCAGAGCTTCTCATTGACCGGTGAAAGAAGATATCAATGCTTTACATTACTTAAAGGAGCCGTAATCACATGATGGTGTGGTTTGTTTCTATCACCTGACTCAGAGCGTTGTAGCAAGCAGCTTTCAGAGATTTATCAGATTTATCAGATCTGAATGGATTTGATTCTGATTCACAAGGTTCCAATTTGATTTGTTTCACTTCATTTGTAGATATATTTCAGTTTCATACTACTTTACATCCATTAGTTCCAGAGATTTGTTGTATCTCCACAATCTTCTCCCTCTAGTTTCTCATCTTTCATGTGTCTTTGCGTTAGTCCAGCTCTTCTCTGTCTTCGTACTTTTTAAACACCTTTCAGTTCTGACGTTGCTCTCAGAGCCGGAGGAGCTACTGTCACGTTCTCCCTCACATGTCGACTAAGAGAAGATGCAGGAAACGGTGCGTAATTAAATAAATCCGTTTGAGGATTTTATGAACGGATATCAGTTCTTTTACATCAATGACGGCTAAATTGGAGAAAACCCAGGCCTGCTTTGCTCCAAACAAAACCAGCAGATCCAAATAATCATCTGTATGCTCACAAATCTGACAGACACAGAATCTGAAACCGTCCTCAAATGGAAAACGTTAAAGACCTTCAATCTGAAGTAGGAGTACAATGACTACAACTTGTACTGAAAGTGTTAAAGTACAAGTTTATCTTGTTAAGAAGAATCAGTATTTAACTACTGATAGTTTGATCTATAATAGGTGTATCTTTTCTTTAGTGAAACTAGTTTTGAGGCTGTAGACGGCAGACTCTTTCTTTTTCGTGTCCGATTGTCGAGCTTGAAATTAGCAAACTTTACGAGCTGCGCATCGTCCTTGTGTGGAGTTCTCTCTTTATTTCCATCCTGTTCATCATCTCAGGAGCTCTTCATTTATCTGACAACCTTTTAGTCGGATACAGCCCTAGAGTGTGCAAATTAAATGACGGTTTTAACTCCTCTGTTTCCTGATCAATTAAATCTGACTAACTGCTGACGACACAGAAATCTAAAAGTTCCTCTTGGTGACGCAGGTTGGTCTGCGTGTTCGTCCACTTAGCAAAGTCCTTAGCAGAGGACGCTGCAGAGACGTCCAACTCACATAAAATCTTCCTGACAGACCTCAGGCCAGTTTAATGGCCACGAGTCTGCCTCGCTGCCAGCGCCCTATCACAAGGAAATCTTGTCCTGACAAGAGAAAGGCAAAACTTCCAGACAGCTTCACTTTAATGAGTTTGGTTTTATATAACTCACAGGATTGAGGGGGAAGCAGCAGCATACAGTAATTAACCCACTGGAGAGAGAGAGAGAGAGAGAGAGAGAGAGAGAGAGAGAGAGAGAGGGGGGGGGGGGGGGGGGGGGGGACAGATCCACATCTGAGTAGGATGAGAAGAAAAAGCGATGAAAACGGGGGCTTCACATCCCCGTTCAGCCTCATGATGAAAGGAGAAGAAAGGAGAGGAGGAGGAGAGACACTTCTGACAATACAGAAAAGTGGTGTTGATGCCAAGAGGTACAACCAAACTCCCAATCCGATGACGCAACCCCCGCCAAACTGATTAGAGAAAAACCTACTCGTCTTTTGTGCTTTTACTCTGAGGACGAGTCGACTTCCATCTCACAGAGACGCTCTGAAGAGTTCGTCTGTAAAACTGTGAAACACTTTCATCAACCCAAAGTTAAAATGGACGAGGAAAGAGAAAGAAAAGAGGGCGAGAGCCTCAGAGTCTTAACGGCTGACAAAGAGTGTTTGATTTGAACCTGCAACCTTCCCACCGACAATCCAGAGTTTGGCCGACGGCAGTCAGGTCTGAAGATCTCACAGACGAACTCTGATTTACTGCTGGAAGAAGCCGGAGACCGGTTCAGATCATTTCACTCTGATACGACTCTGAAGAATGCTCTGAAGAATCTAAAATGCTAGTATACCCTGAACACACACACCTTTTAAAATCAGCCAAATGAAACCGATTTTATGAAAGTGGTGGAAAATAATTTAGATTCTTTCTTCAGCTAATTTTTCTTTCACATACTAAAACCAGTACAAATATAAAATACTAAGTTTACTATGTCACACCGCTTTAAAGTGTCTGAACTGACTGATCCAGTCTGAGGCCTGCTGGTAGCAAAATTAATACATTTCACATTTTCTTCCTTCAGACTTTGGACATTTTATCAGATTCCTTATTTTGGAGTCTGAGAAAAGTTTGCGTGCTTGGTATTAATACCCTGAACCTAACCCTAGGAACAAGAACAAACTGTCTACGGTTTATTTATTCTAGACAATAAATGTTTAATGTTCAGATCTCTCTGACCTGCAAACAGCTGATTCAAACTACCGTCAATTTAATTAAAAATTGACATTACCGCCACTTTTTAAAATCCTATGTTTGTGCTCTTGATTATTTAGACCATTTACAGTTATTATAGAGAGCTGGTCAAAACCTTGAGGAAAAGATTCCAGACGTAACGTGAACTAGCTTCACTTTATAAGAGCTAGCAAGGAAAATCAGATTAAAGTCAATTGTTTCCTATAAATTGGATTCATTCTGATGCTTTATTTAATCTCATATATTTGTCCATACAGTACCACGTCTCAACAGATTTTGTTTAGTTTTCACGTAGATGAACTTCACAGACCGCTGCTATTATATCCACGTTATGACGATAATTTAAAGACATCTTATTCTATGTGCCATGTACTGTATAAATAGTATTAAGTAGTTGGGATAGGGGCTTTTATTAAGACCGCTCCCCACCCAAAAAAAATGGCCAGGGTCTCTCAATTTTGTGGGAAACACTGGAGCAGCACAGACGGGAAACTAAATTACAACCTTTGACCAGATGAGGTACTTAAAGCAAAGTCCAAGGCTCAAACTCAGACGTCCTCCGATCCATTCAAACACTCATTATTATTATTTCACACACATAACTAACAGCCTGCTGTGTTTTTCTCCAGCGCTCCAGTCGAGGCAGGAGGTTGCCTGATGAACCTCCACCACCCAGCTGCAGGCTACAGAGTGTTGAGGTGAACAGAACCAGACTGCTACTAAAACCAGACTATTTAAAAGAAGAAGAAGAAGAAGAAGAAGAAGAAGAAGAAGAAGAAGAAGAAGAAGAAGTCACACAGGGGAGAAACGTGCTTGTTTTAATCCCAGGTGGAAAGCTTCCTCCCACAACCAGGTAGGAGGACGTGTTCCCTCCCACCTGCTCAGCGTGCTGCCGCTTTGAATTCAACAAGACTAATAAGTTTGTGATTTTCAATTTAAATCTTTCTTACCTCCCCTCGGTGGAAGTTCATTTGCAGATGAGATTCCAGCTGTTTTCCCTCATGTATTAGTATTCTTATTCTCATATCTGCCTCCATTTGAATCATCGTGCATCCTGTATTTATTTCCAGCCACAGCTCCACCACTCTGACAGATAATTACTTCCATTCATCACCGATGCTAATCCTCTGCTGCAGCAACTTGGACAATGGAATTAATTTCTGCCTTCGTCCATCACGTGTGAGAGAAAAACCTTCCTGGTGGTGAAACTTGGGTTTTAAAATACAATATATTACCAAAAGTATTCGCTCATCTGCCTTTACAGGCAAATAGTTTAATACGACGTCAACAGACCCTTTGCAGCTAGAACAACTCCAACTTTTCTGGGAAGACTTTCCACAAGGTTTATGTGCTGATGTTCAGCTTCTGTTGCAAGATGTTTGTTCTCTGCATTTAAACAACCCAGTTGCAGCAATAGGTGGCAGTTTAGGGATTAGTTGCATTGTTTGAGGCCACTTCAGCCATGCAAGTAGACCCTACTGCTCCAAGTCCACTTCTCTAACCACCAGTCCACAACTCCCCATTAAATCAGTTCAAGATTAGAAGATCAAAAAGGTCTCCATGCCTCCAGCGTTGCCATCCACATGGGTTCTAGCCTCGTCCATCTTTTAGAAAACTGATGTCTAAAGAAATACAGGATGGTTTAAAAACAAAAAGCCAGACAGGCAACTCCAAATGCCAGAAACACCCAAACACACGGCTCCCGTCATTTCAATTCCAAACTAAATTGAGTTCTTGACCCTGCAAACGTCGCCTTAGGATTTAGTATCAAGTCTCGATTTCGATTAGTGTCACTGCAGAGGCCAAAAAACACCCAGCAAGAATATCAGCTCCGTATCACCACCAAAATCGAATCAGTTGTACTTTGACCCACCGGCAATCTGTCTGCCAAACGTCACCGCAGCGTGTTGAGAAACTGGTGAAATGATCTACTGCAGGCAGGAGGGAGCAGCCACAGCCAGAATCAGGTGAATCAAAGGTGCAGAAATGTTCATTATGAGACAATGCTAATCAGGGAAGGTGATACCTGAACATTTGAACTTATTAAACATGAATCCATACACTGAGGTTTAGTCAAATATTCAGCCCTGCAGCAAAACTCTGCGTGTCTCCAGTCGAAGCTTCGTAATTAGTCTCTGACTGTGTTGTCACCTTCTTCATAGAGCCCTGCTCCCTCCTCAGCTCTGGGTCTGGGTGTCCTCTCTCTCTCTCTCTCTATCACACACTGATAACTCAACGCTTCCTGTGCAAATTAATTTCCAACCAACTCCGGCCTGACTCGACTCGCCTGTCGGGCCGCCGCTGTTAATAAGCCCTGACGTCTTTCTCACAAGAGCACGGGAATTACTAATATAGCTGCGGCACACGAGCAACCTTCGCCTCCCCGAACAGCGCAAGAGCAAGAAGATGACGTTGGAAACGCTGCAGCTCAAGGCTGGTCCACCGAAGTCACCAGGAGCTTTGCTTCAGGCGCTGCTGGAGGCTGCAGGGAGACGTCCAGCATCTCATCAGCACTTCTATCCACGCACAACATGCAATATGTAGGAAAACACACACATCATCGCTTTCATCTTCGCCTGCTTTGTTAAAAATTAAATCAAAGGTTACAAGAGTCTGGCTGTGAAGTAATATGTTCCCTTCACGTAAGAAATTCTGATCATATCTGTCAAATATGAGTCATGTATGTTTCATGAGTAAAGCGTTATAGATTGTGAGTCTGTTTCAGCCAGTTAGCAGACAATTTTGGGTTTTCCCAGGTGTCAGAAGTTGATCCCCACGGATCGTCTCATGTTGACGTCAGCACAAAGTTATCAGAAGCTGGATATCAACTTGTTGCCTGATCCCACTAGTGTTTCATTTGTTTATGGCACAAAGGATGACGAAAGAAACTGGCAAATGTGAGGGAAAAATAAACTTTGCATGAAACTTCAAACCTCAGATTTTAGGAAGTGGATCCAGAAAACAAGCTGAAAAAAGGACTATTTTTTTTACTTATCCATCTTCTTCACATGTAGTTCTTCTTCTACTTCTCCTGACTGATGTTTTGTTCCATGTAAAGACTTGTTGTTCAGATTCTCAGTCATCCAGGTGAGGGTTTATCTACGGACAACAAGGTCAGAACAGTTTCCTCCAACTACAGGTCAGTATGTGGTCGTGATGCCAGTTTAAGATGGACAACACCCACAGAACATCCTTGGATGGAACGTCTTTAAGAAACTCCACAAGTCCAGTTGTTCTTGTTTCATCTTGTTTTTTGGATAAACTATGACCTGGACAACCTTCACAGATATTTAGAAACCTTTGTGTTCATTTTCATTTCAGCCTTCTCATGACTTGAATCTCTGACAGCATATTTAAATGTATGACTCCACAGCATATCAACTTGTGTCTCCCACACACTCGTTTTTCAATCCAAGCGAACCAGACGTCATCGTCGCACATTTTCTATCAACTTCCACAGTTTGCTCCCAGTGTTTGGACGAGTTCAATGAGCAGACTCGTGCCAGGATCTCAGCTAGCAGCTCTGCGGCTCACTTCGCTGAGTTGGCATCCTGCTGTTGTGACCCAAATACAGGCCTACTGCCTGTCTGCCAGCTGCTGCGCTCTGATTGGCTGGGAGATGAGAGCAATGAGAGAGAGAGAGAGAGAAAGAGAGAAGGTGGAGGAGAGGATGAATGGATGGAGGGACACCTACAAATATATGAAACCATCTTTTTTTTTTTTAGACTTTTAAACATGCAACGTGTAACATCAAGTTTCCTCCACATAATCCCTCACTGCACCAGAAGAGGAAGCAGATTTGCAGGGACGCTATGAAATATGGAGATTTCTGAGCTTTAAAGAGGTGCATTTAAATGTTGCTGGTCTGTATTAACAATATACCTTGAAAATCAGAAGTCTGCCTGAACCTAAATCCATGAAAAATTAAAAAATATTTCACTTGAAGAATAAGAGCAGCTCTGTCAAGCCAAACCTCTGCCTTCAATCCAACAATATGCTTCAGAAACCCGCTCCCCTTTTCCTGGTAAGCCGCCTCAAGCTCAGATGAAGCCTGTCAACGACTGGACGTTTCACATTCAGGATAACTGACACATACCAAGTCCAAAGAAACATTTAAAAACGTCACAAACTCGACTCTTGAACACAGGCCTCTCTACTGGAACTGGAATTTGCCTAAAAGTCTTTCACACCTTATTTCAGACACAGACAGACAGAGTTGTGCGTCATTTGTTTTCTTTTACAAACTGGTACTAGCCTGCAAACCACCTGACTGTGTCTGTAAACGCATTTGTTTGTGCATTTGTCTCAGACAGGCTTGAAAGACGGATTTAAAGTGCGACTGTGACCATGGGAATGCAGAAATTCAGTAGAACGCATTTCTAATCCAACAATCCTTGGTGAAAAAGTGAAAAAAATAAAACAATAATTCATCCACATTTACACCTTTGAAAATCTCCTAACCATGCATTCACCAGTTATACTGTATGTTGTTCCTCTTTACACGCTAACCACAGCAGTTGCAGCAGAAGGCATGAAAGCAGATCTGTATCTTATCGTCTGAGGCTGTGACTGGAAGATAAATTTCCAAAGATGTGAATCGTTTTATGAATAAAATTATGACCTCAGTTCAAATGATGCATGGAAACAGAATAACCCTCCAGGTCATGGGATATACAAAAAAAAAAAACAAGCTTAAAATAAAGGCAGTGGGACCGTTTAAAGAACTGAAGGTGCCACTTGGATGAGTGGGAAGAGAAACGTCTTCAGGAAACATTAAAAACCCAGTCACCCTCATTTTGTATTCAGGACTCTGTTCCAGTCTCCAGCAACATTTTCATGCTGAGGTAAAATCTCTCCTCCACAAATGTTTGAGCGTGCAGCGAAGGGTCGTTATGGAGGGTAAGGTGTTTCTAAAATGATATCTCAGTAACGGCACAGACTGAACCGCTCCGGCCCACATCACTACAGGGAGGACTGCTGAGCTTTCTGACTGCTCAGCACGGCGTCGCAAACACACACCTCAGAGGCCGACGCTGCACGTGGACCGTGTGTTGACACTCGACAGCTTCCCCAAGGCCACGGACCCGCTGAGTCCGACAGCTGCTCAGAGTCCAGCATTCAGCATTCAGCCTCAGTGTGTGTGTGTGTGTGTGTGTGTGTGTGTGTGTGTGTGTGTGTGTGTGTGTGTGTGTGTGTGTGTGTGTGCGTGAGCGTCGCCGCATCCAACATGGTGTCGGTCACAATGAGCCGACCGTCAGCACCGAGGTCCTCGCTCTCTATGAAACACACACTCAGCGCAGCGTGACAGCATTTCCGCCGAAACCCAAACAACATCCCAGCCGCAGAGCTTACAAAGGCAATCGATATGACACAGGACTCACTCAGGCAAGCGTGTACACACAAACACACACACACACACACAGAAACACACACACACACACACACACACACACACAGGAGTCAGATCTCTAAGACTCTGGCCCAGAGCCGGCTGAGAGGATCAGTCCTGCTCTGAAGAAGATGAGACGCGAAGCATCTCACAGGAGCCCCCTACTTGACCCGGAGTCAACTTCCTCCTTATTTATGTGATTTCAAGGTCTCCGTTCACTTCAGTGGATCAGCCAAGGTCAGAGGATTCACTTGCTAAGGTGAAGCAACCCTGTCGCTTCCATATTAGGTTTGCAACTGCAAGTAATTTCTGAATGAAATGTAAGGCTGATCGTATTGCTGTTGACGTGAGGTTGTTAATCAGGATGTTTTAGTTCCTTCATTGATCCTTCCTTCTCTGCATCCATTTGTTTACAAGGTAGTGTGTACTCTCGGATCGAAAGGCTGCCACCAGTCAGGTCAAGGCACTTCAGCAATGGACCAGCGTCCTTATGGTCCCAAAACTGCTTCTCTACCCACCACTCCACAGATTCCCAATCAAAAGTGGCAAGTCAAGATTCGGGATAGGTCAGATGTTAAGTGAATAGTCTGGTCAGGTGGTAAAGGGTCCTGAAGAGTCTGGGATGGTTTGGTAGAGCATGAAAGACCAAATATATGAGTAAGTGGTCAAAATGTTTGGGGTCGTAAGCAAAAAGTTCACTGATAAATTTCCAGCACCCTCCATCCTCCCTGTCCACCTCCTGCTGACACTGATGCAGTTCAGAAATTCATCCATCTTCATCCACCTATATGAGGTCAGGTCATGGTGGCAACAGGCTAAGATCCAAGGGGATCCCTAGGTGTTCCCTAGCAACATGAGATATATGATTCCTCCAGTGAGTCCTAGGTCTACCCCAGGTCTCCTCATCAGATGCAAGAACCAGCTCAACTGACCCCTCTTTGATGCGAAGGAGCAGCAGCTCTACTCTGAGCTTCCCTACCTCTAGGGATAAGAACCTCTCTAAGGAAGGACGAACCTAATTTCAGTCCCAAATTTTGAGAGCATCAGGTTAGAACATAGATCGACCAGTAAATTTAAGATCGACCGGCTGCACCGACCTGTCCTTCTCTTGCTTCATTATAGCATCACACATGAACGACACAGGATACTTGAGCTGCTTTTCATGGGGCAGGAACTCACCCCCAAGTTGGAGGAACAACTTGCACAGTTTTTATGGCAGAGCACCATGACCATGGTAATATAAGAATCTCATTTCTGACTTGTGCTCGGCTTGAAGCACCAACCTCTAAAGGAACAGAGAAAACCAGAGATAACCCTGGGACACCCAAGAGTAGATCCATTGATGTGACTTTGATTGTACTACAAGTGGAAGAATGAACAGCTCAGCAGACAAACACTTGACATTTTTCATCTGAAACAAACAGAAAATATTTAACTTTAAAAGAAGAGAGAGAACCAGAACAGACTCTGTCAGTCTTTCACATTTCTGAGTGCATTAAGGAATTAATTGCACATTCATACTCACTGTGCTGAGCTGTATGTAAAAGAACACAATACGCATGGTTTGGCAGCACACTATTTCCCATTCAGCAGTGCACACACACACCCACAGACACACACACACACACACATGCTCACTGGCTTCCTGTTTCTCTGTCGGTACGTCTGCCGGAGGCTGCAGAGGTGATTCCTCTACTCCCTCCATGATGTCTTCAGAGACACTCGGCTATTTTTAGCTCTCTCTTTCATACGCACTCCCCGTCCTCTTGACGGATCACACTCTCCAGCGCCCGGTGCTTTTATACATACGCTCTGCATCACCACATTTAGCTCTGCCTCTTTTGTTTTCTTTGCTGTTGTGAAACAAGATTTTCAGTCAATCGTGCTCTCAACGAGACGGGGACGTTTTTATTGAAGCAGATTTGTCGAGGTCAACGAGAACTGTTCACCTACGTGTGTAGTTGATGTAAAAGATGGTCACTAGTGTTGAACTTAGCTTTTAGAAGAAGGAATATGAATGGAAATGACTTTGAAAAGATTCTTGTACCTGTGTCCAGTGTTGTGCATGAACACATTCATATTTTTGTGAACTGAACTAAACGCATAATTTTTCCAACTGTGAGCGTAGACGTGACTTTCGCTCAATCTGGAGGGAAATAACGATGCTCAACCCCGTTCAGGAAAACGTTTTACGACAGCTGTCAGCGACGTGTGATTTACAGCATACAGCATGGCTGGTGCACTGCAGAAGCAGCTGATCCACACAAACAGTTGAGTTATTTCCTCGTATATACAGTCAATGGTTATTCAAGAAAGCAGAAGAGATCCTGGCAGAAAACATATGATGGGCTGGGGATGGATGGGCAGATCAGTCAGAGATTCTGTTGAACAAGAATAGGTCGAAGCTGCGGAAAAAATTTATGTGAACTGTTCATTTTGGAGTCAATGAACTTAGTTCATAATTAAAAAATGTGAACTATGAACTTTGAACTAGTTCTCGTCTTGTGTGAACTTGCACAACACTGCCTGTGTCTTTCTGTTGGTTTTACTTCCTGTGTGTTTTACTGAGAGTGGATCATTCAAGACACAAAATGAACAAATCAAGCTCTTGATTTACGTTGCAGCTGCAGCTTCGTGTTTCATTGAACACGTCCATCACTCTGATCATGTTTTGTCACCGTCGCAGCGGTTGAAAATGATCCAGCGTCACTCTGAACCTCTCTGATGTCTTCACACCCCGAGAAGTGGAGGTGTATTACATGTTTGAGTTTTATCCACATATAGATACCTATGGTCTGTGAAACAGATGATGTACTGTGTGGTTTTGTTTCTGCAAAAAAAGAAGTTCTACAGGAAAACTTCAACTTTCTGACAAAAGTCATACTGAAGCGTTCAAGACATTATCGGGAAAGTAGATGCACTAAGAGGCCAGAGATCTAGCCGGGAGGAATTTCCCGTCTCATCTGAGGAAAGTTCTGACTAACGAGAGAAGCTCTGACTCGCAGCCAAGGTCGACAGATTTCAATTTGGGAGGAAACAAAAAAAGCTGAAGAAAAAGAAGCTGTTGATTATCTGTTGTCTCCATGGTTTCTGTCTGGTGTTGTGAGGAATGCTCTGTTTGACCGGGAGCGTAGGCGACACCATCGCCACCGCCGGCCCTGATAAAACTGCAGCTCTGACAATGACACCACTGTCAGCAGGACACAGACTGAACAGTAAATTGTTCTCAGCGTGGTTTAAGCAGACCAGAGCCTCCGACCGACAGTCCACTCACTTACTGTCACTACTCTTGTTTAAATCTGGTTTGAACAAATGAACTGGAGTGGTCACTTCCAGGAGAAAGCCCCACAAACAAGGTACAACTAGACCTTTTCATACCTTACACAACCAGCTCAAAGTTAACATACAGAGAAAGTGTTTTCCTCATCAAGAACCGTCTAAAAACACACCAGCAGATTGACTCCCTCTGCACCATGGGAGCAGGTAATAACATCCCCGTCTGCAGACCTGAGCACTCATCACATGCACGCTGTGTAAATCTGAGCGGAGTGGACGTCTGATCTGCTAATTATGACTCTGCTCGGCTCGGCTGACCAGAGGGCAGGAAGCCATGTTCTTAATTGGTCAGCTTTACGTAACAGGGCAGGCAGAGAGAAGACGAAGCAGGAAATGACTGGTATGAAACCACTTCCACTTTGTGAGCAGGACGGGGAGGGAGGGAGGGAGGGAGGGAGGAGGAAGTAAAGAGAATGAATGAATGCGCCGGGGGAGAGGAAGAGGACAGTCCAGATGAGGACCTTTTCTCACCTGCTCATCTGTGGGAATGTCCGATCGATGGTAATCTGATCGGCGGAGAAGAAAGAGGAGAGGAAAGAGGCTCTGTCACTTTAACTGAATAACCCGACGTAACGGAGACAGAGGAGGAGAAGACGCAGCGCCGACTACGAGGCTTTAAAGGAGAGACGGTGCTGCCGGGACACGTGAGGGAGTTTATTTGTGCGCCTGATTGGAGGAGTCGTAAAAAACAGGAGGTTACTGAGGAGGAGGAGGAGGAGGAGGAGGAGGAGGAGGAGGAGGAGCTCCAGAGATATGAGTCATGCCGGGCTGCTAGACTGATAGAATGAGTCCAAAGAACAGAGGAGAGGAGAGGAGAGGAGGAAGTCGAGGAGATACGTAGGAGGACTGATGTGGAAAGATGCAGAGGAGAGGAGGTAGAACGAAAGAAGAGATTAAAGAAAAGGAAAAGAAAGGAGAATAAAAAGGGAAAGAAAAGGAAAGGTGTGCATAATAGATGGAGAAGTGATTAAATAGGAGGAGGGGGAAAGTCAAATGAAGCAAAGGCAAAAGATATAAATGAGATTATAGACGAGAAGTTGAAGCTGAACAGATTTTGTGCAGAAAAACAGAATGAACGTCAGAATGTGAGTCCTGCTTTCTGGTTTAGCCAGTGAGTTCAATCCAATCAGATCAACTGAGAGTTCATCAGTACTCCATCACAGAAAGATCCTGCTCTGCACCTCTCCATAAACATTAGACCCAGAGGGGCAGGCTGGGGGGCGGGGGGGGTCATGTTTGCCTCGAGGCCCGCCTGAGAACAAAGCCAGAACGTCACCTTAACAGCATGAATATCAAACCAATCAGTCTGATGATCAACACTAATGATTCATTTAAAGCTTTTCAAACATGTCTCAACTCATAACTTAGTGCTCCAGGTGAGGTATCATGGTGAGGACGTGTCTGTGGTTTAAAACTCTTCTGCTTCAGGTTTTCTTAGAAATGATTGTATTCTCCAGCGTGACTTCACCTGCTACCAAGGTGCACGGAGGAGGAAAACTAATTATAGAAAGGTCAAGACTCCAGCAGCACTTTATTAGACCGACGTGTTTCAGCTGGAGGCCTCCACCAGGGTTAGCTGGTTTCACACAACAGATATGAACGAGGAGACAGAGGAGAGTATCAGAGCTACATTAGTTTCACTACGGCTGCAAGTGTTGGTATCATGACTGATTCATGTCCTGACTATGTCCTCAACCAACTGGTTCATCTGTTCATTTAGAAGAAGATCTGATCTTCAGTTCAACTAAACAGATCAAATCACTGTTTAAAATGTTATATGACTAAAGAAAAGCAGTAGAATTGATGTGTTTGGTTTCTCCTCATCAAGATTAGGTGTGAGTATATTTAACACTTCCCATCATGCTTTGGGAAATGTCAACAGGAAGTGTCTTCACTGTGTTTGTGGTTTGGTGAATCTGATGCTGCAGCAGCTCAACGTTCACTTCTTTCTATCGTTCTGCTCTGACAGACGTGTAATATTTCTTTTCTCGTCTCATGAGCCGGTGTCAGAACATCATTTCAAACATTTGTCTTCAGGGAGAAGGTGACAGGATGGAGAGGAGACGAGCCTCCACCAAAAACATGAAAACACACGCAAAACACGGAGGCGACAGAAAAGAATGGAAGAAAGGGAGCTTCCCCGGCACCCCCAGCCTCCCCCGCACTTCCTTCTCTCTCACCCCTGAATGCAATTTAATTACCTCACCCCTCGCATTTCCTCCCCGAGGAGGAGGAGAGGAGGGTAAGACGAGAGCGAGGAGAGAAAGGGATAAAATCTGAAAGAAAGACGAGGAGGAGGAGGAGGAGGAGGAGGAGGAGGAGGAGGAGGATAGTCTTCTTTTTTACTTAATCGCTTACAAGTGTTGGTAGAAATAAATCCCGATGAGTCACAGGATCATCCCGTCTAGACCGAACAGATACCAGAGGAGGAGGGTTTCATTGTAGATTATTATATTAGTATTATAGATGGTGAATGTAGGGGGTTTTAAATAGCACTGCACAGTCTTTTCATGTTTCAGGTGTCAAGTCTCAGTAACAGTGAGAAACTCTGGTTACTGGAATAAATCCATTCTCTCTGAGCATGTCTGCTCCACGTGGAGTAAACATCAGGTGAGGGACAGAAACATGGAGGTAGAAGAACAAGATGAACCAAGATGGAATCAATGTGGAGACGTCCTGGTCGTCTTCTTCTACTCTATCAGCTCATTGTATGAAGCTGGGAATAAAGTCTTCTTCTTCTTCTGTTATATTTCAGTAGATCTGACGTACCACATCTCATATTTTGATTTGGAAATACTCCCAAAAAGACCAAATGTGGCCTAACTCGATGCTAAAAATAGTCCCAGAAAGGTCTCTACACACGATCCCTCCTGTCTGAGTAACACAAACAGGAGCAGCTGTTTAATGAGATTACTGAGGCTTTTTAAAAAATGAAACCATATACATGTGAGGTGCAAATGAATTTCAGACGGACTAACACATTATTGTTTTTGTGAGATTCGTTGTCAGTTTGCTAAAACACCAACTCTCAGGTCAGACATTAGGCTTCCAGATGTAATCATCTAAGAATAGAAGAATCTCTTGGCTCAACGTAGAGTTATCTGCATACCTGGAGGGTTTTCAGTCTTCTTTAGCCCAAAGAGCAGATCATGTCAGTCAACATTTGATAACTAACTAGACTGAATATCAGAATCTGAGTAAATGCACGACGACGTAAAGTCAACGCTAACCATGAGCTCTAACTGACAGTACTCTCCTTTAAAGTGACAACTGTGCCACCAGTGCAGAAACAAAGCATCCCGCCTGACGTCTGCAGCAGCTATGAGCTCATCCCCCTCCTCCCCCCGGTCCCCGCATCTCCTCCCCCGCCTCCACTTTTATTAGCTAGGGCCTAAAAAAAGCAGCCCCCCCCTCCTCCACCCGACAAATATGCCCATTAACAGCGTTCAGGACACTGCGCGCCTCCATTCAGCCTGACAGGAGGCTCACCGCTTTGAAGAGGAACAAATGATCACATTCTGGTCTGGCTGCTGGCTCTCATTGTCTGCTGCTGCCACACTGCCACGGCGTGTTTGTCACAGAAAATTAGAAGAGATGCATTTACAGGGGGAAACCAGGGCCGTTCTGAGGAATAAAATAACCGCAATTAAACGCAAAGTATGCCTGTGGGGAATTTGATTACTGTGACTTTCAGGAGAGTCAGCAGACGGAGACAGATGATGAAACCTTATATTTACCACCAGAATATTCTTTGTGTTTTAGCCTTTTTAAGAAGAAGCTGAAATGAGTTCACGTCAATTTTGAAGCTGATAGAACGAACACGCTCAGCTACAAGATGGTGGAGACCAAAACAGAGCCAAAACAATAAAAAGAGAGTTAAACTGTTATATGGAAGTCATGAAAACCACCGGGTCAGTCGTATTTACTGAGGACGTGACAGAAGATGGAAGCAGCAACTCTGGACAGATTCAGTCAAATGAAGCTTCACAGTGCAGATGGACCACGACTCAAGACACAGAGGGAAAGACACCCAGGAGGGTTTGAAGGAAAATAAGTGGAATATTCTTCTAAATGCTTAAAAGCAGACGAACAAACAACAAACAGAGACAGAAGCAGAAGAAACCCTTTTCTTTGTTGACGTCAAAGGATCCTCAACGAATCTGGAGTCTATCCCAGACGTCACTGGGCGAGAAGCAAGTGGACAGGTCTCCAGTCTATCACAGGGCTAGAGACACTCACACCTACGGCCAATTTAGAATCACCAATGAACCTAACCAGCATGTCTTTGGACGGTGGGAGGAAGCTGGAGAACCTGGAGAGAACCCAGAATCCACAGCCGATGGACTTGAACCCAGAACCTTCTTGCTGTGAGGCTCATGCTGTTTAATTAATGACGACTGATGTCTCATCTCTGAACATACTTCAGTTTACCACAGAAAATGACATTTAGAGGAACGATATGAACAGACTGGCCTCGCTGTGTTTTATATATTGTGTGTGTTTGTCTACTAAAAAACTATTCTGTTTGGGGGAAGGAAGGGTGGGGTGGGGGGGCTTTTAAAAGGTCAGGGAGCTATTTTTCATTCTTGCTAAATGTCTCAATCAAATGTAATCTCAAGATGGTGCAGAGAGGCTGACATTTAAGGTCTGTGTAGAACCACAAATAACTTTAAACACTGGGAGGCTCCTCTGCCTGTTTGGGACGGTTTATTGGACACAAGGCTCAGCGGGACGACCCGGTGAGTGTGAATACTGGCTCTAACAACAAGAGATTAGATGTACATGGGGATTCTGAGAGATGAAGTTTCAGTTTGTTTTGCGTCTCGGTCCAAATCCAGAGCCAATTACAGCTCAGACTAGGAGATACAGTATGAAAGCCAGATGGGACACTGGCAGAAAATAAACCCCTCCCAAGAAAACCCAGCAGTCAAACCACACACAGCTCCGTTGTTATTCTCTATCCCGGCTCTGATTGGCTTTCAAAGTGTTCATTCAACTCCGAGGCAGCTAATGGTGCTTGTATCGCCGCAGCTCCACAACATTCATCTTAACCTACTTTCCAGCAATAATCTACATAAATACTCCCCAATCTCCAAGGAGCAGGACGGCAGGAGACAAATTACAGCCCCAAGGCTAACGTGGAGCATGTGCGTGTTTGTTGCTTGCAGACAGGCGTCCTGTTTGGAGTCCTCCTCAGTTATATATATATATATTTTTTTTCCTTCTGCAGATCAAAGAAGCCCTGGCAGCGGCTCACTTCACGTGCAGATGATTCTCTGGGTTTCTCATTTAGACTTGCAGAGCGCTGACACAAATCACTTCCGGACGTTTCAAGCGAAGCGTCCGCTCCCCGGGGCCCGTTTGTCTTCCAGGAGCTGAAGGTTAGATAAGGAGTCAATGTGCTCACTGCAGTCTGAGCTGGTTCAGCACCACGGACAGCTCCACCTGCACTGCAGCCTGACCTGCAGATACTCAGCGGCTAATGATACTTATACTGCAAATACTGCATATAGTACCACTAATTACACTACTGCTGCTGCTGCTACTGCTGCTAATGCTACATAAACACATGAAACTACTGTTAATAATGAAGATGCTACTATTGGAGTTTGTCATTATTCATGATATTCGTAAATGTCATTAAATATATTCAGCCTCCAACACTTCAACCTTTTATTTAATATCAGTAGTTATAGTTACTGACATAAAACCTGATACAGACTGTAAATATTCACCTTTAATATATTTACTCCTACACACTGATCAGGCATAACATTATGACCGCCTTCCTAACTAATATTGTGCAGGTCTCCCTTGTGGTGACTCATCAGAGAATGGACATGGGCCTTCTGAGGGTGTCCTGTGGTGTCAACAGAATGTTGTTGGGGGGGGGGGGTCTTTGAGGGGAGGGGCCTCTATGGATCATCCCACAGATACTTGATCAGTTTGGGATCTAGTGAATTTGGAGGCCAGGTCAACACCTTGTGCTGTTCAGACATCAGAAACCTCATGTGTAAAAAGATGATTTATTTAGAAATAAATCATGGAAATCAAGACCAAGAACTGATTAGATACGAGTTCCACCAGACTTAACACCAGTTTAAAGCTTTTCTTGTATTTTTTTAACATGTGATCTAGATCTCAAAGTTTTCACCTCGCCTTGTACGCAAACACAAACACAAATACTGCAGGAATAAACATTAATACATTAGTGTTATCCTGCAAACACTGATGATGCTGATGAGAAGTTATTACGGTTCATTCTGCAGGAATTTAACTAAAACACATGCTGTCGACCTCATCCATTACGTGAATGTGTCAGTTTGCGCACGGAGCTCCAGTTATATGTCCTGCTGGACATGAGACTTTATATAAACCTGATTGTCTACAATATTTATTTTCCGACAGAGATTTGTCAAAATGAAACGACCGACTGCAGCAGCGTAGCCGCCATGCACGAGCATCTCAGCAGAGAATATCCACCAACTTTAAGGCCTCAAACCTAAGAGACAGCAGCGTCAGTACCTGGACCGTTCCAGTTCAGTGTTTAGTCTGATGAGTGGTTGGTGTTCAGAGTCTGGGAGAGACTGTCCAGAGCAGATACCAATGGAGAGGCTACTGGTCAAAGCATGGCAGCGCTGGTTTCAGCAGACCTGTAAAACTAAACCAGGTAGATTTCTAATAGTTTACAACCTTCAGCTGATGAATGATCCAGCTACATCTCACACTACAGCAACATCTTTCCTAATTACACTGAATAAACTTCAACAGTTTCATTCAGTGAAGCTAAAACAAGAACAGTGTTTTAATAAAAGCTTTATGGTGGAAGTTGTGGTAGATTAACTAAAGGATTAATTGACAACTCAGTAAAGAATGTATTGATTTAAAAAAGCATCAGTCTCTGCAGCTAATTCAATCAGAGCCACAAATATGAGCCTCCTGGTGGAGTTAGGAGTCAAAGCTGGATGTCAAGACATAAATCAGAGTGAACGTCTCTCTGGTCTCCCGGCTCATCTTTCTAAATGCTCTATAAAGTGAGGTTCATCCATCCACGCCGTCGCTGGGTCTCAGTGTGTAATACGTGCTGCTGCTGCTGAGCGGGCTGAAGAGCCGAGCTGTGAGTCTCTGTGGGCGGAGGCCAGACCTCCACACGGCTCCGAGCTGCAATCAAAGGCCTCCGCACGCCGCC
This sequence comes from Chelon labrosus, assembly GCF_963514085.1. Lineage (NCBI taxonomy): Eukaryota > Metazoa > Chordata > Actinopteri > Mugiliformes > Mugilidae > Chelon > Chelon labrosus. Next base: position 1,998,291 of record NC_140339.1, on the reverse strand, counting down.
GCTGCTGCTGACTGACAGCGAGGAGCCCGCCGACTGCAGCCCTCCGCCAGAGACGCCGCTGCCTTCTCTGTCTGACTACACACAACACACACACACACACACACACACTGCACAGACACAGACGACACCAGCCTGGATGCAGCTGGGCGTCACTTAAGGTATTTCACCAGTCAGTCCGTTAGTCCGTCCTTCCACTGACACAACTGGGTTTCTACTGACAAGCAGGATGTTCAGCGGTTAAAAAACTGGGACACGGCCCCTTCCGCTGCTAATCCCCATTATGGTCATATGCTAAAAGTGGTGCCTTCCATTATCATCAATAAAGTACATGAAAAAAACGCCTTCCTGCTTTGCCTTTAGGGAATGAAATTGCCCGCAAGCCTCCAAAACACACTTTTATTTTTGTCTCTTCATCAGATTTGTCCCGTCCTAGAAGATAAATCTCTCCTCTTTCCCCTCCATCTTTCAATAAACCACATTTCCTCCGCAGACAAAGGGATTCCCTGAAGTCTGCGAGAGAACTGATGGAAAAGTGGAGCACGAGTTCATCCGCAGACTGATGAAGGGCTTTATGAGAGAGGGGGTTTAGGGGTTTTTGGAGCCGCTGCAGACGTGACGCATCCGTGTGTGTGTGTGTGAGTGGTGGGTGAAGGGGGTGTTTGGGGGTTAAGCCGTCATTGCTCTACATCCCAGCACCCCTGGAATAACGAGTGGAAGGACGTGGGGGGAGAATAAAGGTGATCCCGCTGGAATCCTTTCTGTGCACAGGCGGAAAGCAAAACAAATCCACACATAAACAAAAGATCCTCCGCTCTGGCCTCACTGTTTGCTCCCCTCAAACCGCTGCCACATACTGTACACGGCTGCAGCCCCCCCTCCCACACACACACACACACACACACACACACACACACATTACGCCCCCTCCCCAGAGTGGGATCCTGCACTCGGTAATCCCAGAAAAGCCGTCTGAGGAGAAATGACTGCCGGTCTGTCTGAGGCTGCCTGCCGTGTCTTCAGGTGTCACAGAGAGAGGAAGATTAATTTCCAACGCAGAGCGGAAAGAAACCAAGACAAAAGATTTGTGACCCTTTCAGGAGAGTCTAGAGCTCAGTCTTAATCTTTTGCTGCTCGCTTCTTTGCCTGCGACATAAATTTTTGGCCATTTGTTTTTGTGCATTTCCCTGCAGTTTGCTGCAGACACAGTCAGACGCTGAATAGTTTTTCATTTTGTTTTGATTTTTTGCTGAAGTACACTTGAGACAAAACAGAGAGAGTCTCTGAGGGTGTTAGTGCTGTAATTGGAATACAGTGTAACATGGTTTTCTGATTCAGAGCTATTGTGGCTTCATTCATCTTCTGTAACCGCTTGTCCTGTGAAGGGTCACGGGGGGGCTGGAGCCTATCCCAGCTGTCAGTGGGCCAGAGCTGGGGTCCACCCTGGACAGGTCTCCAGTCTATCACCAATGAACCTAACCAGCATGTCTTTGGACGGTGGGAGGAAGCTGGAGAACCTGGAGAGAACCCACGCAGACACAGGGAGAACATGCAAACTACACACAGAAAGGAACCAGTCGGCCATGATGGATTAGAACCAAGAACCTTCTTGCTGTGAGGCATCAGTGCTAACCACCACACCACTGTGCCGCCCTATTTTGATTTGAAGGATCCAATATGGATTCAAACTAATCTTCTGATGGATTGAATTTAAAAAAGTATGACAACAGAGAAGTGGAATGCTGCAAATAGCCGGCTGCAGGACAGTCCCGTCATTGACTCGTTAAACTTGCACCATGCAGCTGTGCATCTGTGACGACTGTTAGCAGGTGTAACCAGAACATTCAACCAATGAAAGCATCGAAACCTTTCGATATAAAGTGGAATCTCATAGCTGTTCATGCTTCATTTCAGATATCACAAACACATCAGAGCAAAGCACCACACTTAATCAAAGTCACACTTATATGTTTGTGGTGCAGAACACAACACGTCTCCACTGAGCCAGAGTCTGGTGCTTCTATAGCCGTACACTGACAGCATAGTGTTAAAATGAAAAAGCAGCTGATTCACTCCGGCTCTCTCTCTTCGGTCGCTGCAGTGACAGTCGTACAAGCCTCAGACTTCACAGACGAGCATTAATGAGTTCATCTGTTCCCGTTGAGCCGACAGCTTCAGTCTTCACTCACTCATCTCACCACGTCTCACTCAGGATGCAGGAAAAGCCTCCGCTGACGTCAAAGCACAACGTCAGCGGAGCAGAAAAAAAGAGAAAGAGAAGGAGGAAAAAGATGTAAGTGCAGTATGAGGTGGAAAAATACAGCAGCGCTGGTGTTTGCTCTCTTTTAACTCACTGGGGGGTGGGGGAGGGTGGGGGGGTGGATCAAGGGGTGAGCGCTAGCTGCAAGCTACATGGCCTCCTCCACACACCCAGCAGCAGACTGCTGCAGTCCCCCTCCTGCTGCGAGAGCCAACAGCCTGCAACCGCACTCCAACTGACGCACACATGGGGTAGGGTGGAGGGGGGGGGGACGAGTCAAACGCTTCACTCCATGAGCAGTCTCTCAAACCTGGCCTAATTTGCACTGGGAAACATTTTTATTTATTTTTTTTTGCAGAGACTCGGGGAGATGCTGCTCATCAGCTGCTGTGTTTGAATGAAGAAAATAAAAATGCCCCATTTAACCACATCAGCCAGAACAGACTGACCAATCAGGTGTAGAGGTGCTGGTGTAAACCTTTACTAACCATGTGAACTCTTGATGTTCTGGTTTCTCTCTAGTTACTGGAATAAATCCATTCTCTCTGAGCATATCTGCTCCACGTGGAGTAAACATCAGGTGAGGGACAGAAACATGGAGGTAGAAAAACAAGATGAACCAAGATGGAATCCATGTGGACAGAAACGATGGAGACGTGGAGACATCCCAAGCTGCATCTCAAAGCAAACTCTAGACAATCAGGGCTGCCATAAAAGCAAGGAATAAAAACATCTTCTTCTTCTCCTGTTATATTCTGGCAGATCTGACGCAGCACATATTATATTTTAATGAACACAAACCATCCCAATGCTGGAAACACTCACCAGATGAATAAATGACAATAGCCCCAGACTGGTCTCTACACCATTTCCTAATGTTTGAGCAACTTTTGGTACAAAACACAACCAGAATTTTTGCTGCCATTGAAGTTGAACCATCAGATTTGATGATTTGACCCAGAGTTGAACCATTTTATTTGACATTGAAAGAGTTTAGCTTGAATATCTGAGGAGAACGATTGATCTAGTTGAAGAAGTATTGTCCACTTAACAGGTTAAGAGACACTGGCTTGTTTTTGGTTTGCAGCCTTCATGTTCATCCTGTACCTGAGTCAGGACAGCAGTCAGAAAGTTTACATTACAATATCCCTGAAAATCTTCTGTTCACAACAAACGTCTTTACTTCACTTCCACTTAACAGACGTCACATTCAATAACACCAAGCTCAATGTTCATCCAACAATCAAAGCTGTTCTGCAAGAAGTCACGCTGCAGAGACGTGAGGATGCTTGTTTCTAAATTGCTGCTGGTTGACAAGTTGAGCTTTAAATGATCCTGCTCAGTGCAACGGAGCAAAATAAAACAAGGTGGCACTCATGCAAAAAGATTATGGAAACAGAAAGGCTTGGCTCTGAAGCGGCTACCGTGAGGTCAAATCGGGTTTCGGTGAATAAAATATGATAATAAAAGTAGGATTATTTGTCTCCAAAAACCGTCCCTCGTTAGATTTTTTTAATTTAAGTAAAACACAGATAGATTTGAGGGCTGCTTGGGGGGAGGCAGGAAGTCTCCACATATTTTACAATCATTAAAATAACATTCAAATCCCCGCTCGGTAACCACACTCACGGTCCACTCTACCCAGAACAAAAGGCTCATTTCATCGTTCTCATTTAAAACACAGCTATGATATCATTTCATTCAACATCTCAGGCGGAAAATCTCCTTTATTGCCGCCCGAAGCGCTCGAGTCCTCGCCGAGCCCCGAAATCAGCCAACGAGACCAGAGGCGAGCGAGTATCTCTGCAGATATCTGAGCCAGGAGTTAAAAGAATATAATTGTGTTGTGTGTGGATTAAAGATTAAAACAACAGTAAAGAGGACAGGGATATAAACCGGAGCTCTGAGTCTGGAGAACATGCAGCAGCAGCAGCAGCAGCAGCTCCAGGGGGAACTGGTCTCACTGAGAATATGTTATCATTTATTCATTACAGATGTGTGACTGCAGGACGGGCTGCTTGGCCCAGAGGGCGACGGTGATAATGATGAGGGCTGAGAACAAGACGTGGAAGGAAATGAGACAAAAGGATTTTAAATGAAATCCTGGCAAAAGAATTCTGCAGCGTTTTAAAGCTCAAGAGTCACAACAAGACGTGGACGTACGCTCTCTGCAGACATGAAATACTGTAAGAACTATGATTAAAGACAAAAGTATATGGACGCCAAAACATCTGTCTTGTCAAGACGCAGGTTAATCTGAACAACATCCTCTAATTGTAGGAGAGTATCTGGTCGTTAACAGACTCGCACCTCCCACAGATGTTCCTATTAGGTATGGGTATTATTAGTACCCATGCACTGTGATTGGTCCGCCTGGTATTAGCGTGTTTCTACTTTAGTATTTCCAGCTGCTTCTCCATCTCCGTAATTTTCAAATTGATTGTTTTGGATCAATAAAGATGGAACAGATGAAGGAAAGGGTTAACTGAGGAGGTTCAGAGATACAAATTATTGTACAAATCGTCTTTGGTGTAATTTCTGCAAAAGGTTCAATCGCCATCGTTGAAAGTGAAGCAGGAAATGGAAACAAAAGTTAACCCCCCCCCCCCAAAGTGTGAGCTAACAAACATGCTATCTAATGCTGTGGTCTTAGCATCACTGATTGTCCATTGATTAATTCTTTTCAGCTGGACGTCAAACGTAGCTCCATCGTTCCTACATTGGCTAAAAGAGGTGTTTCTATTCTGCTGTTGGAAAAACTCTAAAACAATAAGAAGTTCACTTTGACCTGGAGGGATTTTGTAGATTTAATGCAGGGCTTCTACTAAAGGCGTGTACGTTAGTAAGGACCCTAGCTTGTTTGTTGTGGATGGTGTGAATGTGTTGGTCCCTGAGCTGTAGGAGTGGGACAAGTGGGGTGATAGATGTTGTGCACTGATGAGTACACAGTTAAGTCCTCACAAAGTTTTCAAAATAAAAATCATAATAGCTAAACTTTATGCAATGGCTTATTTAAAAAACGGCCACTGGATGAGTCGTGAAACGTGTCCAGGAAAACTGAAGCTGAAGTCCAGCTGTTTGTGATGTGTTGTGATGAGCTGAACGTGTCATGCTGCAGCAGCATCTTCCACATTCGTGTTTTAGGCTCCAGATGTTTAACCGTCTGCTGGAACTCACTCCAACTCACTCACTGGTCCATGACTGATGCTGTGTGATAAGGCTTGGCTCGCACTCTGTGCTCCTGTTCACCCCTCAGGGGGTTCTCTGCAGGACAGTCAAGCTCTTACACACTTTAGAGTTTTGTGCACAGGGGGATGAGCACAGAGAACCAAGTGAGGGACAAACACAAACTGCTGAGACAAAGATGGAAGAACAGTTTTGTAGCGACAGACCTTGGTCTATGGAGGCAACAACGGCACCAGAGTACAGACAGACCTTTGATTAACATCAGACCTGGGGAATCTGATCACAAGGGGCCAGCTTTAAGTACCTGAGGAAACACCTGGCTTTAAACTACGTCTCCTCATGTGTCCTCAGCCAGAACTTCAGATCTGATCTCAGTCATGCAGTGAACTGCGTCCCAGACCACGTGAAACCAAGGTCTGACATCGGATCACTTGATATGTCCTGGTTCTGTCCTCACCTGTACTTTAATCTTGTCTCTTGGGATCAGACACATCGAGCAACTCTGTGGTTTGTTCAGTCTTTATCACTAACACATTTATGAAACTACTCCTCAGCACCTCCACCCAGCTTGTCAGAAATATAGCAGAGATAAGCTGCGATAGATGGACCTGCACGTAACCAACAACCCAACGAAGTGCGTGTGGAGACCCGGTCCGGCCGGCTCACGGCATCTATCGACATATTTCCCCTCGAGAGCGTCCAGCTGTGAGGAGACGAAGAAACTCACCGGGGAGGCGAGCTCATCTCACCGGACGCCTGCAGGCAGATAACAGCCTATTAGGTTCCTCCTGCATCTTCTCGCTCCGTCAGCAATATCCTGCTGGTTGTAACACTGCTGACCTTCAGTATCACACATTTGCTGTTTTATATCCACCGACTGTACAGCTCTGGTTTACTGCCTACGGAGTGGAGATGTATGATAACAATCGGTCTTTCTCCTGCTTGTGTTTCAAGCTGTGGATGAGTAGTAAGTATTCATGTGCCTGATTTAGATTAACACGAGATTATGAGCATCATTATTTTCATTTCTGATTAATTTGTCACTCATTTCTTCTATGAAACATCAAAACATAGTTAGAAACAAATACTGCTAACATATTCATCCTTAAAAAAAAAGAAACCAATATGTTTTTTATTCATCTGATGGAATTCATGCACATTACAGTTCCTGTTTACGAAACTCAAAGCATTATGCGAAATGCTTGAATTTTGAGAATACTAAATGATGATTTGTATAGAGTAGGTTCTGTTTTAACACCATCATAAAGTAGTGACACTCTTTCCTAAGATCTGAATAAGGTTCTTGTCATTGAAGAGAATTTATTGGTCTAACTCTGCATGAAGACTCCAAATCTGATGATTAAAGAACCAAAATCACACAGTGTGATGAAGCCTTCTGGACCTGAAGTTCTCATGAGCTAAAGAAGTCCATCCGTTAGAGAGAACCGAGTCTGTCCTGAGAGGAAGAGGCCCAAACCTGGACAGATCCCCAGTCCATCACAGGGTTAACACAGCGAGACAGAGAACCATGCACACCTACGCTAAATTTAAAACCGTCAGTTAACCCAACACACATGTGGACCAATGAAGACCACAGGCAGGATGCAGACCGTTCTTACTGTGAACTGCTAACTGCTGCACCACCACAGTGCAATAGATAAAAACTTCACACTCTTTCCACCCAACAAGATGTGCATGATGAAATACAATCGTCTCAAAGATGACCAGTCGCACCAATAACAACGTTGGTAAGGTTGAACCTATGCAGCATCAAGAATTCTCAATCTGAGATGCTGAAACGTTTCTGCAAGAGAACACGACTGAATTCACCGTCTCGAATGAGTTCTGGCTGGGGAACTGTAACGGCTTCTTTTGTTCCCTTCCAGGCCCGCTGCCTTTATAAAAATGATGATATTAAGGCTTTCACAGGTGTTTCCAGCGTGGCCTAACGGGCGATGGAGGCGGCTGATCGATGGTTTAATGAAACTTTTATCACTCCGGTCTGGCGGACGGATTAACGGCGCTTTGCCCCTAATGGCTGCTCCTAAATCACTGCCACTGGGGAGGCAGGACCCACAGGGGACAACAGGGTTCACACACAACATACAGCATGCACACACACACACACACACACACACACACACACATACACACGCTGACTGTGGGAGCATCGTTTCATGTTTTATAATGCTGCATCTTTTAATGCAGTCAGGTGAAACTCAGTTGTAACGTCGACGCATTAAATAACAAATGTTTTGAGGCAGCAAGTTTCATTCAGATAAAACTACATCAAATTTGCAGAATTTATATTTCTGTAATTATTTAGTGTCGTCAGTAAGGAAGACTTGCAAAGTAAGAAATTCATTGTACGATCTAAGCTGCTGTTTTCACTGTGCATATGACAATAAACATCTTGAATCTTGAATCATTCTGCAGCAAATCAGTTCTTCTAGCTACTTTAAGGTGGAATGACAAATGAAAAGGCATCTGTATCAGACCCTGCAGGAGACCAGCTGATGAAGACCTCTTTTACTGCAGAGATCTGACACACAAAACCACTACAAGAAAATAAATATTCACCAAAAACAACTATCATTAGAAATAAAAACCAGTAGAGCTAGAATGTCTCCAACTTCAGGCTACGATGCAGAAAAATGACACGATTAAAAACGACCAGTTAACATGTGGAAGACATGTTGGTTTGGCATCATGACTTGCCGTTGTCACTTCACATGAATCCGCTGAGGACGAGAAGTCATTAGACTGTCAAACATCTAGTGTAAATGCAGCTCACGTCGGGCTGAACGCTCATAAATCTCTGTGTATCCGTCTGATGCGACAGCTGCAAACTGCCCAGTCTGTAGTGCTGGATTATGAATCTGTTAAAAAAAAAAAAAACGATGCAACTGTAAACAAGCAGACATATTTTCATCTTGTGTGTCAACCCGGCTGCCAAATCCATATCCTCTTACAGCGACAGAGAGTGAGCGGCAGACGGCGGGAGGCCTGAGCACAGCTGAAAGAGACGCTGAAATCCTATTATGCTGTGCATGTTTGTGTGTGTGTGTTTGTGTGTGTGTGTGTGTGTGTGTGTGTTAGCCACCATAACATCATAATCACATACGGAAACTAATATCTGTCTGCACCGACTCCCAGGTCACGTTCCACTATGAACACAGACTCAACAGCAACGAGAGCACTAGAGTCTGACAGGAGAGGAAATAAATAGATCATGTCCAGGAAAGACACTGACATTCAGCTCATCTTTGAGTATTCCCAACGAGCTGCAACTACCAGACCACGAGAGAGACTCATCTTGGGCTTTGCTAGACCAACTTCCACCACCAACTTAAATCAGATGTGGTGTAAATTATAATAATGCAGACAAATTGTCCCAATATAGAAAAGAAACTGCACAGTAAACAGGATCCTCTGCACAAAATACAAATTGTATGAGAAACCTGCAGACAAACAGAAAACACCATCTTGATTCCTGGGTTGTAGCTGCAGACCCTTACCCTGGTAGCCAGTCTGAAAGTTTTGATGCTGAAACTTGGTCTGACGTGTCTCTGTTAGAAACTGGTTACGACTGTTTCACCATCACCAGAATCTAGACACCAGGGGCCGGTTGCACCAGCTGGATAAAGAACAGTTTGGTGTAATCCCTACTGTTCATTGGGCTTAGTAACATCCAGACTTGTGTGAAATGTTTATAGTGTTGCACCAAAAACTACGTCTAGGTGAAGCTTAGCTAAGTGCAGTAGCTTTCTTATCTTATCTTAGTTTCCTTTCCACTTTCTTTACACCTGCCCCAGACTCTCAGACACTATGTCTATGTGGTGCTACAGGTATTAACTCTAGAACTCAAAACGTGTCTGATGTGTACATCGGGCTGATGCCACTGGACCAAGATGTCCAAGCTCTTGCCCTTTCAATAAATGTAACATCCAAACGATCTGTCCTTATTAAACTGCTGAAATAAAGACAACATATTGTGCATATTTCAAACTAGAACCAGAGACAAAAATGGCGGAAACCAATCTCTTCACACAGTGGTAGTACTGACAGATAACAGAGGCTGATATGAATCTGAGAGAATCTGCTCAGACACCTACAGATAGAGGTTAACAATCACACCAACCTAGATGTCAGCATCAATAATAATCAACCAAACACCAACAAATGAGGGAGCTGGTCTTGAGGTCTGAAAGCCATCACATACGTAACCTGAACTATACAGCTGAAGAATATCACAATTGTCTGAACCATGTCATTACTTCAGCTGACGGTTGTGTTTTCCCTCTAAGTTAGCTCCATTAATTTTTCAGTTTGTTTTGCGCTGAGCGTTGCCGTGACTCCAGCTGACTGATGGCTGCAGATGAAGCCATTCATCAAGAGCAGAAGGCCGCGGAGCAAAATGCAGAAACGCAGCAAAATCTCAGAAGCCATTTCTTGTTATGATGCCTGCAAGTTTCCAATTTCCTGAAATATTAGAGGAAGAAGGCGACATGAGAGCTGTGACAAATGATCAAACCGGTAAAATCAGCTCCAACAAGCAGCCTTCCACATCTAATCCCATTTTAAAGGGCTGCAGGGCCCTCGCAGCTGAGGAAGTGCAGGTTAGTTACTTCCCAAATGTCCCTCTGTACTTAATATTTCCCACGTAGTGACACATCTATGGGCTGTGACAGTCTGTATTTGCGGGAGGACACTCTTCATTCTGCTGGAGGCTGAGCTGGACTGAATGTTTCATCAGGCCTGACAGCGAGGGCCGAGGCAGAGCGCCGACGAGGCCAGCAGCTCTCATCCCTCACACACAGCCGCCGGTTCATCCTCACATCCATCGCCCTCTTGCCTCGACGCTACCCTGACAAATATATGAGTGCAGAGACACTGCCCCATCTTTAACCTGCTGTCTCTCTTTATCAATCTCCCTCGCATCCATCCATCTCCTGAGCTACATCTTCATTCAGCACAACGTTGCACAGAAAGAGGGTGGGTGAGTGTCGCTGCTAACAAGAAAGCCAAACAGGCATTCCTTTCTTTTTTTACTATTTTAAAACATCGGGAGGAAAAAGAAACTTGACTGGAACATCCCTATTTTGGATTTACATAGTGTTTTGTTTTGTCCTAGCAGATGACAGAAACATCATCCCACAGTTTCCCCTCTTCAGGTGGTTGGTGCCGAGTCAAAGAGGAGCGGAGAGCGTCAGAGTAAACAAAGAAGCATTGAGGCCACTCGAAGCCGCTGAGTGCTTTAGAGAGTCCCCCCTTTGTGCAGATTAAAGCTAAACAGCCACAACTTAATCGCAGCTTTCACATTCAAAGGCCCTCAGTGTGGGACAGATAGGACTCCGGCCAATTAGGCCTGACCTCGCGTCGAGGAGCATCAATGGGCCACGGGAAGCCGCCTCTTCTGGCCGGACTGAATGCAGGCAGCAGCTGGCACAGAGAGAGACAAACCAAGTGTGAAGACAGATGGGCAGCAGCCACTCCAATAAACAGTGGCTGCAGAGTGGCACAAGTGAAGTCTATTAAACTAAACGCTGCGATTAGTCACTAAGCACGATTACCTTCCTAGTTAAAAACCAACAATGAACATTAACACGGGGTACTGTAGGTCTGGAGGTCTTAGGGCAACAGTGCATGATGGACTGCAAACGGGAGTGGGACATTTATTCATCCTGAGCTCTTCAATACAGCCCTGTGATCCAACAGATACTGACTGGGAGAATCATCTACACCCCACCCACATATAAGGACATCCTCTCATTGTCCACCTCTTTCTAGCCGACAGTCTCTAATAGACGATGCAGGCTCTGGTTGCCCCGGTAACCCTCTTGTTTATTATGCACGCCAAATATTTCCATCGGAAACAAGCAAATAGAAAATAGAGTATGGACGTGTTTTGGTGGTAGGAACCAACGATGTGGACGGTGTGTCCTTCAGGTAAACCTCTGTGTCAGATATTATACACCGATCAGGCATAACATTATGACCACCTTCCTAATATTGTGCAGGTCTCAGTTGTGGTGACTCATCAGAGAATGGACACGGGGCTTCTGAGGGTGTCCTGTGGTGTCTGGTAACAGAATGTTGTTGGGAGGTTGGGGCAGGGGGACTTTGAGGGGAGGGGCCTCTGTGGATCATCCACAGCCTGTGTCAAGGAGTGTCATTGCTATGGGGTGGGGGTGCCTGGTCTGGTCTAGGTGGGTGCTACATGTCTAAGTAACATCCACACCAATGAATGCCAGGTCCAGAAGTTTCCCAGCAGAACAATGAACTGTCACAAGATGGTTGATGTTATTGACTTCTCCTGTCAGTGGTCATAATGTTGTGGCTGACTGGTGTATATGGAGATGTTCATGTTCTATCTCTCATCTACAATCAGCCAATCACTCCCTTCGACGGTTAGCAGCCTGTGATTGGCTCTGGGTCTTCTCTGCACCTCGACCGACTGGTGTGGAGCCGTCTAGGCAGAGTCCTCATCCTGCCCAGTCGCCCTATTTAAACGTCCCACTGCTGCCAATCTCTTCCTGTGTGTGTGAGCATTTAACCGTTAAAACTAAAAGGGGCTTAGAGGTAATCTGTAAATTTTAATAATCTTGTAAAATGTGCCAACTCAAATGACACATTTTTGTGCTGAAGCAAAAATGCACAGAACCGAGACCACGAACCCGACAAACTTGACAAATGTCCCATACAAAATCTAGTCAATGATAAAACCTTCAAACAAAAGAAATCAATAACTTTTTGCAGGTTTTCTAACAATAAACAATAGTATTCAGATGATGGGTCTGTTCCCAGCAGAGACGTGTCACTTTTAATCCCCATAAAGATGCACCAACACATACGATTCAACAGGAAAAACTAAAAATTAAATCCTAGCTTTTTGTCTAAATTGCCTTTCCTATAACGCTGCATTCACGTCGCACCTCATGAACTGCATGCTGGGAAACAGGATCATTGGTCAGTCACGTACGTGTAATGCCGCTCTGTAATCTCCATTTCCAGCTGTGGCCTCTGCAGCTGCAGAGAGCAGGTTGCACCGACACAGAGCTCCTCAGTCCGTGTACGTCATCCAGCTCGGCGACTTTGTCACATCCTGGTGTCTAATTGGCTGTGCCACAGTGCCAATCAAGCTCTAATGAGCCATTGGGACCAATTACAAATGATTACATCATCGGCTGGATTGCCTTTCGGGCTTGGCCGGCTGCCAGGGTATCATCACAGCTCATCACCGCATTTTTTTTCTTCTTCTCTGTTTCCATTCTGTTCATACATCCTGGTTTTTATTTTAATGATCAACTCACATCTGCTCCTTCTGCTTCTTCTCTTCACTCCTTCATAATTCTTATTTTATCTGTAAACTGAGCATTTTCAGACTCCCTCCCCCCACATATATACCTCCCCTCCCCCATGGCTTGTATTCATCCTCCCCCCTGCGTGCCTCACCCCCCCCAACTCTCTCTTTCAATCCGTCCTCTTCTCTGCCCCGCCCACCTGCCTCTCTAGTTCCAGTTTTGCTTGAAGGCTCGTCTTTGTCTTTGTCCCGAGTGTGTGAGTGTGTGTGGTGTGTGTTGTGTGTGTGTGTGTGTGTGTGTGCATGTGTGTGTGTTGGCTTGCGTCCAGAGCTGATGAAGACTCTGAGATGCTGGCTTGTATTTTTAGCCGGAGCTCAGGCTCTCACCTCGTCTCCAGCTTCCTCCTCTGAGAGTCCACAAGTGCTGATGTGCTCCTTCTCACCTCCCAACAAACCCTCCCTCCCTCCCTCCCTCCCAACCCCTCCACCTTCAGCACAGCCATTCGTCCAGCTACAGACATGCCCGGGAAACGATTCTGTCCAATTTCTTTCTGTTGAAACAAGTCGGACTCCTTTAATATGTAAAACAACATGCAGCTCACCTTGATGCTATTATTTATTGATGATACGTTTTCTCAATATTTTTTTTTCATATATCACACACAGTTGATATAAAATGTCCTTTTTTATGCTTCTTCTTTTAAATGTGTTTTCAGCGACACAGCAGAGGTTGACGGACAATTTCCAATAAAGCTGCAAAAATTCAAATCCCAAAAACCTGCTGTTTTAACCACGTGTGCAGACTTTTCACATGGACTCCAGACCTAGATGAGAAACTTCAGTAACTGTTAGGGATTAAAATGCCAGGTACAACCGGTCTAGAACATCCCAATACAGAAGCTAAAGACACTCTAACTGTCATTTCGCTGTCTTTAAAATGTCCAAGCTTTCAAACTATGATTTTTCTGTCCACCAATCTGAAATCAACGTCACATTTTTTTTTGTCTGTTCACATGCTACACCAGCAGTTCTGAGGAGGCGTTTGTGGGACGGCTGCACCAGTGAGGTCAAGTAAGGGGACTTGACTTGGTTTACCCCTGACCCCACCTCACCCCACACTGCTGCCTGTCTTGCTGTGCCTGAGGACAGGGTGGACTGAAGGGGAGAGGATGAGGGAACAGAAGACATGGAGTAGAAGAAGAAGAAGTAGTTTCCATCAGTCAGTGATGGAAATGACTCTGGAACAATATTCAGATGTGATTTTAGACTTTCTGACTCAAGGTATCTGGTCATCTGAATTTATCTCTGAATCTGGAGAAGAACCAGGTTTATGTAGAGCTGAACACAATGATCCATGGACCAGAGAGACCTGGACCAGAGAGACCTGGGCCAGTGGCCACCATGGAGACTACTTCCTGGACCAGTATTTCTTTGACTTGTTGACTTTTTTAAACCACATTACTAAATCAAGTCTGATATTTACTTTTTCTTCTCTGTTTCCAACTACAGAGTAAAAGTGAAGTTTATTTCTTTCAATTTTTTTTATTTTTGGATTTAAAAAATTAAAATAAAAGTTGTTTTTCCAGTTTTCGTAAAAAAACAAATGTGTGGGCCAAAATATATTCACCGACCAATCAATATTTATTATTGAATGGTAAAATGAAAGCGGTCCCTGAAGCCTTCTGTGTGCTTTCCCTTTCTCTGAGTCTCCACTGTGTCATCACCTAGTTTGTCCTCATGTTAATGCCTTCGTTGATCCACACACACACACACACACACACACAGCATTGTGTCGGGCCATCTGGCAGGTGGTGTAATGAGGGTCATGACCCCCTGTCACCCCCTCCTCCTCCATTACCAGGCTAACACTTTCACAACGGCAGCGATCTGTTATTGTTTTTTTGACTCCAGTGGAGTTCTGGATGAAAACTCATTTCTGGATGTCAACAGCATTTGAAACACAAAGGACAAAATTAAAGATGAGCTCATCACGTTTACTGTCTATTGAGGACGTCTTTGTGTCTTAATGGTCTCACAGCTCCAGCTCTCTCAGCTTTGCGTGTTTGTGTTTGGTGTAAGTCAGCGTCTCCCCTCCTTACACTGGACGGATGGATTAGCTGCAGATTAAGGCCACTTCCACAGTGGGTGATGGTTCCGGAGCCTGACCATCACCCACCACCCACTTTCCTTTTGTCTCTACGTACAAGACAGAGACTGGGGAAGAGGATCCACGGCCTCTAACGGTTCACCGCTGCACAAGCACGACAACAAGGTTTGTTTAATCTGATCGTAACTACACTTTATCAGCCAGAAATTTTCATCTTTCGGATTTTAGACTAAATGAACAAGTATCTACGGAAACCTTCATGGCTGTGGTCTGCAGAAAGTTTGAGTTAAAAGAAAGGTCACCAGGAAAGGTTCATCATCGCAGCGTATGTTTCACACCGTGCAAGTCCTTGACATTCACCAACAATTAAAAATAATGCTTATTGCTTTAAAACTATTTAGCATGAGGTCATTAATCACCGCATCTGAATCTTGGTTTATACTCCTACCCCCGACGCCTGAGGGGGGGATTACGGCGGTGAAAGCATTTCTACCTGTGCACTGGTGTGTCAGCATTGTTCTGTAATTATGCCACTAAAAACACTAGTCAGCTGTGTTGAGGTTCACTCTGCTCTTCACGCAGTAGCGACTGGAACCGAGCGACTCACGCTGGAGTTGGAGGTGGAGCTAATAAATGTGGATCAGCAGTTCACTTTCACTGAAATCATGATGTAGTACCTGTCTGACCCTCAGGGACACGTGAACACGAACATGCATCTTGGACTAATCACGACCCTTGCGGTGCGTTTAAGATTAAGTAATTGTCAAGTCATTTGCACCTTTAAAGTGGAGCCAAAGCAAGTAGAGCTCCCCTGGTGGCTGGATGCAGTATAGGTCATAAGCTTCGCCTCCTCCATGCTAATACTAATGTTAGTCAATCTTCAAAGATGGTTTCTGTCATTTTAGGTAGTTAATATAATGCTGATGTATGTTCAAGTGTCCATTAAGTTTCGATTTAATTACTTGACGCAGTAAAAACAGGATGTAGGACCATGAGAGTAGGATTACATAAAATAAACGTGTAATGCCGTGTACAATCCAACATTTCTCTTCACCAATCACCAGTGAGTCTGGGGGAAGAGTGGGCGGGTCATTGATAACGTGGGGCATTGACTGACTCTCGTTCTGAACTCGAAAGATGCCGCCGTCCATATCCCCTGGGATACTAGCATCAGTTTGAGACAAACGAGGAGGAAGTGGAGACGAATCGTCCATTTTTTCCACAGTCTATGATTTATATCTGTCTTCACACACGTTCCCATGCACTGGTAAACAAAGCTACGCAGAGTAAAGCTGAATTAGTTTCACAAATAATCATAAATCCCTTGTTCCCTCCTCTGAAAACACGGGTAACACCAGCAAGACATAGGTGTGTGTGTGTGTGTGTGTGTGTGTGTGTGTTTACTGCAGAGAGGCTGCAGCCAGTCTCTGCTCTACTGCAGCACTACAGCCTCGCAGTCCTCACACCACTCTGCAGGTAACAGAGACCGAGAGGAAAGACTGCAACACAACACACAGGCCCAGCGTCAGTTCATGCACTACTGAACCATGTGAAGGTACGTGTTAGTGTTGATATACAGATGTACTGCATCCTTTAGGACCTCAGCACATACACAGGCCTGGGAGCAGTGGTACCTGGCAGCGCTACCAGTAAAGTCAGTATTATAGCTTTTTTTCTCACGCCTCGTCCTACCGCCCTTTAATCTGATTATGCCACATGATTGGATGTTTCTCTGCGGCTGCAGGCGACACAGCTCATGTGCGCTCGCCTCCGCCGACCGACGGCCCGTCTGGAAGGACTGGACGGCGTTTCTGAGGCTGGAAAGCTGGACCATCTGTGTGGCGCACCTTAAAAGCAGGGGGCCACTACAGAGCAAAAGGACACAAACCAGCAAAGAGTGTCATGCCGCAGTCCATCTCTGGTGTTCCTCAATTATGCTAATGAGCATACTGCAAAAAAAAGCTCATTAAGGTCTTGTGGCTAACTGGACCTTCCATCCATGACCGTGTCCTCTTTGCCGTGAAATCACTTGGTACCAGAGGCCCTTGTCCTCCCATCATGCACTAGTCAGGGGTTTATTTATCTAATACGAGATACCGGAAACTCCATATTGCCACGAAATGAAGTGAAGGTCTGGCGTGGGCACGAGGCTGTATCAGAGAGAGGGAGGTAAAGCAGCTCTTCAAATGGTAATTTCCCCTGCTCCGCTCCTGGACGCTGGAAGTGCTGACTCAGGGGGAAAGTCCAGATTGCTTTTTGGAAAAGGATGAAAGAGAGTTTTAGTGGAGAGAGAGAAGGGGGATTTATGCTCAATTTCATTAAGTTTTTGGCTGAGGGAAGAGGACAGCGGGACCTAAAGGGGCTTATCTGGAGCCATGGCCATTCCTGCTTGAATACCAGCTATTGATTGAAGCTTTAAATTGGTCTCTGTTGAATATGGCAGCAGGTGAAGTCGCGCTATCAGACGTGACAGGAAGTGGGACTGGATTAAAGAGAGATAGTAAAGAAGATCATGGCGGCCATCAACAACAGTCTGCGTGCAGGTGCAGGGAGCTTCAGCCGAGACCACCGGACCCAACCTTAGGTTCAGTTTTTGGGTGCGGTTTCCAGTTGGGAAAAGACCCAGATATATTAACTTTTATGTCTCTTCATTATTTTTTATTAGCAGTGTTGAAACAAGCAGATACTCTCAGCAGCATTTATAGCCGACTCCTGCTTTGACATCTTAAGTGGTAAATTCAGCAATAATTTACATTTCACAGCACTTAGTCTATTAGTAGCACAACAGTCGTGCTCTACTCACCACGCTGCTGCTCTCAGCTTCTCTTTATTGCAGCACGACTACTTTCATTCACAAATTAATTCTCATCTTCCCACTTTGCCATTTCCTCGAGTGATGTGAAGGGTCTCGGTCATCTGGGTCACGGTACAACCAAAGAAACTAACAAAAACAAGCTGAAACAAAGACAAACTGGACTTTGGAGTTTGGAGTTTCTTGAAGATGTTTCACTGCTTATCCAAGTTCAGGTTTCTGTTGGGTAACACCCACAGATTTTCCCATTTAAACACCAACTCCCCACTAGTCTTTGAGAATTGAAGAAGCTACTCGGATGAATGGCAAAACCGCCCAAAAGACATCCTGAAACGAAGGAAACTGGACTTGGACGTGCTGCGAAACGTCTTTAAACTTACAGGTAAGTATCTGATCATTAACAGACCCTAGTCATGCTTGTGATGGGCAACACCAACAGATTTAAACCCCAAGTCTTTAAACAGTCTCGTAGAATTGAAGAAGCTGCTTGGATGAGAGGTAAAACGTCAAAAATATGAGCTGAAACTGGACTCGTAGAGTTTCTTGCAGAAGATTCATCCAAGTCTCCTATTCAGCTATAAAAGACTGGTGGAGAGTTGGGGTTTAAATAGAAACATCTGTAGGTGTTGCCCATAGGGACCTCAGATGACTAAGGTCTGTTACTGACCAAATAATCACTGGTATTTGGAGGAAACTTGGAGGAGTCGCGAAACATCTTTTTTCTAGGCTATGGAACCAAAATAATCTTTTCCCCATAAACAGTCTCCACTTAAGGTTAATCCTGTGTGTCTGAGTGGTGGGTAAGACCTGACAATGAAATAAAACCAAAGAATCCTCAATTTGGACAACCTAAAGAATGTCTGGAGTTTTGCTTTGCTTGTTTGGTCATTCAGTAAAAAAAAAAATTAACAAATCAATCTTGATGGAAGCAAACATCACCCTGAGTCCCTCTATGACTTACGACTAATCACAGCTTCTTTCTTAGGTGCATGTCTGTGCTGATGATGTCGACGTACAGCTAACATACCCTCCCTTCCTGCTGCAGGCTAAGTGCCCTCAGCGCCTTCATCTTAACAGGTGTTGCAATCACGCTGAAGTGTTGATGATTGGGACCGATATACCCCAGTAGCGTCGCTGCAGCCCAGCAGGATCCCCCAGACCTCATTTCCCTCCGGCTGATCCATAAAGACGTCACCGAAACTGCTTCGCACCTGCTCGATAGTCTGCTCCCGAAAGCCGGGAGGAGCTTCAACAGCAGGCGGCGGCGCGATTCAACGTGTGCACGATCAAATATCGACTTCTGTGACGCACGAATGAGCTACATGTTTACAGCTAACTACCAAACAACCAGCAGTACTTACATGACAATTATGTAGCTGAGCACGCTCACTGCAGGACTTGATTAAAACTCCACCTAGCACATAATAAACATAATTGAGTGGAGACAAATTCAGGACACGAGCATGTACATGGAGCAGAGGTAATGGAGCTGGGAGGGCAGAGGAGCCCCAGAAATCACTCCTCTATCTACAGACATAAAGACGGGGAGATTGGACCAACAGCAGGAAGGCAGGACGCATTTAAACCAGGCTGCAGACGTCCAACACTGAGCATGTTCAAGGACTAAAAACCAATAGTGTCTGCTGTGTGCTTCACAGCAGCCTCAGTAGTTTATCCCTCTTTACCAAAGTTTGCTAACTGAGAGAGCAGATAGAGCGGCAGATGAGTGACGGTAATTTCAAACTAAAAATATTCAGGGCTATGTGATCTGAGCTGATGTGTACATAGATCATACTGGGCGTCAACGCATCATATTTTCTCAACATCCAACGCCGCTTCAGTCATTACTGTCAGCGTGACTTTAATGAATGACACTGGAGGTGACTTTCCATTCTGCATCTATCTCTCCCAGTGACGCATCTCAGAGCAGCTGATGACAAGCTTCAGTACCAGAGCTGCAGAGAGGCTGAACGAACCCGTCATGGGCCAGATCCCCTTTCATTTAAAACATTAATAGTTAGCAGGCCAGCTGAGGTAACCTGCAACCACAAACGTCATGTAAAGATTTTTGTTTGAAATCATGTCCCAGTCACAGTTATTTGTGGGTACCAGCAGCTAAAAATCACACCATGTAAATAAGACAACTTTAGAGTTATCTCTTATTCTATTACACCAACTAACTGCTCATGTACACGACCAGAGACAAGCTGACCTCAAGTGTTTGTGTAGAGAAAAGGTTAATGAGATTAAAAACTGCAATGACTTCATTTCAAATAGGATTTTTGGGTCAGTTTATTTTGGGTCTTGCACTTTTACTCAAAATACATTCCCCTTCCTGCTTTTATAACGGTGCCCTACTCCCTAAACTATCAGTTCAATGAATTTCTTCTTTTCAGTAAATTCAGTTTAGATTTCAGTATCTTCACAGATCTTTTGGTGCCAACTTCAGCTTCCAAATCTTCCACTTTCACACACTACACAAAGCAAGGCGACACATTTCTGCCTTTTCAGCTAATCCAGCTCAGTTTTCAGCATTTCCAGCGATGCTTTTATTGATCAGAAGTAATGTTTAGTTGCAATAAATAATAAATACAGTAAATACGTAACGCTGTCAGCAACTAATCTTTGCCAAATGACTTTGCATGCTGCTGCAGGTTTCACCCACTAATGGGAATAATGACGTCTGCAGTTAAATGCTCAACACAAAAAGTTATTTCAAAATGCATCAGTTAAAGAAAATAACACACAACTTCATGTTTCTGCTGCACGCTAAAATAAAACACCGGCAAATATTCAGGATCGTGCACGGAGCCTTCACATAGCCACAACAATCAGGACATAAGTCATGTGAGGAAGACAAACGCACACAAACACGAATCCCTGCACTCGTAGCTTCAGCCACCTGAGTGTTTCTACAGCAGCGTCCTCCCAAGCTGCACAGGGAGCCCTGTTAATGACCGACAGCCAACAGGCGGGATGGTGTCTATGAGCTCAAGGCAACCCAGGAAGAAACAAGGACTGCATCCCAATATGTGTGTGCGTGTGTGTGTGTGGGGTGGGCAGAGATGAGCATGACTCCAGCTAATTGAATCACATCAACAGCAGCCGCAGACACGACAAACAGACTTTGTTCTTCCCGTTTCCCACGTTATCAAAGACCCGACTTCATCTGATCTGCAGAAATAGTTTCCCCTTTCTTTTCTTGCATCATTAACTCTCTCAGCACTTCTACAAGCAGCGTCCATGCAAATCCGCTTTTATCCTCCCCGGGTCTGCTACGTCTCTGCCCGCGCTGCATCGTGCAACGACATCCAAATTAAAGGCAGATCGCAGTTTTATTTTGTTTCTGAGACGACGTGACAATTCAAACCTGCTCTCAAAGCTCTGTTTACAGCTTTCCTGTCTCTGTTTTAAATATGGGTGGGGGGGGCATATCTGTGTCTTGTGAGAAGAAGCTGTGGATAATCTGGCCGACAGAGAGGCATTAGCCGGGCTCGTAGAGATGAAAATCGCGCTGCCTCACAATAATGAATCATTCAAGCGGCAGGAATTCAGAGATAGTCTTGAGCTTTAGCCTGACATCCTCAGAGAGAGGCAGCAGCAGAGAAGGGAGGGGGGTAAGGGAAACCTAACACAGATAGAGATGCAGAGATGTAGGGAGAGTGAGGGAGAGAGAGAGAGAGATGGGGGGTAGCTTCTCAGTCATTGTTTAATGGCTCGGGCGAAACGCCGCCCCCACCCACCCGCCTCCGGGGCTGAGCAGAGGGGCCGTGGAGATGTAGAGCGAGGATACCTCCAACCAGCCACAGCGGAGAGCATTCCTCCGGTTACCACGGTAACCAAGCCCTCAGCTGGGAAGGCGAGCGGGAGCCAAGGGGACGTACTGTATGGAAGGAGGGGGAAAGAGGAAGAAGAGGAGGAGGAGGAGGTGTTTGACACGAGCTATAATTTTGATTATCCCCCTCCTGCCTGCAGAGAACACCTCCCAGCAGACTGCTTGTCTAGCAGCGCTACACCTCCCGCTACCCCCCTCCATTCAGCTTTGGAGCGACTACTCAGTGTTTGAGGGTTAGTTTCAGAAGATGAGACTCAAATCTATGCATCAGCCATAACATTATGACCACTAACAGAAGAAACAAATAACATCGACCATCTTGTGACAGTTGAATGTTCTGCTGGGAAGCTTCTGGACCTGGCATTCATTGGTGTGGATGTTACTTAGACATGTAGCACCCACCTAGACCAGACCAGGCACCCCCACCCCATAGCAATGACACTCCTTGATGGCAGCAGCCATCCCCAGCAGGATGCAGCCTGACACAGACACACACACAAAAACACTTTAGGAACAACTAAAAAAAAAACATGAAGAACAGCACAAGGTGTTGACCTGGCCTCCAAATTCACTAGATCCCAAACTGATCAAGTATCTGTGGGATGATCCACAGAGGACCCTCCCCTCAAAGGCCCCCCACTAACAACAGGACACCCTCAGAAGGCCCATGTCTATTCTCTGATGAGTCATAATGTTATGGCTGATCGATGTATGTTGGTGCATATTCATTGTCACTACTGTGCTGACATCAAACCCACAAGAAAGCAACAAACTGATTTATAGAAAAGGATCTATTCCCTCAAATATATACCATCACATCATCTGCAAAATAAAAATAAAAATCATTTTTAATAAATCAATTTTAAATAAACACTGCAGCTCATTTCAATACAAGACTATGAAGGCGTTTCTTCTGTTTTGTCTTCCTCTGTATGCAAATGAGGCGGCATATATATTTTGTGTGTTGTTTTACATTTAATGCAGCATAATGAAGCAATAAAACACAGCGACAAGAAGGGGGAAAAAAACCTCCTGTAAATCCTCATGATACATCCACACACAACATCACACACACACACACACACACACACACACATATATGCACGCATGCATAGGCAGCGAGAGTGATGGGAGCGTTACCACCTGCAACCTGCTGATAATGAAGCTGTATTTCAGACACCTAAAGGCGGCCATCTGTGCTGGGGCTCTGCCTGCTGCCTACACAACCCCCCACCACAATCACGCACACACAGGCATTTCTGCTGGGGCCGAGGGACCACGGTCTTTAGGATGTTCCACGTCAATAACATGACACTTTCATTAGAGCACAACTGGGACACGCACACGCAGACGTTCCTGTTCCAGGTTATAGACCTATAAAAATGAATTCTGTCGCTGTCTTCCTGGTGTACTTAGATTCCCTCAGAGTCACAGGACGCTGGTGGATGTTGTGGATACTGACGCCTTTGACAGACTGCACATCCAGGTGCACCACATTTATCCTTTCCTTTGTGTAATGAACGTTGCTGGGGTAATTTTGCAAGCTGCTGCACGCACCACGTTCCCTTTAGCGATTTACGATATCCTTTTAAGGAAACAACGTTCATCCAAGCTGCTGGACTATGGACACTTCAGCGTGTGGACGAGAGTAGTAGTGCATCACGTGTGAAAAACTGCAGGTCCTTGTAGGGATACCCTGATCAGACTGACCATTTGCAGTTACTGATTTTAGCTCTGCCATAAACCAAAACCACGTCCTAGTAGCATCAAATCATCTTCTTCCTCTTCTGTTTTAGTGGTGGCCGGCTAGCATCAAAACAACGACAAACACTGAACGTTTAAAAGAAGAGAAAAGTTTCCTGGAGACAGCGTCAAGAAGAAAAATCTTCCAGAGAGGGTTAGGGAGTTTATGGCAGCGCTGGATGACCAGAACATTTCTGTACCCTGTAGTACCGTCTTGTCATTACCTTAGCTTTAATCGCCCTATCTTCTGTATTTGCCAGAGCCACATGGTGCACACGTGATCTAGTAGCCAAGAAAAGCCTTTGCTCTTGTTGATTTAAGAGTACTGAATATTAAAAGATTGATATGAGATCAAGGGAGTAAAGAAAACTTGATCAGGACTTCCCTAGTTCCTTGAATGTTCACTAGTCCACATCTAGTTATTTAGAGCATTTTTCTTTATTTAATGACAGCGAGGTGGCGGCACAGTGGTGTGGTGGTTAGCACTGATGCCTCACTGCCACCAGAAGGTTCTGGGTTCTAATCCAGGCCGACTGGTTCCTTTCTGTGTGGAGTTTGCATGTTCTCCCTGTGTCTGCGTGGGTTCTCTCCAGGTTCTCCAGCTTCCTCCCACCGTCCAAAGACATGCTGGTTAGGTTCATTGGTGATTCTAAATTGGCCGTAGGTGTGAGTGTCTCTCTGTGTTAGCCCTGTGATAGACTGGAGACCTGTCCAGGGTGGACCCCCCCCCCCTCTAGACCAATGACAGCTGGGATAGGCTCCATGACCCTTCACAGGACAAGAGGTTACAGAAGATGAATGAATAAATGACCACAAGATGCAACCTCGGACGCTGAAAAGTGAAGCCAACATGGAGTACCGGAAACTGCAGTTCATCTACTGTCCATCAAAGAATCATGTCTCATAGACCTCCACGTTAAAATGTCCAACTTTTAATAAAAAACGGTTTTGGTCTCTATAGCTAATTCCTAGATTAAGGGGTGTGGCTGCATCACCTCTTTAATTTATACCAAGGCTTAAATTTGCAGAATTAAGGCTATTTTGAGTGACAGGTGGCTGTCCTCACAGGTTGCAGGCTATCTGCCTCAGCTTCACCTCTCCCCACCAAGCTCCACCTATTTCTGAATCAGATGGGAGACATCACACTGAGCTTCAAAACTGCTCTTCAGGAAACATCCAGACGTCCATCTTCACGTACGGTGAGAGGGTAAGGGTTGGGGTTAACTAACACGTGGACACTTGTTGACACTCAAGGTGCAGGAAGTTGTTGGGAAAACAACATGAGCGAGGCTGGAGTGAAATCAGCGAGAGGAAACGATTGGTTGGCAGCTCCCAAGACTTGCAGAGAGCACCAGCAAAGGAAAATAGCAGCCATTGTCGCAGGAGGACAGATGAAACCATGGCAACCGTCCCAACTGTTGGCCCACACTTAGAAAATGAGCACGGCGTGGAGCCTGGGAAAGCGGTTTAAAAAGAGGAGCACTCCACACCCACATACATACGTCCATGAAAACAGACTGGCTAATTGTTCCGAGTCAGCGCAGCCTCTCGCCATTCAGCCCGGACCGGCAGACACACACCATGAACACATTGTTCCAGCTGCAGGCTCTCAGCCCAACGCAGAAGAAAGAAGAAAAAGAATTCATCAGAGTTTTAAAAGAGTTTAACTTCACACGAGTCAGATAAACACCAGGAACACAGCTTCTACAACGTCAGAGTGAAAACATTGTTGATGAAAAGCTTTAACTGGCACTTTCACACTTCAAGGTGCTTTATACAGACAAGCCAAATGAAGGTATTTACACCATTATTTTGCATATTAATAACTTATTTAAGCCCTGTGATAAACTGGAGACCTGTCCAGGGTGGACCCCACCTCTAGACCAATGACAGCTGGGATAGGCTCCAGCCCCCCATGACCCTCCAGAGGACAAGCGGCTACAGATGTTATATGAGATAGTTAAATCTGTAAAACGAATCCTGAATGTTTATTGCTGCCACGTTAGTCTCAAAATCAAATCACAGATCAGTTTATAGTCAGATATCTGAAGTACACCAACTCCCTCAGAGATCCTCTGTTTCCCACGAACACTAAACCGAACACACACACACTCTGTGTACCGAGCAGCGTGGGCTCGTCCTGCTCTGGCGTAGGACGATTAATGATGCACAGACGTCCCTGTCTGCCAGCTCAGCACCGCAGCGTTCAGATCACAGACAGACTATCAGCCCTCTTCAGCCCTCACCACCCCAACACACTCATCTCTGCACACGACTTCTACATCTCTGAGCACTCGACAACCTTCTACACCAGCGTTGGAGGTGGTGGTGGCTCCTTTCAGTCAGATGACAGGACTTCAAACTGTTGTGTCCGACTAGAAGCACTGCTTGCCCTTTAGAGTGGGAAACACGGCTTGGACAGCTGCTTCCGCTGAATACCAGTCAATCCTAAAATCCATAATTAACCCTCAGTTAGGCCAATTTGGAATTAAGGATGAACAGAAAGACAACAGTGGCTGTCCAGAAAACTGCTGCGTTCCAGAAAACTTCAGGGTCTACTAGGAAAAGTGCTCTGGATGCCACTTAAAGCCGGAGGTCCTACTAGTGAAGTCGGGGCAAATCGATCTACCTTGACTTCACTGAGATGCAGCAGCCTGACGTCACAGAACAATGGCGGTGCCCATGGAGATGCACACCATGAAAACATCATTTACTAGACTATAAAATGCATTTATCTGTTTTTTTCTTGGTCATACTAGACATCATCAGATTACACAACATGACTTTTGCATGAGGATGTCACTATAATGTCTCTGCATAGAGTTATTAGATGAAGTGTAGCTAACAACGAACGAGTCTGACTAAAAGAGATTTGTCAATTTGTCAAATTCCCTGCGGGAACCTCCCAAAGGGATCAATAAAGTTGTCTATCTATCTATCTATCTATCTATCTATCTATCTATCTATCTAGTATATTACCTATTGCTGGTGGAAAGACCTCAATTTGGATCATTGTCAGTAACTTCAGAAACAAAACAAATATGATCTTATCATGGTCGGCCATGTTTGTTGTCTATGTTCAACTTAGCTCTCCTGGAACGCTTTGAGGTCACATCTAGTTCACTCCAAGTGGGATGAATCCGACATCCATTCAGCATTAATCTCAGTCCAAACACCACACCAAATGTTCAAATACAGAAAAGTGATCCAGGAGCCTGAGACCTACTTCAAACATGCAACTTCTTAGATAGATTTAATTTATAGTTGCTGAAAACGCACCTCTAGATCACAGCCCACGTTTCCCTTTGGCTCAGCATTTGCAAATATATTAAAAAAAATAAAACTGAACTATAGAGGACGTATTTTAGCCTTTTTCTTAAAAGAGACAGATCCAATGCTGACTGAAATCTTTACTGCAGTATTCAACTAGGAAGGGATATATCCTATTAAAGTTTGAGAGCTGCCGACAAACTCTACACGTCTCAAGCCTGCAGGAGAACCATCAGAGCAATGAGGTTAAAATGGAGCTGAAGGACTGAACTGAAGGAACAGAAAAGAAACAGACTGCAGGAGTTTACAGGAGAGAAAAGTGAAGT
Organism: Chelon labrosus; assembly: GCF_963514085.1. Taxonomy (NCBI): domain Eukaryota; kingdom Metazoa; phylum Chordata; class Actinopteri; order Mugiliformes; family Mugilidae; genus Chelon; species Chelon labrosus. Next base: position 1,971,452 of record NC_140339.1, on the reverse strand, counting down.
GGTGCCACCGATGGGACTAGTTTAGAAATCGACCTTTAGTTCTCCTAAATGTCTCTGCAGATCAGAGTAGTGACCTGTATGCACACTGCTGCAGCTCCGTTCCTTCTGCTGAAGTAGAAGAAGTACTGTGTGATTAATCCAGCAGCAAACTGTGATGTTACTAATCCAACTCCTGCATCCAGCTAATTGGCTGGTTATGAATTATTTACCCGCTGAGGGATGCAGTCTACCTGCTGGAACTGGAGGGAGAAACACGCAGATGGCGGGGCGTCCGAGACCTGAGCCGCCGTTACAGTAAAACTACAGACGACTGGCACGACGCTGGAGGTTTACAGAGAGCCTGGAGATTATTTGGCCGCATTTTGACCCAGAACAAGACTGAAACTGACGCCTCTTCCTATCAGCTCTGCTCTGACCTGCACCTGGACCAATGACAAAGGCTTTAAAAGACAGATGACGCTCAAGGATCCCACACCGACACCTATAGGCAACACCTGTGCAACAGTCCCAGAATGACTCATGAAGACCTTGACGATGCAGCTGTACACACACACACACCGTCACACACACCGTCACACACACATACAGCACGGCCTGCATTGGGATAACAACATACGAACCGCCAAAGAAAGAGACCACACACTGCACCAGCACAGTCAGAAATGTGAGAGGTTGCAGCTGCAGTACAGTATGTGTGTGTGTGTTACTGTGACTGTGTGTGTGTTACTGTGACTGTGTGTGTGTGTGTGTGCAGGGACCGGACAGTGCAGCATCACTGCCTCTTCTGCAGAGAGCAGCAGCCTCAGCAGAGCGGGGCCCATGTGACAGATGGATGCTAGAATCAGAGACAAGAAAAATCACAAGGGCCCATTATCAGCCGGCCCTCTCTGCCTGACAACAAGGATTAAAGGCGCACCACCACCACCACCACCACCACCATCATCATCACCACCACCACCCCCCCTGCATTCAGCACAGCCGCATTCTCCACAACCATCCGCACTTATCACACATTTCTGCATTCCCTCCCATCTGCACATTCAGAACACGCAGACCCAGCGTCATGTCAGCGAGGCAGGTGCGGTCCAGCACGGTGCCGCATCTGGAGGCTTCCACTAACCTGTCTGTCCTTTGCCCAGCGTCTTCTCCAGGCGGTACGGTCCCACATAGTTGGCGTAATGCCCGCTGTTGGCGTCCTTGCCCGATGATGACATTTTTCTCTTCTTTTTTATTTATTTTTTTTACTCTCAGGGAGTAATTTCTCTTGCGGGTGTCCGAGCGGGACGCGTCACTGGAGCGAAAAGCGCAATTCCGCGGCGCAGTGGAGTTCGCCTCGGATGGCGTTCCCGTCTGTGTGTGTGTGTGTGTGTGTGTGGTTGCTGATCGCTGCAATATTCGTGTAAATCTGTGAGTGTATGTGTGTGTGTGAGTGTGTGTGTGTGTGTGCGCGGATGTCTCCGGGTCCCTTGTCCACGGTCCTCCGCCGGCTCGGTCCTCAGTGCGGCTCAGATTGCGGCTTTGAGTCTGGGTGTCATGGTGTTGGTGCCGGAGGAGCGGTGCGCTGCAGCCCCGTTGGGTGTGATCTGATGATGGGACAGCATCTAGTGCCGCCTGCCGCTCCAGCAGCCTGCGTCAGCGCACGCTCCATGCGAAGGGACACTTCCGGGGGCACACTTTCAAAATAAAGCTATGGGTTCAACTCAGAAACTCTAGTTTGTTCAGGTTATAAATACATTTAGGAATAAATCAGTATATCTATCTATATCTATCCATGAGACTTAGACTATTAAAAGTAAGTATTAGTCAAAATCTAGTAAAAGTAAATAAAATAGTATAAGCAAAAAATTTACAAAATTATCATATAAGGAAATGTACAAGAAATAGAGACATATGTAAATATATATTATATCAACAGAAGGATTAACAAGGTGCAATAACGTGGAGAAAATCCACAAACAAAAAAAAATCCACTCTTCAGATTTCTTCGTTTCAGCCAACAGACCAAAACTGATCCATATTCTTTATTCACAAACAATACTCAGTCGTCACAGACAAGACAAGGAAGTTAAATGTGAGAAGACGTCAAGTTCTGCATGTTTACTCCAATGATTCAAATTCATGACAAGACCTCGATCACATTTCTAAATGTGAAGGAGTTATTTCAGGAAGGACCTTCAGCTCACACGGCAAATGACTTTTCACCAACACACACTGGTGCATCGACCCCGTCCTTTATTGGAAAGGTGATTGAGAAAAAATAAAATATGCAAAAAGTGCAGATAGGTGCAAATCTTTGCTTCTAAATTATTAGTTATTAACCTTCACTTAGTTCCACTAAATTTACCCACCAGAGCCATAGTGAATATCATTACTGTTCCCTAACTGAATCCTTGCCAGGGAGTGCAGATCCTCTGGTTTGTGTTATTGTTGGGCTTTTATTTTGAAGGCCAGTCCTCACTACTTCCTCCACCAGCCTGGCTTGACGCAGCTGCTTCAATCATGGAACACGCATGCGCACATGTCTGGCATGGCAGGGTTTTATTGATCGAGCTGGGGTCTAGATGAAAGGATGGCACTGTTCAAAACTTCAGTGTTTTATTTGTTTTGTCTATAAATAAATCAAAGATGAGGAGAAATTAAATTTACTAAAGAACAGAAACACTGAGAAGAAAATAATAATATTAATAAAAAGCTGGAAAATCTACTTTATGCAGATTTGTATATTTCTGAGCAACAATTTCTAAATATTCAAAATGTAAAATGAATCATTTTTTGACAATTGTGAGTGTGTGGGGTGGGGGGGCGTGTGTGTGTGTGTGGTGGTGGTGGTGGTGGGGGGGGGGGTGGCTCTGAACATGTTGCATGCTGGGACACTTTCACTTGATTAAACCAGCGGTTGGTGACAACGAGCATCTCTCCGTCTCATCACTCCTTCACAACAAAAGCCTTTTGACCCAGCACGCTCGGTGGCAGATGGGTCCCTCCGCCGACCCCCCCTCCTCCTTCTGCCTCCCTCTAACCTCCCCCAGCACACACAAATCCATGTCCCTAACAAAGAAAGGGGGGGCGGCGGGGGGGTGTCTCCTTTTTACCACGTTCGAACCTAGTCGCCACGGGACAGCTTTCCCTCAAATGACTTCCTGTTAATTAATGTAAAACCTCCACCCGCTCCCACCCCCCGTCTATCAGCAGCCCAGGAGGAGGCCGAGACCTCAGTCCCGCGGATCAATCATGAGTCCTCTCGGCCTGATCTCTGCCGTCTCATCCCCTGGTGGCTGTAACGCTGTTTGACAGCTGCAGACGTAAAGCTGCACCGTCCTAATCACCTCCATGTGAAATAATCTGCCATAATCAGCCGGGCCTTCGAGGACAGATACTAATGTCGGTGTCAAAATGTCTCTTTTATTACCAGCGCAGCGTTTATTATGGCGCAGAGGAGACGAGACTGGATGCTCACGGAGATAAAAGTGACAGTCGCTCTGATGTGATCTTCCTGTCAAATGTCCTCTGCCTCTGTGTAATATCCATTCTGTACTTGGAGTATATGCATCTATTATCTTCAAACTTGATTTAGAAACTTTGCTCTTTTGAGTGTCGACTTGTGCAGACGGCCCATGTGTAAGAAAATGCACACCTTTGGTTGCTTGTTAACTTTGGTTTGGACAGTCCAACAGGAAAATAACAGAGACAGGAAGATGTGGAGTCACATGACATGGGCGTCAAACAGTCTTACCTTTTAGTAAGAGTTGTGGACATGATGCTGAGACCCAGAACTAAACAGCAGATGGCAGCAATGTGCTGAAATTGCACTAGTCAGTTTGTAAATTTCACTGTGGTACTATGATGCTTTAATCATCATGTCGACCAGTCACTGATCATGTGACAATAATATGGACGCCTCCTAGAAGACAGGTGAGGAGTCCAGTGGGTCGTTGGTTCATCAAGTGTGTGGAAATACTTCACTAAAGACGAAGCCCACACTACCGTGACCTGTCAGTCCTGAAATACAACTAAAGTACTACTGCAATGCATTCGCCAATGCTAGCAGAGGAACGGTCCAAATCCTCTGGACAGCAGTCAGTTAACAACTTCACCAAACGTCCTGTGGTAACAGAGAGAAGGAGGCTGCACATCAACTATTTGATAAAGTTATTAGACCTTTAGCTGCTACACTATACCATCTAACAACACGCTGTGGAGTGCTATTAAATGCTACTGATGGTGCTGAGGTGCTGCCTGTTTTATACTGACTACACATATCTGCAGCTCAGTATGTAGCACATGATCTGTCTGTTCTCAGCATATGTATTCAGGTCTAGAATATAGATAGAACTTTCTACTAGTCGGTGTCGATTTGACTTTCATCACATAACAGTCGACTTTAAAACATCTGAGCTTGTGCATCCTCTATAATGAACTTGTACTTGTTTGCACTAAAACAAATAAAACAAATCTATGTCATTTTGTTACTGGTCCGGCCCGTCTGAGATCACACTGGGCTGTATGTGAACCCCTGAACTAAACCAAGTCTGACACCCTTGGTCTAGAGCCAGTCTGCTCCGCCTGTTGTACTTGGTTCATCATACGAACGCACAGCTTGCAGTTACAGAGCTAACATGCTAATGTGTAGCTCCATGTTGACCAGTGTGTTAGCATGCTAACATTTAGTGAATGTTTAGTTTGGGACAACATAACATTTTGACCCATTGATGGTAATACTCTTCAGCAATCTTCTGTAACCACTTGTCCTGTTCAGGCTTGCAGGGTCTGCTGGAGTCTATCCCAGCTGTCATTGGTCTAGAGGGGGGGTCCACCCTGGACAGGTCTCCAGTCTATCACAGGACTAACGCAGACAGACACTCACACCTACGGCCAATTTAGAATCACCAATGAACCTAACCAGCATGTCTTTGGATGGTGGGAGGAAGCTGGAGAACCTGGAGAGAACCCACGCAGACACAGGGAGAACATGCAGACTCCACACAGAAAGGAACCAGTCGGCCCATGGATTAGAACCCAGAACCTTCTGGCTGTGAGGCATCAGTGCTGACCACCACACCACTGTGCTTAAATACAAGCCAAAAACACTTTCACCCCCACTGCAAGGCCAGTGGACCAGATGTGGACCAGGTGCGGACTTTATTGTCAGCAGATCAGTTTTGGAATTTGAAGGTATTTTAACGTCTACAGAGATTGATTTGTGGACTGAGTCAGCCTCTAGTGGAAATTTGAGGAACTTCAGTGTTTTGCATTTAACGGTTTAATCCCCTACTACTCTAGTCCACACCTCCGTGGTCCAGCACCTTGAACCAACGTTCACTGCTTAAAGAGATGTTTTAAACTGCCAAAGGGAACACGGTGCATTGGTTGCAGTCAAAGGCGTCAATGTCCACAAAACCCACGAGCATCCCATGACTCTGACAGAAACTAACTACACCAGGAGACACTGACAAAATTCATTCTCTCCTTCTTTGTTTTAGGTCTTGCCACTTGATGCAAACTGAGGTCTGTGGTCCTGGTCAACTGTTCTGTTAAAGCCGAACCACTCCACATTTGTTAGACCTCAGCAAGTGAATCTAATGATCACTGGAGTTCCATTAAAACGACTCCTGATGTTGAGGTCTGACTGTGTCAGTTCTTCTCCTCCTGTGTCTGTTTTTTCTTTGCTGACCTCCCCCCTACTCTGCTGAGCTGATGGATCCATTAGCATCCGAGACAAAACGTGCACGTTTAACCCTCGCATTTAATATTTTCATAATAAGTTCTTCATCAGGCGCCGACGCATCATGTAGCCCTCTTGCTACGGGGACGTTGTCTTGTGCATGAGTAGGTGTGTTTTTGTGTTCACTTGATGCCAATGATGCACATTTCTACTGCACCGGATGACGGTGAGATACAAATATTGTAGCAACGGGCCAAAGAATGAGCCTTGCACTTCTTTCCGAGTCATTTCTGGCAAAAGAAGCTTAGCCTGCAGTCTATTTCTGCATTAGTCAGCTCTATTGTGGCCGCCTTGCCAACAGAGCAGGATAATGCACACACATCTACACACACACTCTTACGCTTCACTCACATATTTCAAAGTTGCCAAATGAGAGAGCGTGTCCTCTGACAGCGGACTGATAAAGAGCGAATCACTGAGCCGAGACGAGGACAGAAGATTTGTCCCAAACTTTTTAAAGACGCGTCCTTCCTATTGGAGACGTCGGTGGTGGTGCTCACCGTGTCTTGGATGAGCACGTTAATCAGAGAGGTGCACGGAGACTTCTCAGCTGATATGAATAAATGTTTACATCAGCAGGAAACTGATAAGGCTCAATATTTCAGCCCCAAACGTTCATCAGTGGGAAAAACTGGAATCTGACTGACTGGCTCTGTTTCACGAATATATTCATTTCAGAATATAAATACGCAAATGAAAGTTACTCTCCAGAACTAATTCATTTTTCATGAGATTAAATGCCTGGTGCAAACATTATACAGTCATGTTTAGGTCTATGAATACTTACTGTGAACAGACTGAGAGGTATCTCCCTTCACTGGACACCTTTGGAGATCATAAGTCTTTTATCAAGAAGGGCCTAGAGTCTAGGCCCTAGACTCTAGTTCCTGAGGAAGACCAGGTCTTTCAATCTATGAGACTTTCTACCAGTCTGTACTTTAATGTGGTTTGCTGGGGGAGCAGCACCAGCAGAAAGGACATAAGTAGGATGGACAGATTGATCCAAGAAGCTGGGCACGTGATTGGAGACGTTTGTCTCAGGGAGGGACAGGAGGACACTGGACAAACTGCTCTCCATCATGGACAATCCATCTCATCGACTCCACCAGACTATAGAGTGGAGCTCATTCTCCAACAGATTGATCCAGCTCCACTCCCTCAGTGAACGCTACAGGACGTCATTCATCCCAAACTCTATTCAGCTGGACAACAACAACATAACCACCAAAGAAAAAGGTCCCTCACTAATATTTGGTTGGACCTCCAATTCCAGCTCATTCTCTGTATCATTGTTTCAATAATCTTCTCCAATGTCACCAGATTTATTTCCATCCAGTGTTTCATTCATTTTCCACCAAGATCTTGTATTGATGATGGGAGAGTCTGACCACTGCACCAAGCCTTCTCCAGCACATCCCAAAGATTCTCAATGGGGTTAAGGTCTGGACTCTGTGGTGGCCAATCCATGTGTGAAAATGATGTCTCATGCTCCCTGAACCACTCTTTCACAATCTGAGCCCCATGAATCCTGGTACTGTTATCTTGGAATATCTTGGAACATGAACATCAGAGAAGGACATACAAGGCCCTTAAAGGCCTAGCTCCATCTTATGTCAAAGACAGTGGCGGCTGGTCAATAGAGGGCGCTAGGGCGCCGCCCCTCCTGTGAAATATATATCTACCAAGATCAACCATGAATCAATCAAACCTAACAAATACGAAATAAATACACAAAAATACATCGCGTTTTTACTTGTGCAATGGTGTAGTGGTACCCGCCACACTGCCAGCAACCATTAAATGCGCCTGACTTTAGGCTAAGCTTGCGATTTGCCATTAGATATAAAGCCCTCCTCCAGGTCAAGGGCGCCGGTAATGCTGGAGTCTATGAGGCTGCGTTCAGACTGCCAGCCAAAATCCGATTTTTAGCCCATTCAGATTTGAATCGGATGTCGATTTTGAAGTCTGAACAGTGACAGATCACATGAAATCCGATTTTTGCCAAACGGTTGCAAACCACATCCAGAGGTAGTTTCATATCGCATTCGTATCGGATATGGACAGATGCGTCTCAGTCTGAACAGCTCCCGAAACTCAGATCGGTTTTGACTGTCCGTGACGTCACTTACGCCAGTGTTTTTCAACCACTGTTCCGCGGCACACTAGTGTGCCGTGAGAGATCGTCAGGTGTGCCGTGGCAAATTAATTGATCTAAAAATATTGGCCTGTATTCCATTAGCGGCCGAGTCTCCAACATTGGCCGGTCTCGCTGTCAGCGGAGGTAAATAAAGGCCGGTCTCTAATAGCGGCCGGGGCTATTATTAGAACCATCTCGGCGGGTCAGGGTTTCGGCGGCACGGTGTGGGAGGATCCCCTCAGCGGGACCTCTCCCCGGCGTCGGCCGGCCCCCGCCGGGCGCATTTCCTCCGTGGCGGTGGCCGCAGCCGGCTCTGGGTCGGTCTGGCTCGTCGGCTCCGGCCGCGAGCTTTACAGCGACCCCACGCATCTCACCTCACCGCTTCCCTGGGGTCGTGGAATCAGTGCTCACTGCGCCCTCTCTCCCTGCGGGGAGGGACGGGTCCCACTCGCTCCCGGCGCGACTGCCGACCGGCAGCGGACTCACTGTCCTCAGTGCGCTCCGACCGCGTCGCGCCGCATATTTGTTGTTAATGTTCTGTAAGCATACCATGTTATGGTAACTGTACGTTTTCAATAAATGAACCTAGTATTTTATAGGTTGAAATAGACACAAAATCTTGTTTTTATTAATTCTACTCGTAGTTCGTTTTGCTCAAATAGAAATTGGCCTGCCTCTAATTCTGGCCTCTTTCCAATAAAGGCCTGGACCGCGATGCGCTTGAGTCAAATAAAGGCCCGGGCCTGTATTAGGAAAGACGGTATAAGACTTTTTTCTTTGTGTTTATTTGATTCATATTCAAGACACTTTGACAAGAATGACTTTATATTGTTACTTTAGGCTACAGAGCTTCATTTTTTTAAATATTTTCGGTTGGTGGTGTGCCTTGTGATTTTTTTCAATGAAAAAAATTTACCTTGGCTCAAAAAAGGTTGAAAAACACTGACTTACGCGAATGACGCTTCCGCTCGTTGCTACAGCAACCTATCAGATCGGTGAAGAATGTGGCCCAGTCTGAACAGAACCATATCCGATTTGGACACTTGCTAAAGGCAGTGTGAACAGTCAGCCCTAAAAATCGGGTATGAGAAGGAATCAGATTTGAATCAGATTCGTCTGCAGTCTGAACGCAGCCTGAGAGCTAGCAAACTTGTTTACTGTTTACGAGCAGAAACAGCTTTTCATTGGCGCATGAAAATTCGATTCTAGTTCGCAGCTCTCTGCGCCCAGACCAATGGCATTGTTTTCTATTTTTTTAATCTTAGCATGATTGGACAATTCATCAATCAATCACGTCCATCAGCAAGCATTTGCACCACAGCTGTAACTCGTTCTAAGAGACAAGATGGCTAACGTTAATAGCGGAGACTCAATGATGCTTAAGGAAAACTCAATTATTTCACTTAAAAAAAACTCAATTTTTTCGTCGGTCGGCTGTGGAGAAGAAAAGGGTGAAGGAGTTGGGACCCGACTGTCCGGACTTAAACATTTCGCAGCAGGCTACTGATCGTGGGAGGACATACACAAGGAGCTTCACCTCAAATGTGTATGCCAAACGGAATTGGCTAGCTGGATGTGCAGTAGGTAATGCTTTTTTTTGTTTCCCCTGCGTGCTGTTTCAAAGTCCCGGGACAGAGATGTTATGGACTACAACGGGGATGAAGGACTTAAAACATTTTACCGAGAAAGCCAAGAAACACGAGTGCAGCCGCAGCCACCTTGATAATAGCTTGAAGCTACATTTTTTTGGAAGGCTTAGCATTGCTCTCTCTCTCTCTCTCTCTCTCACACACACACACACTCTCACTCTCTCACACTCTCTCTCTCACACACTCTCTCACTCTCTCTCTCTCTCACTCTCTCTCAAACACACATACAGAGAGAGAATGTTAACTTGTGTATAATTCCTATTTTTATTGATGTATTAGCACTTTTAAACTTGCTGGATTTTACAAGGCAAATAAATTAAGTTAAAACTTAGTTCCATGGCCCATTTGTCTTTGTAAGGAAATGTTCTATTTTGTCTTTATTATTTTGTATGTGAAAATCACAAAAAAATCTACTGGGGGAGGATGACCCCAGACCCCCCTACAGGGGTTTGATTTACAAACTTTGCGCCCCCCCAACATAAAATTCACCAGCCGCCACTGGTCAAAGAACCTCACAGGACCAAATCATCCCTACAGATCACTTCAAATCTCAAAGTCCAGACTTACTTCTGGTTCCTGGTTCCCTCTCTTATCCTCTCTCCTTTTTTTCTGTCTTTATCAGGTTGGCCTCAAGCAGATCGGTCCACCTTTATGAACCGGTTTCTGCTGAAGGTTTTTTTTGTATGAAAGGGTGTGTTTTTTTTTCCTGCCACGGTCGATTCCGTAAAGCATCTTGATGATGATGGGGTCTGTTACTGATGCTGGATAAATAAAACTGGACTGAACAGAATTTGCAATAAACCAACCATGAAGAGAGAAATACATAGATGATTTATTACCAGATCTGCTGCAGAATAGTTGATGTTGGATGATTCTTATTCAAATAGCACATCAACTTTAGGACCTCACTTTTTATGATATTTATATTATTCAAATAAACTTTCTAAAATGCTAATTGTAAAATAAAAAACAAATTACAAAAAAAAAAAAATCTGTTTAAAACTGAATTAAAATCTTAATTAAAACTCCACTAACGGACAGGAAAGTCTCTCTGATAAAATATGTTCTAAGTAGAGATTTGAGGGAGATCACAGAGTCAGCTGATAGCTCGCCACCATCAGTGATTACACTTAAAAAATATTTTAATTCAGCTCTTCTCTAGAACTGCAGAAAAAACACCTGCTAAAAAAACTAATTTTAATGTCATGACTTTACGAGTGCACACAGAACATTTCATTTCTATAATACTCTATAAAATCTGCTTTTATTTTTATTGCATTCTATGTTTTATTCTTATGTATTATGCATTGCTGTTTTTTTGTAAGGTGACCTTGAGGGCTCTGAAAGGCACCCACAGATAAAATGTGTTATTATTATTTAAATTTCGTTGCATTGCCTCAGCACAGTATTTAAATATATTTGCAGTAGAATGGCTGTGTATAAAAGTGGGTTCAGATACTGGTTCAGTTATTTTAGCAGCGTGCAGAAAAGTCCATCGCAGGGCCAGTGCAAGTGATGTGCAGCAGTAATGCAAATATAGTACTCTGTATTAGTAGTAGTGCAAATAGTCTGTAAATTGTCAGAAGTGACAGAACAATGGTTTTATCCAATAAAGGATTACAAACAAACCACTATAAAGTGTGACAGTAAAAAGTACCTTGGAAATAACAGTACTGCAAATACTGGTCATGTATAGAACAGTATTTGCAAAACACTAGGGATAATGCAGCTGTGTAAATAGTCTCTTTCCTCATGCAGTCCATCAATATACTCACCTGCTCCCACATGACCGTGTTGAATAAAGCTGGAGTCTTGACTCTTTGTGTTTCTAGTCGAGTTCCCAGCTAGAACAACCGTAATGAACGGGAAACAAAGTCTGTTGTTCTAATTACTTCTTGCTAGACTGCTGCTTAACAATAGCCTTTCCAGAGACAAATTGTTGGTAATTAAGTGGTGGATGCAGGGATATGAACGCATTTCACTGGTAATTATAAAGCTGCTAATTTAGAGCGTTGCTCTGTAAGGCCATTTAGATTACAGCGCTGCAATTAAATTGGCAAAAGACTGTAATTACTAACACCACTCAACAATACGCAGCCTTACACTCCAGCTAGTTCTCCTTTTTATCCGTCAGACCTGGGCCTGTTCTGCTGCTCGCTGTCATCAGATGTGGGAGATGTTTAAAGAACCAAAGCTGCATGTGTAGCATTGATTAGTGTTTTATTCAAATAGACAACGGAAGGACCGACGCCAGGTTCAAATTTAAGACTCATTAAGACTTCTGGATCTGTTTTTATCAAGTGGAGATCATCACCCTGCTTACTTTCTACCCTCCTGTTAAAAACTACTATTCATTGTACACAATTTATTGATACATAAATCCTCCGTGTGTGTGTGTTGGCTGCATGAATGACTTTTTCTCTGCAGCCGCTGAATCTGAAAACAACCTTCTAGTGTCAAGCTCTTCTTCTGCACAGTGAAGCTCAGGCCTCTTAGTGAGGAGCATTTTTAAAAGTGAAAGTGACACGTATTGCATATACAGTGGGGGGGAAATAATAATTTGACCTCATGCTGGTTTTATACAAAGAAATGAAGGGTCTGTCATATTTACGGTAGGTTTATTTTAACTGAGAGACAGAATATCATCCAGAAAAACCCCATTATATAAAGGTTAAAAATGGATTTGCATTTGAGCAAGTGATCCCCAAACAAAGCATGACTTAGTACTTGAAGAGTACAAAGGATGTCTCTCTAAATTTCTTTGAAAGAGGGCAAACCTACAAAATCAGTGTGGTTCAATTGAGTACATACTTTACACACTGTAAGATGCTGCCATCCAGTGGTTCCACTGCAGAACATCTCCATTTATCTTCTATCATCTCCACCTGCATCAACTCTTCGTTTTACTCACAAATAGAATTTTTCAAATTCTCGTTCTCAGGACTTTTAATAAAGAAAGAAAGAGAAATTTGCCTTTATTTGTCATTATATTATACAAGTATCATATAACGAGATTGCATGGTCAGACATGGAGGGTTGGTCCTGAGCTGCTGCACTTGCGTGCGCTGTCACTGTGGGCCAACCTGACCGGTGCCTAACACCTAGCATGTTTTTTGATGATGCTAGGTGATGATGGGAGGAAACCGGAGTGCCCGGAGAAAACCCACGCAGACACGGGGAGAACATGCAAACTCCACACAGCCTCCGCCCCGGTGATTCGAACCAGCAACGTTCTTGCTGTGAGGCACCAACGCTACCCACTGTGCCACCGTGCTGCCCTAAAACCATCAAAATACTTCTGTAAGCAGGACGTCCTATCTTAAACAAGGAGACATCAATCATTTCAGCCTGGTATCATCTGTATTGTCATGATTGTAGAAATCCATGCTGCATTTTTCGGTAACACTTTACTTGACTACGTGTTCATAAGACTGACATAACGCTGTCATAACCATGACATTACACCTGTCATAAACATCAATGAATACTTATGACAGCTGTCATTAAGTGTCATTCGGTAATTTATGTCACTTTTGATGTAAAGTTGACATTGTTTGAGATGTCCTTGTTATGACAACTTGACATAAACCAAGACAACAAAACCTGTCATAAACATGTCATTGCAGACCTAATTGCCAAACAAAAAAACCATTTAGCTTGATGTCTTAACGTGACATTAAACCGTCATATATGGATGGTTTTGACACTGGCTGTCACATGACCATTACAATTGCGTCATAAATGTTGTCCTTTTCATTAAGATGTCGTTAAGTGTAACTACTCTGCCAAATGAGTTTATAACTGTCACATTTCCCTCCTACAGTGATTTAATAATTTTAACTTTTCATTATGGTGTCATTAAGGGTCATTACCTAGTCAAATCAGTTTATAACAGTGTCATGACTGTTTTCTCTGGATTCCAGTAAAGTGGAAAGACTTTGACTTTCCATTAAGATGTCATTATGTATAATTACATGACCAAATCAGTTTATAACTGTGTCATGACTGTTTTCTAACAAATATGTTTTGTTTACTTGGTTCTACATAGAGTGTGTGTTTTATTGTTTGTTATACAGATATATCCTCTATAAATCTTTTATTGATAAAAGCACAATTTTTGAGAAACTATTCATGTTGAATTAACAATATTAACTAAATTAACAATAAAACACACAGTCTATGTAGAACCAAGTAAACAAAACATATTTGTTAGTATTTCATCACTGTTTACAAGTGTTGTTCAAAATTGAATTTGAACTGAATGCGCGCGTAACGTAACGTTCACGTTTACGTTACGTGACTATGTAGAGAGATCCCTCCGCGACAGACGGACACAGGAGCGCAACGCAGGAATCTGGAGTCTGGATCTCAAGGTTTACTATTTTGAGGTAAGCTAAAACGAAATACGGATTTTAATTTGAAGAGGACGTTATAACCAGTACGTCTTTTTGTTTACAGTCTATGGACTTTGCGGTTTAGGTAAAGTTAGCGTTCAGCAACTAATGCTGAACGCTAACGCTAAAGTTAGCTTAAACTGGCTGCTAACTCTGTAGCCTTTAAGTACTTAACAACTGCAGCCAACAGACTATTACGTTAGTAGTATTTCCTCCCGTTTTCTTGTCGCTAATTCTAGACAACTGTGATGTTAGGTTTGACTATTGTATCTTAACTAATGCAACTTTAGCAGCTATGACATGGTGCTGTGTTCTTTGCTTACACCTGCTGCTAGATGGATACCCGTTTCAGCAAACGTACAAGAGGTGGAGGAGGACCTTGCACAAGAATTTGAAGAGGTCCCTGTTCAGCCAAAGAAAAGAAAGCCAATCAAATATTCCCCGAAGAAGAAAAGTAAGTCTATTTTTTTTCCTCCTTTCGCCAGTAGGCTTGGAAATTTACTTTTTATTTATACTAATATATATAGTAGTTGGCTGGTTGAGGCACGTATTTCCATTTTTGCCTGTCTTCTCAATAAATAATACGCACAAAAATACTGGGAATTTTGTTGGTGTACTCAATATAATGCACTCCAGTACACCACCACCATTCACTGACCTCAGTAATCCACTTGAAATACTTCCTTTGTTTCAGTGTCTCCAACAAGGACATTGGAGTTGGCCAAACTGAAGGAACAAACCAACCAACAGGGACATTGGAGTTGGCCAAACTGAAGGAACAAACCAAGATGGATCGACAGAAGACTGAACACCTTGAGGAGCGCGTTAATTACCTGGAGGAGGCCAACAGGGACCTGAAAGCTGACAAGGACTGGATAAAAAAAAAAATGCTTTGGATAACATCACAATAAAATGTTTTGTGTTGAAATACATTACGGAAACACTATCTCTTGACTTGTCTGTTGCTTTTGTTAAGGTATTCATATCATCTGACAGTGTAATTACACTTAATGACATTTTAACGAAACATTCAAATCTTTCCACTTTACTTGAATTCAGAGAAAATGGTCATGACACTGTTATAAACTGGTTTGACTATGTAATTATACATAATGACATCTTAATGGAAAGTCAAAATCTTTCCACTTTACTTGAATTCAGAGAAAACAGTAATGGCACAGTTATAAACTGCTTTGACTATGTAATTACACTTAATGACATTTTAATGGAAAGTCAAAATCATTCCACTTTACTTGAATTCAGAGAAAACAGTCATGACACAGTTATAAACTGATTTGGTCATGTAATTATACATAATGACATCTTAATGGAAAGTCAAAGTCTTTCCACTTTACTGGAATCCAGAGAAAACAGTCATGACACTGTTATAAACTGATTTGACTAGGTAATGACCCTTAATGACACCATAATGAAAAGTTAAAATTATTAAATCACTGTAGGAGGGAAATGTGACAGTTATAAACTCATTTGGCAGAGTAGTTACACTTAACGACATCTTAATGAAAAGGACAACATTTATGACGCAATTGTAATGGTCATGTGACAGCCAGTGTCAAAACCATCCATATATGACGGTTTAATGTCACGTTAAGACATCAAGCTAAATGGTTTTTTTGTTTGGCAATTAGGTCTGCAATGACATGTTTATGACAGGTTTTGTTGTCTTGGTTTATGTCAAGTTGTCATAACAAGGACATCTCAAACAATGTCAACTTTACATCAAAAGTGACATAAATTACCGAATGACACTTAATGACAGCTGTCATAAGTATTCATTGATGTTTATGACAGGTGTAATGTCATGGTTATGACAGCGTTATGTCAGTCTTATGAACACATATTCAAGTAAAGTGTTACCCATTTTTCTCTTAGTATTGAAATCACTGTTCTTTTTACTTTATTTTTAGAACCTGAGTTTGCCAGAAGATGGAAGATGTTTGGGATTACAGCAAACTAACTCATTACATATTCGACTGATACATTTTTTTCCCTGTTCTAACGTAGTACAAGACAACAAGATAAAAACATGAGTCACTGAAACCTGTAATTCTGGCTTATCAAATACTTTCGATTTTTATGAGCAGAATAAACACCTGACACAGACAGACTCAGCTCAGTCTCCTGCTGCTTGATGTCAGGTATGTTTTAGTAGAACTTCATATCCTCAAACCTTTTTACTTAGTATTGTGTTTACTTAAATTAAGTTGGCATATGCTTCACACTTAAAACTAAGAGCGCTTGATGTGTCGTGTTTTAAATTGATTTATTGTCTGCAACTAATCTGAAATAAATCCAAAATGTTCAGTTCTTTGAAAATGAGTGATTATGTGCAACTAAAGAGATTATTTCTGTTTTTCTTCAGGTGAACAGTAAAGTATTTCTGTGTGTCTACAATGAACACAGAAGAGCTGTCAGGTGGACTCCTTAACTGGTAAGAGGACAGTGTTATTATAGTGTTTATTTAGCTTTTTCACACATGCACTGCAGCCAGAACGTTTCTAGACATGACCTAGAGGAACTGTATGTGAGAATGATCCATAAGTGAACATTGTTTTAAAAATTTAAATGTCCTTTCTTTGGAATTTGAATTTTGGTCTGTGTCATAATGGCTCAGATCCTTCCACCTGAACAATATTTCCTGCTTCTAACATCAGCTCGAGGACAAAATGGTCACTTGCTGTGTGATATATCCCACCCACTAACAGAGTCGTGATATACAGATAACTTACTTTATATTGCCAAAAGTATTCACTCACCCATCCAAATAATTGAATTCAGATGTTCCAATCACTTCCATGGCCACAGATGTATAAAACCAAGCACCTAGGCATGCAGACTGTTTCTACAAACATTTGTGAAAGAATGTGTCGCTCTCAGGAGCTCAGTCAATTCCAGCCATACATCACCAAGTGCAATGCAAAGCGTCAGATGCAGTGGTGTAAAGGACGCCACCACTGGACTCTAGAGCAGTGGAGACGAGTTCTCTGGAGTGATGAATCACGCTTCTCCATCTGGCAATCTGATGGATGAATCTGGGTTTGGTGGTTGCCAGGAGAACGGTACTTGTCTGACTGTATTGTACCATGGTGAAGTTTGGTGGAGGGGGGGTTATGGTGTGGGGTTGTTTTTCAGGAGTTGGGCTTGGCCCCTTAGTTCCAGTGAAAGGAACTCTGAATGCTTCAGCATACCAAGAGATTCTGGATGATTCCATGCTCCCAACTTTGTGGGAACAGTTCAGGGATGGCCCCTCCCTGTTCCAACATGACTGAGCACCAGAGCACAAAGCAAGGTCCATAAAGACATGGATGAGAGAGTTTGGGGTGGAAGAACTTGACTGGCCTGCACAGAGTCCTGACCTCAACCCGACAGAAGACTGTGAGCCAGGCCTTCTCATCCAACATCAGTGTCTGACCTCACAAATGTGCTTCTGGATGAATGGTCAATAATTCCCATAAACACACTCTTGAACCTTGTGGAAAGCCTTCCCAGAAGAGTTGAAGCTGTTATAGCTGCTGAGGGCGGGCCAACGTCATATTAAACCCTGTGGATTAAGAATGGGACGTCACTGAAGTTCATATGCATGTAAAGGCAGATGAGCCAATACTTTCGGTAGTATAGTGTAAGGTCTTCAAGTCACCTGTGGTGATAATCATAATAAGGTCATAATGTTCTGGCTGATGGGTGAAAGAAGTTCCCTGTTTTTACTCTCTGCTTCCTCATATACCCTACAATCAAAACCATTCATAGCGGTGGGTTTGTTATAGTGTCAGCTCAAAGGTCGTCTTTAGGTTTAACTTCAAGCACCGTTTGATGTGATGTAAAATTCATATTTAAATCAATGAATTCTTGTGACAATGCAAGATAATTTCACCATTATACAACCTTTCCATGACCAGTCTCTATTTGGTACAGGGCACAGATCTGTCCTCCATTATCCTTCTCCTCTGACGTATTTAAGAAGATGTGTTAAAAATAGCATACTGATAGTTAATAAAAATTTACGGTTGGAGAAAAAAACTTTACAGTGACTTGTCTGTTCTTGTACAAACCTGGGGGGCAAGGAGAAACAAATTTTTAAAATGCTTTTGCTTTCCATTTCATACACACCAGATATAAATGCCAGCACCAACAGAGACAGCCTCAGAGTCTCCTGCTACCTGATGTCAGGTAAGTTTCAGTGGAACTTATTATCTTATGATTTATATCAAGAAGAGTATTCTTTACTGTCATTAGGATTTCGCAGTTGGAAATATGACCTCTTCTTTGTACTCATTTACTCCTCACAGTCTCTAAAACCACTTTACTTTTTTGTACTTGTGTGTTATCTGTTTTTAGCACAATACTTCAAACTGTAATTGGACACAACTGTATTCACTCAGTGATATCAAGTGTGTACAGTTAATTAATTTCCTTAGATGGTTTGTAACTAAGATCAACAATTTGTTTTATGATTCAGTGACACACTAAGAGATGATATATTTTTTCTTTTAGGTGTTAAAGCACAGACAAGTTAAGAGAAAAGTCCAGTGATGACTACAGTGGAGTTATAGAGAAGGTGATTCTTACACACTCACCAGAACACAGACACACAGAACCAGACAAACCTGCTCTAAAAGTACAGAGATTTTGTGGTTTGTGGCCAAATACTTTTGGAAGGATTCCTGACAGCTTTAAGGAAGTATACATAGAAGCAGATGGGTGTGTAGACCTGCTGGGGAGGATTCTGGTGAATACAGAAACATAAATCTACGTATCTTTATTAGTGACATTATTCTCACTGGTTGTAAGATTGCACAGAATACATTTCTGTAAGTGTCCAGTCAGACAAGTTAAAACGTCTGCTGTGAAAAAGGTCCATTAGGCAAGTTAAGGTAAAAGTTATGCCATGTCTAATGTGAACAGAAGGACAACAACATGCAGGTACATTTAGAACACCTATATACACCAACAAACAAACATCAGATTTTATTCTATTCCACATTAATCTATACTCCACAATCCATAATATCTTATTGAAACGACTGTAAAGGACATACTGCAAAGTTTGCATTCATTAACCTTAACCCTAACCGTAGGGATAGTAGAAAATAAACTATAATGCACTCTGCCACAGTTATCGTCTGAAGCACTGTGCTTTTTTATTCACATGCATATACTGCATACATACATACTGATCAGATGTTTTATATGTAGTTTCATGTCACTGATTGAATGTCACTTTACGTGGAGATACCATTTTTGTCCCATGTAACTGATTTGAGTTTTTGCCTGAGTAAGTAATTTAAGCAGTTTAACTGTACATAACTATTTTCAGTTGCTGACAACAATACTGTATTTTGATACTGTGTTTTGATTAGGTTGTCTGAAATAGTTGTGCAATAAATCATCAAGAATGCAACACATGTGATTATTTAAAACAGTTTTCTGTTTACTGAGACATTTATAATTATTGTTGTCTCTCAGTTTTAAAGAACAGAGGATTTAAGGAAAAAAACAGTTCACATCAACAATGGACACAGAAGAACAAGCTCCTCAAGGTATAAATTCATTTTATTAATAAAATATTAGGAACATGCTATTACTATGGCAGAATATTTTTCAAGTTTTATCAGTGGAATCAAATTGGACTTGGTTGATGTACAATACAATGACGGACGGATGGGTGACAGTCTGAGATCTCCCCACGCATACGTGGAGAGAACCCAATCAAACAATTAACGCAGAAATATTATATTAATATTATACCTGTGTGCTTGTTTATTCAGGAAAATAAGCCAATATTACATATCAGAGAGTTAATCTACAGGCCAAATTATAGTCCATCTGTCCAGAAGTATTTCCAGTCAATGCAATGGGAATTTGCTATCATTCAGGGCCCCATTTTGTTTTTTAGAAAATCAGAGTTTTTTCATAGTCTGGTCTTCACAACACATATTTGTGGTGTAATGTAAAGTGTAAAGGTTACAAAACAACTACTATTAAGGCTGTTACATACTCAGCGAGAAGTGAGAAATTTGATCTCACTGCTGGGACTGCAAGAACAAGAAAAAAGTTTGTTTTGGCCAAGTAATTTGTATTTTCCGAGAAACTCAAGTGCCGAACTCTGGGGAAGTCCTCATAAGCACCTCCCACTGCAGCATGCGCCACCCACGCTAAGCATTGTGGGAGATAAGGGAGATGGACAATGAGAGGAACTTTTCTTCTTATTTTTGGATGTGGGCCAGTCTTTTTGACTGTCGGATCTTGCTGTTCATTCAGCATGCACCCACGCACAGTATGATATTTACCCAGGAGAGACTAGTGGCCACACTGTGAATATTAGCATCTGGGAGCTCACAGAGTGGGTGCTAGCATTTCTGCTTTTTGCATTAACCATGCCAACTTCTTATTTCTGGCCAGTCCCAGACTTGTAACCAGACACTACATGAAAAAAAAGTTCTGCCTGGTTGATGTGTCGAGAACAAGCTGCAAGAACTCCCGAACGAGGGCTGCAAAAACAAAATTACGTCAGTTTGTTCTCACAGCCCAAGGAGCGAGAACAAACTTCTTGCTTCTTGCAGAGTAACAGCCTTAACAAGTTTTACCCTCCAAGCTGCTGTAGACCACTGATCAGCAGTTACCAGAAACATTTAGTTACAAGGAAGTCACAGCAGATACTGATTTTGCAACACACAGGTATGAACAAAGGATTATTTTTCTTCCATAAATATATGCACACATATAAAATTTCAGTGTCATATATTTGTTATGTTCATCTACTTTTCGGACTCTGATGTTTTTAGTCATTTTTAAGCCGAAATGTAGAAAATTCTGATACATGCATAAACTTTAAAGTGTCACTGTATGTGCATACAGACGGTACAAAAGAATCATCTACATGTTATAGTGACAGCATGAGACTGAGTTACAACGTGAGAGTTGTTACTCACTAAGAAGGAGTTATATCAAATACATTTGTAAATCAAACATATTCAGACACAATACAATACGGATACCTAAGTTTAACTTCTAAAAGTGACATTCTCTTTTTCTTTGACAGCCCTGTTGAACTTTCTCTCCAAACTTGGACTGGAGAAATATTATCCGAACAGACTTTCACTTCAGTCTCTCTTGGAGATCAACACTAACAGCTTATATGAAAAACCTGTTTCATCACTAGAGGACATACCATGGTGCTTTCTCAGAAAACTTTTTAAAATCAGTGCCAACTGCAGGAGCTGTACACAACTATCAAGCAAGCAAAAGAAAAACAATGATATCTTTGACCTGGACTTTTGCGCTTCAGATGACTCTGACAATAAGGTTAACCCACTTGACCTCATAGTGGCTCTCTTCCTTTGTGCTGACAGCTTCTTGCAACAAGAAATGACTCTCAAAATGTCCATGTGCCAGTTTTCTGTCCCACTGCTGTTGCCTCATGGCAATAAGAGTCAGTGTAGCCTGATGCTTTGGGCTCTGAGAGACATCGTCAAAGAGTGGCGTCCACATGATTTGTCTGAATCAAGAGGTTTTGTTGAAGACAACATTGTCCAAGCAGATATACCGTTCTATTCCTTTGTGAGGCTGAAAAACTGCAGTTTATTAAAGTCTCAGTTTATGAACCATGTTCTCAGTTGTGGCCAACAGAATCACAATATCTTCATACACAGAGATATGGAAGGGGGAGGAGTTAAAAGAAAAGTAGCCAATGGACTAGTGGAGGTCTGCTGGTATCTTCCCAGAGGGAGAGAAAATCTAGACATATTTCCAGAGTCTGTTGCTTTTGCAAATATGAGAGGACACATTCATGAGTCACTTGAACAGTTCGGTTTTCTTCTTCAAGTGTCAACTGCCACCTTTGTGTTCCTGGACAAAGTTGAAGAAAATGAGTTGGAGGTTCTGACTTCTTTTACAGATGTGAAATCAAAACTCTTCTTGGTAGTTAATCAAAAGGAGGGGAGTGTTAGAGAGGACATGATGTCTGTCAAGAAAACGCTGGAGAAATTACAGTTACCAAATAACAGTTTAATAGTCAAAACAATAGATGATAATGGAGCAGAGTTTTCAACAAAACTTTGTGAAGCCATCAAGACATGTCTCTCACATGTCAAAGCTAAAACCAGCATTGTAAATATGCTTGACAAAGCTGTTGAACTTGGTCTGTCTGTGG
The DNA here is from genome assembly GCF_963514085.1 of Chelon labrosus. Classification (NCBI taxonomy): domain Eukaryota; kingdom Metazoa; phylum Chordata; class Actinopteri; order Mugiliformes; family Mugilidae; genus Chelon; species Chelon labrosus. Next base: position 1,949,380 of record NC_140339.1, on the reverse strand, counting down.
ATGAAAGCAAAACTGAGCAACAAAACAAAGCAGCCAAAGAGATCATGGATGGCATTGGGGTCAGAACGATTCCACAATACAAGAATCAACAACTTGCTCTGCAAGGGGATAAATGGAAAACTTTATCAAAACTAGAAAAGGAGGAGTGTAGACTGATTAAATCTGGTGACTCAAGACTGGAAGAGTATAAATCTCAGCTACAAGAAGAAAAACAAAAAATCAGGAAGGAGCAAAGAAAATACAAACTATCCAAAGGAATGGAGACTTTTATTGATAACATATCAACAAATGACAAAGAAAAAAGAGACTTTTTCCTGAAGTGGATGAAACTAAAACTTGATACTCATTCAAGAAAAAAACTGTCTGTACTGCGAAATGAATTCAAAGAACAATGCAAGAAGAAAGATGTGCAACAAATAGCAGAGTTGGATCAAACTTTGATGGAGAGTTCTTTAGGTGTAGAGCACTACATGAGAGAGATGGGACTGATCTATGAGTTGGCGCACGAACCTCATTATGAAAGATATAATCTCCCTCCTCTGGCTGCTGAACTGCTGTTGGATGGATATCCTTTAGAGCTCTTGGATGGAGATGCTTCCAACATCCCAGAGAGATGGGTGACAGATGTGCTGATGGAGCTTCACAAGAAGGTTGGAGAGAAGAGCAGACTGTTGGTACTGACTGTATTAGGAGTTCAAAGTTCAGGGAAGTCAACACTCCTCAACACCATGTTTGGTGTACAGTTTCCTGTCAGCAGTGGCAGATGTACCAGAGGAGCTTATATGCTGTTCCTCAAAGTTGGAGAGGATTTGAAAAGTCACTTAAATTCTGACTTCATAGTTCTCATTGACACAGAGGGTCTAAAATCTCCTGATCTGGCACAACTACAGGACAGTTATGAGCATGACAACCAGCTGGCAACCTTTGTAATCGGCCTCAGTGATGTCAGCATCATCAACATTGCAATGGAGAACTCAACTGAAATGAAAGATGTCCTGCAAATCACAGCCCATGCATTCTTGAGAATGAAGGAGGTTGGCAAAAAACCCATTTGTCATTTTGTACATCAGAATGTTGCAGGAGTTTCAGCTGATTCCAAGTGTCTGACAGAAAGAAAACATCTGTTGGATCAACTCAGTGAAATGACACAAATTGCAGCTGAAATGGAAAAACAACCTTCTATTAAAGCCTTCACTGATGTACTGGACTATGACATAGATAAAAACAACTGGTACATCCCAGGACTCTGGCATGGAACACCTCCAATGGCTCCAGTGAACACGGGTTACAGTGAAGCTGTAGCCGATTTCAAGAAACATCTTCTGGAGACAATGACAGGAGACAGAAGATCTGAGCCCTCACAGATCCCTGAGTTTCTAGAATGGATGAGAAGTCTCTGGAAAGCAGTCAAATATGAGAACTTCATCTTCAGTTTCAGAAACACTCTTGTGGCTCAAGCCTATGACAACCTATGCAAAGAGTTCAATGATTGGGAATGGGAGTTCAGGAAAGAGATTCTCTCCTGGCAGACAGAAGCAGAGTTAGAAATCTCAAATGCTCACAATGAATCTGGGGTGGACACTTGGAAAGAACTCGTAGAATCAAAGAAATCTGAAGTGTCCCAAAAAATAATAAATGAACAAGAAATACTGAAGAAGAAACTCAGTGACTACTACAAAAGGAAAGACAGACGTGTAAATCTGATAGACAAATACAAGGCTGACTTCTTCAACAACATTAAAGGCCTTGCAAAAGAAATTCAACAGTCTGTGAATACTAAACTGGATTGCATCCTTGAGCTAAAAATAAGTACAAAAAAGGCTCAGGACATACAGAGGACATACAGAGGTGTGATAGAAGAACAGGTCATGAAGCTTGTGAGTGTCTGCAAAGACTCCAAACTGTCTGATGAACAGCTGACACAAGAGTTTGAAAAGATGTGGAATGAGGCAACTGCAGATATTTCTGGCCTGGAAGAACGAGATATTGTGGAGGATGTTCTGTCCAAGCTGAGAAAAAGTTTCTCAAACCGGAAAGTCAATGAGGAATTAGGCAATGTTGACTTAAAGGAATTTGGGTGTGGTCCATTCAAAACCAAAACTGACCATTTTGAGTCTTGGTGGAAAAAACGTTTTATGGGAAAAGATTTGCAAAGATTTGCAGACAGTGTCACTGAGTCGTGCAGACAATTTGTACTTGATAAAGTAAAGACAAATGAAGATTATCATGACTCGTTCACAAGGGAACTTCTGGAGAAAATTGATCTATCTCTTAAACAATGTCATGGCCATCATAAAACAAATATGAAGTTTGAGATTGATCTGAAACTTCATATTTGTGTCTTTGCCTCTAGAGAGTTCCTGAAAATGCACAAACACTTCTTGTCAGGTATAAATCCTAAAACTCAGCTGGAGAAATACAAGAATCAGTACCAGTCAGACTTTCTGGATTTATACAGAGAGAGATCAAAGCCAGAAAAAAGCAAATAATTTTGTCAAACTTTGTCTCAAACCTGCTGTGGAAGACTACATCAACAGATCTCTGGGAATAGACATTGTGGAGGAAATTTTGACGAGCTTCCATTCAGCAGAGTACAGCTCCCGCTCTTATTTCCAGTACAACATTCAGAGAGAGTTGCTGCAGAAGGAAGACTTTCAGAGCTTTGTCAAATACATTTCTAAATATGAAATATTTGTCAAAGACTGGATATTTCAGCACATTAAGCAAAAAATGTCTGAGGAGAAGACTCAAAAAAAAAAATCTTGAGGTCATAGTTCAAAAAATAGAAGCAGCAACAGAACAGGCCTCAAAAGGAGTGGATGGTGTTCTGCTGCCAGATAACACAGAAAGCATCACCAAGTTCATCAGTAACATGAGAAAATATCTGATTAAAGACATCTCAATCTCAGTGGAGGCTGAACAAACATCACTGTTTCAAATCCAAAGCACATGTCATCCATTTATCCACAGTCTCAAGATCTCAATAGAAGAGATGAAAGCTCAGCTTCAGGAGGAATTCTCCAAATCTGAAAACATCACTGAGACTCTGAACAAACTTCCAATCAAACCACAGGATGAGCTTTTCAAGAGAGTGTTTGGTTGTGGAAAACAATGTCCATTTTGTAAAGTTCCCTGTGAGGCTGGAGGCAAAGAATACCAGCTACATCATGCAGCTGTGCATCGGCCAAAAGGTCTTGGTAGATACAGCAATACAGACTCTCAGAAGCTGGTAGAAACACTGTGTACAACTGATGTGTACAGTGATAGTAAATTCAAAAACCCAGACACTAAATGGGAGTGGCGCCTTTATAGAGAGTACACCACATACTATCCAGACTGGAACATTCCTCCAGACCCCACAATACAGTCATCTGACTACTGGAAGTACATCCTGGTAAAGTACAATGACAGATTTGCTCAATAATATAAGGCCAAGCCAGCTGATGTTCCAGAGGCCTGGAAGACAATCACAAAGAAACAAACTCTGAAAGGTTTAAACGATGCCTTCAACATAAAGTGAATAATGTTCAAACCTGACAAACATCTACAAACTAAACAATGTTTAAAGAGGAGCTACCATTTTTTTACAACCCAGAGCTTATTTCTGGCATATAATGCGTTTGCTCAGATATTTAGCTGCAGTGGCGTGCCGCGTATATCTATATAGTGGGGGTGACTGGAGTACTGAAAGGCAGCCTCTGAGTCCGGAGTTACCTGTTATCTGTTCGCGGATGTGCAACGGTTTGTTGTTCTTTGGCCAACTGTTCCTCTCTCTGCCTCCACATCCTCCTTTCAACGAGCTCCTCATCTGTATACTCTGGCTCAAAATGGTAAGGACATCGATCATAAACAAAGTCATCGTCCACAACCTCAGAATCGGAAAAATATCCAGCCATGTTGCAAAAAACTAGCAGTAGCAAATTACAGGTAAACAAGCCGCGCTCAGAGATGACACCATCCAGGTCAGAGGTTAGTAGGTCCATCTATAGACCCCGGATGATGAAAACAGGTAACTCTGGACTCAATGGGGAATAGCACTAGTGTATCATAACAACATATTGGTGAAATGAACGAGTTTCACAGAAGATAATGTGTTATTTAGAGGCTGCGTTTCGGTGCCCTAGTCACTCCCACTATATGGATATATACGGATCGTCCAAAGGACTACAAATTACACAAAAGTTATATCTGCGAGTAAACGGTGAGTTCCCCTTTAAGATGAGTCACAAGAAGAAGCAGTACTGTTTCTTCCCTGAATGAATACTTTAAGTCTTGAGACTAGTTCAGTAAAACAACAAAAAACAAACAAACAAAAAACTATGAATGAAACCATTGGTTCTACAAAATACAAAATTTTGTTTATTTTTAAGTTAATCTTGACATTTTCTACAAAAACAATGATCATACTGTACTAATCATGTAAAGAAATATGGAACATTGAAGTAGCTCTGTTTTCTTTTTAGTTATTAATACTTTGTTTTATTGTTTTTTATTTTTTTTTATTTTCATACGGCTGGATAACAAGTGACATGATGAACATGGTGAGAATTTACTGCAGACACCATGTGAAAAAGAAATGTTTTATAGGTTCATGTTCATTTACATAGTAGTCTGTCTAAGGGTTACTCACAAATTGATGTTTTATTCTTTTTTAATATCTGAAGTTGATCAATGTGAAGCAAAAACTAATAATAATGACTTTGGGCTCAGACTTCTTGTTTTTTTTAAAAAAGAGACTTAAAGAGGTCATAGAGAAGTGGAGATACTTTTAAATACTTTCTATATTTTTTCTTAGTTTTATTCATAATACGTTTATGAAACTATGCATGTGGGACAATGACCATTTGAAATATGTAATATGTTTTTTACAGTTGTGACTATATTTTTCTTTTGCTAAATGTTATATTTAAACGTCAAGACATAACTGCTTTTCTTGGAAAAATGGATCCTTAACATGATGATATTATGATTTTCATTGTTAGACAGATGTTGGTGTGTTGTAGAAGCAGCAAAGAAGCTGGAAATATTTTTCTTTTTTTGTCCTCTGTATAGTTGTTTTTATTTTCTTGTGATTAGTAGATAAAAAATACTAAATATACTACTATACATAATGACTAGTGAATAATGTAATAATCATGATGATGAGCACAGGCCATGTGAGACAGACGTTTTCCAATATATCTCTGTTTATATTTTATGATTTTATTTGTAACATGTAACGAATTCTCACATTGTGATGAAAGTGATGAAAAAGAAATGAAGATGTTGGTGGTCAGACTTGTTCGTGTTTTAATATGAGACAACAACAGGTGATGCTGAGGCATAATGAGTATTTTAGACAATGCATGCCATTTATTTTCTGTGTGACTTTTTTGGGGGGGTTCAAGTTTACATACAGCACAGTAATGTGAGCAATGACTAGTAATGATGAGATATGTTCAAACATTGCCTGAAAAGTTCTTCTAATAAATAGAATGTCATAGAAATCAACACTTGAGTGGCTGTAGTCATTGTTTTCTCTCAGTGTCTCTAATGAAGATGGATGAACCAGGTCCAGGTGATAATGGAGCAGATAACAGCTGATTTCTGTCAGTGCATCAGGACAGATGTAGAGTAGATTTAGCTATTACAGTACAAGCTAAACATGGAGCTGCAGCAGACAGACTACTACTTGATGTGTTCAACAACAGAAATTATCCTCTAGTTGTGACTATGCATTATTAAAATAAAAGAGGTTGCACTACAATTACATAGTTCCAGGTACTGTAGCTACAGTAACATTATTAGGCAGCTTTGCTTTATTTCAACTTAGCTAGCCTCTAGCTAGTACGAATGAAAAGTCAAATAGTATTTTTAATGTTAGAAAAGACGACATACCTCAACACAGGGAACTCTTTTCTGTCTCCTCTTTTCTCCAACTTATGAAAGTTGCACCTGAGGGCATGGATGGTCTTTTCAAGACTAGGAACCACTACCTGACATGTGCACAGATAACTCGCCCCACCCCCTCTTCCACAGTGCACAGTCCAGGACAGGTTCAGCATCAGGTCAGTCAGATAATGAGAAACAACAGGGGGCGGGGTGACATGTTGTTGCTTGTTATTTTGTTTGTTTTTTTCTGTATTTGTGTATTTTTTTTGTTCAGTTTTTCATTTCAAGACAAGAGCATGAGGAAACTACTTGCAGCAGCGCCTCCTCCAGCAGGTGGCGCCCTGGGCGACCGTCTATATCTCCTATGCCTATGTCTGACTGAGACATTTGGTGAAGACCAGAAAATGACCAAAAACTAAAAGTGATAAGGAAATAATGAATATTACAACACAAGCATGACGTCACAGGAGACCTGATGATGCTCTGTGGCTGCTGGATAAATATCCTGCAAACCATCTGTCATATGATTATTAGAGCAGTAAAAACTCACACACACTGTGTTAGGAAATAGAAAAGAACTGATCTCAGTTTGTGGGTAATCTACAGAACCAACCCTCATAGCTTTAATACAACTCTTTGTCTTTGGTTTACCCACAGAATGATTTATGTAGAATTAATAAAATTAATCTCAAAAGCTGGACCAATGACACCACAACTATCTGCATGGGCATATTTCATGAAAGGTTATCAAGATAAAACATTGCACTTAAATTTCCTGAAACTTTAGATCCATGAAACTGAACACCAGCAAATGTTCTTTTAATCTGGTATGAAAGTTTAAAACCTGCTCTGAACCATTCTTTCTTTCTGCCGGGTCACATCATCCTGCTGAAAGAGGCCACTGCCTTCAGAGAATATTGTTTCTATTAAAGGGTGTACATGGTCTGCAACAATGCTTATATAGGCGGTACATGTCAGAGTGACTGCAGTACTGACCACTGCAGACCAGGAACAAGAGCTGCAGTTATGGAGATGCTTTGTTTCAGTCATCTAGATATCAGTAAGTTTGGTCTTCATCAAACTTGATCAATCGTTCCTCTTTTCTTGCTTCTAACATCAACTCTTATATATCGCTGCCTTCACAGACTCCTTCCCCTCTCTGTCTGTGAGTCTCTAACTGATGTCTGTCCAGTTTCAGAAATGTTTGACTGTTTTCTCTTTTAAAGACATTAGTAATATACTTGTGTTACAGTGTGATTGTGCTATTATAAAATACTGTGTGTAATAGAGATATGATTTTGCAAGATTGATAGAAATACAACAATATATTTACAAAATACAGAAACTGGGGGAAAGATTTTTGGGAAATGCTTGTGCAACTAGAGACTGTTCTAACAATAGTTGTCCAAATTGCTCGTGAAGCTCTGAACGGGATTTGGGAGGTGGAAAGATTTTTTTATTTAAAAACAAGACCAAATTAAAATTAAGATTAAAATGTTTTTTAAAAAAAAAAAAAAAAAAAAAAATGCACGAATGCACAAAACACTTTAAAATATTTAAGAATGTTGTATATTGTATTGTGTGTACTGTTTTAGTGTCTATTGATTGTGATTGTGTTTATGTTTAGCTACTTTAATAATCTTTTAAATTGGCCCTTGGGGACAAATAAAGTGATTTGAACTGAACTAAACTGACCTCCAGCTGATGAACACAGGTGCAGGTGATTCAGCTGAGTATATTAAGACAGAAGATGCCTCCACTCAGTGACCAGTGGGTCCTCAGTGCTGCAGCCATGATCTCAGTTGATTCTGTTCATTTCTATGTTAGACTGAGCACATTTCTTATTTTTCTGTGATCTTTTTGGTGGTAATATAAATCTGCCTATTTTAAACCCACCTACTCTCCTCCTGTCTCTGCCTGGTCCACCATCAACATGTTACCGTGCCAACATTATTAACATGTAACAATCTGGGAGCCTGAGGTGGTCATAATAAAGACCACCTACTAACCCTTGTTGAGTAGCTGGTATTTAATGTGACCCATGACTCATTGTGTGTTTAGAGCTGCAGGACTGATGTGAACAAATCAATTATTGAGACTGTCTTGGTTTGTTACTCCAGGATGAACAACTGTGGAGTGGAGAGGCTAACACCTCTCATCAGGAAGTGGGAGTGTGTTTACGGTTTATTTCTTTATTTATTTCTGTTAGAACTTGTTGCTGCACATAGATGACTGAAAGAACAGTCAATTTACACTGATCAGCCACAATATTATGACCGCTGACAGGAGAAGTGAATAACATTGACCATCTTGTGACAATTCAGTTTTGTCCTAATTCAGTTCTGAATCTGAACTTGGATCCAGTGGGTGGAACTGATTAATGTTTGCCAACGACTACCCTCTGCTCCAAGTGTGCTCACTACCTTGTGTGTAGTTACAACAACCTTTACTCAGTGCTCACCTGGTCAGAATAGAATATGTTCACAACTCCCTGATTAACACCACTGCTGGTTTGTCTTCTTTGAGACATCTCCTGGCTACTGAGCCCACTGTTCTCTTCTCAACAGAGTGAGAATGATGTTCCTTAAATTTGAAGGATTACAACAGAATGTCTTTATAGTCATTGTAACATGTACAAAGGTGCAAAGATTAAAGATAATAAAATGCAATAAAATTTATCTTTATGACCCCCTGGATTAAATGTTAACTTGTTTTGTATGCAGTATACGCACCATAGCTGACACAGACAGACTCAGACTCAGCTCAGTCTTCTGCTGCTTCATGTCAGGTATGTTTTAGTGGAACTTCATATCCTGAAACCTTTTTGTGTACTAAAGTTGGCATATGCTTTACACTTAAAACTAAGCATGCTAGATGTGTCATGTTTATAGTTTTATTTACCTGATTAATTGTCTGCAACTAATCTGAAATAAACTCAATGTTCAGTTCTTTGAAGATGAGAGTGATTATGTGCAACTAAAGAGATTATTTCTGTTTTTCTTCAGGTGAACAGTAAAGTGTTTCTGTGTGTCTACAATGAACACAGAAGAGCTGTCAGGTGGACTCCTTAACCGGTAAGAGGACTGTGTTATTATAGTGTTTATTTAGCTTTTTAACACATGCACTGCAGCCAGAACGTTTCTAGAAATTACCTAGAGGAAAGGGTATCAAACATACAAAGTGTGAAAATGACATAGAACAGAAACAAGTCGTGCAATTTTCTGGTGGGTTATTCCTATTAAATTCCTATTAAAACCTCAAACTTCCCACCAGTCGGTGGCACAGTGGTGTAGTAGTTAGCACTGATGCCTCACAGCCAGCTCTGTGATAGACTGGAGACCTGTCCAGGGTGGACCCCCCTCTAGACCACTGACTGCTGGGATAGGCTCCAGTCCCCCCACAACCCTTCACAGGACAAGCAGTCACAGAAGATGAATGAATGAATGACTTGGCAGACACCAGTCCCTTAGAACTGAAGAAGCTACTCAGATGAGTGGTGAAAAATTCCAGTTTCCTTTGTGGAAATTTCAGGTTGTTGATAAAATGTTTTGCAAATGGTTCATAATTTACTCGTTCTTCTTTGCACTAAAATAAGTGGAAACTTTTGGAGTACTTGTCAGTTATAGGATGTTATTATGTTACTGGTCCGGCCCCCTTGAGATCACATTGAGCAGTATGTGGCCCCTGAACTAAAACGAGTTTGACATCCCGGACCTTGAGGAACTGTATCTGAGAATTGTTTATTTTTATTTTTATTTTATATTTAAATGCCATTCCTTTGGAATCTGAATTTTAGAATCAGTGTACATTTTGACAGCCATTTTTGGTCCTACTCTTCAGAAGAAAATGCGGTAGTGCTGTATAATACCATGTGCTTATTAACTCGGAACAGTGCATAATAAGCCGTTAACAATGCATAACTAACAGCTTGTTAACAGTTATTCCCCCATCACTAACTGTTAACAAGCAGCTTGTAAGCAGCTTATAAGCACATTTTTTAAGAGTTTACAAGCAGCTTGTTAACTGTTAAAAAGCAGCTTGTAAGCGCTAATAAGTTGATTTTAAGTTACTTACAAGCATATTATGAAGAGTTAACAAGCAGCTTGTTAAGTGTTAAAAAGCAACTTGTAAGCGCTTATAAGCAGCTTTTTAAATACTCACAAGCATACTGTTACCAGTTAACAAGCAGCTTGTTAAGCGTTAAAAAGCAACTTAAAAGCAGCTTCTAAGTGCTTACAAGCTGCTTTTTAACGGTTAACAAGCAGATTTGCAGAGCCCGGATCTAAAGCGGGGACTTCTTCCTATACTTTCACTACCTCAAACATTTATCCCTATATTTCACATGGCTCGTCTCTGAATGTCACTTTCAAAGGTACTGCTCCAACCAGGATTCGAACGCGGGTCTCCCTAATCTGAGTCTCAGCAGTTACCAAGTGAGCTATATTCAGATGAAATAACTGTGACTCTTTCCTGTAATGACCTTGATACTGTGTACTCCATGTAATATAGTTAACTAACGGCAAGGGTGATGAACCATATGCAGCGGTTGATATTTGATTCCTGTCCCTGCCTGTTAAAACGCAGCTTGTAAGCGCTAATAAGCTGCTTTTAAGTCACTTACAAGCATATTTTAAAGAGTTAATAAGCAGCTTGTTAAGTGTTAAAAAGCAACTTGTAAGTAACTTAAAAGCAGCTTATAAGCGCTTACAAGCTGCTTTTTAACGGTTAACAAGCAGATTTGCAGAGCCCGGATCTAAAGCGGGGACTGCGTTTTTAAAGTATAGGAAGTAGTCCCCGCTTTAGATCCGGGCTCTGCAAATCTGCTTGTTAACCGTTAAAAAGCAGCTTGTAAGCACTTATAAGCTGCTTTTAAGTTACTTACAAGTTGCTTTTTAACGCTTAACAAGCTGCTTGTTAACTGGTAACAATATAGCAGACTTATGTCGGTTGCTAGTACAGATGAAGTCAGGGACTCAGGCCGTAATCAGGATCTGCACATTTATTTCTGCGAATCAACAAAGGGGAGCACATGAGTCACACACATGGACAACGGAGTGGTTTCTCTCTCTCCAGCTCAATAGCCTCGTAGCTTTCTTTTTTCCACACAAAATAATATGAATTTACTCCCGTAAGTTTAAATGCAAAAAAAAAAAAGAAATATATTAACACTTCAGTGTCAAATTAACTCACAGGTATTACATCAATATTTAAAAAAAGGAAAATACAGGGTAAAGATAAACTTAAATGAATATAACTCATTTACAATAACTCTTTCTTCATGAACTCATATATAAACACACTACCACAAAGCAATTAAAATGCATCGTTCTTATATGCTTATTGTGTGCAATCCATCTCAAAATGCATTAAAATACATGAACATACATATGAACAGTGTAACGCACCTGCGAATCAACTAAGGGGAGCACATGAGTCACACACACGGACAACGGAGTGGTTTCTCTCTCTCCTGTAGCGAGTGAAATGATATGCAAATGAGGCAAAATCTCCGCGATTTCAGCACAAGTTAGCGTCTTTCTGACCAACCAAAACTTACTGTAAAACTCATATGAATGTCCACAACGAAGTTGTGTTATAGTTTCATGCAGTTTTAAACAAGTTTAATCACTTTTACAGACGCTAGCTTAAAACAATGAGAGAGAGCATCACAACACGTCTTACCAGCTCAACAGCCTCGTAGCTTTTGCCGGGAATGCGCAATTGCGCTAATAACCGTCCCCCGCTACAACACGTAATGTGGAACTAATTAACTTATATACAAAAATTACTCACATCCAAAGTTTGAAAGTACATTGAAAATTTGGCTTTTGCAACGGAGATTAAAAACAGGTTTTGAGAAGGTTCATCAAAATATTATAATGTAAAACAATTTATTTTTAAATAAAATATTTACTCAGCTGCACAAGCTGCTTGTTTACTCTTTATAATATGCTTGTAAGTAACTTAAAATCAACTTATTAGCGCTTACAAGCTGCTTTTTAACAGTTAACAAGCTGCTTGTAAACTCTTAAAAAATGTACTTATAAGCTACTTACAAGCTGCTTGTTAACAGTTAGTGACGGGGAATAACTGTTAACAAGCTGTTAGTTATGCATTGTTAACGGCTTATTATGCACTGTTCCGAGTTAATAAGCACATGGTATTATAAAGCGCGGCCGAAAAGGCTTATTAGTCACATTTTAGTTATTTGTCTATTTACTAGTTTCAGTCAATGAAAAGTCATCGTAGTCTTGGCAACTTTTAATGAAACAACTGCAACATTAATTTTGGCATCTAGTTTATACGTTGTCTTCAGACAAAACAGTAATCAGAATTTCTCTCACTTTAGACCAATTTAATGAAGGTTATATATGTAGCAGAGATGTGAATCCAGGTAGGCTGTATCGACACTGCTCTCTTAGCACAAATCTCTTTCCAGAGTTGGATATCAGCCTGCTGTGCTGTCCTTGATCATTTATAAAGTTGGATCAGACATTACAGATAAAGACGGTAGCATAGTTCAAGTAAAAATACAAAACTTTTCTTTTACCGCTGTGGAAAAACAGAATTTATTTGCGGAAATTTCAAGAAGTGCAAAGTGTAGATGAAGAAGTACAATGGCTGAACACATGTGTATCATTCATATACATACATATAATATTCCTGTGATAACTTGTCCGCTCTGCGATGGACTGCCGACCTGTCCAGGGTGTACCCCTGCCTCTCGCCCGATGACAGCTGGGATAGGCTCCAGCAGATCCCTGCGACCCTTAACAGGAATAACCGGGTATAGAAAATTAATGAATGAATGAACTTGTCTGCCAGTTAATTCCAGATGACAGTATTCATAACTATTATTATAATAACTATTAACTTTTATTTACAGGCACATACTGCACACATACATACTGATCAGATAGTTTTATGTAGAGTTAGATGTCACACATTGAATGTCACTTTACATGCAGATACCATTTTCATCTCTTGTAACTGGTTTGAGTTTTTGCCGAATAAGTCATTTAAGAAAGTGAAGCAATTTACAGTACAATAGTACAAAACTGTTTTCAGTTGCTGACAATACTGTCTTTTGATTATGTTGCCTGAAATAGTTATGTTATTAATCATCAAGAATGCCACACATTTGATTATAACAGTCTTCTTTTTACTGAGACATTTATATTTATTGTTGCCTCTAGGTTTTAAAGAACAGAGGATTGAAGGAAAAACCAGTCCACACTAACAATGGACACAGAAGAACAAGATCCTCAAGGTATAAATCTATTTTTATCATTAATAGAATATTAGGAATGTGCTATTTCTATGGAAGAATATATTATTCAAGTTTTATCTGTGGAATCACAGAACACAAGTGGTTCTACAAAAGAACAGTTAAAGAAGAACAAAATGAATGTTTTGGAATGGTCAAGTCAAGAAAATTGTGATGTACAAGTGGCACTGTATGTGCATACAGACCGTACAAAAGAATCATCTACATCAGAGGTGTCAAACATACAGCTTGTGGGCCAAATATGGACCACCAGAGGATCTAATCTGGTCTGCAGCATGAATTTTCAAAGTGCGAAATGTGGCAATTACATAGAAGACTACTAGTATTGGGCGGCACAGTGGCGAGGTGGTTAGCACTGATGCCTCACAGCAAGATTGGTTCGAATCCATGGGCCGGCTGGCCTTTCTGTGTGGAGTTTGCATGTTCTCCCTGTGTCTGCATGGGTTCTCTCCGGGTACTCCGGCTTCCTCCCACCATCTAAAGACATGCTCATTAGGTTCATTGGTGATTCTAAATTGGCCGTAGGTGTGCATGTGAGTGTGAATGGTTGTCTGTCTCTGTGTGTGGCCCTGCGATGGACTGGCGACCTGTCCAGGGTGTACCCCTGCCTCTCGCCTGTTGACAGCTGGGATAGGCTCCAGCAGACCCCCGTGACCCTTAACAGGACTAAACGGGTATAGAAGATGAATGAATGAATGACTACTAGTATTTAGGAAGGTTCATTACGGATATGGAATGTCCTGTGTTCAACATGGTTCGTGAGCCCACCATAGTCTTGTGTTGTAGGTGGTATGGACAGCTGTCAATCTATCTGATTAGCTTATTAGTGATGTTCAAGTTAATCTACCTAGTTTCCACGTGGGTGGGACTGAGACAAGAGAGATGGAGCAAGAAGGAAAGTCACCTCTAAAACTTCAGTAAGCTATTGGAAATTTTACTTAATTGAACCACAACCACACTGTGGACTGTTGCTAGTTAGCTCCTCATGCTAACAGTATGAGAGGCTTGTGTTTGGGAATTACTTGTTGTACCAAGCTGCTGAGAACCTTCTGGATGCTTCTGAATGTGGACGGAGCCTGAGGACGTGTTTCTACACCACAGTGACGGGACACTGCTGAAGGAGGGTTTACTGTATCTAATATAAACTATATCTAACAGCACTCTGCATCCCAGGGACTGAGAGTACTGTTAAAACACTGAGAACTGGATTCAAAGGAGCTCCAACATGCATGTGCGCCAACGGTTTGGTACCATGGACTAATTTACTTAATTGATGGACTAAACTGATATTAAATTCAAAGGCGGGGGCCACCTGGTCAAAAATAAATGTTATGGGTGCTTTTATTAGTACCTTTGTGATAATGTATTTCCTGGTAACCAGTAGGGACCTATGTGACGACAGTGTTTTTGTAAATGTATGGGAGGCTGGGCTCTCATGGGCAGCATGTATCAAACTAATTAGGTCTTTCTCTGCTCCCTAGGAAGAGTCAGACATTCTGACTGCTGCTATACATTTATTAGACCCTCCATCCACTCACCTCTCATGCAAAGAGTGATTACTAGTTTTAATAGTTAATAGTTTTGAGGCAGGTTACCCTCCACCCTCCTGTAAAATAAGAGAACAGAGTTCTATAAAGTAACTGTTATAGTCAGAGTAGCAGACAGTATACAACATCCAGAACTAAACACTAGACAGCAATAAGATTGCACTTTATTATTTTTTTTAAAGAAATTCCAGGTTGTTTTTATAAAATGTTTTGTAAAAGGATAGCTCATTTATTATAAACATTTTCATAATGTACTTGTACTCATTTGCACTAAAAAAAAGGTAAACAGAGTTGCCGTTATTTATTGGTTATTGTACTATAATATTTATGGTCCGGCCTGCTTTAGATCACTTTGAGCTGTATGTGGCCCCGGAACTAAAATGAGTTTGACACCCCTGATCTACATGTTGTAGTGAGAGCATGAGAGGGAGTTACAACGTGAGAGTTGTTATTTAACAAGATAGAGTTATAGCAAATACATGTGTAGATCAAACTCATTCAGACATAATACAATCCAGATACCTAAGTTTAATTTCTAAAAGTTATATTCTCTTTTTCTTTGACAGCCCTGATGAGCTTTCTCTCCAAACTTGGACTAGAGAACTATTATCCCAACAGACTTTCACTTCAGTCTCTCTTGGAGATCAACACTAACAGCTTATATGAAAAACCTGTTTTATCACTAGAGGACATACCATGGTGCTTTCTCAGAAAACTTTTTAAAATCAGTGCCGACTGCAGGAGCTGTACACAACTATCAAGCAATCAAAATGAAAACAATGATTTCTTTGACCTGGACCTGGATACTGCAGATGACTCTGAGGACAAGATTAATCCTCTTGACCTCATAGTAGCTCTCTTCCTTTGTGCTGACAGCTTCTTGCAACAGGAAATGGCTCTTAAAATGTCCATGTGCCAGTTTTCTGTCCCACTGCTGTTGCCTCATGGTAATAAGAGTCAGTGTAGCCTGATGTTTTGGGCTCTGAGAGACATCGTCAAAGAGTGGCGTCCGCATGATTTGTCTGAATCAAGAGGGTTTGTTGAAGACAACATTGTCCAAGCAGATATACCGTTCTATTCCTTTGTGAGACTGAAAAACTGCAGTTTATCGAAGTCTCAGCTTCTGAACCAGATTCTCAGTAGTAGCCAACAGAATCAAAATATCTTCATACACAGAGATATGGAAGGGGGAGGAGTTAAAAGAAAAGTAGCCAATGGACTGGTGGAGGTCTGCTGGTGTCTTCCATGTGGGAAAGAAAATCTAGACATATTTCCAGAGCCTGTTACTTTTGCAAACATGAGAGGAGACATTCATGAATCATTCACACAGTTCCGTTTTCTTCTTCAAGTGTCAAATGTCACCTTTGTGTTCCTGGACAAAGTTGAAGAAAATGAGCTGAATGTTCTGACTTCTGTTAAAGATGTTAAATCAAAACTCTTCTTGGTAGTTAATCAAAAGGAGGGGAGTGTTAGAGAGGACATGATGTCAGTCAAGATAATGCTGGATAAATTAGAATTACCAAATAACAGTTTGACAGTCAAAAAAACAGGTGATAATGGAGCAGAGTTTTCAAATAAACTTTGTGAAGCCATCAAGACATGTCTCTCACATGTCAAAGCTACAACAAGCATTGTAAATATGCTTGACAAAGCTGTTGAACTGGGTCTGTCTGTGGATGAAAGCAAAACTGAGCAACAAAACAAAGCAGCCAAAGAGATCATGGATGGCATTGGGGTCAGAACAATTCCACAATACAAGAATCAGCAACTTCCTCTGCAAGGAGATAAATGGAAAACTTTATCAAAATTAGAAAAGGAGGAGTGTAGATTGATTAAAGCTGGTGACTCAAGACTGGAAGAGTATAAATCTCAGCTACAAGAAGAAAAACAAAAAAATAGAGAGGAGCAAAGAAAATATAAACTATCCAAAGGAATGAAGACTTTTATTGATAACATATCAATAAATGACAAAGAAAAGAGGATTTCTTTCCTCAAGTGGATGAAACTAAAACTTGATAGCCATTCAAGAGAAAAACTGTCTGTACTGCGAAACAAATTCAAAGAGCAATACAAGAAGAAAGATGTGAAACTCATAGCAGAGTTGGATCAAGCTTTGATGGAGACTTCTTTAGGTGTAGAGCACTACATGAGAGAGATGGGACTGATCTATGAGTTGGTGCAACAACCTCATTATGAAAGATATCATTTTCCTTCTGTGGCTGCTGAACTGCTGTTGGATGGATATCCTTTAGAGCTCTTGGATGGAGATGCTTCCAACATCCCAGAGAGATGGGTGACAGATGTGCTGATGGAGCTTCACAAGAAGGTTGGAGAGAAGAGCAGACTGTCGGTACTGACTGTATTAGGAGTTCAAAGTTCAGGGAAGTCAACACTCCTCAACACCATGTTTGGTGTACAGTTTCCTGTCAGCAGTGGCAGATGTACCAGAGGAGCTTATATGCTGTTCCTCAAAGTTGGAGAGGATTTGAAAAGTCACTTAAATTCTGACTTCATAGTTCTCATTGACACAGAGGGTCTAAAATCTCCTGATCTGGCACAACTACAGGACAGTTATGAGCATGACAACCAGCTGGCAACCTTTGTAATTGGCCTCAGTGATGTCAGCATCATCAACATTGCAATGGAGAACTCAACTGAAATGAAAGACGTCCTGCAAATCACAGCCCATGCATTCTTGAGAATGAAGGAGATTGGTAAAAAACCCATTTGTCATTTTGTACATCAGAATGTTGCAGCAGTTTCAGCTGATTCCAAGTGTCTGACAGAAAGAAAACATCTGTTGGATCAACTCAATGAAATGACACAAATTGCAGCTGAAATGGAAAAGCGGCCTTCTATTAAAGCCTTCACTGATGTACTGGACTATGACATAGATAAAAACAACTGGAACATCCCAGGACTCTGGTATGGAACACCTCCAATGGCTCCAGTGAACATGGGTTACAGTGAAGCTGCAGCTGATTTCAAGAAACATCTTCTGGAGACAATGACAGGAGACAGAAGATCTGAGCCCTCACAGATCCCTGAGTTTCTAGAATGGATGAGAAGTCTCTGGAAAGCAGTCAAGTATGAGAACTTCATCTTCAGTTTCAGAAACACTCTTGTTGCTCATGCCTATGACAACTTGTGCAAAGAGTTCAGTGACTGGGAATGGGCGTTCAGGAAAGAGATTCTCTCCTGGCAGACAGAAGCAGAGGTAGTAATATTAAATGCTGACAATGAATCTGAAGTCCAACATTTAATTGAACTAGCTGAATCAAGAAAACAGGAAGTTTCAGGAAAAATAGAAGTCCAGCAAACATTAATGAAGCAGAAGATTGTGGACTACTATAAAAGAAAAAACGTACATGCACATCTAATAGAAAAATACAAAACTGGCTTTTTCAACAGCGTCAGTAGTCTTGCAAAAGAAATCAGATATTCAGTACACAGTAGGCTGGACTGTGTCCTCGAGTTAAGAAAAAGTTCAAAAGAAGTTCAGGACATTCAGAGGAAATACAGAGAAATGATTGAAGAGCATGTGATGAAATTCTTGTCTGACTTCAAGGAGAGGACACTGACCGTTGAACAACTGACATGTGAGTTTGAGAAGATGTGGGCTAAACTCACGGAAAAGGTGTCTGGCCTGCCTGAACAAAACATACCTGAAAAAATCCTCAACCAGTTGAAAAAACACTTTGGCAATCGTAATGTCAGCGAGTATTTTCAGAACATTAGAGACCTGAATGAGATTGGAATGAGTCAATTTAAGGCCAAAACAGAGCATATAAAACATTTTGGAATAAAAAAAAATTTACATGTGTTCATCATAAAAGACTTAAAGAGAGAATTGCAGACAACATCTGATAATATTATTGAGTCTTGTAAACGATTTGTGTTTGAAATCACACAGACAAACACAGATTATCTTGAGTCTTATACAAAGGATCTTTTAGACAAAATACATGAAAGCCTAAAACAACTACCCAAGCACTGCAAAACTGACTTTGAGATTGATCTTAAACTTCATATTTGTGGCTTTGCCTCAAGAGAATTTTTCAAAATGCACAAAAAATTCTTGTCAGAAGCAAATCCTAAAACTCAGCTGGAGAAATACAAGGATCAGTACCTGTCAGACTTTCTGGATTTACACAAACAGAGAGATCAAAGCCAGAGAAAAGCAAATGATTTCGTCAAACTTTGTCTCAAACCTGCTGTGGAAGACTACATCAACAGATCTCTGGGAATAGACATCGTGGATGAAATTTTGACGAGTTCCTATTCAGCAGAGTACAGCTCCCGCTCTTATTTCCAGTACAGCATTCAGAGAGAGTTGCTGCAGAAGGAAGACTTTCAGAGCTTTGTCAAGTACATTTCTAACTATGAAATATTTGTCAAAGACTGGATATTTCAGCACATTAAGCAAAACATGTCTGATGAGAAGACTCTGTGGAAACTGAAGAACAAAAATCTTGAAGTCATAGTTCAAAAAATAGAAGCAGCAACAGAACAGGCCTCAAAAGGAGAGGATGGTGTTCTGCTGCCAGATGACACAGAAAGCATCACCAAGTTCATCAGTAACATGAGAAAATATCTGAATAAAGACATCTCAGTCTCAGTGGAGGCTGAAAAAACAGCACTGTTTCAAATCCAAAGCACATGTCATCCATTTATCCACAGTCTCAAGATCTCAATGGAAGAGATGAAAGCTCAGCTTCAGGAGGAATTCTCCAAATCTGAAAACATCACTAAGACTCTGAACAAACTTCCAATCAAACCACAGGATGAGCTTTTCAAGAGAGTGTTTGGTTGTGGAAATCAATGTCCATTTTGTAAAGTTCCCTGTGAGGCTGGAGGCAAAGAACACCAGCTACATCATTCAGCTGTGCATCGGCCACAAGGTCTTGGTAGATACAGCAATACAGACTCTCAGAAGCTGGTGGAAACACTGTGTACAACTGATGTGTACAGTGATACTGAATTCCAAAACCCAGACACTAAATGGGAGTGGCATCATTACAAAGAGTATCGCACATACTATCCAGACTGGAACATTCCTCCAGACCCCACCATAGAGTCATCTGACTACTGGAAGTACATCCTGGTAAAGTACAATGACAGATTTGCTGAAGAATATAAGGCCAAGCCAGCTGATGTTCCAGAGGCCTGGAAGAGAATCACAAAGAAACAAGCTCTGAAAGGTTTAAAAGATGCCTTCAACATAAAGTGAAGAATGTTAAAACCTGACAAACATCTACAAACTAAACTATGTTTAAGATCAGTCAAAAGAAGAATCAGTATCGTTCAGTCTTGAGTCTAGTTCAGTATAAAAAAATATATCTAATTTTTGAACTTGTGAATGAAACTTTTAGTTCAACCAAACAAAATAGCTGTTTCCTTTTTTTTTTTCACATTTTTATTTTTATATTTTTCTTTTGGATGGATTTAACAAGTGACATGATGAAGATGATGAGAATGTACTGCAGAGACTATGTGAAAAAGAAGTGTTTTATTATGTGTTTGTTCATTTACACAAAATGATGTTTCATTTATTTATTTTTTTTCTTTAATGACTTTTAGCTCAGACTTCTTACTTTTTAGACTTAAAGAAGTCATAAAGAAGTGGAGATACTTTTAAATAGTTTCTATATTTTTTCTTTGTTTTATTCATAATACGTTTATGAAACTACGCATGTGGGACAACCCTTTCCCACCCCGCCTCTTGTCCAGTGACAACTGGGGTAGGCTCCAATCCCCCTGTGACCCTTCACAGGACAAGTGGTTACAGAAGATGAATGAATGAAGTATCTTTTTATTAATTTGCTAAATTCAATATTTAAATGCCAAGAAGTAACTGCTGTTCTTGGAAGAATGGATCCTTAACATGATGATATTATGATTTTCATTGTTAGACACATGTTGGTGTGTTGTAGAAGCAGCAAAGAAGCTGGAAATATTTAGTTTTTCTTTATTTTCTTCTGAATAGTTGTTTTTATATTCTGATGATTAGATAAAAATATTACTATACATAATGACTAGTGAATAATGTAATAATCATGATGATGAGACAGATGTTTTCTAATATATCTCTGTTCTTTCATATTTTACAGTTGTATTTGTAACATGTAAAGAATTCTCATATTGTGATGAATCTGATGAAAAAGTTGTTGGTGTTCTGAACAAGACAACAGCAGATGATGCTGAATCTGTTTGACTTTTTTTATTGGGATTCAAGTGAGCAATGACTAGTAATGATGAGATATGTTCAAACATTGTGTGAAAAGTTCTTCTAGTAAATAGAATGTAATAGAAATCAACACTTGAGTGGAGTCATTGTTTTCTATCAGTGTCTCTAATGAAGATGGATGAACCAGGTCCAGGTGATAATGGAGCAGATAACAGCTGATTTCTGTCAGTGCATCAGGACAGATGGAGAGTAGATTTAGCTATTACAGTACAAGCTAAACATGGAGCTGCAGGAGACAGACTACTACTTGATGTGTTCAACAACAGAAATTATTCTCTAGTTGTGACTATGCATTACTGTTGCCTGCCAGGCAGGGGCAGTGTATTTGCTTTGTTTCTCTCTCTCTCCCCCTCCTCTGTTCACAGGTGATTCCACAAGTGATTCCACCTGAGAGGTCTGACAAGGTCTGCTTATTGGTTGGTTCGGCCCCAGGTCATCCAATTACCACTCATGGATTACATTAAAAGGGATCCAGCTACAGGCTTGTTTCTCTATTTCTCTGCTTGCTTGCTTTTGAATGTTCCACTTGATCCAGTCTCTGCTCCCTGCTGCTTTACTGATTGACCATTACTTTGATTTCTGTGTAGCCCTCCCAACCAACTCTAATTTATTACAGAATAGTTCTGGTAAAACCCCGTATAACTGATGACACCTTTTGCATGGGAGCTGAATTGGAGGGAGTCTACGAAAATATTAACCTTTTAAGGTATCTACCTTAACTAGAGCATATAACTCTGCCTAGGGTGCAGAGAGGCCTGGTTAGCTTATTTTATAGCTATATTGTTATTGAAAGCTTTAAATACTCCCATGCATGTACCTTTAACAAACTATAGCCCTAATAACACCACATTCAAATAAACATTGTAACTGCAAATTCACGTTGCAACAGGAACGTTTATTGTACAGAAAGAAAAAACAAAGGCAATCACCCTTTACCTTAACCTGTTGACCCTTTGAGTCCATGAAATAAACAAAATAAATACACCCGGGGTTTTGTAAGTTAGTTATGGTACCATATCATTGGCGCGCATATTGAGTTGGAGCTCATGTATCCTTGTGAGAGTGTTTCTCGGTACTCACGGATAACACCAGTTTCCTCGAACCCTCGGCTCAGAAGAATAAAGTGAAAGGAGATGAAGAAAACTAGTCCTGCTGACACGTCCTCGTGAAGCAGCAGGTTCTCTGGCGACAACGTGGATCCTGAGCGCTCTCTACAGCAGCAGCAGACCAGCGGCAGGCATGTAGACAGGCATGTAGGCCCGGAGACACACTAGCATAAATTAAAAACATTAATAAACTCACTGTTCCTTCTTATACATTTACATATTGTCACACGTTCAAATAATGCTCATACTCACTCAGGAAACTCGGCGCAAAATATTTCTCCCTCATACACACGCGATCTCCTTCTCTCTGCTAGCAGGAACGAGGCTAACAGCTAGCTCTGTACCAACGATAATGGCGTTGTGGACATTCAGTACAATCCCCGGCTGAAACAGCTCTGAACTTGGCTTACTTTGTCTTTAAATTTGGTACCGGTAACCCACAAACAGATCCTCTGGTTTAAGGTTTTAGTAACAGTAAACGGTTTTCAAAATAGCTTACAAACACTTCCCCATGGGTCATAGGTCTCTCCCCGTTACTAGCCCGCACCTCGTCTTCTCTTTTTTTTTTTAGTCTCACCCACTTCAGAATCCGATAGGTAATTTACACTCATCTCCGACAGGCACGAACTGACTAACAACAGACTGACACCTGGCTACTCAAATAAACAAAAGAAATGTCATGAGACATTCACGGGCCACTATGAACATGGGACATTTTAGTACCTTCCCCAAATGAAATACACTTATTAATTTCACCATAGAAGTAATTTAACAGGCAATATTGCAAAATATACTATATTTGTAAACCAACACATGTAAATACATATAATTTTGAGCAGGGTGCTACACTCTCCTAGCCTGGTCGTCACCATCCTACGTTTCCGCCCGAAATTTGATTTCGGTCTGCACGTTAGTCTGGCCCAATGTAATAGGAATCTGTCTCCGTAATGGGCGGATGCTTATTTTGAGGTTTAAAATCATTGGAGTTCCCTTAACCAATCAGCAACGTTTGGTAATAACGTATATTGTGCGCCGGAGTTCAGGCTCTTACGCTTACCACTTCCGCTTCCAAAACTTTTCCCAAAGCCAGTTGGAAGGAGAGCTACGACGTCCTTGCCATTTATAAAATTGACAAGACAAGCCTCTTGTTCTGGTTTTAATTCCGTGATGCTCTCGAGAGTTGAGACAACTTCATGGATGGCTTCTAGCGTCTCTTCCTCCGTCGCCATTGTTGCTATGCTGTGAAACTACAAGTTTCGCTGGCTGGACTACAAGCAACTCGGCATGCGAGTTCCGCGTCATCACTCAACTAGGGCCCTATGATTTCCGCGATCACGGAATCGCGGACGGAATCGCGGAATTGGCCGATAAAAACGGAATCTACTTTTTAACGCGGAATCTCGCGGAATTTGACATAATTTGACTGCGATGCTGTTTTCATGTGGAAGAGGAACGTATGTCTGGGGAAAACTGCACGGAGAGAAGCAAATCTAGGTGGCACAACAAGCCCCTTCCAAAGACTGAGCCCCTCCCCTTCAAAACATTGTAAGCATGGCGAAGCGGCTGCCTGTGGCTCTGTCTTCGTCGGCGAAAAAACTGCGAAACTCAGTCGCTGACCCCCCAGTACAGAGCCGAGCAGTTCCCGAACGACTTATATGTGTCAGGCTGAGGTTACGCTAGACTTTTTCGTTGTCTGTCATTTTGACTGACGGGGTCATAAAAATCCCGTCATAATCTATTTTACCCGTCACTTTATTTTTTTAAAAAAATTATAATAATGACATATTCAATAGCGTTTCATTTTCATTCATTTTTAATTAATATAGCGGTGGAAAAAAAGATTCGGACATCAAAGACGACTCAAGAATCATGAATCTAGAGTCTGTTTAACCGGCTCAGTTGAGTCCTACCATGTTTGACTGATATATAATCAATAAACTGCACCATTCAAACATCTTACATCTCACTCGGCAGAGAAACAAAACGTACCGCCCAACTTGACCACTAGCAAACTAAGGCACTCAGACACTCACTCACTTACGCGCAACACAGAGAAACGAAACTTAACCGACTCATAACTAGTGGTGGAAAAAAGATTCGGGATCCGGCTCATTGAACCGGCCACCAAAGAAGACTCAAGAATCACGAATCGAGACGTCTATTGAACCGGCTCAGTTGAGTCCTACCACATTTGATTGATATATAATCAATAAACGGCACCATTCAAACATCTTACATCTCACTCGGCAGAGAAACAAAATGTACTACCCGACTTGGCCACTAGCAAACTACGGCACTCAGACACTGGAGTGGAGTGGCGCTACTGAGTCCCTTCGCCACTCATGAGTCCCTGCGGATTCGTCACTCATGAATCCCGGCGGATTCGCTACTCATGAATCCCTGCGGATTCGTCACTCATGAATCCTCGTGGATTCGCTACTCATGAGTCCCTGCGGATTCGCTACTCATGAATCCCGGCGGATTCGCTACTCATGAATCCCGGCGGATTCGCTACTCATGAGTCCCTGCGGATTCGCTACTCATGAATCCCTGCGGATTCGCTACTCATGAATCCCGGCGGATTCGCTACCCATGAATCCCGGCGGATTCGCTACTCATGAATCCCTGCGGATTCGCTACCCATGAATCCCGGCGGATTCGCCACTTATGAATCCCGGCCGATTTGCTACACACGGGTCCCGGCGGATTCGCTACTCACTCGGCAGAGAAACGAAACTTAACCGACTCACGGATCCACGTACATTTTAGACGATAAGAAAATATATAAAATATATTATTTTGTAACGGTGACCCTGTACTCATTTTTTTTTTTTTCCACAGTAATTTTAAGCTTTAGGCTTATGTAAGCTACTTGATATGATTTAGTTGCAATGATTTTCAGTGCCGCGTTTACATGATTGATAAATGGCAATAATGTAGCTCGAGTTATGTACTAGAGCCCGACCGATATATCGGCCGGCCGATATTATCGGCCGATATTAGGCATTTTCAAAACTATCGGTATCGGCATTTATAATGGCCGATAAATGAATATTTCAAAAATAAAATAAAAACGAAACACCCTTCAACCATGTCATGAGTGTTGGCGTTGTATAGTTTAGTTTGTCCACCAGAGGGCACTCTACACCGTCCCTGTTGGCAACACTCGCGTATAACTCGTGCTGATCCAGCCAGAGTCGGGCAGAGAGAACCAGTTATCCGCGAGTAAGATCATCGGTGAAGTGTGTTCATGGTGAGTTAGTCACGAGACATACATTGCTTGAATAACAATTAAAAGAACATCCCCATCAGTTCTCTTAACTCAAATAAGCATGACAAAATTCGTGACTATCATGTCGTTTTGCTGCTGTTAAATAAGCCGAGAGTGAAGCGGAATTAGCTAATTACGTTACGTTGTTACAGTGTAGTTGACTGACTGTCCTTTTAACTTTTGACAATGTGACTGAAGTATTTCTTTAATAGCGTGACAGTTATAGCAATGAGACGTATCATCTCTCCTTGGCCTGTTATATTGAAAATGTATGTTTTACAATTTGTAGTATGACGTTATCCATTGCTAAATTATGGCTCATCATAGACTAGCTAACCACAAAGCTAGCTAATGCCACTATCAGTGGAAGACCGCTAACGTTAACATTAATGAGCTTGGAAACCACAACGAACTTATTCTGCCAAAATAAAGTACTGTAATGATTACTGTATTTATAACTAGCATATCTCTAATTACAGTCCCTGCATTGTAAAATGTAGGTTAGACTTGCGAGGAGTGAACATTTATACATAGAGAAAAAGTATCAAACGTAGCTTGTGCATAAAAGTTAGCTTTTCTTTTACACGTGTGTGAAATCCAATGACGCCAAGTGTGCGTTGCAGACTGTCGTTCAGCCGCAGCATTAACGAGTCACATAATGGATTTAGATCGCTAAATAGTAGGTTTTAGAAGGCAGGCAGCAACTGATGACTGAAAATGGTTTGATGTAGCTTGATGGAAAGAATTTAAAAAGTGCAGGTAAAGGGATGCATTATCATATTATTTTAGTTAAAACTCATAAATAACTACAAATAACTAATGTTAGGGAAATCAGTTAATGTTTTGTTGCGCGTTTCTGAAAAAAAAAATATCAGCCGATATATTGGTTTTTAAAACCAACAAATATTTGTATCGGTATCGGCCTTCAAAATCCTTTATCGGTCGGGCTCTATTATGTACTATAAATAATATAATATAATATAATATAATATAATATAATTATGTAATAGCAATAATAATAACAATAATAATAATACATAATGTCCAAAATTAAGGGGCCTACTGTAGAAATAGTAGCAAAACACTGTCAGAACAACTCATTCCTCGCACAGCTGACAGGTCACAGCACAGGTCTATAAAAACACGGTGTGTCAACTTAAATTTTTAAATGCCAACCTCAAAAAGTTCAGTAAATAGTCTCACTGTCCCTCCCCCCCCCCCCCCCCCAGGTTTTTATTTCTATTGTCTTTATTCTTGGATTTTTTTCTTCATATTTTTTGTATTTTACCAAACTGTAGTATACATTTTTGTTGGCATTTTGGACTGTAGAATACTGTAGTTTATTCTAAGTTAACTCCCAGACATTGCCATGGCCATTTTAGGTCAAGTGACTCAAGTGACTCAAGTGACTCGCAAAACCCGGATCATATCAGTGAGTGATTCAGACTGATCCGAATCCCTCAAAAGATCCGGGTTTTACACTACTACTCATAACCGCTGCTCGTGGATCCCTGCTTAACCAAGAGCCAATATGCTCACTCTCCACCAAGTGGTCTGGGGTGTGAATTGCAATCTGTCATTTTGACAGTTTAAAATGTTGGGTTGTTGTTTTATAACAAGTCAATCAAAGTTTTATTAGTTAAAACTTTGCTGCTTGTTTTTGATGCACTTTAATTTTGCCATATTGAGGAAACGTGTTGCCTGTCACCTCAATAAAGTTAATTTCTATTTAATTTGTGTACATTTTAGTCATTTACACTAAAAACACACTGTTTTTGATAGTAAAGAGTAAAAGGTACAAAAAAATGGGATTTGCAAAAACTGTAACGGAAAAAACAGAACTACCAAAAATTTAAACGGAAAAAACGGAATTCCCAAAAAATAAAATGGAAAAAACGGAATTTGGGAAAAAATAAAACGGAATTTGGGAAAAAATAAAACGGATTTTATAGGGCCCTACTCAACTGTTCGCTGATTGGTCCGGTCAAATGCGAACCTTAGAAGGGCAGTTTGGCCAGACTCCGTGGCAGACCGAAATCAAATTTCGGGTGGAAACGTAGGATGGTGACGACCAGGCTAACACTCTCCCCCCACCAAAAATGGTCATGTCCTCATGACATGTATAAAATCATAACATCATTTTGTCATGAACAGTGTACACATTCCCTTTAACCTATCCACTTATAAAAAGTGCTTTTGTATCTCTTAAAAGGAGCTAGAGATAAGCCATCTTTCTTGTCATCAACCTTAACTAGGGAGGCAGTATGGGTACTAACTGCTACAGACGTTGGGCTCCCTAGAAAGTCATAGGTTAGTCTGATGGGGACCCTCTTTTGTCTCTGAGGTCGTCTTGTCTCGTTTGAGCTCTCTGTTATGTCTTGTCTCACACCAGTTTCATCTAATGTCTGTGTCTCAGTGTCCCTTTCGGCTTCAGCAGTTCTATTAGCAGTCTTATCTTGAACTGAGGGTTCATCTTCCCTAACTGCTGCAGGTTCCTCAGCTGTAGCCTCTTGCATCTCTGAGTTACTTGTGTGGATAGCTAGATCCAAGTCCAGACTGAAAGGTTCTGATTAGGGCTGAACGATTTTGGAAAATAATCTAATTGCGATTTTTCATGCCAATATTGCGATTGCGATGCGATATGCGATTTTAAAGGTCTTTGTCTTCTGTATTATTAAGCAAAGACAAGCAATACATCATATAGTATGGCCAACACTGTATTAGATTAAAAAGAAACGGTTCTTTCCTGGAAGCCAGACCTGTTATGATGACATGAGGTGATGCAAGAATTGATGACTGACATTTTTATTTGACTCATTCAATCACAATAGTATTTTGAACATACACAATAGTCACGTGACCAGAGTGCAGCCTCTGTGATTAGACAATCTCGTTTGCTCACACGTTTTACACGCGCATGTCACGCGCATGTCACGTTGTAGCGGATTTGACTCGTTTTAATGTTGGGGTGCCAGTCAGAGTCAAGTCTGACAACGTAAAATAAAACAGAACAAAAAAATAATTAGTCAACCCACACAAAATAATAACCACAATTATGATCATCAGTGCCAAAACAAACAAACAAAAAAGGGTGCGCCTTAGTCCGTCTCTTAATTTCAGTTCAGTCCGGTTGGAAAAGTCTGTTTCAGTGTTCCGCAAAATCACAGTTCAGTCCAGTACCTGCGCCCCCACAAAACAACAACTCAAAACTCCGCTCCGGGTTTTACCGCGGGCTCCGACACAAAATAAGGAAATAACTCAAAATAACGAGCGCCTCTCGTCGCGGTGCAGCAAACGGCACATACAAAACAAAAATGCACACGAGTACTCACGGTACCGAAGTTTTTTAACGTAGTCAGTCAGTCAGTCAGAGTCGGACTTGCTCCACTGGAACGGTATCGGCGGGGGCTCACCGGTGACTTGCACCCATCATAAATGTCCTTCCTGGAGGACGGATTCAAACTACGCGGGAATCGGTGGATTATCTCCATTGGAGTAGGAGATGAATGTGGGTGGATGACGGAGGAAGCCATGAATGGAGGTGTGTTTTGTGATTATGACTTTGCGGGCGCTACAACGTGAGCAGGGTATAATCGCAGCCGTAATCGCAGCCTTTGCGGTTAGAAAATTGCACTAGATCATATCGCGATATTATCGCAAATGCAATATATCGTTCAGCCCTAGTTCTGATTGATCAACTTCCTGAGGTTCTGGTTCCTCTGACTCTCGTGCTGAATGATAATCATACCATACACCCATTTCATCATCTTCTGAGTCAGATGCAGACTCATTCTTGTCATCATGCCCAAGTGTAGGTAAGTCAGAAAAGTTACAGTTTTCATTTCTCCTTGCTTTGAGCCGTTTGCTGGCTCTCCTTTTAGGTTTGAGTGTATCACTGTTCTTTTCGAGCCTCAGTTGCATTTCCTGTCCAATAGGCAGAATGTGATTTCAGTGCAATACTTTGTCAGAGCCCTGTCCATTCTCTGGCTTCAACTTGAAGACAGGTAAACCAGGAAGTTGACTCTCCACAACATATGGTGTAGCTTTCCAGCGGTCAGCTAGCTTGTTTTTCCCCTGTAGCCCAAGGTTTTGGATCAAAACCCTGTCACCGGAGGCTAATGGACAGAAACAAACTCTTTGATCATAGCGTTGCTTGTTTCCTTCATTTTTCTTGTTTACCATACTCTCAGCCAGCTGGTAGGCAGTCTGTAGCTCCCGTTTCATGTTTTTCACATATCTCAAATAGGATTTGGTGGAGGTACCATCACTTGAGACTCCAAATGCAACATCTACTGGTAGCCTGGCTTCTCGGCCGAACATAAGAAAATATGGCGAGTGGCCTGTTGACTCATTTAGCGTGCAATTGTACGCGTGCACAAGATGACTGAGGTGTCGGCTCCATTTACTTTTGTCCTGTGTCTCGAGAGTACCGAGCATGTCAAGAAGAGTTCTATTGAACCTTTCAGGCTGTGGGTCGCCCTGAGGGTGGTAGGGTGTGGTTCTAGATTTCTTTATGCCAAGCATACTCAACAACTCATGAATGAGGCGACTCTCAAAATCTCTGTCTTGATCCGAGTGCACTCTCTTTGGTAGACCATAGTGGACAAAATACTGTTCCCACAGGACTTTAGCAACTGTAGTCGCCTTTTGATCCTTGGTTGCAAACGCTTGTGCATAGCGTGTGTAGTGATCTCACTGCATGAAAAGTGTGATTTTCGTCAGTATGTGGCACTGTAGATTGTCGTGAAAGTTCAGGTTAATGGCAGTTCACGGCAATTTGCAGGCAATGCCAAAAACTGCCATGAATGGTCGGAAATTGACGTGGGCCTTGCTTGGCAGTCATCCCCCATGACCCCCCTCCTCCTAATTCTAGGGGAGGTCAATTCAAATGCAAATCAGGGTTGCAGGGGGAGTTTTACCCCAGGTGACATTTTTCTAAAAGGTAAGAAAATCTCTGGTACAAATAGATCAGGCTCAGTATAGCCTAATTATAGTCTCTTAAATTTTAGCTTAAATTGATTTATTTAATGAAAGTATGCTAGATTACTGTATATGTCATTAGCAATGGCAAATGTTACACAACAGAAAAAAGAAAATGATACACAACAGAATTTATTTGAACAATTAGTTTCAATCAGCCTTTGCCACAAAGGTAAAATGTGCATTCCATGCAAACAACATTAGAATCAGAATGGGGTCTGCAGAGATCAGTCTCCTAGATCTCAACCACTGTGCATAGTGGCATGACTACAGTGACCTTTTCTTTGGTCTTACTTAGGGGATGCGCGAGATGAAAAATGCAATGGCGGAGAAGAAGTTATCTTCTTCTACGCACCGTATATGCGCAACTAACAGAGCCAGCTGCGCTGCACTTGAAAATCGTCAGATGGATCCTCATTTTTTATATCTGTTCCTGAGCCTCTGCTCTGTGTTATTTATGTTGTGGGTCTTGTGTAACTTCATTACGATTTAGTTAAAATTACTGGCGTTTTAACTTTATTTCCAAAACCGCTGTTATGATGCCGTCGTTGTGTTAGCTCCACGGTCATTTACAGTTGCTGCAATTTTTGTTCAGTTCGGCTGAAAATATTATCCATATTTCCCCCAACTTATCTGTTTCTGCCTCTGAGCCTGTCCTCATTCTCTTTGCTCTTAAAAGTGGAAGCTTGTGCGTAACTTTGTTTCATTATATTGTTATAAGAGTAGCGTGGCTCCTTTAAGGGGGTAGTACAGTGCGCATGTGCGACCGTAACGTGTGTGTGGGTGGTAGAGTGAGAGTAGAGCGAGTGCGCCGGTGAATGGAAGTAACAGCGAGACTGGTTAGCACAGCTATTAGGGAATTTAGCAATAAATGTCCAGTTTATGTCATAGTTGTTGGTGAATAAAGGCTGTCGCTTCCTGACCAATGGCTGGACGGCGTCTCGCCTTCAACTCGCCTTCAACTCCTCTTGGACGCGAGCAACAACTTCCAGGCAGTCCGCAGACTGACGAGAAGAAACTGCTGGTTGCTATCAGTGGATTATCTCGTCAACTTAATCGAGTTGCTGCCGAGATGAATGAGCAGTTAACTCAACTCAGAGATACGGTAAACTCCAGGTTGCTGTCCATAGAGGATAAGTTGGCTGCTCTGGAGTCGAAAAACTGAGACTAACTCTAGGAAGAGAAGACGGCTGCACAATCCCAAGACTGCGGTAAGAATATGTTCGATGACTGCTAGCTAAGCTAAAAGTATCCTAGCCTAAAACCAAAGCTAAGAGTAGCCTAGTAGCCTTGCAAAAGAACAAGTGAGCAAAACCAGTGAAAGTTGCTTTATTAAAGTGTATTTTTCTGTCTTGTAATTTACAGGAAGCAGTAGGCTACGCCGTCTTCACAACTCAGAGACCAATCGCATGCGCTACGAACCGGAGCAAGGGTAAGATTTAAGCTTAAATAATATGCTTATTAACTTATTTACTGTTTCCCCTTCCTTGTTTAATGTTACTGTGGCTTACGTTTGATTTTTATTCATACCACTCTCATTTAATTGTTTTCCAGCCGCCTGTAAGACCTACTACGAGACAGTAGGGCCTACGCAGGAACTTCAGATATAACCAGCATGAATTTGCATCGCAGGCGGAGGCTGCGAAGAGTTCAGCTCGGGGTCGGTCGAGAAGAAAGAGGGTAAGACTTTTTTTGGTGACTATTTTTCAGGTGCATTGATAGATGTGTTGTGTTCATATGCAGTGCATCGCACAGTACTGATTGTCTTCATTGATTGTTTTTTACAGCTGTTGGAAGCGAGACAGAGTGTGCTAGCAGAGGACGAGGTTGAACTCTGGAAGTCCGCCACCGTAGACCTGATGTCTGATGAGGAAGACGGCGTTGTTGGCGGCGTGTCTGGATGGATTCTGAACTCTGTGCCACGCTGCAGTCCCGTTTCGAGGCGACTCCGAAGTACAGAGTCACGCACCATAGGCGTCAGCAAAACGGGCCTCCCTCAGAGAGAACGCCGCCAGCAAACAGCCAGTTAACAGAGCTGTAACTTTTGGGCTGCTCTGAGCTACCCATATGTTGTGTGGGCACCTCACTTTGTACATAGTTGTGTGTTTGTTTTGATAAAGCTCTTCCTTCAATAAAGCTCTTTCTTTGCATAAACATGTTCCTGGCAAATGTTCTTTTCCTCAATAAATTCATTCATGTCCTTGATGGTAATAATAGTGTAGTAGTAGCCTAGGATAACAATGACATGAATATACAGCATAATAACATATCATATAAATAAATAAATAAATAAATATATAATATATAAATTATTATTGAGGTTTACATTTATTATGAGCCGGTGTGACCAATGTGACAGATCTGCCAACCAATCACGAGTGATTTTACTCGTTTGAAAGTTGTGGTTTCATCCAATACTGTGTAAGGACATTCAAGCCTGGCCTGACCAGGCACGGTTTCGCTGCATTCATATGCTAATTAGAACCATTAGCGAGATCTGACGCGTCATGGTTCGTTAACGACAATTTGTGGCACAGACAAACGCGACGTTCGCGGGTTGCAAATTGTCATTAACTGCCGAAAATTAGGGAGATCTCTGGCCGTTTACGGGGACGAAAATCACACTTTTCACCCAGTGTCTGTAACTACAAGCACATTACAGATGTTTCTGGAGTCAGGCTCAATCGTCAAAAAATCCATACAGACGAGATCCATCGGCCCCTCACTGTTAAGATGTGACAACTCAGCAACTCTTTTTGGCAATGTTTTCCTCTGAATACACCTGGGACAGTTTTTACAGTACTTTTCAACCTGGGTTTTCATACGGGGCCAGTAAAACCTCTCTCGTATCAGGCCATAGGTCTTGTCAAACCCAAGGTGGCCCGACTGGTCATGCAATGACTGAAGAACAGTTTCTCTGAACTCCTGGGGGAGTAACAATTGCTGCCGAACTGGTTTGTTGGGTGGGCTACTGATTCGGTACAACACAGTGTCTTTGACCTTTAACTTTTCCCACTCTTTTAGCAACAACAACACATCAGGATGTTTTCCTTTGTCAGCCTGGTCAGCACAGTTCTGAACAACAGCACGCCACACTTCTCCAATGCACGGATCTTTCTGCTGAGAATGTGAGATATCTGCTGAAGTCATTTTGGGCAGGGGCTGCATGCTCAAGGACAACACGTTACAATAAGCTCTGGGCACAGCATGCTTAGAGGAGCCCAGAAGGTCAATGGCTCTGCAACGGCGAGAATGAGGTGGTCTGATGGACGACATATGACAGACAGCTTGGACGGTGGGAGCAGGCATGTATGTCTCCTCTTTAGACACGTTAACATGAGACCGCCGTGACAATGCATCCGCATCAATGTTTTGTTTTCCAGGACGGTATTTCAGGCTGAAATCATACATTGACAGCTCCGCCAACCACCTATGTCCTGCTGCGTCCAACTTAGCTGTGGTTAGGACGTAGGTTAATGGGTTGTTGTCTGTGTGAACCTCAAACTTGGCTCCATAGAGGTAATCATGCAGCTTGGTTGTGACTGCCCATTTCAAAGCCAAAAATTCCAGTTTATGTGTGGGATAATTTTTTTCTGATGGAGAGAGGCTTCTACTGATGAAGGCAACTGGACGCAAACCTTCTCCTTGATCCTGATAGAGGACACCTCCCAAACCTTCTCGACTTGCATCGACATGCAGGACATAAGACAGCTCTGGGTTGGCGATGGCCAGGACAGGTGCCTCTGTGAGACTTTGCTTCAACGTCTCAAAAGCTCTCTCACAATCTTCATCCCACCTAGCCCCAAACGGCTGTGAGGGGTGGTACCATTCTTTTGTTTCCATCTCTGTTTTTGAGTTCACTTTCTCCTTGTTTTCCTTTTTTATTTTTGTCCTCCTCCCTTGCCTTCCAGGCACAAGGCAGCCCTGGAGCAGCTGGTTGAGTGGATAACAGACTTTGGAGAAATCTTTTACAAACCGTCTGTAATAACCACAGAAACCAAGGAAAGAACGAAGAGCAGTGATGTTTTCTGGGCGTGGCCACGATTTCACAGCTTCAATCTTTGAAGGATCTGTAGCAATGCCGTTGCTAGAAACAACATGCCCAAGATAGGTTACGGAGGGTGAGCAGAACTGACATTTATCCAAGGATAATTTTAATCCTTCCTCTTTTAACCTGTCGAGCACTTTAAGAAGGCGCTGCTCATGTTCCTCCAATGTTCTCCCGAAAACGATGACATCATCAAGATACACCAACACTTCTAGTAGGTTCATGTCACCAACAGTTCTCTCCATGACACGTTGAAATGTGGCTGGTGCTCCACATATGCCTTGCGGCATTCGCTCAAATTGATAAAATCCTGCTGGACAGGTGAAAGCTGTTTTTTCTTTGTCAGCAGCACTTAAAGGGATCTGATAGTAGCCACTTCTGCGATCAAGCACGCTGAACCATTTGCTACCACTCAAGCAGGTCTGAGCATCTTCCACACGAGGGACTGTGTATTGGTCAGGAATTGTCCTCCTGTTTAATGTCCTGTAGTCCACACACATACGTATGGTTCCATTTTTCTTGCGAACCACAACAATGGGGGACGCATACGGACTTCTGGATCCTGAAATTATTCCAGCTTCCTTCAGAGCATGCAAATGTTTCCTCACATCTTCCAAATCACTGGGAGGTAAGCGTCTGGAGCGTTCTCTGAATGGTTCGTCATCTGTCACTCGAATGTTGTGTTGTGTGCTCTTTGCGCAACCAACATCAAACTCATTGCAGGAGAAAACATCTTTCCTCTCCATCATCTTCTGACATAGTCTCTCCTTTCACTCAGGAGGCACAGGAGAATCGGCAAAGTTGAAAGAGGAGGGAGACAGTTGAGGTGTGAGCGGCTTAGATGCTTTCTTTTCAGGGACTGAATTTATCACATCCACTCGATGCAGGTGAGCAATCTGCATGCCACGAATCAATGTCACATGATGATCTGACGCATTTCTCAGAGTGACTGTAATGCGACGACATTGAACAACATCTGGTTTTTCAACCACAGGCATCACGAGAAGTTCTTCAGGGAAACAATCCTTTTCTGGGCGGTCTATAAGAATAGCTTGACCAGAAAGACTGCCAGAAAACTTTGGAATGCCAACAATTTTTGCAACGCCACCTGGTGGCCAGACAACGGGCTTGTCTCTAGTGAACCAGACTGTTCCTCTTCCTGGGTCAGCTGTGTCATCTGGAGTTTCCTGAAACGTTGCATAAGCCTCTTTTATTACTGGGTGAACAGACAGGTTGTGTAGAAAATTGTCTCCATTTTGTGTTTTGCAGGAATTAAATAGTCTTCTAACTATAGAGGTGTTCGTGCCAACCACAATGGAGATCTCACCTTTCATAGCCGGATCTGGGCACACAAGCACAAGTGTTTCTATGGTCTCAGCTACTCCTACTATGTCACCAGCAAACTCAAGTTTCAAGCACATATAACCATCATATGGATATTGGTCCGCGCTGAGGCCCCAAATCTTCAGGCACTCAATAGGAGTCAAAGACAGGTGCTTCAGATACTTGTCATAAAAGGAGCGGTACAGCAGGGTAACTTGGGATCCGCTATCAAGCAGAGCTTTGGCATAAATGCCCTCAATTTGTACAGAGACAATAGAGCTAGGTCCAACTAAACCCTCTGGCAGATTAGCCTTGCTTTGTGTCACAAATTGTGGAACGTGTTGTCTCCGGAGCGTCAGGCCGTTCCTTTACTGAGCCCCTGGGAAGTTTCCCGTCGGCTGTTTTGTTTTCAGGAGACGCTTATTCCCTTTTCTGAGATTTTCTGGGTTTTCACACTCCCTCTGGAAATGACCGTCTTCGCCACACCTGTAGCAAAAGAAATCAGCATGGTACTGAGGTTTGGGATCTCTTTCTTTTCCACGTACATATTTTCCAGCAGTTTGCTGAGCTACATGCTGTGGTGAACTTCCTGATGTGTCTACAGAGGCAGACAGCAGGCGTGCAACATCACTTTTAAGCCCCTGGAGGTCCTTCGTAAGGCTTTCTATTGCAGGGTCTTTCTCCACTATGACAGGTGCTGGTGCAGGCTCTGGCTGTTTTGGCACCGCTGACGCTGTGGCACAACCTGCACATCTAATCACAGATGAGGAAGTGACCTTCTTTACTTTTTCCCTTTCAAGGACCATCCCCTCTTCTTCTCTTACATCACGAAGCAGCTCAGTGAAGCTTGGAGGAGGCTTTAGTTTGTAAGTCATTCTTATGCGAAGGGCAGCAAGATCATGAGTGAGAGCACCTCTTGCGATTTGTTCAATGCGTGCCCGGTTCATGTCAGCCACGTCAATTCCTCCTTTCCGATGAACGGCATGCAACAGCTTATCTAGTCTGAGTAAGTATTCGGACAGCTTCTCAGCTTCTTGTTGAAATGTGTTACGGAACCTCACCATGAGATCAGCCGCACTGTCTGTGGTTCCAAAAGCTGTTTCTAGCGCCCTGAGGTAGTCACCGGCAGTGGCATAGGGGTTAGTGGCTCTCAAACCCCGGACAATGTCTGCTGCTGGCCCTTTAAGACTCTCAGCTATCCGCTGCTTCTTTACGACATCAGAACACTGCCACTCATCCAGCATATGTGTGTCTGTTCTGCCCAAGCGTCGTATTCCTCTTCTCCATGTGGAGTTGGTTTCATGCCTGAAAACAAGCGAAGTTTGCGATAGCCTTGTGCGTCCACAGGTGGGGCTTGACATTTTTCAACAAGGGAGGATATGGCCTTCACAAGCTCTGTGTTCAAACCTGGCGCAGTGGGTGGAGCAGGACTAGGGCTAAACAAACCTGCGACGTCATCTAAAGTCTTCCCTTCACTGGCTAGGAATGACACTAGCTTGGACTGAAAATCTTCTTTGTCAACAGGTACACGGGAACGTTGAGTGTCAGGGACATTAACTACCCAAATGTCTGATTGGTCTCCCACTACCAACTATTCAGGTATGTCAGCCTGAGTCAGGTCATTTGTGGTTTCAACTAAGACTGACTGCTTGTTAGTGTGTGCTAAACACCGTCCTCTTACTTTGGCGCAACCAAATATTTTAGCTTCATCAAGTACCTTATAAATGGTCTCATCAGTTACATCAAGAGAAACCTCACAAAGCACAAGTGATTTCTTGACATCAATACCTCTGTCATTACACCATTTAGATATTTCTTCTGACTCCATTTTTTCCGCTTCACAAAACCAGTCACAAAAAAACACACACCAAAACTTAGTGGCTACAGGGCTATAGCTATTTCAGTTTGCGTTTCAGTTAGCATTAACTTTAGCTTTTTGTTCACAATTACTTTGCTCACAAATTCAAAAAAACAGTAAACAATATAAAATCCCGGACGAGCCCCCACGTGTAGCCCTCCCAACCAACTCTAATTTATTACAGAATAGTTCTGGTAAAACCCCGAATAACTGATGACACCTTTTGCATGGGAGCTGAATTGGAGGGAGTCTACGAAAATATTAACCTTTTAAGGTATCTACCTTAACTAGAGCATATAACTCTGCCTAGGGTGCAGAGAGGCCTGGTTAGCTTATTTTATAGCTATATTGTTATTGAAAACTTTAAATACTCCCATGCATGTACCTTTAACAAACTATAGCCCTAATAACACCACATTCAAATAAACATTGTAACTGCAAATTCACGTTGCAACAGGAACGTTTATTGTACAGAGAGAGAAAAACATAGGCAATCACCCTTTACCTTAACCTGTTGACCCTTTGAGTCCATGAAATAAACAAAATAAATACACCCGGGGTTTTGTAAGTTAGTTATGGTACCATATCATTGGCGCGCATATTGAGTTGGAGCTCATGTATCCTTGTGAGAGTGTTTCTCGGTACTCACGGATAACACCAGTTTCCTCGAACCCTCGGCTCAGAAGAATAAAGTGAAAGAAGATGAAGAAAACTAGTCCTGCTGACACGTCCTCGTGCAGCAGCAGGTTCTCTGGCGACAACGTGGATCCTGAGCGCTCTCTACAGCAGCAGCAGACCAGCGGCAGGCATGTAGACAGGCATGTAGGCCCGGAGACACACTAGCATAAATTAAAAACATTAATAAACTCACTGTTCCTTCTTATACATTTACATATTGTCACACGTTCAAATAATGCTCATACTTATGGAAGCCCATTTCCGCCGCTTGATGAAAAAAAATTATGAGATACTAAGTCATAATTATGAGATAGCTAAGTCATAATTATGAGATACTAAGTCATAATTATGAGATACTAAGTCATAATTATGAGATAGCTAAGTCATAATTATGAGATGCTAAGTCAAAATTATGAGATAGCTAAGTCATAATTATGAGATACACTTTTGCTGTGTCTTAAAGTCATAGGCTAAAACGAAAATGGATGCCATTATTGAGGACTACTTCAGACGTGGATTCACAAATAGGGAGATTTTAACCTTACTGGAAGAAAGACACAATATTAGGCTAAGCCTTCGGACGCTGGAGAGGAAGCTGCAGAGGAACCAGCTATGGCGGAGAAAAAACAAGGCAGATGAAGCAGAGGTGGCCTCCTTTATATCTGAGCAGCTGCAAACATCAGGCAAACAGCACGGGTACCGCTGGATGCACCAGAAATGTTGGATGGCCGGACTGATAACTGACAGGGAAACCGTGCGCCAGATAATGAGACTGCTGGACCCAAATGGGGTCGATCTCCGTGCCCGCAACCGTTTGCGACGGCGCATTTATGTCAGCCGTGGTCCGAATTATGTTTGGCATGTGGACGGATATGACAAGTTGAAGCGGCATATGTGTTAGTGGGTGCATAGATGGCTTCTCTAGGAAGATGATATGGCTCGAGGCGTTCAATACCAACAGCGA
This sequence comes from Chelon labrosus, assembly GCF_963514085.1. NCBI lineage: Eukaryota > Metazoa > Chordata > Actinopteri > Mugiliformes > Mugilidae > Chelon > Chelon labrosus. The sequence goes on along the minus strand of NC_140339.1, from coordinate 1,910,199 downwards.
TCCCCGAATTATTGCGGGGTATTTTATTGATGCCGTGAGTGACAACAGTGGATGCCCACAAAGAGTCAGGATAGACCACGGTACTGAAAACACGCACCTTGCAGAGATGCAGAGGTTTCTCTGCAACAGAGAAGATGAAGATGAGAATGGAGCGGAGTGTGTCACTTTAGGTCCAAGTACTGGTAATCAGAGAATCGAACGCTGGTGGTGCACCTTGAGAAGTGAATGCACCCAGTTCTGGATGGACCATTTTGACCAACTGAAAGCAGATGGACATTTTGCTGGCAGCTTCATTGACAAATCACTGATCCAGTTTTGCTTCCAAAATACCATACAGGTACAGTATACTAGTAAAACCTATTGCTTGCCAATTTTACACTGTTGGTTGGTTTAACTAACAAGCAGCTATGAATACGAATTATTAATCCTGACCTGCAGAGCAGAAAGATTCAGGAATCCTTTATTTATATACATATTTATATACATATATATATATAGTTGATTTTACATTGAAACAATGTAACTGAATCAATACCGAATCAACCATTACCTAAATGGAAGTCTACATGTAAATTGTAGGCAGATAAAAATGTTATTTTAGTCCAAAATTACTTCTGCATGCTTTAAGTAATGAAAATTTATATTAAATTAAATTAAAACGCATGACATGAACATCTTGAGTAACTTAAATAAAGTCACAGAAAACAAGCTTTTTCAGAGGCAGTTTTTGATATGGGCGACGTTGGCGAGCGCCCGGGACGCATCTGAGTAAGGGCGCGTGAGCGCAAAAACAAAAAAACAGCTGTTTCTATAATATATTATCGCTTTCATTTGCGCCAACCTACCGCTCATTTCCACGTCTTAGTGGAGTGGGTGTACCGTATTTTGTGCAAGCACGTCAGCTTGCTGCTGAGAAAGTCTGGATCCTAGGCCACTAATGCAATTAAAATCAATCGCACCACCAACCGCTTAATTGGACCGGGGGTGAGAATGGCACAGCGCTCTGGTGTGACACTCGGGCCACGGTCCTGGCAAGAGTGATCAGAGACGGGGTGAAGACAGTGGTGAGGTCTTAAAGTTTAGGTCCGGGAGCTGAGTAGCCAGGTAAAGAGGGAGGAGAGGGGCGCACTGGAGGAAACGCACGGTGTGCATAACGGCGCTTAAAGGACTTTTGCCACCTGAAAAACTGCAACAGTTCACTGGAATGACAGAGATGACAGAACTTTTGCCATGTCAGGTAGCCTACTAACTAACTGATTCATGTGAGTGGCTACAAATCAGTTTGGTTCATCCAACAGCTCCAAAATGACCTGGCTGACAGATGATACGTCTGAATGATCTGTCATTCCAACAATGTAAATTAAATGAAAAATGAGAAAAACTTATTTACATTACTCTTACATTGGGCCTACATCTCCTTCTCCTTGCAGTATCAGCAGACACAGTACCACCTATTTTTCTTTTCAAGTTATTTGTATTAAATTCGACCAGGGCGCAAAACAAGCCAAGACCGTCTCTGGTTTAGGTTTATTCTTTTTAATTTCATTTCATTATGAATACAACTGTAAAAAAAGAAGATAAAAGCAAACAAAAAAGCTGCATACAAAAGCCAGTAAAATTACAGAAATCACCTGTTAATCAGCAGAATTTTAAATAAGATACTCTACTTCAATTTTAGTTAGTCTAAACCTCAATCCCACAAACCTCTGCTCAATAACTAATACAGAGAACAGTTAATATAGAAATAAACCCATATACATCCAAAGAGGATAAAGCATGACTCTACTGAAGCGAAAGACAGTATACACTCCTGACCAAAATCTTGGTCGTGGGAAAAATTACAAGTATTCGCATTTCACAGTAGTGGATCATAATAAGATTATAAGTAGAACTTCAAAATACAAAAAGAGCATACAGGAGCAAGCAACAAAAACATAAATTAGGCAGTTTATTAAACAATTGCAATTAAACTCAAACAGGCTGTTCATCAGCTGATCAAAAGTTTAAGACCACAGCCTTAAAAAGTCAAAATTCATGCTAAGATCTGGCTTTCATGTCATTTTCTGTCAGACATTCACACTGTCATGACCTGATACCAAATGCAAAAAAACTTTCTGTCTTTGAACAAGGCAGGATTGTTCAGCTGCACAAGCAAGGTCAAAGGTCAACGTTCCATCGCTGCAGGTTGGACGCAGTAAGACAGTCATTTTAAATTTCTTAAAAGATCCTGAGGGTTATGGGACAAAAAAGTCAAGTGGTAGACCCAAAAAAAATTCACCTGCGCTGAGCTGGACGATCTGACGGGCTACCTGAGAAGACACAGGCCAATCCTCGACCCAAATTAAGGCCCTTACTGATGCATTGCCTGTAAAACAAAGCAAAAATGAATTAATTTTAAAAAATCTGTTGTTTTTTCATTTTCTTCCATAAATTAAATCATACTATTGACATCAAAACACTGAGTGAAAGTTATAAATACTGAAGAACATGGTTCAGCATCATAACCTTCCTTCTCCCCTAGGTCCTCCTACAGTAATGTTACAGCTGATGTGAGCCTGTCTGCCTACACAACGCATCAATACACGTAGATAAGATCACTCCAAACAGGAAGTCAAACGCACAGAGCATCCGGTAAATTTCAAAATATAACAGAATGGACAAACTTCCAGGCAACAGAGATGGAGGGCTGAGTACTTTGCGGGCCGCGGCTATTCGTTTTTTGTTTGATGTAAGCAATCAAAAACGGGAAGCCAGTCGTCTCCCGTTTCTCGTTTGGAAATTGTAAATCGAAAAACGGGAGAACGAGTTTTTATCCGATTTCCTATTATATGTTTATGAGAAAAAAGTCGGGAAAGAAATATGCGATCACAATTATTTTAATCATGCTTAATCAAGAGTTTATTTTTTTAAACTTTTGGTATTTAAAGAATTTTCGCTTCTCAACCTAACATTAGCCCGGGGTAAGACCAGAGATACCGGTACTTGTCATATATCTTACGTTAGCTTGCTCTATAGAACTAAGTATACTCTACCATGACTTCTAAACCGCCTAACACACATAAGAGCAGCATCTTATTTCAGTAATGCCATTTGGCCTTAATAATGTAGGCGTCAAAGACTAATTTAACAGCCTTCGGTCGGCGCTATTTTGGACTCTTTACGTACATTAGCCTACTCTCACGGTAAAGCAGACGTTTTTCCCCCAAAATGAACCGTTAACTGTATGCTCGAAAATGTGCCACTAAATTAAATAATTGAAATAAAACATTATCAAAATTGAATAAACTCTGTTAAGCACAAAACATAACAGTTATCTTTAGTATCAATAAAATTATAAAATATTTCCAACTTACTTGAGCAGGATCAGGGGAGGAGCGCGTCGTGTGTACTTCCTACGAGGAGGAATCACAGCGACAGTCACCCACGTCAACAAGCTGCTACTGCCATCTACTGGCGGAAATTAGAACCAATTCACCAACTCGCACACAAGCGTCCCAATCTTGCAAACATGTTGTAAAGTCACTGTAATAAATAAGTGTGTGTGTGTGTGTGTTTGTGTATGTGTGTAAACAAAGGTCATTTAGCCTACATTTAAGCCTAATTAAGTGAAAAAAGTCACATGAAAAAATAACACTGTAAATAGTTAATTCACTAATGAGATAACAGCCCAAACACACTGATTACTCTCTAAGAAATATTTTTATTCTATCTCTTGCAGGAGGAGCTTGATGCAGTTGTAACTGCCTGGAATGACCATCGGATAAGAAGAGCAAACAACCCTCGGGCTCCCAATGGTCGCCCTTCCATCATGCATGTGGTCCCCAGTCTTTATGGGGCACAGGATTTCCTGCGGCCAGTTGAGCCAATGAAGGTTGAAATTTGTCGAGGACAACAGATTCAAGGACTATCCTTGTGATGAGGACATGTTCCACTTATGTACGGAACTGATTGCTGAGCACAACCTGGAAATGTCTGATGATGTGTTTGCAATTACTGACCTGTATCTTAGACTTCGCCAATTGATTAATGATGGGCTGAGGGAGTAAAGTAGGCTTATGGGCCACAAACACCTTGTGTCACTTTAATACGTAAATGCATTTGTTTATTTCTTTGGTTATGTTTAGTTTTTAAGTAGAGCATTGTCTGCATCTGATAAAAGTGTATTACATCTCTTGTACAGTATAGCATAAAATTTTTCTAAATATTGTCAGTAAAATAACATCACCACACAGTGCAGGATAACAATTGTAATTGTGACAAATTCATCAACAAGAACATTTGAAGAAAGACAGTTAAACATTTTTAACCATTTGCTGCTGATGGGAAAACTTGGCCACGGCAGCCAAAAATAAGACAACAGTAGAATATGTGTTTTATATGAGCATTATCAAAGAAAAAGATGAAGAAGACCTTTCCTTGAGGCATGTATTTGCACAAAAACATGTGGTCTAGAACTTAACTGTCGTTAAAGACAGCCAAATGTTCATAAGTAACTTTACAAAAAAAAGGATTGTCAGGTGGCTCAAAAACAAAAATACAAAGAAGATAAAAAACACATTTTTGCATAGACCTTGATCAGTCTCAAAGGTGCAAAGTAACGTAAGTCAAGTTAATATGTTTACCATTGTTGATCTTCACTACTGTGATGCTATTATGTTATATGTTATTATGCTTAGCAAATGACCTGCTAACAACAAGAGACAACAGTAGAATAGCTATTTTCTAAGAGCATTATTAAAGATTTACACCAAGACCTTTTCTTGAGGCATGTGTTTGCACAAAAACATGTTTCGGCTTTGAACTTAACTGCCAATAAAGATAGCTAGATTTTACTCCAGAAGTGACTTAACAAAAAAAAGTATTGTCAGGTGGCTCCAAAAAAACCCCACAAAGACAAGATAAAAACATTTTTGCGCAGACCTTGATAGTTAAGATTCTCAAAAGTGCAAAGTAACATAAGTCAAATTAATATGTTTGCCATTGTTGATCTTCACTACTGTGATGCTATTATGTTATATGTTATTATGCTTAGCAAATGACCAGCTGAGAAGAAATATATTGTCATTTTACTGTAAAGCTACCTGTTCAACAATTTCAACACTGTAATGTTTTACAGATGGACACATGGTCACTGATAACAGGAAATAATCATTTTATGTTGTATATGGATCATATACAAATACTGTCTTGACTGAGTTAGATTATGTCCATTACCCACACATTGGAGGACAACACCTTGTTCATTTCAGAGCTGAAGTCTGGGTAGTTATCATAATGGACTGACAGCTCCAGCACACAGCCACATGTATGGGCCACGGGTCTTCTTTGGAAACCTTGAATCTGAGTGAACTCAACTATGATGTTCTTCCCTAAGAATAGATCAGAACCTGTGCAGAACCTGAGGAACAAACACAGCTGCTGCGTATCAGTGTTCTTTAAGTATGTAGTGAGGTGCTTTTGAATGTCCTTCTGGTGGACATTCATTTCCTCTGGGAAGGTGAGGGACTTCAAAACCTTTCTCACAGTTGGTTTCAGTGTTTCATACACTGTGCTGATTTCCTGAAGGCTGTGTTTAGCCATGCTGAGTACTGTTGCCCATTGCTTGATCACATACGCAGGCTCTTGGACAAGCGTTTTATGGGGAAGTTCTTGGAGAATTTCAGTGACATTGCTGGCTGTTGGTATCCTCCTGCAGCTGTTGTTATCAAGGATCTCAATTAATTCTTCCTGATCAACAGTGTCAAAATCTGATTGGCAACATTGAAATACTGTACGCTCAGATTCAGGCAAGTATTTAAGGAAATTCTCCACCAAATCACTCTTCACATAACCCAAAGCAGCTTGCTCTAATATGACGGGTGCAATCTTCACAGAAAGATATTTCTCTCTCTCCCATCCAAAAGCAATTATTCGACCTACACTCTCCCACTGCTGCTGTCCAAATCATGTCTCAGGAAAGGTACTTTCAAAGCACTTCCCATTGTGCACTGCTCGTAAAATTCAGTCCAGAATTCTGAGAGACAGTCTCTCACAACTCCACCATCATCATAAGCCTTCTCAGATTTTCCATCTGGCAGTACAAGCTGGATTTTAATGTCAGCCTCTGTAAGTCCATCATCACTGAAATGAGCAATGAGCTCTCGCAATACCTGCCCCCTGTGAACAACCAATATTTTCTTCACTCTCTCATTAGATGGCGTGGCTTGTGGCAATGTATCATCCAAATTCTGTGGTTCATTTTCATAAAAGTCTCCAACAAAAACAATGTTGCTACTCTCAAAAACATCCTCACTGTTGCCATCTGTTTCATACAGTGCAAACTGCAAACTTTCATCACTTACCGTATATTACTTCCAACAAATAGCACATCAGGGCTGACTGTTTCAAATGTATCTAATGGTTGGGATGTTGCAACATTAACGAGTGCAGTAGAGGACTTCTTTCCACAGATGGAGCCAAATCTGGGCTGTGTGGTCTGTCATTGTGTTCTTTTGTTTGTGTGGTCAGATAAAACCGAAGAAGAGGAAGTTTTGTCTCCTGGTACAACTTCCCGACTGTGGTCACCTCATCAAGTGGGATCTCTTGATAATTTGTGAGATCTAACTCAAAATCTGTTAAGGACCCCAGATTATTTCTCCCATTTGGAAAGAAGAGGCCAGCTGCTTCATGTATCAAGTCCTTTTTCTGAGCATCCTTTGAGACGTCGAGTTTTCTTGTTCCCCCTCCTCGTTTGGCTCTCACTTGCTTGAAAACCTTTTTTTCATTATCATAATGCATCCATCCCATTTCAATTTTTCTTATTGTCTTCATAGATTTACGCTGAGCCCAATTTGCTAGCATCACGTGAGTAAGCGTATTGCGTCATTTCCTGCTTCTGCACCGTGTGGTATTGCTGTTTACAGAGTGTTAGCGTCGCTCAAACTCCAAACTCCAAAAAACGTTCTGTTTATTGCGGGGAATTCTTACGCATCTTCAACCACCTGTCCTCTATAGCTACTTTTTGAACCACACACTCTCTCTCTCTTCTAATCAACTTTGTCTGCTAACGTTAGCGAATTAACCATGGCTTCTCCCTCTGCTTCCCCTTCTCTCTCCTGCATCTCGTGCCACATGTTTAGTTACTCCTCTGCCTCCTTTAATGGTAATGGTATGTGTAACAAATGTAGTTTATTCGTAGCACTGGAGGCGAGGCTTTCCGAATTGGAAGCACGGTTCCGCACCATTGAAAAACAACCAGCAGCTAGCCAGGGCCCTGTAGCCGGTGCGGACCGACCAAGAGTAGCTCCTGTTAGCATAGCTCCAGTTAGCTGTCCCCCGACAGCTCCCGAGCAGCCGGGAAACCAGGGCGGCTGGGTGACGGTTCGAAGGAAGCATAGTCCCACAAGGCCCGTGGAGCACCACCAACCCCTTCACGTCTCCAACCGATTTTCCCCACTCAGCGACACACCCGCTGAGAAACCAACTCTGGTGATTGGCGACTCTATTTTGCGGAACGTGAAGATAGAGAAACCAGCGACCATGCCCAGCCGGCACACGACCGACCTTCAACGTTGAAATATAGGTGAAATAACGTCAGTTGTTGCGTCAATGTTGAAACAATGTTGAAACAATGTTTAATGCTAAATGGTTGTAAAAGGGTAGGTAGACAAACATTGAAACAATGTTTAATGTTAAATGGTTGTAAAAAGATCAAGAAAATCAATGTTGAATTATAGGTGAAATAATGTCAGTTGTTGTGTCAATGTTGAAACAGTTCTTTTTTATTTATTTATTTATTTATTTATTTGTGATCGTAGTAGACAGTAACGTTACCGTAGCCCACACAGCAGCACAGACTCTTCAGTCTTACGGACCTTCGCGGGGTTTAACCAGACGTTCCACGAGTTCCACCAATCAGATGCATCACTGTGGGATTGTGGGATTTTTCAGGATTGTGGGTAATGAAGTACTTATCCAAGACATCGCGAATAAAAGGCATTTATCTCAAAACAAGGTTAGTGCCCCATGAACTTTTGGTGTCTACATGAGCATATACAATCGCTTAGTACAGCCGTAGCTGGTTTTAAGTCAACCATGTGCAGTTAAATTTTTATGGCTTATATCCAAACTGTCAATGGAGAAATTGCATTGGATTCTACTTCCGGCATCGGCTGTGGGCGGGACTGTGATGCTCTATTGCGCACAGCAGCGGGAAAACTAGTTCTAGGCAACTACTGGACACTACGCTGCAGCACAGCCGGCTGAAGTAAGTAAGTGATTTCATTAATGGTTTGATTTTGAGTTCATTTTCTTTAAACAAAAAGTATTAACATAAACGTTATTAGCTATTAACAATAACGTTATATATTCTAGCTCGTGAGGCGCTAATTTACTAGCTAGCTAACGTAAGCTAAAGTTAGTCAGTCAGCTGCAGCCTTCTATAGAGTTGAACGAATAATGCTAACGTTAACATTAGCTACTGAAATTTAAACCAGTCTGCGTTTCTCTATAAAGTCTCATTAGCTAGCTAACGGTAACGTTTCTCTATAACGTCTCATTAGCTAGCTAACGGTAACTAGCTATGAACTTGCTAATTAGGCGCCGCTTACTTAACACAGTGTGACTGATGGCCGTTATTTGGAAGTTATTTGAATGCTTTAATTTGACCGAAAATGTATTAACGTCAACATGACTCTGGGTCTGTCTCAAATCGCGTACTTCTGCACTTACAATACCTAATTTGAGTACGTGAGGGCGTTCACACTGAAAATTCCAACGAGACTCATAACGGTCAAAAAGCTGAGTGTGGAACGCTGCACACTAAACGGTAGCCATCTTGGTTACGAAGCGGAAGGGGAGGGACTATCAACCCAATTCAAACTTGCGATAGTGGCGGCTGATATTGGCGGCTGATATTGGCGGCAGTGATTTAGAAGCGGTGGTGGAGCAGTTTTACAGGTCCATACAGATGTAAGTTATAATATGACATTTAATGAAAATGATATATATTGCTGTTTTACACGTAGTACTATTAAATTGCTGCTCGATATACGCTCGCGGTCAAAATCAAAATACGGCGTTAGTCATTTGTCATTTCCAAGTATAGGCGTAGCACCCGATTTGAGACGATACTACCTTTTTGAAAATTACGCTCTACGAACGTAAGTGCATAGTGCATGATATCGAAGTGTACTGACGAAAGTATGCCATTTGAGACACACTAACATGTGGTTTTAAGCTAGGCTATATTTGTTAGCTAGCTAACGTTAGCTAATCGTGTGTTCAATTCTTCAGGAGTTCTACTGAGAAAAAGGCGCGAGCGTTAGCTGGAGAGGGCAGAACATTTTAAGGTAAGATACGCAACAGTTTTGAATGCTATTTTTTCTAGACTATGATGCAGTGTAATTCCATTACTTTTAGTGGTAATGAGCATGTAACGAAGTATTTTTGTAAATCAAGTAACGCAATTACAGTTACTGAAATTTAAATTTACTATACTTTTTTTATTATTTATTAAAGAAAAACAAGCAAGGTGCTTACATGACAAGGACAAAAACAGTGTAGTCTAAATTCATACTGTGTGTTTTTCAGAACTCTTTCAATTGCCTTGATGGCCAAGATGAGTATGAAAGGGGGATCGGGGAAGCTGTCATTTTCCCAGTCACGGCTCTGCAAGACCATCTGTGGTAAGTTTAAATTGAATATCATATTTTGGAGCTATATGGTTTTGTGAAATTAACAGTGTAAACAGAATTTGTGATACATGTGGTAAATGGACTACACTTATACATATAGCTTTTATCCAAAGCACTTTACAATGAAAGACTCTCCTTCACCGATTCACACACCAACGGCAGTTACTGCCATGCAAGGCGCTATCACGGCCCATTGGGAGAATTTTGGGGTTCAGTGTCAAGGACACTTATTCGGTCTGGTGGACGGTCTGGCCGTCATGCAATCCCTCTGTCAGCCACTATGGCGCGAGGGCGCACAGCTAGGAATGCGCCAGGGATGCGCAGGGCCAGGAACACACACACACGCGTGCAGTGCAGTTCCACGGGCCATCCAAATGCGCCACCCCTAGTGTTCTCCATGCATTTTTTATTTTTTTTTCCTCAAATCAAAATAATACGTATGCCATTATTATCTTGTTTTGATTTGGTTTTGAATACAATTTTGTTGAAATAGTTGTGTTACAAGCTTGGTACCTAAGAATCCTGACAATGGTGACAACTTGTAGTTATTACATCTGCTAGTTGACTATCAATGAGGTCTTGCAGCCAAAAGTGTTAAAGGTTGTATCAGCGATTTCTGGCCCAAAAAAGGCCCAAACATAAATGATCACATTCATCTAATCTTTCCTAACGATCTGCTAGCTGCCTGCCCCATAAGCAAGCCGTCAAAAAAACGTGTCTGTAGGCAGCCTAGGCTCTGAGATCTGTACATAAAAATAATTGCTATCAACAAGTGTGCACCACCCACTCAAAGGCAAAACAAAGTGTTCCAACCAATAACCGACGAGATGCGCGTTTAGGAGAGTTTCAATTGCACGGGAGGGAGGGGGAGGGAGTAGCGAGCTAGCGTTCTGTTTTGTTTTAACATCAACAGAGTGACGTGGCCATTCTTTTTGTGTACAGATCTCGGAGCCTAGGTTGCCTACAGAGACACGTTTTTTGACGGCTTGCTTATGGGGCAGGCAGCTAGCAGATCGTTAGGAAAGATTAGATGAATGTGATAATTTATGTTTGTGCCTTTTTTGGGCCAGAATTCACTGATCATATCTGCAAGCATGTTAGACAACCCAACAGGTTTAAATAAGTGATCACAACCACGTAAAACGCAAAAACATGAGGTACCTAATAATTCTGCACGCACTGTACTTACACTGACCGCGAGCGGACAAAGCGCTTTACAATGACCTCTCGTTCACCCATTCACACACACATTCATACACCAATGGTGGCAACTGCCATGCAAGGCACACACAGACCCACACACTATGCAAATCGATATTTTTGCTTGTTCACAAAGGTCCGTGCGGCTGGTTGGTCGAGCGCAGCTCAGTTGGTAGAACTGGTCGTTCAGTGATCGGAATATCCCTGATTCAAATCCCGGAGAATGTCCACAGGCTTTTTCACTAGTTTTTGACAATAATGGTTTGTTGTTTCCTCTTTAGATGCAGTCTTCAGCGACCATAAAACCACCCTGACCCAAATAATGGACATCATGGCAAAATTCTTGAAGTATGCACCGGAGAGGGTGGGCGTCGGAAGATCCCTGCTGTTGCCGTTGCTGAATGATTCGGATAGATAATTTATGTTGTAAAACAAAACAAAATAAAATAATGTAAAAACAAAATAAGCTGACTGGTTCTTGATGGAGGTGTTTATCATTTTTGTGTGTGATAGGCCTACTGCAAGTTGCATAGGCTAATATAGGTAAAATGTTGAAGCAATGTTGCAATATCAATGTTTATTCAACGTTGATTTCTAGTTGAGGCTTTAACCATGTTGGATTTGCGTTGTTTCAATGTTGTTTCAATGTTGCAATATATCATATTCACCGTTGACAATGTTCACCTATGTTGAAATGGCGGATGTTGAAACAATGTTGCAATATCAACGTTGATTCAATTTGCAAATCCAACACATAATTCAACGTTGATTCACCCTCTGTATATAACGTTTATTCAACGTTGAATCAATGTTGAAATGCCAGCAGGGTAGTTAGATGCATTCCAGGGGCCAGAGCGGGCGACACTAAATCTTACCTCAAATTGCTGGCTAAGGCTAAGGTTAAATACAGTAAAATTGTTATTCACGTCGGCAGTAACGACACCCGGTTACGTCAGTCGGAGGTCACAAAACTTAATGTGGAATCGGTGTGTAAGTTTGCTAAAACTATGTCGGACTCCGTAGTTTTCTCTGGTCCCCTGCCCAACCTGACCAATGATGACATGTTTAGTCGCACGTCGTCATTCCACCGCTGGTTATCTAGGTGGTGTCCAGAAAACAACGTGGCCTTCATTGACAATTGGCACACTTTCTGGGGAAAGCCTGGTCTGATTAGGCGAGATGGCATCCACCCAACTTTAGCGGGTGCTGCTCTCATCTCTAGGAATATGGCCGATTTTATTAACCCCCCGAAACCATGACAACCCAGAGTTCAGACCAGGAGGCGGAGTTGTAGTCTTACACACTTCTCTGCCGCTTCTCAAGGACTGTCTCACACCCAAAACTCTATCAACTCTATAGATGTTCTGTCTGCTCCCAGATTATTTAAACCAAAAAATAACAACAGAGGAGTTTCTCATAGGAACCTGATACAAATCAGTACAAGTTCATTGGTAGAACAGAAGAATAGGAAAATTAAATGTGGTCTTTTAAATGTCAGATCTCTCTCATCTAAATCTCTTTTAGTGAATGATCTGATAACTGATCATCAGATTGATCTATTTAGTTTAACTGAAACATGGCTACAGGATGATGAATATGTTAGTTTAAATGAGTCTACTCCACCCAGTCATAGTAATTATCATATTCCTAGAAGCACAGGTAGAGGAGGAGGAGTGGCAGCAATCTTCCACTCTGATTTATCTATTAATCCTAGACCTAAGGAGAGCTTTAATTCATTTGAAAGTCTTACTCTTAGTCTCCCGCATCCAGACCAGAAAATACAAAAACCAATTCTTTTTGTTGTGGTGTATCGCCCACCTGCTCCTTATTCTGAGTTTTTAGCTGAATTCTCTGAGTTTTTATGTGATTTAGTTCTTAGAACAGATCAAGTCATTATAGTAGGTGACTTTAACATCCATGTTGATGTTGTCAGTGACAGCCTTAGCTCCTCATTTACATCATTATTAGATTCAATTGGCTTTTCTCAGAACGTAAACGGATCAACTCACAGTTTTAATCACACCTTAGATCTTGTCCTAACATATGGCATAGAAACTGAAGGTTTAATAGTATTTACTCATAACCCTCTTTTGTCTGATCATTTCCTCATAACCTTTGAATTTGCAATAATGGATTACACAGGAACTGAAAAGACATTTCATTACAGTAGATGTTTGTCTGACAATGCTGTAACTAGATATAAAGAATTAATTCCTTCTTTATTTACCTCAGTGCCATGTACCAATGTTGTGGACGACAGCAACCACAATTTAACCCCTGCACTAATAGATTATTTTGTCGATGGCACTGCAGCATCGCTTAGTTCAACTTTAAACTTAGTTGCTCCTTTGAAAAAGAAGGTCATAAATAGGAGGAGGCTAGCTCCATGGTATAATTCACAGTTGCGCTGTTTAAAACAGGCAGCCCGAAAGTTAGAAAGAATTTGGCATTCCACTAATTCTGAAGAAGCTCGCATAGCCTGGAAAGATAGTTTAACAACTTATAAAAAAGCTCTCAGTAGTATTAGAACAGCATATTATTCATCATTAATAGAAGAAAACAAGAACAACCCCAGATTTCTTTTCAGCACTGTAGCCAGGCTGACAAAGAGCCACAGCTCTGTTGAGCCATCTATTCCTTTAGCCCTCAGTAGTAATGACTTCATGAGCTTCTTTACTAATAAAATTGTCGGCATTAGAGAAAATATTCAAGGCATCCTTCCAACAGCTGTTAAAGATGCAAGTACAGCGACATTAGAAACTTTTGTAAGACCTTATCAATATCTGGAATCCTTCTCCCCAGTAGATCTTCTTGAGCTCTCTTCAACAATTACAGCATCTAAACCATCAACCTGTCTTCTAGATCCAATCCCAACTAAATTGCTCAAAGAAGTTTTTCCATTAATTAACACCTCCATATTGAACCAGATAAATTTATCTTTATTAACAGGATATGTGCCTCAGTCTTTTAAGGTTGCTGTAATTAAGCCCTTACTCAAGAAAGCCACTCTAGATCCAGATGTTTTAGCCAACTATAGACCAATCTCCAACCTTCCTTTTATTTCCAAAATTCTAGAAAAAGTTGTTGCTAATCAGTTGTGTGACCATCTAAACAGGAATGGTCTGTTTGAAGAGTTTCAGTCAGGTTTTAGAGTTCATCATAGTACAGAAACAGCTTTGGTTAAAGTTACCAATGATCTCCTCATGGCTTCAGACAGTGGACTTGTCTCTATACTTGTTCTGCTAGATCTTAGTGCTGCATTTGACACTATTGATCATAATATTTTACTACAGAGACTTGAAAGTGAGGTCAAGATTAAAGGAACTGCATTAGACTGGTTTGAATCCTATCTATCTGACAGACTCCAGTTTGTTCATGTCAATAATGATTCCTCTACTTATACAAAAGTAAGTTATGGAGTTCCTCAGGGTTCTGTGCTAGGACCAATACTCTTCACGTTATACATGTTGCCATTAGGCAAGATTATTAGAAAACATGGCATAAACTTTCATTGCTATGCAGACGACACCCAGCTATATTTATCTATGAAACCAGATGAAACTAATCAGTTGGTTAAACTCCAAGCATGCCTTAAAGACATAAAGGCTTGGATGACCTGTAATTTCCTACTCTTAAACTCAGACAAAACAGAAGTTATTGTATTTGGTCCTAAGCATCTCAGAGATTCATTATCTAATCACATGGTGTCTTTAGATGGCATTACCTTGGCCTCCAGTACTACTGTAAAAAACCTTGGTGTTATATTTGATGAGGATATGTCCTTTAAATGTCACATAAAGCAAGTGACCAGGACTGCCTTCTTTCACCTGCGTAATATCGTCAAAATTAGGAACATCCTGTCTCACAGTGATGCTGAAAAACTAGTTCATGCATTTGTGTCGTCCAGACTGGATTATTGTAATTCATTACTGTCTGGCTGTCCAAATAGCTCTTTAAAAAGCCTCCAGTTGATTCAAAATGCCGCAGCAAGAGCATTGACAGGAATTAGCAAGAGAGATCATATTACTCCAGTTTTAGCTTCTCTTCACTGGCTCCCTTTAAAGTCTAGAATAGAATTTAAAAACCTCCTCCTTACATACAAGGCCCTTAAAGGCCTAGCTCCATCGTATCTTAAAGACCTTATTGTACCATATCATCCCAGCAGATCACTTCGGTCTGAAAGTGCAGGCCTACTTGTGGTTCCTAGAATTTCAAAAAGTAGAATGGGAGGTAGAGCTTTCAGCTATCAGGCTCCTCTCCTGTGGAACCAGCTCCCAGTTTGGGTTCGGGAGGCAGACACTCTCTCTATTTTTAAGGTCAGGCTTAAGACTTTCCTTTTTGATCAGGCTTATAGTTAGGGCTGGACTAAACCATCCCTTAGTTATGCTGCTATAGGCCTAGGCTGCTGGGGGACGATGCACCAAACACATGTCCTCCTTCTTTCTTCTCTCTCCTCTCTCGCATCCTCCACTTTCTTTTCTCTGGCACAGAGCTCTTGCCCTCTAATTTCCTATATACTACTAGTCATACAATTCTGTGCTATTACTATGTAGAATGTTTACTGCTGTGTGTGTGTGTCCCCCCCCCCCCCCCCCCCCCCCCTTCCCCCCTCTTCTTGTGAGTATCTCTGGCCTGGAGTGGTGTGTTTCCCGTGGAGCTCTATACTACATCTGTTGTCGTGGTCTCATCAGCCTGCCCAGTCTTCATGGAATCCTGCAGTTATCCACTCCTACCTGAATGAACAATTCTCCAACCTGCCTATGATTCCTCTTACATTTTCAAACTGTCATGTAACATCATCAGTTTGTATCATAAGATTCCACATGTACACTTTAGTCAGATATGTGTATCTATGACAGATGTATGTTTATCTTGCTGTTCTCTTCTCTTCTCTCTTTGCTGTTCTCTTCTCTCTTTCTTCTGTCTGTACCCGGCTGGCCTTAGGCAGATGGGTCCCTCCATATGAGCTGGGTTCTGCTCGAGGTTTCTTCCTGTTAAAAGGGAGTTTTTCCTTGCCACCGTTGCCTTCAGGCTTGCTCTGGGGGTTTCAGGCCGGGTTTTTGTAAAGCGTCTTGAGACGATTTGTATTGTTATTGACGCTATATAAATAAAATTGAAATTGAAATTGAAATTGAATAGCATTCCTTCTCTGACTTGGTTGGCCTTCCTGTGAGCTACTTTCTCCTTCACAAGATTTTCTTTTAGACAGTTTGTTTTTTAAGCGCTCATACAGTTTTGTTTTGCGAGTGTTGCAGGGGCTGTTATCCCTGCGCCTGCAAAATGCAAAGACTGCTAGGCGATCCCCATAGGATCACAGTTCTTCATCAGTCATCAGCAGTATGGTGCTGGCATCAATCTAAATATGGAAAATGCATTTGGTTAAAAAACAGTGATCCTGATTAGATGACCTTGTCATGTGACTGTTGATAACATCTAGCCTAGTTATGTTGAGTTTCAGGAAACAACTATACTAAAAAAGCTGTTAGTCAAGAAATGTCCATGAAAAGTATTAAGCTGTTTGACTGAAATCGGTGCTTTTACAGTTAAATAGCCCACCTTCTGTTTCTCCAGGGCTTCCACTGTTTCCTCAGAGACATTTCTCTCCCTCAGGAATGTACTTAGGTCATCCATCCTGTACAGTACAAGGAAGGTAACAGTAGTCATTTAACAAAACCCGCAATCTTTTGTTTATGACAGTTAACACTACACACATATACACGTCGTAACATGGTATGTGTTATATAACGTCATCCACCGCTCCATGGATGGATTTTTCGCCGGCTTCGTTGTAAACAAATGCACATGGCCAGGCGGTGGGTTAGCAAAACATAGGAAAAGCGACCAGACTTGCATAGTTTCCCTTTAGCATGAAGCTTTATTTAGCCTAACTTGGATGTCACCTTAATGATTTGATTTAGTAACTCACACTGGTACATGTCAGCTTTTAAAAATCAAAACTAGAGGATTCACTTAAAAAAATGTTAGCAGTCACCTAAACATTAAAAGAAGGCGAGACATCTCAGAAACCAAATATTAGCATCTTAGCAGTTGACATTAAGGGACTAAATGACTGTCGATAGTACCTTCATTTGTGCATCAAAATCCGCGTCTTAAGGTCCAAGTCACAAAGATATTGCTCAGATCACAGGTAAAATGCAGTATTACAGCGCAAGCTATCAATAAAGTTATGCCTAATTAGTCTGATATCAAAATTCTGAATGGATCGAGACATTACGAGTGGCTGCTGGGTTAGCACTTAGGCTAGCCTTTCTGTTAGCACTGCAACGGCTACCACCTATACTACTACTACCTATACTACTATACTACTGAAAAAAAAGCATCAGGACATATAATAGAAATCCCGAACAACATTGTGTGATCCACTGATTTATCACTTAGGCCACTTACTTATTATGACAGGAGCTGGACCGATTCACACAAACCCCATCACATCAAAATGTAGTATGACTTTAAGACACAGCAAGAGATCTCATAATTTTGACTTAGCTATCTCATAATTTTGACTTAGCTATCTCATAATTTTGACTTAGCTATCTCATAATTTTGACTTAGCTATCTCATAATTATGACTTAGTATCTCATAATTATGACTTAGTATCTCATAATTTTGACTTAGCATCTCATAATTATGACTTAGTATCTCATAATTTTGACTTAGCATCTCATAATTTTGACTTAGTATCTCATAATTATGACTTAGCTATCTCATAATTTTGACTTAGTATCTCATAATTATGACTTAGTATCTCATAATTATGACTTAGCTATCTCATAATTTTGACTTAGTATCTCATAATTATGACTTAGCTATCTCATAATTTTGACTTAGTATCTCATAATTATGACTTAGTATTTCATAATTATGACTTAGTATCTCATAATTATGACTTAGTATCTCATAATTTTTTTTCATCAAGTGGCGGAAATGGGCTTCCATAGAAATGGGCTTCCATAAGAATCCGATAGGTAATTTACACTCATCTCCGACAGGCACGAACTGGCTAACAACAGACTGACACCTGGCTACTCAAATAAACAAAAGAAATGTCATGAGACATTCACGGGCCACTATGAACATGGGAAATTTTAGTACCTTCCCCAAATGAAATACACTTATTAATTTCACCATAGAAGTAATTTAACAGGCAATATTGCAAAATATACTATATTTGTAAACCAACACATGTAAATACATATACTTTAGAGCAGGGTGCTACATAAACTTCGGGTTATCTCGGCTTTTTTCGATGCGTAAACATACAGACGCTGGAGAGAGAGAACTGCCATTACGCATGACGCACGAGCAAGTCCACCCTCAGTCATTTTGCGTCGGTAAGACAACTGTTTTAGTAGCAATTGTCGTAGTTGAAGGCCCTGAAGGACAAATGAGGCTTTTTGAGCCAGTTTTTATTTTATTTTTTTTGGAAGTGGAAAATAACCTATTTGGCACACTGGTGCCAAATTGTGTCAAATGAATGTCCGCCTGGTCCTATCCTTACTAAAACCTTTTGTGGAGGCTTTGACCTTACATCAGATTTGTTACATTTGTAGTCAATAAATTGCTGAAGGTGATCAGTGGCATCTATGTGCATGGGATTATTGTTAGCATAGTGTTATCCTCTTACAAATAGGGGAAAAAATAGGCGACGATAGAAATTTCACATTTCTCCTTTCATTTATTCCAATTTACTCAAGTATAGTAACAGACACAACATTTCTGACACTGGGAATACATTCCCTGAGGTCCAGATGTTCCCAGACTAGAAGGAAATGCGTATGAACCATATAATTGTGTCACAATTCTTCATTTACTTTGGGTATGTATTTTTAGGCGTTTTTCTTAAAATATGGCTGGGGCTTAACAGGTTAAATGAACAGTAACCAGGAGGATGATATGTAGAGAGCGTAATCCATTAAAATCTGTCCACCTGTAAAAGCAAAGGTCTCTGACATTTAAACAGTTACAGAAAAAGTATCAAGAGTCTCAAGTGTAATGGAAACTGTTCACATAAGTCACATGGTTTAGAAGCTGCTTTAAACTACTTTAAAGTCTACTGAGGTAAATGTGTCATATGTTCTGTTCTTTCGGGGCCTATGTTCAGCTGAAACCCTAGTGACCCCCTCGTAGATAAGAAGTAGAAAACAGATCTTCACTGTGAATTCTTTACTCATTTGCCACTTCGTCTGTGCTGTGAGCCCATCATCAGATGTTGGATTAAACACATAACAAGACCAGAGTGATCTGATTTCTTTATTTCCAACAGGAAATTTCCACCACACAAACTAAAATGAAGGTTTGGTGTCATCTTGTGAAGCAAAGACGAGCAGCTGCTTCACAAGAGCTTTAATTCAGAGTGTAAGAACTGTACATGCATTGTGTTTAGATATAAAAATAACAAATATAAAATATGAATTGCAATACAGAATTAAAGTGACAGATAGATCACACTGTCTGGCTGATCAGACACATATACAGCAGTGTATGGACAGATGTTAAAGGTTTCTGAGAACATGTTCTTCTTCCAGTCCATGTCCTGCAGTAGTAGTGCTCCTGCATTTTCTTTTCATTTGAACTTCTTCAAAAGTGAATATTGTCTGTTTTACTCCATGACATTCATGTGACCACGTGGAGTAAGGTCACATTAAATACAGTTTCTGTCTTTTCTGCTGCATTTATTTTTTCATATGATCTGTGAGGATGAAACTCTTTTCACTGACAATTAAATCTTCTTCATTTGTGATACTGGACTCGTAAAAATGGACGCTGCAGGGGAGAATTTCGTGCAGGGACAGCGTCTTGACTGATTACTCCATGATACCAGCGTTGCTGAGGTAAACCTCATTGATGGTCAGGGAGTCCGTCTGGTCTGTGTATGGAGCTCCAGATCCAGTCTGCTGGATGAACTGCTGCAGGTTACACTGTCTCAGCTCCTTGTTCAGATCCTCCAGCATCTCCCATCTGTCCTGGAAGACACAGATGGGAGAATTATTCTTTTAATTTTGCATAAAACTACTGAAAACTCTGAAACTAGTCCCCCACAGATGCTCTATGTCCTCTAGATCAGTGGTTCCCAACCTTTTCACATCCCCGTACCCCTTCAGACATTTGACCTCCAGCCATGTACCCCCTACTCTCACGCACTTAGCAGACTGTGGCAAAAATCATAATCCGGTTTTTAAAGATGATTATTCATTGATTTGAGAACATCATTTATTGAACTTTTAACTCTGGTATTTCTTTTAATAAGAACTGCAAAATACAAATAAATACGAGAAAAATATATTAATAAAGTTAATTAAATAATATGTAAAAATAAAAAATAAACAGTATCCCAGACTTTGGCAGGGCCAGCATGGAGAATTTTTTTTCAACAATTTATTTTTAATACAAGATTCGCAATCAACAGTACCTCGACCAATGAGGTGAGCGGGATCTTCTCTGTCAGTTCATTGGTCACAGAGCAGGAGACGGCCTGGGAATAAATTTACCGTAAATGTTTATATAAATCGCCTGGTTATTCCGTAAATCCATTGACATTTTACACAGTATTTTTTATTTTCACGGTAATACGGGACAAAGTGCGTCCCGTGACAGCTCAATACGGGACACTAGTTTTGTTTGTAAATACGGGACGATTCCGTTTTTCAAGGGACGGTCGTCAACCTTATTAGCGTGACATATCTTGCACAATATCTTCGTTTGTTCCGAGTCAGACTCCTCGAAACCGAAGTGTTTCCACGCCACAGAATTCACTTTACCTTTCTTTCCGACCAAAGGCTGCCTTTCTGCCATCTTCTATCGTCTTCTTCTACACTTATTTTTTCCGGTTGGGACGGAGCGGAGCGGAGCGCACAGGTGGAGATGGAAGGGTTCGCTGCATTTACCACACAAGACACGGCGTGCGGCAGAATGATCGTTTTATTACGAATATCATATTTTCATGATCGAGGGAAGCCAAAATCGAAATCAAAATCGAAATTCAATTAATCGCCCAGCCCTATGAAAAAACAACCCGTTATCCGTTTTTTCAGTTTCAAAATGTAATCAGGCTGAGTTCAGAATCAACTCTTTCGCGTACCCCCTTACGTCACTCTGCGTACCCCTGGGGGTATGCGTACCCCAGGTTGGGAACCACTGCTCTAGATGGAGAGACATGACTGCCCTACAGTTTTATGCCTCAGTCAAGTCATATCCAAAAAAAAAAAAAAAAATTTCAAAAAGGCAACTGGACTTGTAGAGTTTTTTGAACTCTACAAGTCCAGTTTTTGGATATATCATGACCTGGGTGACTGAGAACCTTCATAGACATACTCAGTCAAGTTGTAGTTTACGCCCACTCATGTAATGTAATGACAGAACATTATGTCACAATAAAGCTGAACTTTGACCACTTAGATCATTTTACTAGACATCTGTGTGAAAGTCTGTCATGATTACTGATATCCTCATGATTTGTTGAGACCTCCTCCTTGACTTCAAATGAGCATTTGACCCAAATTCAAGAGATATCATGTTCACAAGAAAAGGCTAAACGGACACACGACTGGAAAACATAATACCTGTCACCAGTGCACAGGAATAAAAACTATAGTTCTCTCCCAAATAATCAAACTATATTTTATCTATGAGATGTTTCTAAAGTTAAACATTTATAGCAGCAGCAGATAATGAGCTTGTGACTGGAGGTACACTAGAGTTTAGTAAACTTGTGCAAAGATTCTGTTCTTATACAGAATTACTAAAATTCAACAGAAAACTACAGGTTTTGTAAGAAATTAAATTATTTTTTATATACTTTTTTGAGCCTCTGGGCGTGGCCACAATTGTTATATCTCAATTTTACTAAAAGGCAGAAATATCAAATCATAAAACAGGTCTTTTACGTTGAAACTACAAATATTTGATGACATTACAGTCAAGTCTGTCGCCTCCTGTTTTATGAGCATGGGACATTGTGCAGGTCATGATCTGAGATCAACAATAATTCCTTTAAAAGTGTTATTTGATCATCCAAACCAAATATAATGGGAGGATTAGTTGTTTTAAATGCTAAGGTTAATTTGTCAAAATATACCAACTACATGTGAATATACATGTGAAATGAACTGTGTACATTCAACCTAATGAACTTTAATTGAGTTCCATAACACGAGGATACTCTGGGACTTTATTTTTACAAATACTTCCTGCAAAATAATGAATTGTAGAGAGTGTAGTGGACTAAATGTTAGAGATAAACTTGACCAAAGTTGTTGAAGCTGAACTGTTCTTTAAACAAAGTCACAGTCTGAAATGTGTCTGTTATAGATTCTGGTGTGACCGAGGCCCTAGAAGGAATATAGGATGATGGAGTTATACCTTTACCCTTTTCTCTGCAGACTGTAGCTCCCTCTGTGTCTCTGACAGTGTTGCATCCAGTTCTTCTCCCAGCTGCAGGCGGTTGAGAAGCTCCTGATTCAGGGACCTCAGCGCCTCCTCTGGTAACGGAGTCCCTGGTTGAGGGCTCAGTCTTTGGGCACTGAGCTCCAGGTCCTGTTCCAGATGTGCAGAGCGGCTTTGAAGTTCCCTCATCTCATAACTTTGTTCATCCATGGACGAGTGTATCTGGTGCAGACGTCTGTGCATGTCTGTTAATACCAGTGTTAAGAGTTCTTGTTTTAGAGACACCAGATATTAAAACACCCCCCAAAATTTTGAAAATGTTAACAGATTTGATCACGTACCTCGTTCTCTTTCCATCTCGGCCTGGGACTGTTCTTCCCACCGCTCTCCGAGCCTCAGCTCCGCCTCGTTCTGCCTCATCTGCTGCTCCAGTTCTTCCAGTTGCTCCGCGAGGTTTAGACTCTGACTGGGAACCACAGCAGATGAGATCTTCTCCTCCCATGACTCTGTCTCTCTCTCCAGAGCTTGGAGCTGAATATCCAGATCCTCTAGTCTCCTCTGTTGCTGCAGAATCTGCCTAAACACGTCCTCTTTGTAGGGGTACGAGGAAAGAGAGCTGGGAGGAAGCTCAAGGAAAGAAACAGGAGAAGCCCGTGTTTCGGGCGAGGCTCTGGGCGACGGAGACCAGACCCTGTTTGGTTTAGTCCTCCTGGATATTGTTAAAGGACCCAGATTGAAGGTCAGAGCCTTTTGTGGCACCATGTGCTTGATGGGCTCTGGTTCTGACGGTATTAGCAGGGGAAGACGTCTCTTACTGCTCGGTGTGTCTTGGCCCTCACTGAGGCTGGGACCGGTCCTCCGCAGAATGAACTGCACCTCAGCTGCCATCTGTCCCAGCTGAGCCAGATGCTGCAGAGGACAGTCATCGGCAACCAAGTGTCTCTCGTTCCCTCGAAGCTTCAAGATGAGAACGTATCGACCTGTCTGACCTGCACAAAATAGACGTGAAGCGTTAATATTTTACAACCAGTAAACAGCAGAACAGGAACTTCAGAAGAGTGCTGACATACGCCAATGTTATTTCATTTAGAAAGGGGTGCAGGAAAAACTGTTTGACATTTAGCAAATGGTGGCACCAAATGTGAATTAATTAAAAAGCTTGAGATGATCTATTTGTGTGTACAGTTGAAATCAAGCACTCGGACCATGAGTGTGCTTACAAAACCTACATCAGTAATTGAAGCCAGTGTCTAAAAAATAAAGTCAGAAGAACAGAAATCCACATTTTTTGGTCTCAAAATGTTTATTACTGAATAAAACATGCAGACATGAAGGATAACAGACGTACCGATTGATTGTGCAAGAGCAATGACCACGTCCTGACAGGACGTGTTCAGTGACAGGCCACACACCACTCTGACCACGCCCTCCACCCACACCTTCAGCTCCATGGCCCACGCTCTGCACCACCTGCAGGGAGGGAGACGGACACATCAGTGGACTGCTCTCGTTTCTCAAGCTGTTAACCAATGAGGAAACACAAGGTTGTTTGTGTGTGATGTACGTAGACGTGGAGAATCCTGGATAAATGATTTAAGGTTACAATAAGTTACAAATGCACGACACAATCAGCAAAATATTGTTAAAATATCAAATGTAAAGAGTTTCATGACCGAAACGAACCCATTCAGTGTGTTATTCTTTACATCAGCATGTATTTAATTGGTTTATTATTGCACCAGCTTCATATATATTACATACAGAACTGAGAGACAGGTAGATCTACTTTAAAGAGGCTAAGTAGCAACGGCTTCAAATGCATGGAAAAGGAGCACATGCACTAGAGGCATGCAGTATGAGGATGTAGAAAGATAACATTTCGTAAAACTTAAAATCTGATTACAGTAAGTGGTGGAATGTGGCCGGGCTGCCTTTACCTCCGTGCACCATGGGTAAATTATGACTGCCTTGAAATAAGAGGTTTTAAGAAAAGAGTCCTTCTTTCTGAAAAAATGAAATGCTGTAAATATCGTATGACAGGTCGCTGAGCTTTGAATGTTTTTGGATGACGTGTTATAACTTTGCCATAGTTCCCTCTGTGCTTCAGCTGCTCTTTCAAAACATATCAGGTGTTGTAATTTGAGTATCACGTGACTAGAGTCAGATTTATCGTACCTTATTAAGAGAAAAAGGGTTAGGGTTAGGGTTAAGTGTCATTGCTATGGGGTGGGGGTGCCTGGTCTGGTCTAGGTGGGTGCTACATGTCTAAGTAACATCCACACCAATGAATGCCAGGTCCAGAAGTTTCCCAGCAGAACATTGAACTGTCACAAAATGGTCAATGTTATTCACTTCTCCTGTCAGTGGTCATAATGTTATGGCTGATAGGTGTATGTATAGAAATCAGATCTGGTTGCTGGTTACACAAAGTTATGAAATCAACAGAAAGACATAAAGTTGTTTGTCTCATGGGAACACAGCAACGTTCTCACCCTGCTGTTTCTACACATGAATGTCATCTATTTCCTGGCTGAAGCATCAAAGCTGAAGCAACGTGACATTGGAAACTCGTCTCACATGTCAACTTCTAGATGGATGAACCAAAACCTGATAGTCACGTTGAAGAACTTCCTCACATACTCTGGAGGTTTCGCAACAGCAAACAAGAATCCATCATCTAGGATGAAACTAGGACTAGGACAAACAAAAGCCAGTCTGAAATGGGGAGCTATGTTTCACGTGTCTTTACTCTCAGGGTTTGTCCTTCCTCTGCTAATTAACATTCAGAAGCAGGAGAGATGATCTGGAGAGACCAGTTTTCACCTGAAACTGTGTTTGTGCCTAAAGACAAAAGGCAGGAAGTACCTGAGTTCATTGACTCAACATTTGAAATGAGTGGTTTCATTTTTCAAAAAGTTCTCCAGGCTATGGAACTTATAGAACTTATCCGAGCAGTGCTGCCAGATGATTTCCTACCCACAATCTGTTCAAAAATGTTCACAGAACTGCCCAAAATATAAGATTGATATTTAGTTTAATACACAAGATTAACCCAGATTGGGTACTCTAGTGTAGTCTGGCATATAAAACAAACCACCGCAGCCAACTGCTGTAGACTCACATCCAGCTTTTATGTAGACATTTGAAGACGTCGTGCAGTCCACTGATGGGCAGATGGAGCTTATCTACTCTTGAAGAAAAGGCAGCAACAAACAACTGTACCAGACACTGCTCGTCATGGGGAGACAGACTGTAGTGTAGCGAAGTTTGGTGTCAAAAAGTAATTAGAAAAAACACCAAAAGTACCCCAAATTTTGTTGATCCTCTCAAAATATAATTAAAACTGCCCAATTAGGACATTAATCTGATCTGGCAAAACTGTGCCCAAGTGGCTCATCTCCTTCTAATTGCTGGTGAATCTGGTCGTTAACTGACCCTAGTGATATGACTTTCAAGTGTGCACCACCCACAGATGTTCCTAATAAAAACCTAAACTTCCCACATTAGGACTGAGAAAAGCCACTTGGATGAAACGTCTTCAAGGAAGTCCAGCATGTTTCAACTTGTAGTTTGTTTTGTTTTGTTTTGTTTTTTGGATATACTGTGACCTGGATCTCTGAAAATCTTCACAGACTTAAATGGAGACTATTCACAGTAAATAAAAGATTTGTTTCAGTAATCTAATCATTCTCCTTGAAGGTTTGTCTTTCAGTTTCAGTTGAATAATATTGAATACTTACGATTAGCGGATATTTCGTTTCCTCAAAGCTGCAGGCATGGTTAGTTTTACACACTACGCAGCAAATGACACATCTGAAATGTAATCCGTCTTAAAATACTCTACAGATTTACAAATAGTTTAATAGTGCATGGTAGGTGCAAATTCCTGGAAGCATAAAGGAACATTTCTTCGTGTGTTGGCATTATAATAGTTAAAGTTAATATAAAAGTTCCGAAGACGTCCTGTTGGACATATTTTTAGTGGCAGTACTGGACACAAATTTGAAGACATTCCTGTTTAAAAATCATATATGATCCTTTCATTTACACCTAAAATAATATTTTTATTGGCCAATTATTCCATCCATGTATCAGTTCATTCAGCAATCTACCCACTGTCTGCATTTCTTCTAGTAATCTGCATCAAGTAACATAATAAGGTTAAAACATCCTCTAGGCTCTCTGCTGTGCATGGGGGTTTTCTTAAGGGCAGCTCTGTATTTGGCTGCACTCATCCTTCCCTTAGTTCTAACTAGTTCCATAGCGTGATGCTGCCACCACCATGCTTCACTGTAGATACGTTATTGGCAGGGGACAGTCTGTGGAAAGGTTAAGACTCCAGAGGTACTTGTAGTGCATGGAACAACTTTATTAGACCAATGCTTTTCAGCTTGTGGCCTTCAACCGGGTCATCTGATGGGGGTCTTTACCTTTTTATATTTCTCTACCTGCTCCACACACGTTGGTAGTAGGTTAAATCCCACCAGAAATATATTTCCTTTGATAGTGAACAAGCAGCAGTGCCTGCTGTTCCTTTTTATTCATTTAAATGCAGTTTGACAAACTCCTGACATGCTGTTGGCTGTCACATGTCTGTTACTCAGAGAGTAGATTTAGTCTAGTTGTTTTATGATTTTAAAGAGGGGAAACAAAAAACATGTTCAGTCTACAAAAAGGGCTGTGTTACCATCAAACATTAAAAACCCAGACTGATTAGCTTAGCATAGCGAGCAGGTTTCCATTCTGAAACAGGTGTTTGAGTGTGAAGTGTTTTCATGTGTTTGCTGGAGTAGACACTCAGGTTTGCTTAGGCAGGAATGTGGCACAACACGCTGACATTCCTGGAAGACTCAGGCTCCGCCCACACATACCTCCACTCTCTGTTTACTGGATTCCACTGCTCAACATCAGTTTCAGTGTCAGCATCAGTCAGAAAATAATCAATAGGAGCTTATTGGTTCCCAATGCTTTAGAGACAACCATTACTGAAAGTACTTCCTCACATGGATACCATCCACAGTGCATACATAAGATCAGAGAATGGTGACAGTGCTCATCATTTGTTGTGTCAAGAATCTGAGTTTCATCTGAAAAGTTACAGAAAAACTAGAGCAATTAATGTTTAGAGCAAATAACTCACACATATAGAGCTTATTTCTTTTACAACTTCAGAAACAATCCTGACTGATTTTATGCAAAATGTTAATGTTTATTTTTAAATTCATTTTGTTTTTGCTAGATAATCACTGCACCAGTGTTTGCATATTGACTTAAAGTGAGCAAAATACAGTGTATTCCGTATTCCGACTGTTAAGACAAGAACCATTACTGACATTATATGAAATACAGTTTCATTCAAATGACTTCACTTACAGTTAATACAATAAGATGACTGACTCTGTATTACAGAAAGTAATGAAACAAATAACCACAGTGAAGGGTTGTTAGAGCTCTGGCAGGAATTTAAGCACACTCACCTCTTGGCTCAGACTTCTCTCGGTTTCATTGACGCTCACTCTTAATTCTCTCTGTCGTGAGTCCAGGCCGGTGGACGGCTCAGCGTGTGTGACCCAAACACTCACCTACAGCCAGGAGGAGGGTGAGGAGGAGGAGGAGGAGGGGGAGAGGGAGGAGTGACGCTGTGGAATGCAGCTCTTCTGGCTGTGCTGCAGGAAATATTGTATGATGTCACTCTGGGAGATAATTAAGCACATTCACTGAAATACAATTAAGGGACATGCATTTACTTCCACTTTTCAATTCAATTCAATTCAATTTTATTTATATAGCGTCAATAACAATACAAATCGTCTCAAGACGCTTTACAAAAACCCGGCCTGAAACCCCCAGAGCAAGCCTGAAGGCAACGGTGGCAAGGAAAAACTCCCTTTTAACAGGAAGAAACCTCGAGCAGAACCCAGCTCATATGGAGGGACCCATCTGCCTAAGGCCAGCCGGGTACAGACAGAAGAAAGAGAGAAGAGAACAGCAAAGAGAGAAGAGAAGAGAACAGCAAGATAAACATACATCTGTCATAGATACACATATCTGACTAAAGTGTACATGTGGAATCTTATGATACAAACTGATGATGTTACATGACAGTTTGAAAATGTAAGAGGAATCATAGGCAGGTTGGAGAATTGTTCATTCAGGTAGGAGTGGATAACTGCAGGATTCCATGAAGACTGGGCAGGCTGATGAGACCACGACAACAGATGTAGTATAGAGCTCCACGGGAAACACACCACTCCAGGCCAGAGATACTCACAAGAAGAGGGGGGAAGAGGGGGGAAGGGGGGGAAGGGGGGTGGGACACACACAGCAGTAAACATTCTACATAGTAATAGCACAGAATTGTATGACTAGTAGTATATAGGAAATTAGAGGGCAAGAGCTCTGTGCCAGAGAAAAGAAAGTGGAGGATGCGAGAGAGGAGAGAGAAGAAAGAAGGAGGACATGTGTTTGGTGCATCGTCCCCCAGCAGCCTAGGCCTATAGCAGCATAACTAAGGGATGGTTTAGTCCAGCCCTAACTATAAGCCTGATCAAAAAGGAAAGTCTTAAGCCTGACCTTAAAAATAGAGAGAGTGTCTGCCTCCCGAACCCAAACTGGGAGCTGGTTCCACAGGAGAGGAGCCTGATAGCTGAAAGCTCTACCTCCCATTCTACTTTTTGAAATTCTAGGAACCACAAGTAGGCCTGCACTTTCAGACCGAAGTGATCTGCTGGGATGATATGGTACAATAAGGTCTTTAAGATACGATGGAGCTAGGCCTTTAAGGGCCTTGTATGTAAGGAGGAGGTTTTTAAATTCTATTCTAGACTTTAAAGGGAGCCAGTGAAGAGAAGCTAAAACTGGAGTAATATGATCTCTCTTGCTAATTCCTGTCAATGCTCTTGCTGCGGCATTTTGAATCAACTGGAGGCTTTTTAAAGAGCTATTTGGACAGCCAGACAGTAATGAATTACAATATCCAGTCTGGACGACACAAATGCATGAACTAGTTTTTCAGCATCACTCTGAGACAGGATGTTCCTAATTTTGACGATATTACGCAGGTGAAAGAAGGCAGTCCTGGTCACTTGCTTTATGTGACATTTAAAGGACATATCCTCATCAAATATAACACCAAGGTTTTTTACAGTAGTACTGGAGGCCAAGGTAATGCCATCTAAAGACACCATGTGATTAGATAATGAATCTCTGAGATGCTTAGGACCGAATACAATAACTTCTGTTTTGTCTGAGTTTAAGAGTAGGAAATTACAGGTCATCCAAGCCTTTATGTCTTTAAGGCATGCTTGGAGTTTAACCAACTGATTAGTTTCATCTGGTTTCATAGATAAATATAGCTGGGTGTCGTCTGCTTAGCAATGAAAGTTTATGCCATGTTTTCTAATAATCTTGCCTAATGGCAACATGTATAACGTGAAGAGTATTGGTCCTAGCACAGAACCCTGAGGAACTCCATAACTTACTTTTGTATAAGTAGAGGAATCATTATTGACATGAACAAACTGGAATCTGTCAGATAGATAGGATTCAAACCAGTCTAATGCAGTTCCTTTAATCTTGACCTCACTTTCAAGTCTCTGTAGTAAAATATTATGATCAATAGTGTCAAATGCAGCACTAAGATCTAGCAGAACAACTATAGAGACAAGTCCACTGTCTGAAGCCATGAGGAGATCATTGGTAACTTTAACCAAAGCTGTTTCTGTACTATGATGAACTCTAAAACCTGACTGAAACTCTTCAAACAGACCATTCTTGTTTAAGTGGTCACACAACTGATTAGCAACAACTTTTTCTAGAATTTTGGAAATAAAAGGAAGGTTGGAGATTGGTCTATAGTTGGCTAAAACATCTGGATCTAGAGTGGCTTTCTTGAGTAAGGGCTTAATTACAGCAACCTTAAAAGACTGAGGCACATATCCTGTTAATAAAGATAAATTTATCTGGTTCAATATGGAGGTGTTAATTAATGGAAAAACTTCTTTGAGCAATTTAGTTGGGATTGGATCTAGAAGACAGGTTGATGGTTTAGATGCTGTAATTGTTGAAGAGAGCTCAAGAAGATCTACTGGGGAGAAGGATTCCAGATATTGATAAGGTCTTACAAAAGTTTCTAATGTCGCTGTACTTGCATCTTTAACAGCTGTTGGAAGGATGCCTTGAATATTTTCTCTAATGCCGACAATTTTATTAGTAAAGAAGCTCATGAAGTCATTACTACTGAGGGCTAAAGGAATAGATGGCTCAACAGAGCTGTGGCTCTTTGTCAGCCTGGCTACAGTGCTGAAAAGAAATCTGGGGTTGTTCTTGTTTTCTTCTATTAATGATGAATAATATGCTGTTCTAATACTACTGAGAGCTTTTTTATAAGTTGTTAAACTATCTTTCCAGGCTATGCGAGCTTCTTCAGAATTAGTGGAATGCCAAATTCTTTCTAGCTTTCGGGCTGCCTGTTTTAAACAGCGCAACTGTGAATTATACCATGGAGCTAGCCTCCTCCTATTTATGACCTTCTTTTTCAGAGGAGCAACTAAGTTTAAAGTTGAACTAAGCGATGCTGCAGTGCCATCGACAAAATAATCTATTAGTGCAGGGGTTAAATTGTGGTTGCTGTCGTCCACAACATTGGTACATGGCACTGAGGTAAATAAAGAAGGAATTAATTCTTTATATCTAGTTACAGCATTGTCAGACAAACATCTACTGTAATGAAATGTCTTTTCAGTTCCTGTGTAATCCATTATTGCAAATTCAAAGGTTATGAGGAAATGATCAGACAAAAGAGGGTTATGAGTAAATACTATTAAACCTTCAGTTTCTATGCCATATGTTAGGACAAGATCTAAGGTGTGATTAAAACTGTGAGTTGATCCGTTTACGTTCTGAGAAAAGCCAATTGAATCTAATAATGATGTAAATGAGGAGCTAAGGCTGTCACTGACAACATCAACATGGATGTTAAAGTCACCTACTATAATGACTCTATCTGTTCTAAGAACTAAATCACATAAAAACTCAGAGAACTCAGCTAAAAACTCAGAATAAGGAGCAGGTGGGCGATACACCACAACAAAAAGAATTGGTTTTTGTATTTTCTGGTCTGGATGGGGAAGACTAAGAGTAAGACTTTCAAATGAATTAAAGCTCTCCTTAGGTCTAGGATTAATAGATAAATCAGAGTGGAAGATTGCTGCCACTCCTCCTCCTCTACCTGTGCTTCTAGGAATATGATAATTACTATGACTGGGTGGAGTAGACTCATTTAAACTAACATATTCATCATCCTGTAGCCATGTTTCAGTCAAACTAAATAGATCAATCTGATGATCAGTTATCAGATCATTCACTAAAAGAGATTTAGATGAGAGAGATCTGACATTTAAAAGACCACATTTAATTTTCCTATTCTTCTGTTCTACCAATGAACTTGTACTGATTTGCATCAGGTTCCTATGAGAAACTCCTCTGTTGTTATTTTTTGGTTTAAATAATCTGGGAGCAGACAGAACATCTATAGAGTTGATAGAGTTTAGGGTGTGAGACAGTCCTAGAGAAGCGGCAGAGAAGTGTGTAAGACTACAACTCCGCCTCCTGGTCTGAACTCTGGGTTGTCATGGTTTCGGGGGGTTAATAAAATCGGCCATATTCCTAGAGATGAGAGCAGCACCCGCTAAAGTTGGGTGGATGCCATCTCGCCTAATCAGACCAGGCTTTCCCCAGAAAGTGTGCCAATTGTCAATGAAGGCCACGTTGTTTTCTGGACACCACCTAGATAACCAGCGATGGAATGACGACGTGCGACTAAACATGTCATCATTGGTCAGGTTGGGCAGGGGACCAGAGAAAACTACGGAGTCCGACATAGTTTTAGCAAACTTACACACCGATTCCACATTAAGTTTTGTGACCTCCGACTGACGTAACCGGGTGTCGTTACTGCCGACGTGAATAACAATTTTACTGTATTTAACCTTAGCCTTAGCCAGCAATTTGAGGTAAGATTTAGTGTCGCCCGCTCTGGCCCCTGGAATGCATCTAACTATGGTCGCTGGTTTCTCTATCTTCATGTTCCGCAAAATAGAGTCGCCAATCACCAGAGTTGGTTTCTCAGCGGGCGTGTCGCTGAGTGGGGAAAATCGGTTGGAGACGTGAAGGGTTTGGTGGTGCTCCACGGGCCTTGTGGGACTATGCTTCCTTCGAACCGTCACCCAGCCGCCCTGGTTTCCCGGCTGCTCGGGAGCTGTCGGGGGACAGCTAACTGGAGCTATGCTAACAGGAGCTACTCTTGGTCGGTCCGCACCGGCTACAGGGCCCTGGCTAGCTGCTGGTTTTTTTTCAATTGTGCGGAACCGTGCTTCCAATTCGGAAAGCCTCGCCTCCAGTGCTACGAATAAACTACATTTGTTACACATACCATTACCACTAAAGGAGGCAGAGGAGTAACTAAACATGTGGCACGAGAAGCAGGAGAGAGAAGAGGAAGCAGAGGGAGAAGCCATGGTTAATTCGCTAACGTTAGCAGACAAAGTTGATTAGAAGAGAGAGTGTGTGGTTCAAAAAGTAGCTATAGAGGACAGGTGGTTGAAGATACGTAAGAATTCCCCGCAATAAACAGAACGTTTTTTGGAATTTGAGCGACGCTAACACTCTGTAAAGAGCAATACCACACGGTGCAGAAGCAGGAAATGACGCAATACGCTTACTCACGTGACGCTTCCTGAAAGTCACCACCTAGTGCAACCGATAATTTTGTCTCCAGTTTTACTGTTTGTTTAATGTTTACTCCTCTACATTTGTCTTTCATCTTGATTGTACTTTTATAGTGCTACCTTCCTTTAAAAATTAAGCTTGACATGCCGTGACCTGGATTTGAACCAGTGTTGCTGCAGCCAGCATGCAGAGTACTAACCACTATAACACCACTATAACTGGTACGTTATTGCCTTTTACCCTTTTCTTCACAAGTTGTTTTACTCTTGATATTTTCTCTCAATTCTAAAACTTGCCAAACAATTTCACTAAAGTTTTGTCACGTGAGACACCAGAGACCCTCCCATGCATTGAACCACTTCCCTCTGTGGTACTGATGAGCCTTCTTCTTCTATTCCTGCCTGAAACTGGGCTCCTCCCACTGTATGAGATAAAAACTAAGAGTAGTGGAAGACAGACTCCTGCCGCTGCCCTCTTCTTTCTCTGTATCGGTGTGTGTGTGTGTGTGTGTGTGTGTGTGTGTGTGTGTGGTCTTGTTTTTATTAGATTGTGGGGGCTACAGATGGCATCAAGCCAATGGAAGGTCCTCACCATAGACTGTAAAATAAGATGGACAGCGGAAAATCTCCTCTAAAGCTCCCTCTGGTGGCTAGCTGTGGTATAAGCCATAAGCTCCACCTCCTCCATGTTGGATGGGACTTGGGTCACACTAAAACACTAAAGTACACATCAAATAATTAATTTTCAAGAATTGTTTCTGTCATTTTTGTTAGTTAATATAATCCTAATTTATGTTAAAGTGTTCATTTTCATTTTAGTTAGATATTTAAGGCTACAGAAACAGGATGTGACATCATGATGATTGACAGTTGGCAGGCCAACCTCTCAGTGAAGAAGTCATATAGGACGATGAGAGTAGGAAAAAATAAATCAACCAAAAACCGACTTTGAGGGGAGGGGCCTCTGTGGATCATCCCACAGATACTTGATCAGTTTGGGATCTAGTGAATTTGGAGGCCAGGTCAACACCTTGTGCTGTTCTTCATGTTTTTTTTTAGTTGTTCCTAAAGTGTTTTTGTGTGTGTGTCTGTGTCAGGCTGCATCCTGCTGGGGATGGCTGCTGCCATCAAGGAGTGTCATTGCTATGGGGTGGGGGTGCCTGGTCTGGTCTTGGAGGACCTTGCAGAACATTTTTGGCGTTTGTGAAAACAAATTGTCACAAGATGGTCGATGTTATTTACTTCTCCTGTCGGTAATAATGTTGTTGCTGATCAGTGTAAACCTCGATCAATGTGCTTCTTCCGTCTATGTATTATTTGCAGAAAAGTAGTGATGGACAATTTATTATATTATAGACTTAAAGCATTTGCTGGTTCAGTTTGTCAGTTTGCTGATCCAGAAGGAAAACCTTTTCTTTCCGACTGTGACATGTGACCATGCAGAGAAAAAAGGCTCAGTGAAAACTATGAGAGTGGACTCTGTGGATTATCCAAAAACCCAGGAAGTGTAGTTTCCTTTACAGAAACAGCTGGCCTGTATTTTCTAGCATAAAGAGTGTTGTTCTGACTGATTTGTATGAATCAATGGAAAACTCATGCTGATAGGTACTATTAGCTCATAATTCAGGGTGCAATGGAAATAAAGAAACTACTTTCTCTTTACTGACTTTTCAGTATTCCTACAGTATCTTATTTCGTCACTAGGGGACAGCAGAAACTAACATTTAAATATTGTCACATTTAAGTGTACAAATTTGTTAGCACAAAGCAGCAGTGACAGAGCAACACCACGTCTAATTTAGTGTCATATTTGTGTCCACCTGATGTAGTATTCATTCTGTTTTAGCTCTGTCTTCAACAGATATTTTGCTGACTATCCCCAAAATTCTCATCAGGAGCATTTCATGTTGTGATTTGATATGTTGTTAAATATCAGTTACAGCGACTCAAGCGTTGATATCTAATATATTCAGTTTATCATTGAATTTTCCCCCACATAGTTGAACATATAACATCATCACATTAAAAACCTGTAATTAACAGAAACATAATGACATATTTACCAGATTTTCAACTTTCTTGTCCACTGTCACCTGCTGTTGTGTGGCCTGAACACCAACATATTAAATTCTTATTTACTGACTTTTATCAAATACTCAACACAATATGAGAATTCTTTACATGTACGCGTCATAAATAAAATTGTAAAATACTAAATAACAGAGATGACATTATGCCTTGTGGCCTGTGTTCTTCCGCCTCCTCTTGTCCTCAACTTCAACATCATTATCACATTTATCACTAGTCATTGTAGGTAGTACAATTATCATGTACTAATGGTCATGAGAAAAAAAAAAAAAGAAAATTCTTAACTGTTTCCAGCTTCTTTGCTACAGCTACACTGAAAAAAGGGGAAAAGGGGGATTGTTCAGTTTACATGTATACATTTTGTATAGAAGACAAGACTGAGTTATGTTCTCCTCTGAACATGCTTGAATCATGTATAATCCCTTAAATCTTGGTGGATGCCAAGTCTACAAGTCTTAGTCATGCTGAGAAAACAGAAAATAGTTATGTTTCCTCTTTAAACTCCGCCCCCTCGGAAAACTTCTGCAAAAGGCCACCATCTTTTCACCCTCACTGGACAAATTGAAGTCGACTTGGAGAGTTATGGACAAGGTAAGGACAATTAAAACTTTTCAAAATGTTTGTCAGATTTCAAGGTAGTCACTTTAGACGTATAGTTTTCATAAAGCCGATGTTTTTATCAGCCAGGAACATTGAGCAACATGAATAAGACGATGTTAGCTAATATTTACTGGAGTTTACGTTTAGTGGAGAGGGGAGGGTCATAACCGCCCTGTTAGCCTGCGGAGTCATATCCGCGGTCGCGAGGTGTGGAAAGTCAAAGTCGCCCTGAAAAGTTTTGAGGAAACAGCTACGACTGCCTTTAGTTTACTGCAGATATTAACAGTGGATGCCCCTACTCGGCCTAAGTCCATCCACGCGTTATCCGATGAGAGAAAATTCTTACCATGATGAGTTATATCAGCCTTAAGGAGAAAAAAAGAAACGTTCACAGTAAAGGCTTCATATTCAGCACATGAGGAAACTGTACACTGCTCTAATAACTGACCGATAGTGAGACAAGGAGGAGCTAACAGGTGCTAGTTATTTACATTTAGTTATATTCATCACATGGAGTCCTGTCTTCCACATCCAGTTAGTACGGTGGCCCTGAAGGTCAAAACACAACATTTCACAAGACACAACAACATTTGGAAATGGCTGGAACAACCAACACTTCTTGTTTCCGATTGGACAGAACCCGACGGTGTAACGTCATTTCCTGTTTATACTTCACTGTGTCTGTGCACGAGTTTTAAACCGCGTTGGAATAAATGGAGGACAAAATGGCATTAATAGATTATTATAAAATATTCAGAGGGATTCAGAGATTTATATATTATTAGTGCAGACATTCAGCATAATGTTTCAAGCGTATTTATTTAATGTTTTTTTTTTTTTTGATCTCACTTTGTTACTTTTGTGACTGTGCACTCTGCAGGCAGAAGATGAAGCCCTCGTTCAAGGATCCATTGAGGAGACCATGGTGGGGGAATATATGTCGTTAGACATGATGCTACCAGTAAACCTGAAGACATTGTGGTTGTCTTGGAAGGCCAGATGGTACTGCATGATCTGGACAACATTGGATAAGATGCTGCCATGTTATTTGGCCTAATGTATGCTTTGAACCTCAGCTACCCTCCTGAACTAGTACTTTTTGAAGTGCTTCAGAAAGTTGTGATCACTCGTAAAAAGTAAAAGTTTTTCTTTATGTCTTATTTGTTTTTGGAAATTTCATGGTAAATGCTGTTAATAAGAGCTTAGGTTGGATCAGACAGAAGGATGTACAAAATGGATTTATTTAAGTAACAGAAATTAGTGCACAGAAATAATTTTATCATGCAATGGATGAGCAAAGTATGCAAAAGCTTTGTAACTTAATAGTGTAAGATTTACTTGTCTGGGTCAGGTAGATTTAACAGAACAACAGTGTGTGTAATTTATGTAAAAAGCTTATGTTGCTTTAACAGATGTTAATTGAATATAACAAGCATAAAAAAAGCTTTAAAGTAACATTTAAAAAAATTATGTTGGTTTAACATAAAGTAATTGAATACACTTAACATTAAAGAAAATTGTTGAATTAACATACAAAAGTCATGTTTCTTTAACAAAAAGTAATTCAGTATATTTAACGTAAATAAATAATTTTAAGGAAACATAACTTTAATATGTGCAACTGATTTACAAATTTTTTTTCATGTAGACCCAACAGCCTTTTTTTTTTCAGTGCAGAGTCTCTGTTAAAAACAAAAAAAAAGTCAGTGCCAGAGGTCGTTTGTATCAGTGTGTTATGAAGTGACTGGCATAAAATACAAAAAAAAGAAAATTAAATAAATTATAATTTTGTTAGAAACCCTAAGACAGACAGCTCACATGGTGCCTCAAGTAAATTCTCATTATCTTCATCATGTCACTGGTTACTAGAAATCCAGCAAAGAAACAGAATACATCAAAGACAGAAATAAAACATCTAAACAAAATGCCAAATCCTGTATTCTGTCATACAGATGATTTCATGCACTGGTTCCAAAATGTTCCAAACTGTTTTTCATTTCACTGAGCTGGACTTAAGACTTCTACTTTCCACAATTATTCCTTAAAGTGCATTCATCTTTTGACTCTTTGCTCTACTGATGCCAGAGTGTGTTCGCATCATGTGTCCTTCTGGTGTTCTTCCAAGAAAAAGATGTACACGTTTGTAGATGTTTGTCAGGTTTGAACATTCTTCACTTTATGTTGAAGGCGTCTTTTAAAGCTTTCAGAGCTTGTTCCTTTGTAATGCTACTCCAGGCCTCTGGAACATCAGCTGGCTTGACCTTATATTCTTCAACAAATTTGCCATTGTATTTTACCAGGATGTACTACCAGTAGTCAGACGGCTCTATGGTGGGGTCTGGAGGAAT
Organism: Chelon labrosus; assembly: GCF_963514085.1. Classification (NCBI taxonomy): domain Eukaryota; kingdom Metazoa; phylum Chordata; class Actinopteri; order Mugiliformes; family Mugilidae; genus Chelon; species Chelon labrosus. The sequence continues at coordinate 1,872,158 of NC_140339.1, read as the reverse complement.
GTTCCAGTCTGGATAGTATGTGCGATACTCTTTGTAAGGATGCAGCTCCCCTTTAGTGTCTGTCCTCCTGAAGCTGAGCTTTCATCTCTTCTATTGAGATCTTGAGACTGTGGATAAATGGATGACATGTGCTTTGGATTTGAAACAGTGCTGTTTTTTCAGCCTCCACTGAGATTGAGATGTCTTTAATCAGATATTTTCTCATGTTACTGATGAACTTGGTGATGCTTTCTGTGTTATCTGGCAGCAGAACATCATCATCTCCTTTTAAGGCCTGTTCTGTTGCTGCTTCTATTTTTTTAACTATGGCCTGCAGATTTTTGTTCATCAGTTTGCACTGAGTCTTCTCCTCAGACATTTGTTGTTGAATGTGCTGAAATATCCACTCCTTGACTATTTCATAGTTAGAAATGTACTTGACAAAGTTCTGAAAAGGAGTAATCAGTCAAAACGCTGTCCCTGCACATAATCCTCCCCTGCAGCGTCCATTTTTACGAGTCCAGTATCAAAAATGAAGAAGATTTCATTGTCAGTGAAAAGAGTTTCATCCTCACGGATCATATGAAGAAATAAATGCAGCAGAAAAGACAGAAACTGTATTTAATGTGAACTTACTCCACGTGGCCACATGAATGTCATGGAGTAAAACAGACAATATTCACTTTTGAAGAAGTTCAAATGAAAAGAAAATGCAGGAGCACTACTACTGCAGGACATGGACTGGAAGAACATGTTCTCAGAAACCTTTAACAGCCGTCCATACACTGCTGTATATGTGTCTGATCAGCCAGACAGTGTGATCTGCCTGTCACTTTAATTCTGTATTGCAATTCATATTTTATATTTGTTATTTTTATATCTAAACACAATGTATGTACAGGTCTTACACTCTGAATTAAAGCTCACGTGAAGCAGATGCTAGTCTTTGCTCCACCAGAGGACACCAAACCTTCATTCTAGCTTGTGACTCTTCTGTAAGTGATTAAATGTCAGAGACCTTTGCTTTCACCGCTGAACAGTTTTTAGTAGGCGAAAACATTGATTATTTTGCCGACAAGAAGAGCAAATTGATATATATAGAATGAAAATAAATTTTAGACACAATTAATTGAAATAAATCAGTGTTATAAAATATCTCAAATTAGTCTTTTTAGTTTCTGAGTGAGATTTAGAAATCTGCAGCCGTCGTCAGTGACTCTTCAAGTACACATTCTAGTAGATTTCATTTCATTCACACAGTCCTTTTGCGCTTGTCTCTGTAGGAGAGCACAGAGACACAAACGAACAAAACATTAGGTCAGACCCAGACGTGGACGAACACCTAAAGCCAAGGCTAAACGCAGGATGGAGAGGTTCAGAGAATGTGCTGTAAAAGGTGTGGAGGGGGATCAGAGTGCCACAGGAGACTTTGTAGAAGGACAGCATGCCAGCAGGACAGTCCAGATACACTGCTATTCTATGAGACACAGAGGAGGAGCAGAGTGGAGCATCGATTTCTTTGTTATCATGGTGAAGGGAGTAAAAACGATCCGAGCAGCGCAGACTCCAGGACTGATCGTTCCCTCCAAGCTTGCACTCATCCCCGTCTCCTCTCCTCCTGATTCCTCTGTAAGTCACTGCAACATGAACATCTCCTCTACACTCCACTTCCCAGTAGGAGCGACCACTCAAAGCTTCTGTACACAGCACCTGAGGCCAAAAGTCAAACCTCTCTGGGTGATCAGGATGTGGCTGCAGCTCTCTACTTATCACCCTGCTGTTGTCGTCAGTCAGATGGAGGTTTCTGTGTGCTGTGTTAGGGTCCAGTGAGACTTCACAGGCATCTGATGGAGAGAAGAAGATACAGTACAGCAGCAGTCTGAGTTAATTTGGTCACTGGTCATTTAAACAGTTGCATGTGTGCTGTGTGCTCACTTTTCACTACTGAATAAAAGCAGAATAAGTGAGTGTGGAAAAATCACCATTGTTCTTTCAGTCATCTGTGTTCTGTAAGAAGTTATCTTAACAGTTAGACATAGTGATGATGTTCTCATTAAGTAAACCATAAACACACTCACACTTCCTGATGCCAGGTGTTAGCCTCTGTGGTCCACAGTTGTCCATCCTGGAGTAACACAGTGAAAGTCAAAGTTAAAGTTAAAGTCCTCTCTTTCCACCGTGCACCAGGATGTAAACCAGCAACAGTATCTCTCAGCTCTGTTAATACGCCCCTTCTAACATAACTCCATATATTTTATGTTTTTGCTTCTTGAATAAGAAGTTGTAATTAACTGAGGCCCAGACGTGTCCCTTCATGTTCTGTTTTTCTACCTCTATGAATGTGAGCTGTTCCTGCTTCTCTATTTCATCATGTCTTCTGCTTTCCCACACTGTTACCAGTCTAGTCTAAAGATCGACTTGTTTGCATTATGAACCAATCAATCATGCAGCTCTCCTCCTCCTCCTCATTTCCACCTCTTTCTGTTCGTCTTAGGAGTCTTTACTTGTCTGGGACTCAGCTCCATGTATCTCTTTGCAGTATAACAACAACATACTCATGCTACTACAGTTGTTGTAAATTCCCTGTCATTGTGCTATCTGTTGTTATTTTCAGTTATGCGTCCCTTTGGCCAGCTCTTCTGCTTAATGTATTTATTAGCTCAACTGCTGATTGCGCTAATGCTAGCGGGCTTGCTATCTGTACTGTGTGTGTATAGGAATGTTAGCTAAGCTAGCCGTTTCTGGTCATGTACTCAAGCATGATGTGTTTAATCTGTAAAGCTGTTACACATTTGTATATTTTCTGTTCTGTTTTACAGAAACCATTCATTCATTTGTTCATTCATTTGTTAATCCAACGTTATTAAATTTGATATAAAGACTGGGAACTGTTCACCGTGAATGCATCTGCTCTCTGTAACCAGAGTTGCTGTTGTGGATGAAGTAGTGCCAGCAATATTTATCAAGTCCGTACTATTACCAACAACAATAAAAGTTGATTCTGCCCTCCAAGCTTCATTTGATACAAGTTAGTAAATTAATAGACATCAATACAGTTCACTGAACAACTGGTTTGAAACCCAAGAGAGAGAACCCAACTTAGGCAATCTGAAACCCAATGACTTCGTCTGAGAGTCTATGAGAATGAACTGACCACTATGTCATGTTAATGTGCTCTTTAGTGGTTTGTCTGGGACAGATACTGACAATCTTTATGAAGTTTGTCATTTGTTCATGCTCTGGTTGAATAAACATGTTCATTCAAGACAAACAGATCTGTCAAGTTAAGGTAGCCCTATACCTGAGAGTGTCCAGTTTCCAGCGTGGATCATTCAGTCCAGCAGACAGCTCCTCCTTTCCTGAGTCTCCTGGATGGTTGTAGCTCAAGTCCAGCTCTTGCAGATGCAAGGGGTTGGAGCTCAGGGCTGAGGCCAGAGAAGTACAGCCGTCCTTTGTGATAAGACAACCGGCCATACTGCAAACGTAGTCAAACATTAGATTTCAGGGTTAATGTGTTTGGATTTAACTTGAAAAAATAATAAATTGAGAGAGAGCAGTCATTATGCATTTGAGGAATATTGTCAGCTTTGACTTGTTAATTTAGTTCATAATGTGTTCTTGGCTCCATAACTGGACACAGAAACAACTCTGCAGAATCAATCTGAAATTTAACATCAGTCACTGATCTATTGAATCAGTGAATACCAGATAGTAGTAGTAATAGTAGATTAGTGCTCTTGGCTCAGTATGTTGACTTGTATTCTAGACTTCATCTTACTACTCTGCATATGTGCTGATACTAGAACAGCTGATCCTTTCAGTACAAAACAGCTGCAACAGCTACATGAAAATAATTTAACAGCCTTGTTGTCAAACTTACTGTATGTCCTCTAGACACATCTGAATCCTAACCTGAGTGTTTCCAGTGTACAGTACGGACTCTTCAGTCCAGCACAGAGAAGCTTCACTCCTGAATCCTCCAGGTCGTTGTTGCTCAGGTCCAACTTTTTCAAACTTGAGGACTGGGAGCAGAGAACTGAAGCCAGAGCTTCACAGCTTCTCTCTGACAGGTTACAGCTTGTCAGACTGAGGAGACATTTTGGTCAGTCAAATCTTTAAACAAATGAAATATTTAATACCATTAGAGATAATCGGTTGCATCCAACCTGAGTGTTTCCAGTGCACAGTGTGGAGTCTTCAGTCCAGCACAGAGAAGGTCCATGCCTGAATCCTGCAGGTGGTTGTTACTCAGGTCCAACTCTTTCACATTTGAAGCCTGGGAGCTGAGAACTGAAGCCAGGGCTTCACAGCTTCTCACTGAGAGTTTGCAGCCATTCAACCTGGTCAGCAATCAGAAATGGAATTTATTTATGTAATTACTGTTGCAGAAAAGACTGCATTTAATTTGAGTGGGCTTGTGTCTACTTACAGAGCCTTAGTGGAGGCTTTGACCACTGGCAGCAGCCCCAGAAGTGCTTTCTCTGAAGCCGAGTATTTCTTCAGGTCAAACATGTTCAAGTCACTTTCTGAAGACAGTATGATGAAGACCAGAGCTGACCACTGATCAGGTGAGAGTCTGTTTGAGGAGAGACTTCCTGATCTCAAGTGTTGTTGTATCTCTGCCACTATAGAAGAGTTCCTCAGCTCGCTCAAGCAGTGGAACAAATTGATGCTTTTCTCTGGACAGGAATTCTCTCTTATCACCTTCTTGATGTACTCAGCAGTTTTTTTCTGTTCTTCCCTACTTTCTGTCTGTGTCAGCAGGCCTCGTAGGAGAGTCTGATTGGTCTCCAGGGAAAGGCCCAGGAGGAAGCGGAGGAACAAGTCCAGGTGTCCATTTGGACTCTGTAAGGCCTGGTCTACAGCACATTTATAAAGTTGTGTCAGTGTAGATTCCTCTTTTAATGACTGAGACTTCTGAAAAGATATTTGATCTTCTGACAGCAGATTGACACCAGAGTTGGTGAAGGTCAGATGAACATAAAGAGCAGCCAGAAACTCCTGAACGCTCAGATGGACGAAGCAGAACACCTTGTCCTGGTACAGTCCTCTCTCCTCTTTAAAGATCTGTGTCAACACTCCTGAGTACACTGAGGCTGCTCTGATATCGATGCCACACTCTGTCAGGTCTGATTCATAGAAGACCAGGTTTCCTTTCAGGAGCTGATCAAAAGCCAGTTTTCCCAGAGACTCAATCATCTCCCTGGTCTCTGAACTCCAGTGTGGATCTGTCTCAGCTCCTCCATCATACCTGACCTTCTTCAGTTTAGAATGAACCACCAGGAAGTAGGTGTACATCTGAGTCAGGGTCTTAGGCAGCCCTCTTCTCGCTGTAGTTTGCAAAAGATCCTCCAGAACTGTAGCAGTGATCCAGCAGAAGACTGGGATGTGACACATGATGTGGAGGCTTCGTGATGTCTTGATGTGGGAGATGATCCTGCTGGCCTGCTCCTCATCTCTGAATCTCTTCCTGAAGTACTCCTCCTTCTGGGGGTCAGTGAACCCTCTGACCTCTGTCACCATGTCAACATACTTAGCAGGGATCTGATTGGCTGCTGCACGTCGTGTGGTTATCCAGAGGTGAGCAGAGGGAAGCAGTTTCCCCCTGATGAGGTTTGTCAGCAGCACATCCACTGAGGTGGACTCTGTAACATCAGTCAGGGTCACGTTATTGTGGAAGTCCAGAGGAAGTCGACACTCATCCAGACCGTCAAAGATGAACACAACCTGGAACTCTTCAAAGCTGCAGATTCCTGCTTCTTTGGTTTCAGTAAAGAAGTGATGAACAAGTTCCACTAAACTGATTTTTCTCTCTCTCACCACGTTCAGCTCTCTGAAAGTGAATGGAAATATGAAGAGGATGTCCTGGTTGGCTTTGTCTTCAGCCCAGTCCAGAGTGAACTTCTGTGTTAAGACTGTTTTCCCAATGCCAGCCACTCCCTTTGTCATCACTCTTCTGATTGGTCCATGTCTTCCAGTTGAGGCTTTAAAGATGTCTTCAGATCTGATGTTTTCTTTTGGTTTGTTTGACTTCCTGGACGCCACTTCTATTTGTCTGACTTCATGTTCATTATTGACCTCTGCACTCTCTCCCTCTGTGATGTAGAGCTCTGTGTAGATCTGATTCAGAAGTGCTGAATTTCCTGCTTTAGCAATCCCCTCAAACACACACTGGAACTTCTTCTTCAGATTAGACTTGAGTTGACGTCGACACACTGCTCCTTGAGATCCTACAAAAAACACCATTCACATGTGGGATAAAAAGTACCTTTACATACTGCAGGTACCCAGAAGATAATTCACCACGTAATCCAATAATACTGTTTTAATGTTGATTTAAAAGGTATTAGCCTATCTCAGAGGTCTACGCCTCTATCACTGCTAAAAGACACTTACTGGTCTGCAGAGAATCAGCCACGTCATCCTCCTTCATTGTCCTCAGGAAGTGCAGCACGATCTTCATCAATGCCTCTCTGCTACTCTTCATCTTCTCATCCATCCCATTGTCCATCACCTCCTCATCCTCAAACTTCTTCTCTAAGCATTCTGGGTAATCTGCTCTCATTACCTTCTGACACCTCTTCAGTTCGTTCTTCACAAAGGAGACAATATTTCCCTCAAGCGCCTGGGAAAGAATAATAGAACATAAGGTTTGCTGTTTTAAGTAGAACGGCCTGATGGTCTTAGGGCCAGAAGCGTTTAATTGGATGCTGTAAAAAGTGCACACCATAAATATGGAGCTCAGGTCTGGTTGACGCTGCTGTGGAGATGAATCAGGTGGAACCTCTGAGATCTCCTGCACATCTCTGTGGAAGTAAAACATGGATGGATTGTTTTCTGGCACAGTTACATAACACACATTGACAATTTTCTGCTTTCTCCCTCCGCAAGCTGAAAATATGGCCGGAAAATTGACGTTGTGTGTTTACATCAGCAATGTGGAGGCAGCTGAGAATCTAAACGAGAGTCATCATTTAACAATTCTGACCATTGTGCAAATGCAATTCGCTCTAATTTATTAATTAATTAATTTCAGACTTTCCATTATCACATTGTCCAGATTGTATATCACAGGATCACATGGCCTGCAGACATTAACAAGTTAAGTGGTGAGTAATTCATGATTATAAATTATAATGATTGGTAGGGAAATAGTGTGTCTCCCGTTTTATCAGATCCTAAATGAGTTTAGAAAACATGCACATTAAGTGACAACCTTTCAATTTCTGGCTTTTCGCCATCAGATTTTTCAGCTTTCAACTTCATAATGCGACCCATTGAGCAGTCACTCTTCATGGACACACATCTGGGTGCCGGAGAGTCTGGTCTCTGCTGCTGCGGGCTTCAGCACAAATGGAAACACAAATCAAAGTTCTGTATTAAATTCTTCAAATACCTTTTGAAATTCCTTTCATTAAAACATAGTATAAAATAATTAAAACAAGTATAACATGTATAAAATAATAGATTTAAGCAAATTGATCTCTGGAGAATAAAAAACAAATAACTCACTGGACATTTGTCAAATGAAAAGACTCATGGAAAAAAAATGACATAATTCATCAAATGCATAACAGAATGTATACAGCATAAGATAACCACTGGAGGCTTAATTAGTAGAAGCAAGCAGTGGAGGCACAGACAGTAACACCAAGCATCGGTTCGTTCTTGCTGAGGGGCGTGTCGGAGGCTGACACAAAGGCAGAGGTGCAGATGGCAATGCTGGTCGCGAAGAACAACATCCCTTTCGTTTTCTGTGATGACTTCAGTAAAAGTGTGTCTTTATTTTGACCCCATTATTAAGGGGGTAACTATATTAATTTAAAGCAAGTGATTCATTGGTTTGTTCAGATTTAAAGTTCAAACGGCCGTGCGTTGAGTGGCTACTCTTCATGGAGACACAGTTGGGGGCAGGAGAGTCTGGTCTCTGCTGCTGCTGCTGCTTCTCTGGGCTTCAGCATAAACAGAGTTTTTAGAGTGAATAACAGCCATGGGATGAATGTGGCTCATGAGCAGTTAAAGATCCTTCTCTCACCTCGGAGCATTTGTTTCACTGCCCTGTTTCCCAGAGTGGAGGGTTTCAGAGGGAGTGCTTCCCTCCTTTATCTTCCCACACTGATTCATTGCAGATACAACACCTGTATGCAAACATGACAACATGATACTAGAACTACAGTCATTCACTTCAACAACAGTACTGACATTCATGTTCACCTTCTCAATCTGCGTCTGTCCTGTCTACAATCACTTGTAGAGGAGTCTTTACAAGCTTCAGAACTCAAATGTATGTAATCCAAAAATTAAAACAAAATAATACATACATTAAAATGTACGCATTGTGCAGATGTGGAGTCTATATGAACCTCCCAAGCATCTCTCTCTACAGGCCTCTATCTGATCTGTTACATCCATTATCAACATGCATCACCTAGGATCATGTACTCTTGTTGGTATGGTTCAGATGTTGAGCATGTCCGTTTTAATCTGATGTATGTATGAATAAATGTGCTTGTTCAATCTCTTCTCACCTACCTCTGTCTTTATTCTGTCTCTTTACTCAGGCGGCTTTTGGCAGACCTTGGCTCTGCTCAGGGTTTCTTCTCGTTTCCAGCCACTGTCACCTTAGTACTTGCTCTGGGGGGGGGGGGGTTCAGGGCAGGCTCTGGGTTCTGTAAAGCGTCTTGAGACAGTTCGTTATTGATAGATAGATAGAGATAGTTAGATACTTTATTGATCCCGAAGGAAACATTTGACGCTGTATAAATGTAATATTAATATTATAATATTCAATGCTGCTCACTTCTTCTCACCACTGACACAAAGTGGAGCCAAATAGCTCACCATGACGAACATTAACAACCACAGATTCCAAGAAACAAGATTTGCCAAAAAAACAAAACAAAACAAAACAAAAAAACATTATAGTTCAATTTCACTTCCTCATTGATTCCATCTGAATTAATGCAAGGCATGCATTCAAAAGTGAAACTAAACGTTCACAGCTCAGTAACAGTGCTGACAGTGCTAAAGATTACCAAATGATAACACAGTATGAACAATGTATATGACTACTGTAGAAAAATCACCTCTATGTAACTCATACTGTATTAGCTGGGGTGTGAACTCATGTTTATTTTGTGTCTGCAACATTTTCAAGTATCGGCGAGTCTCTTTAACAGTAGCCTGGCTCCTCCCTTTTGAAATGCTTCTAATGTTTACAGTATAACTATCAGATAAATTACATATAAAAGTTATATAAACTCCATACAAATATACTCAAACAGTTCAATCAGCGTACAATAACAGTCTCTCTACCCGTTTGTAGGTGTAATCATTTGTAAGCACAACCTTAGAAAAAAGAGAGTCATCTGTTGAATGAAAGATATTCATCCTTTTAGTTCAGTTTTGGTTTAAGCCAAATCCCAAAGAAAGTATCTGTCTTTTTAGCTGCTATAGGATGGAAACAAAGAACAATCTCTCTGAAATGTAGCTGAGTAGAAAGAAAACAGACGGTTGCAAAGTGTCTTGTATCTTTAAAAGTCAAGCAACAGATTACAGGTTTTAGTTGACAAATTAAATTAAAACATTAAAGAGATTAAAATGCTGAAAACTGTACCTATGCGTGTCGAACATGGTCCACATAACAAGCACGCAGAGTGGAAATGAAAGCAGCCAGTAATCACATGAAATGTGCAAGAAAGAACTGAAACTAAAACACAGTTACTGTTATTGGAACAGTGAGGCAATATTTTTTTTTTTTTTGCTGTAGACTGAAAACATTTGGGTTTGACATCAAAAGAAGAATATGAGACACTTAGGAGATAGCACCTTTTGTTTGAACCCACCCATTTTTCATGTGAGCAAAAGTATTGGAACATGTGACTAACAGAGGGGTATTGCACAAAACCAAGATAAGGGATTAAGCCGGCCCTTAGCAAAAAGAAGTTTATTCAAGTGTACTACAAGTGTACTTATTTTATACTAAAATTGAGGTAGTATACTTGAAGTTTATTTTATTAAGTATGCTTGAGTATAAGTATACGTATAGGAAGTATACTACAAACCATGTATTTGTAGTGTACTAGAAAGTATACTAATTTAATACTTCTTCAGACTAAATTGGAACATTTTTAAGTTTATAAAAGTATACTTTCAAGAATACCACAACTACTCTCATCTATATTACTAGTGTACTAGGTATATACTTCTAGTCCACATTTTGGTTTATAAAAGTATACTTAAAGTATATTTTTATAAGTAAACTTAAAGTATACTTTTATATACTTAAAATGTTCCAATTTAGCCGGAAGAAGTATTAAATTAGTATACTTTCTAGTACACTACAAGTACATGGGCTGTACTCTACTTATACTCAAGTATACTTAATAAAATGAACTTCAAGTATACTACTTTTTACTAAGGGGGGATATGTTGGTTATCCCGGCTTAATTTAGCCTCAAGTCGGTTGCATGAAAGCAGCTCAAACTTAACCCGGACAAGTTACTATGGTGATTTAGGCCACGTTTACACGTACGAAAACGATCTTTTCCCTCTCCGTTTTCGATGGCATCGTTTCAAGAAATATCCGCGTCCACACAGATCCGTTTCAGTACGACTGAAAACGCTACTTCATATTCCAGGCCTATAGGTGGCGCTGTTTCGGTTTCAGAAATTCACCAAAAACGGAGAGGAAGAGGCGGAGCATGCGCATAAAGCTTGAGCGCTGTTTACAAATCGGCTTCAGAAGAAACCAAACTCAAGGAGAAATGATATTTTGCCCTGGTAACCCTAATAGGCTCAATATCTTCTCCAGCAGGAACACGAGCATGTAGTCCGCCATAGTTGTTGATGTTGTTATGAGACGTCTCGCGGGATATAAGTGGTGGAAGGCTCGAGGGGTGTGGCGATGACATCATCGTTTTCTCCGAACCCCGTTTCTCCCAGTTGACACGGCAACACATAACCGGCGTTATCAGAAATCTTTGGCCGGAGTTTTTAGAAATAATCGTTTTCTGTGATAAAAACGGGGTTTTCGTGTAAATGAGAGGCCAAACCGCAGGGAAATATCTGCGTTTTCCCTTCGTGTAAACGGGGCCTTATTCTCTGAAGCTAGCCTGCTCCAGACCAGGCTAACAGCCAGGCTAAGATTAATCCTGGTGATCCACATGTATTTCCACCGTCAATCCTGTGAGGAATTAATGTGTTTTACAGCATGTCCATGGTCATTCTAAGTCTGTTGCATCATTTTAATTATCCTGTATTAAAATATTAAATATATATAGTCATTTCTCATTTAATTTAAATCTGTTGGCTGTTTGTAATTGCAATAGTCTTTTTATATTGATTTAAGTGGTAGTATTATTACTCAGGCCAAGTGTTATATTGCTATGACTGCTTGTCAAATTGCCGTCAGAGGTTTCATAAATATGTGTTTTATTGCAGTAATTGAGATTACAAAACACAGCTGATGAAGTTGCAAAGGTGTTTTCAATGAAATCTGTGACAAGGGCAATATGGCATTTAGGCGTGAAAGAGTCTTCCGGGACAGGTCAGACCCGTTGGCCTTTGGAGATGACTATCTCATTGAAAGATACAGATTCTCAGGTGATGGACTAAGATATTTATGTAGGCTGCTGGGTCCAAAAATACAGCACCAGACAGCGTGAAGCCATGCTCTCACTGTACCACAGATGGTCTGTGTTACATTGAGATGGTTTGCAAGTAGGAGCTTCCTTTATTCTGTTGGGGATGCAGAAGAACCTCAATTAAGGAACCATTTGCCGCACAATAAGACGTGTTTGTCTGGCGCTGAAATCATTTAGCAACATATTCATCACCTTCCCTGGCCACAGAAGACCCCTCTACATCAAGGAGGAGTTTTACAAGATTGCAGGTAACCTCAATTTCAATGTGCAACCATTAGTTTCTAATTTGATCAGTCACAGTTGGATACTCACTATTCTTTGTTACAGCGTTCCCTAACGTCATTGGTGCAGTGGATTGCACACATGTAAGGGTTACATTAACAGGAAATCCTTCCACAGCATCAATGTTCAGGTAAGAGTGATTTGTGGTTATGGCCTACAGAAATTAATTCTGTGCATTTAATGACCTTAATACGTTACAACTTAACATTTCAGATGATCTGTGATGCTGACTGCCATGTGAGCAATTTAGAGGCAAAGTGGCCTGCCTCAGTGCACGACTCCAGAGTCTTTCGGGCTAGTCCAATTTACATTTTTTTTTATTTGTACTGTAAGCACCTTGGACATCGTGTGTGTAACTCTGCTGTGTTTTCTAAATGATATCTTGTATTGTCAGGCGAATTCTCTGGTGTGCTGCTGGGAGACAAAGGATACGCCTGCGAGTCATTCCTCTTGACTCCCCTTGCGGACCCCCAAACCCCACCACAGCAGGCCTACAACCATGCACACAATAAAACAAGGGCTCGAATCGAGATGACATTCGACCTTCTGAAATCTCGGTTTCAGTGCCTGCACTACCTGAGGGTTCCCCCGGACACGGCCTGTGACGTTATGGCTGCATGTGTAGTACTGCATAACATTGCAGGCCCCCCCGAGTGGCTGTTGATGTTGACTGGGGAAATGCTCCCATCTTCCCAGACAACACTAATGGCAGACTCGTGAGGGAGCAATATATTGCAAGTTTTTTCACTTAATATTTGGATTTAGTCTCTTTAGTTAATAAAAGATCTTAAATGTCACTTTTTGTTGTGTGCATTTTGCTTAGTATTGGTGGTTCTCTTTTAAATTCTACTTTACATTCATGAAAGAGGGAGGACACCACAATGTTTTCTAGTTTTTTAAAAAAACAAAAACAAATTATTGATTGATTTATTGATTTGATTGTGTTCCATGTGCAGTAGTACTACAATATGTACCTTGTATGAAGCGGACAGCTTCTGTGGCTGGGACAGAGTCGGTTACTGTCCCTCCCTGATCCCCTCCATCACTGGCCTCCCTTTATTTAAAGTCACTTACCAGCCTGCAAAATGTTCTTCTATTTAATTTTAACTTCCTGCCAGGCCCTTTTATGGCCAGACAAGTTTGTTCTTTATTAAAGATAAAATAGATAAAAACGTAACATGAGAAAAATAGATTAAACACACACATGGTGGATACTTGTTTGCACTTAATCATACTCTACATTTCCTGAGTAACTTGAAAAGTAACTCCTTTAGTCCTTTTTAATTGTAGCCTAATTATGACGGTTCCAATGGAGCACTGTTTATTAATTGTACAGTTTTGGACTACTTACACATTAAGCCGGCCCGCTATTGTCTGCCAGGCTTTCTCGCGTTGTTTAATTATGGCAATATGCCTTTTTTCATATTGAATCTTTCACCTCTTCGTAAAACTGCATCAGGAGCTGTTGTTCCGTGGCCGTGAAATATGACGCGCGACTTTTATCTATGTTCTCATCAGTGATTCTGTGAGCGATCGCGAGGTCTGTTTAAGTATGCCATGAATGCGCATTTATCCCAGCTATCGTCATCTGGTTTAACATAGCCGCGCCTTTTAATCCTGGCTCGGCAAATGTGCAACCAATTAAGCCAGGATGCGCCGAGCAGGCTAAGTCAAGCCGCGCTTGCTCAATTATCCTGGATTTCTTTATTCTAGTTTTGTGCAATACCCCTCTGGTGTGTTTCGTTGCTCAAGTGTGTCCTATTACATTGATTACACAAACACTGACCACGTTTACAAGGTCTTTAGTATCCCGAATTTGATCGGGATATTGAAGTATCCCGATTTCGTGTTTGTCCATGTAAACACCATATCCCGAATTCAGAAATCGGGATATGCTCATTTCCCGATTTCAAGAAACCCGGCTTTGCTACCTGGAGTACTCCGATAGAAGCCGGGATACTGAAGCATGTATACACCTTATCCCGATTTCTGACGGCTGCCCACTGTCTGCGCAGGCGCGAGTGACGCCAAGTGACGCACTAGATATACAAACAACATGGCGGCAACGAGAACGTCTCACTTTTGGAGCGACGAAGAGACAGACTTTTCCCTTAAAGTAATGAAAGAACTAAACATAACGACGTGTTTAGATGCAGAAAACACAGAAATGCTTACGTATTCAAATCTGTTGCGGAAAAGCTACGTGACGCTGGTTTCCCACCTCGCTCCGTTGAACAAGTTAGGTAGCGCTGGAAAACATTGAAAAAGACGTAAAACACGCATGCGCAGATAGGATACAGTGATCGGAAAACGGGTTACTGGTATTTATCATACGGGGATATGAATAACCGGGTTTCTCTGTGTTCCATGTAAACACCATATCCCGAATATGCTCAAAGCCGGGATAAGCCTCAAAATCGGGATACTAAAGACCATGTAAACGCAGTCATTGTTGGGCCTGTGTACTAAGGCACTAAATATTAGGGTTTGGCTATCATAAATAATTAATAATTATCAAACATAATTATTTATTGTTAAATAATTGGATCTAAATTATTAGCTCACCTCGGGGCACCACCCTTCTGAGTAGGGACACTCAGACCATGTGCTGGCTGAGTGTATGTTTGGAATGTGATAAGAGTTTTATGAGGTGCCAGGTCAGAGGAAGGATGGTTAATTAGCATGCAAGAGGCCCTGAGTCTGTGTGTTGCATAATCTAAACTAACATCAAATTACTATACTATAACCTTATGATCACAACAACTTGATAAAAACAAATATCACAGTCAAAGTTCATAATTCTTTGTTTAGCTTAGCTTAGCTTAGCTTGACTAGCTTGACTAGGACCAGGTCATACTACCAGTTTTGGTGGACAAGTCGATTTCTGGCGTGTTGCTCTGGTGGTTCCTGATGGAAGGGCCAAGCTGAAGTTCCAGGAGAGGAGATGAGGACAAGAGGAGAAGAGTGGAGGAGAAGAGAGAGAGAGAGAACAATGGCCAAGCAGAGGCTTTTATATGACCTGATGACCTCAGAGGTCACATGCCACTGTCAGGCAGTGATAACTGCTAGGTCAGTTTTCACACCTGGAGGATTGTAGGACTTAGAGTTGTGCTTTCTTTGTTTCCAAGACAAAGACACAACTTGGTTATGCATGGTTAGCTTCCATCGCTCACCACCATGTTCAGGTCCCAACAAACACTAACTAGCGCTGGATGTCTACGCTTACTTTCTGATTTGGGTTTTGCCTTTGCAGACTGCATTTATAGTTAGAGGTGTAAGCAACATGAAAACCAGAGAGCTGTCTAAGGGTGAAAAGAGGGAAGAGGGACAATCAATCAGAGCCATTGCACAAACACTGGTCACTCCAACCATTTGGAATGTCCTGAAGAAGAAAGAAACTACTGGTGTATTACGTAACAGATGTCGAATGGGAAGACCGAGGAAAAAAACAGCAGTTGACGACAGACACCCCTGTTGTGGACTCTGAATTCAAGGCCGCCCGCAACTTCCTCAGGACACAAATGAAAGAGTCTTCTCCACCAGATGAGGACAAGTGGACAATGAAACAGGTGATTAAGGCTATAGGCAAACATTTTGTATTGTTTTTATTGTATTCAAAAATCTCAAAAAGCTACAAGGCTCCTTTAAAATTATTAAATAGCTTAAATTGTCATGATGTGACACCCTAAAAGAATAACATATTTCTTTATAAGAGAGAGATGTAAATTCATGGGTGGTTATATTAAAAATCTGTGGGATTAAAAAGTAAAAACAGTAAAGTGTTTATTCTGTATACTTTGTTGTTTCTCTGCCCGTGACCTGCACAGTGATCTTGCTCGTACAATCTGTGATCGATTACTTTTGTCTCGTGCCTACTTACCTGGGGAACTCGCGGTATTTTCCTCATTCCAGTAAAGTCCTTGCTGAAGAAACATCGTGTAATTATTTCTCCCCTATTTTCAGGTATGTTACAGGTTATAAAGACAGTTGTGTGGGTTGTTAACATGTTTGAAGTGTAGGAGGAATGCTTTAGAAACGTTTTTAGTAACCTAAAATTAAGTTTGCCCATTGTGAGAGAGTCTCCACTTTGTCATAGAGACGTGGTTAATGACCCTGTGTGTCTATCTGGTTAACTCTGATTCAGTATCCATGTATACATGATGTATTTTGTGTTATTTGTACAATATGTTTTATGCACTTTAAGTTAGTTAATGAGAAGTTTGCTGAGTTAGAAATATTTCATGGTTTTACAGTGATACCGTTTTTTGTCCTGTAATACTGTGAGTATATACATTCTGAAAGATAATATTTCCTCTACATTACTTCTTTTGTGGATTGTTAATTTTTGTATATTTGCTGAACTCATTCCGAACATCATGTAATTATTTCTGACAACAATGCCATGGTCATTTGTGACCTTTAAAACAAACTGATATTTTTCAGTATCAAGCAGTCAAACAGATCACACATCACACCTAACATGATTTGGTTCAGTGAGATGAGAATGTACTTGATTGTTCAACATGATGTTGCATACAATTTATATAGTTATCTGGGGGGTATTCCAGAAAGAAGGTTCAACAAACTCTGAGTCTATCCCTGAACTCTGAGTTGACTTACTCTGAGTCGGGAAACTCTGAATATCCGGTTCCAGAACAGCTGATCTGAGTTAGTTCAATCAACTCTGAGTATGTTAACCTCGAGTTACGCGCGTGCACAACCACTATAAAAAGCCATCATCAATGGAGCCCCGATACCACGAGTCACCATGACAACCGAGAAAAAAAAAAAGATCAACTTATTTCAGTGAGAAGGAGTTAGAGATCCTTATGCTGGCCTACGGAGAATATGAGCACATATTTCGCCGCAAATGCAACACAGCTGCAGCAGCGAAAGAGAGAGAGACGGCATGGGAGAAAATTGCTGCCCGAGTCAACGCGTAAGTTTGAATGTACTATTCCATTGACGTAACAATTAACCGTAAGATCGTAGCATAGCCTATAGTTATGAATATAAGTAGGAATGAAATCTGAGTTTTTCATTTAGGTGCAATCCAACAGGAGAAATGAGGACTTGGAAGCAGCTCAAAATGAAACATAAAAACATAATTCAAAAAGGTAAGGCATATTTTGCTAGGCTATGATTGCACCTCACTTTGATTTATTTTTATTTTTTTTTAATTGACTTAGGCTATTAAACGAATTAAAATATTAATTCAGATTGCAAAAATTGAGTTCTGCTCAGCCAACAGAAAGAAGGCAGAGGCCCGAAAAACGGGTGGAGGGCCACCTCCACCACCTCTGACAGAGGCTGAGGAGCTGGCTCTCAGCCAAAACAGGGGTCGCCCTGTGGCTGAAGGCATCCCCGGGGGAAGCTCATCTGAGCCTGTCACCCCCCAGGACTCAAGTGCCTACATCAGATGCAAGTATACACTTATGTCTTTTTTAAAATCCGGAGGGGCCTACTGAAGTGTGTCTTAATATTATGTATAGCTACTGGCAGTGCTCTACCCATTCATATTCATTTACATTCTTGAGTGGAATTTGGAGTTTGACATGTACACTGAAGTGATGAGCATAGATAATGGACAAACTAGCACATTCTTGTCCTTCAACAGAACATGGCTGGGCATCACCAAGAGGAGGGTCCATCAACTTCTAGAGCACAGCTTGACACAGTGAGATTTTCGGTCAATACCATGTTAAATCTGTATGTAGAACTGCAGGAATTAAATGTCGTCCATATGTTTCCCAGTTGCCGGTAAAAGAGTTGTACAGGGTGCACCTAATGAAAACCATTAAAAAAAAACAAAAAAGAAATGGTGTACCTGGACCGGCAAATCAGAAAAACAGACTTGGAAATTCTATTACTTGAACGCCAGTTGAGGTGGGTGCATTGTCATGGTGAAACAGGTGAATATGTGAAATATGTTAATGGTTGGAACTATATTACAAATCCTGACTGTTGCTTTTGTACTTTTAGGGAATAAAGAAGAACCAAATCACATGTGAATTTGTCTTTTTATTTTTAATCAAAAGTGGTTTCGGGCGATGAGGTCCCTTACAGCTCTTCCATCCTGAACATCTGCAGGGATGGGATGGTCATCCTCAGCGTCGTTGATTTGTACGGCAGGGTGTTGCTCTCCTCTAATAATTGCAATATTATGGAGAACAACACATGCCACGATGTCACATGCCCTCTCTGGGGTGACCCTGAGCTTACGCAGGCACTGGAACCGGGATTTGAGTATGCCTATGGTCATCTCAACCCGGGCTCTAGTCCTGCAGTGGGCCACATTAAAACGTTGTTGGGGCCCCGGCTCAGGGTCAGGGTAAGGGGTCAACAGAGAGGGCTGGCATGGATAGCCTCGATCCCCCAGCAGGTAGCCATCAAACTCTCCTGTAATTATAGAGGACACATTTGAGTGCATTTAGAAAGGGAGACAAAGAACATTTGTACAAAGCTTTAGCTTCCTTACCACGTACAAATCTGTTGCTCAGACTACACTCCCGGTAGATCCGGGAATCATGAACTGAGCCAGGCCACTTTGCTTCTACATTTGTAATAAGAGAAGCTGCATCACAGTGCAGAGAATGACATGAGTTAGTTGTATTGTAATGTATACATTTTCATGTACATATTTTTTAAGATGGTAGGTCACATACCTGGACATTGATGCTGTGAAAGGATTTTCGATTCACATAGTCCCCTTCATTTTGTGTAGGCGCGGTAATAGGGATTTGTGTCCCATCTATGCATCCTATCACATTTGGAAGGCCTGCAAAATGACAGCTAATTAAGCTACTGACCCCACTCTGAGGCCGCAGCAGAATGTAGGCCTATATCATAATTTAAAATAACAGAATATATGATTTCTACATCAGTCACAACCTGCAATCCTGTGGAATTCCTCTTTGATGGTGCGAACAGGTTTGTGTCCGGGGAACACCACCATCACTGGTAACAGGCGTTTCAGTACGAGGGTTACCTTCCTCACAGCTCTACACACTGTTGCCTTTCCGTAATGCTCTGCATCCCCGATGTTATAAAGAAAACTGCCGTTTGCAAGAAAACGTAGCGCTATGCATAAAGTTTGCTCTGATGTGAGTGCTCGTCCTCGGTGTGTGAGGTTGGTGATATATGGCCGGAGAAGGTTATTGAGATAAATGATACTGTTGGATGAAAAGCGGTAGCGTTCAAAAAGAAAATCCTCAGGAAATGATAAAACGTCTAATCTGGGTCGGAAGATTCTCTCACGACGTAATGCATTTCTAATCAATACGGCTTCGATGTCGATTGGATTTCTAATGAATGGGCAATCCATGTCTAACTGCTTTCTTCGTGTGGGAGGAGACAGGTACAAACTCTGGGTTTCTTATAGTAAACCTGCCAGCGAGCAGGTTATGTTCACAGAGTAAGTTACCGCAGTAACAGACCCAGAGTTTAAGTTACCTCTCTTTCTGGAACGGATAACTCAGAGTTTCCCTCATCTCAGGGTTAACAAACTCAGAGTTTTCACATAACCCGCTTTCTGGAATACCCCCCTGGTGTTATGTGCCAGACAGGGGCAGTCTATTTTTCTCGTTTTTTCTCTCTCTCTCCCCCTCCCCTGTGTGTTCAGGGGGGTATTCCAGAAAGCAGGTTTACCGCTAACTCTGGGTATGTAAACCCAGAGTTAGCGGTAAACCTGGGATTTCGGTTCCAGAACGCTCAAATATGATCAGGCTATGTAAGTAACTATGGTAACATAGGCTCTGAATTTAATTGGGTATGTAAACCCTGAGTTAGCGGTAAACCTGGGATTTCGGTTCCAGAACGCTCAAAAATGATCAGGCTATGTAAGTAACTATAGTAACATAGGCTCTGAACTTAACCTGGTAGGGGTAGGTTTTGTTCAGGTTATGTTCGGGTATTTAAGTGCACGTTCAGCCAGGCTGCTGTTTCCACACTTGTCACACAATGACGTTTCCTTTTGAGGAAGATCCAATTGACATTGAAGCACAAATCATTCGGGCTATTCACCGTGAGAGGGTATAAGACCACGACTTAATATCCGTTCTTTTCCTGATGAGTTTTTGCCAGAGCACTACTGTTTTTCTGCGGAATCTTTAATTTATTTAAACAACATTCTCCATCCCCACATTTCGAACGTTACGCATCGTGGATTCGCTCATTGTAATTGTTGCGCGTGCGATAGCCTATTGCACAACATTGCAACGTTGCGCAATGAATTAGTTCCTGCTATTGAGGAGCAGATAGGAACACATTCAGCAACTTGATATCAGAGATGGTCAAAGAATGCGTGATGAAATCTGTCACAATCACTTCAACCAAAAAATAAATAAATAAATAAATGCACGTAAGACTGTTTCACACATTTGTTTGCCCATTGCGTGTTTCATGGCCTGAAAAGAGAAAACACTTCATTATAGAGCAAATGTTCTGATCCAGTGTTCTCATGCACTGACAGAAAACATGAAGAAACTATGCTCTAGTCTCTGCACAGCATTTCTTTACCTCGATTCCTCCGTGACTGCTGATAATGTCTATTCATCCTCCTATTATTTATATGAACGGTAATATTGGCTATAAATTGGTCATTTTCGAACATGCAAGGCTACAAAAATTAGACATAAGTGATTTAGGCGTAGGCCTATTAGGGTAAATACATTGCACTAGTTCATTTTGCTCCTCCTGGGAGGTTGAGGGCTCCGATGACGTGCCCCCAGGAATCCCCTCCATCATCGGACGCCCTCGATTGATACTGATCGCCAACTCCTCCACAGGGGTGAGGGGGGACACCGCTGGCCCAGAACCGGTCTTCCTCTCCTCTGCTTTCTTCCTATTGGCTTTGAAATGAACGTAACTTGTTGCAATATGGCAATTCAAGAATATAATACTGGATAAGTGATGTCTAAGATGATGCACCCATATATGTTACCAACTTGGACAATGTTTTTATATTTTGTTTTGACCTGCGGCCACGTTCTCTTAAGGGCGGTCGGGTTACATCTAATTAAAAATAATACAATATATGACAAGGTAGTCTATAGTATAAGAAAGTCTCATACAAAGCAGTTAATATGTAGCCTAATATCTACTGAATTATTGTGCTTCTGACACATTAGTGTGCTATATCCTACTAAACTTACGCATTTATGCGGTCGGCAATTCTCTGCCAAGCAAGGTCTCGTTCCTTAGCAGACGCGCAAGTAGCCTATTGCTTTTTTCGTTATTATCGCTCTTTCCGCCTCGTACGCCTCGAGCAGAACTTGCTGCTCCGCTTCAGAAAAATAGGCTGCTCTGCGCTTTGCCATTTTTACTCATGGTTTCGACTCTCAATAGATGATGCCTTTATAACTTCGCCGTGATCGCGCACAACTCTAGGTTAAACAATCCGGGGTTGATTGAACTGATTGCTAACCGGTGTTTTGGAACCGACAGCTCGGGTTTAGTCGCCTCAGGTTCAGACAACCCAGAGGTTAAGTTTTATCTCAGTGTTTGTTAAACCTGCTTTCTGGAATACCCCCCTGACTTGCTGCTGTTTGATAGTTGCCCTCATTGTTTGTTGCTTGTTTTTGAAAACACATGGTCCAGTCTCTTCCCTCTGATTGTTACCCTGCTTGATTGTTCTTTTGTTTTGTCGCCTACCGTGGTATCCAGACGTGTGGACCCTTTTTGTTCGATTTATTTCAACTGTGGTGGAACAAGCGGGCCAGAGGTAAGATTGGGATACCCTTTACACCCCACCATGTAGGTGAGCCTTTGTTATACACACTAGGATTATTGGTTGGTGCCACCTATATAGTTTTGGTAACATTTTTAGTAGATAAGATAGTTAGACCCTTTTGTTTGTTTTCCATATGGAAGTGTGTTAGCCAGGCCTAGTTTTAATTCATTGCTTTATTTGGCACAACCATGTGATCCAAATCTTCCCCACTGTTTTTGTTTCGTTATCTTTTGTATTTCAATAAATTATGTTTAACTTTCCTTACACCCAGACTTGGTCTCATTGGTTGTATTGTGTTTGTCCCTGAATTCCCTTGGACACACTTGGGGACGTAACGTCTGAACTATTGTCTTTGTAATGATATTAATTTCAACCTTATTTCTCAATCCTTACAGATTTTGAAACGGTTCCAGAGGCCGCTGTTCAGAGCATCACCTAACTATGCTTCATCAACGCAAAGCCAATCTGATCCATTTGGCATCTGAAAAGGACTTGACCCTGGAAATTTAGGAATGAGTGGAAGGACAGTGTTTTAAGGTTTCACACAGTCCACAAATGCCACCTACCACTGAAAATGGTTAAACCTCTCTCTGCTCCCCCCCCCCAATCAACCACAGATACACCAGCTTGCAGGTATGTTTATGCTTATGCTTGGATTTTGAGTCAAATGAATGGGGTGTGCCCCCCCCCCCCCCCAAAAAAAAAAATGTGATGCCTCCTCTTTAACTATTTTTTTTTTCCTGCAGCTGGGTCTGATGTGACATCATCATTCATGAAGAACTCGTATAGGGCCGTGAGAGTAGGAAAAAATAGAATCACCAGTGGGTCTACAGGAAGTTTGGGCAGGTCATCAATAACGTGGCTTCACTCTCAAACAATACTGCTCAGACTCTAGCTCCAGACTCAGAATATGGCGCTGCCTATATCTCAGAGATACTAGAATCAGTTTGACCAACAGAAAAAAGTGGAGATGCGTTGTCCATATCTTAGTCTATGGTCCTCACAAAGAGAGAAAAGTGAGTTTGTGTGTATGTGCCCTCAGCTGGTTTTCCTGAGTCCCGTTCCATTACGGCAGCAAACTAAGACAAGACACACACAAACGTGGTGAAGATGGCCTCATGGAGATGTGTCTGTGCCTGAATGAGCAGTGACAGAGATATTTGTCTTGTTTTCTTTCCAGACTGTTAGTCTGAGAGTTCTGAGACTGGTCAGATATGTGTTATCATTTATGATGTGGAAGGTTCAACAGGACAGACACAAGACTTTCATTGTGTGATCTGACGTAGTGCATAGTTTTTAATGTAAGTTAATGACTGCCTCAAGTGGTGGACGGCTGAACTGCATACACCAATCAGGCATAACATTATTACCACCTTCCTAATATTGTGCAGGTCTTCCTTGTGGTGACTCATCAGAGAATGGACATGGGCCTTCTGAGGGTGTCCTGTGGTGTCTAGTGGGGTGGGGTCTTTGAGGGGAGGAACCTCTGTGGATCATCCCACAGATACTTGAGCAGTTTGGGATCTAGTGAATTTGGAGGCCAGGTCAACACCTTGTGCTGTTCTTCATGTTTTTTTTTTTAGTTGTTCCTAAAGTGTTTTTGTGTGTGTGTCTGTGTCAGGCTGCATCCTGCTGGGGATGGCTGCTGCCATCAAGGAGTGTCATTG
Organism: Chelon labrosus; assembly: GCF_963514085.1. NCBI lineage: Eukaryota > Metazoa > Chordata > Actinopteri > Mugiliformes > Mugilidae > Chelon > Chelon labrosus. The sequence continues at coordinate 1,848,855 of NC_140339.1, read as the reverse complement.
CTATGGGGTGGGGGGGCCTGGTCTGGTCTAGGTGGGTGCTACATGTCTAAGTAACATCCACAACAATGAATGCCAGGTCCAGAAGTTTCCCAGCAGAACATTGAACTGTCACAAGATGGTTTAAATGTTATTCACTTCTCCTGTCAGTGGTCATAATGTTGTTGCTGATCAGTGTATAACTTGATCAGTGTGCTTCTTCCTTCCTTGTATTATTTGCAGAAAAGTAGTGATGGACAATTTATTATATTATAGACTTAAAGCATTTGCTGGTTCAGTTTGTCAGTTTGCTGATCTAGAAGGAAAACCTTTTGTTTCCAATTGTGACATGTGACCATGGAGAGAAAAAAGGCTCAATTAAAACTATGAGAGTGGACTCTGTGGATTATCCAAAAACCCAGGTAGTGTAGTTTCCTTTACAGAAACAGCTGGCCTGTATTTTCTAGCATAAAGAGTGTTGTTCTGATTTGTGTGAGTTAATGGAAAACTCATGCTGATAGGTACTATTAGCTCATAATTCTGTGTGCAATGGAAATAAAGAAACTACTTTCTCTTTACTGACTTTTCAGTATTCCTACAGTATCTTATTTGGTCACTAGGGGGCAGCAGAAACTAACTAAACATTTACATATTATCACCTTTAAGTGTACACATTTGTTAGCACAGAAGTGTTAATTTACTCATCCAGCAGTCACAGAGCAGCTCCAGGTTTAATATAGTGTCATGTCTGTTGCCACCTGATGTAGCATTCAGTCTGTTTTAGCTCTGTTTTTGGTCTTCAACAGATCTTTTGCTGATTATAACCAAACTTCTCATCATGAGTCACAACCTTCATGTTATGATTTGATATGTTGTTATGAAAATATCAATTACAGCGACTCAAGCATTGATTTCCAATATATTCGATTTATTGAATTTTCCCCCTGCATAGTTGAACATATACCATCATTGCATTAAAAACTTGTAATTAACAGAAACAATGTCAGCTTTCTTGTCCATTGTCACCTGCTGTTCTCTTGATTAGAACATATTAAAATATGAAGCCTGAACGCCAACATATTCATTTATTATTCACTGACTTTTATCAAATATTCATCACAATATGAGAATTCTTTACATGTACGTGTCACTAATATAACTGTAAAATACTAAATAACAGAGATGACATTCGGTCTCATGTGGCCTGTGTTCCTCCGCCTCCTCTCTTCCTCATCTTGAACATCATTATCACATTTATCACTAGTCATTGTATGTAGTACAATTATCATGTACTTGTACTGGTCATGAGGGAAAAAAAATAAGAAAATTCTTAACTATTTCCATCTTCTTTGCTACAGATACAAAACGCCAAAATGTGTTTATGAAAAAAAAATATAATCATGTGAGGGATGTATCCTTTCCAAAATACTGGTTACTTTTTCAGATTTACAGATTCTACTTGGCAAAAAAGAGGAGAATAAAAAAAGTTAAACATCATATTAAACTAAGTATTATGAAAAAAAATAAACAGAAAATATGAATGATGAAAACTTGAAATATGTGTGGTACTTGTGATTATCATCATCATGGTCATTGTCGTTATCACTAGTCATTATGGATAGTACTATCATTAAGAACTAATCATTACAAAAAAAATGTAATCAAAATACAAAATAAAAACTAAAATGCTGACACCGAACATAACAAAACTTTTTTGTCACTTGTCACATGTGTTTTAAAAACAGAACATTGTCAAAAAATCATGCAAATGATACCACAGTATTTGTACGTAAACTCAATAGTTTTATAAACATTAAATGAATAAAACAAATAAGAAAGCAAGAAAAAGTATTTAAAGGTCTGTTACCACTTCTGTGACTATTCAATGTACCAGAGTCTCTATTAAAAACAAAAGTTATTAAGTGATTGGCATAAAATACAAAGAAAAAATTAAATAAATCCTAATTGTGTTAGTAACTCTAGTCAGACAGCTTACATGGTGCCTGAAGTAAATTCTCATCATCTTCATCATGTCACTGGTTACTAGAAATCCAGCAAAGAAAAAGAATACAAATATAAAATTAAAAATAAAGAAGCAAATAAAGAAATATAACAAAATCTATTAGTTTATGCGTTACTTCTAAAAGATGATAATATGAATAAATACAATTGACTCAAAAGAAAATGTTCAATCCTGTATTCTGTCAAACTAATGGTTTCATGCACTGGTTCCAAAATATTAAAACTGTTTTTCATTTCACTGAACTAGACTCGAGACTTTTAGTTTCCACGATTATTCCGCCAAGTGGATTCATCGTTTGACTGTTTGCTGTGCTGATGCCATAATGTGTTCGATTCATGTGTCCTTTTGGTTTCCTTCCAAGAAAAAGATGGAATATGAACAAAATCATACACGTTTGTCAGGTTTGAACATTCTTCACTTTATGTTGAAGGCATCTTTTAAACCTTTCAGAGCTTGTTCCTTTGTCATTCTCTTCCAGGCCTCTGGAACATCAGCTGGCTTGGCCTTATGTTCTTCAGCAAATCTGTCATTGTACTTTACCAGGATGTACTTCCAGTAGTCAGATGACTCTATGGTGGGGTCTGGAGGAATGTTCCAGTATGGATAGTACGTGCGGTACTCTTTGTAAGGATGCAGCTCCCCTTTAGTGTCTGTGTTTTTGAATTCACGATCACTGTACACATCAGTTGTACACAGTGTTTCTGTCAGCTTCTGAGAGTCTGTATTTCTGTATCTACCAAGACATTGAGGCCGATGCACAGCTGCATGATGTTCCTGGTGTTCTTTGCCTCCAGCCTCACAGGGAACTTTACAAAATGGACATTGTTTTCCACAACCAAACATTCTCTTGAAAAGCTCATCCTGTGGTTTGACTGGAAGTTTGTTCAGAGTCTCAGTGATGTTTTCAGATTTGGAGAATTCCTCCTGAAGCTGAGCTTTCATCTCTTCTATTGCGATCTTGAGACTGTGGATAAATGGATGACGTGCTTTGGATTTGAAACAGTGCTGTTTTTTCAGCCTCCACTGAGATTGAGATGTCGTTAATCAGATTTTTTCTCATGTTACTGATCAACTTGGTGATGCTTTCTGTGTTACCTGGCAGCAGAACACCATCCTCTCCTTTTGAGGCCTCTTCTGTTGCTGCTTCTATTTTTTGAACTATGACCTCAAGATTATTGTTCTTCAGTTTCCACAGAGTCTTCTCCTCAGACATGTTTTGCTTAATGTGCTAAAATATCCAGTCTTTGACAAATATTTCATAGTTAGAAATGTACTTGACAAAGCTCTGAAAGTCTTCCTTCTGCAGCAACTCTCTCTGAATGTTGTACTGGAAATAAGAGCGGGAGCTGTACTCTGCTGAATGGGAACTCGTCAAAATTTCCTCCACAATGTCTGTTCCCAGAGATCTGTTGATGTAGTCTTCCACAGCAGGTTTGAGACAAAGCTTGACAAAATCATTTGCTTTTTTCTGGCTTTGATCTCTCTCTGTTTGTATAAATCCAGAAAGTCTGACAGGTGCTGCTCCTTGTATTTCTCCAGCTGAGTTGCAGGATTTACGTCTGACAAGAATTTCTTGTGCATCTTGAGAAATTCTCTTGACGCAAAGCCACAAATATGAAGTTTCAGATCAATCTCAAACTTAAGTTTGCAGTGCTTGGGTATTTGTTTTAGGCTTTCATCTATTTTGTCCAAAAGATCCTTTGTATAAGACTCAAGATAATCTGTTTGTCTGTGTGATTTCAAACACAAATTGTTTGCAAGACTCAATAATATTATCAGCTGTTGTCTGCAATTCTCTCTTTAAGTCTTTCATGATGAACACATTTAAAATGTTCTTTTTCGACTGTTTTATGTGCTTTTTTTTTGGCCTTAAATGGACTCTTTCAATCTCATTCAGGTCTCCAATGTTCTGGAAATCCTCACTGACATTACGATTGCCAAAGTGTTTTTTCAGTTGGTTGAGGATTTTTTACGATATATTTTGTTCAGGTCAGTCAAGATTATCATCACATGCTCTTCAAACGTTTTCCTCTGAATGTCCTGAACTTCTTTTGAACTTTTTCTTAACTCGAGGACACAATCCAGCTTACTGTATTTGACTGCTTTCCAGAGACTTCTCATCCATTCTAGAAACTCAGGGATCTGTGAGGGCTCAGATCTTCTGTCTCCTTTCACGGTTTCCAGAAGATGTTTCTTGAACTCAGCTACAGCTTCACTGTAACCCGTGTTCACTGGAGCCATTGGAGGTGTTCCATGCCAGAGTCCTGGGATGTACCAGTTGTTTTTATCTATGTCATAGTCCAGTACATCAGTGAAGGCTTTAATAGAAGGTTGTTTTTCCATTTCAGCTGCAATTTGTGTCATTTCATTGAGTTGATCCAACAGATGTTTTCTTTCTATCAGACACTTGGAATCAGCTGAAACTCCTGCAACATTCTGATGTACAAAATGACAAATGGGTTTTTTACCAATCTCCTTCATTCTCAAGAATGCATGAGTTGTGATTTGCAGGACATCTTTCATTTTAGTTGAGTTCTCCATTGCAATGTTGATGATGGTGACATCACTGAGGCCGATTACAAAGGTTGCCAGCTGGTTGTCATGCTCATAACTGTCCTCTAGTTGTGCCAGATCAGGAGATTTTAGACCCTCTGTGTCAATGAGAACTATGAAGTCAGAATTTAACTGACTTTTCAAATCCTCTCCAACTTTGAGGAACAGCATATAAGCTCCTCTGGTACATCTGCCACTGCTGACAGGAAACTGTACACCAAACATGGTGTTGAGGAGTGTTGACTTCCCTGAACTTTGAACTCCTAATACAGTCAGTACCAACAGTCTGCTCTTCTCTCCAACCTTCTTGTGAAGCTCCATCAGCACATCTGTCACCCATCTCTCTGGGATGTTGGAAGCATCTCCATCCAAGAGCTCTAAAGGATATCCATCCAACAGCAGTTCAGCAGCCAGAGGAGGGAGATTATATCTTTCATAATGAGGTTCTTGCACCAACTCATAGATCAGTCCCATCTCTCTCATGTAGTGCTCTACACCGAAAGAGCTCTCTACTAAAGCTTGATCCAACTCTGCTATGAGTTTCACATCTTTCTTCTTGCTTTGCTCTTCGAATTTGTTTTGCAGTACAGACAGTTTTTCTCTTGAATGGGTATCAAGTTTTAGTTTCATCCACTTCAGGAAAGAAATCCTCTTTTCTTTGTCCTTTGTAGATAAGTTATCAATAAAAGTCTCCATTCCTTTGGACAGTTTGTATTTTCTTTGCTCCTTCTTGATTCTTTGTTTTTCTTCTTGTAGCTGAGATTTATACTCTTCCAGACTTGAGTCACCAGCTATAATCAGTCTACACTCCTCCTTTTCTAGTTTTGATAAAGTTTTCCATTTATCTCCTTGCAGTGGAAGTTGCTGCTTCTTGTATTCTGGAATCTTTCTGACCCCAATGCCATCCATGATCTCTTTAGCTGCTTTATTTTGTTGCTCAGTTTTGCTTTCATCCACAGACAGACCAAGTTCGACAGCTTTGTCAAACATATTTACAATGTTTGTTGTAGCTTTGACATCTGAGAGACATGTCTTGATGGCTTCACAAAGTTTCTTTGAAAACTCTGCTCCATTATCACCTGTTTTTTTGACTATTAAACTGTTATTTGGTAACTGTAATTTCTCCAGTGTTGTCTTGACAGACATCATGTCCTCTTTAACACTCCCCTTCTTTTGATTAACTACTAAGAAGAGTTTAGATTTCACATCTGTAAAAGAAGTCAGAAACTTCAGCTCATTTTCTTCAACTTTGTCCAGGAACACAAAGGTGACATTTGACACTTGAAGAAGAAAACTGAACTGTTGAAGTGACTCATGAATGTCTCCTCTCATATTTGCAAAAGCAACAGGCTCTGGAAATATGTCAAGATTTTCTCTCCCTCTGGGAAGATACCAGCAAACCTCTACCAGTCCATTGGCTACTTTTCTTTTAACTCCTCCTCCTTCCATATCTCTATGTATGAAGATATTGTGATTCTGTTGGCCACGACTGAGAATCTGGTTCAGAAGCTGAGACTTTGATAAACTGCAGTTTTTCAGCCTCACAAAGGAATAGAATGGTATATCTGCTTGGACAATGTTGTCTTCAACAAAACCTCTTGATTCAGACAAATCATGTGGACGCCACCATTTGACGATGTCTCTCAGAGCCCAAAGCATCAGGCTACACTGACTCTTATTGCCATGAGGCAACAGCAGTGGGACAGAAAACTGACACTTGGACATTTTGAGAGTCATTTCCTGTTGCAAGAAGCTGTCACCACAAAGGAAGAGAGCTACTATGAGGTCAAGAGGGTTAATCTTGTCATCAGAGTCATCTGCAGTATCCAGGTCCAGGTCAAAGAAATCATTGTTTTCCTTATGATTGCTTGATAGTTGTGTACAGCTCCTGCATTCAGCATTTATTTTAAAAAGTTTTCTGAGAAAGCACCATGGTATGTCCTCTAGTGATAAAACAGGTTTTTCATACAAGCTGTTAGTGTTGATCTCCAACAGAGACTGAAGTGAAAGTCTGTTGGGATAATATTTCTCCAGTCCAAGTTTGGAGAGAAAGCTCATCAGGGCTGTCAAAGAAAAAGAGAATTATCAGGTACAGACCAGGTGGACAAAATGGAGGAGTCAGGGATCAGGCAAACTCGGAGGTCGTTTATTTCAGTAGCAGGGTCAGTAGCAGGGATACTGGCAAAGGTACAATTATCCGGCAGGCAAAAACAACAGGCTAAGGTCACAACTAGAAAATACTTTGAAGAAAAGGGCTCGAACGCTTCAGGTAAACCAAAAAGACGATCTGACACAGAAGGAGTGGGGAACACAGCTTAAATACACGAAGGAGAGGGAGACAACGAGACACAGGTGAAACACATGAGGGCGGGGAAAGCAATCAGAGACAGAACTAGACAGGAAGACAGACTTCATGAGACTCGCACTACAAAATAAAACAGGAAGTGACAAAAGGGACAGAAAACTGAACTGAAAAAAAAATAACAAACACTACGTGGTCCTGACAAGAATGTCACTTTCAGAAATTAAACTTAGGTATTTGTATTGTATTGTGTCTGAATATATTTGATTTACAAATATTTTCTATAACTCTTAATTATTGAATAACAACTCTCACGTTGTAACTCCCTCCCAAGTTGTCACTATAACATGTAAATTATTCTTTGATATGTTCTGTGTGCACATACAAAAGTAAACAAATAGAGCAGCAGCATATGACACTGAAATATTATACTTGTGCATTTATTTATGGAAGAAAAATAATCCTTTGTACTTATCTTTGAGTTGCAAAATCAGTATCTGCTGTGACCTCCTTGTGCAGCAATAACAGCAACTAAACATTTTTTAGTTGTGGTTTTAGAGCTAAGACGGAAGCTAGTACCAGAATCTCATGGAGACAGTCCTGCTGTTCACTGTCCACAAACTTCAAAAAATTGCTGGAGCTGGCATTTGAGTGACAGCAGCCTAATAACTTGTTTGTGCAAGTGTGGAAAGTGGTACACAAATGTTCAAAAAGCACTCATTTATTTCACCACTACAAACTTTAGAATTATTTGTGAACATATTTTTACAAGCTCAAGATCTGATTGGCTCTTATTTGAACTGATTCTGACTAACCCTAACCCTAACCCTTCTCAAATTTAAGAATTGTCCAAGGTGATTCCACTGATAAAACTTGAAATGTCTAATCTGCCATAGAAATAGCATATTCCTAATATTATATTAATAAAAATGTATTTATACCTTGAGGAGGTTGTTCTTCTGTGTCCATTGTTGATGTGGACTGTATTTTCCTTAAATCCTCTGTTCTTTAAAACCTAGAGGCAACAAAAATAAACAGAAAACTGTTTTAAATAATCACGTTTTGCATTCTTGATGATTTATTTCAGGCAGCCTAATCAAAACACAGTATCAACATACAGTATTGTTATCAATTGAAAACAGTTATGTATAATTTTACTGTGAATTGTTGAAATTCGGTCAAAAACTCAAACCAATTACACTTGACTAAAATGGCATCTCTATGTAAAGCGACATTCAATGGGTGATGTGAAATTCTCAGTATGTATGTTTGCAGTATGTGCATGTGAATAAAACAGCACAGTACTTCAATAACTGCCTCTGGACATGATGTTTCAGAAATCATATTAGCCACTAATGCGAGGTAGTGATGATACATACTTTATAATAAACGTTCTTAAACTTTCCTCCAATGGAGGAGGCTCTTAATCTTGCATTCCACTGTATGTTTTAGACTGGTGAGTAACACATGTTCCTTGTTTTCCCATGATGAAATAGTCAAGGATAATTTGACCTCTCAAAATGCACTGACATAAATTAACATTGACATTCAATATATATGTTAATTTACTTATAAAGCACATTTAAAAACAACAAATGTTGACCAAAGAGTTGTCGAGGCATGTAACAATAAATAAAACATTTAAACACACAGTCAACACTAAAACAAAGACAATGAAGAGGAAGAAGTAAAAAGAAATAAAACCATCACTTAAGATTGTTGGTTCATTAAGAATTCAAGGTAATACTTACCACTTACCCAGTACAACGACAACTAAAGTTGGGCATTGAGAGACGGTTCTAGTTTGGATTCTAAACTGTGTTCAATTTGTTTACAAAGATATCCCAACTGGGCCTTTGTCAAAGACTCAAAAAGATAACCTAGAAAGGACAGAAGAGGAGGAGTACAACAAAAGGAAGAACATTGTCATCCCCTACATGACTGGGGTGTCGGAAAAACTCAGGAGAATTTTCAGTAATCACAGCATTAGTTTATTTCAAACCCGGTAATACACTTAAGCAAAGACTGGTCCACCCTAAAGACAAAACACCCAGGCAGAAACAGAGTAATGTGGTGTACGCTGTTCAGTTCAGTGAGGAGTGTACAGATTTGTACATTAGGGAAACCAAACAACCCATCCACAAACACATGTACCAACACAGGAGAGCCAGCTCATCACCTACACCTGAAGGACAAAGGACAATGTCCAAAGCTTAGCCAGAGAAGACCGATGGTTTGAAAGAGGAGTAAAGGAAGCCATCTATGTCAGACTGGAAAAAACCTCTGAACAGAAGAGGTGGACTGAGATTTAATCTGACATCTATTTACACGACAGTTTTAACTTCTGTCCCCAAGAAGTTTTAACCTCATTCACACCTTGAGACTGGAGACTCTGACTGATAATGGAGCACCATTCATAGGGAAAGAGGGCAAGGACAAAGAGTCTCCCCTCAACCTGTCATTGAGAAGGGACTCTTTGTCCCTGTTTCCTATTTAAACCTCAACTTCCCACCAGTCCCCTAGAACTGAAGAAGCCACTCGGATGAAATGTCTTCTCAAAAAAAACTCTTTTAAAACTTTTTTAAACGCGTTTTGGTTAGAGCATTTTATATACCAGAATTACAGGTTTCAATGACTCATCTTGTTTCCTTGTACTACATTAGAATGAAGAATGAATGTACTGACTCAACAACCAGGACACAGTTAAAGCCTCTGTATACAGTTTACTTCAACATATTAACAAGTTCAGGGGAGGGGCTTAAGAACTGCTGAAGAACAGTCAGACGTCAGCAATAATTTTAGTGCAATAACTTATTGTACTTTAGATTTATATTTTTCTTTTTTATATACTTTCACAAAGTGTTTATATTTTGTAGAATAATAGTTTTGCTATTTAAAATGTTTACCTTTTATTTTTTTAAATGGCTGACTCAGGAAACCTTGCACGAGCATTCTAATGTACCTGTAACAACAAAACAACAAACTAATCAACACAGAAGACAAACAACTAAGGCTAAAGGTAAAGTAACAGCAGCCCTTGCCAGTGTGAAAAAGGAAAGGAAATAATAAATAATAATAATACATTTTATTTGGAGGCGCCTCTCTGGGCACTCGAGGACACCGTACAACATATAAATAATAATAAAAACACTAAGAAGAAATAAGAAACAGATAAGAAGAGACAATGAAGATGGTTAAGTTGGGTAGGCAGTTCGGAATAGGTGAGTTTTTAGTCTTGATTTGAAGAGTGTGAGAGAGTCCAAGTTCCTGAGGTCCGGTGGGAGTGAGTTCCAGAGTTGAGGGGCAGAGCGGCTGAAAGCCCTGCTCCCCATGGTGACGAGGCGGGCGGGAGGGACAGAGAGGAGGACAGATGATGCAGATCTGAGGGAACGGGAAGGGGTGGCGATGTTGAGGAGTTCGGACAGATAAGGAGGGGAAAGATTGTGGATGGCCTTGAATGTAAACAGGAGGATTTTGAAGTCAATGCGGAGTTTGACCGGGAGCCAGTGGAGTTGCTGCAGAACAGGGGTGACGTGGTGGGTGGAGGGGGTTCTGGTGATGATCCGAGCTGCAGAGTTCTGAACCAGTTGGAGTTTATGGAGGTATTTGTGAGGTAGACCAAAGAGAAGGGAGTTGCAGTAGTCGATGCGGGAGGTGACAAGGCTGTGTACCAGAATGGCAGTGGAGTGAGGAGAAAGAGAGGGGCGAAGGCGATTAATATTGCGTAGGTGGAAATATGCAGACCGGGTGATGTTATTGATATGGGATTGGAAAGATAATGTGCTGTCGAGGATGACACCCAGACTCTTAACCTGGGGGGAGGGGGAGACAGAGGAGTGGTCGATGGTGAGGGAAAAACTGTCAGTTTTAGAGAGGGTCGATTTGGTGCCAATCAGAAGGAATTCGGTTTTATCACTGTTGAGTTTTAGGAAGTTAGAGGAGAACCAAGATTTGAGCTCGGTGAAGCAGTCAGTGAGGGAGGAAGGTGGGAGAGTGGAATTTGGTTTGCTGGAGAGGTAGAGCTGGGTGTCATCCGCGTAGCAATGGAAATGAATGTTATATTTACGGAAGATATTGCCAAGAGGAAGGAGGTAGATGATGAAGGCCCTAGTGTCACTACAAAGTGACCTGGGGCCTCATGTACGAAGGTTACATGCGCAGAAAAATGTTCCGTACGTACTCGTTCATGGAAAAGTTCAGATGTATCAAGACTGAAATGTCCACAAACTTGTACGTGCCTACGCCAGTGCCATGGCTGGCATACGCTGGCTTCTACAGCTGTTGAGCCTTTGGCGACACTTAGAGGTGAAACTCTGGTGAGTTTGTCTTAGTGGGGGATCTAAACCTTGATTGGTTGTCATCAGCCTCAGATGGCTTGAAATCTATCTGTGATTCATTAAATCTAAGCCAATTAATAGATAACCCAACCCGGCCTAACATTAAATACCCCTTAAGATCATCACTCTTTGATCGTATAATAACAAATGCCCCCGACAGGTATACTGATGCTGGTGTTTTCGGGAACAACCTGAGTGACCGCTGTGCCATTGCAGTGGTCAGGAATGCCAAACTCCCCAAAACTAAACCACGAATTTTACTTTAAAAGAGATTTAATTTTTTTTTTCATGAGCAGGCTTTTTTGCATGATTTGTCCAATTTTGAGCCGGAACGAATCTCCCTCCTTGATGATGTTGAGCTGGCCTGGAATTTCTTTCATTCTGAGTTTTTGAAGCTAATAAATAAATGCTCCCTTACGTAAGTTTAGAATAAATGGGCGAAACAATCGATGGTTTTCCACTGAAATTGGAAATCTCCTCAAAGAAAGAGATCTTGCCTGGGCCAGAGCACGAAAAACAAAAATTGAGGCTTATTGGCTCATTTTTCGTCAGCTCTGCAACAAATGCACCTCCTTAATTAAGAAGGCTAAATCTGAATTTTATTTATCTGAAACCACCAAAAATCTAAATGATCCCAGGAAATTTTGAAATGTTGTGAGATGTGCTTCTGGCGCTATGCCCTCTACTGAACTGCTGAACTTTTTGGTCAAAGACTCTGTAAACCTGACTGATAAATGTGCCATGTTAAATTATTTTATTGACCATTTTATCACAGCAGGGTTCTTTTAAATCAAAAAAAGCATTCAGTTTCTCTGCCCCCTTTGCTTGGAATGCCCTCCAATCTGAACTGAAAATGTCAGAACTTGTTTCACTGGAAGCATTTGTGTCTATTTTAAGAAAACGACAATGGAAATCCTTTGAACAGTGCCTATGTTCTTAAATTGTTACTGTACCTACTACTTCTGCACTTTATTTCTCGCATCTTAATATTTTATATTTTTATGTTTTTACTGTTTGTTTGTTGTTTGTCTGTCTTGATCACTATGACGTGTGCCGCTGCCTCTCTTGGCCAGGTCACCCTTGCGAAAGAGGTCTTGATCTCAGTGGGTTTCTATCTGGTTAAATAAAGGTTATAATAATACCGCTCAGGAAGGAGATGGGTTCTGTGTCCCAGAGATGAACGTGTTTTGGTCCGAAACATGCGAATCAATCCCAGAACAAAAGCTAAAGACCTTGTCAAGATGATGGCTGAAGCTGGTAAGAGAGAGTCATTCTCCACAGTGAAACGAGTCCTGTACCGACATGGACTGAAAGGACACTCAGCGAGGAAGAAGACATTACTCCAAAAGCAACATAAAAAAGCCAGATTACAGTTTGTAAATACACACAGGGACAAAGACCTTAATTTTTGGAGACATGTCCTGTGATCTGATGAAACTAAAGTGGAACTGTTTGGCCATAATGACCATCGTTGCATTTGGAGGAAAAAGGGGGAAGCTTGTAAGCCTGAGAACACCATCCCAACTGTGAAGTATGGGGGTGGTAGCATCATGTTGTGGGGCTGTTTTGCCACAGGAGGAACTGGTGGACTTCATAAAATAGACGGCATCATGAGGAAAGAACATTATGTGGAAATACTGAAGCCACAAGCCATAGATAGATAGATAGATAGATAGCCTTTATTGTCCCATAAGGAAATTGTTTCCACAGTCTGTCACAAGAAAAAACACAAAACAGTGCATATAATGCAGACATGAGCAACATATACATACAAACAAAAAGACCATAACAAACGCACCATGAGCGTACACAACCATACATTGAACAATAGTACATAATATCATCACACTCAGGAGGGCTGGGTCTGCACAAGGTTTAATGGGGCAGATTATTAAGTGCCATGATAGCGGAGGGTACGAAGCTCTTGTTAAAGCGCGCCCTTCTCCACTTTAGGGTTCTGTATTTGCGCCCAGATGGCAGCAGTGTGAAGTGTGGGTTGAGGGGGTGATCCGGGTCATTGGATATTGTCCGTGCAAGGTGTGTGACAGCTCTGTGGTTGAGTTCTGAGAGGTTAGGTGTGGGGTGGTTAATGATCTTGGATGCAGTGTGTATGATTTTTGTGAGCTTAGTGGACAGCATGTTGTGGAAGCAGGGGGAACAGTACAATAGGATGGGTTGTGTGGCACACCCAAATAGGTGTCCACAAGATATTTTGTTTTATGTATATATTTACACTGTCACTTTAAGGAGTGGCACAGCACAAGCAGTTGCGTTCCGGTTGCTATGGGAACGGACCTCCGCTCGCTCTCAGATACAATTTGGGAGAAAACGAGAAACGCTGCTGTGTCAAACTCTCCCTTTATTTCACCTGTCTTTCAGGTCAGTAATGGGTAAACTGCCCTTTCTATATCTTTACTTGTTGGGGTATCACCCTTTTTCTTAACATCGGGTTGATGATAACTGATGGAAGTGTTGTTTATAATCTAAGTGTAAATAGAAAGTTTGCCGTTGATCAACGGCTAAACTGCCGTCTCGCAGTGAACTGGGATCTTTTAAATTTGTTGCATTCAGTCCCATATCTGGGACGTGTAACAGTTGGATGATGACGTGTCTCAAGACATCAGCCAGGAAGTTAAAGCTTTGGAGCAAATGTGTCTTCCAAATGGACAATGACCCTAAGCATACTGCCAGAGTAGTTACAAAGTGGCTTAAGGAAACAAAATCAGTGTTTTGGAGTGGCCATCACAAAGCCTCGATCTCAGTCCCATAGAAGAATTTGTGGGCAGATCTGAAAAGGCGTGTGCGAGCGAGGTGGCCTACAACCCTGACTCAGTTACACAAGTTCTGTCAGGAGGAATGGACCAGAATTCCAGCAGACTATTGCAAGAAGCTTGTGGAAGGATACCCAAAACGTTTGACCCAAGTCAGGCAATGCTACCAAATACTAAGGAAATGTATGTAAACTTCTGACTTTGAAGAAAGTAATAAAAAAATCTCTAAGAAATTCTCTCTCTCATTATTGTGACATTTAGCAAATAGAAATAATTTTGGTAATCCTAACTGACTTAAAACAGGAGAGATTTAGTCTGATCTAACTTCAGACAGTGAGGAAAAAATATGAATTAGGCCGTTTAGGGAGGAGGACATTAAAATTTGATCCACCAAAAACAGACACTTTGGAATTCACACACAGACAAAACTCACAAAGAGTTAAAGAGAAAAAATACATGCACATAACTTAATGGCGCTGTAATGTTTTACACTGCACATGGATCCTAAAATGACTTGCAGTAAAATTAGTAAAGCAATTCTGATAAGTTGACAAAAAAAAAGGTAACGCTTTATAATACCATGTGCTTATTAACTCGGAACACTGCATAATAAGCCGTTAACAATGCATAACTAACAGCTTGTTAACAGTTATTCACGTCACTGTTAACAAGCAGCTTGTAAGCAACTTATAACCATATTTTTGCGTAGCTTGTGTAGCTGAGTAAATATTTTATTTTGGTGAACCTTCTCAAAGCCTGTTTATAATATCCGTTGCAAAAGCCAAATTTTCAATGTACTTTCAAACTTTGGATGTGAGTAATTTTTGTATATAAGTTAATTAGTTCCACATTACGTGTTGTAGCGGGGGACGGTTATTAGCGAGACACACATGCGTGACGCAGTGGCGCATTCCCGGCAAAAGCTTGTGATGCAACTTGTAAGCGCTTATAAGCAGCTTTTTAAATACTCACAAGCATATTGTTACCAGTTAACAAGCAGCTTGTTAAGCGTTAAAAAGCAACTTGTAAGTAGCTGCTTACAAGCTGCTTTTTAACGGTTAACAAGCAGATTTGCAGAGCCCGGATCTAAAGCGGGGACTACTTCCTATAGAGAGCCGAAGTCCCGCCCCTCTACTTCCGGGTTATGGGACCTATCTTTCGAAAAAATATGAACGGCAGTCTATGGCGAGATCATAATTATTTTCTGGTCCCGATCGAATTGTGGCATGAATTTCACATATGATGTGTGTGGATTTAAAAGATAATTTTTCACGTCAAGAGATAAATTATTTGACGTAAATAAGCTGAACAACATTAGGTTTTGTATGAGATCGCTTAGTGAACTACATCTCTCGTCTGAGAACTATGGCTGTCTCCTTGTTGAGCTTTACCGTCTTCTTCCAGGACGAAGGCAGAAGCATCAAACGAGGTGAAAATCATTATAAATCGGGTCGTGTTGAGAGCTGTAGTTACACGAAGGGAGTTTTGGTCGGTTCTGTACGCGCCAGCATGCGGGACTTGTAGTTCGTTTAATTACGTATTTTCCATAGCGTTTTACTGAACTATCTTGCGACAAACTGTGACATTCTTGACATGTAAAATCATTTTTTATTCTGAAAAACAACATATGTATAATCCAAGGCACAAGTCGATCGGGACCAGAAAATAATTTATCTTTCGCCATAGACTGCCGTTCATATTTTTTCGAAAGATAGGTCCCATAACCCGGAAGTAGAGGGGGCGGGACTTCGGCTCTCTATTGAGAGTGAGGAGTCACGTGCCGATTTGGGTTGATCTGGGCGGGGTCTGAGCCGGTCGGCCATGATGGTAGGAGACGCTATCGGTTGCCAGGGGCAACGCCTTCAGAACTTAACGGAGGCGCTATTAAACATTCCAGAGCTCTTTAATATTTGCGCGTTTATTATTTCGGCGGGACAGAGTAAGAAAGTAAAGCAATGGAGTAAAGCAATGGAGAAAGATAAGGCGAAAGAAAATGGACCTTACAGGGACAAACTTACACCTACCGCAAAACAGCGGTATTTGGAGAAGCAGCAGACTTGCTCTCCCTGATGCTGTGTCCATTTCGGTAACCTAAAAAATTGTAGTCCATTGTTCCTACGTTTTCCATGTGTATCGTGTGAGGTACTGGTGCAGTTTTTAACGCAGCAGTGAGTTCCAGGCATGGTATTACAGTGCGGAATTGCGAGAACCTCCTCTACTACCGAGTTAATACACACGTAAACAATCATGTTTTGCCGCTCGAATCCTGCCAACATGGCGGAGAGGGGAGGGGCTATCCCTGTATTTCACATGGCTCGTCTCTGAATGTCACTTTCAAAGGTACTGCTCCAACCAGGATTCGAGCCCGGGTCTCCCACATCTGAGTCTCAGCAGTTACCAAGTGAGCTGTATTCAGATGAAATAACTGTGACTCTTGTAATGACCTTGTTACTGTGTATTCCATGTAATATAGTTAACTAAGAGTGATAATGAAAGCAGAGAACGTCTAACATGGAATAAGATGCAGAGAGAAACAAAACTGTGAGAACGAAACAAAAACAGGAAGCAGTCAGAACAAGGCGTTCACAAGTCATTTAGATTACTGTAGTCTCAGCAGTTACCAAGTGAGCTGTATTCAGATGAAATAACTGTGACTCTTGTAATGACCTTGATACTGTGTATTCCATGTAATATAGTTAACTAACGGCAAGGGTGATGAACCCTATGCAGCGGTTGATATTTGATTTCTGTCCCTGCCTGTTAAAACGCAGCTTGTAACTTGTAACTACTGAGACTCAGATGTGGGAGACCTGGGTTCAAATCCTAGTTGGAGCAATACTTTTAAAAGTGACTTTCAGAGACGAGCCATGTGAAATATAGGGATAAATATTTGAGGTAGTGGAAGTATAGGAAGTAGTCCCCGCTTTAGATCCAGGCTCTGCAAATCTGCTTGTTAACTGTTAAAAAGCAGCTTGTAAGCGCTTATAAGCTGCTTTTAAGTTACTTACAAGTTGCTTTTTAACACTTAACAAGCTGCTTGTTAACAGTTAGTGGTGGGAATAACTGTTAACAAGCTGTTAGTTATGCATTGTTAACGGCTTATTATGCAGTGTTCCGAGTTAATAAGCACATGGTATTATAAAGCGTTACCATTATGTCTACATTTTGTGTTCATAGTGAGGAGTCTTTTGTTCTGTCTTATTTTTACATATTCTTACACAGTTTAATGCGTTATTATATGACTACTGTCAAAAATCACTTCAAATACAACAAACACTGTAACGTTGGCAACATTTGATATATAAACAATGATATATAAACTCTTTAGTTCAATCAAATCCGAGAGATTCGAGTAAGGTAAGGTTAAAGATTAAAACAGTTTGTTAAAACACTGAATTGAAAATGTGCTGTACCTGCGTGTTGAATGTGATCTGTGAGTCAGGAAGAGTGATAATGAAAGCAGAGAACGTCTAACATGGAATAAGATGCAGAGAGAAACAAAACTGTAAGAAAGAAAGAAAAAACAGGAAGCAGTCAGAACAAGGCGTTCACAAGTCATTTAGATTACTGTAACTGTTACGTGCAGCTGTCTTCCGATTTCCTCCTGGTCATTGCTCACTTGACCTGCTGGGCACTTGAATCACTATCGTGCTCAGGCAGGGAGGAGGCGAGTGGAGTGGTCCCTCTCTCTCTCTCTCTCACCCTCATTGTTTGGCCCACGTCGCGACAACGCCAGGGGCCAGTCGGTTCTTTGTCCTTAAGCAGATGGTTTATTTCTGTTCCTATAAAGTGTTAGAACTAGTCCTGTTTTTGTTTTTTGTTCATTTTGTTTCGGTTTAGTTTCTTTAAGTAATTAAACTATTTAGTGGAATGAGGTCGGGGTCCTACGCTCCTATGAGGGCTGGCCATGTTCCAAATTCCTCTTTTGTTCTTTTTGGCCGGCACCTACAATCCTTTTTAGTTCTTTGAATTTGGTTTGTTTGCTGTTTTTCACCCCTGCTCTTGCTTTCAGTTTATTATAAAACACACCTTTTTTTAACATTCAACCGTGGTCTGGCGTCCCTGTTGTATGTTGTGTGTCTAGTGAGGTGTTTTAGAAAAGAGACCGTAACAGCAACTCTCTGTACACCTGTATTTTTGAAAACGTATACACAGTGTTTGAATTGTAGTTTCACTAACAAGACCAGACCTCAGAAGGTACAAAGAAGTTTATTTTGACCAAGTTAGCAGGAGGGAACAGTAGGGGATGGGATGAGGGGAGTCAAGGGCATAGGATGAGAGAGTTTGAGGGGATGGGATGAAGGGGTCTAGTGGATGGGATGGGGGGGGGGGTGAAAGAGGTTGAGGGGATGGGATGAAGGGGTCGAGGGTCAAGGGGATGGCATGAAGCAGTCAAGGGGATGGGATGATGGGGTCCAGAGAACTGAGCCAAACGGACAAGGAGTGCGGGTAATTGGATGTTTGAGACGTGGACTTGTTCCTGAAACTAAGTTCTAAACTTCATTAATTAAGACCATTTCTGAATTCTGACTAATGTAAAAAGATCCCTCCCTCCACTGTTTGTATCTGACAACTTGTACATTTAAAACTAACAGTCCTTTAAGTATTCTTCACAGTGTCTTTATATAAGAGGGATTACTTTTTATTGTATATTCCTACAAGACGTCTCAGATGTTCCAGATGTCTTTCTTTCAGAGGTCTGAGGCCTTTCTATTCTCCGGTGTCAGTACAGGCGATCATCATTAAAATGAACATTAGCATTTGTATGGACACCCATCTACCGACTTGTTCTCTCAGCTGCCAGACACTTCCAGACCAGTCGGTGTGTGTTAAGTAACGAGAAGGTGTTTGGGTTGAAGATTATATCAGCACGTCATAATTCAGGTCATCAGGTATAATCCAGTTTTAACAGCTCCTTCCAAATATACTGCCATCAGTGATGCTATGAGTCCACTGACCAGAGACAGAAACACTGAACACAAAGTGAAGTCTGAACAAACACCACATACCACATGTTGTAGAAAGAAAACCAACTTCTGGGTCTTCTCCTTTCTTCTTTCATGTGCAGTTTGCTATGAGGATCATGGTGTGTGTTGTGGGGCTGTAATCTACAGGAGGCTCATCTAATTGGCTATAATTTAATCCGTTGTGATGTTATCTGATCTAATCCAGCCATACTGGATCTAATCGCTGTAATACATTTGGAAAGGATGCATGATCAGCTGAGAATCTACTAGAGTGGCATTTTCTCTGTTCATGCCTCATCTGTTGGTTTCATTGTTCAGTTTCTACATTCAATGATATCTGCTCGTCCTATGCACAGTTTGTATTCTCAGCGTCCATAATCAGGCGTCGCAGTAATAATCTCACTGATGATCTGAAACGCTTCTCGTGTGGTAAACAAACCCGGGCCTGCACCGGGGGTACGAGCTGTTCTCAGGGTCATAAGATTATCTCTGAAAATACCTCATGTCAACTCCATTAACAGCTTTGCATATGAGCAGGGGCTGGGTATATAAGAGCTCCAGGTGTTTGAACACACACAACAGAGAGAGTGCAAAAAGAAAGAGAACCTTCTCTTTGTTTTGCATTTGCTCCTTTGCTCAGCTCCTCCAGGAAGCTTCTATTCGCAGATACCAACCTCCACCAAACCAAAGCAGGTGAGGCTTTTCTCAGCTTCATTAGGAAGAAAAATGTTTACCATTCTTCTTTTCTTGTGTCTTTTAAATGTAGAGAACTGTTAGGACTTTTTTTTTTAAAGATAATATTTTACTTTCATTTTAAGATGCCGACTTACAAAAACACAAAAGTACTAATAGTCCTGTTTGTTTTTAAAGTTTCTGGACAGAGTCACATGTTCAAATTCCACCGCTCTGGTTGTGATTTAACATAAACACAAAAGAAAAATCTAAATATTTTAGAGCAGTATTCGTGTTCAATACTTTTTTAGCTTTAACCCTAAAGGGTATAATTGGCGATTTTCGACTATTCTTGATTTTACCTTTATATTTCACCTTAAAAAACTGTTTACATTGAGTTATTTGGTGACATTTCTTGTCAACACAACTTCTCATGTATGAATTTATAGCTATTAACACGCTGGACCTAAAATCACACAAAGAACATATAATCTGAGTACGAAAAAGTCCATTAAACACAAACATGTTTAACGGACCATTTTTTATAACCAGAATGCAAGTATAAATTTCAAAAATGTTATTATTTACATTAAAATACAGACAATGCCTTGGGTATAACTATTCACTGATTAAATCAGGTGTCTAAATGTCACAGAGCCTTCAATCCAAATATATCCTTTCAAATGTTACTCACCTTTTAGAGCATGTTTCTTTCACTTTTTAAGCTTTAAAAGAATTTATTCTTGGATATTTTGGGAAATGCTTTGTTGCAGAAAAATAGAAGAGAATATTAACGTGTAAGTCGTGTTAAATGTGCTGTGAGGATAGAGGAATGATTAGCATAATTTATGTTTACGTCTTCAGTTCTAACAGACTGGTGGGAGTTGGGGTTCAAAAGAGAACACGTCAGAAACTCTGCAAATCCAGTTGCCTTTCTTTAGTGTTTTTGGATATAGCATGACCAGAATGACTGAGAACTTTTATAAACATTAGCTTAGCTTAGCATAAAGGAGTCGACTAGCCTGCCCACAGTTAAAAAAATAAATCAAACAAATCACAAATTCACATCTTGTTGTGAAGTGACGTGTAGAAATGTGTCTGGAAATGGACTTTGTGAAAATGAATTGACGTTTTTGTGTTTCTCTTAGTGTGTACAGATGAACAAATTAGATATAAAGTGCTTCCTCACTGCCTCCACATTTCTTATTCTCAAACAACAGAGTGGTGTTTACCTACTAATGGGCTCTGGACAAGAAGAGCATGAAGAGGATTTCAGAATGTTCAGGAAGTTGTGTTATGTAACCATCCATCTTGAAACTGCACACGACTGTGCAGCTGTCACTTATCATTAGCCGGTCACATATCTGACGGCTTAAAATCACCTGATTATGACTAAATATGGGAGCAGAAGCTTGGAGCTAAGGAGGTTAGGTTAAGGGGATTAGTGGAGAAGGAGGATAGTCGTCTGAAGCTCAGAGTCATCATGAGGGAAATGAATTATGAATCGTTTGTTGCATTCGCAGAAATGAACGCAGCCGCCGCCCCCGAAGGCTCCAAGGCCGCTCCCCCCAAGTTCAAGGAGAAGGAGACCAGGCAGTTCAAGAGCAAGGCTCCCAAAGCAGGACAGAAGGGGTGAGTCTGCAGGGACCTGAAACACTGCAAAGGATTCATCAGAACTGTGGGACAAGTTCCAATAAGTTTCTGTTTGTTTTTTCCAGATTCAGTGACGTTCCTGGGATGGATGGCCTTGGAGGTAACTAGCATTCAAAAGCAATAACTCATCTATGAATATTCAGTAATGAGTAGAGCAAGTACATTGCATTAAATGCTGGTTCCTTCCTGCAGATGGAGCAGTTGTCTGCCCCTGGGAGGCGTTTGGTGACATGGAGCTCAGTGATCTGGCCCAGTTTGGCATCGTCTAGTCCTCATGTCAATCTAAGACAGTTTATTCCTGGTGGCTGCAATCCGGCAGCTTTTCTTTTCTTTTTTATTATACTTCCTAACGAGCATTGAGATGAGAGTTAGAAGTTTCCCATTGATGACAGGAGAAGGATTTTATCTCTCACCTCAATACGTGGAGGAGACAGAAGAAGAAGAAGAAGCTTCTGGACCACAGCCCCCAAGAATGATGCCCGTCCCGTCCTGTCCTGGGCCCCGCTACACGTCACCACCTGGAAGAATTAGCTTTCTCTGAGCTTTCTGTGATATTTGATTCCATCTGAAGGAGATCTCTGTAGGTTCCTGCTGTGGCCGTGTTATCCTGTCTAGCTCAACGTCTGTGTAAAAGTGTAACTCACTGTACCGCTGCTTGAGTTTAGTTACTGAGATAATCGGCCACAACTTTTAGTTATCTATCTATCTATCTATCTATCTATCTATCTATCTATCTATCTATCTGTAGAGTACTGTGTAGCCATTGCTGTAAATATATATCTCTATCTATAATAAAGTATATTTTAGATACATTGTGCTCTGAATTTTCATTTTAATTCACAGTAAATCATTCACAGTTCATATTACCTCCATCAGAGTTCTGGTTATATTCTGACACAATATCATGTGTACCACAGTCCTTTTATGACTTCTTTTCAACGTCAGCATCCTTCACTTTTCTCTGCCTTCACATAAAAGGACTTTGCAGAACAGGACAGGTTAACCAAACATGGTTGAAGATCTTGTTGGGATCTTGTTGTGGGGTCGTGATCGTTGGCAATAAAACGCTGCTGCATTAACGCTGCAGTATTTTAAGTTAATTTGTGAACAAACCGCAGATTTATCATCCATGTGAACAGATCCCACAGACTGGTGACACTTGGATGAATAAATGAAGAAATAGACACAGACACATCCTGAAATCAAATGTTGTTCTACACTGTAAAACATTACAGACCCTTTAAGTTACATTATGTAAGTTTATCTTCTCTTTAACTCCAATAGTCAAGTTTTTGATATTGAACTAAATTTAATATGTTTTCTAAACTTAAACCTAAAGAAATCCATGGTCTTGATTTCTTGTGAGTTTTGTCATGTGTTTAAATTTTGAGTTGAAGAAAGTGATGATGGAGGAGGAGGAGGAAGAGTGATATGGGCTGAATACTGGGAAATATAGATCCTTTTATAATTAGAAAAACTATTACTATAAAATGCGATATCTTTGAAATAAAACTCTACAAATGAGGATTAAACCATGGTATTACAACATCAGAAAACATACTGGCGTCATAAGGGTAATGGATGAGTGGATTTTAGAAGCCATTTGTCTACCAGGAATGAATTTCAATGAAGTGTCTGTTTTTGGTGGATCAAATTTTAAAGTCCAGAAACAAGAAGTGTTGTCCCTACCTTTTCTGTAATCTGAAATGTTGTTGTGTTTTGACCTTCAGAGCCACCGTACCGTGCGCTGCAAACACTAAAATTATTATTTCAAATAAGCCAAATGATCTGCCAGTAGATGGAGCTTCAGTTTCTTTTGCTTAATTACTTACCCCAGACTTCTACTCCATCCATGATCATGGTCTCAGTCGACTTGGTTGACATGTTCAGCTGTTTGTACGTTTCTACTTCTTTTTGTGAATACTACTATTTGCTTCTTGGCTCCACCTTGACATGATGTGATATATATAAAAACAACAGTAAAGCTGTATGTTTGTATTAACTGCACATACAGCTCTAAATCCACACAGTTTTCCATGTAGCTGAGCTTTAGAGTCTCTCACACACATCTAATATTCCCTCTATGTCTTGTATGTTAAATCAAAATTAAACCTGAGGATTCATCAGATATTGTCTCCTGATTACACGGTTTCACTTTATTTTTATAGAGTAATAATATTCTTAATTTACCATTTAAGGTTCTCTGAGATGTTCAGAGAATCACCCTTAAACATTTGATTCATCATTTGAGTTTAAATATTATCTTTAAGAAACTGATTATAATCCTTGCTGTAATCTGACCTTGTCCCAGGACATGCACAAGTGTCTCACGCTGAGCCTCGTGTCACCTGCATGTTGTGAAACAGAAACAGCTGACCTCTGGCTTTAAGTTGGCCACAAACCGGATTAGCGGCGTAAAATATGGAGTCTGTTTATGACAAGTACTCTGAGCTGGTAAGGAGAAGCTGGAAAAAACACAAGAGGATTAAAACTGAGTGACTGAGTCACAGAAGCAGACTTGAGTAAAAAATTAATTCAAAGTTTCCAAGATTAATGCAGCAGCAGCAGGAATCACCAGCACTTCATCAAACATCTTCATATCACAATGTTCGGTGACATGGACCTGATTGACCAGGCTCAGTTTGGCATCATCTAGATATCACAGAGTGGAGCTCCCACCCTGGTCCTGCATAGATGGGGTTTCACACTGTGTGACATAAATGTCCAAGTCCGTTCAGTGTAAATGTCCTGTTCTGACCATCGTGGAGTCTGGATTGGATGAAGAGGCAGAAGACACTAAGAGAAGTTCTGCAAGATGCTCCAAAACCAGTCTAACTAGAGAGTAGGCTATAATAAGTAGGCTATATAATCTGAAACCAAATCCCAAATCCTAATCCCAAAGTGAGTTCAAAACCAGAGTCCTAATCTGAGCATCATGGAGTCAGTCTGGATAACATGAAGAGGAAGAAGACACTGAGAGAAATTCTCCAAGATGCTCACCAACCAGTCAGACCTAAATGTAGATTAATGATGTCTAAAACAAACTCTTCTGAACCAGGTCCAAGCAAGTCCCAAACCAGAGTCCTAATCTGAGCATCATGGAGTCAGTCTGGATTACATAAAGAGACAGAAGACACTGAGACAACTTTTCTAAAATGTTCCAACACCAGTCTAACCAGAGAGTAGATGAATATAGTCTGGAACCAAGTCCCAAATCAGTCAAGAAACTCTAACCCTGGTGCAAGCGAGTCCAAAACCAGAGTCTTAATCTGAGCATCATGGAGTCAGTATGGATTACACCGAAGACACTGAGAGAAGTTCTCCAAGATGCTCACCAACTAGTCAAACCAAAATGTGAATGAATGAAGTCTAAAACCATGTCCAAGACTAGTCCAAATCAATCTAAAGACTCTTCTAAACCAGGTCCAAGCAAGTCCGGCATCATGGAAGTCAGTCTGGATTACATGAAGAGGCCGAAGACACTGAGACAGACTGAATCAACAGAAGACAAACCACTACCTGACAGGTAACATTGAAGCCAGCTGTGTTTGTTAACTCCTGGTTCACAATTAAGTAGACACCACAGCCACCACTGCTCCTGGCTCTCTGTGACCACAGGACTGCCAGACTTTCACACCAGCTTTAAAATGGTCCTTACTGACTAAAGATCAAGTGGTTAAGAGGTTAATAGGATTAACTCGTCAGTAAGCTGCCTGCCTCAGAGGGAGGTTGGACGTGTGACCAGATGCCTCAGTGACCTGAAGACAGAAACCACGATCTTTTAATCAAACCAACACACCGAGGATTCTTTAATAAAACGAACCAGAGACCATGGGGCAGGAAGAAAGCCGCACCGAGGAGATGGATTTGGCTCAGATTCAGGAGCTGTGCATCGTTTTTATGAAGGAGTGTCCCAGCGGCGCCCTGCACTTACACGAGTTCAAGAGGATCTTCGGGGTACCGAGCAGCTCGGCAGAGGAGTCCCTCTACATCGAGACCATATTCCACTCCTTCGACACCAATCGGGTAAGGTACTGATCGGGTTTGAATCTGTTATCTTTTAGGTTTTATCTTAAACGCAACTCACTCACTTATTCGCTCACAGAACAACACGCTGGATTTCCTGGAGTATGTGGCGGCGCTTCACTTGATCTTAAGAGGCAACCTTGAAGATCGCCTGAAGTGGTCCTTCAAGATGTATGACAAGGATGGAAACGGCAAGCTGGACAGGCAGGAGGTGAAACGGATCTTAAAGGTAAGAGAGAGACAACCTCAGATAGCAAACATTAATTAAACTCACTCTGTGAATTTGTACATCATGTTATAAGTCAAAGTTTTATATAAAACAGTTGGTTAGAACGAAACGGAGCTGGTTATAGTCAAGTGGTGAACAAACATTTGGCAGGTTTCATAACACAAAGCCTCTAAAGACAGATTAAAGTTGTGCCCTAGTGATGAGGATTAGGGACGGAGGTCATGCAGCTCCACGGGGTGTTAAAGGAGGTATAATTGGGGGAGGAGGGGGGGCTCTGTTGGGCCTATTCTTAAAGTGAACATCTTGGTTTACTTGAGAGGCGTGAGATTAGCTCGCTGTCCACATAATCTGCTGTACTGAAGAGGTGTTAGGTAATTATTGTTTAACAGTGATACAAATTAAATAACAGAAAAACTGCCAGTGCACTAAACAATAATTTCTAGTTGGGTTTCAGGCCTGGGCACTTAATTAGACTTAGCTTCAGGCGCAAGCGTTTAAACAAGTCTGAGGATTCAAGGTTTATTAGCATGTGCAGCAAACTTTTATTTTAAATGATTGTATGTGTTTATGCGAGAAGAGTGTGTGGAGGTTCTCAGTCATCCAGGTCATGACTTATCTAAGTTGGATTTTTTTTTGAAGATGTTTCCTCCAAGATCTTCAGTTCTAAAAGACTGGTGGGTAGTTCAGGTTTAAATAGGAACATTTGTGGGTGTTGACCATCAGAAAGTTGCATGACTAGGGTCTGTTGACGGTCAGATACTCACCTGTAGCTGTAGGAAACTGCTGATGAATAGAACTCCAATGATCCATTGATGTCCAGAGACTAAAAGTGTGAAGCATTTTATATCTGAATCCACCTAAACCTGTTTAGAGAGAGGCTTGATCCAGAAATGTTGTGGAAGGACCTGAAGTAAAGTGAGACAGTATTACATATGTGTGAGTTGCAAAAGTAAGTGAACCTCTAGAAGTTAATGTCAACGGCAAATTAGAACTGAAGTGGTTCTGTTCTGAGGAATGAGCTAAAATTCCTCCAAGCTGCTGTAGACCACTGATCAGCTGTTACCAGAAACATTTAGTGACAAGGAGGTCACAGCAGATACTGGAAACAAGGGTTGACTCAGTTTTACAAATCACATCCCAACATGTCTTTCTTTACCCCTTGTTCAACTGCATTGCTTGGTTTTGTCTTTGGAGTTTCTCTCCAGCCTCTGATACTTGCTTTCGTATATGCTTGATGTGTATTTTCAGTCTTGCTTTGGTCAATTGTATTTTCTTTTTTTAAATGTACCAAAAAATTTACAAAATGACATTGACCAGCAGCCAACGGCAGCACTGAATGCTGTCTGTGGTGCTGGATTAAAAGGTTCAGCAAATGCAAGTGGAGTTGATGTTTTGTACATTAAACACGTTTCTTGTATCTCGTTCAGATTATTTCCAAAATCAACTTCCAGAGGGGTGACGTCAGTCTGACTCCGTCTCAGATCTGCGACCGAATCTTTGAGCTGGTGGACCAGAACAACGACGGTAAGGGACAGTTCACTGTTATTTTAAACAAAATTATAGTCTGGATTATAGTCTGCACTTAGTTTTTGGACAATATCATTTGAAATCAAAATATGTACACACTCTGAATCTGTGCTGATGAACCGTACATTGTTTGGAACAGTCTCAGCTGTTTTAAAACACCAAAACCACGATCATTTCCTTTTAATAATTCTTTATCGCACTTCAAGAACCTTGTTTTAGTACCTTCCCTGTCATTCGTAAGGGAATATGCCGTTTGAGTTGCTCTGTAAAAATAGATTTGTGCTTCTTTTTGGGACTAATATTCCCTCATGACCTCAAGAAAGATACTGTTATGCGGACGACACAAAACAGTGCAAACAGTATGAACTCAAGAACGAGGGACAGTGCAAAGACAAGCAATACAATACAGACAGTGCACCTATAAAAAGACATAACACAGAACAGTTACTGTTTTCTTTCTTAGTTTCTGTCAAATCTAGAAAGATAAGCAATTTTTAAACTCCTTATGAACGATGAAAGATGTAGAAATGCAGTTGTACATTTCTAAATGGTTTAGATTCAGGATTATACAACTTGTTGGATCCACAATCTTTTATTTCTAGCGTATTTCTGTGTTGGTGCTGCTCATCATTCATTCATTTGCACGTCATGGCCAGAAAGAATAAACTTGTGAAATGTTGCTTTAGCTTAAATGAGAATAATTACATGTGGATACATCTGGAGTTAGTGTTTTAGATCAATCTGAATTTAATTTGGCCATTCATTCTTTCTGGCCACAGGTCAGATAACGCTGTCTGAGTTCATGGAGGGAGCTCAGAAGGACGAGTGGGTCATGAACCAACTGAAGCTGGACGTCAACGCCACGGGCTGGGTCATGCAGAACTGTGGGAAGTTACCGTGATCGCTCACCGGGCGGGCGGGGATCGTCGCCCACGCGTTTTGTTTTTTGGCCGACAGAGAGGTGCCGTCTTTGTACCTTCTGCCTGTGTCTCCGTGTTGAGCTTCCTATGACTTGAAGCTGGAGCGCTGGGCTTTGTTGTTTGTGCTCGGCGCATGAATCTGAGTTTGGCATCATTTTTATTATCCGAGGAAACCAGAAACTCACAGAGAGGGAGTGTTGTTAAAGCCACAGCTGAACTTTTACTTAAATTAAATATTGTTCATGTTTTAGTGTAAGAATATTTATGAATATATACACTTATACACTTACACACGTTTTTGCATCCTTTAGAATTTTCAACAATTCTGCATAAAAATGACTCAAAACATCAACAGATTTCACACAAGTTTCCAGATCTGTAAGTTGCAAAAGTCAGAGCCTCCTTGTCTCCGGTATCTGCTGTGACCTCCTTGTAACTAAATGTTTCTGTTAACTGCTGATCAGTGGTCTACAGCAGCTTGGAGGAATTTTAGCCCATTCCTCAGAACAGAACCACTTCAGTTCTGAGATGTTAAACTGCTTCCTTCAGGTCCTTCCACAACATCTCTGTTGCATTGATGTGTTGTGAAGATCAGGCCATGACAAATTCCTGATTTATTTAAACTAAACAAGGACCTGAACGCCACCTGACTCTCATTACACTGATGGAAACACTTCTGATAAGAAATGAACTTATAATGCGAAGGGTGCACTTCCTTTTGCAACCCGCTGATATGTAATATTGGTTCATTTTCCTGAAAGCGAATACACAAGTCTAATATTTCTATTTCATGAGTTTGACTGGGTTCTCATTGTCTACTTTCAGGAGTTATGTGAAGATCTGCTGATGTTGAATCACTTTTATGCAGAAATGCTGAAAATTCTCAAGGACGTAAAAATACATAAATTAGGCCGGTGAATGGTTCTGTTCACACAGTTATGAGTTTTCATAGCGTTAGTGTTGACATAACTAAAACAGTTTCATATTAGACAAAAACATTCTTAAAAACCCAACATTTTCAATATTCCCTAGTTTATTAGTTTGAGGAAGTCAAATTTAAAGGTCATGCATACACCTCGAATTTATGTGGAAGCAAACTCAGGAAAAGAAACGAGATGGACATCAACATGTGAAAACTATATAGACATGAATCTTAAACTGTAATCAGAAAAGAAGTTTGATAGAGCTAGAATATCTGCAGTACAACAAGGCAGAAGATCAAAACTTCTAGCAGGTAAACGTGAACGTTCCTGGATTTAAAAATTGCTTATGTATTTTACCAGATATACTTTAAACAGGACTGTACATTGTATATGTATTAGAGTAATGCAACAGATGTATGTAAACATATATGGTGTCTTGTTTAAGCTAGGTTGCAGCTCTCATATATGATTGTAGCTGCATTTCTGTAGCAGAAAGACAAACGTTAACAATTCTTTAGTGTATATGTAGTCCAGTTAATGTTCACTCTTTTAACCCGTAGTGTTTCTTCATGTTCACCAGCTGTCTGTCTGTCTGGCTGCCATCTTGTCAGCAGGTAATTGTAAAGTGTGTTCATAAAAAACACATAAAAATAAGTTCTGCAAGTGGCAGGGATAACTCAACACCCTGCAATACGTGCAAGTAATAAAACGTCCTCATAAATGCACCGTGCAAATGCAACACAACCAAACACAGAAACATGATATACTGACACTCACTGGCAGTAGCAGGAATGACAACGTAACGGATGTTTGCACAGGACTCCAAAGAAGAACAAAAAGGCTCGGAATAAACATTTAAATATTATAGATGCAGACATTCTGCAAGTGAATCACGTATGTCGTCAGATTATTTGAACTGAAAAACTAATAAAAGGCCAAAGTCATAGAAGGAATCATGTAATCAGGATGTTAAAACAAAAATAATGTATTTCTACCTCCGCTGATGAGTGGCAAAGGTGTCCCTGGAAACATTTCCATTGTCATCTTTCTGTATTCGCTGCTGTTGTATTTTGTCAAACTACTTTACTTTGTAGTTCATTTGTCTATCTGCATGTTTTTTCTTCAGCTGCAGTGTGTCGTAATTCTGGGCTAAAAAAAAACAAATCAAAGTCGGTGATAATTCTCTGTGGAGTTTCCCCTGTCCACCACCGAACTAGTAGAGCCAAGACAAACTTGCATCTCATCAATTATTTTGCCTGTTTGAAATATTCCATCAATCCAGATTCTTCTGCAGTGTTCCACCTCCCTTTCGTATTTTCCACCAAGAATCCTGAAACAAGATGGCAGGATGTTTTATATTTGTATATTTTTTTATATAATCATAAGATAAAGTGAAACCTCTTTGTGTCACATGTGAATTTTCTTTGTAAATAAAAATATATTTTTACACACATGCTGTTTTTTCTCATTTTCTCTTGTCATCAGGCTCAGTTGATTTTATTTATTTTTTATTCTGACAGCCTAAGCTCCGTTACGTATTGGCTGCTAATCAGTTTGTGTGCAAGACTTCAGGTAATGTATGTGAAGTGTGTGAGTGGAACATAAATGAGATAAATGATAAATCTGTGCAGCTGCAGCAGACCTCTGACATCCTATACGTACAGAGAGTACAAACAACACTGGATCCAACAACTAGCGGCTACGACCTTCTCTCTCTGTATGTAACACCTGTTTGCTGTTGAACTCACAAACAAAACCTACTTCTAAATTAGTGAAATTTTTAAGCTGCAGTGTGATTTAGGGGAACATGTTACGCATAATTACATAGTTTAGGCTTAGAATGAGTCCTTTATTTCTGATAGAGTCCTTTATTTCTACAGATTCCACGACGTTATGTGAGAGGACCTTTCAGCTGTCATATAGGTTCTCTTATGTTCTTGGAGAGGTGAAACAGGGACGTCAGAGTCTCCCTAGTCTCCATCACGAACCTTCACACCCTGGGCTGCATCCACAGAGCCAGCAGCATCGCAAAAGGTACCAGAGCATTCGGGTCCACCCAACCAGACTGTTTAACAGTTTCTTCCCTAGAGCCATCAGACTCTTGAACTCGCCCTTTGCACACATCTTTGCATCTTTTGCACAAATTATGCTGCTAATCAGTCAAATATTTACAACCACTCTAACTCATACTATTAGTCAGCACTGCTCTCTGTTCTGTGTAATGTCTTTTTATAGGTGCACTGTCTGCATTGTATTGCTTGTCTTTGCACTGTTTTTGCTCATTCTTGCATCGTCTGCACAGTTTGTACTGTTTGCACTGTTTTGTGTCGTCCGCATAAGCTTGTGCACTTCATGCTCAGCCCCTTGTATTAATATGTCTTCATGTAGCTCCATGGACCTGGAGGAACGTCCTCTCCTCTCACTATGAACAACTCAACAATAAAGAAATAATGATGTGACTTCACACAATAATTCTCACAACAATGTGCAACACAAACAAGTGCAATAATTCCATGTGACGTGAGGTGACTTATTATGTGTGAATGAGGTTGTTGTGACATGTTAGCGTTTTATATTTTGTACATTTTTATTCTAGTTTTTACGTTTCCTTTACTTTTTTATTTATTCCCGTCCTTCTACGGCAAGGGGGACATTTCATCCCCTTGTACAATGACAATGAAGACATTTGATTCTATTCTACATTCTATTCTAAGTGCTTCACCTGTTATATACGGTTGAAACGACAATAAAAACAACCTCTTAGACCTTTGACCTCTTTGAGATGGCCGCATTCTGCAACGCCACCACTAGATGTCACTAGGACATGACTTTTAAAACCAGAAATAAAGACATGATGCCCACAACCAGCAATCAACAGTAACTCTTAAAATATTTTTGGATGCACTAAACCACTATGTCCATAAAGTTCTATAGTGATGTTTTGGAGCATGTAAACACATATATCAGGCTGAAGAATTACTGTCCGTATCACTGGATGTTTTAAGTTTTAAAAGAAAATGGAAAATTACACAAAATGCAGCTCAGCTAGTAGCAAACACTGGGATAAACTAAAGGATTATTTTATCTTTAACTCATTTTATGATATTTATTTTGATACAGATTGGAGCTTTTGTGTGTTTTTTGGATGTAAAAAGAACAGATACCAACACTCCATCAGTGAAGCTTATTAATGAGCAGATTGCTCAAGATGGACAGAAAAGAGTCTGATCTCAGGTGATGCCAAACTTGCACTAAGATGCTGGACTGCACTTTTTACCTATACCCGCTGATTATGTATTTTTATTTATTATGTAACTGTGCGTTTCTTTTTACTAATTCTGGATGCATGAGTGGAATGTGTTGAATGTGTTGTCTGTGCAGCAGACCCCTCTGCCCAAGGGAGACAAAAAAAGACCTTGATACCAGTGTGAACTGATCAGGTCAGACTGGGTAAAGAGTTTCCCAGACAGGCTGCAGTGGATCAACACTTTCAATGAGAGCAACACTCTGACGTCATCTGTCTTTTAATCTTCCTCAGAGCTCAGTCGGTGCTGGTCTCTGGTCTTTAGGTGACAATCTGCTTTTCTCTGCTTTCAAAGAGCCAGCAGCAAATGAACTAATGCTCAGCAGAAGGTCAGTTAATATTTTTCTTTAACACCTTGTGAAGTGGATTTCTCAGAATCTTGTAGAAACATTGAAGAAAACCTGTTGAGGAGGAGTAGGAGGAGGAGGAGGAGGAGGAGTAGGAGGAGATCTCAGTGTCAATTGGATTTGTCCATCT
Organism: Chelon labrosus; assembly: GCF_963514085.1. Classification (NCBI taxonomy): domain Eukaryota; kingdom Metazoa; phylum Chordata; class Actinopteri; order Mugiliformes; family Mugilidae; genus Chelon; species Chelon labrosus. The sequence continues at coordinate 1,816,195 of NC_140339.1, read as the reverse complement.
TAAAATAGCTCACACTGAGCACTCTGTGGTGAGGACAACAACCATGGATTCACACCAGGGGAGCATGAGGGATGAACGATGAATTAGATTCATCATTTGATCTGTTCCCTGCAGCGTTGGGTTTGATTCAAAAAATATGGGTCAAACACAAGGAAGCACAGACACAGACCGGGAAGTGACCCTTGAGGACATTCAGGAACTGTACCGCAAGTTTGCAAGTGAATGTCCGAGTGGGAATCTGCACTTGCACGAGTTCAAGAAGATCTTTGGAATCAGCAGCAGCTCCACGGAAGAAGAATCTGCATACATGGAAAACGTGTTTCGGTCCTTTGATACGAATAAGGTAAAGGTCTGATAGATCACCAGAGAAAGGAATAGAAGTAGTGATCAGAACTGACTTCATTTATTTTATCCTTTGATGAGTAGTTGGCATTTGCCTCAATATTTAATCATGTAGGTCCTGTGACTGGTTAATCCATCCCTCCGTCTCTCTTTTAGGACGGTCATATAGACTTCATGGAATACGTGGCAGCTGTGCACCTGGTACTGCGAGGAAGACTGGAGGATAAACTGAAATGGTCTTTTAAAGTTTATGACCGAGACGGAAACGGCTGCCTGGACAGAAAGGAAGTAAAACACATCGTCAAAGTAGGTGTCCACCTCCATTTCTACCTAAGACGGCGCGATTTATGTGAACTGGTTTTCCCTCCTCGGTCTGCTGCAGGCGTTTGAATCACTTTCTGAGATTTGTAAAAGTATTTGGATGAGTTACTGTAACTCTGTAATGCCATTAAGAGCAGCTCAACATTCAGTGGACTCATTTATAGAGGCAGAATCCAACTGTGAGGTTACACCGTATTTGTTTCTTCCAAAACCAGACACACCGAGTCTTTAATCAAAGAGAAACTGTCTAAAGTTAGCATTCAGTATAGGAAGTCAGCAGTCAGGATCATGGCAGCTAGATATAGATTGTTCAGTGAGGAGAGACTTTATTTAATAATAAGAAGGAAGTGACGACACATCGTCCATATTTATGTACAGTCTATGGTCTTGACAGTAGCTTGAAAAACATGAACAAACAGTCCCTTATTTGACACATGGGAACAAAATGAAAACAGGTTTTCTACCAACTAATAGAAAGGTCTGGCAGGTAGAAGCTGAAGGGGGTGGAATTGGTTAATACAGGAAGACACAAAATAAAAATGAAGACGAAACTTTCTCCCTCTGGTCAGATCATCAACAAGATCAAGAAGCACAATGATCCCGACGCCACCGAGAACATCAACGATATCTGTGACAGAATATTTGAGCTGGTGGACAAAAACAAAGACAGTAAGTTGAACATTAACGTTAACACTGACCCTGACCTTGCAGTAACATGTGTCTAGGGCAAGAAGATCTCAAGCGTCTATCTTTAAATTCCCGTGTTCACGCTGGGGATTAAAATCTCAACATGGGTCCCCAACCAGCACTTGAGATCTAACCTTTGTGTTCACGCTTCAGAAGGAAATGTGCCCGAGACCACCTCCATATGAGGTCTGAGATGAGATCACTCAAATCAGTGCATCCTTGGTGTGTTCATACCTTAATCTGGCCACTTGTGATTGGATTGCCTATGACCTGATGCTAATGCGAGGTCTGAACGGAGCCTTGATGTTACTGAGCGTTTGGTACGTTGAGTGATTAAACAGATTTGAGTTACTTCCCTATTTCTACGTCTACCCAACTACATTTATTTTGCAGCTGAAATTAAAATTAAGATGTTAGTGTTAAGTTCTTGTTAAATACAATTTAAACCAGCTGCACATTGATCTCATCCAGGAAGGTGTTTTCTCCGTCTTCACTGAGTAGTTTTCTTTAATTAATTTTAAAGTTCAACATCAAAATAAACTAAACATTGAACACACTTGAACTGTGGTTCTTAAGATGATTACGACTCCTTTGACGAGTCACCTTAAATTCACCAACAGACTCACGAGCGGTGAGTTAGAAGTCTGCACACAACTTTGACTTCTGGTGTTCACAGAGATACTGAAGATGTTCTTAATACCTGGTTGGCTGAGGTTTCTGTCCTAAACTCTTTCTCCAACTCTTGAGTACTTTCACTTTTAATGCTTCACATAAACTTCCTTGATAATCATTATTTATTTATTTATTTTGTCATTTTGAAATAATACATCTGACTTTTCTAGGTAAGATTTCTTTGGAAGAATTCATCGAGGGGGCTGAAAAGGACCCGTGGCTGTTGAATCAGCTCAAACTGGACATCGGGCCCTGTGAGTGGTTCATTGAACAGCAGGAGAAGAAAACATGAGGAGAATGAAACGCACAGTCAAGATGTGGGAACAGTCTGCCCTGGGGTGATGAGGCCTCTATCTCATTTGCACAGAGAGACATATCCTCTCGCCTCTCTGTATTGTGTTATTGGATTAAGAGTTAGCCTGGAGGTCTGAGAAGATTCTCAGTCATCTAGAAACAGAAGCAACTGGACTGATTCAGTTACATGGTCTCTCTCCCTCTCTAACCAAGTGAGAGGACACATCTACATGTCATTGAGGGATTTTAAAGACGATGCAGAGCAGAGATCTTGCTTTGGAGCTGTGTTTCTTGGAGATCTCTAAACACAGACTGACCGACGCTAAGCATTTCTCCATTTATTTGGTAGCTGTGGGCAATAGGGGTTGTAACGACTAGTCGACTGTTACTGCTGTGCTCTGATGCTTTAAACAGGAAGTCGACTAGACACTGATCATGTAACAGTAACAACATGGACGCCTCCTATGAGATAGGTGAGGAACCCAGTGGGTCGTTGCAGCAAAGTAGCAGCGGTTCATCAAGTGTGTGGAAATACTTCACTAAAGATGGAGTCCTGTCAGTCCTGAAATAGCTAAAGTACTACTGCAACGGATATGAAAAGGCTAACACTAGCAGAGGAACTGTCCAAATCCTCTGGACAGCAGTCAGTTAACAACTTATCCTGTGGCAACAAGGAGAAGGAGGCTGCACATCAGCTATTTGATAAAGTTATTAGACCTTTAGCTGCAGTCAAGGTGAAGGATTTGGAGATATACCGTACTATCAAACGCTATTGATGTGCAGATTTATACAGGCTATGCATATCTGCAGTGCACAGATAAGATCATGTGCTTCTGTTCAGTTCTGTTGTGTTCTATTAGTTGACATTGTTGCTGTGATTGTAGAGCGTGTTTTTTTGTTTTTGTTTCCTGTGATGTCAGTGAATGCATCATGCGAAAGACAGAAGTCACAGTAGAGCTGAGAGTTTGCTGAACGAGAGCCGGAGATTAGATGTTTAAACTGAAGGTGTTTATGGCATTGCTGTGGTCAACGGCCGACAGTAGTTTGTGTTCAAGCTTCAATAATTTTGCAGCCTCCGTAGCTTCTTTTGCGTGAGACGCTACAATATGTTTTCATGTCAAGAATATAGATTGCATATCTATATAAAAAATCCAAAGTCGTTTCACCCCTAGTGGGCAATCTCCAATCATGCAAATAAGAGCATGAATGTGAATACCCATCTGTTGCACTGTTATCTGTTAAACACCAACGGAAGGCTATGGACCAATGAGCAGATTTAGAAACGTTCATTTAATGAAACTATTTGCCGCCATGTGATTGTTTCAGAGATTTAAAGCTTAGGAGGACAAATCAAATACACTATAGCTCAGTCTGGCAGCTCAACAGCTTTTTATTATGTGTTTATTGTTCAACCATGAACTGCAATTTACAAATGAGCTCCAAAGAGCTCAATACATCAAAAGTACTGTATTTAGTGAGGAAAATCCAATGAATCATTTAAGACGAACATTTGTCAAGTTATATTTTTTTCTTTTTAACAGAACAAATGACTGAAGTTGGTATTCAGTATTTAAAATGACAAGAAAACTATATTTTCAGGTGTATAAAAGTCATATATAGGTCACAGAGTGTATTAGTGTTGTCTGTAGTTCTCTTATCACGGTGTGCCCAGTTTTTAAATCCATGTGATGTTCTTCCATGTGCACTGTTACTTTAAAAGTCCCTCTGAATGTGAGCAATAAAGAAAATACCTGCAGGGACACGAGCAGGTCAGGATGGAAGGACTTGTGTGAGTTTAGATCAGATCAGAGTCAAGTCTGTGCACGGGTCATTAACCTCATGGGACCCATGTAAAGATTCAGGCTGACTGACTATTCTTAACCTATAAAGCTCTTTACCTACCAGTGTATATATCCTCTGGCTTTGGCCCGCTCACCTTGACAACCACAAAGAACCGTATTTATGCACGTTATATAAACTGTTTTAAGCTATTAACTCAATTAAACAATATTACTGATCAACTGGTGCAGTTTTGAAGTTCTACACAGTGTGTAAATTGTTTAACTGGTGTGTGTGGTTTGTGAATGGACACCATACTGTCGGGCAAAGAGCCTTAAAGGCTAAGACCAGGATGACAGGCTAAATCCATGCATACAGTTCCCACGGGGTCTCCATAAGGTGAGTGGTGATCTAAAGGTGAAGGTGTTGTGCGCATGCTCACAAAGCTGCTTCTGAGCATTCAGACTGTCCTATATCAGAAATTAACTAAATTAATTAATTAATTAATTAAATTAACCCCTGTGTCCTGTTGGGGATGAAAACAACCACAAGGAATCATTTTTTACTCTCAATTTCACCATAACTTTCACTGTATTGCAGCAATTTATTTATTTTTTTTAACTTTTTTTGTTTGCTTAAATCTGTTAATCAACCTTAGTCATGATAAAAACTGCTAAATATTTAAAAAAGACTGAAAACTGTAACCCTTTAAATGCCAATTTAAAAATTAAAGTCGCTGTTCTGGGGAAAAATACACACAAAATGACCTATTTACAATAAACAAAATCAGCAGAGACAGGAGATTTTTTACCTGTAATCAAAGATTAGTAACATCATTGACCTTTATGTATATATTTAGTTTTTGTGCTGCATCAGATTTTCATTAAAACAAACATGCTGTTCATGGCTGTTTTTGCCCCATTGACTCCCATTATGACCCCATTTTTTGAATCCAGACGTGACACTAAATAACAATGCATTTTACAATCCTGGTGGTTTCCTTTGTTCAGAAGGGCTCAAATCTGGCAATTTTACTATTGACCACCAAATCGTGCCATTTGCCCATTACATAGGCCTGTTGTATAAAAAGCTTAGTTTCTGTATTTGATATATGGAGTTTATGAGCGTATTAGTGTGTGTGGGTGGAGAGACCAGGGTTCAACCTGAAGATAAATAAGGTGTCCTCATTAGTATAGTAAACAGCGTCTCCACCTGTCACACCGGGCCAGTTGCAGCCAATAGGATTAAAGCTCTTCTTGGGACTCCTCCCATTTAATTATTTATTTTACATTCCCTAAAAGGAACAAATATGAGAAGCAAGTATTGAAAACACTTGTGGTAAAAAATGAATAGGTGTAAATATTAACTTAATAGTTTATAACAAATCCATAAATGCTACTTTGAACAGATGCATGTAATTCAGTAGTGTGATTATACTGCAATCATTGCAGATGTACAGGTAAATTTAACCAAACATAGTCAGATATATTCTTATGACACCAAACGATCATGTAGAAAGAATATGTTTATTTTAAGCAGAACAACAGACAGCTGCTACATCTCATGTGATAGCATGGAGGGCAACTGTTCAATGATGAACATACTCAAACTGTAGCCTCCAGCTAAGCCTCTATGTGAGAGTAACCAATGTTTGGACTGTACCAGCCAGCCAAAAGCACATTATGTATATAGCACACAAGTGATAATAATTTTGTCATGGTTTGGTGATTAGTTTTTCTTGGGTTTCTGTTTCCTGTTTTATTTTGTTAAAGGAACCGTATGTAGAATTGTGGCCAAAACTGGCCAAAACTGGTACTGCAATCACTTTCAAAATACTGTAGAACGGTGTATCCCCTCAGCCTCCCCCCTGACTCGAGGTTGCCAGCTAAGCTGCAGGATCCAGCAGGAACGTAGGCTGCTACAAGGAGCTTCCAATGGCAAGTGACGAGTCCTACACAGTAAGTTTTTTTTTCTGTTAATAAAGTTTATGCTTCATGAGAGATGTTTTGCGAAGTAATGACGATTAGTAGATAGGTGGAGGGTGGCGCCTCAGGCATGACAACATGAACATCAGTTGAGGGCTGCAACTTTCACTTTTAAATGACAATATCCTGGCCAGACCACTGTTGTCAGTGATATAAGTATTTGAAATGAACATGATTTCTTCATGTGTAGTGACATATCAGGGCCATTTTATGATTAATTGAAATACATTTCTTACATACGGTTCCTTTAAGTTCTTGGTTTCCTGTCTTGTGTTACTTTCTGTGTTTTCCCCTTTGATTAGTTCATTGATTTCTCCTTGTGTGCTCCTCCCTGATTTGTTTCACCTGTGTCTCCTCATCCCTCTGTCCGCCGTGTGTATATATAGCCCTGCCTTCCTCTTTCTTCTCTGGCAGGTCGTACTTGTCTGTGTTCTTGTCACCCTGCCATGTTCATGTCTCCTAGTGGTTTAGTCTTGTCATGTTTGGAGCACCTTTAGTTTTGCCTTGTTTTTTCATTAAATACATTTTTGTGCCAACTCCTGCCTCAGCCCACTCAACTCGGAGGCGACCTGCTTGTTGTGTGACTGGCCTTTTTGTTTTTTTTGTCAATCTTTTCCTCCAGCTGTTTCTTCATAGCCTCCAGCTCCCTCTGAAAGAATTCTGCCATTGAAAATGCTTCAAAGGACATTCTGATGTTAGACAAAAAAGAGGGGCTTCCCAGGACAACGTCCAAAGAATATTTGTTTTCCCTTTGCCTGGTGTGCACATTGGACCATTTTTCCACTCAGTCAAAGCATTGGTGGTTCCCTTTGATTCTTCAAACAAGACAATTTGATTAGAGCATATCTGTCAAGCAGATTGCTCCATTTTTGCCCTCAACCACCATCGTTCAGTGGTAGAACTTCTTTCCTCTTTCCTCAAATTATTAAAGATTTGTTGACATAACAGAGACACACAGCTCTCCTTTCTTGAAACTGGACAAAAAAAACGTCTGTGTCTTCGTCCTGTGAGCGTGATGGTCAAATCTTTCTGGCAACCCAAGCATTGATGGCAACTATGTTGTTTGCCAGTACTTGACTCATTCACAGATCATCTTCATCTTCATCCACAGATTATTATTGTCAAATTTCAAGCAGTCTGCTTTCATTTGACCCCAGGCGACCGTGGCTACCTACTTAAGAGCTGGCTGTTGTCCCCCCTCACCAACCCTCAGACTGACCAAGAGCAGAAATACCGTGACCTCCATTCTGGTCAGTCGTTGAGGACAATCGGTCTGCTGAAAGGACGGTGGTGCTGCCTGGACAGGACTCAGGGTATTCTGCTGTACACTCCCAAGAAGGTGTGCCACATTGTGATGCTGTGTGATGTCCTCCACAATGTGGCACACCAGCACGCCATACCACTGCCAGAGCAGCATATCCCCCCACCAGACGAACCAGAAGCTGGATCCATGAATGTCCATCCTACCCAGGATGCCACTCAGGCCCAGCAACATTTGATTTCAACCATATAAAAGAGGCAAGGACGCAGCATTCACTTATTCACCAATGTATTTAATGACTCACTGATATTTGTGAGGACGCCTATTAATTAATCTAGGCGATCTAGAAGTCTCCTCTTTAAATCAGATCAAGACTTGAAGTTCTGCACAATTAAGGTCCAGGTCCAGTTCCAGGCTAATTTATAGAACTCAGAACCTTCAACCTGAAATCTCCAGAACAAGAACAGCTCCTTTAAGAGGAACAAACCTTGAAATGAGCAGCTTCTAAGGATGGTCATCAGCTGGAAACCGAGTACAGACAGAAACGTCCAGGATCAGGTCCAGGTTTAGGATCAGGTCCAGCTTCAGGTCCAGGTCCAGGTTACTCTTCTTCATTGCATTGACTGTGAAAGCCTCCAGGTATCTGACGTGTTGTTCTGTGGTTCCAGCGTCTGATTGAGCAGTGGGAAGCTAGCGACCGCTAGCATGCTAATCCTAGCCACTGCTAGCATGAGTCTATGTGTCTTTCTGAAATTAAGGTTTTTCTGGCTGTGGTCCAGGTTCAACTTATGATCCAGGTTCAGGTCCAGGTCCAGGTATCTGATGTGTTGTTCTTTGGTTGCAGCGTCTGTTTGAGCAGCAGGAATCTAGCCACCGCTAGCATGCTAATGGACCCATTATCCAGGACCAGGACCCAGCACAGTACCAGAGTCCAGTCCTGGACCAGGTTTAGAGTTCTTTCAGGGATCATCAGTCTACTGAGTTGAAAACAGGAAGCAGGTTGAAGCAGCAGATGCTTTTTGTTCCATCTGACTGACAGAAGCAGGAACCAGGACCAGGACCAGGAATCTTCCTCAGTTAGAGGAAACCAGAAAATGTCCTGGTTAAAAATGAAAGAGAACAGAGTCACATCATTAAACTTAAACATAAAACATAAAAACATCATTCACTAGAAAAGACCAATGTGAACTGGCTTAGATCGGTGTGAACTGGTTTAGACCGATGTGAACTGACCTTGGGCCTTCCTCCTGTAGTAGATGAACCCGGCCAGAGATAAGATCAGACCCAGGATCAGTCCTGTGGCTCCAATGGCGAGTTTGTTTCTCTCTGACTCAGGCATGGAGGGGTCTGAGGACAGACAGGTAGACAGACAGGTGAGTAGATGGACAGGTAGACAGACAGGTGAGCAGACAGGTGAGTAGACAGACAGGTGAGGAGACAGACAGGTATTTACCCCAGTCAGTAATCAGAGGTTCTTTCAGGCTGGCGTGTTCCACCACACATGAGATCTTCTCTCCAGATCTGTTACAACACAAACACAAACTGGATCAAACTGGGTCTCACTGGACCTGGACCTGAACCTGAACCTGAACCTGAACCTGAACCTGGACATGGACCTGGACCAGGAGCTAGAACTAGACCAGGACCTGGATGTGAAGAGGGACCATGACCATGACCAGGACCAGGACCAGGAGCTAGAACTGGACCAGGACCTGAACCTGAAGAAGGACCAGGACCAGGGCCAGTACCGGGACCAGGACTCACCTGGGCGTGTACTCCAGGTGGGAGTGGGTCTGGTAGTACCAGTCCCCGTCCTGCAGCTCCTCAGTGTTAGTGACATCAGAGGTGACTTCCTGTCCGTCTCTGGTCCAGCTCACTCTGATCTTTTTGGGGTAGAAGTTGTAGACACTGCAGACCAGCATGTCAGGGTGATGACCACCAGGGAGCGTCGTGGAGTAGACGATGACTTCAGGTTTAACTGGAACACATCAGATCAATGATGAGTGACTCCAGACGTGTCAGAGAGGAATGAATATTTATTTGAGCTGTGTTCACATTATAACTAGGGGTGGGACTGAAAAAATAATCTAATTAATTAGAGGCTTTGTGATTAATTAATCTCAATTAATCACATTTTAATCGCATAGCAATATTTGCCCCAAACATTTTTTTATTTAAATGGATTTTTGTGGACGGCTGAATCAAATAATAGACACAGACATGAATACTGTAAACAGTATTGATTTTAAATGGTATAATAATAATAATAATAATAATCTTTGGGTCGCCGACACGTCTTGTCCGTACTCGGACTGGGACTGCTAGCGCTAACAGCTCCGGAGGTTTCTGTGCTCACTGCAACATGCTTTGCATTTAGATGGTACCGTAGGGTTGAAGCGCTTTTCACAAACCCACTTTCATCAAGGTAGTTTTTTTTTTTTTTTTTAAATAAAATGTGCCTTCCATCAGTCCTAACAACGTGCTTTCATCCGATTCCGAGCTCTGACGTGTGCATCAGCGTAATCGGTCTACCAGGAAATCGTACACTGACAAAAGTTCTGCGTTGTTTGGAATGAAAACTGCCATTAAATGCGTTAATTTTTTTTAACGTGTTAATTTTTTGTAATTAATTAGTTGTAATTAACGCATTAAAGTCCCAACCCTAATTATAAGTAATCACATCCTTTAATTCATCCCTTCATTTATAAATGTTATTATAATAATGAGATGGTGTAGTATCAGGGTTTGACCAGCAGGTGGAGACTCTTCAAGAATATTCAGATGATTATTAATTATGAATGCTGATTAATTGTGTGTGTTGGCTAAGTTAAGTAAAGTCACTCATTAGTTAAAGTTCAACATGATCTGAAGACGTTACACAAACATCAACTCACCTGATTTAGTCAGAACAGCCTGGTAGTAAGCACCAATGTGGTTTAGACAGTACCTCTCCTTCTGAGCTTTCCTTCTGCTCAGTATCGAAGGATCATTGTTGAAACGTTCAGCGTTCTTGACACCCACCTCAGTGTATCCGACGTACTTCCCCAAACTGCTGCTGAACCTGATGTACTCCATCTTGTTGTAATACAAAGAGTAGATGTACTCAATGTCGCTCGGTTCAGAGGAGTTAAAGTCACAACGATCCACTGCAAAATTCAAGTATCCATCTGGAAATAAACAGAATCAGACTGAACCTCAGGTCATTGATTATAATAGAAATGATAACAGATGATAGGTGATAGATTGCAGGTTGCAGATTATAGATGATATATTCTATATTATAAATATACTATAGATTATGGATAATATTTTATAGATGATGGGTGAAAGATTATATAGATTGTATATAGCTGGTTGCTGGTACCTGCGGTGTAAACAGTGATGACGAGGAGGCAGATGCTGATGAAGGATAAAGCCATGTTCCTGTTTTGACTTTACAAACACGGACTGAGTCAGACTGAGAGCAGTTCTAAAAACCAGAGGTCACATGACCAGCATCAGCTGTTACCAGGCAGACAACTCTGACTGTGTAAAGCTGTTGATATTTAACATTCATTTAACATCTTTCTCTCTGAGTGTAGAGTGTGTCAAGCAATTATCTGAATCTTTTCAGGTTAATGTTGTGTATATATTAGTGTATTTTTGTGTATGTTTGGGGTTTTTTGGAGTAGTGTGTGTAGCTGGTGGGTTTATTTAAACTAACCAGGAAGTATCAAGGTAGCGTCAGCTTTCCTTTGACAGGTGGAGGAGTGCAGCCTGGCTGTCAGGTTGAAGAACGATAGTGGAGAACGGGATCGTAGTTAAAGTGCCTGTCTAAGTGCCCCCCACCATCAGTGACATTAATCAGACAGCTATCTGGTCTCACAGATGAAAAGATAAGATTTGTCTTATCTTATCTTAGAAGGTTTTATTTGTCACACGCACAGTTATACATAGTACAATGCAAAGTCAAATGTATTTTTCTACAATATAAGTATAAATGTAAACCGAGAAAAATAAAATAAAATATAGACTGTAAACTTAGAGGAGGGGTAGCTTGTATATATACACACTTATAGTATTGAAAACAGCTATGTGAGTAAACTGCAGTGGTATTTAAGTCCAGTTAAGGCTCAGAGTTCAGCAGGCGGATGGCATGTGGATAGAAACTCTTCTTCAGCCTCTCAGTCTTTGTCCTCAGGCATCGGAAACACTGACCTGATGGCAGTAGAGAGAAGAAGAGAGAGTGTCCGGGGTGACTGGGCTGTTTGAGGATCTTCTTGACCCTTAACCTGCAACGTTTGGTGTAAATGTCCTGCAGGTTGGGTCCTATTTAAACCTCAGACTTCCCACCAGTCCCTTAGAACTGAAGAAGCTACTCGGATGAGTGGTGAAACGTCTTCTCTAAATATCGACAAGTCCAGTTGCCTTTATTGAACCTTTGTTGGATAAAGATCAGTCCTACAACAGCGGTGTCGTCAGCAAACTTGATGATGAAAAAGGTCCACTCTGGATGTAAGTCTCCTTCATTGAAGCACATGGTGTCTCACAGTAGACTGATCTTTATGATCCTTAATTAGAAAGAAGAGCTGATCATACCATGATGATGTCATCCACTCCAGCCAATCAGCTGAACTCGTTTCCTTTGATCAGGAAGAAGGTTCCGGCTGCAACACCGAGCAGACCGAGAGTCAGACCAACTCCACAGAACACAGAGGGTCCAATACCGGCCTGGGGGATCTGGTCCTTCACATCTGGAAACAGAGAAGAGACAGAGACACGTCAGGCTCCACATCTGGACACAGAGACGAGGACACTGATAACGTGGTCTTCTTAAATGAAGTTCTCACCCCAGATCCTGGTCAGGGGCTGGGTCAGGGCCACATGTTCCACTGAGCAGCTGTAGATGTCTCCCAGCTGTGGGGTGAAGACCAGTCTGGATATCTGGGTGAAGGATCCTTGCTCTCTGTTGAAGAAGGGAACGTTGATGCTGGACCCTGAGGTCACGTTCTTGTCGTTCTTGGTCCAGGAGACTTTAACAGGAGCAGGATAGTAACCAGTCACATGACAGATGAGGGTGTTGCTGACTCCAACCTCCATGTTGTCTCTGATGTAGATGATGATGTTGGTAGGAGGATCTAACCACAAACACAACCACATCAGTTATCATCAGATTTAAAGATCATGTTCTATTGTTTATTGATTATCTGGATCAGATCAGCTGATGGTTAATAAATGTAATAAATCATCAAGTTAGTGAAAAGCTACGACTCTAATACACTAATACATGTTGGACAATAAATCATTGATCAGATCTAAAGATGACAACGTCACGTAACGTATGAGAGACGAGATCAGAGGAAAAGACAGTTGATTGTTAGCGTGTTAGCATGTTAGCTTGTTAGTCTGTTAGCCTGTTAGGTTGTTCTTCTGCTGCAGGTGTTAGCATCATGTTCACAGTTTGTGTCTCTGAGCATCAACACTTGATCAACCGGATTCAGACCTGATGAGGATCAATAAGTTCTTCCAGACTGAAACACAAATATCACAGACACAGACAAATATCAAGCAGTGGTTAAAAGCAAACCAGTCTTGTAACCATTGACTTTCATCTTCTTAGTAATGTACTATCTTGTGATGTGCTCCTATTGTCATCTATTGTCCCCTCCTATGACTTATCATGTTTTTGTGTTACCTGCCTAGAGACTGTGGATGCAAATTAGCATTGTTGCTATAATCCGGCATATTTACGTCTATTGCTGTCTGAATAGATGTTCATTAATGTGCACTATCCCTATCAAATAAATAAATAAATAAAACAGACAACATGTTCTTCACCTTGTTCCAATGGGATGTCCTTCATGGCTTTACGGAGAGCATTCAGGTTTGATCTGCAGGTCTGTTGATCAGTCACAGCTCGTTCATAACCTCCTGGGATGGTCAAATGACGAATGAAACTGGGCTGAGTCTTGACTCCTCTCTTGTTGATGAAGTCTGCATACCACAGCTGTTCTCCATCCAGAGCGAACATCTTCTCTCCATCAGAGTCTGAACATCCATTGATAGCAATGTCCTGATGAAGAACTGAAGCAGAAAGAAGAGATTAGTGATCAGTTGACTGTCCCTCTGGAAAGTGTCCTCAGTTTAAAGTGACAAACTCACCATCAGCAGAGACACAGAGGACAGAGGAGAGGAAGAGGAGCAGCTTCATCACCTTCATCACCTCCATTTTCTTCCTCAGCAGCTCTCAGAGTCTCCATTCAACTGTCAATCTGAAGTCAACTCTCTCAAAGTGACTACAGCGCCAACTCACACAGCAGCCAATCACAGAGCCGAGCTCCTCTGATGTCACCAGTATCCAGATAGATACTGGCAGAGGAAGAAGACTCACAGCTGATCTATACTGAGAGGCCTTTCAAAATAAAAGATCAACAAGAAATAAATTCATCTGAATCTAATGATAAATGACGTTTGATTCTTCATGTTGATTTAAATATAAATGTGATTAATAAAGTAACTGAGTACTTTTACTCTAGTACTGGACTCCACACAAGGTTGATTCTATGGTCAAATTTGGCTTGGAAATTTTTTGGAAAATCTATCACATATTTTTAAAAATATTTTGGCATGTTTTACTTCTCCACAGTGTGTAGTATCACTTTCTGACAGTGGTTGTAATGAAATTATATGAATATTATTAAATTTTGGTCATTTTGGTTGGGCATTCAGAGGAAACAAAATTACTAATAGAACCCATATTTTCAAATCATTTAATGAAATTTCACAAATAAATATACCCAAATGTTTAATTGTATTTATTTTGAGCATTTAATAGATAAGATAATAGATTCCCATTTTTTAGATGACAAACACCTTTTAACTGTTTTACTGAAGTCTTTTGATGAAGATCTTACATGGCACAATTGTACATTTTCCAATCCCAGAAATGCATTCCAACCATAACTGCATCATTTTCAAAAGTCCTAAATATTACTAGTGTAACTGTGTCATTATTGTGAATTTTATGTAAAAATATGTATTGTCATGGAAATGACATTGCGTGGTGAAAAAGACAATACGTGTTGGAAATGACGTGACACACAACATTGCAAAACAAAGTCAATTTTTATTATCCTTGACACAAAATAATGTCAATTTTGAAACATAACATTATTTAAACTTTAAAAATTAATTCATATTTAATCAGATGGTTAAAAAAAAATGCTCCTTCCCTGCTCTCTGTGTGCTGAAACCTACAAGCAAGTTGCAAAAGTCGAACTGACAGTATGGTGACCAGACTCAAGAGATAGATGTTTCCAAACACACACTTGCCAATGCTTTCCTTTATACTTCAAGATCAAGAGCAGAGCATATTTGTGCTTGATCCAACCTCATGTGCCTCTTTGTAATTGGCTGAGTTTCTGGGAACAGTCAAGAATATTTTCAGGTCGGTACCAAATCATGTCCTCTCTCACTGGCCATGTTTTTTCTTTAGTTCCATCTTTTTTAGTCTTCTCCCTCTCATCAACCTTGGTTTTCCATTCAAACCACCAGGTTTGCCCTCCTGCATGAGAGGTTGGTAGTTCCTTGTCCTTGCAGTCAGGGCACTCCCTGTACACACTCCATCAGATCATCGAGATTGGCACTTTTTATCACTTTGCGATAATGAACTGAATGTTTGCATGTACTTTCCTTAATTGTTGGTTTAAAAATCCAGAAATGTAGCCTTCTGCAAGATTTGCTGTAAGAAACTATTCTCATGGACCCGAGCATCTTTGCATTCTTTTCTTGCTCCTTGCCATTATCTCCTTCTTTCCTGTTGTTATCCTACTGCTGTCGTCACACTCCAGAAATTCAGAAATTTTTTCCTCCACTTTTTTTTGCTCATTTTGTTTCATTACTATTTACAGGTGTACTGGAGTTTGGTGGTCCTTGTCACAGTTGTTTTCATCATCTTAGGTGAGAACCTAAACTACTTATTGGCACAGCAGAGCAGGCTGAATTTATTCAGACACTTACCAGCTATAATTTTAGAGATCACTTGCCAAGCTTTTGCAGTGTGCATATTTTGGTATTTCATTTTCATCTGTGAAATAACTGTGTGGGTTCTCTCCAGGTTCTCCAGCTTCCTCCCACCGTCCAAAGACATGCTGGTTAGGTTCATTGGTGATTCTAAATTGGCCGTAGGTGTGAGTGTCTCTCTGTGTTAGCCCTGTGATAGACTGGAGACCTGTCCAGGGTGGACACCCCCTCTAGACCAATGACAGCTGTGATAGGCTCCAGCCCAGTCTCTGGAGACCTTTGCTCTTGTTTTTGCAACATATTTCCTCCTTAATATTTATATTATATAACTTAAATATCTTTGTTTAGCGTGTGGATGCTACAGCAAAAAGTGACAGAGTGACAACAAGTCAGTCAAATCAGGTCCTCATTAATACTGTCGCAACGAGATTGCGAGCGGCCTGACTCATTGTCACTCTGTCACTTTTTGCTGCCGTGAAGTCTGACGTCAGTCAAGTTTCATTCAATATATTCAAAGTTTCATTCAATATATTCAGAGTTTCATTCAATATTCAAAGATTAATTTCGTGAACGGCATGCCATATGTGTGTATACAGTTGCAATCAAAATTATTCAACCCCCACTGCAAATAAGGTTTATTGGCAAAATGTACAAATTAGTACCTGTTTGCAATAAACAAATCAAGCAAGAGCAACTTAGATAGCTCAACACAACTAATATTACAAGTGGTTTCTCCAAATTCAACACATAAATATCATTTTTAATGACCACTGCATTGTCAAAATTATTCAACCCCTTAATGATAAGCAACTTTAATACTTAGTAGAGCACCCTTTTGCTGTTATGACCTGCTGCAAACGTGATGCATAGCCAGACACCAGCTTCTGGCAGCGTTCCTGGGGAATCTTAGCCCATTCCTCATGGGCAAAGGCCTCCAGTTCACTAATGTTCTTGGGTTTGCGTGCTATAACCGCCTTTTTCAAATCCCACCACAGATTTTCAATGGGGTTCAAGTCAGGCGACTGTGATGGCCACTCTAATATCTTCCAGGACTTCTTCTGAAACCAAGCCTTGGTGGACTTTGAGGTATGCTTGGGATCATTGTCCTGTTGGAAGGTCCAATGACGTCCAAGCTTCAGCTTCCTCACAGACAGCATGACATTTTCTCCCAGGATTTCCTGATACTTGATTGAATCCATCTTGCCCTCTACACGCTGCAGGTTTCCAGTGCCAGAGGAAACAAAACAGCCCCAGAGCATCACTGAACCACCACCATGCTTCACTGTAGGCAGGGTGTTCTTTTCTGCATATGCTTCATTCTTCCTCCTCCAGACATACCGCTGATCCATAGGCCCGAAAAGTTCCAGTTTTGTTTCATCGCTCCACAGAACAGAATCCCAAAACCTTTTTGGCTTTTCAATAAATATAGTGTTGAGCAAATTGGAGCCGACTTTTCTTGTGCCTTTGGCTCAGTAGTGGTGTACGTCTTGGAATTCGGGCATGGAGCCCTTCAACATTTAGTGTGCGCCTTACTGTGGACACTGAAACCTCAGTCCCTGCTGCCACCAAGTCTTGCTGCAGGTCTTTCGCAGTCAGTCGAGGATTTTTAACCACCTGCCTCCTCAGGACTCTGGTAGCAGCCATTGATAACTTCTTCTTTCTGCCACGTCCAGGTAGTGTAGCCACTGTTCCTTTCACTTTAAACTTGCGAACTATGCTTCCAACTGTATCTCTAGGAACATTCAGTGCCCTTGCTATCTTTTTATAACCTTTTCCTTGTTTATGTAAGTCAATAATCTCTTCTCTGAATTTTTTGGACAATTCTCTTGACTTAGCCATATTTCCAACATGCAATACAACATCACCATCAACAGTCTAGGTATTTGAGGTGTTCTAGCTCAAGCACACCTGATGCAAATAATAAAGACCTTGATTGGTTGCATCAGGGGAGCTTCAAATCACACCTGATTTCCAAATATGTACTCTCATGAGGAATTCTATTCAGGGGGTTGAATAATTCTGACACTGCAGTGGTCATTAAAAGAGGTATTTTGTGTTGAATTTGGAGAAACCACTTGTAATATTAGTTGTGTTGAGCTATCTAAGTTGCTCTTGCTTGATTTGTTTATTGCAAACCTTTGCTAATTTGTACATTTTGCAAATAAACCTTATTTGCAGTGGGGGTTGAATAATTTTGATTGCAACTGTATACACTCACCGGCCACTTTATTAGGTACACCTTCCTAGTACCGGGTTGGACCCCCTTTTGCCTTCAGAACTGCTTTAATCCTTCGTGGCATAGATTCAACAAGGTACTGGAAACATTCCTCAGAGAGTTTGGTCCATATTGACATGATAGCAACACGCAGTTGCTGCAGATTTGTCGGCTGCACATCCATGATGCGAATCTTACGCTCCACCACATCCCAAAGGTGCTCTATTGGATTGAGATCTGGTGACTGTGGAGGCCATTTGAGTACAGTGAACTCATTGTCATGTTCAAGAAACCAGTCTGAGATGATTGGCGCTTTATGAAATGGCGCGTTATCCTGCTGGAAGTAGCCATCAGAAGATGGGTACACTGTGGTCATAAAGGGATGGACATGGTCAGCAACAATACTCAGGTAGGCTGTGGCGTTGACACGATGCTCAATTGGTACTAATGGGCCCAAAGTGTGCCAAGAAAATATCCCCCACACCATTACACCACCACCACCAGCCTGAACCGTTGATACAAGGCAGGATGGATCCATG
This sequence comes from Chelon labrosus, assembly GCF_963514085.1. NCBI lineage: Eukaryota > Metazoa > Chordata > Actinopteri > Mugiliformes > Mugilidae > Chelon > Chelon labrosus. The sequence continues at coordinate 1,798,099 of NC_140339.1, read as the reverse complement.
CTTTCATGTTGTTGACGCCAAATTCTGACCCTACCATCCGAATGTCGCAGCAGAAATCGAGACTCATCAGACCAGGCAACGTTTTTCCAATCTTCTATTGTCCAATTTTGGTGAGCCTGTGCGAATTGTAGCCTCAGTTTCCTGTTCTTAGCTGACAGGAGTGGCACCCGGTGTGGTCTTCTGCTGCTGTAGCCCATCCGCCTCAAGGTTCGACGTGTTGTGCGTTCAGAGATGCTCTTCTGCATACCTCGGTTGTAACGAGTGGTTATTTGAGTTACTGTTGCCTTTCTATCAGCTGGAACCAGTCTGGCCATTCTCCTCTGACCTCTGGCATCAACAAGGAATTTGCGCCCACAGAACTGCCGCTCACTGGATATTTTCTCTTTTTCGGACCATTCTCTGTAAACCCTAGAGATGGTTGTGCGTGAAAATCCCAGTAGATCAGCAGTTTCTGAAATACTCAGACCAGCCCGTCTGGCACCAACAACCATGCCACGTTCAAAGTCACTTAAATCACCTTTCTTCCCCATTCTGATGCTCGGTTTGAACTGCAGCAGATCGTCTTGACCATGTCTACATGCCTAAATGCATTGAGTTGCTGCCATGTGATTGGCTGATTAGAAATTTAAGTTAACGAGCAGTTGGACAGATGTACCTAATAAAGTGGCCAGTGAGTGTATACGTATATATGTGTGTATTTGTATGTGTGTAAGTATGTATGTATGTAGAACCGCCACTGCTCCGCATAGTGTGAGAAAATCTCCCTTAGGAATTCAGAGCTGCCAACTCTCACGCTTTCGCCGTGTGACACACGGTTTTGCCTGTTTTCACACGCACTCACGCCACACATCCAATTTCTCACGCTTAAAAAAAAAAAAAAAAAAAAAAAAAAGAAAAAATCCGATCTTGGGCCGAGACTCTTCCGTTCCTTTTCAAACTCCACGACGTTAGATGGCGCTGATGAGCGCCCCTGAACCTTTGCGCTGCGCTACACCTGCAGTGCACCCCTTTACTATCTATGCCTGCACCCCGAAGTAGACAGAAGAAGAGATACAGAGATCACCAAGACCACTACCGTAATTTCCAGACTATAAGGAGCACCTGAATATAAGCCGCACCAGCTAAATTTTGGAGAAACTACAGATCGTGCCATATATAAGCTGCACCCGACTATAAGCCGCTGGTGTTTTAATGTTTAATTACCGTAAGGGTTTCTTCTACCACGGAGGGGATTGTCGGGACAGAAATGACTGTTTGGAAACGCAAAGCGTCCCATTTATTTACATTTGACAAACATCTTTCGATCAATCAAACAAAAAATCAATCGATCAAACTTTCACATCTTTGACAACAAACAGCATTTGTGAAGTGCACAAATAACACAACAGTGCGCTCCTAGCGCACTTCCTGCAGTCATAGTACCGTAGTAGTGCAGTATAACAAAAAACAAAGTTTACAACGCTTGACGAGGCAATAACGTTAAATGGCTAAATTTAATTTGTTTGTAAAAGTGCTTGCCTGTAACACGGCAGCAAAAGTGCAGTAACCCGGCTGCTCAACAAAATAACCAGCATCTTTTTCGAAAACAGCCAACACAGCAGTAAAGGTGCAGTAACACGGCCGTTTACTGTATCAAAATAACCAGCCTACTATACCAGAAAAGTCAGTTCTTAATCCTCGTGTCATCGTCTATGACATGATAGTGCGCCCCTGGTGACCGTTAGCTGTAAAAATCCATCCGCCGTTGTATGAGCCGCAGAGTCCAAAGCAAGTGACAAAAGTAGCGGCTTATAGTCCGGAATTTACGGTACTTTGAGAAGTCTGATAAAGAAGAGAATCTGAGCTGAGACTAGGCCAGTATAACCATGCACACAGATCATAGACAAGGACTTTACCCAGCTTCTGATCTGCATCTGGTACTGATTATGCCTCATTTTAGCTATTTTTGTAATGCATTCATCTGTTTTATTGCTTGAAAAAGTTGTACTGTTTAAGCACTTTATTTGTTGCACTTTATTTGTCTCTGATGGACCATGTGGTGGGAGACTTTGAATGAAGAATAATGTCCCTCCCTAACTAATCTTGTGTCGTTTTTGGCTGAACATAAATCATTAAGTGCTCTTAAGAATACAATTATTCACAACATAGGTTAGGTTTTAGTTAAGAATTAGTTTAATACCATTTTAATTAAAATATCAATCAACCTACCTAAGTCAAATTTTAAACACTGATCTATGAATAAGGCTTTATTGTCATTTAGTTTTCTGGTTGAATGTTCAGCTCAAGTCTACAGACTAAGACCTACAAGTCATGATGCCGAACATGAATCAGAATAAGTTCAGGTATTGCACATCTTTAGCAGACCGCCCAAAAATCCACTAGAATGCTGGAAACCACATCTACTTAATCCAAAATCTCCTGGGGGTGGACCTTCAGCTATGTCTGCTTCACAGAATGTAACCAATATTGTCCATCTCCAGTGGGCTGCCCCTATCAACAGCTTTGGACCTCCCCACAAACCACCAGAATGCAGGGTACAACATGGGTACAACATCAAATTAATTCCAGTTATCTTATATCTGAGCCACCAATTTGTGTGACTGCGTGCACGGCATAATTTTGGTCACCCACGACAAAATCTCACTCCAAGGTTTTTTGAAAAGTTGGCAGGTATGGGAATTACGTATTGAAATCGCCTCGGCCTGCAGGTAATGCATGTATAGTAATGCACCGCGATAACCAAACATGCTACGAGGGGCACGTTGGTGTTTGGGAGTCTTTCTCTCGGGATTTTGCGGGACAGGATTTCTTCGGGGCGGCAGTCAAGTGATCGGGATACGGGAGTATTTTTGTGGGCTCAGCATGGGATGGGAGCGACAATTAATTCCCGTATTCATTGAACACGAAGACAACACGTTAAGAGGCTGAACTCACACTAAACATCCACAAACATTCAGGACCGGGTTCGAGTCCAGCTGAGAGCTCCGTCATCCTCATACAACCTGGAATATTATTTAGTTTTTAGTCCATGACACAAAACATTATTTATTGATTGATTTGAGGAAATCTTCAGAATTTTAATGTGAGTCATGAAACGTTTGTGTTGACTCCTCCTCCAAACACCTGGCAGATAGTTACCTGGTTTCAGTTTAGTTTCTCTTTCTCCAGGATCGTGTCGCAGATATTTTTCTCTCCGTGTCAAACTCCGTCTGAAGGTAATGAAGCAGTTTTGAATGTTTTCTTGGTTAACATCAGATGTCAGCAGCTCAGGTCCAACAGAAGCAGCAGAAATCTGCAGCTCCATAAATTCACGTTAATCTGAGTCAGTTTAAAGTCCAGAGTCTGGAGGAAGACTAGTATGAATTTGATCCGCCATTTATAGTCTCTGCGTGATCAGCGCGAGACCTGCTTCCTAAATATGGTTTTAACTTATTTGATTATTTCCATCCATGACACAGTCTTTGATTTGAAATCTGCCTCTAGACGTTTGATCTGCTTTTCTAACGGGAAGCGCACAAAGTAACTAAGTACTTTTACTCAGTGACCCCCAGGGGAACGCAGTGACGTAGGGGCAGGGGCACCGCTAGGGATTTTAGGCCCCATGAAAAGAATCTTTACAGGACCCCTTTACAGCGGCGACATTTTTTGATGCTATTTTACATACAATTATGCATTTTAATGGTATTTGTGAAAGAAGAACAACATGACAGTTGACATGTACAGTAGGGGAAGAACTGAGCACTCTGAATACAATGGAATTCATTTTGATTCATTTATTTGCTGCAACACTGATTCTTAAATTGGAAATAAACTCTTCCATGAAAAAATAGCAATTATAATCAGTGGAGAGAAAAAAACCTCAGCAAAAACAAAAACACCATCAAAATACAAAATGGCCATATATGATTTCTCATCATTTAAGTAGAACTTCTAAGTTCTACTTAAATGATGAGAAATCATATATGAAAGAATGGCAAATATATAACGTTGCCGACTGAGTCCAGCTTCCTTTTGCAACCTTTCAATCACTGGTCCTTACTCAACTTTTCTCACCAAAAGCCCAATGCCGAGCCTTCTCACGTGCAAAATCACTTATCAGGTCTTTGAAGTCCAGCTTTCTAGCCAACTGACTCTCAACTGACAGCATGGTAAGACTGCAAAGTCTATCCTGAGACATTGTGGACCTCAAATAGTTTTTTTTAAAAATCATTTTTAGTTTACTGAACGCTCTCTCACCACCAGCAACAGTAACTGGCAGGGTGCAAAATACGGGCAAAGCGACCACAGACAGGACAGTTAATTTTCCGTAACTTTCCATCACAACTACAAACCCACCTTTTATTTAAATACTGGCTGACATATTGTCGACCCTTCAACTCCTTCTCCTCTCTTAATTTCTTTTCTTTTCTTTTGTGGCTGCCTGATTTTTGAGGCATACTGCCGTCTCCTCCTCCTTGCCCGCTGTGGCGCTGTGTGACAAACAGCTGATCCAGTCTGACTGAACCATTTTACATAAATAGAGAGGGGGGACCCTGCAGGCGTTGATGTTTCCAAAACAAATAAAGAGTTGATTCTGAACTACATTTTGAAACTGAAAAAACGGATAACGGGTTGTTTTCTCATAGGGCTGGGCGATTAATTGAATTTCGATTTTGATTTCGATTTTGGCTTCCCTCGATCATGAAAATATGATATTCGTAACAAAACGATCTTTCTGCCGCACGCCGTGTCCTGGTAAATGCAGCGGACCCTTCCATCTCCACCTGTTGGAAAAAAGAAGTGTAGAAGAAGACGATAAAAGATGTCAGAAAGGCAGCCTTTGGTCAGAAAGAAACGTAAAGAGACGCCTGTGGCGTGGAAACACTTCGGTTTCGAGGAGTCTGACTCGGAACAAACGAAAATATTGTGCAAGATATGTCACGCTGCTAAGGCTGCCAATAACCGTCCCTTGAAAAACAGAATCGTCCCGTATTTACAAACAAAAGTAGGCTACGTGTCCCGTATTGAGCCGTCATGGGACGCACTTTGTCCCGTATTACCGTGAAAATAAAAAAATACTGTAAAATGTCAAGGGATTTAAGGAATAACCAGGCGATTTATATGATCATTTACAGTAAATTTATTTCCCAGGCCGTCTCCTGCTCTGTGACCAATGAGCTGACAGTGGAAATCCCTCTCACCTCATTGGTCGAGGGACTGTTGATTGCGAATCTTGTATTAAAAATGAATTGATGGGGGGGAAAAAAATCTCCACGCTGGCCCTGCCAAAGTCTGAGATAGTGTTTATTTTTTATTTTTACATATTATTTAATTAACTTTATTAATATATTTTTCTCTTATTTATTTGTATTGTTTCAGTTCTTATTAAAAGAAATACCAGAGTTAAAAGTTCAATAAATGCTTGTTCTCAAATCAATGATAATCATCTTTAATAATTGTGATTATGATTTTTGCCATAATCAAGCAGCCCTATTTTCTCATTTTCTGATTCTCCACGTAAATGAAAAATCAAAACACTGTTTTTCATGTGAGTCATGTATGTTAACAGCTGGATTGTAGGATAACTGGCTTTGAAGCTATGTATCAGTTTGCTGCTAATGTAGCTAGCGCTAGGTCACCTAAATATGAAAGACGCTGATTCCCTGAAATGTCTGTGATTGGTGGGCAGGTGCAAATCTCCTGATGTTATAGCTATACTTGATAGAGTTATTTACCCCCAAGAAACAATCAAATGTTGTTCTTGATTGGGTCTTTAAATGCTGTCGTCAACAATTTTGATAACTTTCTGTCATTTGAGCTGTCAAGTCATCAGTCTGAGGTAAACTAGGCCGCCAAAAATGGATAAATGGCTAAAACGGATATATTGCTCTTCCAGAACGACCTCAACTGCTACCACCAGTCAGGCTCACAGACATTTCTTTTTCTAGCTGCTACAGGTGCGTGAGAGTAGGGGATACATGGCTGGAGGTCAAATGTCTGAAGGGGTACGGGCTGTGAAAAGGTTGGGAACCACTGAACTACTGCAATTACAACAGGAAACACACTTTTTAAGGTGCACAATCGCCACCTCCAACATAGCCAAAAGACAATGAACACAATTGTGCACAAAATGGTATAAGTTAACAGAACTATACATGAATGTGGCAAAAATATATACAATCAGATATATAAAACAAACGATACTATAAAATATTAAAAATAATGTACAAATACAATATAGAATAAATATTCTAAATAGCACAAATCCTTCATCACACATCTGAGGTACAGTAGATGGCAGTTCTTGTCTAGCAAGGGAGGTGGGTGGTTCATCCTAACCAGTGGCGGAGGATGCTCCAAAATATTTTAGAAGTACCCCTGAAATTGCGATTGAAACTGACATCAAAAGACCGTAGACTACAATATAACTCTTATACAAAACATCCATGAATTACAAATTTAAATAAACATGTCCTTACATGCTAAATGTCTGTCATTAGACGCTATATTAATCTATCTTTCAAACGTATACCACCAATTAACATTAGCCCTTCATTCATGACATGGATACTGTAATCATACAAAGAGAACATAGCATACCTTTATCTTTTGCTCGTTTCTCTTCTTCTTCTTTTCTTTTGTTCCTAAACTGGTCACCTGATGGCTTTGACCTTTTTGTGTCCATCTCTGTTTATTTGACATTTGACAATCAACAGATTTCCATCCCCCAATGCTGTCACTCACGACCAGAAGTCAAGACATGCAGGAATTATAGGCCTGTATTTATAATATTATGAATTAAATGTGCGTTATATGGAAGAAAGTCAAGGTGTGACTGACTTTAGCCCCTTTATACAGTGGACCCCCCCGTCCGTTCAATTTAGGAGAGACCCCCCCCCCACAGCTTCTGTGCACAGCAGGAAGGGGGCGACAATATCCCCACACAGATATGACAGATAATAGAAAACCATGTAGCGGCGCAGATTTATTTGTCCAAGTGCTCGTGCCGCCCCCCTTGTGTCCTGTTAGCCTGTGCCTAAAACAGCTACTGCATGTTAGCTGTCGTTGTCAATTCAGCCACGGTCCGATTTTTCGTGATTTACTTCTACTTGTTTATTTGGTTCAGATTAAAAAATCTGATTCCCTTCATAGATTACCACGATTCCTGACTTGATTCTTGTTCACAGCGTCCCTCTCTATTACTGTCCAACATTTCAAGTCATTTTACTTTATAATTTGTTCATAGTGACCCTGACTACTACTGTACAATAGTTCAAGTCATTTTATTTTATAATTTGGAAGAAAATCAATGACAATGTCAGTCAAAGCATTCTGATACATTCTGTCATAAAACAATCTTTAATAACTCTACAAAAATATTGACTTGATTCTTCTTAACAGTGATCCTTACTGTCCTCAGTTCACTTCACTTTACAGTTTGGAAGAAAAAGTTCAATTCACACCAACATGTTTCATTTTCTTTTTTCAGATCTTTATGACATTTCAAGATATTCCGAAAAAATTATAAGAGCAATAAAAAGATAGCCTCTACAAATAATAATGGAAATATTAGAAATGTAGTTTTATCAAATGTAACCTTTAAATATCACAGTGACACAACAACTGTTGAGAATATACTAATAAATACAAACAGCACAATCATATTAAAGTTGAGTTTTAGACAATTAAAAATGATAATAATAAAACCCAAAACACAAAAAGCATATATTTTGACATGCAATGCAACAAAGTAAGAGAAATGAGGAAATATTGAAGTTGATCAGCTAATATCATCAGACAGGCTCTTGCACAGTTTTGTAATCATTAATATCTTTAATTTTAAATTTTACATTGTTGATCCTTGAAGTGGTACAGTTACTTTATTTGTTAGGAATAGTAGAAAATGCTCATGTTCATGTTTGGATAATGTTCCTTTCATAGTTTTTATTTGATTCTATTCTTTTTAGCAGATGAGATGAATTTATTGAATGAAGTGACAGTTAAAGACGCATTCAAATTCAGTAGTATGGTGCAACAGATGGAGCCAAAGCAGGAGCAGAGTGTGGCCTTTACTGTAGAGAACTGATGAGACCCTGGACAGGTCTCCAGTCTATCTCAGGGCTAACACAGAGAGACACTCACACCTACAGCCAATTTAGAATCACCAATGAACCTAACCAGCATGTCTTTGGACGGTGGGAGGAAGCTGGAGAACCTGGAGAGAACCCACGCAGACACAGAGAGAACATGCAAACTACAAACATTTCGAATTCATGGGCCCAGTGGAACCGGTGACCTTCTCGCTGTGAGGCATCAGTGCTAACCACCTCGCCACTGTGCCGCCCTAAATCTGAAACAGAATCCACCAAATAAGTTTATTTAGATTTTTTTCTTTTTCCATTTTGGCCTGTCCCAGCACCTGTACTGTAGAGTAGACGCGCAAGATGAACCACCACTGGTTTTACTCCAGTTCAACATAGAAATGCTTTCTACATGATATACATATTTCTATCTAGAATATAGAAGAGTTTAAAACATGGAATGGACATGAGATATGTTCATGTGTAAATGAGATATGTGTTCATATGTAAATCTATGTCTGATATCTAGAGTTTTCTAAAAAAGGTAAATCTATTAAAGACTCAAGTGGTGTTTCTTGTCACCTCCTCAGTATATGAATGAAAACATATTAGTGTGAGATTGTGTTTCTCCTGGTCCCACTGTGCTACATATCTGCTGACAAGACACCACAACATGTTACAAGACAGAATACAAAAGGAATAAATGAACAGAAGGTTTACTAGTATATGAAGAATGTGTCTGAAAATATATACAAGATATTTAATGTCTGTATAAAATATAGAAAGTCTATGAACTGGAAGATAGTATAAAATATATACGTTGATCATGATGGACCTGAGTTTGTTGAAAGTCTCAGTGTCAGTGAACGCATCATGTGTGTCCTCCATGGCTCTATCTCGTGGAGGAATAGTAGAAGTACAGCAGCTGATGAATAAGAGCCAATCAGTGGAGGATCAGCTGATCTGTTTACAACATGAATGATTATTGTTTCAGCAGCATGGACCAGAGAGAGGACAGACTGGAGGGACCTGGATCTGGATCTGGACCTGGACCTGGACCTGGACCTGGACCTGGTTATGGATCTGGAGCTGGAGATGGAGATGGAGCTGGAGCCAGCTGTGTGTCCTTGAAGAGCGACTGCTCCAGGGACATTTTTAATGATTTTAAAGGAGGACGTGGTTCTGGTCCAGAGAGGTAAAGTGTCAGTAAATCTGTCTGACTTGAGGAGCTGAGGATAAATAAACGTTGACTTGCTCATGTCTGTTTCATCTCTGCTGCTTAGATGTTGTAGATGTTTCCTCAGAAGATAAACAGATGTTGATCTAAAACAACACAGACACACTGGAAGAAGAAGATAGACAACATATAGATATACAGTAGAACAATCACTAACTTTATACAAGTCACATGGTTTGAGTAACTTGCTGAATTCTTGCTTATTGTACAACGATCTTCTAAAATGGCCGACACAGTAAGTGTCAGGCCTTAGAGGAGGAGGCAGATAAGAGACTGATCTTTGAAGCAGAGTAGCGTCTTCAGTCTTTAATCAGCTGTTCAGTCTGTTTCCATGGAGACAAGTCTTCATTCTATTTGACTGTGGACCAGAGAGAGAGAAGATGAGATCTGTCTGAGGAGAGGAGGAGCTAAACTAATGCTAAGCTAACCAGAGTTCATATAGACACAGTCTGCACATGAGTATGAAACATTGAGGAAGAGAGTCAGCAGCTCCACGTCTGAGGCCTCGGCCTGCAGGTCTTCTTCATGGTAGAGACTCAGGTGAAACTCATCAGCAGTAACGCTGCAGAGGAAGTGGAGCTGGAGAATAAAAACTCCTGCTTCATCTACGTTCTAGTCTTCATGGACACTCGTGACCTTTGGTTTATTCCTGGAAGAGTGAACATTGTTATGTCCAGAAACTAAACTGAGACAAAGACGTCTGGACTAGAAGACGTTTCCTCCAAGTGTTCAGCTCTAAATGACTGGTGGGGAGTTTAGGTTTTTATCACCTGAAGGTCACATGACTAGAGTCTGTTAATGACCTGATACTCACCTGGACCTGGACCTGGACCTGGAGGAACCTGTTCTGATGAACCTGGTGGTTCTCTGATGATCCATTAATGTCCAGAGACTCCTCAGATGTTCAAAACGTGGACATTGTTGCCCCTTGTCCTTCAGGTGTTTGTGGACAGCTGAGTCCTGACCTGAAGACCTTGTTTGAGTCGTAGAGAAGATAAACTTAGGATGATGACAGGGAAGGACATCCAGGCTATTTTGTGTAGACACTTTGTTTCTAAGTGTCCAAAGTTAAAATAGTGAAATATGTTTGAGGAGACAAAGAAACAGCTGATGGCTCTGAGATGAAGAACATGTGCCTCGCTAGGATTATCATCTCTAACATGATCAGTCAGAGAGTCTGAGGTTTCTTAATGTTTCTGTCTGCTTTGTTTTCTGTGTGGCTGATAATGGCCTGTCAGTCACTCACTGTGGACTGGTGAGCACATCCACATATCACTCCAGGGACATTTGTGTTTGGCTCTGTGTGGACAGACATGATGAGAGCTAATTGTTGATGATTGGTCCACAGAGTCCACCAGCAGAGCTCAGAGGTTCTCAGTGGTCAGTCTGCCCAGCAGCATCAGACACAGCTGGACTCCATCTTTCTGGTCTGTACATGTACAACAACTACTTTCCATCATCTCCATGCTGCACTTTGTAGATCTGATGTTTGTCTCCATGATTTCAGTCTGCTTGTGTCATTCATATGGTATTCTGTTCCAGCTGCTGGAGGACAACATCATCACTTTTGTGAAGAATGAGCTGAAGAAGATCCAGAAGGTTCTGAGTCCAGATTACCCAGAATACGCAGAGAGTCAGAGGGAGGATGAGGAGGTGTTGGAGGGTGAGGATGAAGAGCAGAGGAGGAGGAGCAGAGATTTATTTGTGAAGATCACAGTGAACTTCCTGAGGAGAATGAAGGAGGAGGAGCTGGCTGACTGTCTGCAGAGCAGTAAGAGGATTTCTCTAAACATTGAAGCAACTGGAGAAATGGGACATTTACTAATGTCTCCAGAGATGAACCAAGATATATTCACACACTCATTCTTTAGAGCAATGACATGTTGGAGTATTTACTGGAGAGTTTATTCATTCATCTTATTTCTTGTTTCTTTATTCAGGACATTTTGCTCCAGCTTGTGGACATAAAGTTAAATCTGCTCTGAAGGAGAAGTTCCAGTGTGTGTTTGAGGGGATTTCTAAAACAGGAAACTCAAGCCTTCTGAATGAGATCTACACAGAGCTCTACATCACAGAGGGAGGGACTGCAGAGGTCAACGATGAACATGAGGTCAGACAGATTGAAACAGCATCCAGGAAACCACACAGACCAGAAACAAGCATCAGACAAGAAGACCTCTTTAAAGCCTCACCTGGAAGACATGGACCAATCAGAAGAGTGATGACAATGGGAGTGGCTGGCATTGGGAAAACAGTCTTAACACAGAAGTTCACTCTGGACTGGGCTGAAGACAAAGCCAACCAGGACATCCTCTTCATATTTCCATTGACTTTCAGAGAGCTGAATGTGTTGAAAGAGAGAAAAATCAGTTTAGTGGAACTAGTTCATCACTTCTTTACTGAAACCAAAGAAGCAGGAATCTGCAGCTTTGAAGAGTTCCAGGTTGTGTTCATCTTTGACGGTCTGGATGAGTGTCGACTTCCTCTGGACTTCCACAACACTGAGATCCTGACTGATGTTACAGAGTCCACCTCAGTGGATGTGCTGCTGACAAACCTCATCAGGGGGAAACTGCTTCCCTCTGCTCGCCTCTGGATAACCACACGACCTGCAGCAGCCAATCAGATCCCTCCTGAGTGTGTTGACATGGTGACAGAGGTCAGAGGGTTCACTGACCCCCAGAAGAAGGAGTACTTCAGGAAGAGGTTCAGAGATGAGGAGCAGGCCAGCAGGATCATCTCCCACATCAGGACATCACGAAGCCTCCACATCATGTGTCACATCCCAGTCTTCTGCTGGATCACTGCTACAGTTCTGGAGGATGTGTTGGAAACCAGAGAGGGAGGAGAGCTGCCCAAGACCCTGACTGAGATGTACATCCACTTCCTGGTGGTTCAGACCAAAGTGAAGAAGGTCAAGTATGATGGAGGAGCTGAGACAGATCCACACTGGAGTTCAGAGAGTAGGGAGATGATTAAGTCTCTGGGAAAACTGGCTTTTGATCAGCTGCTGAAAGGAAACCTGATCTTCTATGAATCAGATCTGACAGAGTGTGACATCGATATCAGAGCAGCTTCAGTGTACTCAGGAGTGTTGACACAGATCTTTAAAGAGGAGAGAGTATTGTACCAGGACAAGGTGTTCTGCTTCGTCCATCTGAGCGTTCAGGAGTTTCTGGCTGCAGTCTACATGATCCACCGTTACACCAACAGGAAGACAAAGGTGCTGGAGGACTTCCTGGGAAGAAACTACAATAACTCACCTCTGGATGAATTTTTGAACAGAGTCATGATTAAATCCCTGGAGAGTAAAAATGGTCACCTGGACCTGTTAGTTCGCTTCCTTCATGGCCTCTCTCTGGAGTCCAACCAGAGACTCTTAGGAGGTCTGCTGGGTCAGACAGAGAACAGTCCAGAAATCATCCAGAGAACCATCAACAACCTGAAGAAGATGAACACTGATAAAATCTCTCCTGACAGAAGCATCAACATCTTCCACTGTCTGATGGAGATGAACGACCTCTCAGTTCATCAGGAGATCCAAGAGTTCCTGAAGTCAGAGAACAGATCAGAGAAACTCTCTGAGATCCACTGCTCAGCTCTGGCCTACATGCTGCAGATGTCAGAGGAGGTTCTGGATGAGTTGAACCTGAATCAGTACAACACATCAGATGAGGGACGACGGAGACTGATACCAGCTGTGAGGAACTGCAAAAAGTTTCAGTGAGTCCTGATGTGATCATTAACAGAATCAATCAGTGGAGATTAGTAGTTTAGTTCGTGAGACATTCTCATTCTTCTTCAAACAGTGTTCCACTTGTTCACTGCAAACATCACAGTTGTATTAAGTCCCAGATGTTCTCCAGCTGTTTAAAGTTGTTCTTCTAGTTATTGGCTCTTTTCTTTGCATTTCTCTGTCTTATTATTCTCTCCATCAGTAAGTTAGTTTAGCTGAAGCAGCCTCTGAGGCCTCACGTTACAATGATGAGAGGATATTGAAGGCTGTTTCTACAATACAGAATAATCCTGAAGTCAGTGAAGTGGCTCCACATCAACATCTATCTAAAGCTTGTTAAGATCAACATGAGCCACCGTAAACTACTGATCATCCCACACAGAGACTTGTTTTTGTTTATATTTGTTTCCAGTCTTGTTGCTGTAGAGAAGAGTTGAAGCAGGAAATGCTCAGAGGTCTGAATATGTAAGAGCAGAACGGTAGAAGTCTGACTTTTTAAAGAGATCTGAAACACACAAAGGTCAGAGTTTAGTTTGACAGATAAAACCCTGAGAACATCTTTGTGATGACTTGATGGTGAAAAGAATTGAACCTGATTGTTTGTTCACTGTGTTTGTGCTGAACAACGAAAGTTGAGCCAGTTCTTTCATCATGTTCTGAATGATGTCCAGGTCTGAGGTTGTCAAGTGATGGGTTTCATTTGTGTTGGACTACAGACTGAATGTTCCACTTGTGGACTGAAGCTGACGGCAGCAGGTCGACAGCAGAGATCATCTTTCCAACTGGAACTGTTCACTCACGTGAACTCAGTCAAAATATCCAGAGTCCATTAAACAGTGAAAGCACTCCAGATGTTTGTCTCATCCAGATGTCCTCATGATGGGATCAGATTAGGGTTGCCAATTGTCCCTTGAAGACGCACTTTGTTAAATAGTTGAATAATAATTTGTTTTCCATGTGTTCATATCACTCAGAAATATGCATCCGATTCAATTCAGGTTTGAGTCAAATGACTGCCATTGAGTTGTCTTATTTATTTTTCAGGGAGTTGGCAATCCTAGATCAGATCCACTGACAGACTGTGGACAGTCTGGAAGCCTCAATGTAACTCAGTGTTGTCTCCATTCATCTGCACATTCAACTAAACAAAGGTCTGAGAGAGATGATGAGAATGATTGTTTCCTGTCAAACACAGTCAGAGAAGATGAGCTGAACCACTGATGTGGAGACAACTGTCCAACTGTCCACTCATCAAACCCATCATGTTCATAGAAATGTCTTCTTCCATTATAACAGATTTTATTTATTTGTCTCATGACAGACTTGTTGCCTGTGGACTCTCAGAGAGTCACTATGAAGTCGTGGCCTCAGCTCTGAAGTCCAACCCCTCCCATCTGAAACATCTGGACCTGAGTAGCAACAACCTGAAGGATTCAGGAGTGAAGCATCTGTCTGCTGGACTGGAGAGTCTAAACTGTAAACTGGAGACTCTGATGTAAGTTTTCATTTATTTTCTTCTCAGGCTTCTGAAGAATGGAGATCCAGTTTAGATGAGTTCTCTTGTCAGGACTGTCAGATAGAAAAGGAGCTCAAAGAGTTTAAATGAAGGAGCATCATGTTCCTGAACATCAGCAGATATCTCCTCAGTCATCAGACGTGCGCAGGTACGGGCTATTGTTGCTTGGGCAACAGCCCGTTTGCCCTTAGTAGCTGAGCTGCCCCTCTGGAGAGAGTGACTTTTTATGTTTGCTGTTGTGTCTACATCAATACAATGAGCCCATAACTGGTAAAGTAGAAGTGTTAAACAAATTAAATCGCCATATAATTCAAACTTTTTGCCACTCGTCACGTGACTTTCTGACACACTGAACACTGCGTGTGGGTGTACGAGAGGGAAAGTTGGTCAGTCAGATGTGTTGTAGAAGTTACGGAGATCACAAATGCTCTGTGAATAATATAAAAAAAGTAGAGATGCACCGATTTATCGGCTAGTGACCGGAATCAGCCGATTTTCACGTGATCGGCCATGACCGGAGACCGGCCGGTCAGTCTGACATATGCCGATTTTTTGCCGGTCAAATGCACTCGGGCGCCGCATGATTTACATCGCCTTCTCTCTCTTCTCTCAACGGTAGCTTGACTCTGTCCCTCCGCTCTGAGACAGCGGGGCCCTCCCGCATCACTCTCTCTGTCACCTGACTGCACCTGGATCTCTCTCCTCTCTGACGGAGCTACCAAACTCAACTGTTTCTGTCAAAGATAACGTGTTGTGTCGGGCTTTTATACAAGCTAATGGACGTTAACATTAGAGCTAGCCTGTTAGCTTACGTTACAAGGCTGGTAAACGTTGGCTGCGCTGTTTCTAACCTACGTTCACTTTACTAGTCCCAGCTTCACCGTCACCACCTTTTTTTAAATATTTGTTAAGAAAATCTTTAAGGTCTCTGTTTTCTTCTCTTCTTCTCTTTTCTTTCCTTTTCTGAGCACCGGACTTATGCTGGCCGGACATTTTGAGCGACTGAACTTCAAATCAAACGGCAACATCAAATTTTGATCAGTGGCCAAACCATTTTCGTGTTGGGGGTGGGGGGGTTCTTGACCACTATTTCAAGGACAATTAGGAAGAAAACAAATAAAAAGCTTTTATGTAACTCAAATATTACATATTTTTTTCCACAAATAGGCCTATTTTAATTTTTTTTCCCCACACCAGGAGTAATTTATATAGTTATATTTTTATAGTGATAGCGATTATCAGTTCAAAAAATGTTCTATTAAAGAAAAGATAATATTAATATTCTATTAAAGAAGAGAAAATAAATCTCTGTGTTTGTTGTAAAGTTGTCAGCAAAAATGAAATCGGAATCGGCTAAAATCGGTATCGGCAGGTTAAACTCAATGAAAAATCGGAAATCGGAATCGGCCGGGAAAATTGTAATCGGTGCATCTCTAAAAAAAAGTATCCCCCTGGTGGGCGGGTGGTTAGCACTGGTGCCTCACAGTGAGAAGGTCCCGGGTTCGAATCCATGGGCCGACTGGTTCCTTTCTGTGTGTAGTTTGCATGTTCTCCCTGTGTCTGTGTGGGTTCTCTCCAGGTACTCCAGCTTCCTCCCACCGTCCAAACTGAGTGTCCCACTGTTAGGTAAATTGGCCCTATGTGGATGTGAGTGTGAATGGTTGTCTGTCTCTCTGTGTTATCCTAAATAACTGTTCGCCCTGCGATAGACTGGCGACCAGCAATGACAGCTGGGATAGGCTCCAGCAGACCCCGCAACCCTTAACAGGAAGAAGCAGTTAATTTTTCATCGACACTACCTGAGGGCCACATAGGACCGCACACTTAACCAGATATGATAAAACTGTCATTTTAAATATGTTTGTGTATATATGTTTAGTGAAACAAAAAATATTATTTTTAATTAATTTGTGCATTTTTACACTAAGAAAGAGTTTAACATTTTCCCTGTATACCCACTCTACCTCACCACTACCAGCAGTGGCCACTGGTAAAAAGTTGCTGTTGTTTGCGTACTTTTGATTTGAGGTACGCTACAATAGCAGCCCTTGCAGCTTCAATATGCTTCTCCTATTTAGCTTTGTGCAACGTGTTGTAGCGGCAACTTAAATTGAAATCTTTCATGGCAGATAACGTCTCTAAGCAGACTAAGCACATAGGTTTGCCTTTACATTCTGTGAACAGATCTTCTTTCACCTGAAAGTAGAGCCCGACCGATATATCGGCCGGCCGATATTATCGGCCGATATTCGACATTTTCGAAACTATCGGTATCAGCATTTATAATGGCCGATAAATGAATATTTCAAAAATAAAATAAAAACGAAACACCCTTCAACCATGTCATGAGTGTTGGCGTTGTATAGTTTAGTTTGTCCACCAGAGGGCACTCTACACCGTCCCTGTTGGCACTCGTGTATAACGCGCCACACATCCTGCAACCTGCTGATCCAGCGAGTCCGGCAGAGAGAACCAGTTATCCGCGAGTAAGATCATCAGTAAAGTGTGTTCATAGTGAGTTGGTTACGAGACATGCATTGCTTGAATAACAATTAAAAGAACATCCCCATCAGTTCTCTTAACTCAAATAAGCATGACAAAATTCGTGACTATCATGTCCAGTTTTGCTGCTGTTAAATAAGCCGAGAGTGAAGCGGAATTAGCTAGTAGCTAATTGCGTTACGTTGTTACAGTGTAGTTGACTGACTGTCCTTTTAACTTCTGACAATGTGACTGAAGTATTTCTTTAATAGCGTGGCAGTTATAGCAATGAGACGTATCATCTCTCCTTGGCCTGTTATATTGAAAATGTATGTTTTACAATTTGTAGTATGACGTTATCCATTGCTAAATTATGGCTCATCATAGACTAGCTAACCACAAAGCTAGCTAATGCCACTATCAGTGGAAGACCGCTAACATTAACATTAATGAGCTTGGAAACCACAACGAACTTATTCTGCCTAAATAAAGTACTGTAATGATTACTGTATTTATAACTAGCATATCTCAAGTTACAGTCCCTGCATTGTAAAATGTAAGTTAGACTTGCGAGGAGTGAACATTTAGACATAGAGAAAAAGTATCAAACGTAGCTTGTGCATAAAAGTTAGCTTTTCTTTTACATGTGTGTGAAATCCAGTGACACCAAGTGTGCGTTGCAGACTGTCATTTAGCCGCAGCATTAACGAGTCACATAATGGATTTAGATCGCTAAATAGTAGGTTTTAGAAGGCAGGCAACAACTGATGATTGAAAATGGTTTGATGTAGCTTGATGGAAAGAATTTAAAAAGTGCAGGTAAAGGGATGCATTATCATATTATTTTAGTTAAAACTCATAAATAACTACAAATAACTAATGTTAGGGAAATGAGTTAATGTTTTGTTGTGCGTTTCTGAAAAAAAAAAAATATCGGCCGATATATCGGAATATCGGATTTTAAAACCAACAAATATTCGTATCGGTATCGGCCTTCAAAATCCTTTATCGGTGAATGGTATGAGAACCCTCCTAATGCATTTGTTTGATGTTTTATTCTAGTTTTTACTTTTAGAACAGGAGGTGGTTTTTAGTTTTTTCAGTCCATTGGTGTCTGTTCAGAATAAATGAATAAAGCTAGTTTTATACATGAGTGTGAGTTTTTGTTTCTTCTTTCCTGTTGTACTGAACCGTGACTTGTGTGTACCGTTACACCCCTTTCATTAACAGAGTTCTCGGTGTCGATACCCATTCTTTCTGTCCATACTGTTTGTCAATGGTGTAGTCTAGTTTATTCTAGCAGGTATACTCTGATACTCATCCTGGAGCAACACCCCTCCCAGAGCAGTGGCTGTTCTAAAATGGCCCACCATGCTCAATAATGAAAAGAACCACCATGCTCATTAATGCATAAACTTTGCTTCCACACATAATTGAGATCATGAATCACTGGTTATGTATCATCTAAATGTAAATGTATTGTTAGCAACACTAGATGTATAACAGATATTAACAGCTGGGCTTAAATTAACTATTGAACAGCCAGTGACAAGAAAAGGCAAATAAGTTTTAATAAAAAACAAAACAAAAACATGTTAAATAAACATTACACCTGGAAAGTGCTGGATTCTGTACCTGATATAAAGTGATCGCCAAATCTGTTTCTTGAGGGATCCCGCTGCTCCGTTTTCTTGTTCCTGCTTCTCGAGTGTTTTATTGTAGTAATCCACATCTGACGTCTTGCAGGATCTTTTGGAATCCTTTAAAACAATTTCCCCTTGACCCCAACTATTTAGCCATCCTGGGGCACAACAGCTGACGACCATTTTTGGATGTAACTGGTTCAAGGACAAGTTAGTTGCTTGCAGATGTCAACCCAATATTAATACGCGCTTTCCTGCCAAAATGGCGGTGGTGAGATTGCTGGTGCAGAGTGATGTCAGCTACTGAAGCTCTAGTTGCTTCACTTCACACTTCATAAGGCACCACATTTAATTGTCGGTAACGGCGATGTAACGATGGAAATAGTAATTAGTTAGATTAAACACTTAAACAGAGTCATTTGACTTTGTTTTCTTTTCATTGTTTTTCCTCCACATTCCTCCACTCACTAGCATTGGACCAATTCAAGTTGTTGAATTGTTTCCGCCAAACTAAGTCACTGCTTCCATAATGGTTAACGTTATGTTCACGTCACGCTTGATGGAAGCCCATATAGTCCAAAAGTGCCTGCTTAGTAACACAGATAAGGTGAAATTATGAATGGGAAAGTGAAAGTTAAAAAAAAATCATGCTGCTACGTATATTTGCGCATTTTTCAGTGGTTATACAGAAATTCGGGACCCTTTCTAGTGGATATACAGCGTATACCTGTGTAACAAGTAGACTACACCGCTGCTGAACTTTGATTAGTGTCAGTCAGACTGCTGAAGCTTCATATTAGTGTCAGCTGAACAGTGGAGTTGTGTTAGGAAGAGACCACTTCACAGTCAGTGTGGACAGCAGGAATCTGAAGAACTCTGTAATGTCCATATGACATGTGACTGTTGTTGGAAGACACACTTGAACATGTCAACTTGTCCTTTAACATTTGAATGACACAAACCTCCTGAGACACCAAATCCAGGAAGAAGAAGGTCCTGGAATCAAAGAACTAATCAACAGTTTGTAGTCCAACATGTGTGAGGAGGAGATATTGATCCTGTAATGAGGTCAGCAGCATCTTATTGATCTGTGTTGACATGAATAGTTGTCTGAATGTTGTGCTGACGTTTGGATGATGTCTGTAGAAGGCTGACATGATGAAGATCCACAATAACACAAGGACAAAGTCACTCTACTCATTTTAGAGAACAGCTCATTGATCAGGACACATTTCAGACCTCAACACATCTGACTGATCATCAATCATTTCATCTTTTATGCTTTATTCAGATTGAGTGGCTGCAGTTTGTCAAAGATCAGCTGTGATTCTCTGGTCTCAGCTCTGAAGTCCAACCCCTCCCATCTGAAACATCTAGACTTGAGTCACAACACCCAGAAGGATTCAGGAGTGAAGCGTCTGTGTGGTTTTCTGGAGAGTCCAAACTGTAGACTGGAGACTCTGATGTGAGTTCACTGTCTGTTACTGTTGTAGATCTGATATGTTTAATCACCAACTGAATCTAATTTATTTTAAATAAAATGTTATTGTTCCTCAAAATGAAGTCAAATACATGAAGAGGACACATTTCAGACCTCAACACATCTGATTGATCATCAATCATTTCATCTTTTATTCTTTATTCAGACTGATGAAATGCAGGTTGTCGGAGATCAGCTGTGATTATCTGGTCTCAGCTCTGAAGTCCAACCCCTCCCATCTGAAACATCTGGACCTGAGTCACAACAACCTGAAGGATTCAGATGTGAAGCAGCTTCTTGATCTTGTGAAGAGTCCAGACTATAAACTGGAGACTCTGATGTGAGTAGAGGGTTCCAGTCAGTCCGTGCTGCTTTCATCAGTATTGTCTTAAACACAGTTAGTATCAAAGATCCAGTGTTTTCTGTAAACCTGTATGACAGTGGTGGTCATTCATCAAATCTGATCAACAACTGATCACAGCTCTGAGATCAGTCTGACTGAAGCCTGCACATCACAGAACCAGCATTACATTTAGTAACCATGAGCAGAGTCATCACATGTGTCATTAGTTTGATCAGATCTCTTCAATGACAGCCTCCATGTTTATTAGTCAGCTGATCTTTGTTTAAATGGAGCAGCAGTAAATCCATCACTAAAGTGTTGGTGCAGTAATGAAGTGTTCAGGACTCTCAGCAGTTTATTAGTCAATTCTGCAGAGGAAACAGACTTGATGCTAAAAGTCTCTGCAGGTCTGTGTGTGTTCACTCCAACACGTTAACATGAAGCTGAAAGGAAGCTGGCTGAGCTCCACAGCTGCTCCAATGCTGCTCTGAACAGGACTGAAGTCCCTGCTGCTCTTTCTACTGGATGTGATGATGAAGGGAGACTCTGGAAACACTCCTTCACCTCCTCTCTTCTTTCTCCTCCTCTCTACAGGTGGGAGTCACGACGGTAAACAGGACGGTGTGTGTTGTGAGAGGATGAGCTGTGTCCTGATGATCCAGAGGTTGAAGCAGACTCTGACTGGACCATGTTACTGGGAGGTGGAGAGGAGAGCTTCATCCACATGGTCTCCATTTAAGACCATCAACAGAGCTGCACTTCAACTCTTCACAGAGCTCCAACAAATCAAGTCCAGTCCCTCATGAATGATTCAGACACATGTCAACCTGCCAGCATCAACAGTCCTTCCTGTTGTTGTGTAGATGTTTGTTCCATGTCTTCTCTTGTCTCTGTAGAAACAGTAGATTCGAGATGTTTTTACTCCTGTTTCATCCATATATTTATTGTGTTGAGTTTAGAGACTAAAAGATGATTTAAAAGCAGCTGAAGATAAAACATGAAGCTGTCGACTGTAAAGCTCACAGTCAGACCAGAGACTCCATCAGATCCATGCTGGAGTTGGAATGAGTCTTCTTCAGTTACATCCACAAACACATTGCTGCAGGTCATTGTATATATATATATATATATATTTATATATTTATTTATATTTATATTTATATATTGTTTGGGGTGTTGTGTTTATTAGGATATTAATAATAATAATAATAATAATAATACATTTTATTTATAGGCGCCTTTCATGACACTCAAGGTCACCGTACAAATGTTTATGTCATTATATTTATTAGGGGAATAGTGAGTCACATGTTTATTTTATTTATCTATATTTTATTTTATTTTATGTGCACCAAAGCAAATTCCTGGTGTGTACAAACATGCTTGGCAATAAAGTCTTTTCTGATTCTGATTCTGATTTTTATGGGTGGGTATATTAGTTGATATTCACCTGTTGATTTTTGGTTAGAGAGAGAGCGGGTGGGTCACTGTATATTTTGTTGACCACTAATTTTCTTTAATCACTGTGACTATTTTGGTTGTATCATGAGTTGATTTTCTTCTGTTCATTAATAAATGGTTAGACTTAGTTCCAATTTTTTTTGTAGCGACAATAGGACCCATCTTCTGTCTCTCAGTGACTCTTTGGATAAATGAAGTCGCTAAATGTTTGTCAACAAAAAAACAGGCATTAATCACAACCATAAAGCATCTGACGGAGCAACGGCGCAGAAATCAAGAGGACGAAAAGAGGAAGAGGGGGGGTAGGCGCTGGCTGTGGAACAGTTTAAGGCCGATGTTAAAGGAACTACTACAACCAGGTAAACTCACCTGTGGTTGTAACTTGGAAGCTGTATCAAAGGAAGGATTGCAGGTTGTATATTGACTGCCGTTTGTTTATTGGGAACGATTGTCTGGTTCATGGAGGATTGGATTCTTCGGCGCAGTATATTCCGATCAGTGGCGGTTCTACACTGAATTACTCCTCTGGCGATATCCCCTCCAAACAGCCATGTTTTATTATAACAATATAAGTGAAACGGAAACACACGAATCCTTCAATAGAACATTTGAAAATCACACCAGTTATTCAATTATTGCAATTACAACAGGAAACACACTTTTTAAGGTGCACAGTCTCCACCTCCAACATAGGTAGGTAGATGGCAGGTCTTGTCTAGCAGGGAAGGTGGGTGACTACAATATAACTCTTATACAAAACATCTATGAATTGCAAATTTAAAGTCTAACAAACGTATAGCACCAATTAACATTAGCCCTTCATTCATGACATGGATACTGCAATCATACCGAGAGAACATAACAGACCTTTATCTTTTGCTCGTTTCTCCTCTTCTTCTTTTCTTTTTTTTCCTAAACTGGTCACCTGATGGCTTTGACCTTTTTCTGTCCATCTCCTCCAGCGCTGTCACTCACGACCAGAAGTCAAGACTAAACCAATCCACCTTGGTGACCACATAATCGTTTTGTATTACCTGTTTTTATTTGGCCATTTCACACAATTCATAAAAACAAAATCCGACTGCAGAGCACTGTTTCGGTCTGCTCTAAGATGCCTCTAAGAAGTCCATCACACATCCATGACCAACAGATAGTCAACTTGGCAGTAAAAATCACCAAAGACCCCTCACACGTCCTCCACTCAGCGTTTCAGTGGCTCCCCCCTGGACGACGGTTCCGCTGCCCCGCCTGCAGAACTCAGAGGAGAAAAGCCACCTTCGTCCCCAAAGCCATCCTCCTCCTCAACTCCTCCCCACACACACACACACTCTCTCTCTCTCTGACTCTTCTCCAACTCACACACAACCATAGTACAGTCAACCTGCCCCCGCCCCACACTCCCATACTCACATACCAGAGACTCTATGGTTGTTTTTATTTATTACCCATTCTACCTCGGCTATAACTTGTAAATACATATTCCCTGTAACTACTGTTTACTGTTTACATTTGCACTTTAGTCACTTTACTTACACAGTCTGTTTACATTCTCCATGGATATTTTGGATAGTATATATTGGCATGGTAACTTGTATATACTTTGTACTTTGTATCTGTTGTGGTTCTGTTTTTTCTGCACCTTAAAATGCCTGTACTTGCACGTTAAGCTGCTCATTGTGCCTTAAATTGCCCCCCGGGGACAAATAAAGTTTTCTGATATCAATATATATATATATTGATATAGATAGATACTTTGCAGATACTTTTCCTTTCTATTAGTTAATCATTAAGTTTTTAATTAACTGACGCTTCTGGCTTCCTCCCACATTCAACATGTTTGGGTAAACTGTTCTAAGTAGAGTAATGTCGCCCCCTCCTGGTCGTGCTTCCAGATGGACATATTTTATACTAAATTACCTCTATATGAGAGATAATTATCCTTTTTAATGATGATCTGATCAAACATACACCTTAACGCATTCTTCTTTTATATTTATTTGTGCTCTTAAGTTCTTATCATTGTTTTTAACTATACATTATGCATTGATAGTTGCACAGTGAAATGTTGCTGTACTGTCTCATATACAGTGACAATAAAGGAATTCAACTCAAGAAAAGATAACATGGATATTTATTGACCCTCCACATGTAAAATCAAAGCTTGTGTCATAATGTACCAAATTATAAAGGTGAATGGCTCAGCAGTTAGCTTGAATGTGACTAAAACAGGCAATGTCGTTGTGAACGAGTTGGTTCTGGGTTGAATTGATTATTAAAATAATCACTTTATTTTTGGCTAGTAACACATAATGAGGGTTTTTCATTGTAGCATACGTTCTAGTTCTTACCTTAGTAAATACTCACCTCTCTGACATGTCTATGGTTTTAGTTCCTTCATCCAACATAACTGGCCTGGTTATGTTGAAGTGGTTACCTAGCTATTTAGCCTGCTAATGAATTGGCCTTAGTTTGGCATTCAAGCAAGACTCCGGTTGCATTTGCAAAGCTAAGTAACAAGAAGATGCAGTGTAAAGATCGGTAAAAGTATGGCTGTTTACAAGGTGGTTTTCAAAGTTAACATCAAATCACTGGAAAACATAGCCTCAATAAAAAATACTTCAGACAGAAACTAAATGATCAGAAAGAGACAAGTGTTTAGAGTAAACATTGACTTCCATTTGACCTTCCTAGCAAGGGAAATAATACAGCAACACAAACAATGCAGCCTATATAATACATACACCCAGGAAAAACGTTTCAAATCCTGTACTGTTCATTTATTCACTGTAATAAGGTACATCAGAGTTTTACCTCCTCAACCTGTCTGTGGAGCAGGACAGAGACAGCGGCCTGTCACTGAACCAGCTTCTCTGTCTGACTATGGTGTCCTGTAGAGGCTGGTGGACATTTTTCATGATGGACTATGATGGTTTGTTCAAGGTCCTTCCATCTACCACTGATGTCAAGGACTCCAGCTATGTCCCTACCACAGACTCCTCCTTCTGTATCAGCTTGTCCAGCCCTGAGGCGTCCTTCTTCTTAGTGCTGCCTCCCGAGGACACCACAGTGTAGAAGAGGACACTGGCAACGATAGTCTGGTAGAACATGTCCAGCAGCTTCCTGCAGATATTAAACCATCTTAGCCTCCAGAGGAAATAGAGACGGCTCTGACCTTTTTTAGTCTATGTTGTGATCCAGATGTAGACCCAGGTACTTATAAGTCTGGAAAAATTGTCACTAATGTGCTGATAATTTACAGACCGGACCCAGATAGGCAGCCCCATATTGGTTTTTATGAATAAAAAATAAAAAATTGTATATTTATTGTGTGATCAAGAAAAAAAAAATGCTTGATGAAAACAGCCTGATAAATCTGTCTGTTGATTATTATTTAGTTAAGAAGTAATTAATAATATTAAGTTGTTTCGACAGGAAGAGTATTTCTGGGCCGCTCAAACAAAAACGGAAACGATTTAGCGATAAAATCTTGGTATTTATTTAATCTTTGACTCACATTTCGTAGGACAACAGGCTAAATGTTGAGTTAAAATAACTCATGAGCTAATCCAAGACTTGTTTTCTATATTGTGACTCGGTGGGTAAGTGGCGTCTTATTACTTTTATTAACATTATGTTGTTTTGTTGCTGAGTGACGAGCGATGATGGATTTCCGGGTTCCTGCCGGGTCCTGTCAATGACAGAATCGCGCAGGCGCAGTTTCCTCCCAGTTGTCTGTTGACAAACGTGACCAGCGCGTAGCTCTGTCCCGTTTGCAATTCCGTCTCCCAAGTGGATTAAAATGTAATTTCACGGGATTGTATTGACGCGGCGATGTTTCCGGTGGATTCTTCATGAAGTTGTGAACCCGGTGAGCGCTCGAAAGTGATATTTTACCCGGTGCGAGCTGCATGACAGGGCGAATTTACGAAGTGGACGAGGTTGCATTTAAATGCTAGCTAAGTTAGCATGTAGCCACATAGCTGCCAAGATAAAGTTAGCTAGCTGGATTAGCGTTAGCCACAACTGGTATTTAGTGGAATAAACGGCCTGTTTAGTCACTACAAACTCCTGATATCTTCAGCTGGAGGGAGTGTGAATCTTTTAGCCTCTGTTTAGTGTGTTTAATTGATATAACATAAAGAGATCCAAGCTAGTTACTCGAACCTGAGCTAGCATCGGACAACTTTTAATACCTCTTAGAAATAATGTGTTTTAAAGGAGATATTTAATCAGTAGTAGATGTATTTATGCTTCCTGAAAGCTGCGATCATCAGACTAATGATAACACACGTGTTATATTTTAACAGTGATCACTATTCTGTTCACAAGTAGAGAATTTAAAGCTAATTCATTTACACAGTCACAGTCCGGCCTGGGATGGTCCTGCAGTTACAGGGGGCACCTGTTCTTTTCGCCCGTTGCTTCATATAAAAGCACGAGTTTAGTGTTTATGTGAATAAACTGCAGTAAACTCGATGACATCCAGGAAGGCCGGTCATCCAGCCAGTCAGCCCTGATAGCCACAGATCATCTCAGCTGGTGTAGCCTTGCTGTGCTGTGGTATGCGTGAGAGAACCAGTCTGACCTGATTTCTTTCTTTTCTTTCTTTCTTTCTCCTGCATCACGTGGTTTGGACGGTTCAGCAGACTGAATTAATGTGGCTGATCCTGCCAGACCCTGACCCCGTGTATTCAGCGTCCTGTCAGGCCTTAGAAGCTGTGGCCCGGTTCGGTCTTTAGTAGGTGTTAGGGTGGAAGCTGCAGCGGAGACACACACAACCTGTGTGTCTGGATATAGATTTAAATAAAGGTTGTGCCTCTCTGCTGCTGAAATAGACTTTATTTTCCCACATTAGGGAAAGAGCAGCTGTGTTAATGATGGCTGCATTCCTGTCTGGACAGGCTGAAACTAAACCATGAGAACACCTTCTGTTCTGTTCTGTTCTGTTCTGTTTCATTTGCTTTGTCGCGCTGCCTGATGAAATGGCCTGAAAGCCGGCACTAGGATGCTCGTAAATATTTCAAGGCAGGCGACAGCAAGCGTTGTCTTGTATTTCCTGCAACTCTACGATCTGCTCATTCATTTAAATGCACTATATATATATTTTATATATTATCTTGACCCTTGATCCTGAACATAGTTTGACACCTAAAGGTCTCCAGGCTACCAGCAACACAAACATTTGCATTATTGCTGCTTACATTTGATTTATTTAAAGTTAAAGCAGGGTCTGTGAGTGGGCTGTGTCATAAAAAGAAAAGGAGGTGAGAATTAAAGACAGATCAGATGAATAATGAAAGCAGCCGCTGCACTAAAAGCCAACACACCGCCGCCAGTACGATGAGCACAGTCTTCTGAATAATGCATTTGTGTGTTTCAGGTCAAAACGAAAAAACCATGCTGAAATGGTTTTCTGGTGAAGAGGGGGAGTCTGGCTCTGGAGTAAGTACATGTGCTTGTGTTTCGTTGCTTGTAGGGTCAGTCATCGGTGTCTGGTGACTGACGTGGTATTTCTGTCAACACTGACTTAATAAAACACACGTCTACGTTCATGTTTCCATTGAACCAGTAAAAATACTGGTAGTATTGAATGAAATGTTTAATATTTATACACGTGATTCTGGTTCTTCTTCTTTGGTAGCTCGGTTTCTGGCAGCATTGTCGCCAGCCAACTGTCACAGAAACAGAAGAAGATGTCTTGATGCTACAGACATATGCTTTTGATTTATGCTAGAGCTAAAATAAATAACTATAAAGGATCAGGCTTGGCTGATATCAATCTGATCATTTTAAAAAATTCCTTGACCGTCCCTGATACAGAGCAGGGCATCTCTACTTCCTAACACTTTATTTAAACCGGTGAAAGCTCGGCATTGTCCAGATAAACTGGAATTGTGTAGACTGCTGAGCACAGGGCTTTGAGTCAGACAGTCAGAGCTCACACTTCCTGTGAGGGGGGGGGGGGGGGGCAGCCACTGCTCTAACATTACTCCCTCTGGATCCCTGTCCTCTTTGCCTTTCAGCCCACGCTGTGAGTGGTAATATCATACTTATCTGTTTGAGGTGGCAGGCCAGCAGCTGATTCACTTTGTCAGTTATCTCAGCATTCAGCCTGATCCTCAAGCATGCTGATGAAGTAATGTACCTGTTCTGGGCCGTAGAAAGGTGGTGGGACAACATGGCCGACTCTTATGTGAAGAGCTCATTCTAAACTAATGAAAATGTTTGTTGTTACAGGTGATTCTTTACTTTAGGAGACAACAGATCTTAAATCTTGAAATGGGGAAAAACACAAACAATCAGTACTTGGCATTGAAAATGAGTATTTAGATCAGGGGTGCCGGCACTGATGCCTCACAGCCAGAAGGTTCTCGGTTCTAATCCAAAGACATGCTGGTTAGGTTCATTGGTGATTCTAAATTGGCCGTAGGTGTGAGTGTCTCTCTGTGTTAGCCCTGTGATAGACTGGAGACCTGTCCAGGGTGGACCCCCCCCTCTAGACCAATGACAGCTGGGATAGACTCCAGCAGACCCCGCGACCCTTCACAGGAACGAGCGGTTACAGAAGACCTAAAGTCATATTTAGCTCTGTCCATTTTTGTTTTTATTTTTCTAAGAAGAAAATGTGTTGCACTCTAATTTTAGAATTGCAAAAAGAAGATAAACGTTTGTCTTGCTGTTTTTTTTGGAGGTGCAGCAGATAAATGATTAGACTAACATCTAAAACATTTTTTCAATGGCACACGATCATGATCGATGTATTGGGCACCCCTGATTTAGATACTTTAACAAATGTGGAAGTCAGTACAAATGCATCACAGCTTCTCCCTTTAGCCAGCTGATCTATAAAGCAGGCCTCAGGTTGCAGAGTTCTCTCTAAACTGCTGCTGCTAACACATGCTTTCATGCTCCTTCAAACACCTGATGCCATTTAGTGACCTGAGAGCAACACACTTTGCTTTTTCTTTTTTTACCGTCCTCCCTGTGTCTCCTCAGGGCCCAGGCTCGCCCCGTAGAGCTGCCGGTGATGGAGAGGCTGCTGCTGAAGAACTGGCAGAGAGGCTGACCCAAACAGAGCAGCTGGTCACTCAGCTGAAGGAGCTGATCCGGGAGAAGGATGCAGCGCTTCGCTCCAAAGATGACCAACTTAAGGTAAAGGACGAACTCTCCTCGTCACTCAATGTGGTGCAAACACACACACAAAGAATGGATTCATTCTAACCAGAGAGGAACAGTCTGATCAAGTGTTTATTAGGAGCTGGTGGTGGGAGCTGTGCAGCTGTGACTAGAGCCTCCCTAGGAGGGATCAATAAACCAAGTGCTTCGGTCACAATGAACGTGTCTTCTGGAGCTTCTGTTTATAAAATCTTCTGAAATGATTCCTCCTGCTGCTGCTGCTGCTGCTGTTGAGGCTTTTCTGACCGACTGAGCCGGAAACTCAATCAGAGGAAAAAAAAAACCCTCACCTTGTTAATGATTAAAGTCTGTGATACTGTGGTAAAGACAGGAATGTGAGATTAGAGCTCAGACACTGTACAGTCAGTGTTTGGTTTAGGAGTCACATTACAGGAGAGGGCAAACAGAATCATGTACGCCACTGTGAGCGTTTACTGTTCTACCGGTTTACGCTGCCAAAGTCCACGTCAGAGCTCCTTAAAGTTTACAGCGTGCACGTCTTCTGCATGAATTAGAGCAGAAAGCAGTTAGGTTTTAAAACCAGAAACTACACAGACAGTCTGCTCAGGATTTGAAATTAATGGTGCATCGCACACACACATTAAAAGTGTAATCTGGAGCCTTTCAATACTTTGGAGTGAGAAAAGAACAAAGCAGGACGTGTTGAAAATGAGCTGAGATTTTAGCTCCTTTAATATCTGTCAACGGTAGCATGCTAACTAGTATTAGCTTAGAGGACTTGAATGTTTACTGTCGGCTGCTCTGTTCCCCGTCGACTTGTTTCTCGTTGGTTGATGTGATTTAATCATTTCATGCTTTCATTCATATTCTTTTCCTAACATATTTTATTCAAACATCATGATGACATATTTGAACACGATATCTATAAATGAAAAACCCATTTGACTCTTAAAGTTTTACATCAAACCCCTCTTTGTCTGTTTAATGATTGTCCTTATAAGCCCCTAAGATTGTCCCAGAGCGTCTGCAGCCTGAGCTCAGCTTCTGTGGCGTTTCACCAAACTTAAGGATGAAGAACTGTTTGTTTGTGTCTCAGGTGGAGAAGGAGGCATGTGAGACCAAACTGTCCAAGCTGCGTCTCCAGAACAAGGCCAAGGTCACGTCCCTCACTTCACAGCTGGAGGAGCTGAAGAAGCAGCAGGGAGGACCGGGCACGCCGACGCACGGCAAGAAGGTACAAACATGAACACGTCGCAGTCAGTGATGTCTGCCACAAGGGGGCAGAAAAGCTCCAGTGCAGTAATGAAGAAGCCGGACAGAAGCTTCCAGTCTGAGTCATGTTTCTGGTCCACGTCTCACAGTGTTGTGTTGATGCTTCTCTTCAGGGGTCATCAGAAGGAGGAGGAGCAGGAGAACAAGCCAGCCGGGGCAAGATCGTCCTGCTCAAGAAGAAGGTGGAGGAACTAGAGCAGCAGCTTGCACAGCGAGACGTGGAGCTGGAAAACAAGGTGAAGCACATTCATCTTTTATTTATTTCATTTTTATTATAAACTTGTTAGTTTAGTTCACTTTTTATTTGGTATTTCAAGTTTTCTTTTAAAACCTGGAAACGACAACTGGAAAAACAGCTGTTAAATAATTTTTGTTTTTAAATCTGAAAAGAAAAAATGGAAAAACAAGAATAATATTAGATTAATTTTCTTTCTGCTAAGGTTACTTAAAAAATCCTTAAAGTCTTAAAATGTCTTACATTAAAATCTGGGTAATTAAGGTCTTAAATTGTCATAAATTTACCGTAAGTTTGCTGTAGGTATTAAATTTCCAGAAGGTGCGTTTAATGCCGATGGGAAAGCACAGTGGCCCACCGTAAAACATCTAATAGCGTGTATTTGTTTGATTAATAGCTGTTTTACTGTACGTCAGCGACAGACGCTGACGTCGGGCTGCGTGTCGCCATTACGCAGTTGTCGAGGTTAAACATGAGAAGATGGGGAAGTGGAAATTTAACGACAGATGGATGGAAGAGGATTTATTTAGGAGTTAATCATTGCAAAATAATTAAATTTATAGGACACAGACACACGGAGAGAATGTTTTTGTATCTGGTGCGTGTAAGCAAGAAATCATTAGTTGAGATTATCACAATGAAGTTGTCAGGGGTTTTGATGGATGTTTTTGATCTTGAGGAGAATTTGGGATGTTATAAAACATGTCATGTGATAACATTAGTGTTGTTCTTAGGTTTGTACATGATTTTTCAACCTTTTTGCTCGGGACAGGTTGTTTTAAGGACTTTATTTACAATAGAGACTGCTTTTATTGTTGGAAGTGTTATTATTCTGTCTCCTTATAAGGTCCCTAATGAAAAAGTATTTTTGCGGGATTAAAATAAAAGGAGCATTTTCTACCACAGAAATTGTCATGACATTTTTGGGTCTTAAATTATGTTTGTTGAGGTCTTAAAAAGCATTAACTGACTATTGAAATAGTGCAAGAACCCTGAAAAGTCAAAAACCAAAATAAAAAAATGAGTAGCAGCCAAGTGGATCATTGTGTTCAGCTCTAAATAAACCTGGTTCTTCTCCAGATTCAGAGAGAAATTCAGATGACCAGATGATACCTTGAGTCAGAAAGTCTAATATTACATCTGAATATTACTGAGTCATGTCCGTGCTCCGTTTAGACCAACAGAAAAGATTTGTAATCACTGACTGATGGAAACTACTTCACCTACAAAACCTTCTGCTTTTATATGAATCAGAATCAGAAAACTTTATGAATCCATTTTTAGTTTTTGCTCTTTAAAATGAAAATCAAATAAACTCATACCTATTTATTTTTTTATTTTAGAGTCTAAAACCAAACTTAAAATATCCAAAAGTTCACAGACCGCTCACATACACACACACCTGTCTAGAGTCTCTCTGAATATACAAAGCAAAGTGTGAATACCTGCATATGATCGTCTTCAACAGGTGGTTTTGTCTATTTCTGAACTGTTCCTCATGTTTCTAACTGAAAGCGTTCATCAATTCTTGCAGAGGAAGGAGTTGGACTCTCGGCGGCAGCGAGGCGAGGAAATCGACGCTATGCTGACGGAGAAGGACAAGAAGCTGGCAGAAAAAGAAGCCTACATCGTCCACCTGCAGACGGCGCTGGCAGGAGATCAGCCCGTCCCACCTGCACCGCAACAAAAGGTCACCCGCCGTTTGTCTCAGTAATGTCCCAGGAATTCAACCTGCCATTAGTCTTCTTGTTGCTCAGCTGTGCCGTTCCTCCTCAGGTGGTGGAGGACAGCGGAGCGATGCAGGAGCTGCAGCTGCTGGTGCAGAGCCTCACCAAGAAAATAGGGGAAGCAGAGGAGCGTTACAGTTTGCTGCAGGAGCAGACGGACAGCCTCAAGGAGCTGCTGGTCACGGAGAAGGAGCAGTACAGCCAGAAGGAGACCATGTACAAGCAGAACGTAGGTTCTCCTGACGCCAGGGGTGATGCTTCTGTTGTTTCATTTGATAACGTATTTATTGTCTCATGGTTTGTCTTAGATCCAGACATTCAAAGACATCATCATTCAGAAAGACAACCAGCTGATGGAGGTCAACCAGCTGCACGAGCAGGAGCTCTTCAAGCTAGCAGCAAAGTCAGATGCGAGTGCAGACTTGGAGCAGGTAACGACGTCAAACTAACGACGAACTTCTCCACAGTTATCACATGATTCAACTTAGAGAGCATTGGTGAAGTTCATGTGATTTACTCTGCTGTTCATTTTTCTTCTCGTCAGCTTTTAAAGGCTCTAAAACAGAAGCTTCACGAGAAGGAGGAGGTGCTGCTGGGAAAAACTCAGGTCATTGATGTTCTGCAGGGCGAGGTGGACGGCAGGGACCAGCAGATAAAGGTCAGGAACGATTCTTGGCATCTTAAGGTCCACATGTGTCTGGACACGGACACATTATTTGTTATTTTAGCCCTTTATTAAATTATATCCAGTTATATAATGTGAGGAAAATGGTTGTAATTCCTGCACATTTACTCCCAATTTGGATGTGAATGCCCTCAAATTAAACAAACCAAACATGCAGCATATGATGGTAACTGTCATTGTTGATGTTCTTTTAACAAAACCTTAATTGAGGTTCATTTTTCTATTTACTAACACCTCCCTCAACCTTCCCTCACCTGACCCGTCACTCTCTCTCACACAGGAGCTGACAGAGCGACTGCGGCGGCTACAAGTAGAACGCGAGAGCCTCGAGTCCAAGATGGAGGCCGAGAAGCACGTGATGCGAGCGCAGCTACGCGACCTGATGGAGAAGCAACAGGCGGAGGTGCAGCGGATGGCCGCGCAGCATCAAGCGCAGATGGACCAAGCTCAGCAGGATCTGATGGGGCAGCTGGAGGAGCTGAGGAGAGCCTCGGCAGCGGCGCCGCCTGCCAGCCAGGACGTCCCGGGGAGCGGGAACGCGCTCGCTGATCCGGCCTCCGTTCAGAGGATAGCGGAGTTGGAAGGTAGGTTTCCTTTAGTTGATTAATCGGCTCGACTGTTCCAGAAGAGCTGGTCAGAGGTTAAGAGCTGCCTGCATGGATTCTTTCTAGCAGGATGAAAATGAAAGGGATTGATGCACGCATTTTTTACAGCTCAAGCGAAGCAGAAAACAGATGAAGCCAGCAGATCAGAAGCCAAGTTCCTGAAAACGAAAGCTTGGTCTAAGAATCGAATCAGACAACTTGAAGAGGAGTTGAAGAAAAGCCAGGTGAGATATTCAAACTGTGGACCAACGTGGCATCCAGCAGTTT
The DNA here is from genome assembly GCF_963514085.1 of Chelon labrosus. NCBI lineage: Eukaryota > Metazoa > Chordata > Actinopteri > Mugiliformes > Mugilidae > Chelon > Chelon labrosus. The sequence continues at coordinate 1,764,214 of NC_140339.1, read as the reverse complement.
ATCAGCTCAAGTATTAAACATCGAATCAAAGCAAAGCGACGCAAATAAAACCCTTAAATAAATATGTTCACTCTTTCTCCCTCTCTCAGGCTGGAGCTGCCCCTCCAGACCTGACTGCCCTGCGGAGTCGCATCACAGAGCTGGAGGAGGAGAGGGAGGAAATCCTCTGGAAGGTGGAGCACTACGAGGAGCTCAGAGCCAAGAACGGTACTAAAATGGGTTCTCGAGATGCAGGAGCACGGTGTCTTGCAAAAACTTTGACGCTATGTGTTTGATGTTTTCTCTGCTAGACATGCTGGAGGCGAAGCTGGTTGTGTACGAGGAGCAGCAGAGGACACTACAGGCGGACCTGGAGCAGTTCACCAAGAGGGCTGCTTCTCAGGTCAGGGTAGTTTGATTTTTACCGCCTCCTGTTTTTTTTACTGTGTACATTTCCTGGAGCGTGCTCACTCGTCCATTCGCCTCGTCCCTCCCACCACAGGCCAGCGAGTCGGGCAGCGCTGACGACACCCAGAGCCAGGTGCTGGAGTGGCAGGAGATGGTGGCCGAAGCCGTCAGCGCCAGGGACCGAGTCAAGGAGGAGAAGGCTGCCATGGCTCTCCGCATCAGCCACATGGAGGAGGAAAGAGAGGGTAAGGTCATAGCTGGAAGATGAACACAAACCCCTGGTCTGTAGTTAGACATTCATATTGAGAGAAATCACACGTTATAGTATATTTTATGTGCACAGACTCACCTCCTGCACAATTAATCTGAGCTCTAGCTCACTGAGTTTCATTTATATTACTTTAAAGCAAGCCCTATGTGATCAAAAACCTTCCTTTTAATAAATTCCTACTGTACTTTTAACTGTCCTAACACGGTAACCCAGCACTCCACTCTTTTAACTGTACCTGACCTGTATTTAATCAGGTGTAAGTGGCTTAAAACTGTTAAATCATGATTACATGTCTTGTCAGTTTCTCACTTGGAGCAGTATTTTAAAAGAGTGATGGCTGCGGTGGTGGTGGTGGGGGTTTCAGGTGTTTCATTGCTCGGCCTTCAGCCCCCAGTTATGTTTATTTATAACATGATGGAACCTTTAACACACTTTGAATCAGCTGTTATTAGCATCTCCCATGAGATTTACCATCTTTTAGCAGAGCTTCCTTCTAGCCTGACATGGTCCGACTCAATTCTTATCAGAATATGAGTCTGGTAATGCCTGATTTGAATTTGGATTTTATTGTGGACCATGTTTTATATTGATATAGAGAAAAAAATATGAGCAACAGAGCTTTCCAGTGGAATGACTCCAGTCCATAGACTGTATCTAAAAATGGACAATGCGTCTCCACTTCCTTGCGTTGGCCCAAGTGACGTTATTTTCCCGGGGATACAGGCAGCACCGTCTCGTTGGCATGGCAACTAGTAGCCGACATTAGTTCACAACTTAAACGAAACTTATCCAAACAATTAAAACTTGAACATGCATCAACATTATATTAACGATCTAAAACGACAGAAACCATCCCAGGAAAAAAAAAATATTTGACGTGTATGTTAGTGTTTTAGTTTGGTCCAAGTCCCGCCCACTAACATGGAGGGGGTGGAGCTTATATGACCTATACTGCAGTTAGCCACCAGGGGGAGCTCTACCTGATTTGGCTTCCCAGACCAACCTTCTGTTGGTTGTATTGTTACTTTATTATCGCGTGAATATTAGAGTTCCTACTTCTGTGAGTCAGACTTATTATTATTATTAAGTCTTCCGAGGAGAGAGTTTTGCATTACTTTTCTTTCAGTAAATGATATAAATCCAACAGTCCTGCACCACACAGTACATTTAGTTTAGTTGTACTGAGAACTTCCCATTTCAATAAATGAATACCAGTTTATTTTGTCTACTTTCTAAATTGAATTCTAATGCAGCAGTCCTGCAGTAGATCACACCTTTAGGCTGCTGTTGAAGCGTATTGTTTTCTTCCCTCATTGATTAAAAACACGTTTTCCATATGGCCCTGTGTACATTTCCTCCATCCCACCATCAGACGTTGTAGCAGAGAGACAGATTTAGTGTTTTTATGTTTTACTGTTTACCACATGTCCTCTGTTGTCTGACTCAACATTACTTTCTGTTTCTTTATTTTTTTCCCCTGTCCTCACCGTTGTCATTGGGGAGAAATGATTTACGTTGCACTGCCTCCCATCTCGTGGACCGCCGACCCCCACGCCACCCGCCCCCCCACACACATACACACACTCTCCCTCTCCAGCCCCTGCTCCAGGGATGGGAGCAGCCACACTGAACAGTTTCCCATCAGTTTTGTGCATGCAGGCTCCTCCAAACCTTCCGGTGCAGCCCTCGCTCACTGTACTGCCTGCAGCTTCCCTGACTCTTTTACCTCTCTCTGGGGGGGAGCTGCAGACAGTACAGTGGCAGGCTGCATTTTAGAGTCTGCCATTTTTTTTTTGTTTTTCCTTTCTCCCCCTCACCTGTTATTCTTCTTTTCCATCCCTTTATCCCGTTCCTTTCTCTGTCCTACGGTTCCTTCTTTCTGTCCTTTTGATTGATTTCTGTTGTGGTCATTCTAAAATAGTGCTTCTGCTGCAAAAACATCCTGGTTTTTAATATATCCAAACTGATCTTCTTCTGTGGTGTGATGGCTAGATGTGCACTAACTCTGGGAAGGGGACTAATCTGAAAGTTGCCAGCTTGGTTTTTGTTCATACTGATACTGATGTTTACCCCAAGCCCCGTAGAAGGAATGGGAAGCAGAGAGAAACCATCAGATCAGACATTTACATGGTTAGTAGGACATCAGGAGATTTTTCTATTCAACAGATGATCTAAGGTTTACACCACACCTCTGCAGACATTTTTATCCTGATGAGAAGTGGAATATTAGTGTCGTGGCAACAGATGCAACACACTTAAGATTTTTACTGTCATGAAATCAAGACGGGTTTCATCACTGACTTGATCCAGACATCTTCAGGAAGTTGTGTGCTCATGTAACGGGCTGTGACGAATTAATCAGGATATTTAAGGTTTAAAAGTTTCAAGTCCTGTTATTCCTTAAAAGAACAGTCATGCACACAAAATGTTAAACATATGTAATTAGCAGTTTGTGCCCCTGGCTACTCAGTTATTAAATGAATGAAGTGGACATGACATTAATGAACCTAGTGTGAAAAACTCTTCACAGTAATTAACACGTTTCATGGAGGAATCCTGCAGTTGAAGCTCTGTCTTCTTTCAACAATATTTCTTCTTGTAGAAAACCAAAAAAATTTTTTTATATAAAGTCAGATTTATTATTTTTTTTACCATCAAAATATAGTTTCTTGCTCCAGTGATTCTCATGCGAGTTGCTCTGATGACAGAAGCATGTAGACTAACCCTGTGAATCAGATTATACTCATGTCATCTGTTGTGCTTCTTTGTTTTCTCCTGCTGCTGCACCTCACAATCTCTGCCTGCAATGAGCTCTAAGAACAGTTTGGACAGCAAAGTTTGATTTAATTTGGAAATAGAATCATTGTAAATCCATCATGCTCTCACTTTATGAAAGCTTGAAGAGTCTTAGACACTTGCTGCTTTGAATTGTTGGGGCACGGCCGGCAGGATTAATTAATAAGACGTTCCAGCTGAGGACTAAACTGGTTTGCCTCGTGATTAATTCACTTCTTCCTCTTCTCACGTCCTTCAACCTCTGCTGCTGTGGTCAGTGTAGGTTAGGGGTCGGGAGCCCAATTTGATATCAAGCAGACCCGACCACTAAGATAATAACCTATAACACAGGTGTCAAACATAGGCCCGTGGGCCAAAAGCGGCCCACTTGAGGTCTAGTCTGGCCCGCAGCATTAATTTGTCTGAAAAGTCTGGAAAATGGCATAGAAGACTGCAGTTTTTTAATGGAAATAGCTGCTATTCCTAATTTGTCCACTGTTTTAGAGAGAGAAGAGGACACAACACAACACTGAGACCCAGGACTAAACAGCAGACAGTGATGTGCCCAAATTGCACTAATTTTTCTTATGAGATTTCATTATTTTTTTTTTGAAGGATAGTTTATTAAATGTACTTGTTCTTCTTTGCACTAAAACAAATGGGGAAACATCTGGAGTTGTCGTTACTTACAGGTTCTTACTGGTCCGGCCTGCTTGAGATCAAATAGTTTTAGGCCCCTGAACTAAAATGAACAATCCCTGATCTATAAGTAACGACAAGCCCAGATTGTTCCCATTTGTTTTAGTGCAAAGAAGTAACTTAGGAGAATGTTTACATTTAATAAACCATCCTTCAAGTGTAATTTGGGCACATTGCTGTCTGCTATTTACTCCTGGGTCTCAGTGTTGTGTTCTGTCCACTTCTGATTAAAACAGTGGACAAATTAGGACTAGTAGTTATTTTCGTTGAATAACTGCCGTCTTCTAGGTCATTTTTGCTGCGGGCCAGATTTGACCCTGTGATCCTGTTTCACTGACCACTGCTTAACACGCTGGCTTCCTTTCCTCTCTCTGCACCACCCTTTGCTTTTGAGCTGCCCCCCCTCCCACCCCCATGCCCCCCTCTCTTTCCACATCTAAATCAGCCTGTTGTCACAAAACAGATGGGAACACGTTTTGTTCTAATCAATTTGACTTCCCCCTGCTTGCATCCTACTCTGCTCAGTAAAATATGATGAACCCCCCCCCCCCCTCCCGAGACCTGCACGTATCTGGTGTTTCTCTAAATAACTATCTGCTCTCGCTGTTGAAGATGAAACATTGGCTTCGAAACGTGACTCATGTAAATGGGCTCTCTCCTTCCTCCCACAGCCTCTTTCTACTCCCCCTCTCCCACATATTTCAATGCTGTGTTCCTTTGCTGTGCAAATGAGGTGTGCATGGCTCTGACCAGAATGTTGCTTTTGAAGTGTTTCAGGTCCACGTACTTTATGCAAAAACAAAAGTGCACACATACCTGGAGTTTGAGCGATTCTCTTTCTTTCCGTCCTCCTCATCTCTCCGTCTCCATCCGTCTCTTGCAGCGTTACCGTCTCTCTTGTTGCCTCCACTGTGTTTTCTATGTTACAAAGTATGTTTGTGGTGTTCAACGTGCTTTATCTCCTTCATCACAAAAAAACACCGGCACCACTTATGCCATTACGCTGCTTCATAGATTTCCCTTCAACTCTGTCATTCCGTCTTCAAAGAACACCCTCCTCCCCTTTGCCGTGTTTCTGTCTCGTCCACTTAAACTCACTTCCCGTCCATAAACACACCATCAGTCCAACCCAAACTTCCCCCCTTTCCCTGTGGCACAAAACTGATTGAGGATGACTGGTTCTTTCCTGGCTGCTCCGATCCAGCACTCGCCACTCGGCAGCAGGAGTTGGAGGAGGAGCTGGCTCAAGCTCGGGGGCTCGGCCAGCACAGGGCCAAGAAGCTGGCAGCTCCAGCCCAGCGAAGCCTGCAGGTAGGTGGACGAGCTGACATAGTGGATGTTGACAAATGTTTGTTGCATGTGGTGAGAATTACAATATAGGGTTCAAAAACTAGCATCCTGTTAAAAAATTTCATTTGCACAACTTATAGTCAACCAATCAGACAGTATTTGTAAAAGTGTGTGTGCATAAATTAATCAAATTCAGATCAAATAATGTAATGAAACACAAAGGAACTGAGTTGCTAAAGGTACTAGTCAGGTTGCCTTATTTCTAAGTTGTACATCATCATCGTCAACAACCTCCACTGCAGCTGTACATAAAACTGTCTGATGAGCTTTGTAATACAAAAGAAGATTGACTTCCTAAGTGTTCAGATCTCTGGTCAATTAGCTTCCTGGATAGACTAATGGCTGGCTGCTAATGCAAGAAGCCACAGATAAATACTGAAAATAATCATTTAGAGGCTTTATTTTCGAGGCTGTAGGTGCATGCATGGATGAGAGTTGATTTTTGTTTCCTTAATTGCAAATTTAAGAAGAGCTAAAGCAATTTTAGTTTTAGAAAAGGCCTCCAAAATTAGTAACTGATTGGATTGATTGTTAATGCTGACACTGGAAAATGCTGTTTTCAAAGAAATAGATTCACGATGCACTTAGTGATGGTTGAAAAGACATGAAGAGTCATTTTCTGTGAGCTAATAATGGATCTTGAGCTCAGAGCTTCGCCCAAAGGCTTGAATAAGGCAGTAGGGAAGTCCGCCTACCACTACTAATATTTGTAGTCCTTGTCACAAGTCAAATAAAGAGCAGTGTTTTCGTAGCGTCCTCCTCCGATGCTAAAGTCTGTCCCACTTGCAGGAGGACTTTGAGTTTGACGGGCAGGTCCCGTTCCAGGACCCGAGGAGTGCCTCGGAGAGCACGACCCCGATGGAGGGAGAGAACATGGGAGGTTGGTGGCCCGAGTACAGTACTCCAGACACAGGTGTGAGACCCGCTAGACAGTTTACACCGGCATGCACGCGGTCATCTGCACATTACTTTGGGAAACTGAAGCCGCCTTTGGGTTATTTTGTTGTTTTTGTTTCACCATAACACTCCAAACATACTTTACTGAGTGTTGGAATGTGGCTGTCGGTTGGTTTTGTCCTTTTTGGTTTTTCATTTAACTCACCAATACTGTTATTGTTGTTTTGTTTTATACTCCTGTTGGGATTAGCTTGGTGCAGCTTGCTTTCATTTCTACTTGTGCACTCAGGTCACAATGTGGCAAGCTGAATTTAAGCTCATCCCCGGTGTATTAAAAATAACTCTGGGACAATTGACATATTCCTGAGAGTTTCACATTTATATGTTGCTTAATCATATTCAGCTCATCAGTTTTGTTGTTGTTTTGGACATGTGCATGCTGGTTGAGCTGCCTAGTGTTTGTGGGGATTAAATGCACTGAACTCTTGAGATGGTGTAAATGTAGGTGGAAAGATGCTCCTCGTCTGTGGTAAGTTTTGTTTTGTTTTCATTGTTTGCATGCTCTGCTCCTTCTCCCTTCATTTCCTCTCATCCTTTCTTGTGCTCCTGTTAGCATCAGTGTGTCGATAAACCAAAAAATACATCAGCAGTTGAAGAATGTGGTGTAATTTTTGGTTTGATTGTGGCTTAATCTCAAGCCTTGAAGTTGTATTTTACAGTCTGTCTGTTGAATGAATGAGTATCTTAGTAATTAGTTGATGCTCAGTTTCCTCAGGGGCCGTTCAGACTTGGTTAGTTGAAGATGTTCTCCTGGATCCAATCACAAATAACCAGCTGAAAATACTTTGTTCACACCTGACGCCTTACAAATACGTCTCCAAAAGCTTCTAAGGACCCAACGACAAGTTTGTGCTCTATATGCAAGTAAACACAGACATGATTTGGGACTCAGCAGAATATTGTAAAACTTGCCGTCTTTAATGGATCTACATGTGTGCACCATGGCATGATAATGTTTGGGGAGATGAGACAAATTTTGGAACAAGCTGTAAGGTCTCCTTCACTCACTTAACTCCAACCTGACGTTAGTTGTTTCAAGGACCCACAAAAAGCCTCCCATTAGAACTCAGATCAATAATAAACCACATGAGTTCGTTCTAGTTTAGATTTCTTTCTTCTTTAGAATCTTTTAAAAGGCTCTCATTACTAATGAACAGACATCACTGATTCATGTGATCATTTCTACTAGTGGTTGAATGAATGAGTTAAACTCCTCTTCCACAGATCAGCCCTGTTGAGTAGGTGGTCTTTAATGTGACCCAGGACTCATTGTGTGTTCACACTAATGTGTCCCAGACCACCTCCACATGTGGACTGACTCCAGATCAGTGTTCACACCTGGACACAAAGCTGGATACTTGTGATCGGATCACTCAAATAACCAGGACTGAACAGGGCCTCAGACTTTCCTGATTCTCCTTCTTATAAAGACTTTTACCTGCTTTTTATCCAGTCTTTACAGACACAGTAGAACTGAATTATCTTTGTTCAATTTAAAGTGCATTCACTGCAACAGATTCAACTACGATCGATTCCCATGACTGATCTATTGATTGATCCACTTTCATATTTAAGTAACTGCCCTATCATATAGTTATTCCCTTGGAGCTGCTGGAAGACTTTGAATCTGTTGAAGAATTGATTTAGTAGCAAATTTAAGACTGTATTTCTCTCTTTCTGCTGCTCTACTGGTAAAAATATTATTATTGTGATTTTTTTTTTCTTTTACCGTGAAACTTTATTCATGACTTTGCTATTCTTGGTTCATGTCACATGATGTCCCCCAGTTCTCATTCCTCCTTCCATCTGATTCCAGATGGCTTGCGGTCCGTTGTGGAGGAGCTGGAGCTGGAAAGGAACCAACTACAGGAGCAGATACTGAGCCTGGAGGAGCGCTGCCAGGACCTGGAGGATCGGCTGCAGCTGCAGGCCCGCATAGAGACGTTACAGGTACACAAACCCCACCCAACGCCTCACACTACCTGGTAGCCCCAGGGTTAACTCAAACCTCTATTTGTCTTGTTAAATATCTTTAACTCGCTCTGTTAAGATGTAACGTAGCTACTGATGAGTAAACGATGAGTGAACTGCATGTCCCCCCCTCCCCCCAAAGGACTGGGATTTTGTAACAAACCCTTCTAACACAGGTGACGTTTGATGTAGATGAAGATGAGCAGCCATGTTGGGTCTCTCAGGTGTGTTGGGTCGCTCATGTTCGTGTGCGCTAGAGAGCACCTCTGGCGGTGACGGCTAATGGTGTGGTGTGCTTGTTTAACCACGGACACGTTTGTCATATAACGTTTAAAAGCACAATGTTCTGGCAAAGACTCACTGGTTGTCTTAGATGTGGTGAATATCAACGTTTATATTAATCACATGAACGGTGCAAACAGTTTTAATCTCATATGATCCGGTTTTCTAGAGGGACTGCTGTTATACATGTCTGTGTGAAGTGCAATTGTCTTTATCGTCTGCTCGTTATCATGTTCTCAAGTTTTGTCTTTGCATATTGATGTTTGTTCTTGCTCCTGTACAGAACGAGTCTGAGAAACTGCAGAACCAACTGGCCAGCGTCAGGAGTCAGCAGAGCAGAGATGCAGAGAAGCATCAGCTACTAGTCAGCAGCCTCAACGAGCAGCTCAAAGGGTAAACTCGTCATTCTTATTTAGTTTTCTTGGGTCCCTGTCATTGCTTGCATCGAGTCTGGTAACAGATTTTGGAATTTTGAGTGTGATTTTATTGTTTCCACCAGACTGAGTGACACACAGGAGTGTCTGGAGAGCTCCCTCATTGAGAAGGAGAACACGCTGGCAAAGACATCTGAGAAGCTGGAGCTGATCAGCAGCCTTCGAGAATCACTGAGTGAAAAAGAGATCCTGTACAGAGAGCTGTCTGAGAAGCTCCTTCAGACCGAGCACAGCGTAGGAGATGCTGCTCATTTATTTTCTATTTGGAAAAAAATGTGTCACTTCTAAGTATTCAGCAGTGGTTAATTGTGTTATTTGTTTTTCCAGCTTGATAACGTGTCCAAGAAATGCAGTAGCTCAGAGAAACAGTGCTCTGAGTTGAAAGCAGAAGTCGTGGACCTCACCCAGAAGTTGACTGCGCTGAAGGAGAAGGTGTGTTTCAGTACATTCAAACATCTGTCTTTATATATCTATAAATCTTTCACGTTTTATTAGTTTGTTGCATCGTGTAAAAGGACTGCAAAAGAATGTTTTCATGTTCTTTTACCTCATTACTTTCAGACTCAAAAACAAGAAGTCACCATAGAAACGTTACAAACTGACCTGGATCAGACCAACGAGGAGCTGGACAAACTAAACACCGCCCACTTGGAAGAACGAGCTCAACTCATCCACGACCTTCAAAGCTGCGAGCGGGAAATTGACGCTCTCAAAGATGTTCTGGTGGAAAAGGACAAGGAGATATCCACCCTCACCTCTAACATGGCCGAGTACGGAGAACAGATCGCAGTGCTGAAGCAAGAGATCAAACTCAAAGAGGAGAACCTGGTCCAGGTAGAAAACGCCCTGAGTAAGGCAGAGAGGGAAGCCACCATCATCAGAGACTCACAGAGTTCAGACCAACAATCTCTGAACAGTAAAATCACAGAGCTGGTCGGAAAACTCAAGGACACTGAGGCAGAGTTGACCAAGGCCAAAGAGGAAAGAGAGACTAAAGTGGCCGAGGTGGAACATCTGATAAAGCAGACTGAAGAGGACATGAAAACTATTCAAAACCTTCGAGGAGACGTCCAGAAGCAGATTGTGAGCCATCGTAATCATCTGTCTGAGTGTGAGACACACATCGGTTCGCTGAAGGAGCAATTGGCGTTATCTGCCCAAAAGCTGCAGGAGTCTGAAGGTCTAGTTCTGCAGCTCAAGGACAAAAATAACTGCAGTGAGAAACTACAGCAAGAGCTTAAAGATAAAGAGCAGACGTATGAAAAAGAGCTCAAATCCACCAAGGAAGAACAAAACAAACTTTTGGCACAGGTGGAGAAATCAAATAGCGATGTTCAGAATCTGTCCAAACAGTTAGAGGAGTCTTTGCAAGAGAAACTGGAAACTGTAGCATCACTGGAAAACCAGCTAAAGGCGACTGATAAACAGCTCGAGGACGAGAGGCAGAAATTCAACACTGAGTTACAAGTCAGAGATTCAGAAAATCAAAAACTGAGCAACGAGCTTCAAAGCAAATCTGAAAATATCACCAAACTCAAGAACCTCTTAAAAAACACAAAGACTGAAAAGCAGCAGCTGCAGGAAAAGCTGAAAGGACTGAATGAGGAGCTTGACCTGCAGAAGCAGAGTGTGAAAGAGCTCAATGAAAAGGTTTCATCTGCTCTTGAACTCAACGGCAGCCTGGAGAATCAAGTGCACTGCCTCACAAAAGAGAAAGAGAGGCTCGAAGTGGAAGTAACCGAACGAGCAAAGAACATTTCAGAAGCTACAGCTGAGGTGGAGTCCCTGCAGGCCAAGATATCTACATTAGAAACACAGAATTCACAAAATGACAAGATTATTCAAGGGCTACAGAAAGATAAAGAGGAGCTGACGGTTCGAACCAGCGAGTTAAATAAAGTTCTTGAGCAAAGCAGTCACTCGAACTCGGAGATGTTGCTGGAGAAAACAAACGAATGCAGCAATCTCATTCAGTTACTCAGGGAGAAGGAGGAGATGCTGACCCAACTGCAGGAACAAGTGCAAAGCTTGACTTCTAATGTCGAACAGCTGCAGCGTGACACGGTGGAAAAACAGCAGACTGCCACTGATCTCCTGGCACAACTAGAGGCCCAACAAAATCAGCAAACACAGCTGCAGGAAACGTTGTCTCTGCTCCGGGAACAAGAATCAATCCTGAAGTCTGGGTTAATGGAGAAGGATTCGGTGTTGAAACAGAAGGAGGAAGAGAACCACAGTTTGCAGAATGAAATTACAGCTCAGACAAATAGGCTACAGGCTGAGGCCGAGTCACTCAGGCAGCAACTTGCAGATAAAGAAGAAATGTGTCAGAAACACAAAGATGAGCTGAATGATACTAATAACACGATTAAATCTCTGAGTGACCAAATCGGTGTCATGGAAGAAAGTGGCAGAAAGCTCGAATCTGAAGCCGAGCAGAGGCAAACCGAGTCGGCTAGCTTAAAGAGCAGCATCCAGGCGCTCACTGAGGAAAACCAACAGCTTCGTGCTGCTTGTGAATCCAGAGAGAAAGAGCTTGCTCAGCAAACCCAGACTGTATTTGACCTTGATGGGCAGCTTAAAGCAGCTCTTGAACAAAACTCCAGTTTTAGCGTGACTGTTAGCAGCCTGACAGAACACAATCAAAGGCTACAGGACGAGTTAGCACAGAACATTAAATCTGCTTCTGAACTAACCGCAGAGAGAAGTTTACTCCAAGAAAAGATGTCTGGGCTTGAAATTCAAATTTCAGACAATCAGAGGATAATCGACGGCCTGTTGAAGGAAAAGGAGGAGCTTACTTTTGCTGCAGATGAGCTAAAGAAGATCCTCAGGGAAAGTGAGCAATCAAACTCTGCAGGTCTACTTGAGAAAACAACTGAATGTGCTAATCTGTCAAAAACGCTAAGAGAGAGAGAAGAACATCTTCATAGTTTACAGGAGCAAGTTGACGACTTAAAATTGCAAGTTAGTCAGTTAAGCACGTCTTTGAATGACAAAGAGCAGACGTTGTCAGAAAAGAGCTCACAGCTGGAGGCTCAGCAGAACCAGCTGCTGCAGCTGCAGGACACGCTGTCTATGCTTCAGGAACAGGGATCTGTTCTGAAGTCGGGGTTGATGGAGAAAGACACCATGTTACAGCAGAAAGCAGAGGAATGCAGCGTTTATCAGAAGGAGGCCATGCTGCAGAAAGACCTCCTGTCACAGATACAGGGTGAGGTAGAGTCACTTAGACGAGAGTGCTTCGAGGCAAAACAGCAGGTAGAGCACAAGGAACAGGCATTAACAGATGTAACAAATGAATTTCAGAACCACAAAAACGAGCTGAACAAACGAAATGAATCAGTGATTTCACTCAGCAGTCAGCTCGGGGCCATGAACGAGAACATCGCAGAGATGGAGGTTGAAATTACCAACCTCAAGGCTTCTGTGGAGAAGCTCACTGCAGAAAACCATCAGCTGATACAGGAGGACGGCCAGAGGAAGGCAGAAATAATTGACCTGAAAGACAGCGTACAAGCACTGAATGAGCAGAACACAAGACTGAAATCTGAACTTCAGAAAATGGTATCAGAGCTGTCTCAAGCACACGAGCAAGTCACAAATCTCAAAACGGAAATCTGTGACAGAGATGGCAAGCTCAAAAGTGTGTGCTCAGAGAAGGAGTCCCTTAACCAGGCCGTGCAAGGAAAAGACGGCAATCTGAAAGAGAAGGAGAATTTGATTCAGCAGCTCAACAGTAAGCTTGCTGAGCAGACAGAGCAGCTGAAACAGAAAGCAGATGAAAGTATCAGCTTACAAACACAGGTTTCAGAGCTTGAAGACTCTGTGTGCAAACTCAGAGGTCAAGTTGACAGTCTCACTTCAGAGTCTTCAGTTCTGAAAAACACTTTGACGAAAAAGGAACAGTCGAGCCTTGAATATCAAAGTCACTCCTCTGCTGCTGTTGAAAGTCTCAGTTCACATCTACAAGCTAAAGAGGCAGAATGTGGGAGCCTGAAAGAACAGATTTCACACCTTGGAGAATCTATCGCAAAGCTCAACACGTCGCTCCAGGTTCAGATATCTGAAACGGAAAATCTCAAAACGGCTCTGGAAGAAAAAGAAGCAGCTCTTTTGGAGCAATCAAAGTCTCTTCAGGAGATTCAAAGAAGAGCAGATGAGGCGTTGCTCTTCAAAACACAGTTCATGGAAAGCACAGAGCTGGTGTCACAGCTGCAGAGTCAGATTCAGTCACTGTCTGCTGAATCGGAAAACCTCAGAAAGTCAGCAGAAGAAATGCAAAGTGCCTTCAACAACCTGCAAGAGAAATATGCAGCTAATTTAGAGGAGCTACAAGATGTAAGAAAGCAGCTCTCTCAGAGGACCGATGAGGTGTCCAGCCTTAGGACATTAGTAGATGATTCCAGTAATGAACATCAGGCAGCAAATATGACGATAGAAACACTGAGACACGAGTTATCTGTGATTCATCACAAACTGGAGGAAACCGAAGTCCTGAACTCGAGCCTTTCAAAAGAAAAGGATGAAGCTTTTGCGTCTCATCAAGCTAGCGTGTCGCTGCTGACGGTCGAAATAGAAAGACTCAAGTCCCAGCATCTTCAGGTAGCGGCACAAATGAATGCTCTGGCAGAAAACCTTGAACAGAGGGAAATGGCTCTCCATGCAATCAATAGTCAGTACACAGCCCAGGCCAAACACGCGTCTCAGCTGGTCTCAGAAATGCAGAAACTAGAAGAGCAGAATAGGCAACTAAATGAAGAGCTCAGTTTGTCAAAGGAGGAGCAGCTGAAGCTTCACACTGCTGTCACTAGTGAAAACGCACGTTTGCAAGAGGAAGTTAGAAAACTTGTTGCAGAGAAGGAAGAGCTGGAAAGCAGACAGCATCAGATTTGGGCGTCACAGGGGGAGCTGCAGGTCCAAATGGAGCAGAAGTCCAGCAGCATGAACCAAATAATGGAGAAAATGGCGTCCGAGAAGCAGAGCCTTCAAGCAAAGGTTAGTGCCAAAGACGAAGAACTTTCTCAGTTAAAAGAAAACATTCAAAAGATAGAGCAAATTCTGCAGGACTCTGAGAAAGAGTGGCTGTTGGTTCTGGATAGAGAAAAACAGGATAAGAATCTGCTCGTAGAACAGTTGAAAAGTGTTGAGAATGAAATGAAATCTAAAGATGTTAAAGTTAATGCTTTGAAACAAGACTTGGACAGTTTGCAGGAGAAACTAGCAGAGGCCTCCTCCGCCATCAGGCAGCGTTCTGATCAACTGAGCGCAAAAGAGTTGGAGGCATCAGCATCCAGGGTTCAACTGGAGAAGGTGCTAGCATCAATCCAGGAGAAGGATAGGGACAACCAATATTTACAGCAGGCTCTGACAGCTGTGGAAGATGAGTTACAAAAACTTGTGGTGAGGAAAAATGGTTCTGAAAAAGTACCAAAGGTTTTGCTCCCATCAGAGACATCTGCCGCTTTAAATGAAGACAGAGCTTCTATACAGGATATGATAAAACTGTTTGAGGAAAGCCACCAGTCTGAGGTAGATGCTTTGAAAAAAGAGCTGTCCGAAACTGTTGCGCAGCTGCAAAAGGCACAGAATATTTTTAATGAAGGAGAGAGGAATAATGATGAGAAGGCTCAACAAATCACCTTTTTGCAAGAAACCATTGAGCATTTACAGACTCAGCTAAATGCTGAATTGGAGAAAGCGAAAGACGCTGCTGTCAAACACTCCACTTTACAGAGTGAATTACAAGCAAAAGATGAACAAATGGGCTGTATGAGCGTTCAGATAAGTCAGCAGAAGGAGATACTCGCTGGACTTAGTCAGCAGTTAACTGAGAAAGATGCAAACGTCACCCAAGTCCAAGAGTCTGCCTCAAATGAGCAACTGAAGCTTGTGGAGGAAAATAGTTCGCTGTTAACACAATTGGAGAGCATGGAGCAAGCGCACAAAACCTCAGTGAAGAGGCTGGAAGAGGTTTCTCAGCAGCTAGAAGAGCACATTTCACACTCTCAAAGTGAAATTGAGATCAAGAATTCTGAGAAGCTTGAGCTGCTGAAGGCAAAAGATGATCTGCAGAGCGAGCTCGCAAAGGTTTCCAAAGAAAAAGATGCTTTGAAGAAGAAGCTCCAAGCTGCTCTCGTTGTGAGGAAAGATCTTTTAAAAAGAATCGAGGAATATGAAAACCAAAAAGAAGAGAGTGTAAACATTAAAACCGAGGTCTCACTTTTACAGGAAAAACTGCATGAAGTAACACAACAAGCTAAAATTTATGAAGAAAATGTTTCCCATCTTGAAAAGAAAATGTCTGAGAATGAGGCAGAGATTCTTGAACACAAAGCAGAAATGCAAAGACTTGTGGAACAGTTGCAGTCAGAAAGACAAACTTTGCAAACGACATTAAATGAGAAAGAAACGTGTTTGTCAGAAACATTACAGACTCTCAGTGAGAAAAACACCCTCATTGATCAGCTGCAGTCCAGCGCTGCAGAGAGGGAAGAAGCTTTTGAGCAAGATAGAAACAAACTGATGGAGAAATTAGAAGAGCTTCAAAATGAAATCAAGGATAAATCTTCCTCCGCTGCTAGTGCTGTTGATTTAGAAAACGAGCTTGCTCAGATAAAGCTAGAAAAGGCAACGCTACAGAAAAAGGCCCAGGCTGCCTTGCTTGCACGCAAAGAGACGATGAAGAAAGCTCAGGAAAACGAAAAGAAACTAAGTCAAGAACTGGCTGAACTGAAAGACGACTACAAGGCTCTCCTGGAACAACACTGCCAGCAGACCAACGAGCTAAACGCTGTCCAGTTACAGTTTGATGAGAAGATCAGGGAACTTGAAGACCTCCATAAAACCTCTCTGTCTTATCTGGATGAACTGGGCACTTTAAGACAGCTTGTTGAGGAGAAGGATAAAAATCTACAAGATCTAAAGATATCCTTGGCTGAGAAGGAGAGCCAGTGCCATTCTCTGTCACACTTGCAAACAGAGCTAGAAACCGTAAAATCCAGATTGGAGAGCGTCTCTGTTGAGATGTCAAGGAAAGATGAGGCTTTCGTAGCTATGGAGCAAAGAGAAGGTTCTTTGAAAGCTAAATTGCAAATGTTAGAGAACGACTTGGAGAAAGCTTGTGCAGTAGCGAGAGAGAAAACAGAAGAGGTTGAGAAATATCAGGAAGCAATCAAAGATGCAGAGCTTAAGACCCAACAGGACACTCAAGTGTTTGCAGAAGAGAAGTATCACGTGTTACTGGAAGAACATGAGGCACTTATGGAGCAAAATAATCAGATGAGAGTGGAACTTGAGGCAGCAGTTGCTTTAGCTTCTCAGAAATCTTTAGAAATCTTAAGAATCCAAAAGACATTAGCAGAAAAACAACAGCAGCTCAGTGAAGAGAAAGGTGTTTTGTCCGTAGAGCTTGAAAAGGCGCAGTTGCAGTTTTCCGAAACACAAAGGACGCTAGATTCATTGAAGCAGGAGAAAGAAGATGCTGTCAGATTAATCGGTGAACTCAGTGATGAGGTGACAAGGCTGAGCAAGCAACTGGAGGAGTCAGTAAAAGAAACTAAAAACCTTGAAGCCAAACTGAAGGAGCGAGATGACGCATTGGTAGTTTCTCAGTCTCAAGCTTCAGAAAAAGAAGAACTAATTGCTGCACTAGAACACCAGTTACAGCATCAAATTAAAATGCATGAGATGGCCATCGAAAAGATGAGAACGGAGGCAGATGAGCTCCAGAAATCTCAACAAGATGGTAGAACAAATGATCAGGACTACCAAAACAAAATTGCCCTTCTTACCAAGAAACTTCAGGCAGCGTTAGTTTCTAGGAAAGAACTGTTGAAGGAAAATGCCGCGCTCAAAGAAGAAGTAGAAAAGCAGTCGGCCAGACACAAAGAGATAGAAGCAAAGTATGCTGCCCTGGAATCATCTGTGTTTGAGTTAAAACAACAAAATACGGAGCTGGAACGCTCTGTGTCATCTGTCACCAAAGAGAAAGATGAGCTGAGTGCTGAAGTCGATCGCGTCCTCAATGATAATCGGAGTCTGTCTGCAGCCTGTGACAGTTTGAAACTGACCATAGAAAGCATCACTCAGCAAAAACAAGCCTTTTCATGCCAGCTCGAATCTCTGAAAGACTCTCAAACAGAGGAGTTGTCCAAGTGGAAGTCAAAGCACGCCGAGCTGAAACAAGAGTACGAGTCTCTTCTACAAGCGTATGAAAACGTCAGCAGTGAAATGGATAAGATGAGGCAGCTTTTGGAGGGGGCCAAGAGAGACCGACAGGAAGCCCTCCGGAAACTACATAAGCACGAGACCGAGATGGAGACTCTGGAGAAGCAAACCCGGGAGATGGAGGAGGAAAATGAAAAAATCAAAGAGAAAATGCACAAGTTCTCCAAAGAGAAACGTTTAAAGATCGAAGAGCTTGAGGAAGAGAATCAGAAAATAAGAAACCAACTGTCTGAGCTCGATGGAAACCACAAAATAGCGCTGTGCGAGCTAAGCGATAAGAACCAGCAATTAGAGTTAGAGATTTGCCAACTTAAGGAGTCTTCAGAGGATCTCAGAGTAAAACTTACAGAGATGCAGGCAGAAAATGCCCAGTTGGCAGAAAACCTTGAAGAAGCAAAGTGTTCATTGGAAAAGATGGGCTTGGAATCAAATTCATACACAAACAACATGCAGCTCAAACTTGATGAGGCTCTTAGTTTGAATAATTCTCTGACTGCACAGATTGAGGAGCAGAAAACTGAACTTGGTGCTCAGCTGGAAATTAACAACTTGCTGCAAAAAGAGAAGCAGCAGCTTTCTGAAAGAATAGAAAAGATACAGGTTGATCATGAATTGCAGTTGGGGAAGAAAGATGATTCTATTAAAGAGCTCAAAGACATTATAAACAGGCACAGACAAGAGACTATCAGCCTGAATGAGAAGGTGAGGATCTTGGAGGACGACAAATGTCTTTTGCAAGAAGAGCTAGAAAATGTCCAAGAGATCTCAGACAAAGTGAAGAATGAAAATGAATACCTGGAGACGGTGATCCTCAAAAACTCTGAAAGAATTGATGAACTGACCGAGTCTCTCGGTGTTTTGCAAACTCAGAACACACAGCTCTCCTCTCAGCTCACAGCCAGTAAGGAGTCGAATAGTCAAGTTCGTCAGGAAAAAGAGCAGGAGCAGCTTAAGCTAGTCAGAGAATTCGAAGACAAACTCAAGACTGTTCAAAGAGGCAGCGAGGGGTCCAAGAATGTGAAGAAAGAACTGCAGGAGCTGCTCAAAGAAAAGCATCAGGAGATAAATCAGCTGCAGCAAAACTGCATTAAATATCAGGAGCTGATTTTAGATCTGGAGAGCTCTCTGAAGAGCTCGCAGTCGGCCTGTGAACACTTGGAGAAAGGTCTGAACAAAAGCTCAGAGAAGGTATCGGTTTTAGAAGAGAGATGTAAACTAGTTGAAGCCGAGTTAATTACACACAAGAATCTCCTTCAGGAGGCAGAGGAAAAGATTAGGAGTGTACGGTCAGAAAGAGACCAGCTGGCTCTTGACCTGTCGCAGCAAAATAAACAGAGTGAGGCCACGGAGAAAACAAAATCACTACAAAATACAGACGAAACAAGGACTAATGCTTACATGGAGAGTCAGTTTGCGTTGCAGCGGCAGATAGACGACCTCAAGGATTTAAAAGATAAAGAAAGTCAAAGAGTTGATGAGCTAACACGTCAGCTGGACTCTCAGGACCTACAAATAAACAGTCTAAAGAGAGCAGCGGAGACCAGTGAAGCGAAGCTGTCAGCCTTGTCTTCCACTCCGCATGGGGCTAATTCTGCCAAACTTTGGAACGACTTGTACCAAAAGACCCTACACGAGAAGGACAACCAGCTCCTCGAGCAAGGTTTCATGATCAAAAGGTTCCTGGAAGATATGAGATTAAAAGACAAAGAGGTGAACGAACTTCGAGTGACCAAGTCCAGACTGGAGAGGACGCTCAACGAATACTCGGTCGCGGCGGCCGCACAGCAGAGACAGCTGTTTGTCATGAGCGCAAGCAATGCTGAGCTCAGTGAGACTGCAGAGCTCATGACCGTGCAGGTGAAGGAACTCAGCGCTCAAGTGGATAAAATGGAACAAGATAAAAACACGCTGAACCGACTGCTCGCTGACAAAGAAGACGTGATTTCCCAGCTCCAGCTTAGTCTCCAGCAAACGGAGAAGCTAAATGCCGACACAGATGCTCAGCTGCTTCTCTTACAGGCTCAAAAAGACAAAATTCAGGCCGACTTCGAGAAGCAGGAGGGAATCTCTCAGCAACTCAAAACACTCCTGCAAAGCAAAGACACCGAGATCTCCTCTCTGCTGTCCTGCAAGGACGGACAGATGTCGGGATATCTAGAACAGCTGCAGGCTAATTATCGTAGCCAGGTGTCGGTTTATGAAGACAGGCTGACCTCTTTGCGCTACCAAAGGGAGAAGGCTGACAAAGAGTTGAGAGGACTGGAGGCCAAGGTCAAAAGCCTGCAAATCAAAGTGAACAGATCTGAGCAGGAAAAGGAGCAGATGTCAGCAAAGATGGAGTCCTTCAAGAACTCAATGGTGTCTTTACAAAGCGAACGGGAGCGCCTGATGTCAGAGTACAGGATGCTTGAAGCCAAGAGTCAGTTAGGGCTAAAGGGTAAAGAGGGCTCTGCTGACGGGGAGGGTGGTGCAACGAAAGGCCTTAAACATGAAATAAGAAAACTGTTACATCAGATGGACGATCTGAATTCAGAGAACGCTATGCTCAGGGCTCAGCTGGTTCGGTACAGGGAGGATTTAAATCAGGTTTTATCTCTCAAGGACAACCAGTTGAAGGTGCTGCTGAAGAAACAGCAGGATGTCATAAAAAACCTTGAAAACCAAAAGGCTGCCGCCGAAAAGCAGCACAGAGAGTCTCGGTCAGAACTCCAGAAGGAAGAAGAGACGAGCAATACGTTAAAAACTGAGAATTCAAAGCTTAGAGCTCAGGTGTTAGAACTAGAAGCTGAAATATCGACACAGAAGACGCAAAGAACCACGACAGATGAGGGCAAAGTGATCGCAGACTTGCAGGAAGCCGTGGCGGCTAAAGCAGCTGAATGTAATGACCTCCAGCAAAAACTACTCTCCCAGAAAACCTCAGTTGATGAGCTCAATCACAAAATGCAGCTTCTGGAAAAAGAAACAGACCAAAAACTAGCTGAAGCCGAGGACAGATACAACAAAGAGCTGGACTCCTTTGAGCGCGAGGTGGAGCTGTTGAGAAGTGAGCGAGAGACGGCTGATCAAAGGGTGGCACAGCTCGCAAAAGACCTACTTGAAATGGAGCAACAGCTATCAGAGGCAAAATCTCAAAGCAAAGACACGAGGTCTCAAAATGACTCCCTGCGCAAAGCAATGGCTGCGCTGCAGAACGACCGAGACCAGCTCATAGAGGACTTCAAGGTCCTCAGGAACAGGTACGATGAAGAACTCAGAGAGACTCAGTCGGCCTTGAACAAAGTTGAGCGCAGCCTGCAGGACGCCACCTCAGACCTGGCCATGTTTTCCAAAGAGAGGGACATCCTCGTTCATAAACTAAAAGCTGTTGAGAGCAAAGACGCACACATCGAACTGAACAAGTTGTTGGACGAGCTGTCGAAGGCCTTGTCAGAAAAGGAGAGAGACCTGAAGCAGGCCGTTCTGGAAAACACCACGTACAGCAGGCAGCTGTCGGCTTTCTCCAGATCCATGGCCAGCCTCCAAAACGATCGAGACAGGTTGATGGACGAGCTGGCCGGGGCCAAGAGAGAGGTTGAGTCCAAGCAAGGCTCAGACCCAGAGGCTGTCATTGCTAAGGGAAGTGACGCCAGTGCCACCCAGACTGAGAGAGATGGGCTGGTAAGTCAAGTCATCAGCTGTCATTTGAGTTTGGCTGTTGCTTGCACTTCCTTTCTCTGCTCTGGTTGTTTTTACAAACGGCATGCAGGGTCCAGGTCTGTGGTTTTGTTGTTGGTTTGTTGTATAGACTGTAGAAAAAATGGACAGCGCGTCTCCAGATTCTCACGTTGCTCTGCCACTATTATCCCGGGGATATGGGACAGTGCAATCGTGAGTTTGGAGCACTACGGGACGGGCTTCAATCGAGTGTTTGAAATGATGTCACATCCTATTTTTTCAAATAAAAAAACTGAAAACTACCTAAAATGACAGCCACCATCATGCATCCTGGAAACCAAAAAAACATAATAATAATTTGAAGTGTACTCAGCGTTTTAGTTAGGTCTGAGTCCCATCCACTAACATGGAGGGGGCAGAGCTTATGGTATGTACTGCAGCCAGCCACCAGGGGGAGCTCATGCTTTGGCTTCACCTTTGAGGAGCCGTCATGGTTTCCACTTTTCTACAGTCTATGGTTTGTTGTTGGTGGCGTTTATTTTACATACCATTGCTATGACTTGCATGGTATTTGTTTTTTTTGGCTGGGTTTCACATGCTCTGATGTTTGTGACCGTTTCTGTTGAGTCATGTTTTTGTTTGAGTGAAATCTATTCTCCTAACTATTGTTTTTATATTGCACTATTTAAGCCAGGAACTACCGCACAAAATTTCATTATGTTCTCACATAATGACAATAAAGGATTCTTGATTCTTGATTCTTAATGATTGTTGACCTTTCCTGGTATTTTTTTATGTCATTGCAGGCGACTAAGCAGACGGTAGATGAACTGCAGCAGGAAGAAACAGCAGAGCTGAGGTAAACGCAAGCAACACTCTACTGTTGCTGTTCTACCTTGTTGTTACAGGGGTCCAGGGCTGGGTATCTATACTGATTCATTATCAATTTATTTAGAGATGTTTTAGTTTCAAAACTAAAACTAACGTTGATATCAGTTCCAGAGATCTGAGGAAGTTCCACAACCTTCTCCCTCTAGTTTCTCGTCTTTCTTTGCTTTTGTCCTTCTCTTCTCTGTCGTCATACTTGTTAAATCTAGTCATCTTGGAACCCGTTGTGGATCTCCCTCACACGTGGACTAGTTTTGTTGCGCGGTTTTAACAAGATTTATTGTGTAAATTCAATCCGAGGATTTTAGCCCTACATGAATCGGTTTGTATTTCCTGAATGTTGTAGCACAGACAGTGTTGCCGGATGCAGCTGATGGTTTCCAGCCCGACCGTTTTTCAAAAACCACCAAAGTGCATATTAAACTGACGAAAACGTTAGATCGCTGTTGTGTTTAATACTCTAACCACCCAGATTGGCTGCTACGGTGTAAACCTATCCAAAAAAACACAGTGCAGTTGATGCATAGAAATCATCCAGCAACAAACTGCAGCAGGCAGCCACCAGGGTTGTTCATGGTACATGGAAATGAGAGTTTTTCCATTTTTGATCGTTAACACTGTTTATCTGTTCTGTAGGTCTGATGCTGAGAGGAAGGAGCGCTTGTCTGTCACTGTAAGTTACACTTCAGGATATTTTTTTTATCTTTGGAGCCAAAGTGAAACTGTAACTTCAGGATATCAGTCAGTTGCTGCATTTACATGGACACTAGTATTAAACAATGATCAGAAAACCAGCTCAGTCAGAGCAGGCTGACCTGATCAGAAGGAGCTTTACTGGTTTCTTCCTGGTTGGAATAAATTTATTCTTCTGAGCATGTATCCTCCACGTGGGGTAAAGTGTTGTCTGTAAAGTTAAAAGGTAAAAACATCCTCTGTTATAGCTCCAGCACCACTAAAGTCCTTAAACTTCTTCCTTTCTGCAGGAAACCGTTGCCGTGGCTGCTCAGAGTGGACTGGAAGAAACGGTGAGACGGCTGGATGCAGAGAGGAAGCAGCTTCACAGAGACCTGCAGCGCTGCTTGTACGAGATCCAACAACGAGACCAGTACTACCAGCAACTCAACGTCAAGGTATGACGCTCAGCACACTTCTGAGAGTGTGGTTAGAAACTGGATTAACTAGTGGGTTCTACAAGAGACACAGACTCTGAAAAAAGTGGAAGATGATTCAGATTCAGCTCCAATGCCTCAATGTACAAACACTCCCTTGAACAACCTTCCTTCTCCTAATCCGACCCGCTCACATTCACAGCTGCAGCAGGCCGTGGAGGAGAAAGGTGCCGTCGCGGCTCAGCTGAGGGCCGTTTCCCAAACCCTGAGGGACACCCAGAACCGCTGCCACTGGTTGGAAAGTCACGTCCAGGGCCAGGCACAGGTAAAAGACCAGGACCGTGTCCAGGATACTGATGGAGAGAAGAGGGACCATAAAAACATGCACAAAGTCCGGAGCTGCATCGTAAAGACTTTCAGTGCATCATTTATTTTATTATAATTGTTATTCGATGTGTATTAACGTGAAAAATATATGTATGTGTTCATTGCATCTCCTCACATTCTTACCCCCGCTCTGCTTTGTGTCTGCAAACAATGAATCCAAACCTAACCTGTAACGCTGTGTCAGCAGGGTTCAGCTCATACTGAGGTTGCACCAGGGGCTCCGCAGGAGAAGAGCAACGACTCCTTGATTTCTGAAACTGCTGAAGCCGCCCAGCTCAGAGAAAGGTGACAACATCCGTTTGGTTTTCAGGTAGATTATTGCACAGTCAGGTGAAGTCACAGAGAAGTAAAGACGTCTGTGTTTTCAGGCTGCACGAGGTGGAGCTGAGTCTAACCGACGAGAGAGCGAGGAGAGAGGCGGCCGAGGAGGCTCTGCGTCTGGCTGAGGACAGAGCAAAGAGGTACGAGCCAAACGCAGTCGCTTACGTCTATATCTACACACTCAGATGTGTAAATGTTAATGTAATGTTTGTGTTGTGCAGCGTTGCTTCGGGCCTGTCCAGAGACAGTCAGAGAGACTTCAGCATCGAGATGGAAACAGAGGAGGAGTGGGAGGCTCTGAGTCTCGACCCAAACCAGCCGCTCATAGCACAAAAGGTTTTCACTCATTCTAACCACATCCACACTGACTGTAAATACCATACCTGGACCAAATATGAGACGATACATTTCATCTGGAAATTAGGTTTGAAGAGGTGGTTTTGTTAGTTTAAATACAAGTGAAAAGACGTTCGTAGCGTCTCCTGTAGAAATGGAGCAGGGAGATGTTAGCAGTTAGTGTACCTGTCTGAAAAATATTACCTGTTAGAGGAAAGGACTGTGAGCGCTGTCAGGACGGAGTGTGTTACACATTTATGATGAGAGAAAAAGCTTTGATGGGAAGTCTCTCTTCTCTTCTTGGATTCATGGTTCATCTCGGGGCACTTTACCAAAAGACAGAGCTTCTTAATTATCTACTAGTCCAGAGAGTAGACAAAGAGAAGCCAATCAAACACATGAAACTGAAATATTATACTTGTGTAGGTGTTTATTGAGGAAAATGAGCCAATATTTGAGAAGGTCAAATTAGAATCCATCTGTTCAGAATGTTCCCCCTTAGAAATTATTCAGAACATCAGCAGAGTTTCACACAAGTCCTGACAGTAGAGAAAGAGAACATGACAATCCATGACAACGGGACCCAGCATCTGGACCAGGACGGCTTGTCATCATTGACGGACCAATGAATTTTGAATCCGAAAAGAAAATGTCAGAACATCTGTCCAAGAACACAAGTGGTTCTACAAAAGAACGGTTAAAAAAGAAAAGGATGAATGAATAGGAACGGCCAAGTCAAAGTCCTGACCTTAATCCAATAGAAATGTTGTGGAAGGACCTGAAGCAAGCAGTTGATGTGAGGAAACCCACCAACATCTCAGAACTGAAGTGGTTCTGTTCTGAGGAATGGGCTAAAATTCCTCCAAGCTGCTGTAGACCACTGATCAGCTGTTACCAGAAACATTTAGTGACAAGGAGGTCACAGCAGATACTGGAAACAAGGAGGACATGAGTTTAACATCTCACAGATATCATATTGGTTCATTTTCCTGCACAAACAAAATACACAAGTATAATATTTCAGTTTCATTTGTTAGACTGGGTTCTTTGTCTGCTGTCAGGTGTAAATGAATGGTTCCACTGTGAACGATCCCCGTACAGCGTTTCTCTGACTGCTGTGTTTGTATCTTCAGGTGAAAGGAGGGATGGCGGCGTGCCGACGCTGGCTCAGAGGGAGGAGCCTCTACTTCTCCAGGCTGCTGACGAGTCGCGCCCGCTCACGATATTTCTTCCTGGCTTACCTGCTCACGCTACACGTGCTCGTCCTCATGTGCCTCACCGGAGCCCTGTAGCGTGGAGACACGACGCACACTGAACACTGAAAGCTTTTACCTGTAGGTCCTGGTACGTACGATAAGACACGTCTGACCAGGGGAGTTCTCATGAGACAACAATCAGATTTACACGTGGGAATTAAAGGATGTCACCTTTTAGAATCTGTTAGTTATTTTATTTCTTGTAAACCGAGCCTTAAAGCGTGATTCTTCCTCGCCTGTTCGTCGTGAGGAGGAGAAGAGGCAGGAAGAGAGAATCCTCAGCATTTGATGTAATTCTTTTGTAAAAGCCTAAGAATGTCTAGAAAGCCATATCCTCTCTCGGTTAACACTACAGTATGAGTTTATTTTTTAAAGCAAACCTCGTCTCCAGCTTGTTGAGCTTCCCTCTGAACTCTGTAACGCACCTAAACTCAACAAACTCACCCGTTGGACACCAGCTGCTGCTTCTCTTCTTGCCTGTTTTCATAAGTTGCACATAATCGTAATGCTGAGTGAGAATCTATGCACTGAAACTCCAAATGTGTTAAAACGTAATCATCTCATGTAAGCTGGGAAGCACTACACCCCCCCCCCCCTCTTTAAAGCCAAAGCTGTCTGTTCTTTGGCAGCTCTTTGAGGAAGAGCTCTCGTGTTGAAAGGAGACGATGGTTTAGAAATCTCCTTGAAGTTAACTCTGGTATCACTGCAGATATGAAAGTACCTAGTGTTTGTATTTAAGACGTATTTATGTGTGCATCCACAGAGAGTCCTCTGTACAGTATCTGTCATGTATGTATGTATATATGCCTTTCTATGCTCTGCCGGGTGTTTGACCGTGTACATTTCTTCTTTGTTTGTGATTAATAAGAGACTGGGTCGACTAACGAGCCTCACGACGAGCTGCATTTATCTGTTTCCTGTTAATCGATGCGGTTTTGTAGAAAAAGAGTCGGCTGGCTGCTGATGCTGTAATGATCTGTACATGGACGTAGAAAACAACTGAATCTATTTATGAAGAAGGCGAACTACTGATGGCGTATTTTTCTCTACTGCCTCTGTTTTTAAGAGCTGGCGACGCAGCCGGCCTCGAGGCTGAGCTCAGTGCAATACTGTCAGATCACCCTTTACCACCTCGGATGACGTTTAATAAATAAAGCTTGTTGGAGTTTTCTTCTTTCTGCCCGTACGACCTGTGTTTTACTGTCAGTCTGCAGCTACTCACTAACTCATCATGGTTTTAAACATTTGCAAGTAATACAAAACAGAAAAGTGGATACTCATTTATCATTGATGCGTCTATATGATCTAAATGTGGCTACTAAATTTTCTAAAATGTGTTGTATCCTTTCTTATCCTCTTTTAAAGAAGTATATAACTGTTCTTCCAAAGAGCATCTAACAATGAGGACAGGAGAATCAATTCAATTCAGCTTTTATTTACATACACTGCCTGGCCCAAAAAAAATAAGTCTCCACCTGGATTTAACTAATCAAATAGGTAGGAGCCTCCTATTGGATAATTACTGCATGGGTGATTATCTTTCAGCTGACAACAAGTTATTTAAGCCCAACTGATGCAATGAGTAGTTTCTCATTTCTTCAACAACCATGTCTAAAGACACATCCTGTGGTCGTGGAAAAGATGTTAGTCTGTTTGAGAAGGGTCAAATCATTGGCATGCATCAAGCAGAGAAAACATCTAAGGAGATTGAAGAAACTACAAAAACTGGGTTAAGAACTGTCCAACGCATTATTAAAAACTGGAAGGATAGTGGAGAAGCATCAGGGTAAGAAGAGAGGCAGATGAAGTGATGCACCCATCATGCCTAGTGTCTACTGTACAAGCCTGTGGGGGCAGTGCTGTGATCTGGGGTTGCTGCAGTTGCTCAGGTCTAGGTTCAGCAACATTATGTTGCCCAAAGAATGAGGCCAGCTGACTACCTGAATATACTGAATGACCAGGTTATTCCATCAATGGATCATATTCCAAGATGACAATGTCAGGATTCATGGGGCTCAGATTGTGAAAGAGTGGTTCAGGGAGCATGAGACATCATGTTCACACATGGATTGGCCACCACAGAGTCCAGACCTTAACCCCATTGAGAATCTTTGGGATGTGCTGGAGAAGGCTTTGTGCAGTGGTCAGACTCTCCCATCATCAATACAAGATCTAGCCGGGTAGAGACAGAAAAAGCAACGCCGTGACTTCCATGTCACACATATTAAACATTTTCTGGCCACACATAAAGCAGCATCTCTAAATTAGGTTTGGGATTTGGTCAAAGACCCACTGATCTTCTGAGGATGATTCCTAAAGGGAGGACAATATTCATATTCTTGGATTATCACAGAGGTCGTACCAGAAGGTACGATGCAGGAAGGAGCTCCACCTCTTTAACCACATCTGAAGCTCATTTCACTCAGTTCAGGTTCAGACTTGTGTCATTTCTCTGGACTTAAAGTTTAGATGGTGCAGAAGGATTAGATCAGATTAGATTAGATTCAACTTTATTTTTTGGTTTCAATTTAAATGAAAATGCACACAGTGACTATAGACATCAGGACATGCACAGTATAGAACTCTGGTTAATAGAAGCTAACTACAGCAGGATACGTAAGAACTATGGCTAACAGCTGTCTGACTGGGAGTGGAGAGAGGACAGTAGAAGGATTCTCATCACTCTGGATCCATGCAAACCTGGTTTAGGACGCTCTATCAGCAACATGGAATATGTTCTGGAGATAAATGTCTCTGTGCTTCCACCTCTGTGTGTGTCGTATTAAAAGTCAAGCTCAGGTCCTTAGCGACAGGGAAGAGCACGCGACCTTAATCTGTTGGTACTGTAACTAAATAGCATTGAGTACAGAGGAGCCTGTGGCCTTTTCACATCCTGTAAACCAAAATATTAAAAGTTTAAACAGATGGATGTATGAGAAAGGTAATTCCAGCAGACAGAGGAGAACATGAACATTTCTACAGCTTTGGATTTTTTCTGTTAAAGCCTGTACAGGACTCTGTGGATTCTCTTTCCAGTGAAGCACGGTGGTATCAAAATCTCCAGAGACCTCCAGCTTTGTTCTATCTAAAGCTATTTTCTCCTCAGGGACCGTTTTTATATAACGGACCTGTTTGAATTATATCAAGACTAAAAGTTCTGCAGAATTAAGATCCATTTATTTTGAGTCTTGACCTCAGTTAATCGTGACCTTTCAGCTGGGTTTGTGTTGCAACAGAAAATGATTCATGAGACTGAATCCAATTACAGTCCTGTCAAACACACAAACAGGCTGCAGACAGAGCCACAGCCACTTTTTAAAAAGGACTTTATGTTAAAGAACAAAGTAGAAATATTGGCCCTGCACTGTTTTTATGTTCTTCTTTTTGTTTAGTATTTTTGTTGCTGAACATACAGCAGCATTTAATGGCAGAAGATAAAAAAAAAGTGTTTCTCAAAGTGTAAAAGAAAGAAGTTTAAAGGAGCCAGAGCTTCTCTGTAGACACACAGTCTGAAGACACTTTCAACCGTCACTCAGGGACGGACACAAAGACCAGTTCCTCCAGAGACAGCAGCCTCAGAACAGAAGCCTGAGTTTACTCTCTGCACTGTCACTCAATATCTAGAGACTGGTCCTGAAATGAAATGAAATAAATATGTAGAGAGATTAATATTGTCCTGTGGTCACATGATCCTGGTGTTAGTTTGAATCTTGCAGCTGAATTATTATTGATCTAACACTGTATTAGAACTTTAATCAAGCCTCACAACCAGAAGGTTCTGGGTTCTAATCCATGAAAGACATGCTGGTTAGGTTAAACTGTCCAGAGTGTACCCGGCCTCTAGACCAATGACAGAAGGGACAGGCTAGAGACCCCACCTCACCCTGACCCTCCAGAGGACAAGCAGCTACAGAAGATGAATGAATGACTGAACTTCTATATATATATCTTCTACTATAAAACCAAAGTTTTATATCTTCAGATCTCAACTTCCTCCAGTCAGTCTGCCGTTATTAATCAACCCAGCTGTTTTTACATAATCCATTCAAGTCTAAAAAGGATTGAAAAATGACACCTTTGAAGACTAGCTCCCAGAAACACTGACGCCCTGCACCTAGAAGGTTTTCTGTTGGGAGTGTTCCAGCTTTTCCTTTCTAATCTTTCTGTGCATTAGTCTTTTTAATCTTTCCCATTCTATGCACTACTCATTTCATTAATAAATGAAGTTGGACTAATCGATATAATCCTGGAACCACTCCACGCAGCTGAGAACAGGGATCTGTGGCAGCGTGATGGAGAGCAGTGTCTTTGTCCATCACACCATGGTTGTTCAGTGGATTCATCAACATTAACATCAGCCAATGAGAGAGAGGCCTTTAGCTGCTTAGAAGTTCCCCTGGGTTCCTTTGGGACCTCTCAGACTATTATGGAATGATCTTTGTTGGTGGACCACTCCTGTGGAGGGGAACAGTCGTCTTCAATCTGTCTGACTGTGGATTATTTGTGGCTTCCAAACTCTTTAGAGATGGTTCTGGAACCTTTTCCAGCCTGATGAGCAACAACAACTCTTTCTCTGAGCTCCTCAGAAAGCTCCTTTGTCCACAAACATGTGCTGTGAAGATCAGACTGAGACAAATCCCTGATTTATTGAAACTAAACCAGGAACTGAACCACACCTGAGTCTCATTACATTGATGGAAACACTTCTGAACACATGGACTCTGGTTTAATCCTAGAGGAGCTCCTCTCTGATATGTAATATGGACTTAAAGCCACTAGATGGCAAAGTCTGTCCAGGTGTAAACACCAACGTGTCCTCCAGCTCCAGCAGGTTTTTAGTGTTGTAGTTTGAGGTGAGATGACCGCGACCAGGAGGATGTTTGTTCTGTATCTTCTCTGCTACTGTTCTTGGGTTTGGCCTCATTTTCCCGTCATTTCAGTTAAAGGCTACAGAATCCTATTCAATGCCTCCAAGGCTTCAAACTCATAAATATTAATGGAGCAATTATTTCTTCTTCTCCTCTTTTTTTTATTTATTTATTTTTTGTTTGACAGGATCACATCTCACACGACATCCCGTCCTCTTAACGTCTGATATATGTGAAAATAAAAGAAGTGTTTCTCAGCGTGTCTCCACTACTGATCAGGTTTTTCATCCTCTAGTTTGGTCCCTCTCTGTGTGAAGTGACGTCTTCCATCAGATGGGGATGAATCACCCTGAACTTTCCCTCTCCACGCTGACATGAAGTCGTCTCGGTTCGACTCTCGTCGTCTTCTCCAGGAAACCACTCAGACTAATAAAAGAAAGGAAGGGGATCTGCATCCATGTTCGCTGCCTCCAGCCCTCAGCTCTCTCCGTCTCTCTCTCGGTTCGCAGGTGACCCACTTGCCTCCAGCAGCCGGAGGAGTGGGAGAAAAAAAAAGATGGGGGGGCGGGGAGGAGGTAGAGGTGAAAACATGTGGGAGACGGCTATGATTAATGTGCTTTCAGAGATGGAGAGAGAGAGGAGTGCATGGGGGCACCTGTGATGTGTGGTGGTGGTGGTGGAGGAGGGGGTGGAGGAGGGATGGGGGGTTTCAACAAATAAAATGACCCCGTCTTCATCTTAATGCCTCCGTGTGAAACACTGGAGTAATTATAGAGAGAGAGGCAGAACGCTGGATTCACATCACACTCAGTCTCAGGTGACGTTGTTTAATCATCATTACCCAACAAAACCAGTCAATGATTTTTATCCCTGGGGGAGGAGGGGTGCAGGAGGGGCCTCTTGCCGGTATGCCATCATCAGTCGTCCCACTTTGATCCTCCTGATACCCCCGAGGATCGATGGCGTCACTTCTGACCTCCTTCTTTTCGATCTTGATTCCAGCCTTCAACGTTCTGTGATGTGTTACTACAGAAACATCTCCTGACCGAGAGCTTCTGGTGAATTTGTAGGTTTTTATTTATTTTTCTGTGACAGATCTAGTTTCATTGAACCACAAGGGTCAGTCTGTTCCCTCTGCTAATGAGAACATCTAGTCACTCAGTCATGTTATTGACGGATGAAGGTGACTGGAGATGTCCATTTGATGTAATGATTTCATGTTAAATGTCCTAAAGTTGGACCATTTGATCTTTAGCAGTCTTGATCAAGTTTTCCTCCGATCCAATACTGATTTGAATTTTGAGTCGGCTGCTCTGAGTCCTGATCTGATCCTAAATGTCCTAGAGTTGGTCTCCTGTAGCTTCCTAAAGTCTGTCCTTGTCTTCCTTGTCTTCTCCTAGAGTTGGTCTCCTGTAGCGTCCTAAAGTCTGTCCTTGTCTTCCTTGTCTTCTCCTAGAGTTGGTCTCCTGTAGCTTCCTAAAGTCTGTCCTTGTCTTCCTTGTCTTCTCCTAGAGTTGGTCTCCTGTAGCTTCCTAAAGTCTGTCCTTGTCTTCCTTGTCTTCTCCTAGAGTTGGTCTCCTGTGTCGTCCTAAAGTCTGTCCTTGTCTTCCTTGTCTTCTCCTAGAGTGGACTGGATTCAGTCCAATAAATCTTTCAGTCAAAGTTAATGTAGTGTGGAGAGGGTAGCTGGTACCTTGTGTTCTCTACTCCAGAAATGTTCTGGTCATCCAACGCTGCCATAAACTCCCTAACCCTCTCTGGAAGATGTTTCTCCTTGACGCTGTCTCCAGGAAACTTTTCTCTTCTTTTAAACGTTCAGTGTTTGTTGTTGTTGTTTGGGTGCAGCCTTTGACTGAGTGGACTCCATGGATTCTGTTTAGATGATCAACTACTACCACCTCACCACACATCCACATTCAGCTAGTTAAAGTCCAAGCAGCAGACATGTCTTGTCACATGATTTTGCTTCTTCTTCTTGGGTTTTTGGAAGCTTAGATTCTCGCCAAAGAAGAAGAAGATTTCTTTTACATGGACGTGGTTTTGGTTTAAGACAGAGCTGATATCGATCTGATCATTTTAAAAATGTCTGCAATTGTTATCCCATGCTTTTCATTGTGTTGCTGCACTATGAGAAGGGAGGGTCCTTGGATGCCTTCAGGCTGCTCCCTGGTAGTACCTGTTTTTATTTAAAGGTACGTGTCCGTTAGTGTTTGTGTATTAAATCTGACGATCATAATAACTTGCAACCAGATTTTTATGGCAACGTACCGTACACAGCTGTCATCCTGTCACAGGCTTGGTTAATCTGGCATGTCAACAGGTGAATAAAACATAAAGGTAGTTTTACTTTATCAATCTCTAGCTTTGTATATTTATTCTTTGATACCAGAGCTAGCTAAGAGATATGAGCCCTCCTGTGATACCTTTATTTGTTTTCTGAGACGTTTTTGAGACGTGTATTGTTGTACTTGTACTTTTATATTATATCAGGTGAACATTACCTGCTGTCAGTGAAGGTGTTACTAATAATAACATTAGTGTTCTAGGGTTAAAGTGATGACTCAGATCCACAGTGATGGTCAACCTAAAGCATCAGACGTTGAACTCAAAGCTGCTGTGAGTTTGTTTGTGTTGCAGTACTTCAGTGCATCACCGCTCTGACTCTGATTCTCTTTTTAGCCCTGCATAGTTTCTTTTTTTCTCTCTCACTGTGTCCTATATAATGTCCCAGTTTGTAATTAGGTCTGCTGCTGGTGTGTAAGACGGAGGTTCCTCCAGACCGCTCGGTCGGCCCCCGCTCTGTTCTCAGCTTCCAGGCGTCCTGTCGTCGCCTCTGGAATTGAGTTCGCTCTGGAACGTGTCCTGACAGAAACTTCCCCATCACTCTGTCTCTCTGTCTCTCGACTCTTCTTCTTCTTTATCCTCTTCCTGCGGCGTCTCCATCGACCTGTCCTCCGTCTCTGTTACAGATCTCATCATGAACATGGACACCTGCCTTCCACTCATCAGTCCAATCTACTGTAGAAGAATCTTTAACTGCAGATGTTCACTGAACCAGAACACGTCAGCATCTCTACCTGAGGTCTGCCTGCATGACCCCCCCCCCCCCAACCACTTTAATCTGGTTCATTAGTAACCATAGCAACAAAGTCTTCCCTGGCTACCAGATAAGACACCTCCAACTCCTTCAACCATGCATCATGTGGCATGTCTCTCTGTCTCTGTCCTCTGTACGGAGGCATCTTGAGGATATTTCTGCACCGAGGAACAAAGTCAGCAGCTGATGTGTTACAGGACAGACTCTTTTAAAGCTGTGCAGCTGTTCTCTGTCTGGGACTCCATGGTGGCCAAGAAGACTCAGCACCAGCTAGTGTTTGGGTGGCGTTGTTACAGAGCGAACCAGTAAATAGAACCAGCGTAGGCTACGTACGTAGGTTACAGGATCTATGCACCTTTAAAAGTATGTGTACCAGGTCTGGGTTACTGCTGCTGACTGATGAAGAATGCAGGATTATCTATAATTTGTCCATTTTTTAAAAGTTTAAAGACTCATCTGGATAATTAAAGAAACTAACGTGGTGAGTCAAGTGATGCTGTAAATACACCAAAAGTATTCACTCATCTGTTTTTACATACATATGAACTTAATCCATCGTAGAGTTTAATACGACGTCGGCCCATGACTGGACTTGTTTCACAGGTGTCATCCTATCACAGAACAACGCTGGAATCCACTGAGCTCCTGAGAGCAACTCATTCTTTCACTAATGTTTGTAGAAGCAGTCTGAATGAATGTGTTTGATTTATACACCTGTGGACATGGAAGTACAGTGGCCCTGAAGGTCAAAGTCAAAACTCAACGACATTTCAGATTACAGAATGGGTAGGGACAACACTTCTTGTTTCTGATTGGACAGAACCCGTGCAACAATATAAGCTGATGTGATTGGTTATTTCACTGCCAGTCAAGAAATGATGCTTTGTGAATGTCTTGCAGACATGCAGAAACAGACATTGGCATTACTTAAAGAGGCCGAGGTGACGCACAATGAGGACGTAGTTGTCCCGTCTCCTCAGTCCTAACTCCTTCAACCGTGCTTTCTGTGTTCAGAGGGACATGTTGATGAAAGCAAGAATGACATTATATGTATGTCCTCTATTAAAGCCATCTCGTTCTCCATTCTTTCCAACGTGGTTTAAAACTCGTGCACGGACACAGCAGAGTAGAAACAGGAAATTACGCTACACTGTCGGGTTCTGTCCAATCAGAAACAAGAAGTGTTGTCCCTACCATTTCCGTAATCTGAAATGTGGTTGTGTTTTGACCTTCAGGGCCACCGTACGGAGGTGATTGGAACACCTGAATTCAATTATTTGGATGGTGAGTGGATACTTTTAGTGAGATAGTGTATGAATATGAGGATGTGAAATAATTCTCACAAAACACAACAGATCTTTTGTTTTAATTATCTGGTGTTGAACTTGATCCAGACATGGTTCCTTTAAATCCTCAGACGGTGGAGTATAAAAACATGCGTGTCGTACGCAGCCAGAGAAACTAGAAGAGGAAAGCTTCCCCTCATCTCACATTCCACATCTTAATAGTTTATTTACGTGGCTGTGAAGGCTGCTGGTTCAAAGACAGAATGCAGGGCAGAGCCTCGCTGGGTGGAGATCCTGCCGTTAATGACCGTGTTTCTCCCTCAGATTAAATCTTATTTACGGCCCTGCAGGACTGTTTCCATAATGTAAGCAGAAGTAGCCTCGATGCACCACGACAACAAGAAGGAGCTTTAGTTTCTGCTCTGGTCTGGAAGAATAACAAGCGATGAGTCTGTTCTAAAGAAGCAGCAGGACTGAGGCGTTTGTTAATGTCCTGATTGTTTTACCAGCCATGGAGAATTTGGTCATTTTTGTTTTTAAAGGTTTTTATGTTTTTATCTGATTTAGTTTCTGTTTCATTCTGCTCCTCAAAGGTCATGACCTTTTTATGAGAACAGAGCTGAAAGAACAGTCTGGATGAACAGACTTCTTCTTCTTCTCCTTCTCCTTCTTCCTCTTGTTCTTGTTCTCCTTTTCTTCTTCTTTATCTTCTTCTTCTTCTTCATCATCTTCATCTTCTTTTTTCCCTTTGTTCTTCCTCTTCCTGTTCCCCCCTGCTTCTTCTTCTTCTTCTGTCATATTACACAGCATATACTTCATGACCAAAAGTATTTGGACACCTGAACAGCACTAACTGCTTCCTCCGTCAGTCTGTCCATCAGACCCTGGAGGTTTTCTGCAGCGGTTCTGTTCCACACTGAAGAAGGAACGAGTCTTTGTCAAACTGACACTGACACAAAATATGTCCAACAAATATCACCATGAATGATAAAATAAAATATGAGGCAGTAAGACGTGTCTTCTTTAGAAGAAAGGGGACAGACAGACCTGCAGATGGATTTATTAGTAGATGATTAGTGAAGGTTTCCACCACACATTAGAACATTTGATTTGGTTCCTCTGCAGCATCTAGTCACAGCAACTCCATCACGACTGGTCCTTCTCACAGGAAATAAAACTTTGAGCTGTGTCACAAAAGTAGGTCATGAATGGAAACACATTTCAGCAAATCTAGTCTGTGACCAGAGAAAACAAGAGGAAAGGGTCCTTGTTAGTTCCAAGAACTAATCTGTTCCTTCCCGGTCCCCCCACCCCCACCCCCTCATGGCCCTGGACAAGATACGAGGCAAGTACAACACATTTCTTCAAAGGATAAGAAAAACTATTATATTCACATAAAATCAGCCTGAAAGAAACACATCTCAGACTTTCATTTGGGATTTATTTTTTTGCACTAATGAGTTGGAAGCAGATTCCAAAGTCCAACAGACAGTTAATGTTTAAAGACCCAGAACCCCGATGAGTTTCATCAGGAGCAGTGGAGTCGGTGCCAGCAGCGAGCTGTCAGAAGATGAGCCATGGAGAGCTGGCCCTGCTCCACTTCACTGGTGTCCTGGATGCAGCCGGCACGAGGAGGCAAGAGGAAGGAAACAATGCTCCTCGATGAGGAGGAAGTCAACTGGAAAGCAGCCTATCACATCACAGAGATGACGACTAATAAACAGCTTCATTTCATTTCCTGACAAGAAGAGAAAGTAAACGTAGAAGAAAAGGAAATGGAATTAGAAAACAAAGAAAGTGGTGAAGACTAGTGGAATTAATGATTCATAAAAGGCTTTGTAATGAAAGAATGTTTAAGAATAATAAATCAGATGATCTGCAGGGAGACAGGAATGAACCATACACTGATCAGCCATTACATTATGACCACCTTCCTAATATTGTGCAGGTCTCCCTTGTGGTGACTCATCAGAGAATGGACATGGGCCTTCTGAGGGTGTCCTGTGGTGTTATAAGGGGGAGGGCCTTTGAGGGGAGGGGCCTCTGTGGATCATCCCACAGATACTTGATCAGTTTGGGATCTAGTGAATTTGGAGGCCAGGTCAACACCTTGTGCTGTTCTTCATGTTTTTTTTTTAGTTGTTCCTAAAGTGTTTTTGTGTGTGTGTCTGTGTCAGGCTGCATCCTGCTGGGGATGGCTGCTGCCATCAAGGAGTGTCATTGCTATGGGGTGGGGGTGCCTGGTCTGGTCTAGGTGGGTGCTACATGTCTAAGTAACATCCACACCAATGAATGTCAGGTCCAGAAGTTTCCCAGCAGAACACTGAACTGTCACAAGATGGTTTAAATGTTATTTATTTGTCCTGTCAGTGGTCATAATGTTGTGGCTGATCGGTGTATATGAGATATTAAAGAGCTGAAAATATGAAAAGACAAAGTCCTTCACTTGATCTGAATCCAAGATATTTATTTTGAGGTTCACACAGATCTGAAACCACTTGAAGATTTTTTTTTTTCTCTTTTCTAAATTTCCTAAAATATATAAATCATTTCATTTTCTAAACATGTCATCTGATTGTTTCAGTAGCTGGAAATGAAACAACACGAGGCTCTTCAACACATTTCTCATCAGTGAGTCTCATCTGATTTGATGCCTCTGCGTAAAACCAAATCAGCTGTGCGTAATTTACGCAGCGCCAGAGCGCACGCAGCTCTCCCTCTTTCATCCAACAACGTTTAAACGTCGTCGTCTGGGTGTTGGTGCAAGTGTTTGAATGTGTGCCGCTAGGGTGAGTGAAACTCCGCCCGTTCGGAACCAACTGGTGAAGTTTTGGAGCGCTCCCAGGACCACGCCTTCAATCTAAGAACAGGAAGCGACATCATGTGACCTGATGATCTGAATAAACGTTTTCGGATGTTTGCCAACAATAACAGGACTTCTATGAGGAGGAGATACTGTGACCATGAAGGAGGCTTCATATTCATGGAGGTGACTCTCAGCCTGAAGCTCAATGAAGCCAGAAACAGCCTCCAGTCAAGCTGCCACACATCCAGACAGGGAGCAGAGAGCACCATGCAGAGCTTGGAGTTGAGGTACGTGAGCGGTTTACACGTGTTGCTGAATGCATGTCATGTTTTAATGAATTAAAAGTAACTTAATCTGAAGTGTGTTGGTTCCTGTAGCTGCTGTGGTGCCACACATCAGCAAACACATTTAGTGTTGAGCTTAACTGAGGAGATAGAAGTCAGATCTTTGAGGCGTTAAGACCTGACAGAGTACAGCACCAACATGTCTGATCTCTGTCTCCTCTAGATGTTTCTCTGCTGGTTAAAGTTTCTTCTCTTCTGCCTCAGCAGACATTGTGTTTTTGGCCATGTTTCTCTGTTTGTTAGTTTGCAGAATATGTCCCAGACTTTTCTACAGCTTTCAGTTAGATGTGGAGTACTGGTCCGTCGGCCTGAGTCACTTTGTAGAGTTGGATTCACACAGATCACAGAGGAGGAGTGTCTCTTTGTTCTTTCCTGATGTAGTTTGTTGGATAAATGTTAAAAAAGATAAGTCTTATAAAATAAAACACTTTGGTGTCGTTTCCAGCTTGACAGCATCACAAACATCAGCTTCTGATGCTTCGAGTTGTTTGTGTTTAAGTGGCTGGACTGTTACTGGGCTGCTGGAATAACTGGTTTAGATTTAGACTAATCCAGCTCCACGTCTCTCAGATGATGTTTATATTTACTGTTAATCTTCTGTCCATCATCACATTAAGCCCCGCCCCCAAACGATCTGATTGGCCCAGCAGCAGATCTTTGCAGAAGCAGAATCAGTTCCCAACAGAGAGACTCCAGATAAATTTTGGTCTGACCTCCAGGCTCATTTTTTCAACTTTTTACAGTTATAGAGATTTGAGGTTGTTCACATTTACGTGGCCAGATGTCTTTTGGGCTACTGATACGTAACTACAGAACCTAGACCTGAGCAACTGCAGCAACCCCAGATCATAGCACTGCCCCCACAGGCTTGTACAGTAGACACTAGGCATGATGGGTGCATCACTTCATCTGCCTCTCTTCTTACCCTGATGCTTCTCCACTATCCTTCCAGTTTTTAATAATGCCTTGGACAGTTCTTAACCAGTTTTAGTAGTTTCTACAATCTCCTTAGATGTTTTCTCTGCTTGATGCATGCCAATGATTTGACCCTTCTCAAACAGACTAACATCTTTTCCACGACCACAGGATGTGTCTTTAGACATGGTTGTTGAAGAAATGAGAAGCTACTCATTGCATCAGTTGGGGTTAAATAACTTGTTGTCAGCTGAAAGATAATCACCCATGCAGTAATTATCCAGTAGGAGGCTCCTACCTGTTTGATTAGTTAAATCCAGGTGGAGACTCTTTTTTTTTGGCCATGTGTTTATCTGCATAATCTAAAACACGACAAAAACCTCCTAGTATGAACTGTTATAACGACTCATTCATTTCAAAGTCTTCGTTCAAACCCACTGGAAACAAATCCACAATACTTCTCTATGTTTTCTGATTACATTGACTTTGGCTAAACTTAATAACTTTCATCTGTTAAAAGATAACGATGAGTTGTTGTGCTGCTTTTCACTGAGATGTTTTCCAACAGGAGAAGATGTATGTTTCTCTTGATGCCACTACTGTGTCCAGTGATTGGTTGTTTTAGGGACTGAGATGTTTTTAAGTGATGGAGTCTTTATGACACTATGATGGAGATAGAAGGTTGCTCTTGGTCGCTGACACAGGCTCTGGTAATGAAGCAAGTTTTAAACATGAGAATCTTTCCCATTATTACTTCTCCTTCCACTTGACACCAGGTCTTTATTTAATTGTTTTTCTTCCTCTTGCTTCGTATTAAACTCTTTACCACAAGCTGCTGAGCTGTGATCAGTCTGTGTTGAGGCAGAGATGGAGTTAAAGTGGGAAGGTGCTTTGGGGAAAACACAAACACAGTCCTGATCCTGACGAAGCCCTTTGCTGCTGAAGTGTGAATATTTGCTGTGGAGAGAAAAATGCCAAAGCTCACACGTTCATTTCCTGTGACTTAGTTTTGTATTTTTTATTATTTTTTGTTGAGCTGCTGTCACCGTGTTTGCTCTGGAACTAAAAGTCAATCTGTGCTCTGCATCGGTTCAAACCCCAGAGTTCACACGTGGCCTCACCCCTGGGGTAGAGCCGGGCTGTCGGCCTGGCTTCTTGCCACTGTTGCCACCGTCGACATCATCCTGCTCCGGCTTGTATCACCGTTGTCATGGCGATGGCCGTTTTATTTGCAGGGGGCACTCTCGTCTCCAGTCTTTCCGGGACGCGTACAGACAGACGGGGGGGATTGGGGGGGGGGGGGGGGGGGGGGGGGTTAAGGTGAGGGAGAGAGGATGGGAGTAGCCAGACGGACAGTTTACTAAAAGGGCAGGTAGATAAATCAGTCTGGATCCATCCAGCGCTAACACAGAATACCTGCCGTGGCTTTTTATCTCCATCCAGTCATTCATCAGTTAGACCTTAATCTCTTTAATGTTCTGCTGATTTTCATCTTTTTCAGTTCTGACATTTTCTGGAGAACCCACATGTCCAGACCAGTCAGACTGGATGTTAAATAGATTCTATCCTGTCAGATCTTTAGAACAACACGTTTACATTTATTTACATATGTAATAATAATCAGAATAAACCAGACTCATGAAACCACCTCAATCAGAACAGAAGGAGTTTCCAGTCAGATGTAGAGGTCTGCTGGTAACCTTCACTGATCATCTGCTAATAAATGAGCATCAGGTGAGGAGAAAAACAAGATGAACCAAGATGGAATCAATGTGGACAGAGACGTGGAGACATCTTGGTCGTCTTCTAAGACTCTACACGTTCACATATTGGAGATAAAACTTCCTCTTCTCCTGAATCTGCTGGCGATGCAAACACTAGACTATCTCAGTTAATTAATGTTAACTGTCAAAGAAAAGAGAAAATGAAATGATGTGAAGCTGAAGTTAGACGAGCAGCATTCAGTCCTCCTCATCTGCTTCACTACCACTAGTCTTGTTTCTTTACTCCTCTTCCTCAGTCTGTCTTTGTTCTCTCCCTGATGGATAACTCCTTTACGTTTTGAGCTGGGTGCTGTTGTCATACTGGTCTACTTTAAACACTCATGGACATGATGTGTACCGGGGGTCGAGTGTGCAGAGTTAATGCATAGACAGTATAAAGATGGACGGAGGAACAGCTCCTCTAAAGTGAAGCCAAATCAAGTAGAGCTCCCCCTGGTGGCTGGCTGCAGTAAAGGTCATAAGCTCCACCCCCTCCATGTTAGTGGGCGGGACTTGGGCAAAATTGACCTGGTTTCTGTCATTTTAGGTAGTTAATATAATGTTGATGCTTGTTAAAGTGTTCGTTTTTGGATAAATTTCCTTGTAACTGGTGGAGGTAGAGCAGAGCGTTGTTTTAAAGTATTAGTCCAATGAGGTGAGTCTGGAGGAAGTGTGGGCGGGGCATCAATGTCGTGGCTCCACCCTCAGACCGTCCTGATCAGACTCTATCTTCCAACTCTCAAGATGGCGCCGCCCTATTCCCGTGAAAATAGAGTCAGTTTGGCCAATGAGAGGAAGTGGAGACGTGTAGTCCATATTTATATACAGTCTATGCTCTAATGTCACTGTAGTCTTTGCACATTGCCACTGCTGTAGTTTAAAGTCTGTCAGCCCCCCCTCCGCCCCTACTGCCACAGGCCCCCTAAGCAGCTGCCTGTCCTGCCTGTTGACAAACATTAGAGCTTGAACCTCCATTAATTTCAGTCTCAGGACTCCTGACCTCAGAGGATGTGTCCCGGTTACCGTGGTGATCCTCCGTCTCTTTGTCTCCTGCCAGCTTCATATTTGTGCTTTTTTCCAGCTTTGTGTCATTTCCCTCAGTCCTCCTCTTAATGCTTCATCTTAATAACTCCTATTAAACCAGTCATCATAAATAAATCCTTCATTTCCGTCCAGAGTCTCCTCCCAGTGCCTCCAGTCCTCCTCTGTGAGGGCTGCTGATCAGATGGAAGTAAAGATGTTTTTATTAAACTGCAGCAGCCTTCATTGTGTTTTATTCTCTATTTTTATCCTCCTCTGCTGATAATGAAGAGGTGATCTGTGAGCGTTCACATCGTATGAGCGCTCTTTCCTGCGGCGACACAGTGACAAAGGCACCATGAGGCACATCCACCTGTCCTGCTGTCCGCCGCCTGCCTGGTGTCCTTAGAATAAACGCCCCCCATCCTCCCTCCCTCTCCACCTCCCCTCCTCCCCCTCCTCTCCTCCCTCCCCCTCTACCTCCCAGCTCGCTCCTGCGTCTCCGTGTCAGGCGGTGAGCTGTGCTGCTCGGAGCCGCGCTGCTGAGTGTCTGTCGCCTCATATTGAATTTCAGCGCAGCGGCAGAAGCGTTTCTCCTCCAGAGATCAGGTTTAAAGCGCTCCCCTCTCTCTCTCTCTCTCTCTCTCTCTCTCTCTCTCTCTCTCTTGTCCATCACTACCCTCTCTCTCCTCCTTTTCTTCCTCTTTTCTTCCGCTTTTCTTCCGCTCCACACATCCGCACTTCGGCTGGAAGTTTTCCGCGGTGGAGCAGCTCCACGGTCCGCGCTGCGCCCGGAGCGTCGATGGCATGAAGCGGCTTTAGGAGAAATAAGGAAGAGAAGAAAGAGGGTCGCGAGGCGAAGGGAATAAAACATTCAGACTAACAGGAACCAGGGACGACGACCAAGGTAAACCTGAAGACTGTCCCACTTCTTTACTCAAACCTCCAGGTCAGGGACTTCTCAGGGAGTTAGTTTGTTGGTTAAATGTCTGTAGAACCAGAACCATCAGAGCAGCCACTGAACATAACTTTAAAATGTGTTCTCTGCTCCAGAGGTTTGAAGAACAGCTGATTAACTGACTGAAGGAATTTCTTTTTCCTGAATTGATCAAAACATTCCAGGTTCCGTCGTTTTCTTGATATTAAACCGTGAATCTTTTGGTTTTAGACACAATGAGACATGTTTTAGACTCACTGATCAGATGTTCTGCGCATTCATTGAAAGTGAAAGTAGTTGTGAGTTGCAGCTGTTCTCCTTAAAGCAAGTGATCCTTCTGAGCTGCTGGGGGGAGGACAAGGAGGGGGAGGTGTCACAACCTGGCAACATAAATGATCTCTAAAGCAGCAGCTGATATGTGTTCTCTCTCTTTCTCTTTATTTTTATTTTATTTTATTATTATTGCATCGTCCCAGAGAACTACGACTCTTTACATTCACTCTGTTTCTTTAAATCTTTCAGTGGACGCACAATAAGATGATCAGATCAGATAAACAGAGATCAGGGATAAGAAATGTTAAATATAAAGTTCTAACAGATGGTTCTCATAGGAACAAAGTCATTTGCATTTACGGTCTATGAACTAAACAGGGAGCTGTCTGAACAGTGATCTGGCATAACATTACGACCTAATATTGTGCAGGTTTTCCTTCTGTGGTGTCTGAATGTTGTTAGTGGGGGGTCCTTTGAGGGGAGGGGCCTCTGTGGATCATCCCACAGATACTTGATCAGTTTGGGATCTAGTGAATTTGGAGGCCAGGTCAACACCTTGTGCTGTTCTTCATGTTTTTTTTTTTAGTTGTTTCTAAAGTGTTTTTGTGTGTGTGTCTGTGTCAG
The DNA here is from genome assembly GCF_963514085.1 of Chelon labrosus. Classification (NCBI taxonomy): domain Eukaryota; kingdom Metazoa; phylum Chordata; class Actinopteri; order Mugiliformes; family Mugilidae; genus Chelon; species Chelon labrosus. Next base: position 1,720,972 of record NC_140339.1, on the reverse strand, counting down.
GCTGCATCCTGCTGGGGATGGCTGCTGCCATCAAGGAGTGTCATTGCTATGGGGTGGGGGTGCCTGGTCTGGTCTAGGTGGGTGCTACATGTCTAAGTAACATCCACACCAATGAATGCCAGGTCCAGAAGTTTCCCAGCAGAACACTGAACTGTCACAAGATGGTCAATGTTATTTACTTCTCATAATGTTGTGGCTGATTGGTATCTAACGCCAAAACATCAATTTATGTTGAAGAGCTTCTGCTGCTGTGGAGAATCAAATCTGTTGGAAATGGAACAGAAGAAGAAGAAGTCTTTCTCAACCTTATTGAGAATTAGTTAACCCTGAATGTGTAGAGTCTTAGAAGACGACCAAGATGTCTCCACGTCTCCATCGTCTCTGTCCACATTGATTCCATCTTGGTTCATTTTCTATCTCTACCTCCATGTTTCTGTCCCTCACCTGATGTTTACTCCACGTGGAGCAGACATGCTCAGAGAGAATGGATTTATTCAGTAAAGGTTTACACCGCCAGCACCTCCTCTACATCTGATTGAAAACCTCCTACAAGTGTAATCTAAATACTGTTGGATTCTGGATCAGTGTCAGGGTGAAATAAACAATTTAAAAACATCAGCTTGAGGTGTGGGAGTTTAAAGAGGACCTAATTTAAACTGTTCATTTAAATTATGGTTAGCTTCAGCTCCTGTAGTAATATTTCTCTGGAGGCTGAAGTCAGACAAACTCAAACATAAAGGCTTTGAAATCTAATTTATTTAACACAGCGTCTCTCTGTACTCTACTCCCAGCGGCTCCATGACTCGTGTTATTGTATAAACTGGACTAATCAAAACCTGACGGGCAGGAATAGCCTTCAACAACCTCCTGAATGATGTTCACAGCCTCGCACAAAGACAACTGACTCAACAAGTCGGGACCCATAATGGAGCAGGTGCTGAGCTCCGGCTGACTGCGGCTGGAATTAATTTATGTTCCGACGCACTGGAAAACAGGATGAGTCATTTATATAAATAAAAATAAAATAAACACCTGTACTGTGTGTCTTGTTAGAGGACAGTCAGTGACGGTGTCGTGGGGTGAAGTCGGTAGCGTTGGTAATCTTTGGTGAGCTGCTGAAGTGTGTAGATCTGTGAGGATGTCCCAGAAGAAGTTTGTGATTTTGAGTTTTGAAAGATGGATCACTTTTTATCCTTTTGGCTGAGAAGGTTCTGTAGCCACTGCTCTCTGACTAGCAGCGTTGTAAGATCTGAACTAATCGTGAACACGTTTTGGTTTCTCTCTGGTTACTGGAATAAATCCATTCTCTCTGATCATGTCTCCTCCACGTGGAGTAAACATCAGGTGAGGGACAGAAACATGGAGGTAGAAAAACAAGATGAAGCAGATGGAATCAATGTGGACAGAGACGATGGAGACGTGGAGACATCTTGGACACATTCAGGACTGGAGATGTGTTTCAACTGATACACAGAAGAAAAACAATACCTCTGCACATATTTGGATATTCCTCCAACCAGTCAGAGCCATTTTAAACTAATTCGTCCTCTCCACGTCTCTCAGATGACGTCTATGACTACTGTTACTCTTCTGTCCATCACCACATTAAGCCCTGCCCCCAGAACTTTGCAGGAGCAGAATCAGTTCCCAACAGAGAGACTCCAGACCAACAAAACATTTGTAGGCGTGGAAGTACGTGGCTGACGTCCAGGCTACTAAATCACACATGATAGAGTCAGGATTCACCGAATGTTTCTTCTTAATAGACGATTTATTTTTTTCGTTCCTTGCTAATTGACAAATTGTTTCACCTACAGACCAAGATTTAGTCAGTAAATCTTCTTCTGACCTCGATGGATGCATATCTGCTCCAAATCGTTCTTTCTCCGTCTCTGTGAGCAGCTTCAAAGCGTTTATTCAGTCATTTCACAGGTTCAGAGTTTGAATAAAGGATGATGTATAAAACCGTTTTTCATCAGAAACCGTAAGGCGCGTTGCCGAGGACGACAGGAAACGCCTCGTGTCTCGGGCGGATGGGTTTCCTTTAATAGTTGACTGAGGCTCGCCACGTTTTCATGAAACCGTATCATTTCAGCCGCCGTCGCGTCTCTCATCCGTGACATCCAATCTGAGACAGCGAGGACTGGCATTTACCGCCGGCTAATTTACCTAAATGTCAGGTGTGAGCGTATAGGTGGGCGGACCGTCCTATTTACCTAGAGATGTTTAATTAATGCTTGACGGTTTTACAGCATGCACCTGCTGCCTTCTTGTATCTGTGTCGTTGTGCGACACCTCGCTTTTTTTTTTTTTTTTAAAAAAGGAATATTAATTCAGACAGTGATGCGTTCCCTCCCCCAGCCTCTCTCTGTTGACCGGACGCAGCCGAAGCCGATTCATGCTCAGCTGAACCGCTCCGTTCAGTGATGTGGAAATGCTCTTCTGTACTGACGGTGATCTGAACGGGGTCAGGGGTCAGGGGAGCCATCCCCCAGCTGGTTTCTCTTCTTTTCTTCTGATTTGTTAAACATCAGAGAGTAAGGCTGCGATTCAGGAAGGAAGGCAGTGACCTGGACGCTGCTGCTGCTGCTGCTGCTGCTGGATGGATGAACTGTAAACCATCTCTATAAGTGGAGCAAAGTTTCATGGTGGTGGTGTTCAGGAAGCGTTGCCCATGAAATTAGTCAGTCCAGCTGAGTGGGAGGAACGACCTGGACCAGTGTGTTAGCCAAAAACTCTTATTTTTAGGAGCATCAGAAGCTGGAGCAGCAGTGAACAGGACGTAGCACAGATTAAATAAATCCTGATCCTGATGAACGCCGTCACGTTTCAGTCGAGCAGTGAAATCATGATCAAACTTTATTAGTCCAGTCCACTAAAAGAAAAAAGAGAATGGTAGACTTAATTTTCTCTCTCCTGAGGCGATTTCTTGTCTTTCTCCATGGTGACCTCTGGTCTAGGTCTCTCTGGTCCAGGAAGTGGTCTCCATGGTGACTCCACTGGTCCAGGTCTTTCTGGTCCAGGTCTCTCTGGTCCAGGTCTCTTTGGTCCAGGTCTCTCTGGTCCAGGTCTCTCTGGTCCAGGAAGTGGTCTCCATGGTGACTCCACTGGTCCAGGTCTCTCTGGTCCAGGTCTCTCTGGTCCAGGTCTCTTTGGTCCAGGTCTCTCTGGTCCATGGATCATTGTGTTCAGGTCTAAATAAACCTGGTTCTTCTCCAGATTCACAAGACAAACGTTCAGAGAGAAATTCAAATGACCAGAAAAGATTTGAAATCACTGACTGATGGAAGCTACTTCCACCTCCAAAAACTTCTGCTTATATATAAATCAGATAACAGTAATTTTCTCTGAAACTCGTCTGTGTTGAGTTGAGTGGAACTGAGCGTCTCATGTTGGAGTTGAAGTTAATAAATGTGAATCAACATTTCCTGAAATCACATCAGCACAGAACACGGAGGAGACGTCTGAGTGGACGGTTTGTTGGAGGATAAATAAGGGTGAGCTATAAGGAACTATTATTTCATATCAATCTGAGCTGTTGCCGTTTGCGTCATCAGTGCAGTTCATGGCTACTTTACTGGGAGGTGCACATCAGGCTACGGTGTAGGGTATGGAGCCACATCGTACCTACGCCATCTAAGGGGGACCCAGCTGCTGGTTCAAACCCAGCACTAATGCAGTTTGGTTCAGATTGATGCTCCACTTCAGGGTCACTGTTCAGCTGATGTCCCATTTTGTTTCTAAGTACGTCTGTGTCTGTCTTGTGTTGCTGAACGGCTGTGATGGCTGCAGAGAGACCTGTGATTGGTCAGCCTGTCCTGCTTTCACTGATAAACAAAGTCAAACTGAGGAAGGTCGTCCCTTCCACTTTAAATGAGCTTCTCAGTGTAATGAAGTTAACGTGTCACAGTCTTTATTCATAGAGTTAAACTAGGGGTTTTAAAGCCTGGGTAGACAAAATCTACAAAGATTTGGACCAAATATTTTGGAATAACAAAACTATTAGTCCACTGGTTTTAAACTAATTAATTTTCTGAGTCAAATCAATCTCAGAGAGAAGAGATGATTCTTGGCTAAAGCTGCATCCTGGTTTATTAATTAAACTGTATAGACATTAAGAGATCTTTCACTGGCTGCACATTTCATGAAATCAGTTCTAAACTCTTTAAACTCTCAAACATGAGCTGCTCTCAAGTTTGACGAAGGAGAAAGTCTTGATTATTCTTTTTCCATTGGGCAGAGAGCTCAGTGTTAGGACTGAGTTAAAAAAATAAAATATTCAGTTTTCCAATTCAAAGTGATCTTAATTTGAAAGATTTGATTTGACTTTTTTTTTTTTTTTTAAGACACCATTTTCCTGCATCCGTCTTTTAAAAAACTCACTGCAGCAGTATTTCACCAAGACTACAGAGACTTGCAAAAGTATTCTTCGCCCTTGAACTTTTTCACATTTTGTCACGTTACGACCACAAACATAAATATATTGTATTGGAATTTTATGTGAAAGACCAACACAAAGTGGCACATGTGAAGTAAAAAGACCTTTATGGAAGAGTAGCAAGAAAAAAGCCATTGTTGAAAGAAAACTATAAGAAGTGCCATTTGCAGTTTGCTAGAAGCCATGTGGGGGACTCAGCAAGCAAGAAGGTGCTCCGGTCAGATGAGACCAAAACTGAACTTTTTGGCCTAAATGCAAAACGCTATGTGTGGCAGAAAACGTCGTTGAGTGAGTTGTGAGGAAGTCAGAAGACGAATCCCTCAGAGTCCCATCATAAAAAATATAAATGTAAGAAGAGAGAGTAGAGGAGTGAATTCGCCCTCTAGTCTCCAGAGAGCTCGACCCTTTTCCTGCCGCTCATTTATCTGTGCTCCGACACAGGATGCAGGGAGGAGGCAACAGGAAGAGAGTGTGTGTTTGTGTGTGTGTTGGAGAGAAAGCTTTGGATTTAGTCATCAGTGATGATCAGAGTCAGACTCTGGGACGTCTGAGTCCTGTCCCTCCATCGGCCCTGAAGGATTTATGAGGAAAGAGGAACGCTACGAGAGACGGGAGGAGGTGGATGACAATCTGTTATACTTCCAAACTTTCTCACCTCTCTCCCACTCTCTCTTCCATCTCGTTCATTTTACCTCTCCTCTCGGTTGCCCCCCAACTCCCCACCCAGCCCGTCTGCCTGTCTGTGGTCTCCTCCTACTGTGACTCGCATCTGTCGGGGAAAAAGGCTGATCTTTGGTCTTGGTGGGGGATCCTCAGCATGACCGCTGCCTTCTCACCCTAGGATCCGTGACGTAGAGCCGTGCAGGAGGAAGATTGATGCTAAAAAGAGCAGTGAGTGAGAGGCGGTTACACAGATCAACCATAACATTATGACCACTGACAGGAGAAGTCAATAACATTTAAACCATCTTGTGACAGTTCAGTGTTCTGCTGGGAAACTTCTGGACCTGGCATTCATTGGTGTGGATGTTACTTAGACATGTAGGACCCACCTAGACCAGACCAGGCACCCCCACCCCATAGCAATGACACTCCTTGATGGCAGCAGCCATCCCCAGCAGGATGCAGCCTGACACAGACACACACAAAAACACTTTAGGAACAACTAAAAAAAAAACATGAAGAACAGCACAAGGTGTTGACCTGGCCTCCAGATTCACTAGATCCCAAACTGATCAAGTATCTGTGGGATGATCCACAGAGGCCCCTCCCCTCAAAGGCCCATGTCCATTCTCTGATGAGTCACCACAAGGGAGACCTGCACAATATGATGGATTTGACTCTGGTCGTTAAAGAGAACGAGCTGCTTTGGTGGCACATGATGGACCTTCTATTCGTCAGGTGGTTTTATTGTTGTGGCAGTTAAAGATTATTGCCGTAGAAACACTGTCTGTAATTTCTGTGGTAATAGTTTCAGGTCCCGTATCGTCCCCTCTAGATGTCATTAATTATACAGTAAATCAGGGTTCTGTTATTTCCTCAGTGAAACGTTAGACCACTGGTTGTTTTGATTCATTTGCTGCAGTATTCCTACACACACCATCAATATTAAAAGGCCTTTTTCATGTTTGAGTGGAGTTACGCAACGAGGGAAGTGTTATTGTGCAGCGTGTTTGACCAGCAGAGCTTTGTTAACCTCTTCATTCTTACTGCAGGTAGAGCTGTTTACTATCATTTATTGATGTAACGTAGTGCATTTGCGTTCCTGCTAACGTTCTGTACGCGCTGCCACCTGGGTTTTCAGTCATATATTGATGCATTTTCTGCATGTTTCTGTTAGTTCCAACTGGAAAAGTTCCTCCCGCTTGATGATGCCCCCCCCACCGGTGCTCCAGTTCCTGCTCTAGATTCATAAAACCTCAGCCTGCCACACAAGACGGCGAGGTCGCAAACGCATGAAACCCTAGTTTGATTATAGATACGTCCCCACACAAAAATGCTTGGAGGCATAGAAAGGGGGTATGTGGTCGCCATGGAAACACTCTATATGATGAGCTCCATTACTGGGAAGGCCCACTTTGTGCCCCCCACCCCCGTAGAGCTGGTAATTCAGTGGCAGCTGGAAGATGCTGCTTTTATCTGAAGTCATCTTCATTTTCCATCCATCCATCCATCAACATCATCTGGTCTTCTCTGAGATGTTTCTACAACAACATTCTGTTAACCCATCAGCTCGTGTCTGAAGGTTTTAGCTTCTGGAAGCTTTGTCGTAGTGAGAACTCACTCTTTGGCTTTTTTTCTTCTTCTCCTAATCCTTCCTGCTTCTACTATTTCTTCTTCTACTTCTTTCATCCACTTATTTCTCTCTACGTCTCTACTACGTCTTTGTCTTCCTACTACTTCTTCAGCTTCTCCTGCTTATTCTTCTTCCTACTATTTCTTCTTCTACTTCCTCCTACCATCTCTTTGTCTACACTTCTACTGACATTCCTACTATGTCTACTTCTGGCTATTACTTCTTCAACTTCTTTGTCTACTTCTTCTATTTCTTATTCCTACTACGTCTTCTTTCTTACTGCTGCTACTACTACTACTCTTTCTTCTACTTTCTAATCCTTCTTCTTTGACAAAAACTTCATTTCTTCACTCGCCATGAACCGTTCATCTGCATGAAACCAAAGCATCGTAGCAGAGCTCTGTGAGCAGGTGCAACACTTTCCCTTTGGCATACATTCCCAGTCTTAAGTGCCTCTGGAGGAGCTCTGGCAAGTTTGAGAGTACTCCTCAGGGTTATGTTGTCAGACTAATCTCAAGCTGAACTAGTAGGTTGCATGGTTTCTAGTGCAGTCGCTGTGTCCAGGGTCACTGGTGGGTGTGGATGTAATCAGACGTGGAGGGTTTGAGGCTTTGGTTGATGGCAGAAGAGAAGTAGCTTGAGTGACTTTTTGTTTGTGAGACCACTTCAGAAATCAGCACTGTGGATAAAAAGTTCCTGGAGCAGGGAGCCACGATAAATATGAGATAGAGATAACAGTTTCCTGGAAGACGAAGTTAATGCTGCACCAGAACTGTTGTTCACATAGAAAGTGCCAAAGAAAAGTTTAATTTTAATAGAAGGATGTCTCCTCCTCTGCTTCCTTAGTTTTTTCTTGAAGCAGGTCGACTACATGGACAATTAGAAAACACTAAACATCTGCAGCATCAGTCTGTGGAGATTGTCAGTCATCCAGATCATGGTATATCCAAAAAGTGTTTAAGAAAGGCAACTGGACTTGAAGAGTCTTTTTGAGAAGACGTTTCATCCAAGTTGCTTCTTCAGTTCTAAAGGACTGGTGTCTTCTGATGGGCTACAGATGTTCCTATTTAATCCTCAACTTCCTACCGGTCCCATAGAACTGAAGAAACTACTCAGATGAAAGTCCAGTTGCTTTTTAGATATCTGCAGCATCACTATAATGATACGATCACTTCTTTAACCTCTGGTGTTTTTTTTATGACCTAAAAATCCACAATATAAACTCAAAGTAAGTTTGTGTGGTTATTTAAACTTACCACATATCTTGGACCCGTGTATTTACTGGAGACCCTGGTTTAAATAACAACTACATAATTCAGAAACTCAAGATTTAACTTTGAAGGAGGTTTTCTGAGTTCATGTTTTTATTTGAATTCCCTAATGAGAAAGAAGAAGAGGAAGATTTCCCTCTCTGGGTTTTCTTACGCCGTCAGTATTCAGACGGTAAACAATAACGCGCCTCTCCAGAGACGCTCGGCGCTCATTGTTTTCTGTTCCCTGCTTGTGTTGTAGTACGGCTACAGCTCTGCTTCTCCTCAGACTGAGAGGAAATTAACTGTTGAAGAGGTTTTGTTTGATTTTTTTTCTGCCACATCTGCATTTATTTAAAACTACTGCACCAGTTAGTAGAAAAAAATGTTTGATGTAGCTCTGCTTTGTTGGTCACAGGCCACCAGACAAAAAGACAAATTTACATATTTTGCGAACACGGTTAACATTTAAACCCGTCTCAGGTGTTTTCTGTGTGTTTGACTGTCAAAAGCCAAAAGTACAGAAACATCCAGAAAAGTTCTCTGTTGTCTAATCAGGTCAAGTGTTTTATAAGAGGAATGATTTTTAATTTATGCTTTGATTTTATCAAACTCAAAGGCACACAGCTGATGGCCTGACTAATATATCAGTTGAGCTTTTTAGATTTTCATTCAAACCAAACCCATGAAGTCTTTAGATCCTTCGCTGCAGCTTCAGATTGTGTTCCGCTTTATCCTGTTCGCTTGAATTATCCTTAAGATGTTTGTAGAACTTGACTGACTGTCTTTTGAATGAACTGGACCCAGATTAGAAAGACTCTCACCTCTTTATAAAGCTCCAAAATCACAAGTGCACAGATCCGTTTTGAAAGCTTTTAGTATTTCACAGGCTCAGTGGCCTCTGAAATAGTTCTTAACCACCGTGACTCTTCATAGAATCAGCTGTCTGACTAAAGGGTGTAACTGAGCAGAGCACGAAGGTCCCAGAACTCAACGGCTTCAAAAGTCTTCTACGTAGATGGAAAACCTGCTGGAAGCACTGCCATCAAGAAACAGCTCTGCATCAGTCAGGCCTTTATGGCAGAGCAGAGAGACTGAAGACGCTCTGAATAAAAGACGTCAGCCAGCCTGTTTGGAGATTTATCAGAAAAACTTAACTGAACTCTTTGAGCAATGATCTCTGCTCATCACCTGCTAAACAGCATCCCTGCAGTGAAGCACGGTGGCGGCAGCATCATGTTATGAGGCTGCTTCTTAGCAGCAGGGACACGGAGACTGGATAGGACTGAAGGAAGGACGGATGCACTGCCCTTGAGTCCAGGCTTAAAACCCACAGATCAATGGAGAGGCCTGAAGATGCAAATGCCACCCGTCTAATCTGACAGAGTTTATCTTCAGGAAGAATAAATCTGCTCAAATCCAGGTGTATAACGTCTGGAGAGACTAAATTAGCTAATTTATTAAGAAGACTATGCGTCCGTATTTATACAGCTGTTTGTTTCACGGGAGCATCTAGTAATGAAGACATAAGAGAATCAGACTTCCATGTCACAGTTACACACACACACACACATAAAGCGATATCTGTAAATTAGGTTTGGGATTTAGTCAAAGATCTAAAAGAAAGGGAGGACAAAAGGCATCACTGAGGTCTATCAGGACCAGGTACGATGCAGGAAGGAGCTCCATCTCTTTACCACATCTGGAGCACAGTTCAGGTTCAGACTTGTGTCATTTCTTAAGTACATCTGGTGCAATGAACCAGTCTGTACCTTGCATTCATCCGACCAAAGTTTTTTTTTTTTTTTTTTTTTTTTTTCAAATATTACGTTTAAATCTGATTCCAGTCTTAAACCTGGATGAGGACGCTCTTTCAGCGACATGTTGGTAGGGCCTGTGTGGTGTCCAGGTCGAGTCTAGATTTTTAATATTAAATCTGAAACAAGAGGAAGTCTGAACTCTTTCTAGATCGGGGATGGTCAGCTCAGTTTGATTTCAAAGGGTCGGACCAGAACAGAACAGAATAATAAGCTATAAAAATAACAACAACTCCAGATTATTCCTTTGTTTTAGTGCAAATGAGAACATGAAATTTTTCAGTTAAGGTGAACTTTCTTCTTCTTCCTCCTCCTCCTTCTTCTTCCTTCTTTCTCCTTTTCATCTTCCTCCTTCTTCTCCTCCTTGCCCATCTCCTTCTCCTCATCCTCTTTTTCCTCTTCCTTCTTATTCTTCCTTTTCTTCTCCTCCACCTTTGTAAACTCATTCCACAGGGGCCAGATTGGACCCACTGGTGGTGGGCCAGTTTTGGCCCGCGGGCCACATGTTCGACACCCCTGTTCTAAAGCAGCTGTACAGTGAGAATACTTCACATCTCTGTGCACACGATTTAACAGCCTCTCCTCCTGGTCTCTTGGGCCTTTCAGCCATTAGTCCGACCCTTTTGTAGCTCAACCTCTGAGTCCTGTGTACGTTACGCTCCACAGACCAGATACGAGGGAAGACGACGGTGGAAAGAGCTCCACTACGACATTTTATTCCTTCTTTCATCTTCAGCTCCTTGCTCATTTGTTTTATCCCCTCCTCCTCCTCCTCCTCTTCCTCCTCCTCCTCCACGCCCATCCTCAGAGACTTGACTGTGTACGCAGGCAGTTGCATCAACAGCGAGGCTACTGTGTAATCAGGTTAGATTGAATATACGTCTCTAATGTAGTTATTGTACAGGAGGCTCTAATACTGGGTCAAAACCTCCGCGTGTTACTAGACGTACACATGCAAATGATCGTGCTTCAGGGTACTCGGTTTACTTCATTTGTCACTGTAGAGATAGTAATTAGTAATATTTCGTGATGCTGGGTATTTCCTCATGCGGCAGGAAGAGTTGCACACACTACAGAAAATGAATAACCAGTGGCAGAAATCAAAATGCACAAAAGATGAAACCCTCCCCCACCTCCCTCACCCTTTTTTTTTATTTTTTTTTATTTTTCTTTCTTCAGGGACACAAGTGGGGAGGAAAAGCTGTTGTAGGTGGATGGCTGGATGTGATTAATGCTGGAGCTTTTGTGTTTTTAACGTGTTGCGTAATCATAAATGGGATCTGCACGGAACAAACTCTTAGTCTTAGAGAAACGTAAATCACGCCGCAGTTTCTAGAACATGTGTCGGCTGCAGCAGAAACACGGAGGGGGGGTGGGGGGTATTTTCTGCACTTCTAACTGTTAATATAAATCATTAAAGCTGGTAATATTTCTACACAGAAGGCTCTAGTGAGTTCATTTACGGTAGACCTCTCTGTTTCCTCTTCTCTTCTCTCTCTCCTCCCCACTCAGGGAGCCCTGGGTGCAACTGTGGACCCTCTGTCTTCTTGAGAGAGCTTCTCTCCTCGGGAGTTTATGGCTGAAATGGTACGTAGGCTCAGTCTAAGGCTTAAACATGTGGTTGTAAATTAAGGGGGTGAATAGAAGAGTGGCTGGAAGAGATGAATGCATGCCGCTGTTTTCATGCGTCACCTCAAGCTGAGGTGGAGTTGTGGCTAAAATCTGTCACCTCTGCACTTTTTTTGGAGATAAAATATCTACAAGGAGTCACTGTTTTTGTCTAAACCAGAGAAATGATCAAGCTTATTTAACTGTATCATGGTCTGCTATAGAAAACCACCTTAACCAATCATTTAATGGAGGAGAAACCTTGGTCCTAGCAGAGCAGCTGGCTGACGTTTAGCAGTGGTTGCTAACAGGTTAATAACAGCTCAGTAATCTCACACCAGTTTGTGCAAACTAGTGCAGGTCACTGGGAGGAAGGAGTCGGATTGGGAAGAAATCCCAGCAGCCTTCTGTCGATGTAGGTGCCCAACCAGGTGACTGACTCATCCAGGCAGAAGGAGCCTATAGAGGCCTTCATTAATCCTACATTATTCATTCAATATGAACAAAAGCCCTTTAAAAAAAGATGAAACAAGGCCAACTGGACTTAATGGGTTTCTTGAAGATGTTTCATCTAAGGAGCTTCTTCAGTTCTAAAAGACTGGTTGGGGGGGAGGGGGGTTAAAGAGGATCATCTGTGGGTGGTGCTCATCAGACGCTCACATGACTAGAGTCTGCTGGCAACCAGATACTCAGTCACCTGTGATTGGAGGGATTTGTTTTGGTCCTGTTTTCTTTCGCTAATGAATTTTATTCTAACTAATGAAACTTAGACTGCTGGGGATGGCTGCTGCCATCAAGGAGTGTCATTGCTATGGGGTGGGGGTGCCTGGTCTGGTCTAGGTGGGTGCTACATGTCTAAGTAACATCCACACCAATGAATGCCAGGTCCAGAAGTTTCCCAGCAGAACATTGAACTGTCACAAGATGGTTTAAATGTTATTTACCTGTCAGTTGTCATAATGTTGTGGCTGATTGGTGTATGTGTGTATATATGTATGCATGCTTGTACTTGCTTTGTATGATGAAAGACTTTGTTGTGTACGTAGCTGTAGCTGTCTAAGCTAATCACCACATTAAGCCCTGCCCCCAAACAATCTGATTGGCCCAACAGATCTTTGCAGGAGCAGAATGAGTTCCCAATGGAGAGGTTTTCCTGTTGGGCTGTCTCAGTCCTGCTCCACTGTTCACTGAGACGTTTACTAAGATAAAACTGACGGCAATTTATATTTTCCAAAGGAACAGCAGTAGAGTCAACTAGTCGGTACAACCCCTAGTGTGGAAGCAGCCAATTGAACGGCGAGTTTTATTTATTCCATTGGGTTCATAATTGTAAATCTGTGCCTCACTGACGTCCAGCTGCCCTCGTTTCAGCGTTTTCCAGCGTTCACAGACAGTTTAAGTGACATTTAATTCTCTTCTCTGAGTGTGGACGCAGCTTCTCAGCTTGGATGAAGACTGGACACAGATATGTTGAGTCATGTTGAATTACTCCAGGGAGCCGCTGATAGTTTTGTCCTTTTTTTGTGCGTTTTGTGCTTCAGAAGCAAACAGTCACTTTGAAGCAGTGGTAATAAATGAGAATTCTTTTGAGTGCCATGTTTTCATGGTCATTACAGCACATTATCCAAAGCACTCACCCAGCCTGTGATTGCTGCTGCTGCCTGGCTGTGTGTCTGTGTCGATGCGGTATACTGTTCATTTGGCAGTCTTTAAATCTGTGTCATTTATCTCATGCCGTTGCGTTGATTGTCCCCCCGTCGCTCTGCCTGCCGCTGATTGGACACTTTCTCTCCACTTGTCTTTTCTCCCCACTGATCCCAGCAGCCGCGGGACGGCTCAGTTTGAGATTTTGCCAGTTTCATCCTCCATTTTCCTCTAGTTTTGTGTTTCATAGTATGTTTTTTCTCCCCTCTCTTTATCTCAGCGCTGCCGTGGGATGTGCGATAACAGAGCTCTCCTATTGTTGCTGTTTCACTGTGAAGACGATGAGTGGTTTTTCTTTTTAAACCGGACTAATTCAGTCTGGACCCAGATGGCTGCTGTGTGAGGGAGCACGTTAGTCAGAAGACAATATGACTGCACTGAGATAAAAAGTGGGACACGCAAAGAAAACACTGGAGGTCTGAGTGTGTCTGTGGCTGTGGGTGGGCAGAACGAATGACCAGCCAAACCGAGCAAAACCTGAAAGTGAGGGGCACAACTTTGATCCAGCAGTCCAGCTCTGAGTCACGGTCCTTTGGTCCCAGAGCGCTGCTGGTTTTTAAACTGCTGTAGTTGCAGTTCTTGATTATGCAGCTAAAATGAAAATCAGCAACACTGCAGAGAACAAGAGACCTTGGACAAAGGCAATAACCTTTTAAAAAGTCCAAACGTTGGTAGAATCTCCAAAAAAAAAGTTTCTTGAAGATGTTTCACCACTCACACAATTAGTTTCTTCTGCTCTTGAAGACAGGTATGGTTCAAATATGAACATCTGTGGGTATTGCCCAGTACAAAGACAATATAAAGATGGACGGTGGAACTGCTCCTCAAAAGTGAAGCCGAAGCAAGTAGAGCTCCCCCTGGTGGCTGGCTGCTAGTCGCCGTGCTGACCATTCCGCAAAGCGTCCCGTTGGACCGTGAGAATTAGAATTAGAGTTAGAAGAAATCTAACATGTCCTTGTAGCTGGTGGAGGTAGAGCAGAGCGTAGTATTAATTAAACTAAAACATGAGGGAGTCTGGAGGAAGTGTGGGCGGGGCATCGATATCACGGCATCGATATCACGGCTCCACGTGGCTCCACCCTCAGACCGTACTGATCTGTCGCCAAGAAGAGACTGGACCATCTGACTGACAATGGTTCGTTAGAGCACCATTCATCATTAACAGACACTAGTTTCACCCACACCCACAGATGGCCGTGGCTACGGCATCAGCCCAGACCTTAACGCTGTAACCTGACGTGCACCTCCCCAGAAATGTAGCTATGAGTCACGGCGACGCAAACCACAAGAGCTGTGATTGGTCCGGTTGGTCCAGCGTGTTTCCACTTTAGTATTTCCGGCTGCTTCTCCATCTCCACAATTTTCCAATTGATTGTTTTGGTTCAATAAAGATGGAACACATGGAGGAAAGGTTGACTGAGGAGGTTCAGAGATACAGACATTTGTACGACTCGTCTTTGGAGAAATTTTGGCGAAGGTTTCAGTCGCCATTGTTGAAAGTGAAGCAGGAAGTAGAAACAAAAATTAACCAAAAAAAAAGACACAGTGCTGGCTAGTGTCTGGGTGGAGATGTTACAGAGCAAGACAGACTGATGAGGTTCAAGTAGAAATGACTCACACCGTTGGTAGGCTACGACGTCTATGTATAAATGTGTTTTAGGAAGAATTTAAGGCGTTGAGAAAGAGTTTAGTTTTGCTAAAATAAAAAGCTGCATTTCCTTCTCGTTAACTCCGACATAGCTCTATGTCAAAATCAGCAACATGACTGAAAGAGAGAAGTGTGTAAGGCAGTAGACCTTTTATTCAAAGTTAATCACTAATCATTAAATACTGAACAAACACATCTTTACGTTTACATTCCCATCACATCTAAAGATGAGATTTAGATTCTGATTGTTCCTTCATTGTTCTCTTCTAATCACCTCTCACACTGTTGGTGGAAGCGGCGCACATAGCACACCACTGCACACTGACCCACTTTTATAACATACAGAGTGTATTAATAATTCATTTTCTATATGTTCCTAGCGTGTGTGTGTGTGTGTGTGTGTGTGTGTGTGTGTTGCCTTTAGTTTACTGAGGAAAAAGATCAACAAGGAACTTTACACAAGAGACGATTCTCTGCTGAAGCTGCACTGTGGTTTCTTATATTTTATTCAAGTGAAATTGTGCAAACAATAAGAAATTACTGACTGGCTGCACGTTTTATGAAATCTATTCTTAACAGTCCAGTTAAAATGATCTTCTGTCGATTCATAAAAGCCGTTTCCTGCGTCGCTACGGTCCCGTGAGACTGGATGTGGACGACAAATCTCACAAGGCAGCGAAACGAGATTAGTCGTCGTGTGAGGGAGACACAGAAAAACGACAGAATCTCCAACTCTGAGAGCAGCGTCAGGACTGAAAGAGGACTGGATTTAAAAAGTCTGAGGACAGAGAAGAGCTGGACAAGAACAAAGACACAAGAAAGATGAGAAACTAGAGGGAGAGTCCTATAGAGATGCAACAAATCTCTTGAAGATGTTTGGAAACTGAAATATCTTGATGTCCAGACAGACTCAGTGTATCTGTGGATTGTTCTGTTATAGGAATAAACTACTGACATAATAGTTTGAGCCAAAAGAAGTCTAACAATAAATGTATAAAAACAGCCAAAAACTCAACTGCAAAAGCACACCACTCCATGAATGTAGAAATGACATAAAAGTGTTAAAAGTGTTAAATTTAGTCCCCCTGCTACCAGGGATGTCAGACCTTGACACATGGGGCCTTTAGCCCACATTCACACGGCCACGCGGACCCTGTAAGAGCTGAGGAGTCTGAAAGTGTCCACATAATGAGCTGGAGGTCCTTAAAGAAGCCCATTAGCTCTAATAAGCTGCTGCTTCTGTCAACCTGGGGGTGGGACTGCAGCCTCCTTGTATTGTACAGAATACAGCGCACACTCTCATCTTTCTTCCTGCCTCTCGACCATTTATTTTTTTTCACCCCTGGCTCTTATTAATTTGTCCGGCACAAACACAATCACACGAATGCATGGACAAGCACACACTCTACGTCCTTGTTTTCCACAGATTTGTTCCTCTGGGAGACGTCTGTCCTGTCCCTGGTGTCTGTCCTGACAGTTATTGATCAGGGACGACGGATGCTCCAGCTTGATCTCTCAGTGAGGAGGACTCATTACTCTGCTGCTGCTCTTATCTGAGCTAATGCTAGCAGTGGCAGCGTGGAGGGGCTGAGGGTGGGGTGCAGGGGGTAACACTCCACGTTTGTTTTCTTTAAGAGGAGTCTGTATTTAAATTTAGTTCTCCTTTGCTTCTTCAGCATCATTAGCCTGGTGTAGCCTGGTTTAACCAAAACTGATTAGAACATACGTCTGCATCAGCTGGATAGTCCTGCAATCAATCAGAGCAAATAAGTGTGTGACATTAAGAGGTTATGGATTTATGCCTTGATCCCTGTTTCGTTCTTTAAAGTTATTTTTCTGTTGCTATATTTTAAAACAAACAAAACGTCAGACTCCAAACATGTCTTCATCACCACATTAAGCCCTAGGGATGCACCGAAAATCACAACATCCTGTTTCGGCCGTGTTGTTTCAGCGATAAGTGGCCCGAAACTGCATTTTCGGTTTTCGGCCGAAAATTTATCAGCGAAACAACATGGCCGAAACAGGATGTTGTGACGATGCAAGCAACAACCGCAGCAATTTTCGGCCGAAAATGGCCCAAAAGTGCATTTCCAGTTTCCGGCCGAAAGTTTTCGGTGCATCCCTATTAAGCCCCGCCCCTAATGATTTGATTGGTCTGCCAGATCTTTGCAGGAGCAGAATCAGTTCCCAACAGAGAGACTCCAGATCAACTTTCTGCTGCAAAACATTTGTAGGCGCTGAAGTTGTCTTGGCTTGCAGGCTACAGCACCGATAGTTGTCTGTGCATCAGTTAACTCAGCTTCTTTTAAGGGCACCAATTGGATAAAATGTGAATAAACACAATTTTAGGAAGCTTTCACACTTAGATGGTTTGTTCCAGATACCAGGAGCGTCTATTCCTCAGGTTGGTTTCGTTTGTTCTGGTGTGAAAACAGCAATCACACTCGGTTCTGGAACAAATTTACCGAGCGGTTCGTTTGTGATGTGAACACGTTACCCACAAGCCAATACGACTTCCTTCTAATGCTAGACCAAGTAGTTCACCTGGACGAGTGTGCATTCAACAGAGGAGTGTCTAAACATTGTTTTCCACTCGTAGCCTCGATGCTTCATAGACAGAACTTTAGTACCTCAACCACAGAGCAGCAGTAAATGCCAGCGGCCACGCTCGTTGATGATGCTCTAGTTTAAGTTGGATTATTTCCTGATTGCCTGAAATCCACAATCTCTCAGAAAATTATAACAAATCACCAAAACTGCCTCACACAACCATGCCCTGTGAAGACAAACTGACGAAACAACACTTCACCAGTTACTCCTAGAATCAGAACAGAATATATAAAATATCACAACAGCACATCACGAGGTGAAGCTCCTCTAACAACTTTATATTTACAGGCCAACATGTTTGCACGTTGGCAAAAACATTTGAGCTGATAAGATGTACGAGAAGGAAGATATGTACAAAATAATGTTGGTTAAATTACAGGAGGATAGCAGGAGGTGCCTGGCTTTAATTCTTTCCGGGGAGGAGGTGAAAAATGATCCACATACGCTGTTAAACTGGAAAATGCATGTTTTTTTGACCCTCCACACACGAGGAGCTGGAAAATTACTCATTAAAAAACACAGGATGGAGTCTGAAAGCAGCAGCCGTGGTTTCAGGCTGGATAACAAGACGTTGGATGTTTTTCCTGCTCGGATCGCATTGTTAGAAAGAAAAGAGAATTACTCAATTACTGGCGTCTGGGTGTGAATGCTGGCGTGAACAGGATCTTCAGATTCTGTGATTGAGCATCTGCAATTGTTAACAACAAATACCTACACAATACCCAGCTAGTCCATAAAATAAGCTGAATGAACACATCCTCATACGTTAACAACAAAATAAGACCATTACCAAAGAATCAACACTAGGGATGGGCGATATGGACTAAAATATTTATCCCGATAATTTCTGGTATTTATCACGGTAACGATAAAAATGACGATAAATAAACACCAATTCAGCCTAATCTTTTTGACTATAATGCATCGGCAAGTTTTATCTGAGTTGCTGTTTTTTTACCGGACTCTTTGGATGAAGTCGACGCTGCTTCTGCATCCTTGTGCATTTTCTGTCTTTCTTCATATTTTGGTTTGTGCTTGTGTTTGAGGTGGTGGAACAAATTAGTGGTGTTACTGTCCTTTTTATGCACTATTTGTTTGCAAACCTTGCATGTTGTAATTTGCTGCTCCGCATCAGACTTTTTAACTCCTTCATGCCTAGTGTCGCGAATTTGCGACGCACTGTTTCCGTTCAGACTGCAGCCGAAATAACACATGTAATACTCCATTGTCGGTTTGTGCACATTCACAAAATTCCTAGGAACCTTTTGCAAGCACTAGTTTCTCGTAGGACCGGCCGGAGTGGTAAGCAAAAATACAAATATTTCATTTCTTTATATAACTGAAAAATCAATTCAGGTGTTAAGGGGTTAAAACCAAACCAGATAATGGAGGTGGAGCCTCGTTTAGGAACAAGCTCCTCACTGCCCGGTGTATCTGCTCTGCTTTCCGCCATTGTCAATTTGTCAATATTCCATACGTGTTGTGCTGCGAATGTGTTGCGCACATATGTACGTCATCAATGGGAATTTATCGTTTTTATCGCGGGATGACATATTCTTACCGTGGGGAATGTTTTTGACGATATATCGTAAACGATGAAATATCGCACATCCCTACTCAACACAACATACAGTACAGAGTAGTTTGAAGGGTGGACGTGTATGACTGTTTAATGTAGAGCAAGACTTCACTTTTCAAAGAGGACGAGTGGGTGGTGTCAGACTCTGGACTTTTAGCTAGAAGACTGGTTTATGTCTCGAATTCGAGAATTTCTTATCACACATTTGAATTAGGATTCAGATGTTCTCTTATGTACTTGCACGTGCACTTCATTCACTGAAGAATCCACTTTGGTGAGTGGTGACACATCTCACCATCAAACAAAAAAAATCCAGTATCCTTTGTTTTAGATAGGCCTTGACCTGGATGATTGAGAATCTTCACACACATACAGTTTATTCACATTAATTCAGAGGATGTCTCAAGTAATCAGCTTTTAAAAATATCAACCAATAGTGTTGCTTTTCTGTTCCCTTATAATTCATAAACACACCTCAGATAATCACATCAGCGTTTTCTGGATCATGCAAAATATTAATATTATTATATTTAAAAAAAGGTGCGTCTATTAAAAGAGAAAAAAAATAAAATGATTAATCCTGCCACTCAAAAATAAAACCCTACGTTAACTTTCTTCTGTTAAATTCCTGTTAACAATATAACACAGTGACGCTGTGGAAAGCAAGCAGAATCTAAAGTGCAGTAGTAAATCATTTTACCCTACAGAGGGCAGCAATATTCTTTGTCACGTTAAAACTGCCAAAAATGAAGCTAAAGATGAAATTGAGTAGAAACAAATGAGAAGAAATTAATAAAGAAAGAAAAGATCTTTCAAATGACAAGTTCAGCTCAAAGCCCGGCCAGATCGTTATATGCATGTGAAATGAATTATGAACTGAGCATAGAGCTTTCTGCTCAACTCAGGTGCTGATAAGAGGAATAGAAATTTGAAAACTGTCCCTTCCATTAATTAATCCGCATTAACGTGCATTAACTATGGAAATCATACAATTGATCGTGATTAAATATTTTACTCTACTGACAACAACGTGTCTGTCTGAACCAACAACAAAGGCATGTCACTACAGAGAACTGTGCCTGAGATCTCTAATTCCTTTACACCATTTTTGTCCAAAAACATCCTTCCTTCATTTCTGTGAACATGCCCTGTGGTTTATTGTGTTTTTATCCCACACACACTCTTTCCTGCTGCCACAGACTTTCACTAGAACACCACATGTGGCTTCCTCCAACCTTGAAAATGGTTCCCAACAAATGAACCATTTCCTCCTTTCAGAGATTCGGTATATTTCTGTCGTTTATGTCCTTGTGGCTGACAGTGAAGTGTTGAGGATTTCTTACCAGGCTTTTAAAAGAAAAAGAAAAAAAAAAGACACTTTTGGCATTTGAGTGTTGTTGTTGCTGTTGTGTTGTTGTTCAATATCAGGCAGGTCAAACTCATTTTAGTTCAGGGGCCACATACAGCCCAATTTAATCTCAACAGAATAGAATAACAAGCTATAAGTAACAACTCTTGATTTTTCCCTTTGTTTTAGTTCACTTTTACAATACATTTTAATGAACAACCTGAATTTTCTTAAGAAAAATAAGTACAGTTTCGTCATGTTGCTGCCTCCTACTGTTTATTTCTGGGTCTCCGTGTTGTGTTCTGGTGGACAAAGTAGGAGTAGGTGCCAATTTTATGGAAACATTTGGACTTAATGTCTTCTATGTCACTTTCACACTTTGCAAATTAATCCTACGGATCAGATTAGACCCCGGGCCGTATGTCTGACAGCCCTGTTCTAGATTTTTGGAAGCTTGTCTTGCTTTGAACTTTTTTCATATTCACTTTTTACCTTTATGTCAACTTTATCCTTTAACTAGAGTTCAAGGAAAGGTCCATCTCATAAATGTCACTGACTGAAATAAAGGCCATAGGCTGATGAGGATTTAAAATCACTGGAGGACAAGGGGTTTACCCATGACATGACTCTTCCAAGACTCCCTCCTCCTATTGGCTGTTCGGTGTTGAGCTATGTTTGATAAAACCAGACACTTCCTGCAGATGTTTTCTGTTAAAAGCCAACGAGGAAACGGGAAGTTCATTAACAGCCCCTGAATTAATGAATTACAGAGCAGGATCGGTATTTCTGTTAAAACAAAGCTCTCTGCAGTGGAGGTGGATGAAAAGCCGCTGCTTGAGAATTAAACATATTTATGTATGCAGATTAAATCTTTGCACTGCATATGTCGCCGCTTACACTCGCTCCGACTGTCAGATAAGCAGTTTAATTAGTGTTTGGTTTTTGCCTTAATCACATGAATTCGTTTAATGGCGCCCAGCGTGGCGCAACGCATGTTAATGTGGAAGCTTCAGTCAAGGCCAGTTTGGTGATAATTAACTTTGATTTGAGGCTTGAAAATGGTGTCGACTGATGATGCTGATCGTGAAAGGACTGTTTATTGTAAGGATGTCTTGGTCGGTACCGGGGGATCGGTATTGGGCTTCAGCCAAACCTGATCTTTTGTAGTTACTTAGTTTAGGTGTCAGAGCCGCCAAAAATCAAAGAAGAAGAAGACCTAAAATCAGGTGATTAAACATGCCTAATCTGCGGAAGAACTTCCAAATCTTCCAGAGAGGGTTAGGGAGTTTATGGCAGTGTTGGATGACCAGAACATTTCTGGAGTAGAGAACACAAGGTACCAGCTACCCTCTCCTCACTACATTAACTTTGACAGAAAGATTTATTGGACTGAATCCAGTCCACTCTAGGAGAAGACAAGGAAGACAAGGACAGACTTTAGGAAGCTACAGGAGACCAACTCTAGGAGAAGACAAGGAAGACGAGGACAGACTTTAGGAAGCTACAGGAGACCAACTCTAGGAGAAGACAAGGAAGACAAGGACAGACTTTAGGAATCTATTTAAGATGTTAAAAGATCGGTATCCGGTCATTGGGACAAGAAACCCTGATCAGGACACATCTAGTTTTCAGTACGATGGATGGATTGGAGGTGACGCTTTTGAATGAATCACTTCAACGACAACATTTTTCCTCTCGTGTTTCTACCAGAAGCAAAGTGAATCGCGTGTGGTCCCATCTTCTCAAAGCGCCGTTATTTCCACTCAGACTGAAACAAGTTTTAAAATGTTATCGTTGCACTTCATTGGTATTTCTCACCACTTTCCTCCCTCGTGCCGGGATCTAATTGGGGCGGCCGCTTAATAGATTTGCAGGCGTTGCATTGTGCGCTCGAAAACGGGCGGCGAGATAAGGCCGAGATGATTGCTTTCGTTTAAGAGGCTGCCACCCTCTCTGTCTGCCATTTAACTCGCAGAATGGGTTTGTGCCTCTTCTCCGATTCAAGATGCTCGCAGCGGTTTGGAGCAGAAGAAAAGCAATTTCACACCAAAATATACACAAGAGCCGGGGAACTAACAACAGAAGACACAGAGTATTAGGTGGTGCACAAGCAGCTCATTCCCCCTGTGTCATCCAGCCTCTGCTCTCATATTGATAAGATAAACAGCAGTGTATACCTTCGGCTTGGAGATCCAAGGAACCTTTCCGGTTGCAGGAGGATGAGCCGTGACATTTGTGCAGTGGAGACCAAGTGTCCTTTCTTTATTTATTTATTTCGTGGCCGATCCCATTATGGAGAGTGATCCGAGACGCAGATTCTCTGGGAGATTCTTGGTCTTATCTGCTGAAAGGAGGCTCTGCAGAGGTCTGAAGCTCACAAAGGGAGAAAGGTTTTATCGCTCTGACCATTATTGAAGCCTCTTTTTCATTTGTTTGCCCTGTAGCCTGAGAGGAGGGGCCACGGTGGCCCATTGTCTGAATCTGGAGCTGCCAATAACAATTATTGTGTGTGTGTTTGTGTGGGTGTTATGGCCGCCTCACACCGAGAGGCATCGGCATAATGGTTAGAGAAGTACTTGATGAATGGACGCTCAGTGGCTCAAGAATCTCATTAAGCTGATGTCTCCAGAGACAGTAAACGTCCCACGGAGACAACATCTACTTTAACTGACTCCTCAATAAACGGTTTACAACGTTCACGTCCCACAACAGAACGCAGCTTTTTAAAATGCATGCCAAGTGAAGGAATAACAAAAAGAGAGGCTTTTAATGTTTCACTAAGAACAAGTAACCTGAGTGAATGAGGTTAGTCTCATTTTAAAGTGTAAGAACTTTGATCACACTCATCAACTGATGTCAAAAACCCTGGGTTTACACGGATTTACAAAGACAGCGAAGAAAATACTGATGTTTCAGTCATACAGGAGTCAGTGTTTCCATTATACTCGTTAGAGACCAAGCAGTGAGTTTTATTCACCCAACAAAAGCAAAAAAAAATAAAAAATCTAATTACAAAATGATGTAGGCCTATAAAAGAGGTCAATGAAATGTAACCGAACAAACTGACCCAATAAAATGAAACACAAAGGTCCTGTTCAGATCTCACATTAACACCTGTCCAGGTTAAACAGGTCCAGGTGTGAACACTGATCTGGTCTCTAGAGTCCAGGTTAAACAGGTCCAGGTGTGAACATTGATCTGGTCTCTAGTGTCCAGGTTAAACAGGTCCAGGTGTGAACACTGATCTGGTCTCCAGGATCCAGGTTAAACAGGTCCAGGTGTGAACACTGATCTGGTCTCCAGGGTCCAGGTTAAACAGGTCCAGGTGTGAACACTGATCTGGTGTCAGCTCACATGTGGAGGTGGTCTGGGACACATGTGACCTCCTTCCTTTGGTAGTGTGAACACACAATGAGTCCTGGGTCACATTAAAGACCACCTACTCAACAGGGCTGATCTGAGGAAGAGGAGTTTAACTCATTCATTCAACCACTAGTAGAAATGATCACATGAATCAGTGATGTCTGTTCATTAGTGATGAGAGCCTTTTAAAAGATTCTGGTCTTGGAGCTGAGAACCAAACTGAACTAGAAACTAATCTGAACTAGTTCTCTCCCCAAGTAATCTTTACTTCCTTCCTTCCCCCTCCTTACACCCTTACCTCCATCTTTCTTTAATTTCCCGTTCATTCTTTCCTTCCCCTTCCTACCTGCCCCCTCCCTCCTTCCATCCTTCCTTACCTTCCTTCTTCCTCTCTCTACCTGACATCTATCCTTCTTTCCCTCCTTTCTTTTATCCTTCCTTCCATTGTTCTTTCCTTCCTTTGTTCCTTCCTTCCTTCCTTCCTTCCTTCTCTAAAATAACTGCCATCATAAATAAATCAGATCTTAACATGTGAGAGTCTTTCCATCTTGTTCCAACATCTGGATCATGTCTCCAAGTCAACCAGCAGCTGTTGATGGTTCTGATCCAGCGGTAGGTAGAGATCCATTAGAGACAGCAGCTGCTACAATATTCTACTGACCACATGATGGCGCTGCTGATTTACAGACACACAAACTGAGATCAGCTCTCAAGTGCTGGCTGGGGACGCATGTGGAGACACATTTAGATTAAGACCAGTTGGAGACACAGGGACGTAGAGATGGACAGGTGAGACCAGACTGACCAGGTCTGATCTTCATATAACTCAATGAGTGGAATTATTTGTAGTTATGTTCATGCAGTGATCTATGATAAGGAGGATCAGGGACCAGTGGTTTTCCTGAAGCTCACTGAGACCTTCACTCTGTGGAAGTGAAGCATGTTGTTAAATTTTCCAGCTTCCTGTCCCAAATAAAGGTCCTAAAGTGAGATAAAGATTAGATGCAGATGTGTTTTTCTGTGTCTCCAGTGCTGCCGTGTGCTGGCTCAGTGTTCAGGCTCGATCAGCGCTGTAAGTGGACTTTACCTCGTGTGTTATCTGAGAAACGCTCCCGTTGGATTCAGCCGACTACTTTCCAGAAGATTTCACATGTTTCTCCTGCAAAACAAGTTTACCCGTATAACAAACACACAGAGGAGGAATAGCTTTGATAAATTGTCTTCGGAAAACAACTCGGTTATTATTTTACCTCGTTACAGTGAAGCTGTGTGTGGAACAGAAAAACACGTTTCGGAGCCGAGATTTAAAAACCACCACGAAGCTCTGTCTTTTTACACGTTTAAACTAAAACATAAATGTGGCAGCAGCTTATTTTCATTTTTCAATTTCGTTTATATTTTGATATTTGACATTTTTGGCTGAAGAGTTTGTGTTTTCATCTTCACATCTTGCTTTTTACAGCGTTGAATGTCTGTTTTTAATGTGATTGAGTGACAGTATGACGAAGACGTCTGAGGACCTTGTTGGGTCAATGTTATTCACTTCTCCTGTCAGTGGTCATAATGTTGTGGCTGATCGGGGTATGACACTTTCTATAAATCATATTCACGTGAATCAACTAGATGAACTGTGATTCTATTCATCACCAGCTTCCATAGCTCGGTCCCTGTTGTGACTTTTATCTAATTGAAAATCGTTGCTTTAATAAAAACAAGCAGACGCTGCATCACACAGTAAATGCCACAGTATTTATTGGATGAGCCGGTCCATCATCCAGTGGCTGAATCATGAGAGTGAAAGCCAGCTGGCCGCGTCTTTCACAGTCTTAAGCTTCATCTTTGTGGTGACCGTGCAGGTTTTAGAAGAAAAACCGGCGTCATCCTGGACATGAGCCGTTTTTAAAGCTCGTTGTTGTGTTAATGTGTGTGAGCTTCTGCTGTCTCACACAGTGGCGGCGCATCAGTTAGAATACATGAGGAGGCTTTACTTGGACGTTACTTAAAGGCTGAATTGATGCCAAACAACCATGCAGCTGGTTAATCGGTTTATTTGTTCTTTAATATAATTATAGGGAGCCTGGGTATGAATGAGACATTTCCTGTTTGTGTGTATCAAGCAGTATCTTGGGAACTTCTACAGTTGTTCACTTGAATTCAGATTGCCACTCTAAGGAATTTTTAACTAAATCAAGATTAAACTGCAAACCACTGCGCTAAAGATTTGGAACAAGTTATATGAAGCCAGAATCCCTGATCTCATATCTACAGTAAAAATACAAGTATAAATCTAGGCATGTCCCATTCTAGTTCTAGTTTGCTCCTAATCTGATCTGATACCGGCCGATCTGAGTCCAGATCTTAAAAGTCTTTAAGTTCCTCCCCTTCTTGTTGGTAAATATCACCCCATCCTCCTCTCTTTCCCTCTGGCTGCATTACTTTTTTATGGAGACACTGATTCTTCCCTCAAACATCTTCTCGGTGCCAGTGGTGAAGCTTTAACCGTCTTAACCTTCTGTTTGTTGGATGCATCGTGTCTCTCTGGGTCAAAAGTGCATTTATGGCTTTGTATGTTCAATTTTACACACACACATTGTGTCTGACGCACCTCTTGTTTTATGAACCTCACACATTTGTGTCTCCTAAAAAAACAAAACAAACCCACAAACGTTCTCCTTCAATCTGAAAGAGAATGACTCATGAGAACCCACCACGACTGTAGTTAATGAATTGTCATGCGTCTGCTTCTCGGGGAAAGAAGTTTTCAGTCATTGGACATGAAACGAGGATAACCGAGGGAGAGGGGAGAGAGTGACGGAGCAGATAAAAAGAGGAGTGAAGGAGGAGGAGGAGGAGGAGAGGATGGCCTACTACACCGCTCCATTTAGACTCTTATCAATTTGTTGGAACTCCGCTGTGTGTTGGCCTCTTTACACTGACTCATCTACAGAGACATGGAGGAGGGAGGGGCTGGGTGGAGGGATGATGAGTCAGGTGAAGCAGAGGTCTGTTTGGGTGGAGTCAGGTCAGACCTGGTTAATGATGATGTGATTAGAAACGAAATGAAAGCATGAATGATGGGCAACAAAGCATTGATGCAAAATCTGAAGAAGAAGGAGAAGGAAAGAAATAAGAGGAAGAAGAGGCAGACAGGGAAGAATAAAAAGAAGAAGAGGAAGAAAAAGGAAGTAGAAGAGGAAGAGCACGATGAAGAAAGAGAAGGGGGAGAAGAAGAGGAAGGAAAGGAAGAAGAAGAAGAGGAAGGAAATGAAGAAGGAAATGAGGAAGAAGGAAGAAGAGGAAGGAAAGGAAGAGGAAGGAAAGGAAGTAGGAAATGAGGAAGAAGGAAGAAGAAAAAGGAAAGGAAGAAGAAAATGAGGAAGAAGAAGGGAAGAAGGGAAGGAGGAAATGAGGAAGAAGAAAAAGGGAAGAAGAAGAAAAAGGGAAGAAGATGAGGTAGTCCTCTGTTAGTCAGTGACTAGTGTACTGTGGATGTGTGGTGAGGTGGTAGTAGTTGATCATCTAAACAGAATCCATGGAGTCCACTCAGTCAAAGGCTGCACCCAAACAACAACAACAAAC
Organism: Chelon labrosus; assembly: GCF_963514085.1. NCBI lineage: Eukaryota > Metazoa > Chordata > Actinopteri > Mugiliformes > Mugilidae > Chelon > Chelon labrosus. Next base: position 1,693,729 of record NC_140339.1, on the reverse strand, counting down.
ACTGAACGTTTAAAAGAAGAGAAAAGTTTCCTGGAGACAGCGTCAAGGAGAAACATCTTCCAGAGAGGGTTAGGGAGTTTATGGCAGCGTTGGATGACCAGAACATTTCTGGAGTAGAGAACACAAGGTACCAGCTACCCTCTCCACACTACATTAACTTTGACTGAAAGATTTATTGGACTGAATCCAGTCCACTCTAGGAGAAGACAAGGAAGACAAGGACAGACTTTAGGAAGCTACAGGAGACCAACTCTAGGAGAAGACAAGGAAGACAAGGACAGACTTTAGGAAGCTACAGGAGACCAACTCTAGGAGAAGACAAGGAAGACAAGGACAGACTTTAGGAAGCTACAGGAGACCAACTCTAGGAGAAGACAAGGAAGACAAGGACAGACTTTAGGAAGCTACAGGAGACCAACTCTAGGACATTTAGGATCATATCAGGATCAACGTTAAAAGGTCGTTACTGGATCAAAGGTTGTGTCTGTACAGTTCTACTCTCAGCTCATATGAGGAGATTTGAAAGCATGATGCCTTCCTCTGAAATCCCCCGTTGGTGTTCATGTTTCCAGTATTTATATCACAGCTACACGTGAGCAATTGGGGTGGGAAATACACAAGAGGGTTACCTAGGCAACCAGAGCCTGGAACGGCCACGGAGAGATGGACGATTATTGTCAGTTTATGAGACTGTTCACCAGATCAGTGCAGCGATGCAGACAATAAGAGTGAAGCATCGAGAGAGAGAGAGAGGTTCAGCAAATCTCCATGGGTGGAATCAAAACCAGGGTGTGAGGTGGACATCTTAGTCAGCTGGTCCCCATGACGCCCCGGGACCGGTTCCCTTTATGCTTCTTTGTCATGATCATAACCTCAGGGTCACCGCCATGATTTTAGAACATATGCAAATTAACTTAATAATTTCCACAGTTCTGCTCTCTGTCGAAACTAATCAGCCTCTATGTCCACTATGAATGTACACCGATCAGCCACAACATTATGACCACTGACAGGAGAAGTGAATAACATTGACCATCTTGTGACAGTTCAGTGTTCTGCTGGGAAACTTCTGGACCTGGCATTCATTGGTGTGGATGTTACTTAGACATGTAGCACCCACCTAGACCAGACCAGGCACCCCCACCCCATAGCAATGACACTCCTTGATGGCAGCAGCCATCCCCAGCAGGATGCAGCCTGACACAGACACACACACAAAAACACTTTAGGAACAACTAAAAAAAAAACATGAAGAACAGCACAAGGTGTTGACCTGGCCTCCAAATTCACTAGATCCCAAACTGATCAAGTATCTGTGGGACGATCCACAGAGGCCCCTCCCCTAAAAGCCCCCCCCCCCCACTAACAACAGGACACCCTCAGAAGGCCCATGTCCATTCTCTGATGAGTCAACACAAGGGAGACCTGCACAATATTAGGAAGGTGGTCATAATGTTATGCCTTGATCGGTGTAAATGAATAGGAATAATTAATAACCATTATCATCTAGTATGTGAAGTGAATGTTCCTAAATACATCGTTCAGCCAAAGACTGACTATTGGATTAATATTTCATAGCCAGCATGAAGCAGCAGAAAAGGAAATTAAACTGATGTCATTCCAAATTTTCCGCAGCTGTTAACATCTGAACACGTTCCTCCTGACGTCTCCACTAAACGATCTAGTATTTATGAGCCTTGGGAGAGGAACATCCGATGCTTTTCATTCATGTATTATAAAACACGTTTTAAAAGTGAACAAACACGGAGCTCACAATTTTGCTCAAACCATATTGGAGGCAGAATCATAATCAACGTTCCCAATGTGTTTTTGCTACAGTTCCTTCAGTAACGGCCCAGAACACTGTAGACAGATTTTTGGAGACTGGAGGAGATGGTGGGGAGTAGAGTGGCAGACGGAGGGCGATCAGCCCAGAGACCCTTTCTCTGTCTCGGCCAAATCCCTCAGCCAGCCTCAGAGGAGTCACGTGGATCATTTTCAGCCAGTTTCTGTATCGCAGTAAAAAATCACCAGAAACTTCCAGGAGGACTGTATTTGGATGTAATCTGACACCTTCAGAGGGAGCCGGTGTGACTTCATATGGACGTATTACAGAGTAATTGTCAGGTTCGTTTTAACAATAATGTGGTGTCAGGAGGTGCCGAGGACGTCGGTGCTTCTGTGCTCGAGTCAAGGGCCTCATTCACAACCAGGGACGGCGCCTCATCAGATAACACTTTAGTCTCTGAGTAGAATCCAATCTGTAAGCGTCCTGCTCATTAATCTAAGACGGAGAGGTGTCCAGACACAAACAGTCTGAGCGAAGCGGTGAACGTATCAGAAAGACCGGGGGGGTAATGAGGCGGCGCGCCCTGCTTTGCTCTGCTCGCCGCCTCATTTGACAGCCCAGAAATGAGACGACGCCGCTGAGGCCGCCGCCTACATGAGAAGTGTGTGTGTGTGTGTGTGTGTGCTTTATGAAACGCCACAGTACACATATGGACATGGCTGTGGCTGCATGCCCATTTGTAAGAGAGCAATGTGTCCAAGGGCGATGTCTGCAGACCCTGTTTGTCACAGCTCATGTGTCACAAAGGGAACAGGAGACTCTCCCATATGTCGCTCATGATGGCTGCAAAAAAAAAAAAAACACCAATCTCCTCATGAAACACCGTTAGATACGATTCTGACACCATGTCAGTGATTCATGAAGCAAACATGCTTCAAGTATTTTATATTTTATATCACAGTAAACTGAACATCATCTGGTATAGACTGTACAAAAAGTCATGACAGCCCCTTTAAAAGCAAGTAGAGCTCCCCCTGGTGGCTGGCTGCAGTATATGTCATAAGCCCCGCCCCCTTCGTGTTAGTGGGCGGGACTTGGGCCATACTAAAACACTAAAGTACACGTCAAATATTTTTCTTTCAAGGATGATTTGTGTCATTTTTTTTGTTTTAGTTATTTGACACTGTAAAAACAGGATGTGACATCATGATGACTCACAGTTGCCATTGACAACTGCTCAATGACAGTTGTAAATAAATAAATGCATTGTATAATCCAACATTTCTTTGTAAGTGGTGGAGGTAGAGCAGAATGCAGTATTACCCAATCACCAGTAACCTAGAGGACGTGTATCATCGATCCACTGGATACTAGTGTCAGTTTGACCAATGGGAGGAGGTTGAGATGAGTTGTCCATTTGTTTTCCACAGTCCATAGTTTGGCACAAAAACATGTGCATTTTAAGGTGATCTAATCTGCATTTATGCCTTTCATTTTTGTATAGAACGTCAGCAGTAACAGATACTCCAGGCTTTATTGTAGTACCTGGCAGTTGTTTTGCTGTTTTGTCCCACTCCAGTCTCCACGGTGTCTTTGATCAAAGAAGTGATACCGTAATATTAAAGAACAGAAGGATAAATAGTTTGGTGAAATCTTTAAGCACAACTGACAATTTAAGACACAAAGAGAAAACTAAAACTGCTTCAGAACATTGGGCCTCATTCACGAACTGTTCTTAAGAACAAATTTGTTCTTAAGTCCTACTTACGAAGTTTTTACGAAGATTGTGGCATTCATGAATGTTTTCTTATCTTGCCTTTGTTTTTAGGTAAGAACAAATCCTACGAACACTCAGGAGTACTCTTACGCACATTTCAGTGCCGACATGTTGGCATGGTTGTGTTGTCTTCTTTTGTGCAGTTCATTAAAATACGATACTACAGTGATATTTCTGTCATATTTATTTATTAATTTATTCATTCTATTTCTTGGTTAATTTACAGAGCATGTTTTATTTTAAAACACACAACATCGCCATGAAGCGTGGTGTGCCTCTCCCCCCTGAGCCACCACACCGTGAAGATGTGCGTCCTGACGCATTGATGGGACCAGACTGCAGGCGCGCTATTCAAGTTCAGGAGCAATTAATTGCCCGTTTGTAAATAAAGTCACATTAATTACAGCTTGAATCCACCAGTCTGATTCACTTAAAAAATGAGGACGGACCAGTTTCTGTGCACATCTTTATTTCTTTAAATTTTCATTCATTTCTTTTAGTGTGTTGGATATGGTTGTTAGCGTTGAGGCAATTTTATCTAGAGTGTCCGCTATCCTTTGTTGATTGTTCAACACCGCTTCTGTGATCAGGCGTGGAGAGGCACGGGACCGAGTACGGGTGGAGGTACTGCTGCAGGATGGTTCTAGTTCTGTTGTTATTTGGCTCTGCGGGACTTCATCTGTGAATAAATAATAAATCAAGCCATTGTAGCGACACTCAGTCCAATACTAAGACGTATTTTGATCTTACACACACTATGACAAACCCCTGCCTTTAGGACACACGTTTAAAATAACTTTCTTTCAGAAAATAAATAAATTACCTCCCGATTCCTCTGGAGTACCAGCAGCACAGGGAGGGGATGAAAGCGTTGCCTCGGGGCCAAGGTCTGTATCTAGACTCTCAGTCGATGGTAGCTACTCCTAAAAAGTAAGTGGGGGAAATTAAACTATCAATTAAATAAATTAATTTAAGAAAAGTGATTTAGAGTTTTCCCATATAGTCTAGCTACCTGAGAGTGCAGTCTCCCCGATGATGGCCCCGATGCGCTGGTCCATCTCAGACAGGTTTTGGGTCTCTGATGTTCCTCCTCCAGTCTGCTGCATCTCCCGTCGAAATTTTGCTATATTTTTCTTGGTTTCGGATTTTAGGTCAAACCATTTTTTTTTTTAACTTCCTCTATTGTCCGTCCTTCTCCAGATACTGCTTCTACTGCGTGTGTGACTGCCTCCCATGCTTCCTTTTTGTGTGTGTTGGTGTAACTTGTACTGAGACTACTGAATATAATTTTTTTCCTGCGGGTTATTTCCTGCAGCAGTACCTCCACCTCTGAATTACTAAAGTTTTTTTTTTCGCTTTGCCTGCTGCGCTCCAATTGACTTACGTTTTACTTTAGGCATTTTTATTGTAGTTTCCTCTGTTCGACATCTGTGTCAACTCACGGCCCTGCAGTCCCTTTTATGGGCATTGATGGGCGGTTACATATGCTAATCCTATGTTAATTAGACTCACCTGGCACGCGCTCTCAACTTACGAGGAAATGGCATTCATCAATTTAAGAACACAGCTGCGAACAATTCTGCGGCTTAAGAACACGTTGATGAATGCGACGTAGAGTTTCCTTAAGAATCTTCTTACGAACAGCTTAAGAGAGAATCTAAGAAGATTCTTAAGAAGATATTGGTGAATGAGGCCCATTGAGCTTAGAGGAAGAGAGCGCTGATGTGCAACAACGGCCAAACTCAGACAAGAGATATTATATTATTAAGTGTGCGGTTGACGTCGTTATGTTAAATTGATACAGAAAACAACAGGATCAGATGACCAAGATACCAATCTTGATCCTAACTGTCCTAGAGATGGTCTCCTGTAGCTTCCTAAAGTCTGTCCTTGTCTTCCTTGTCTTCTCCTAGAGTTGGTCTCCTGTAGCGTCCTAAAGTCTGTCCTTGTCTTCCTTGTCTTCTCCTAGAGTTGGTCTCCTGTAGCGTCCTAAAGTCTGTCCTTGTCTTCCTTGTCTTCTCCTAGAGTTGGTCTCCTGTAGCGTCCTAAAGTCTGTCCTTGTCTTCCTTGTCTTCTCCTATAGTCGACTGGATTCAGTCCAATAAGATAAGATAAGATAAGATAAGACAAGACATGTTTATTAATCCCACGTATGGGAAATTTCCTTCTCCCAGTAGCACGGAATTTGGCAAATATATATACAGAAGACAATGACAACTTCGACATGGTTAAAAAAAGAGTTACCAAAAATAATAATAATAATAAATCTTTCAGTCAAAGTTAATGTAGTGTGGAGAGGGTAGCTGGTACCTTGTGTTCTCTACTCCAGAAATGTTCTGGTCATCCAACGCTGCCATAAACTCCCTAACCCTCTCTGGAAGATGTTTCTCCTTGACGCTGTCTCCAGGAAACTTTTCTCTTCTTTTAAACGTTCAGTGTTTGTTGTTGTTGTTTGGGTGCAGCCTTTGACTGAGTGGACTCCATGGATTCTGTTTAGATGATCAACTACTACCACCTCACCAAACATCCACATTACACTAGTTACTGACTAACGCCCTTCTTCCCTTCTTATTCTTCTTCTTCCTTGTGTTCTTTTTTCTTCTTCCACATGTTCTTCTTGTTCTTGTTCTTCTTCCTTGTCTTCTTCTTCCTGTTCTTCTCCCTCGTGTTCTTCTCCTTCTTGTTCTTCTTCTTCGTGTTCTTCTTCCTCCTGTTGTTCTTCTTGTTCTCCCATTTTCTTCTTCTTCCTTTCGTTCTTCTCCTTCTCTTTCTTCCTTGTTTTCTTCATCTGCTTCCTTTTCTACTTTTTTCTTCCTTCTCCTTCCAACAGCTGACTGACTGTTCTTCTTCTTCAATTTCTTGCATATTTGACGCTTACCTTCTAACACAGATGACGTTTTGATGCTACAAATGGTTTCGGTTTATGTCAGAGTTAAAATAATTAACTACAAAAGATGAAGCCTGATAACTGATACAGGACTTTCCTAATTTAGCTGTAAACATATTCAACACCACGCCTTCCAGATGACGTGTAGAACTACTGTTGCTTTTCTGTCCATCATCACATAAAGCCCTGCTCACATGATCTGATTGGCAGATCTTTGCTGGAGCAGAATCAGTTCCCAACGGAGACACTCCAGACCAGTTTCGGGTGACGTTGGTTTAGCTCCTAGATCACACGATCAGTGCATCGATTAGACGGCAGCAGCTCCTAGAGGAAACAGATTTATTTATATAATTAAATCCAGAAGGGTTTTCAAAGGCATGTTGGATGTTTTTGTGACTTCTAATAATCGTTGATAGTTTCGGCCCAGGCCAGACGCCTTCGTGCATCATATTAGAGTAAAGTGCTTTGAGTCAAAAACAAGAAATAACAGACACAGAGGCAGACGTACTAAAATTAAAATATGCAAAAGCCTGGAAGGCTCAAATGGAACGAGGTGAATAAAACACAGCTCATTATAATGTGAAGGTTTAAAAGTCACTTGAAATTGCAAATTAAAATCACGTGTAGATAAACACTAAAAGCTATAATCAGAGTCCAACTGAGCAAAGTGAAGTATGAATAGAGAAATGCTCTCTGAGCTCGTCTCTAATAGTTTGAGGAGCGATCGTCTGCAGCTGAGAGATATTAAACGCTGCGTCTCCAGGTTTCCTTTAACTTTTTGTTGGAAACTAATAAAACCGCATTAGAGGATGTTGGTGAGGGAACACATGACAGAGAGAGAATGCAGTATGAGCTCAACCGTTTAGTGAGCTAATAGCGAATAAGTGAAGCTTACCAAAGTCACGGAGCAAGAAACTGGAGGGATATGGGATTCCACGTGTTGCTTCTCATTTTGTGACGGCAGACAGAATCTCAGAAGATATTTTGATGCTACAGGGGCATGGACGTGGCTTCTAGATCACATTTGATGGCAGCAGCTCATAAAGGGAACATAATTACATAAATAAATGTGTAGATTATCTGAAAACAAGTCCAGACAGGTTTTTCAACGATGTGTTGTAATTTGTGGATCTGAATCCTGTGTCTTCTAACAATCGTTTATAGTCTCAGCCCAGGCTAGACGCCTCTGTGCATCGTATTAGAGTGATTTTAGTTAAAAACAAGAAATAACAGACATAGAGGCAGGCACGTAGTAAAATGTTCAACTATAGTTTCTAATGGCATCAAATGCAAAGGTGGCAAAGACACAGGAGACAGCTTCCAATGCTGAGGAGCATCAAACCTGCTGGACAGATTCCCAACGTCATCTCCAACCCTGAATTGATAGAGTAGAAGAAGATGAACCAAGATGGCTTCATTCACCTTTTTAAATGCAGAGGAGAAGAAGAAGATGGAGGAGCAGGAAGAGTAGAAGAAGAAAAGTAAAGAGTAGGTAGAGGAGGAGTAGAATAAGGTAACTGAACTGATCAAGTAGAAGAAGATGACTCCACGGCTGAGGCTCAGAGGGTAGAGCAGCTTATCCAGGAACAAGAGGGATCAGCCTGAATTGTTCCTCATGTTCTTGGTGTGAACGAATGAGTGGAGGAGTCATTGAGACTGTGACATATCTCCAACGTCTCTGTCCACATGGATTCCAGCTTGGTTCATCTTGTTTTTCTGTCCCTCACCTGATGTTTACCTCACGTGGAGCAGATTTATTCCAGCTGTTCTTAGCGGTTTACAGCAGCTGATCTGTCCAGTCTGCTCTGGTTACATGAGGCAGTGTTATTCTGATTATTAGAGGAAAACTAGCATGTATTTCCACCCAACCTAAGCTTAATAATGGAGGGTGATGATGCTCATCTAGTTTGTATAGCATATTTGATGAGACCTGAAGTGCAGAGGAGGGGTGAGGAAACAGAACGTGGTCTCTGGCTGAGAAAGATTCAGAGTTTGACTTCTGCTCCTCTCTGTGATTTGGCTTCTTCCTGCTTCCTGAAAACAAACTGCTCGAGCGTATCGGAGGCTCTAAAATGCCCCAGGGTGTGAATGCGAGTGTGTGTTTGTGTGTGTTTGTGTGTGTTGTTAGCTCTGTGATGGACTGGCAGCCTGTCCTCAGCTCCCTCCTGCATGCAGCATCTGATGGGACGAGTTCCAGCTCCTGTGACTGTGCATGCCAAAAACCGGGCAAAGAGAATGAATCACTGAATATATTCAGCTGAATGGAACGAAAACACGCTCATCTGGAAAACACAAAGGTTCCCTCATCACTTTAGATACCATGTTAACATGTTCATATAAAGAAAGGCGTATAATTCTGAGCTGAATTAGTGAATTCGGGAAATATTTCTCGTCTCTAATCCGTCCAACTTCCTGCAGACCCAACTGAATGTTTGGACCTCTACCATCTGACAGAAGAGAAATCTCTCCCAGATGGTTTAAAAAGTCCGACAGACTCGTCAAAGAACCCAAATATCCACAGACTCCTAATCCCATTTAAGATGTGGCCGGGATTAAAACATTTTTTTGGCAGGAGACGGTCGTGGAGCAACCAGAAGCTCCCTCATAATCAGGTTTCTGAATGTGCAACGGTTTAATGAGTTAACCGAGGACACACACACACACACACACACACCCACACACACACACACACACACACACACACACACGGCCTATAACATCTGAAATATTCATGTTAGCAATGGAAACATAAATTACACTGTTGTGTTTTTATGTGTACTTGAACAAGTATTTGCTTTTAAAGGATGCAATGTAATATTTGTGTTCACCACTAATCCTGTGTCTCAGGGAGAGAGGAGGAAGTAGATATACCGTATGAAAGTTTTATTTTGTTTCTCTGACTGCGTTTCATCGACTAGATGAGCTCAGATCTCCTGAGTCTTTACTTTAATATGCTGAATAATCCGAATGCATCTGAAACCCCGTGTGACCCCCCGTCTACCGGTTATTGAACATCTACTCCAGACGTTATATTTGTAGAAATGCACAATAAGAGGATATACTGCCATGATACCATGATCACATGGGCCGCAGTTGTTCATAAAAGAGTAAATAAGCAGAACGCTCAGAATATAAACGATCTAAAAGCAAAGGGAGAATCATAAAGAGGTAATCTGAAGCAATAAAAACAACCGCGGCCTCTTAAGACGCACAAAGTGCTTTTTGAAGGGAGATAGTACGAAGACTGTCACAGTGTATTAATGTTAATGTCAGCGGGAAAAGAAAAGTTGAAAACTAACTGTGTTAATAAAGAAAGAGGAGAAGAAGAAACTCAAAGGAACTTGAGGTCATTGGTTCTAAACCAAGGTGTCGTCGGTTCATTTGGGCCGGTTAGAACACAGCAATCACACTATGTTATCCCCACATAGTCTAGAACAGGGGTGTCAAACATGCGGCCCATGGGCCAAAACCGGCCCGCTGCCAGAGGGTCCAGTCTGGCCCATGGAAGGAAGAGGAGAAGAAGAAGAAGGAAGGAGGAAGAGATAAAAGACCTCTCTCTTCCTCCTTCCTTCTTATTCTTCTCCTCCTCCTCCTCTTTGCCCAGGAAGAATAAGAAGGAAGGAGGAAGAGAGAGGTCTTTTATCTCTTCCTCCTTGTGGAGAAGGAGGAGAAGTAGATGGGGAAGAAGGAAGACAAAAATGAGGAAGGAGAAGAAGGAGGAGAAGAAGCTGTTAGAGGCAAGAAGAGGAGGAGGAGAAGGGTGAGCTTCTTCTTCTCCTTCTCCTTCTCGTCCTCCTTCTCCTCCTCCTCCTCCTCCTTCTCCTTCTTCTTCTCCTCCTTCTCCTTCTTCTTCTCCTCCTCCTCCTCCTCCTTCTTCTCCTTCTCCTTCTCCTTCTCCTTCTTCTCCTCCTCCTCCTCCTTCTCCTTCTCCTTCTTCTTCTCCTTCTTCTCCTTCTCCTTCTCCTTCTTCTTCTTCTCCTTCTTCTTCTTCTTCTTCTTCTTCTTCTTCTTCTTCTTCTCCTCCTCCTCCTCCTCCTCCATCGTCCTGGACCTCTACTCCCAAAAAAACTCCTCATCCTTGTCCATTCACTCCAAACCAGTTGATGCTTCATTGACATTTGATCATATTTTTATTGAATTCATTTCTTCCTTTTTTCAGACAGAAGACATTTAGATCGTATATAACAGGGCTGGGTATCACCAGTGATTTTCTAATCATCATTTAATTGAGATATTTCAGTTTCGAAACCGTTTTCCTTCAAACTAAAACTAACGTTTCCATTGGTTCCAGAGGTTTGTTGGTGTCTCCTCCATCTTCTCCCTCTAGTTTCTCATCTTCTCTTGGTTCATATTTAAGAGATCTCTTACCGGTTATCGTCTACCACGTCACTGAAGAAGTTAAACATTAAGAAAGAGGTGGTTACCTTTAGCTTTCCAGGATGCCATGGTTTCTCTTTTTTATTTACCTCAGCTTCCAGCCCCTGAACATCAGTCTTCTGAGTTTTTATTTTACGTGAGCGTCAGTAGGACCCACAGCTACCTTCAGTTTCTGTTATAAAGTTATATAACCGATTAACGGCTTACAGAAGGACATCATTAGCATAAGCTTAATGGCTCAGACTTGATAATTAGACTTTTAAAATGATACCTGCTGTGAAAAGTTTATTTTTTAATCCAAGTTCTGCGATACACATAAAAATAAAAACTAAATCATCTCCTTCGCTGTCTCAGCGTCTCAGTGTGATCCACGTCAGAAAGGATAAATAATCAACTCATGTAAGAGAATTAGACCCTAACAACACCATCTTTGTGTTGCCAGTGGAAACAATAGAGGCAGCTGTTGTAATGTAATGTAATCTAATAGTAGAAGTAGATCAACTCATCACGCGGCCAGATGCTTTGTGTTTGCAGCTCTTCTTTTAACGACGCTGAGCGCTGCCTCCTCTCAACAACCTGAGAAACAGAAACCTGAGAAACGAGCAGCGTCGTCTTCATCTTGTATTCTCATGGGAAACGAGGAAGAACCGTGTTAAAATGACAACAAGCTGTTTGATCGACTCAGACAATCAGGCCGTCTGAAGTTCTTACAGAAAACAGAAGTGAAGCAACATAAAGGAGGGGCGCCTTCCTAGAGCTCTGCAACAAACCAAGGACGGGTTTTAGTGAATGAAACGTGAAAAAATAAATTCACAAACTAGTGTCTGTTAAAAGCCTGAAGTAATAGCTTTGTGTATAAAATTGCACACAGTTCTAAAGGTTCTTGGAGAACTTGGTGTCTTCTGTCTCAGATTTGCTCATTTAGAAGAGTTTTTAGACTTATTTGGACAGATTGGACTTAGTTTGAGACTTTATTCATCTACATTTAGGTTAGACTGCTATGAAGTATCTCTTAGAACTTGTCTCAGTGTCTTCTGTCTCTTCAACTAATCCAGACTGACTCCATGGTGTCCAGATCAGGAATCTAGTTTTGGATGTGGTTTAGAAAAGCTGTTAAACTGCTTTGGTTTCTGACACTTTTATATTGGTCTTGGTCCTCAGTGTGGACCTGGTTTTGGACAGTTTCTACATTCTGCTCAGACCTGTTTTGAGTATGTCTTAAAACTTGTCAGATTCAGTCTGTCTCAGTGTCTTCTGTCTCATCATGGTGTCCAGATCAGGACTGGTTTTGGACCTGGTTTAGAAAGCTGTTAAACTGTGTTGGTTTTTGGACGTCAGCGTGGACCTGGCTTTAGATTTGTTATCCACCTGGTGTCTGACAGTTCTGGACTTGATTCTTCTCTGATTAGTTCTGGAGCAGCCTGGACCACCAGACATGTCCCTGACTGCATGATGGATAAAAATCTGAAGTACCTTCATCTCTTGCTCAGCGCTGCCTGTGTGTCCAACATTTCTTTTCATTTCAGTCGCTGTCTGACACAGTTTCTTCAAGACTCTTCTTCTTTTTTTTCAATTTACATTTGTTTTCCTGCCAAAGCTGCAGCTCTACCTTCTCTTAACAGCCGCCTCACCTCGGCTCTGCTGTGGCATCGTGTCACAAGTGATATACTCTTTGTACACGTTTGACTTTTTGTGCAGCAGAGAGAACTGTCACCACAAGATGGATCTCAGAAGCTCTGGTGTCGATACGTGTCAAGCTGAGACGAACGGCGTCGTCCAGCTCCCCATTCGTGTGTTTTCGGTGCAATCACAGATGATTTATATCTTTTGGGGCTGGAAGCAGAGCTGCTGTTGTGCCACTGACTGACAGTTTCAAAAACCTGGCCGCGGGTCCAGGTTGTCGCTCCTGGGATGGTTTATTGATTGCCCCCCCTCCGCCCACCCATCCCTGCTCCAGCTGATACTAATATGAAGCCATACTGGTTGCGTGCTTGCTCCAGTGATGCCACACTTATTGTCCCTGCTTATGTTAGTACTCGTCTGAGAGGACATGCTGTTTTGAAGCAGGCTGGACACAGGTGCTGAGAGCTCTCACAAACTTTCTTGTTAAGTCTCATTTTTCCTCAAATCAAAAAAAAACTTTGAGTCACAGTAAAATGTTTGAACGAGTCTTTTGCAGCTTGTTGTTCTGACATCTTAGTCGTCCATTAAGGCGGTAAATGTCCCCTCTTCTTATCCTGTCAGGGTGAATTGTGCTCTCTCTTTGGTTTTCAGTATAAATCCCTATTTTTCCAAGCCGTTCACTGCAGCAGATTACACTCGCCTTTATGTACATATTGTGTTAAACGGATGACTGCAGCATAACGACAGATTAGCCAGCACGGCTCTGACTCGGTGGAGGTCATGTGCTCGTTGTCCTGTTTGAGGGATTTTACAGGAGAAAACACGATCACGCCCCAGTTCCTCTGCTCAATTATTTGACTTATCATGTGGCACAAACAGAAAGGCATTTTATAAATAACAGTTTTCTCATCTTACACTTGATTAGGTTGCTTTATTACAGATCAGGGAACCTTCATTGTCACAGTCTAAGCTGAAAACACTGGCTCCCTACTACAAAGAAAGAAGCAGCACATCCTCAGACGTAAACCACAGATGGATGGAAATATAAAGCGTAACTTATTATTCCACATTTGGATTTATTCTTCTTCTTTCAGTCACTGTTTTGTTGGGTTTAGGTAATTATTCTACCTGATTAGGTTTAGAAGAAGAACGTGGTTTGGGTCAAAAGCCCCTTTATTATGACAAACCTCTGCAACAGTCTCCTTCGTCATGAGTCCATCCTCAGCCTGGACACATTCTACATGCACATACTCACACGTCTGCAAGGGGGTGCACAGCTATGTTGACTATTGAAGAAGAAACAGTTCTGAAGCTCAGCACAGAGTCTGTAGCCGTCTCCATCGCGACAGTGTCTGATTCCACCTGCCTCCCAGCTAATTCAGAAATGGTTAAAGAGGTAGAGCCAAGGCTGAAGACTGTGAGGACACCCACAGGTCACTCAATGCAGCCATGCCTTTGGATGGATGGATGGATGGATGGATGGATGGATGGATGGATGGATGGATGGATGGATGAACGAATGAACGGATGGATGTCTAGGATGGATGGATGGATGGATGGATGATGAACGGATGAATAGGTAGATAAGTAGATGGATGTCTAGGATGGATGGATGAATGGATGGATGGATGAATGGATGGATGGATGAATGGATGGATGGGTAGATAGGTAGATGGATGTCTAGGATGGATGATGGATGAACGGATGGATGGATGAGAAAAGTATGGTATTTTACATAGTGTATATAAAATATACAAAAGTATATAAAAATAATATATGATATATTAAATATAAATACATACATTCAATAATATGTGGTTATATAGATATCTCCTTTATCTACTGTATAAAAATATGCATAACCTTAAACTGACTTGATATAATTTAAACAGGCGTACAACGTGTCAGAAAAGGATCAATCAGATTTTAGTAGCAGGCTGTAAACTTGTTTATTTCTGCTGTAAAGTTTTTAACATGGAGGTCTATGAGGACTGAGTCACTGGTGGAGCCTCATGTGGACGTTAGAGGAACTGCAGGTCAGAGGATCACTAAAGATATTAACATTCGTCGCCTTAGTAACTTGATTTAATGGAACAGATTTAACTGAAATGAATCTATGAGATGTTGGACATTTACCAAAGTCAGTATCTGTTTGTCCAGCTGACCCTGGCCTTGGTAACAGCACAGATCAGATGTACCGTGGTCTCAGGGATCTGAGAACTCTGATTTTTAGTGTTTATTTTGAGTTTTGATCTGGCTTCATTTTTGCATATTTACTCTCTGCTCCACTTTCAGCTCATGTTAAACCGGCGCCCTGCAGGGTTTGAATAATTTCATGGCACGAGTGAAGTACTCACGCTGCTTAAAGGGCTGGAGGCATCCTGAAATTAATGCTAAGTGCTCCATTATCTGTCTGTATGACCCTTATCATTTTTAAATGTTGCTGTTTAGCTGCAGACATTCAATCAGCCGTGGATTAATCATTCTGCGGGGCCGTGGGAGGTTGAGGGATATCACCGTGGAGATGGTTTTAATAGAACGTGTTAGCCAGCGTGGACTGTTGGAGGAGTGGGCAGGTGGTGAAAGTAGTGTGATTGAACAGTCACCAAACATGTGAAGAGATGCAGCTCTCTGTGGAACAATGGCCAGCGAGAAGAGAGCGCTCTTCTTCTTCGTCTGTTTGTTTGTTTGGTCACGCTCTGGTCACGCCCGCTGCACGTTCGTCTGCAGCTTCCAGGTGTTCAGCGTGTGACACTCGCATCCAGAGCAAATAACAATAAACGGAAAAACTAGAAAAGAGTGTTCCTGCTGTGATGACGGTGGCTCTGGAGGAGAAAGCAGTAACAGAAGTGATGATTTAGAGATGAAATAGTAGCTCTTAAGGCTCGTTTAAGGTACTGTGGGACATAGATGATGTAGGCTGCGTATTTTAGTCTAGCAAACAGTTGGTGGCACTGGAACATGAATCACGCCATCAGGAGTTGTTTTGCAGCGGATATATGAGCTCACGCCAAGGCCTCGTGTTCAGGGTCCTGTTGGACTGTTTCCTATCCCCGTGGCTCCGTCTAATTTCTCATGAATATTCAGCGTGTTTGGAGACGGGGCCCCAGATGTAAGCATTAGGCAGAACTGGGTCACATGTGTATAATTGAAGGAGCCCATTAAACTTGAATGGTTCTCCTGAATTGAAGGTCTTCCTGAGCGTCCTCTGAAGCATGTGAGTGTTTTTGTGTGTTAACTGTTCAAAGGGATGATGTGTACCGTTTAATCAACACTTACCTAAAGAAAAACCTGTTGTATATAATTTGATACTCGTTATCTGCCCCCTGGTGGATTCACCCAGGCTCTGCAGTCAGTAGCTTTTGGCAGCCGTTTCCAAAATGGCCGCCTTCAGAGACTTTTTTGTAAGGAAATCTTTAACTTTGAAAGGGTTACAATAAGAATATATTTCATGTTGTTCCAGATATTTGAATATTTAAAACACGACCTATAATCACATCACACTTTATATGTTATGTTAATACGTTATGTTTGAGTAAAGTCATATTGAAAAGTTTCAGATCAAATATGATACAGCCACTATATATGGTCATTTACTTCAGTTGCTATATAATGACGCCTGTCATTGTTATTCCTACCATTTTTTCCAAGTAAACAAATTAAAAATTAAAATGTCAACTTAAAACATGGATCATTTAACCCATGTTAATGGAATTTTTAATATTTTGTGTGATTTCTCTATCCATCCACGTCAAGAAGGATAAATGATCAACCTGTGTAACAGAATTAAACCCTAGCAGCACCATCTTTGTGTTGCCAATGGAAACAGTAGAGGCAGCTGTTGTAATGTAACCTAACAGTAGAATCAGATCAATTCATCACACGGCCAGAAGGCAAAAATAAGAAATTCCTTAAAAGGATCCTGTAAAAATCAAACCAGATTAAAAAAAACTATTTGACAGTATATTTCTAATTTTCTAAAATAAAATAAAATATGATCAGTAAATTGATATAAATAGCCATTATATCAAATATCATAGAAACCAAAGACTTTTTTTTGTATTTTGTTGACAGGTCCTTTACGCACATAAAAAAGTAGAAATATTACTTCAT
Organism: Chelon labrosus; assembly: GCF_963514085.1. NCBI lineage: Eukaryota > Metazoa > Chordata > Actinopteri > Mugiliformes > Mugilidae > Chelon > Chelon labrosus. The sequence continues at coordinate 1,677,163 of NC_140339.1, read as the reverse complement.
TATCAGGCTTTAAAGGATTAGATATGAGAATAACTGTCACAAATACAGATGTGAGACACTCAGTAGACATTTGTCCTGATCGTAGTTTGACACCAACTCATCTGTTCAGTCACTATTTACCCTGAAAGCACGTTCAGAGCTGTTGACCATTACCTGGCCTGTTTCTGATTTCTGTCAATGACTGTCTCTTCCTGTTTGTTTGATTGATTATTGACCAAATACTGACACAACCACCCAGTCTTTTCTACAGACCTTTAGGGTGGACTGCGTTGGTACGCATGTGGAATACTTTAAATAAAATGAAAATAAAACGGACGCTTCTTGAGTCCTAACAGACTGGTGGAGGAGTTGGGCTTTAAATGTGAACATCTCACATGTCTGTGGTCTGTTAACGACCTGTGATTGGACGAATCTGTTTTGATCCTTGTCCAGTAAATGTTACTCTGGTGTGAACAAACTTCTCCTTTTCAGAGAGGGGTTTTCACATTTGACATTAATCAACAGTCGTGTTAACCCCAGCTCCACCTTCTGTCTTTTGGAGCTGAACAAGCTACTTGGATGAATGTTCTTGAAGAAGCTCGACACGGGTCCAGTTGTCCAGTTGTTTTAGCTTCTTTTTTTTTTCTTTTAATAAAGCATGGCCTGGATCACTGAGAACCATCACAGACACATGCATTAAACCATTTAGTTGTGCGTCACAAGCCCCTGTGGTAAATCGAAAGCTCCTCTACGCCTGCAGCTCCTCTCTCGTGCAATTTGCTTTGTGATTCCAGCGCAGAGTGATTCGAGCACTCGAACGTGTGCAGCCAGAGAGTACTGTAATTGAATGCCTAGTCCATTACTGAAGCATCTCCTCTCAGTCAAAGTTGGAGGTGGTTTGTGAATGCATTATTATTGTTATTGGCTACGTCTCACATCCACAGAGAAATGCTTATCAGTATGCATTGTCACAGTCGTGCAAGTGAAGGATACTGGAGAGAAAAGAAAGTTGTTTTTCAGAATGCAGCACAGATACAAGTGGGACGTCATGAATAAAGCCTGGATTGCAGAGTTTAGCGGTAAGCCCAGCTTCACGAGCCAAAGCTAACAATGCGGGGTGCAGAGGAGCCTGAATGGCGTCATGATTACTGCTGTCAGCCTTCCTGTCGCTCACACGCTCCTTCACTCACAAATCAAGAAGGAAGAAAAGGAGGCAGTTAGGAGGGATCTGCACGGACGGCGTGTGGGGGTAGCGTGCGAGGTTCATGTTTTAAAATCAAATCTTGGTTTGAGGACTCTCACTGACGGCTGGGGCTTTAATGTGAGTGTTTGATGCTTGTTCAGAACGAGGTTCAGATCCTGTTGGATTGTTGTGTCACTCTCATTAACAGGCTTGTGATTCTGATCGTGAATCAGTTGTGACTGTGACATCCGATGCAAACATGATGAAATGTGAAGGAATAAACACACAGACATAGGACCCGTCCTGTCTGGCTGCGTTACACACACAGTAAACCAATGTCCACAATCCAAAAGCATGTAGACTCCTGATGTGCTGGCTTCTCTCTGGTTATTGGAATAAATCCATTCTCTCTGAGCATGTTTGCTCCACTTGGCTTAAAGTTTAATAAAACACGCAGTCGTTATTTTAGAACCGCTGCAGGTTCTGTGTTGATTTCCAGCTGCTCAGCGTTTTGGTCCTGAGAAGCGAGCACGTTGTTCACTATGAAATGAAGACTTTGCTCATTTCTTTTCTCTCTTGCTCATATTTGACAAATACACACAGACAGTGTTGTCTTTCTGAAAAACTGGACCATCTGTGTGCTCTGTGTTTTGTTTCTCTGGAGACAGAAGAGAAAGAGAAGGTTCATGCCGTGGCCCAGAAAGCTGGGATGTCAGATTTAAACCACTTGGAGTTAACTAGATGTGACCTCAGAGCACTACAGGAGAACCAAGTTGAACATAAACAACAAACATGGCCGACCATGATAAGATCATATTTTTTTGTTTCTGAAGTTACTGACAATGATGGAAATTGAGGTCTCCCAAAGTTTTTCCACCAGCAATAGGTAATAAACTTCTCTCTGTGCTGAAATGTCTGATGATATCTAGTATGACCAAGAAAAACTGATAAATGCATTTCATAGTCTAGTAAATGATGTTTTCACGGTGTGCATCTCCATGGGCGCCACCATTGTTCTGTGACGTCAGGCTGCTGCATCTCAGTGAAGTCGAGGTAGATCGATTTGTCCCAGCTTCGTTAGTAGGACCTCCAGCTTCAAGTGGCATTCCAGAACACTTCTCCTAGTAGGAAAAGTTCCCAGTTTTCTGGAACACAGCATTAGATTGGCTGTACCATATGGTGCATTTAAAGGCCAAAGACACAGTCTGTAATTTAGCCATTTCCTCTCATGTTGTGCTGTGAGTTTACCGTCTCCAGAGCTGTGACATCATGTTTTTAGGTTTGTTTTTAGACCTCAGTAGGTCTGAGTAGGTCTGAGTCTGAATGTCAGTCCATCCATTACCTCAAATACCTGACTCTTTTCTGCTAGGACTGCTTTTACAAGATTACAAGAAAAAAACTAAGCCTCACCTCGACTCGTCCTTCCTCTTTGCCTCAGCCTCCTCGCTGCTTTCCTCCCATCTCTCTGTGGGGAAGTGACTTCATCCTTCCTCTGACGGTTCAGGTCAAGATGAAGGACTCAGAGCGATGGCGAGGACATGCTGCACAGATGAAACGAGGGCAGAAGCTGCCTCCTTGGCCGGGAGGACTGGGTGTACAGTACGTCCACATGAAACGGCCTCGTGGGCCAGTGTGACGGCTCTCATCTGAATCGCTGCCCGTGCAGAGCGGTAAAATCCAAAGAAGTTCAGAAGCCAAACTACTAGAACATGGGACTCTCTAAATTTATATGTTGTGGGACAAATTCCAAACATTTCCTGGTTCAGGCTACTTTTCTCTGTGTTGTATCAGTTTTACAAATACAAATGTGAAACCAGTCTCAGGGGGGACAGCTCTGAGAGGAACTGGGATGCTCATTTTCACAGTTTTCTGATATTTTATAAACTGAAGGATTAATCTCAAATAAATTAAATCTCCTTGAAGAGTATGAATATAAGCAGAGGTACTGTACATATCCTACAAAGAGTATATGTTCTCCTGCTTCCTGCATTTCCATTTATTTCCCTCCTTTTTACGTTTGAATACACACATTTGGATGCATTGATGATGGAACAGTTGCAGGTGTCAAATGTGTGCACATCATTTTTTAGTTTGTGCAGAGACAAAATTTTCCTTCTGGGTCACAAAGCACAAACTATTTTAGTTCAGATGAGGTGGGGGTGCCTGGTCTGGTCTAGGTGGGTGCTACATGTCTAAGTAACATCCACACCAATGAATGCCAGGTCCAGAAGTTTCCCAGCAGAACACTGAACTGTCACAAGATGGTTATTAAGAAGTTATTCTCTTCTTATCTGAAAATCAAAGCTGAAACCTGAGGACTTGGTAGGTGTCTTGAAGATGCCTTGCCACTGATCCAAGCAGCTTCTTCAGTTCTGGTGGGAAGTCCAGTTGCCTAAGTTTCAGTTTTGTTCGTGCATCTCCCCAGAACTGTATTTGCAAGTCACGGTGACGCAGACCGCTAGAGCTGTAATTGGTCCACTCGGTAGTAGCGATCAATTAACAATGAACACGTAGAGAAAAGGTTAACTGAGGAGGTTCACAGAAACAAACATTTGTACGGTTCGTGTTTGGCCACATTTCGCCGAAAGTTTCAGTCGCCGTTGTTGAAAGTGAAGCAGGAAGTAGAAACAAAAATTAACTCGACTGGCAAAAAAAGACCAGTGTAGGCTACGTAGGTTACACCATCTGTGTCCTGCAGAGGAATAAACCTCTGCTGGCTACCAACAGGTAGCTGCAGCCCCTCATGTGCAGAGGCATCCTTGTGATCAGGACCTGAACTCTCAGAGCCAGGTGGGAAGCTTTAATAGTTGCTTTAGCTTGCACACCCTCACCCACCCCCACACCCCCACCCCCACCCCCACCAGGTCACTGCTCAGCTCATTGTGCTGTTAGTGAGCTGTTTTTCTGATGAGGTCTGAGATGCTCAAACACACCAAGACAAACAGCGGCTGATCTGTTGTGCCGGTGGGCGTGGATGTGTGTCGTCTCAGTGTTGATTAAAGCAGCAGGTGGTAGATTAATGACAAACTGATGATCCTGTATGTGTGTTTGTGTTTGTGTGTTTGTTGGGAGTGTTTGCCAGTAAAAGCCTCAGAATCCAGGAAACTGTACCAAAGTCATGGTCTTTGACTAGTCCACGCATTCCTCAGTCTGAGAGTCGGTGACGAGACGCTTGTCAAATTTTAACTGGAGCCGTTGTGTCGGTCAGGAAGAGCTGTGAAAACCAAACAGAGCTCACGAACACGCAGGAATCATTAGAATATCTGCATCACTCTCCTCAGTAATCGGTCGTTCTTCGTCTGTTCCAGCTTTGATTCAGGTCCTGTAATGAAGCTTTTAATAGCAGCTGTATTCACTGCTGTTGTTCCACCTCCATCTTTGACTCTCAGGGTCGACCGTGCTCCGTGACTGGTGATCAATCATCACATATCCCGCTAATTAAAAAGTCCTTATTAAAGCGCTTATTAAAAATGGATTACATGATTTTTTATTTTTTTGGTTTTCGTGGCTAAGTTACAGCGTCTCAAGGGATTTTCAGCGTTTGAACGTGTTGTAGGATGAATGGTACAAACAACAGAGGAAGACAGCGTGGCGTCAACGCTGAAGATGAGTAATCTCACAAAAATACCAGTGCAAGTCTCAGGTTTCAGTGATGACTCAACGTTAATGGTGAATAAAGTAGTAGAATCAGTGCTGTTTTAGATGAATTCTGCAGAACAGGATACGATAAGTAGGTCGTATTTATAAGTGACACAGCACAGCAGGGATAACATCAAGAACGAAAGAATTACTGCAAAACCAGAAGTAGTTTGTGAATAGAAAAATCTGACTCCTTCCTTGTACCTGTGCAAATGGCAGTAAAGTCTATTGTGTTCTATTCTCGAAGATAGATTTGGAACAGAATATAATAAAAGAAACAGAAAAATGTTAGGACATTAATTGTTGTTTACTTTAATCTGCATGCATGTGCAATCACTGGTACAATAGACATAAAAAACAAAAACAAGAAACATCTTTTAAAAAAACATTGTTTTTTGCAGAAAGTTTGAGGAAGTCATTTAAATCAACACTCTTCAATTTAATGAATGAATTAACAGTTTTAATGAGATGTCAGCTGCTGATCTGACCTGTTGTTATTATGAGTGTTACTGGTAAATCTAATCAGCTGAGGCTTATTAAAGTCGACTGATTCTCTGAGTTGGAAAAACAACAGAGTCTAAGGTCTTGTCTTTTTGCTAGTTAAGGCTCCTCTTATAGTTTTATGATCTTTGACCAGACCAGCTCAGACTGGTTGGTGGAACAAGAATAATATGACTCTAGGTAACTGCACATTTCTCTTACTCCAGTGTTGTTATCTTCTAACCACAGAAATGCTTCCATTCAGGCCTCATACAGTTCAACTTCTTACTATTCCTTCAAAATTCAAAGGTTTTTAAACCGTTTGGAGTAAAAACGTTTGTTCTGTCAGTCTGAATTCCTGTAGCTGCTACTGTTTGTAGAAATAGTTTAAACACATTAAAATTGAAGGTTTTGATACAGCTGACTGGGACTTATTAGCCAGAAACAATGGAACCACAGCGTGAAGCTTAACCACATCCCTAAAAATTATTAATTTACGTTATTTTCTGGACAATGTCTGTCACTGATGTTTATCCACTGAGTGTTAAAAAGAGGAAAAATATCAATTTAAGGTGCAACAGAAAAGATAAAAAAACAAGTGATTAATTTGCGATTAATTGTGCGATACTACAGAAACCAATGCGATAAATCACGCCTAAGTATTTAAATCGATTGACAGCCCTAGTTTTTTTTTTTTTTAGTTTTGGTTAAGGCTGGGGAAGAGGAGAGGGGCGTGTAACATCTGTCATGCAAAGAAAAGCCACCAGTGAGTTTTTACAGGTTACAACAATGGTTTTAACTCCTTTACTTCCTGTGAATTCTGTTTAAACAAGACGTGGGGTCCTTACGGGGCATAGGCGCGCCTTTAAAACCCTTTAAAGTTCCCACTAAATGTCTCAGTAACTCAGGCTTTTTAGATCTAACGTCTCCTGGGAAACTGTCCTAACATGCTCTGGTCTGAAATGTCCTGGAAGGTTCTAGTAACCACCTTTTAAAAGGGGTGTTTCCACTCGGGAGGGATGAGTCAACTCCTCCGGGTTGCATCTGCTGTTGCTAGGCAACTGAACTTTAACCTCTGCTGTGGCGGTGACCTTTAGACAAACTGACAACACAACCTTTCACGGATGGAGCAACCAGGAGAGATCATACATGAGATCAAGCTTTGACTTTGCTGCTTGCTTTTTAGAGATATTGGAGTTTTTCATCATGAAGCTGCAAAAGAGACATTTAAACTAAAAGCAGAAAAAAGTCTTTACACATAAATATTAAAAGAACAGGTCGATAAAAATGTGCAATAAAGAAGAAGCCTCAGAAACTGTTGACGTGACAAAATGTTTAAGGGAAACTCCTTTGCCCGATTCTTTAATACAGTTATAATACAGTATACGGTTAAAATTCAACACTGATTGAATCCTAAATCAAGTTTTCTCTGTGTTTTTCTCAGAATGTGACAAACCTATGAAAAACCCTTCAGCTATATTGGATATTTTTTCACATATTAAACCAGAGATCTTCTTCTAATAATATGATAGATAAAATTCTACGTTCATTCTGCTTCAGTAGCTTTCCTCTCCTGTGCCGATTATTGCTGCAAAATGTCAGCAGCCTTTGAAAAAAGAGATTCAAATCAGATAGTGTTTACTGCTGACGTTCCTCGTCTTTCAGAAATTTCCATCTTCACTCAGAGGTATTGAAATATCTTCATGACTGATCTTCATGTGAAAAGAAAAAGAAAAACACCCTCAAATACCACGAAGTCTCGCCAGGAATGCAAACTAAATCATCAGGAGCAGATCTATCTAAAGCTTGGAGCTGGATGTATTTGTATGTGTTTGTCTCCTGGACTGTAGCATAGAGGATGTTAGATATTGTACCTCCTGTGAACACATTGATACAAGACTAGTCATGATGTTTTCACTTCCCTCAGATCGACTGACAGATTGGCAGATCTGGGTCGGCCTACTGTACACTTCCACTCTCTGTAATCATGCAAACTGATGGATCAGCTGTTATTGGCCTCGCGAGTACTATTCATCATCTCCATTTCACAAGTTTCCATCATTAAGTGTAGCAGGGGAAAGGATGCACATCAATCACGCGCCCTTAAACCTGGTTATCACTTTTGACATCTGTCACTGAGCCGTCGTATTCACACTCGTACACACAGAATGCATCAATCCCACCCCCGCTCATCACTTCAGGGATGTTTATCTCCACTGAATGAACAAGCTCATCACATCATCCTTTTCTTCTCACCATAATAAATGTTTTGTATCTGAATAATTTGACTCTTTTACTGCTAAGGGCACATGTTCACAGGTGTATATGTAGACAAGGGCTGCCGGTAGATTAAAGCATTTAATCGTGATTAATCGCATGATTTCCTTAGTTAAGATTAATTAATCGCACTTTTAAAATATACCTGGAAATGATATTTTCTGTATTTAGAAACATCTCAGCTGCTCGCAGAGCTCCCTGCTCGGTTCATAACTTGGTTCATATCGACAGTAAATGTGAAAGACTTGTTTTTTCTCGAGAGAGCCGTATCTGAGGACTTTGAAGCCAGATTTCTTTTTTGCTAGATTTCTTCATCTGCTTCTTTTAGGATCTTTGTCAGTTTTGACACCACACGGCGCATTAGTGCCCTCTGCAGGATAATATTAACATGTAACACTTTAGATTCTGCTTTCTTTCCACAGCGTTACTGCTGCATTGATCGCTTCCTGGTTTTCCAAACTATGGTTTGGACTGACGTTAAATGGAATTTGTGTTACGGGCAGACAATGTAATGTCATTCTTGAGTTCATGATACCTGTGTCTGAGGATTACTGCTGTAGTCTTGGCCCTCCTGCAAAGTCCTCACCTGATGTTTACCCCACGTGGAGCAACAATGCTCAGAAAGAATGGATTTATTCCAGTAACCAGAGAGAAACCAGATGACATTAAAGGTTTAATGAAAACTCCTTTTGATCAGTCCAGTCAGATCTGACTGAGGTGGTTACTTACATGAGACATTTCTACTGCTGAGGAAAGTTGTTCTGGAGTTTCTCTGTTGGGAACTGATTCTGTTCCTGCAAAGATCTGCTGGCTTTTATGTGATGATGTACAGAAGAGTAATGGAGACATAGTCATACATCTTATATGAGAGCTGTGGAGTTGAAATCCAGATGTTACCAGACTCATATTCTTCTAAGTGTAAGGCTGGTGGAACAGTATTGTCCATGGAAACTCTGCACATTTATTCTGTTGTACAGTGAAAGTAAATCACAAATATAAATACACATATAGTCCTTAAGACGCTGGTAGAAAATAAGTGAATCCTTCCTTTGGTAAAAGTCACAGGGCCCCTGGACAAGTCTTTATGAGATCTGATGACAGAGGTTATTTGTAGGTTTCAGTAGGTTCCAATTATCTCACTTGACAAGCTGAGAAGCTCCACGCTACGTGGCTTTAATAGGTGAATCCTGAAAAGTGTGTTGGAGTCTAATCATCTGTCATGTGGAGTTAAAGCAGAAGATTCAAAGCAAATAAAAACGACTTTTAAGTTCAACCACCTGGGCAGAAGTGAAGCTCACGTCTCGAGCGTCTATGTAAATGTCAAGAATTTAGTCTGAGCGTGAAAAGAACGAGAGAAAACCTGACAAATTATAGAGGTGACGACTTCCCAAAAGCTCAGTCTGTCACGGGGAAACACTGAGCTGTCACTTCATGTTTGGCTTCGGTGTCGGTGTCACAGGTAACCTTTTCCCGTCGGCTCATTTACAGTGTGTGGTTAAATAACGCAGGGATCAACATGACAGCGGCTCTTCTTAGTTTCAGTACTGTCATTTGCTGCAGAGAGGTGAGTCGCATGTCTAACATTATTCATCATTACAAGACGCTGCTCTGAGTCAGTTATCCTCCTGTGGTGGAGGGCTGCCTGTCTCGTCTCTGTGAGTTTTCTTCCCTGTAGTATAGACGAGGCGTCCTGCTCTGTCTCTTTTTATTTTTTCAGCTGTTCCAGTCACTCTGCAGCTGTGTAGATTGACAGCTGTTTTCCCCAAGTTTCAGAAACAATCAAGACAAACGTTGCGGCTCAGTGGGATTAAGAACGGCAAGAAATTGTCTCAGAAATGTTGCCAAGCAGCCGATGATGTTGCTACAGCTACAATAAAGGACTCATTTAGACCTCACGTCAACATCCTGATCTCACCTGTCCATCACTGTGTTGACAGCTGGTGTTAATTAAAATGTGTCTCCACATGCGTCCCCAGCCAGCACTTGAGATCTGATCTCAGTTTGTGTGTCTGTAAATCAGCAGCGCCATCATGTGGTCAGTAGAATATTGTAGCAGCTGCTCTGTCTAATGGATCTCTACCTACCGCTGGATCAGAACCATCAACAGCTGCTTGTTGACTTGGAGACATGATCCAGATTTTGGAACAAGCTTAATTCATGTGTTTAATTATTATTTATGTATTGATCTGACACTTTGTCATCACCTGGATTTAACTAATCAAACAGGTAGGAGCCTCCTATTGGATAATTACTGCATGGGTGATTATCTTTCAGCTGACAACAAGTTGTTTAACCCCAACTGATGCAATGAGTAGCTTCTCATTTCTTTAACAACCATGTCTAAAGACACATCCTGTGGTCGTGGAGAAGATGTTAGTCTGTTTGAGAAGGGTCAAATCATTGGCATGCATCAAGCAGAGAAAACATCTAAGGAGATTGTAGAAACTACTAAAACTGGGTTAAGAACTGTCCAAGGCATTATTAAAAACTGGAAGGATAGTGGAGAAGCATCAGGGTAAGAAGAGAGGCAGATGAAGTGATGCACCCATCATGCCTAGTGTCTACTGTACAAGCCTGTGGGGGCAGTGCTATGATCTGGGGTTGCTGCAGTTGCTCAGGTCTAGGTTCAGCAACATTATGTGTCCAAAGAATGAGGTCAGCTGACTACCTGAATATACTGAATGACCAGGTTATTCCATCAATGGATCATATTCCAAGATGACAATGTCAGGATTCATGGGGCTCAGATTGTGAAAGAGTGGTTCAGGGAGCATGAGACATCATGTTCACACATGGATTGGCCACCACAGAGTCCAGACCTGAACCCCATTGAGAATCTTTGGGATGTGCTGGAGAAGGCTTTGTGCAGTGGTCAGACTCTCCCATCATCAATACAAGATCTTGGTGAAAAATGAATGAAACACTGGATGGAAATAAATCTGGTGACATTGCAGGAGCTTATTGAATCGAGTGTGGGACCTTTTTTATTTGGTGGTGACTTTTGTTTTGGCCAGTCAGTGTATGTTGACAGTTGTGGTGTTTAAAGCAATGACAGAAAATCTCGCTCTCACATTGACTGATCCAGTCGTGCAAATCTCGAGAGATTTCTAGAGAGAGGATGCAGGGATTTTATTAACTGAAATTGAATCTTTCCAATCAAGACTGATTCATTCAAATCAGCTCTAATACGTATTAATTCTGCTCTAGTGAACAATAATCCATGTGTTAGCCTTACAGCTGTTCAGCACACGTCTATATCCTACTTCTGTCACAGACCGTTTCACTGCAGAGAACATTGCTTTTTTTCTTACATTAACACACACACACGCATGACTAATGCAAATCAAAGCAAATGACTGCATTCATTATGAACCGTGCATACTCTCTTAGGTACCTAAAGGTGTAGAAAGTCTTTTCATCTTTTCAAGTACACCGCTCAGTAAAATGACGGACTGCTGTGGAAGGAAAATGAATCTCTGGGATGTGTGTGTGTGTGTGCGTGTGTGTGTGTGTGTGTGTGTGTGTGTGTGTGTGTCAGTCAGAGTGTGTGTTTAAGTAGAGGTGGTGAAAACTGAAAACAAAGGAGCCAGTCACACACAGTCCCTCCTCCTCCTCCTCCTCCTCCTCCTCCTCCTCCTCCTCTCTCGATCCGTCCCTTACACTCTTTCACACATTCAAACATTTACTTTTCTAAAAGCAGCCAGAGAAAAAGGAAGGTGCTTAAAGCCAGCCGGTGACTTCCAGCCCTCTGAGAAGTTCTCTTCATTTGATGGTGTTGTACAGTAGAAAGCTGACAGATGTCACAGAAGCAGTTTAATGAGGCAGATCTGTCCTCAGCCTCTCAGTAATACGAATGTCATCGAGGTTACATCCCACCTGTTGCTCAAAAAAAGAAGCTCAGTGACACTTAATGTCCATTTTATTTTCTTAACAACAGAAAAACAAAGCATCTCCTCCAAGCTTGAATTAAAAAAAAAAAGACGTTTTTGACCTTTGATCGCGGTTGAAGGTTTTTCCTGCTCGTCTCTGTTTAGTGCTGTCATTGGAAATAAATTGGCTATGAATGAATTAGCATGCTAATCAGTTGATAATTATCACTTAGTGTGACAAGGAGGAATTATTTGAGTCCTTGATTGGCTTTTTCTTTTTTTCTTGTGCCGCTGGTGAAGTTCATCGTTAGGATTCATGATGGAGATGGAGCCGTTGAAGTTAAACCCGTGCCTCATTAATGTATTTGCCTTTGACAAGCACGCTGCTGAAGCTTCGTAATCACACCCTGTTAATCAGTGTGGCTGTGTGTTGTGTTGTAGTATGATGTGGAGGCGCTGAGGTTTGATTTCAGACCAGTAAAGCCAGAGGAAGCCACATGATTACAATTTCCTTTGCATTTCTTTGTGTTTTTTAAAATATGAATATCTAAGTGTGTGTTTTGATTATATTCGCTTTATTTTTTACATTATTGAGTCCCCTTTCTGTTGTTTCTGTGTGTTATTTTGTGAAATTCTTCCTTTACGATTAGATAGTGATGCTCCACGGTTTGAGTTTTAACTCACGACCTGTGGGGGCTTCCTACCCCACCTAGTAAGGGTTTATTGAAGACGTTTCTTCAGTTAAGACTGGTGGGGGGTTGGGTGGTGGTGACATAATTACATTCTCGTAGTTTTCCTGATGATGATTGCACTAAAAACATATGTTGATCTTTCAGTAGAGAAATAAAACAAGTTAATGCTGCATTAATGTGGCACTAGATTATGTTTTCCATTAAAGTTTATTTCAGCACTGAACGCATTACCATTAGTAGAGATGTAGTCTGTACACACCTCAGCTGTCTGATGCTGCTGCTGTGGTGATGATGATGATGATGATGATGACGATGATGATGATGGCAGTGCTTTAAGTGGGAAGAAAATAAGAGCTGGTTCTCCACTTATTCATCTGTTGGTGTGTGTTCCATCCTGAATTACTCTACTGAAAACAAAATATATTCTAGAAGATAACGCTGATTTTAATAACACGTTCTCTTTGTGTGACATTTTCTTATCCTTCTGCTTTTCCCCTCGTTTATCCAGAACAGTTGTACATGAACAAACAAGTGTCACACCAGAGATAACAGAAGGATTCACTTGATGACCTGGCCACTGTAGTTTAACTGAAATACAGTAAATTAACTCCACGTTGTTCCTTATACATCAACGGGATCGCATCAATAATCACCCACGTCGCTTTATTTAATGTAAGAATCACACACAGTCTACTAAACTGTATAGATTGACAGCTGTTTTCTCCCCAGTTTGAGAAACAGTCAAGTTAAACTCTGCAGCTTTGTGGGATTAAAGTTTCATTAAAGGTACTTTGGGACTAGACCCTGTAACCTACGTACATAGCCTAAGCTGGTGCGAGCCATGGCGATTGAAACTTTCACCAAAATTTCACCAAAGTCGAGTTGTACAAATGTTTGTATCTCCAAACCTCCTCATTTAACCTCAGCACGTCAGGCCACAGCATTGTAGGTGGTTTGAGATTCTGCGTCACAAGTGGACCCTAACGCCGCAGCCTGACGTGCACCTCCCCAGAAATGTAGCTATGACTCACTGCGATGCAGACCACAAGAGCTGTGATTGGTCCACTTGGTAGTAGTGTGTTTCCACTTTAGTATTTCCATCTGCTTCTCCATCTCTGCAATTTTTGAATTGATTGTTTTGGATCAATAAAGATGGAACACAAGGAGGAAAGGTTAACTGAGGAGGATCAGAGATGCAAACATTTGTAGAGACCTCCCATTAACATCTGATCTCACCTGTCCATCTCTAAGTCCCTGTGTCTCCACCTGGTCTTAATCTAAATGTGTCTCCACATGCGTCCCCTGCCAGCACTTGATATCTGATCTCAGTTTGTGTGTCTGTAAATCAGCAGCGCCATCATGTGGTCAGTAGAATATTGTACCAGCTGCTGTCTCTAATGGATCTCTACCTACCACTGGATCAGAACCATCAACAGCTGCTTGTTGACTTGGAGACATGATCCAGATGTTGGAACAAGATGGAAAGACTCTTTTACTCAATATAAACATGCATGTTAAGTTAAGACGGACTAATTAATTGGGCAAATTGAATGACTGTCTCTGCCACACACAGCAGCTATTGGTTGCCATAGACAATAAAACCATTTTCATAATTGAATCTTCTATGAGTACAATAAAAACTCCTAAAGTTCCTCTAAGTGTGTACTCTTATATTTTATTTGTGTTTCATTTCAGTACACACAGTGTAAGCTCATGCACGCACAACCATCCGAGCAGAAACACACATCCACGTTCACATACACACACACTCCGTATGACACTCACCCAGAGTGTTTATAATTGGCCACATGCTGATTGGAAAAGCATGGAAGAAAATTATACATATTACAGTATGAAGTCCTCAGCAGGAAGCGTGAAGGAAAATGTGCAAAATGATCTAATGAACCAGAGCCGGCTGTTTGAAAAGAAGCATAAACTGACAATTTTCTAAGTACCTTATTATAACGCGGCCTGTGCTCAGGTTTTATCTAAAGTTTTGGCAAAACGTACTGAAATAGTTTCTTATTATCGGGAAGAAAAGCGCAGTAGATGCTGGAAAGAAAATCTGTCCATGGCATGTCACTGAAAGCTGATGGAGACGGTGACCTTATCTGTTGTTATCAGAAAATATTTTCATCAGCAGTGGTCAGGTACCCCAGACAATCCCATGGCACAGTGGCAGGCGGCTAATGGACACATATATCTGTACCTGTATATAGACCGAGTGTCACAGATGCTGCAGGGTGACAAACACAACTCACTCCGAACCATTTCAGGTGCAGCTGAAATATCTCATCAGGTATCTGCTGGTTTCATCAAACCAGACGGATTCTCTCGCTGAAAAGTGAAGGATGGCTTCTTCTTCCTGTGCTGATGAGGTGAAATGATCGCACTGACTAAATGCATCAAAACACACAGCCTCAAGCTGAGCGTCTGTTTTCAGCTCACAATAATTGTCCATTTAACTTTGAATATGATGAGAATCAGAAGAGAAGTGCAGAACACAATCACCAGGTTTGAGCCTTGAGGCCTTTTTAAAGTCCCAATTAAAGTAAATGACTGTTTATTCCCAGTTCTTAATCTATGTAAGTTACTATTTGGTCGGTCATTAGACGTTAATCAGATTGTTTTCTTGATTAGTCCTTTAATTATTCCATCTGTAGTTGATAATGGGCCTGAAAGCAGTCAGTGTTTTAAGGGAACATGGGATGAAAATCTTTCAACATTTAGTTGAGTGTGTGGCTCAGAACAGTTGATTAAAAGTCATGCAGTCAGTTTGTTGTGAGTGGTCTGAGAGTGAAAATGTGTCCTTCGGTGAGCCGTTTCAAATTTGACTCATTTGTGATGTAACTAGCTCGCTCTGCCCTGTCAGTCAGCGGTCCCTACACGGTTCAGACCGCCTCCTCCTTCTAGGAGTTTAAAGCGAAGCCATGTTTCATTTCAGGAAGCGCTGGAAGGCTCACAAAGAAAAACTTGTGTTCCAAACTTCTTTCCCCCGGAATGTTTTACCAACTGGGGCCAATATGACGCTATTTTATATTTTACAGTGCACAGTATGTATGTTGTATGAATTTGCTGTTATCCACACTTTGAATTGATGCCAGAATAAAACAAGACTAGCGGGGCTAAGGTGGTGGAGCTAACCACGAGGCTAGGTTAGCGTGCTAAGGCTGTGTTAACGGACACTTTCAGTGTGTCTGTATGTTGGTATATATGTTAACTGACTGGTGTTTAGCTGTAGTGGTGTTGTCATTTATATTTTCGTAAGTTTTCTGTTTGCCGTGTGCGCTACCGTGGAGCAGTATGCTTTTAGCCCATTGTCTGCTAACTGGTACAGCTTTTCTACGTCTTTGTGTAAGAATCTCCGTTAACATATTTTAGTATTTCGTGCTCTAATGCTTGTGGTTGAGCTATTTTGGGTGTCTCCCAGAGGAGAGGGGCGGGGTTACAGGAGCTCGTTCTCAGGGGGGAGGGGCAGCTGGCAAAATGGCTCACTGTATAAAGGGATGTTGTTGAGCCTGTTTAACACGGTCATTGAGAATTTTTAACCCAAGCATGTAAGAGAGATTCCATCAAGTCATGAAAGAAACAAATCAACCCTTACTGATCAATATTTATTCAGATGATTTCCTGGATTAGTATTCATAATGGTGAATAAAACTGGAGTAAACTAACAAACTGAACTTTCCAAAACTGGAAGATACTTTAGTTACTGACAAAAAAGCTCTCATTAAACCATCACATTTGAAAAGCTATCAGACATCAACAGTTTTCATGAAGGAGGTTTATTTCTCCTTCATCTTCAACCTCTGGATAAAACACAGTGTGAGGTGTGAGTGGATGTGAACAGCACTTTGACCAGAAGCAGTGACTGATGAGGCACTTCGCGTTTCGTCAGATGATCCATAAATCATGTCGATGCCTCGGTCTAATAGAGCACCATCGCTTGACCTGCTGCATTTTGTAGGAGAACAGCAGCTGATCGGTGCCGAAGTAAATTGCTTCGTTCACTTTGGTTCCTCTGGGAGTTCCATGTGAACGGAGGAGGACAAACTAACAAGCATCATGTTTGGGGGATCCCGAAAACACCAGGAGGTGTCTAATGGGAGCAGGAGCAGGAGGGGGATTTTGAAATGTGAATGTACCGTTTGTCTGAGAGTCTGACCTTTTTCTTTCCCCCCCATTCCTTGTCTGGACCAGCTGAATTCGCCGGGCCTGCTGACTATGCCCCGGAGCCCCACGTCCAGCGAGGATGAGATGGCCCAGAGCTTTTCCGACTACTCCGACGACTGCGCCTCTGACAGCTCCCGTGAAGAAACCATCTACGAGACCATAAGGGCCACCGCCGAGCCATCGCAGAACCGCATGGACGACATTCACACCAACTCGCTGGTCGTCCGCGTCCTCATCCCCGACCTGCAGCAGACGGTGAGTGTCTGATGATGATGATGGGGGGGTCAATATGAAACATGAGCTATATTAGTTTGAAATATTGACTTCTGAGAATTGATCATCTGACCTTCTTTTCGAGATCCAGAGGGGCGTTGGTGAAATATAGTGTCATCCATAGTGTCAACAGTTTAATCAGTTGATTTATAGCAGCCTGTCATAAATAGTCACCAATTGACATCAATTCATCAGTTAGCATAGATGGTTTATGTAGTTTTTGGTATTTCAAGTTTGGTTTTAGACTTAAAAACAAAATTAAAAAATAAGAGTTGTTTTTATTTTCATTTTAAAAAGTAAAAACTAAATTTGCTAAACAGGCACATTAACCTTTGGTTCTTTAAGATATGAAAAAATAAACCAGAAAGAGAAGTAAAGGAGAAACCAGTGGTCATTTGATTCATATAAAAGCAGAAGTTTTAGTTGATGATGAAGAAGAAGAAGTAGTAGTCTCCATCTGTGATTTCAAATCTTTTCTGTTGGTCTAAACGGAGCATGGACATGACTCTGGAACAATATTCAGATGGAATTTTAGACTTTCTGACTCAAGGTATCTGGTCATCTGGATTTATCTCTGAATCTGGAGAAGAACCAGGTTTATTTAGAGCTGAACACAATGATACATGGACCAGAGAGACCTGGACCAGAGAGGCCTGGACCAGAGAGGCCTGGACCAGTGGTCACCATGGAGACTACTTCCTGGATCAGAGAGACCTGGACCAGAGACACCTGGACCAGAGAGACCTGGACCAAGGGTCACCATGGAGATTACTTCCTAGACCAGAGAGACTTGGACCAGTGGTCACCATGGAGACTACTTCCTGGACCAGAGAGACCTGGACCAGTGGTCACCATGGAGACTACTTCCTGGACCAGAGATTCCTGGACCAGTGGTCACCATGGAGACTACTTCCTGGACCAGAGAGACCTGGACCAGAGACACCTGGACCAGAGAGACCTGGACCAAGGGTCACCATGGAGATTACTTCCTAGACCAGATAGACTTGGACCAGTGGTCACCATGGAGACTACTTCCTGGACCAGAGAGACCTGGACCAGTGGTCACCATGGAGACTACTTCCTGGACCAGAGAGACCTGGACCAGTGGTCACCATGGAGACTACTTCCTGGACCAGAGAGACCTGGACCAGAGAGACCTGGACCAAGGGTCACCATGGAGATTACTTCCTAGACCAGATAGACTTGGACCAGTGGTCACCATGGAGACTACTTCCTGGACCAGAGAGACCTGGACCAGTGGTCACCATGGAGACTACTTCCTGGACCAGAGAGACCTGGACCAGTGGTCACCATGGAGACTACTTCCTGGACCAGAGAGACCTGGACCAGAGAGACCTGGACCAAGGGTCACCATGGAGATTACTTCCTAGACCAGAGAGACTTGGACCAGTGGTCACCATGGATATCATTCCTGCTTCAGTCAAGTTTTTAAATTTTTTATTTTTTTTGACTTGCTGCATTAACTTGTATTTTTTCACAGTCCTACCACTGTAACACCTATATTTCCTCTTGGGCCTCGATAAAGTCTCATCTCATCTTATCTCATCTTAAAAAAAGGAAACTCCTGTCCAAGGACACAGATCAGTACTTTAAGTCTTTAGGTCTGACACGACACAGTTCTAGAGCTTCATTGTAAGCGCTAGTCAGCGTCAGCATGTGTTAAACAAACAGGTTTGAAATGATCTTTGGAAACTATAGACTGTATAAATAAATCAATCAATAAATAGATAAATAAATCTTCATACAGTCTATGGTGGAAACAAACAGATGCTTTTCCAGTTGTTAAAGGTTTCGACCCATATGTGCTCCCCTACACTCTCTGCTCATTTCATGTCCAACCAGCTCCCTGTGTCTTATTATAATCCGTTCTCACATACAAATATATTCCTTATTATCTTTAAGATTTATTATAATGAAAACATACAGCACCAGGGTCTTCTCCAATCTGCATAAAAGAATAAAATATATACGAAATGAGCTTTGGCTAAAATATGAAACCTGTAGTCTTTGCATTAATTTCACTTTTTTATTTCAGTTTATCCTCATTAGCAGCTGAAGGGCCTCTTCTGGTTCAAGGATAACGCTTCTTTTAAGTAGTAACACACACTTATCCCCTTCCATTCATTCAAGAAAATACATGCTTTCAGTTGAAGTCTGTATATTAATTACCTGCCTGTGAAAGCCGTTCAGAGCTGCCTGTGGTTTAACGAAGGCTCACCGCAGTAATCTCTCTCTCATTTCCATTTTAATGTAAAGCCAGAGACTTAAAGAAGCTCCCGCCAGCACGGTTCATGTGGCGTCTTTTTACTCCCGATAACAAGCAGTGGAGCGTGGACGTTGTTTGGGCGCCGTGTGGGAGGGGGTTGATGTATAGACGTGCATGTAGGTGAGGCTGTTTAATGTGACTCCTTAGTTAGGGATAAATAAGTAGAAGACAGAGGCATTTACTGGCGGAGGTGCAGCTCCGTTCAGTCACTACGATACGTCACAGCCACAGTAAAACACTAAAGCTGCTCCTGGAACAGTGAAATATTGTGATGGTCTAAAACTGGAGACAGGATGCAAACGCGTGGAAACCCAGAGGTAAAGGTAAATGAATCAACTTGTTATAGCCGTCCTCCTGTTTCCTATTAAAATGTAAATGAATGGCAGGTGGATGAATAGCTGAGAGTCATGAATCTCATCCTCAGGCACAGAATTCAGAGCTGCACAAAATGTGTACGTCTAAAGAAAACTCCATGTTCAAATGTCCAGTTTACAGCAGGAATAAACATGTTTACAACCTCGCGCAACTGTATGGGAGGAATTTAAATGATATCAAGGCTCAAAATTATGCAAAAATAAAGGCGTACAGCTGACGTTAGATCAATATTTTCTCCAGTACTTTAAGCACTCAGTGTGAAAACAATGCAGCTGAAGCATAGCAATGGAGCGGTGTAAATTACAGATGAAGGCTACTTCCTGTTTCATCGAAGGAAACTCTTATTTTTGACTTTTGACTCAATTTTTTAAATCACGTTTGTAGAAAGAAAATTCAGTTGAGTATTGACTTTTTCATTTTAAACTTTAGAATAAAAGAAAGGTTTCTTATTCTTTTTTGGTTTAAAAGCTTGAAACACCAACCAACAGCTACACACACATACACTGTCTTGGAAGGAGTAAATGCACTTTGGTTTTGTTTTGTTTTTTATTGTCATTCCAACCATATATATATATATATAGCAGATGCAGTAAATAGTAAGATGAGAGAACGTTCTTCCATGACCATGGAGCTACTGTTCAGGAAGACACAGGACAGAGTACAAGATTAGGGACTGAGCATAAAGTCATAATAGACAATACAAACTTGCACTTGCACACACAACAGAGACGGCAGCATAGTGTGTATTCAAAAATGCAAAAATGTCTGCAAAGGACTGAATACAGGTTATTTGATTTGATTGTGAGTGTGTGTGTGTGTGTTGTGTATGTGCACTCCAGATTCAGTGAATTCTAATGCTAAACTTAAGAACCACCCAGTTAGGCATAACACCACCTGATCTGACAACACTGCTCATAAGTATCTGGATGTCTTCAGCCTCAGCTCCACCTCTTTAGACCATAGACTGTATAAAGATGGACGGTGGAACTGCTCCTTAAAAGTGAAGCCAAAGCAAGTAGAGCTCCCCCTGGTGTCTGGCTGCAGTATATATCATAAACCCGGGAAAATAGCATCAGTTTGGCCAATGCAAGGAAGCGGAGATGTGTTGTCCATATTTATATACAGTCTATGCTTTAAACCATTACTTGAATTATGTGAGAGTCAGAAGGAGTCAGGGACTGCCAGTATGTTTAAACCTGTGGGATCATGAGCCTAAACTCAATAAAACTAAACCTCTTTCCACTGAAACAGCCTGACATTCATTTGTGACAAACAACACAGCTCCAACCGTTAAATCTGGGTCTGTATACAGTATTTATTAATGTCAGCAACAGGAATCGTGAATATTTCATTTATAGATCAGCGCTGTGTGTTCATTAGCGGCTCATTGATTTTAATGAAGCCCAGGTCTGTTACATTCACAGTACCGTTGTTCCATGTTCCTCTGAACATCAGTGTATATGTGCCCCTCCCCCACCAATCATTGTATGGCACATGTATGGCACATGTTCAGTGGATATCGCTGTGCTGTCTTTCCCAGAGAAGGTTTGAATATAAAGGTTTATCATCAAAGAGCAGCAGGACCCGTGTGGATGAACAGCTGGAGCCGCTGCTACAGTCGCTACAGTAGTTTCATCCGAGGCTAATGCAGCTTTGTGCTGTAGCTCTGTGTTTGATGTGTGTCCGTGGGGACTGCAGCAGATAGCGTTACACCATGTGTCCATGATGGACGAGTACAGTGAGGAGTTTTCTCATCATGTGCAGGGAGAATAAAAGGATGGAGAAGTTGGCAGCTGCTATGGCTTCACTTGATGTCCTCTATGCTGGTTTCTATGAGGGATATCCAGGTATCAGGCTTCAGTAGTAAACCCTGATCTTCTTCTTCTTCTGTAACCGCTTGTCCTGTGAAGGGTCATGGGGGCTGGAGAGGGGGGCTCCACCCTGGACAGGTCTCCAGTCTATCACAGGGCTAACACAGAGAGACACTCACACCTACGGACAATTTGGAATCACCAATGAACCTAACCAGCATGTCTTTGGACGGTGGGAGGAACCTGGAGAACCTGGAGAGAACCCACGCAAAGGCTGCACCCACTGAACGTTTAAAAGAAGAGAAAAGTTTCCTGGAGACAGCGTCAAGGAGAAACATCTTCCAGAGAGGGTTAGGGAGTTTATGGCAGCGTTGGATGACCAGAACATTTCTGGAGTAGAGAACACAAGGTACCAGCTACCCTCTCCACACTACATTAACTTTGACAGAAAGATTTATTGGACTGAATCCAGTCCACTCTAGGAGAAGACAAGGAAGACAAGGACAGACTTTAGGACGCTACAGGAGACCAACTCTAGGAGAAGACAAGGAAGACAAGGACAGACTTTAGGAAGATACAGGAGACCAACTCTAGGAGAAGACAAGGAAGACAAGGACAGACTTTAGGAAGACACCTAAACACCTTTCTGTCTCTAACTCAGAGAACATAACATCCCTGTTAGTTTTTTTAATACGTCCTCTAACAGAATGTAAAGTCTCAACAGAATAGTAAAACGTTGTGTAGTTTGGAGGTGAAGTGCTGACCCAGATATGAACCCATGACCCTCTGATGTAGGCTGTAGAGTCTGTGTGTTCACGTGTGCACTAAGCTCTCTCACATGTACGCACTAATGCCTCTGATTTCACATTCATCACTGAGCACTCAGCGCTGCCACTTGATCACATGATTGAGTCACACAGTCCTCTTGGAAATCAAACGCTGCTCAATCATTCAAGCGCGTCTGGACGCAGGTTGAGCCTGCACCCTCCCCCCCAGCCCCCCACCCCCACTCCCCAGCTCTGATGTGCACTGGAAGGCTACAAGTAAACTTTCACATTCGTTAACTCTCTGGTAGTATTGCATTTATTTGAAAGAGATTCAGTTTATTAGATTACAGTTGGATGAAAAAGCAATAAAATTATGAAGAACCAGAAGCAACATGGAGGTAAACATCCTAAATAAAAAATAAAAAAAAAAGCTAATTAACAAATGTTGGTATAGCTGTTGGTATGTCCGTATGCACTGCTGTGGCAGTATTATTAACCTTCTCATCTGACTCTTGGCAAGAAAGCAAATAAACACATTTCCGATCATTAACATCCATAATTTGAAACTTCAAAACAGTATTTTATAAAACTGAAACTCAGTATTTGAAAGCTTGAAAGTTAATTAAAAAAGTTTTGAAAGTTTGCATAATGCCGTAGCCTGACGTGCACCTCCACAGAAATGTAATTATGCAACACGGCGACGCAGACCACAAGAGCTGTGATTGGTCCGTTTGGTAGTAGCGTGTTTCCACTTTAGTATTTCCAGCTGCTTCTCCATCTCTGCGATTTTGGAATTGATTGTTTTGGATCAATTAAGTTGGAACACATGGAGGAAAGGTTAACTGAGGAGGTTCAGAGATACAAACATTTGCACGACTCGACATCAACGAAATTCTGGGGAAAGTTTCAGTCAAATGAACCCGACTGGTAACAAAGACACAGCACCGACTAGTGTTTGGGTGGCGTTGTTACAGAGCGAGCCAGACTGACAAACTCACAAGTATAAATGACTCACACCTGCGAAGCCTACGTACTTAGGTTACAGGGTCTAAGTCCTGCAGTACCTTAAATGAGACTCTAGTTGTAAATGAGGGTTTAAAAAACTCCTGCACTTCTGATTTTTAGAAGGAAAAAGAGAGAGAACGGTTTTGAGCAGATGAAACTCTGTACATTTGTTTTCCATTTCCTTTTTCAGATCTGACCACCAGCTTCTAAGTTGTTTGTCACCATTCTCTGGCTGCTCTGGTCGGAAACGACCCCTGAGATGTATGACGTGTACTCTTGACCTACCTACTCCTTGCTGAACCACGGTCACATGTTGCATTTACTGAGTGAGCAGGTTTCTGTGCTGCCCGACTTTCAACAAGCGGCACACGGAGCTGCCGTAGAAGTTGAGTACATTTTACAACTGCAGTTATTTTGTCATGATTTTTTTGTTTTTTTTGTCAATGATTCAGGCACATACACGATGAGTTTAGAAGCCGCCAGCAGGGAGTCTCCGGTTAGACTCAATTAGCCTTCACACTAAAGCTGGTGGCATCCAGAGCAACAGTTTTTTCCCTTTTTCACACAAACCAACACAACAAAGACATCTTGCACAGAAACCGGCAGATGTAGGGAGCGCTGACTTTTCCTCTCTGCCTCATGTTTTTCGGTGCCCTTGGTTTCTTTACACAATTCTCACAATGCCTTCCTCGAATAGTCTCTTCCTCTCACTTCATTTCGTCTGTCTCCCTCTGCTCTTCATGCCAGTGCACAGTTCTTGCATCCAGATGGAGGCACCATCTTTGCATGGAACAGTTTTGTTGAAGACTGGGCACCGTGGCAGACTTGGGACTAAAGCTTTGAGTGTTTGGACCATGCAGGATGGATGGTTTGTGAACACTGGGATTGGACACTACTATCTTCAACTCAGCAGCAAATATGTGATCACAAGCTTTGCTCATTTGGTCGCTGATGTCAGGAGGAAGGTGCTGCAGCGACTGCTCACTCAAAATATTTTTGTACCTTTTCTGGGGCGACTATAAATCTAAACTTTACCTGCTAGTCACTTTAGAAGCATATCCACAAAGATTGTGGACAGTTGGGGAATTATTTCTGTTATTGCTTCAGTTTTCAGTGAAGGAACAAGGCAGAGTTTGCAACTTTATGCAAATTAAAGATTGAACAATGAGGGGAAAGAGAGGACTGTAGTGGTGAAAATGATTATCTCGCTCTCTGGAATGTCTCTCTTCCCTGACCTCCAGGATTACAGGTGAAACCAAAGACCAGAGTTCTGTGTGTTGTTGGAGAGAGTGCAGAGTGTGAAGCGCCTGAGGCAACACTGATTGATTGGTTTGATTCCAGTGGGTCTTCACTGTAGAGTTTGCTTTATGCACCTGCAGTGGATCAATGCAGAGCCTACGGCATTGGAAGCATGGTTCTGTAACCACGCCGCTAAAATGCAAGTCGGTTAGCTGTGTTTGGTTTCTCTGTGATTGCTAGGTAGCTAATTGGAGCTAACGACTGGTGAACAATGGCTACTTTTACTGGAACAGCTGCAACAGAAAGACCAATCTAATCTGTTGAGGTCTTACAAGGAGGTGCCCTTCATGATACAGCATAGATCCAATGCAGAAACTTCACCGATGACCACCTTCCTAATATTGTGCAGGTCAGGTACATGGGCCTTCTGATGGTGTCCTGTTGTTAGTGGGTGGGCCTTTGAGGGGAGGGCAGGCTGCATCCTGCTGGGGATGGCTGCTGCCAACAAGGAGTGTCATTGCTATGGGGTGGGGGTGTCTGGTCTGGTCTAGGTGGGTGCTACATGTCTAAGTAGCATCCACACCAATGAATGCCAGGTCCAGAAGTTTCCCAGCAGAACATTGAACTGTCACAAGATGGTCGATGTTATTGACTTCTCCTGTCAGTGGTCATAATGTTGTGGCAGATTTGTGTAAGTCTGGCTTCAGGAGGCCTTTATACAGTACGTTGCTTTGTCAGTTTCAGAATCTTTTCAGCATGGACAGGCTTCCAGTTCAACCTCAGTGGTATCATTGTCATCTCTCTAAACTCTGTATCTTCTGTTTTTGTACCAAGACACAACGGAGCCTTTACACACTTTAACCATCACCGTTGCTGTTATGTTGAAAAATAATTTATTCCCCGTTCCTTTTACATATTGTTTAAGATGAGCTCCTGTGGAGGTAGCAGTGATGGGAGCAGATGGAGATGTGCCACTACAATAAACCAACAGAGGAATAAAACACCGTATCAGTCCAAACAGCTCCAGTCAGATGCCAAACATCTGCTTCTATACCTCTATCTGCTGTATACCTTCAACCCTCCATCCTCCCGTCCCCTCCTCTCCACCTCTCTGTTCACTCCACCTCACCAGGCGAGGGGATTACAGCTAGGCTGAGTTCACAGACTGCTCATCTCTTCATCCTTTATCACTGACACAGGGCTGCTATCGCCGGCCGAGCAGCACATCCGGCCGTAAACACTCACAGACACTTCCTGAATGCCACGGCACGGCGCCCATAATCCTCTCTGCTTCTGACCACGCCAGAAATCCTGCATTGTACGTGTTTTTTTTAACTCCAGAGAAACTGGGAAAGACCATGGGGCTGGAAGGTCGTGTCAATTACATCCTCAGTGAGCGAAGTGGCCTTGTTTAACAGGCAGCAGTGCAACAATAAAACAATGAAGAGGCTTGGCAGGGCTGCGTGGCATGGTTTATTTGTAGGAACTGGGACAAGGTTTGTGTCATTAAAGCACCAGTTTGGATGCGTCTGAGCTGTTTCGATTGGGAACCATTGTTCTGTGGTAATATCTCAACTTATTTGCATCTGTCAGTCAAAAGTTGGAAGTCCGGTTCACATGTGAAATGTCTGTCACTAGTTGATAAGATAACTCTGCCTTATTATTACTTCAGACATGAATATTTCATTTGAGCTGATTGCTGCGACCGCCTGCCAACGCTGCAGCCCTCACTTTCTAATCAGTCTCTCTCCTGTCTCCCTGCTCTGCTCCCCGAACCCCAACAGAAATGCATGCGCTTCAACCCGGATGCGACCGTCTGGGTTGCCAAGCAGCGGATCCTGTGCACGCTCAATCAGAGCCTGAAAGACGTGCTCAACTATGGGCTGTTCCAGCCAGCGAGCAACGGGAGGGACGGCAAGTTCCTGGATGAAGAACGCATCCTCCGGGAATACCCCCAGCCAATCAGCAAGGGAGTCCCGTCTTTGGAGGTAAACGACTTTAATTAAATAATGTAATACATCTTTGTTGTTGCATGAACTAAACACAAAGGAACATTACATCAGATCCCATCTAAATTTTATTTTACTGAGGGAGCTTACTCTACTCAGGAGATTTAGACACCAAAGTGTGGAGGCTTTAAGTGAGTCCTTTAAAGACACAAAATCTAAATCAAATCAATAATTGGTGTGAGCACACTTTACCTTTAAATCAGCACTGTCTCTGTCTCTTAGTGTAATCCAGACTGGCTTATGATGATATTCAGATCAGACTTTGGGATGGTTAGCATTCACATTTGGTCAGTGTTACTTACTTCTCCTGTCAGTGGTCATAATGTTGTGGCTGATCGGTGTTTACAATAGTTCATTATTTCTGTCAAGCTTAAGTTAAGATTAAAATTTCATCACGGAGAAGAGTCTGGAAAATGAGTTGCCTGAACAGAGAATTACATTAAATTAACATGAAATGCTTGAAATGCTAACTTCTTGTCTTGAATCGGTTTATTTATTAGGCTGAGTTCCTCATTTTTTAAAAAATGTACTGGCACTGTGCATAAATAAGGTGTTTAAGATAAGATATAAGTTTACAGGGTCAGGGTGACACAGCAGCTTTAGAATAAGAGACAAAAGAATACGAAACAATACAGTACAATAACAGTAATGATTTAAATAATGTATGTGTACACCTGGTGTGTTCATACTATATGTTCATCTATATTTACTTTGTATCGTAGCTCATCATATCGCATCATAGGTCATCATACTCTATCATATCATAGGTCTTCTTATCATATCATATCATAACTCATCTTAATGTATCATATTGCATCATAGCCCATCTTATCGTATCGTATTGTATCGTATTGTATCGTATCGTAGTTCATCATATCGTATCGCATTGTATCATATCACATGGTATCGTGTCATAGTTCATTGTATCGTGACCCATCGTATTGTATCGAATCATAGCTCATCATTCTCTATCATATCATAGGTCTTCTTATCATATCGTATCATAACTCATCTTAAGGTGTCATATCGTATCATAGCTCATCTTATCATATCGTATTGTATCGTGTTGTATTTCATCATATCGAATCGTATCATAGCCCATCTTATCGTATCGTATTGTATTGTATCGTATCGTAGTTTGTCATATCGTCACGCATTGCATCATATCGCATGGTATCGTATCGTAGTTCACTGTATCGTGACCCATCGTATTGTATCGTATAATAGCTCATCTTGTCGTATCTTATCGTATCGTATCATATCGCATCGTATCGTATCGTATCGTATCGTATCGTAGCTCATCTTAACGTATCGTATCGTAGCTCATCTTAACGTATTGTATCGTAGCTCATCTTATCGTATCGTCGGTCATCATATCGTATCGTAGGTCATCATATCGTATCGTAGGTCATCATATCGTATCATATCATATGGTATCGTATCGTATCGTAGCTCATCTTAACGTATCGTATCGTAGCTCATCTTAACGTATTGTATCGTAGCTCATCTTATCGTATCGTCGGTCATCATATCGTATCGTAGGTCATCATATCGTATCGTATCATATGGTATCGTATCGTATCGTAGCTCATCTTAACGTATCATATCGTAGCTCATCTTATCGTCTTTTATCTCGGCAATGCAGCAGATTATAGCTTCAACATATTACAGTTGAGTTTTCTCTCTAAGAATTTATTAGCTGATGATTTAAACATAATTTATTCTGTGTTGTTAGATGATGAAGCGTCAGATAATAAACCACATTTGTGCTTTTTATCTGTTGTTTTCATATTATCTGTCTTTAGTGACCTTGACCTTTTTTTAATCATCATGAGCGCCAATTATTTAAGAACCTTTGACGTTTTTTATATTCTAACATACACTATTATTGGAACAGAGACTTAACAGAAGAGACCCATTATTTTGCTTTTGGAGCTTCTCTAAATCATTTTCTTTCCTCAACAGTTCCGCTACAAGAGCAGAGTGTACAGGCAGCCCAACGTTGATGAGAAACAGATCGCCAAACTGCACACAAAGGTAAGAGCTTCAATTTACAATTGGACTGATGTATGTATGTGTTTGTTCTATGTGTTATTTCATCTATACGTATTTTAGTCATGTATTTATTTATTGAATGAGTGTTCGTTGCTCCGTCATGGAGCTGGTGAAGAACATCATTTAGTTTCTTGTGTCTGAAAATAATATGAGAAGTGACAATGAAGTTATGTTGACTTTAATGTTGAATTTAAAGAAAACAGTAGAAGTATCGTAAGTGTTTCTGTGCTAATGTTTGAGTTTCACATGAGCTGATTTTGATTACAAGCAGAAACTGGTTATGCAGATAGTGTAATCAATACCTGTATATGTTTACTGTAACTTGATTTATGCAGTCAGATACACAGCATGCATCCTCTCCTGTGTGTATATCAAATTATTGATGGGTTTTTGCTCAGAGCATTTATACTAAATGTAAACAGGAAGTTGACAGAAAGGAAGCAGACATTAGGGAGAATGTCTGAGTGAAAGGACAAAACAAACTGTTTACTATGCACCAGAGGGTTTTCTTTCTGGAAGGAGCTACCTGCAGACACGGGCCGTTTAGAATAACAAATCAAAGCTTTGAGAGACTGGGCCGAGGCGTCTGAATCAGTCTTTTGTTACTGGTCAGCTGTGAAGTAGTAGGACGCATCGCCAGCTAGGAGACAAACTAGCAGGAGAGTTAGCAATTCAAGAAAGAAATAAAGACGTCTCCCCTACCGCCCACCTCAGCCTGACTGTCGACCGGCCTCTGGGACGCGCGGCGTGAAAACACCACAGCGAAGACTGCTTCACGCCGAAGGTGTTGCCAAAGTAAAAGAATAAAAATGAAAGGAAGAAAGAACGAACTCTCACAGATCGCACTTTCCTTTTAACGGCTTTGGTGTTTGATTGGATGGAAGGGGTGTTTGTATTTGTTTGGTTTCACTCTTGGCAGCTTCAGCTGCGACAGAGGAAGACGGAGGAAAAAGAATTCACTGCATCTCACCTGTCACTTTCTGCTTCGTTTCTGTTCCTCTGTGACGGTCGAGGCAAAGCTGGAAGTTTGTTTGCTGCTCAGAAGGAGTCTGGCAGCCCTCAGTCCATGTCTGAAATACATTTATACAGTAAACTGAAGATTCCTTTATTGTGCAGAGCCAGTTCTAGGCTCCTGTCCCACAGCTACTGTAATCCTGCAGTGCAGCCAAAACATAAGTGTCTCTGGCAGCTCTCTGTTACCGGCACACTGGGAAACTGTCTGACAGCTGCTCTCGTTCTACATCCAAATGCAGGGAGGAGGAAAGAAGCAGCTAGAATAGGAAAGGAGAATCACAAATGAAAAAGGCGAAAAAGAAGATGTTTTATCAGGATGAGGCAGAGAGAGGAAGACATCCACTCAAACAACTCATTAGTCAGGATCGTCTCTGCTGTAGACGTCTTCGTCTAATGTGGAGGTTTTTTTCTTTTCTTGGCTTGACTCGACTTTATGGAGCTAATCCCGTTTGCCGTGGCGTCTGGTGCTCTGCGGTTGGCTGAAGCTCACACTGAGGCAGCCAATCAACCATCGGTCTACCAACCTGGTTCACAGAGGGGAGAAGGACAGGCCCCCGTCTTCCAGACACAAGGGACATATATGTGACAATAAATAAAATGTTGCATGAAAACACGGGGCCGTGAACCCCTGACATTTCCAGGTATTGAACCGACAGTGACTCATCGTTATTTAGACTTAAACAACATCTCATTGTATCTGTGGTAAAAGCTGCTGGATTTAACTCTGTTTCTGCCACTGTCTGGACAAAATAAAAGTCTCCACCTGGATTTAATTGAGCAAATAGATATGAGCCTCCTACTGGATAATTACTGCATGGGTGATTATCTTTCAGCTGACAACAAGTTATTTAACCCCAACTGATGCAATGAGTAGCTTCTCATTTCTTAAGCAACCATGTCTAAAGACACATCCTGTGGTCGTGGAGAAGATGTTAGTCTGTTTGAGAAGGGTCAAATCATTGGCATGCATCAAGCAGAGAAAACATCTAAGGAGATTGTAGAAACTACTAGAACTGGGTTAAGAACTGTCCAACGCATTATTAAAAACTGGAAGGATAGTGGAGAAGCATCAGGGTAAGAAGAGAGGCAGATGAAGTGATGCACCCATCATGCCTAGTGTCTACTGTACAAGCCTGTGGGGGCAGTGCTATGATCTGCGGTTGCTGCAGTTGCTCAGGTCTAGGTTCAGCAACATTATGTGTCCAAAGAATGAGGTCAGCTGACTACCTGAATATACTGAATGACCAGGTTATTCCATCAATGGATCATATTCCAAGATGACAATGTCAGGATTCATGGGGCTCAGATTGTGAAAGAGTGGTTCAGGGAGCATGAGACATCATTTTCACACATGGATTGTCCACCACAGAGTCCAGACCTTAACCCCATTGAGAATCTTTGGGATGAGCTGGAGAAGGCTTTGTGCAGTGGTCAGACTCTCCATCATCAATACAAGATCTTGGTGAAAAATGAATGCAACACTGGATGGAAATAAATCTGGTGACATTGGAAAAGATTATAGAAACAATGATACAGAGAATGAGCTGGAAACAAAGATGAAGGAGGTCCAACCAGATATTAGAGTGTGGGACCTTTGTTTTTGGCCAGGCAGTGTATTATAACAACTGGTGCATCTTGTGCTGTGAAATATGGAACCAGGCGTATATTTGGGATTCGAGTCGGATCAGTCTTGGAATTAGTTTTAAGGCTAGCTGTCAACTATGTCCTACATGACTGTAGCTGGTTAAAGTAAAGAGAAAAACACAACAATATGTTATAGAATAGAAGTATACTCGTCTGTGTGTCGGTGGATAACCCAGCCTTTAACCCTCCCCCACCCCTCGGCCCTCCCTGCCTCTTTTACTCCTCCTCGTTCGCCTCCTTTTCCAAATCTGTTCTTTTATTGCTACCCATTGTCCTTTTCTTCTTCTGCTGTCTCATTCTTCTTTCCTCATTTTCTCCTCTCCTTCAGGGAGCTGTTCTCTTATCTATTTTTATCATGCGGCCTGGAAAGAAAGAAAGCAGACAGAATGGAGGAGCAGCCGTTCCCTCTCTCTCGCCACACTCTCAATCCTGTAACCCCCCCCCCCCCCCCCCCACCTCTCCTCCACCTTATATTCCTCCGTCTTCCTAAACATCTCCACGTCACCCTCACTTCTGTTTGACCCTCTTTTTTATCTCAACTTCTATTTCAGTCTTTTTACAGCTCTGAACTTCTGTCCTGTCATTTCTCTCTCTCTCACCCACCTCCATCCATTTGTTCTCTCTCTCTCTTCTCATTGTAATGGCTCTTTCTCTCTCTCCTGTGTTCGTGTAGGCCAATCTGAGGAAGTTCATGGACCTCATTCAGCACAATCAGGTGGACAAAGTGTCTAAGATGTTGGAGAGAGGCTTCGATCCCAACTACCACGACAGTGAGACCGGCGGTAAGGCTGCAGTCACTCAAGCACGCTGAAACGTACAGGCCCAGCCGATTTCCTGTGCTATAGAATGACTTGTAGAGGATTTAGGTAAACCAATAATGAGAGACTAGTGAGTGTTATTATCAGAGCTGAGGCAGCAATTAGCTCAACAGTCACAAAAACTTTAAAAAGAGGCCAGAAACATATCCAAAGACAGAGACCGAAGACCAAACCAGGTGTTAGACCCATGGTTAGCCTGTACAGATATATTCTGACTTACTATGTGCGGAAGCCATGCACATGAAGTTAAGGTTTCAGGTTTCATATTCTGGGATTTTGAGAATGCACCAATTCCACGTCAAAGAACGACCGGCATCGAAGGCCGACTGTGACGATTCCTTGTGTTGCACTTAAACACATCGCAAAGACTCCAGCCAACGTCCAGCTAGCACAACCAGGAACTGTGGTGTCTGGCTACAGAATGTTGTTAGTGGGGGGGCCTTTTAGGGGAGGGGCCTCTGTGGATCGTCCCACAGATACTTGATCAGTTTGGGATCTAGTGAATTTGGAGGCCAGGTCAACACCTTGTGCTGTTCTTCATGTTTTTTTTTTTTTTAGTTGTTCCTAAAGTGTTTTTGTGTGTGTGTCTGTGTCAGGCTGCATCCTGCTGGGGATGACTGCTGCCATCAAGGAGTGTCATTACTATGGGGTGGGGGTGCCTGGTCTGGTCTAGGTGGGTGCTACATGTCTAAGTAACATCCACATGAATGAATGCCAGGTCCAGAAGTTTCCCAGCAGAACACTGAACTGTCACAAGATGGTTAATGTTATTGACTTCTCCTGTCAGTGGTCATAATGTTGTGGCTGATTAAATCAGTGTTATCAAATGACTTGACTCTTCAAGATAACCTGATTATCTGATGGAGCTACAGTAGTAAATATCCTTGGTGTTTAATGCAGTGAGTCTATAAAGAGGCCTCAGACCTCCATCCTGTAGAGTGGAGGACTTCACCCCGTGTGCAGCAGTGAAGCATTTTGTTTGTGCTGGGTTTGTTTTCAGGTGTGAACCTGTTCAGTCAACCTGCTGCCTCCTGAGTAAACAGAGTTATCACAGCCGAGGACTTGGCTCTGTGCTTTCACACACACACTGAGGGCAGTAATGAGCTGAGTCCTGATGTGTCCTCAACGCGCTCACAAATGTTCCATAAAAACACAGAGAGCAGCTGTTTCATGCTACGCTAGGCTAGGATAATAGCATTAAGCACTCACAGGTCCACCTGGAGGCAGACTGCTGAGGAGACTACAACCTGGCACCAGCCTCCAACACGCACTGCATCACTTGACTTAACCGTCCGTCTGTGGAGCTCATGAGTTAACGTTAATAGAAGAAAATAGGACGGAACACACTGAACCGTCTGGACGTGGAACACTTTGGTTTGGTTGGTTAAATAACAGGGAGTCCTGTGTGTGTTCTGGTTTATGATGGGTACATGTACTTTTGGGTATTTCAGGATTGGTTTTAGACTTAAAAATTATTGAGTTTCAATTTAAGAGGCTTTTGATTTTTTGAAACTTGACACTGATCAGTGGCGATGTCCAGGGTGTTCAGCTTTATCGATGGTCTGAGAAGTTTCTTTGGCAGGATCAGCATAACAGGAGCTGACTCTATCTGTAAAGAAGTAAGCGTCACATTTTTTTAAAGTCACCTTGCTCTGCAGCATCTCTTTAACCTCACCCAGCCCTCTTCTAATCAGTCACTTTGGCTCTTCCTGATGAGTGTTCGTCTCAGCGGGGACCGGAGTCAGCAATCAATAGGATCGACAGGAAACTCTCAAGGATTTTAACTTAAGACGCGGCAGGGATGGAGAGCAGGGAGTCAGGTTAAGAGCTTCAGGAGGAGAGCGACACCTGGGGACGCTAATCAGCATGTGAGGGCTTCAGACGAGCACTCTGAGAGGAAGAAGAGGCTTCAGAAAGCATAAAAGAAATCATCCGCTCTGAAGAGGCTCCTTTCTGTTCTGAACAGAGCAGGGGAGAAGAGATTATGTTCACAAAATAACTACAGACTCCTGTCTTGTTCACCTGAAGCCGCTTGTGTTTAAAAGCTAATTGTAATCATTTGATAAGCAGCGCTGGGTTAAGTGCTACCGACACCGCCTGAGTGCTAAGGGTGACAATTATGTTTATTTACGATCATTTAATGAATGTGTCGAGGGGATCTCAGCGGGGCGGGTGCTCTTAATGCAGCCCGTGTCGAGTGGACGGAGATTGGCCTGGAACCAGCCGAGGCGAACGAAGGTGGAGCTGAGATGTGAAAGGGTTTTTTTTTTTGGCAGAGGACCACGGTGCCCTCCTCTTCCTCCCGCCGCTCCCGTCTGCACACAGGGAGCACAGTGGGACAAATCAAGGCTCATTTTCATCCCTTCAGGAGGAGCCAGTCGCCCGGTGGCTGCCGTTCATTCTTCTACAATGTGAGAAATAGCTTTCACACTTAGAGGCTGCCATGTCTCCCTCTCACAGCAAACACAGCCACGGCATTTCCTTTGAAAAATGTTCAGTCTCTGCAAAAAATGCAAATCCACATCAGTTCAGAGCGATGGTAATTAGTTCATCATGCAAAGAACAGTTCTGATGTTTTATTCCTTACTTTACTGTTTCTGTGTCGTGGTCAGCACGTGAGAGAAAATATATGTCACGGTGTGAAATGATTTATCAAAGATCAACTAAAGCAACGCACACATGCTGATGTAGGACAGAATGAGAACCATAAACCATGCACAGATTTCTCCTGGAACATTTTTATGATTAAAAAAAGAAAACAAATCATGTTTTATATCGTAGCAGCAGTAGAAGGTCTCTTCCATCTGAGTCAGATATGACTGAGGAGTGTTTCATGTTCACCAGCAGTACGAGTGATAACGAAGCGAAATGCACAGCCTGGTTTCAGGTTTACTTAATATCTCCATCTGAATCTGTCCGTCAGCAAGTCAGCCCCACTGAGTTGTTTCTGTTTCATCAGCAGGTTTAGTTCAATAAGAAGCTAACGGACTATAACCTGCAGCTTTACCCTCAAAGACTGTTTTAGACCACAAGTCTGTTCTGAAAGCAAAGCTCTCAATAGATTCAAATATTTAATCTCTAGGAAGTTAACGAAACATTTATTCCACTCTTATCTGATATTTTTCAAGTTTGTATTCCTCTTAATACACCGATCAGCCACAACATTATGACCACTGACAGGAGAAGTGAATAACACTGACCATCTTGTGACAGTTCAATGTTCTGCTGGGAAACTTCTGGACCTGGCATTCATTGGTGTGGATGTTACTTAGACATGTAGCACCCACCTAGACCAGACCAGGCACCCCCACCCCATAGCAATGACACTCCTTGATGGCAGCAGCCATCCCCAGCAGGATGCAGCCTGACACAGACACACACACAAAAACACTTTAGGAACAACTGAAAAAAAAACATGAAGAACAGCACAAGGTGTTGACCTGGCCTCCAAATTCACTAGATCCCAAACTGATCAAGTATCTGTGGGATGATCCACAGAGGACCCTCCCCTCAAAGGCCCCCCCACTAACAACAGGACACCCTCAGAAGGCCCATGTCCATTCTCTGATGAGTCACCACAAGGAAGACCTGCACAGTATTAGGAAGGTGGTCATAATGTTGTGGCTGATTGGTGTATATAAGCTGTTCAGAAAGCTCCCTGCTTAGCTCATAGATCATGAATGGGTTTTTTTGGCAGTTTTGACACCACTACAGGACGTATGACTGCTCTGCTTGCTTTCCACAGTGTTACTGCTGCTTTCTCAAACACTACCTGAGTTAATTGTGGGTCAAACACTTTATTAGTGTGTTAACTTAATCGGCATCTCATTTATCTCATTTACTGACATCTAATCCCAAGCACGTCTTTATTTATGAAAGAAATGCTTTATAGATGTCACCAAGCCAGACAGAGAGGTTTGTGGGTTTCAGTATTTAAATCAGGGCACACGTGTTGTCTTGAAGTGTCTTGTTTTGCTGACCTCGTTTAGAAATGTTCACTTTGCTTCTCTAATTGGTCGTGACAGAGTGTCGAGCTGCTTCATCAGCCTGTTTAATGTCAGATCAGCAGAGCTATCAACCTGCACAGCATCTCAAAGAGCTGGAAGGATGGAGACGAGGGCAAAGTGATGATTTACACACGTGTAGATGTCGATGAGATCCCGTCAGACGGTATTCACTCTCAATAAGCCAGAGCTCCGTCGTTCACGTTCACGTCTTATTCGTAGCTTTTGTATTGGAGCTCTCCAATGTGTACTTACGCTGTGACTGTGATGTCGCTCTGACTTGAATACTCACCACTTAAGAGACTGACAATGAAGCGGAGGCCTACTTGACGTTAACGGAGGTGCCGTTTGTCTCAAGTGTGAGCCAACTAGAGGAAACAACCTCAGAGAAGATGTTTTAAATGAAATGCACGATGCAGCTGGGAGTCATTGTTGGATATTTGTCATAATAAACTGAACCAGTGATGCTTGAACTGATGGTTATATACAATTCAATTCAATTCAATTCAATTTTATTTATATAGCGTCAATAACAATACAAATCGTCTCAAGACGCTTTACAAAAACCCGGCCTGAAACCCCCAGAGCAAGCCTGAAGGCAACGGTGGCAAGGAAAAACTCCCTTTTAACAGGAAGAAACCTCAAGCAGAACCCAGCTCATATGGAGGGACCCATCTGCCTAAGGCCAGCCGGGTACAGACAGAAGAAAGAGAGAAGAGAACAGCAAAGAGAGAAGAGAAGAGAACAGCAAGATAAACATACATCTGTCATAGATACACATATCTGACTAAAGTGTACATGTGGAATCTTATGATACAAACTGATGATGTTACATGACAGTTTGAAAATGTAAGAGGAATCATAGGCAGGTTGGAGAATTGTTCATTCAGGTAGGAGTGGATAACTGCAGGATTCCATGAAGACTAGGCAGGCTGATGAGACCACGACAACAGATGTAGTATAGAGCTCCACAGGAAACACACCACTCCAGGCCAGAGATACTCACAAGAAGAGGGGGGAAGGGGGGGAAGAGGGGGGAAGGGGGGGAAGGGGGGGGAAGGGGGGTGGGACACACACAGCAGTAAACATTCTACATAGTAATAGCACAGAATTGTATGACTAGTAGTATATAGGAAATTAGAGGGCAAGAGCTCTGTGCCAGAGAAAAGAAAGTGGAGGATGCGAGAGAGGAGAGAGAAGAAAGAAGGAGGACATGTGTTTGGTGCATCGTCCCCCAGCAGCCTAGACCTATAGCAGCATAACTAAGGGATGGTTTAGTCCAGCCCTAACTATAAGCCTGATCAAAAAGGAAAGTCTTAAGCCTGACCTTAAAAATAGAGAGAGTGTCTGCCTCCCGAACCCAAACTGGGAGCTGGTTCCATAGGAGAGGAGCCTGATAGCTGAAAGCTCTACCTCCCATTCTACTTTTTGAAATTCTAGGAACCACAAGTAGGCCTGCACTTTCAGACCGAAGTGATCTGCTGGGATGATATGGTACAATAAGGTCTTTAAGATACGATGGAGCTAGGCCTTTAAGGGCCTTGTATGTAAGGAGGAGGATTTTAAATTCTATTCTAGACTTTAAAGGGAGCCAGTGAAGAGAAGCTAAAACTGGAGTAATATGATCTCTCTTGCTAATTCCTGTCAATGCTCTTGCTGCGGCATTTTGAATCAACTGGAGGCTTTTTAAAGAGCTATTTGGACAGCCAGACAGTAATGAATTACAATATCCAGTCTGGACGACACAAATGCATGAACTAGTTTTTCAGCATCACTCTGAGACAGGATGTTCCTAATTTTGACGATATTACGCAGGTGAAAGAAGGCAGTCCTGGTCACTTGCTTTATGTGACATTTAAAGGACATATCCTCATCAAATATAACACCAAGGTTTTTTACAGTAGTACTGGAGGCCAAGGTAATGCCATCCAAAGACACCATGTGATTAGATAATGAATCTCTGAGATGCTTAGGACCGAATACAATAACTTCTGTTTTGTCTGAGTTTAAGAGTAGGAAATTACAGGTCATCCAAGCCTTTATGTCTTTAAGGCATGCTTGGAGTTTAACCAACTGATTAGTTTCATCTGGTTTCATAGATAAATATAGCTGGGTGTCGTCTGCATAGCAATGAAAGTTTATGCCATGTTTTCTAATAATCTTGCCTAATGGCAACATGTATAACGTGAAGAGTATTGGTCCTAGCACAGAACCCTGAGGAACTCCATAACTTACTTTTGTATAAGTAGAGGAATCATTATTGACATGAACAAACTGGAATCTGTCAGATAGATAAGATTCAAACCAGTCTAATGCAGTTCCTTTAATCTTGACCTCACTTTCAAGTCTCTGTAGTAAAATATTATGATCAATAGTGTCAAATGCAGCACTAAGATCTAGCAGAACAAGTATAGAGACAAGTCCACTGTCTGAAGCCATGAGGAGATCATTGGTAACTTTAACCAGAGCTGTTTCTGTACTATGATGAACTCTAAAACCTGACTGAAACTCTTCAAACAGACCATTCTTGTTTAAGTGGTCACACAACTGATTAGCAACAACTTTTTCTAGAATTTTGGAAATAAAGGGAAGGTTGGAGATTGGTCTATAGTTGGCTAAAACATCTGGATCTAAAGTGGCTTTCTTAAGTAAGGGCTTAATTACAGCAATCTTAAAAGACTGAGGCACATATCCTGTTAATAAAGATAAATTTATCTGGTTCAATATGGAGATGTTAATTAATGGAAAAACTTCTTTGAGCAATTTAGTTGGGATTGGATCTAGTTATAAATACTAGAGAAGCTTTTCTCTGCGTGCAGGCTGCAATAATGAAATGTCAGGTTAATGTCACTAACAAATCAGTGACAAAAACAAAAGGCGTCGCCGTCTCTGTGCAAGAAAACCGAAACGATAGTCCAAAGAAAATGAACCCGACATGAGGAACGAGGAACACTGGGAGCAGAAACTGTCACAGCATAAAGCAGGACTTTAAAACATGTAGAAACAAACAGACAAACTGACAAAGGACCAGGGCAGAGGCAGGACTTCACATACACAAGAACTAACTGGGAAATGAGACACAGGTGAAACTACTGAGGGCGGAGAAAGAAATCAAAGAAGACACAGGAAGGAAGTGAAACACGAAGGAAGAACGTACAACAAAACCCAAACTGAAACTCACGGCAGCACTGGAACAGTCCAAACTAGAAAACCAAAGGAAAACTGTCAAAAGTCAACTTGCCTGCATCGACTAAAACTTGTCCCTTCCTCTTTTCATTGAATTCCTGCTTGAAACACATGATTTGTACGAACACAGAGTCCTGGCTCAGTCTGATGCTGCCGTCAAGTGGATCTACATGAGGAGACTAAATAAGAAAGGGCTTATGTGGCTTTATGAACTTGTAATTGGAAATTTTCAATAAGGTGCAGATCGCGAGTGCCCGACTTCCAGTGGAAGTTGGAACCATAAGCTCCAGAGTTCCCACGAGGTGGACAAAGATATATTTATATTAAATAGATGAACTGAACTTGTGAGTATATATTCACAAGTAGAATTAATGTTGTGTGCATAGTTCAAATTCACAAACCACTAGGAAAAACAAGAAATGGAAGGAATAGAACAGAAACAGTAAATTACATGTTGGGAAATCAAGATTATAATATGAGACAGAGTGAAACATCTGTAAGCGCAGGATCTTTGCTGCTAAGTCATTTCATTGGTCGTCTAGATTCATTTTATGCAGCCCAGTTTGAGCTCTAGGGGGCCGGACCAGTCACATGACACCATAATAAACTATAAAACTACAACTTTTCCTTTTGTGTTACTACAAAAAAACATTTAATGAATAAACCTGAACTGTCTTAAGAAACATAAATGTAATTTCTGCTCATTGCTGCCATCTACAGTTTAGCTCTGGGCCTCGGTGTCGTGTCCTAGTGGACAAATTAGGATTAGCAGTTACTTTCATAGCTAGTCTGGTCTGGAGGGTTTCTTTAGTTTTAACGGCAGGTCAACAGTCAGCAGCGTTTCTCCAGGACGAGGATGGCAGAAAACTTCTTTTCATTTCTGGCAATTTGTTCTTTAAATTATAGATCTGAAATAACTGCTTCTCAAAACTTTTGGAATCATCACAGTGAGCAGCAAAAACTTCTTCATTCACCTCAACGGCTCAAAAGAAAAAAATAAGTGTTTACTTTGCTGGAATGACTGTTGTTGCACCTGTTCCACCTGAATCTCACACCTGTGTTTCACTGCTGTAATGATAGTTTACTCACTCTATACTCTGGATCACAAGGTGAACATTTTCCCTTTTCTTGGTGCTAAACTGGTCTCAATGATATATTTCTGTGGTACTTCTTCCTGTAGCTGAGAATTATTTCAACTCTACAGACATAAAATATAGCCTGGAGTCGTATCAGGTGTCTTTCCTTCTTCAAATAAGACACATGTCTGTGACTCAACAAGCTCAACAAGCTCTAGTTAACCTGTTTAATTAAACCAAGCTAATCTAAAAAGGCGAGCAGACTTTCCCCATGAGGTTTGTACCAAAGCATGTACCACATGCTGAGATCAGTCCCAGGAGTCGTAGAGTCCTACTGCTCTGTTTCCACTGGAGGTAAATTAAACCATTACTTTAGCCTGCTGTGGATTTATGAGCTTGTGAACACACCTCAGAGACAAATACATCTCACAATACTGTTTATATACGTTTCCCTTTAAAATTATTCTACATAAAAACGACTCAAAACATCAGCAGGCCTGGAAATAGACAAAGAGAACCCAATCAAACACATGAAACTGAAATATTATACATGTATTTTTACTTATTCTAGACAATTACCCATTCCTCAGAACAGAACCACTTCAGTTCTGAGATG
Source organism: Chelon labrosus (assembly GCF_963514085.1). Taxonomy (NCBI): domain Eukaryota; kingdom Metazoa; phylum Chordata; class Actinopteri; order Mugiliformes; family Mugilidae; genus Chelon; species Chelon labrosus. The sequence goes on along the minus strand of NC_140339.1, from coordinate 1,636,692 downwards.
TTGGTGGGTTTCCTCACATCAACTGCTTGCTTCAGGTCCTTCCACAACATTTCTATTGGATTAAGGTCAGGACTTTGACTTGGCCGTTCCTAAACATTCATCTTGTTCTTCTTTAACCGTTCTTTTGTAGAACCACTTGTGTTCTTGGTTCTCGTTGTCTTGCTGCATGACCCAGTTTCTCTTCACATTCAGCTCATGGACAGATGTCCTGACATTTTCTTTTAGAGTTCACTGGTAGAATTCAGAATTCATTGGTCCATCAATGAGGACAAGCCGTCCTGGTCCAGATGCAGCAGAACAGGCCCAAACCAGGACAATAGCACCCCCATGTTTGATGGAGGGATGAGGTTCTGATGCTGGAATGATGCAGTGTTGGTTCATTGTTGAAATACATTCATTCAAATATTCTGTCTGACCTCTTTTTTTTTTTTTTTTCCAGAGAGCCCGCTGACGTTTGCAGCTCACCTGGACAACATGGTGGAGATGATCAAGGTCCTTAAGAACGGAGGAGCCCATTTGGACTTCAGGGCTAAAGATGGCATGACCGCCCTGCACAAAGCTGCCAGGTCCAAGAACCAGGTCATACTCACGGTAAAGAAACACGGACTAACACCTTCCCTCTTCATCTTTTCACACCTGCTTACCTCTGACTGTGGAATAACAAAGCTAGCCTGACAGTTCACAGACCGCGCTTTAATCTTTAATGCAACCTAAGCAGCATAAATGTTTAAAGCACTCAGAGCTGTCACTTAATATCATGATGAGCTGATTAAAGGGATGAAGTCTGTTGCTGTCAGTCCAATTTTAATGAATTCTACTTTCTGTTTTGTGTCAGACTGACTAAAAGAACTTCTTCCTTAAAAACAAAAGTATACGATGATGGTGATGATCATTATAAATCTGGCTTCATATGACCCTTTCCTGTCTGTCGCTGGCCTCCACCTCACCTCCTCCGTCAGACGCTGCTGGAGTTGGGAGCTTCTCCAGACTACAAGGACAGCCGAGGTCTGACTCCTCTGTATCACAGCGTGGTGGTGGGAGGAGACCCGGGCTGCTGCGAGCTCCTGCTGAACCACCACGCCGCCGTCTGCTGCCAGGACGAGAACGGCTGGCACGAGGTTCACCAGGTAGGCATGCAGATTCTCCAGGTGCACGAACAAAACCCCAGAGTGTTTCTTTTTTTTCGTTCCGGTTTGGTTCTTTGGAACAGCTTGCGTCGGGAAGGAACAGACACACCGGCTGTGGGCGGCTGTCTTGGCAGCTGTTACCCGCTGAGGTAGATGAAGCCGTTTAAAGAGAGCCACCCTGCAGCAGAGAGTGTGTTCAAGACATCCGCTTCATCAGACGGCTTGTATCTCTCGTTTTGTCTTGTTGCAGAATCTCTGCCTCCTCCCATCTGTCTCATTTCAGACACGATAACAATCAGCTGTTATTCTAATATTCAGGGTTTGCTCATTCATTAAAAAAAAACAAAATAAAACAGGAAAGTTAAGTAATTAAATAAAATCCTCTTCAGTTCAGTTTGATGTATATTCCTTTAGTAACGATTCAAATTGACCCAGAGCCTGAATCCCTTAGAGCCTGAGCACTGAGTCCATGGCGGTAAGAAGAACCTTGAGCAGAAGTCGGCTCATATCGAGGGACCCGTCTGCTTGAGGTCGGCCGGGTAGAGACAGAAGGAGAGAGGCATAAACCAGAGCACAGATGGACACACAGCTGATAAATAACATGCAAACATGAGAGAGAAATTAAAGGACAGGAGCTCGGTGCGTCATGGGACGTCCCCCCAGCAGCCTAGGCCTATAGCAGCATAACTAAGTGATGGTTCAGTGTCACCTGAGTCAACCCTAACTATGGGCTTTATTAAAAAGGAGTCTAACCTTACAGGTAGCTGGACGCTCTACCTCCCACTGGGGTCAACACTTCTGCAGATTTTCAGAACTGGATGATCAGAAACTTTTACTTGATGTAGACGATAAATATAGAGTGAAGTGTTCTTAGGCTTTTTGGGTGACCCTGAACTGTCCCTTAGCTATTCTGCTATTGGTCCAGACTGCCGGGGGACTGGTCATGATTTTAGAAGGGAACACAAACGAACAAAAATTGCAGCGGAGGAAACGTCCTGATACGCTGTAAGAAAAGACTTGTAGAGAATATATTCCAGTTCATGCTGTAAACGTCAAGACACTCGAGACACTTGAGATATTTTGTGGCTCTGAGACACCTGGTGTTGATGTCTGATCTGCACCTGGATAAACAGGACACTTTAGAATATGAATGATCAATGAGACCACATTTAGAGGCAGCATCATTATGAAGAGGAGGCTTCATAACATAGCATACTAACTGCAACAGGTGTAAACCTTTTAACTGCCAAACATGTGCTTGTTCCAAGTGAGGAAATTAGCTGATGGCTATGTCCATAAAGTGTTTGAGAAAGGCATCTGGACTTGTGTTTACAAGTGTTTGTGTTTGGATCAAGCTTATAGTTAGAGCTGGACTGAACCATCCCTTAGTTATGCTGCTATAGGCCTAGGCTGCTGGGGGACCATGCACTGAGGACATGTCCTCTCTTGCTCCAAGCTCCTGTCCTCTAGTTTCTTATCTTATTCCTTCTCTATTACTACCCAAGCAGTTCTGTGCTACTACTGTACAACATGTTAGCCATCAGATGCTACATGTATTCTTGTCGTCAGAAGTTTGTATCTATGACAGATGTTTATCTCGTTCCTCCTGTCCTCTCTCATTTCTGTCTCTACCTGGCCGGCCTTAGGCAGATGAGTCCCTCCATGTGATCTGGGTTCCTCCTGTTAAAAGGCAGTTGTTCCTGCCATCGTCACCTCCATGCTTGCTCTGGGGGTTGAGAAGAATTGAGTTGAGAACCTTCACAGACATAGCTGATTGCTACTTGGACATTTTTCTAACAATGCAATGACTAATTGTTTACAGTGGACACATGAATTCACATTTAAATATAGTTAATAACAGCCTATGAGTGGTACTTGTTATGTTACATGAGTCAGAGTTTGTATACATTCAAACCTCCTCGTCTGATGCTATTGATGCTTGATAGCTTCTGAACATCTAATTTTAAGTTGAATTATATGAAATGAAAACAATATTTTTTTATATAATTCAATGATTCAACAAAACGGCTAATCCTCTAAACCTGTAGACCAGAGTTGTCAAACATGTGGCCCACTGGACAAAACTGGCCCACTATAGGGTCTAATTTGGCCCCCGGGTTGGATTTACAAAAATGACATAGAAGACATTAACTGCAAATTTTCAATAAAAAAAATAACATTGATTAATTCATTAATTCATTTTCCGTAACCACTTGTCCTCCAGTCAATCACACAACGGCTCTTTTGACTTCAACTGCTAGTCCTAATTTGTCCACTAGGGGTCACACCGTTTCACTAAGAGTTTTGGACATAACCAGACCCAAAGGGACAAGTTGTCATTTATAGGTTTTTATGGTATTATGTTACTGGTCTGGACCGCTGTAGATCAAACTGGGCTGTTTGTGGCCCCAGAACAAAAATGAGGTTGACACCCCTGCTGTAGAGGAACTTTACTTCCTCCTTTCCAGATGTTGTGTACATTCACATACAGGTTAACAGGGTCACAGTTTAGGTCTACGTCTCAACCTCAAGGACACACAGCACCAATCATTAGAGATAAATCCTTTGTCTCTGAATATTTAACTGTCTTCACCATGTGGAAAACCACAGACAAGGACATGTGCAGGACTAAAGACGTTCCTATAGCATCATCTCGATTCTCCTCGATTGAGATGTTCAATTAATGTAAAGTCTCCTGAGAACGTCTATCTTCTTTCCTTCTGCTTTAAAGTACTGGAGCTTTTTGTTTTTTGGACTCTGAAGACGAAAGCAGAGCCTTTATAGACGGCGAGAAGGAAAGAAGCCAGTGATTAGCCGAGAACCCGCTCACTACAGAGTGTTTTAAAGCTCTGGTGTTGGTGTCATGAAAGGATCTTTGAATCATGAGGCTTTGTGTCTGAGCCGGTGAGGGGTTGAGAATGGGAGTGGACGTCCTGTGTAATGAGGGGAAAGTGATGTTTGCAATGTTTTATTCAAACATACCGGACGGAGTGTTCTTAAGATCAATACATAGTTGTGTTCAAATACATCTACAGATCCATCCAGGGTTCAGTCACAGATTAATGATCCATACAGTCACGGTCCCTCAGCTGGAGGAGATGAGACTAGAGTAACTCCAATCAATCCCACTCTCAGCTGAACGTTTTCTCCTGGCTGATAAGAGGCTTCGTTCTCTAACACGCTGGTCACTTGAAATGATTTTCACTGTAACCTGTTTTAGTCGATGAGCAGCCGTTGTCCTTCCAACACAAACCCTCAGCGTAAACAGAACGTTTGAAAATGATCCCCCCTCCTGCACGAAACTGATAACAGAGGCTGCAACTCCCAACACTGATTGGACTCAGGTCCTTCAGAGAGCCGGGAGGCATCAGCCATCTTTTACGGAGACTGAACAGACCGGTTAAGGCGCTGTTTTCTGGGATGCCCCCTTGAGTCAGTGTTGGTGGTGAGTGATTGAAAACCAGTCCCAGCTGCAGCTTCCTGAGGCCTGTTCCTAGTAGACCACATACAGACTGGGCTAATACCTGGACAATCACTAAACTCAGCACCATGTGCAGTGATATTGTACACTGCGTTGGACCTCCTTTATGCAACTGCAGCAAAACCAGATCATAGCACTGCCCCCACAGGCTTGTACAGTAGACACTAGGCATGATGGGTGCATCACTTCATATGCCTCTCTTCTTACCCTGATGGTTCTCCACTATCCTTCCAGTTTTTAATAACGCGTTGGACAGTTCTTAACCCAGTTCTAGTAGTTTCTACAATCTCCTTAGATGTTTTCTCTGCTTGATGCATGCCAATGATTTGACCCTTCTCAAACAGACTAACATCTTCTCCACGACCACAGGATGTGTCTTTAGACATGGTTGTTGAAGAAATGAGAAGCTACTCATTGCATCAGTTGGGGTTAAATAACTTGTTGTCAGCTGAAAGATAATCACCCATGCAGTAATTATCCAATAGGAGGCTCCTACCTGTTTGCTGAGTTAAATCCAGGTGGAGACTTTTTTTGGCCAGGCTGTGTATGTGTTCAGTCTTTAAGCATATAGCATCTTGACTTGCCATCAGATTTCTTCCAGTGCTCCGTCTCATCGTCTTAAGGTTTGATGTCTGGGTTCAAACTGAGGGTAGAGCAGCTTCTGGTCATGACGTTGTCTCCTTTGCAGCACACTGACATCTAGTGCTGAGGGAGTCTCACTGCAGCTTCTCTGTGGAGGACGTGTCAAAGGCTTTGTTTGACAGTGAACTCATTTATATGTGTCTCTCTCTCTCTGTGTGTGTGTGTGTGCAGGCTTGCCGTCACGGTCATGTGCAGCACCTGGAGCATCTGCTGTTCTACGAAGCAGACATGAGCGCCCAGAACGCCTCGGGAAACACCGCTCTGCACATCTGTGCCCTGTACAACCAGGTGAGCAGCGAGGCGGAGGGTGGGGATGGGGGGGTTGATTGATTCAAGGCTTCAGACGGGACAGAGGGAGAAATGTGGAGCAGCATCCTGTGCTCTGGGTGTATGTGATATCACATCAACAAAAATAATAAAAAATAAGCACTCATCTTAATAAACGCCACAGTGACTAAGAGCTAAGCTGATTTAAATTATTTCACTTTCTATAAACAATTCATCGTCTTAAGCCCCACTAGGACATCTCTTTCAACATTTATCCTGCACTGAGCTCCAGTTTACATTTCAGATTCAGATGTAAGGCACAAGAAACAAGAGATAGAACAAACACAAAATAAAAAAAACTGTACAACATAAATGTTTTAACTATTCAAACTGTCATGGAGAATATGTGAACATGACTGGAAGAGTGAAGAGAATAAAGAGCAAATGTAAACAGGAATAAAAGGGATTGTATGGGTTAGGGTTAGTGCAGAGGTAGGATGGGACATAAATATAATAATAAAAAAATGGAAATAAAAATTGAATTATATATAAAAAATAAATATAATAAAAATAAATATAATAAAAAATTAAAATAAATAATAAATAAAATAAATACATTAAAAATAAAAATAAATATAATAAAAAATAAAAATAGAAATAAAAAAAACTTTTTTTATCAATTTTCTTTTAAACACACAGCTACACTATATCATGGTGGATATTGTGTTTATTAGTTTAATCCCTGACGTGTGTTTGGTTTTTATTTATTTATTAAAGAAGACTGAATTCCCTGAATTAATAATGTTAGTCTGTAAAACACTGTGGACACGTCCTAGTGCAGGCAGAGTCAGTTCTTATCAGAGTCTGATTCATTATGGGACGTGTTTCAACCTCAGACATTCTTTCAACCAATCAGAACCACTTTTGTTCAACTCCACGTCTCTCAGATGACGTCTATGACGACTGTTACTCTTCTGTCCATCACCACATTAAGCCCCTCCCCCAAACGATCTGATTGGCCTGCCAGATCTTTGCAGGCGCAGAATCAGTTCTCAACAGAGAGACTCCAGAACAAACGTTTTCTGGACGGGGAGTGAAGTTGGTCCAGGTTTCAGGCTTAAATCATATTTAAGAGATAATACTCTGAGCATATCCTCTTTTATTCTGACTTTACACCCTCTACAGTTCTCATCTGTACTGGTCCAACAGTTTAAATGCCCTGTGCTCACCTCCACTCTGAGTGCTGACTATGTTTTGTTCCCGTTCCTGCTGCCGACTCCTCCTCGCTCCGTTCCGCTCTGGTTGCGTTCATCCTGCAGGGTCTTTGTCTCTTTCTCCCACGGGACAAATTATTTGCAAGTCTTCTTGAGAGTTATTTATGATGCTGGTGTGTTTGATGCTCTAACGCCGGGCTTCAGGAACTTTAGAGTATCCCAGGAGTAAAGCCACGCCGCCTCGTCGCTGTCTACGTCTAATTACATTAAACACTCTCTGTACTAATATTGTCCCGTATTTTCCAGATTTTTATCTAATTCCACATTAGCCACCGGAAATAATGACTTCACTCCCTGTTTGGATTTCTTCTTTTGTGGTCGTAGTAATTAGACAGACACAGAGATGTGTTACAAGATGTTGAAGCTGATCCCATCTGCTGGACGCCATGGAAACCTCAGCTCCCCAGTCCATCGTAGTTAGCTCTGTTAGCAAGTATGACAGTGGGTCCTTAATCAATTCTAATTACATTACACGTAGTCATTGTATTGTTTGTTAATGTCAGCAGGCAGTGTGAGGCTTCATTAACATCAACACACACACATGAAAAGTCCTAAGTATGCACCAACCATCAAGACTTTTTAAATGTATTTGATCAATAATGCTTTATGAAGTGTTGTTAAGGTCTTCATTGAGGAGCAGTAGCTTTGGGACTCGTTCTTTATTTCATTCGTGATGATAAAAGTTAATGTGCATATAATAGATACACCATTTCAACGTGTCGTTGTTCCCTCTAGCTAAAGGTCAGCAGAGTCCTCCAGCTCTTTGTTTGCTCAGACAGTCACCAGAGACACAGAGAACCACAGCTTCAAATGAAAAGAATCAAAGCGAGTGTAGACACGTGTAGAATGATCTGCTGGAGGAAGTCAGGTCAGCTGTGGTCTCCATTAAAGTTTTAAATGTAGAGAGCCTTTCCTGGTTTTAATCGAGTTTTAATTTACATTGAACTGAGTTTTATTATTTTAATAGATTTTTTTAGGTCTGTTTGTGATGTTGATTAGAAAAGTGCTATAGAGAGAAGGATTCGTTTTATTTTTATAATTTATTATTAGATTTATTTATTTGTTCTTGTTCTCATGTGTATTCTTGTTCTTGTTCATTTTATTTTATTTTATCTTATTTTTGTTCTTGTTCTCATATTTATTCTTGTTCTTGTTCTTGTTCTTGTTCTTGTTCTTGTTCTTATTTTATTTTATTTTATTTTATTTACTTCTTGTTCTCATATTTATTCTTGTTCTTGTTATTTTATTTTATTTTATTTTATTTTATTTACTTCTTGTTCTCATATTTGTTCTTATTCTTGTTCTTGTTCATTTTATTTTATTTTATTCTCGTTCTCGTTCTCATTCTGCAGTTCTCATGGAAACACGTTGCCATTCTTGTATGTTTTATTTTTTCTTCTCTTTCTTATGTCAACTGATATAATAGTGAAGCCAACAATGCATTTCCTTGTCTCAGTACTTTTAGATTCCTCTGTGCTGTCAGTGGCCACTAGAAATAGTACAGTTGCCAGGGACTATTTTCAGCCGTGGATTAATACACACTCACACACACACACACACACACACACACACAGACACAGATATCAGCCTTTAGGATACACAAACAATAAGGATCGATTCAGTCCTGGTTTTTAGTCTTTGTGCAGCACTTGTAGAAAATAAGAAGAACGTAGAATATAACCAGCAGTATCTTTAAACATTAATATAACAAAACAATGATTTCATTTTTGATCTATTTGTGGATTTCTAGAATCTTCCAGGCTGGAGTGAGGAGTGAGGAGTTTGATGTAACCTGAGTTATTCTACTGTACGTCATAAATATTGATGAATCCTCACTCAGGCTTGATAGATGGAGTACGATGAACAGACCCCAGCGCAGGATGTGGCACATAAACATAAAAACTAAAACCATCTGGAAAGAATAAAAGCAGTATTCTGTGGGAGCTGAAGTTTCCCTGGCGTCCATGATCAGCTTCACCATCGCTGACCTTCGACAGCTGACCTTTCTCATCACACACATCCTCTCCTGTGCTCTGCTCCTGATTCTTCTTCTTTTATTCTGCTTCAGCATCGTGCAGCTCTGAGATCTGCCGGCTTCATTATAGCTTAAGTAGAAACATGTCGTGGGATTGCTTCGCTCCAGATGGAGTAAAAATAACGCGGCGTTAAAATAAGAAGCTACATGTGTGTTTGTCAGAGACGACTACGCGCCGCAGAGTGTGGCCGTGTGTCGGGATCTGTGTGAGTGATTTGTCGACTCTCGGTAGCTTATTGTGGAGCTAAAAAAAGTGTTTCCATCCGAGCGAGTGTGTGTGTGTGTGTGTGTGTGTGTGTGTGTGTGTGTGTGTGTGTGTGTGTGTGTGTGTGTGTGTGTGTGTGTGTGTGTGTGTGTGTGTGTGTGTGTGCTGTACATGCGTGGTTGGGCACTTTGTGGGCGATTTGTGCAGCAGATTCAAACCCCTCAGCAGCACTCTCCATCTCTGTTCTTCTCTCTCTCTCTCTCTTTCTCTCTCTCTCTCTTTCTCTCTCGCCCTCACTCCCTCTTTCCCTTGGAGTGGAGCAATAGATCCACACTTAACAGCCAGTGACGCTTCCATTCCTGGTGGATAGGTAGTAGATGTTGTGTTGATGTGCTGGTATGATCAGATCTCTAACCTGGCCGGCCAGTCTGCTCTGCTCCTCCTGTCACTGGAAGCTAAACGTTCGTCTTCCTGAACAAAGTAGGAGAGTGAAAGGATTCCATTGTTAACAGAGACATGTCCTCAGCTCTGTATTTTATATTTTTGTACTAATTCCTCTCTGTGTTCCTCAGGATAACTGTGCCAGGGTGCTGCTGGTCCGTGGAGCTGACAAGGAAGTGAAGAACTACAACAGCCAGAGTCCATTTCAGGTAGTGTAAAAAAAAAAAAAAAAATAATAATTAATAATAAAACTTCTTCTCTACGTTTTGCATGCATGTGGAAGGTTCGATTTTTTTTTTTCTTCTTCCCAGCGTAGGGGAAAAAATATTTTTAGTAGCAGTACCATTCCTCTGCATCTCATTTGTTACCATGGCAACAGCGCGAAACGGTCAAGGTCAGCCGCAAACCGGGGGACGGTTGGAGCGTCTTTCCGGCCAACATTAGGCTCGCTGTAATTAACCGGTGCTCAGAGGAGCGTCGCCTGTGTCTGTTTGGGCTTCTCGTCCTCCGGTTGGACGTCTTTATGAATCTGTTGTGGGTTTTTTCAGCGAAGCGGCAACTTCCAGGAAGCGCCTCTAAAGCGGCTCCGGCTGTGAGAGTTTATTTTGGGTTGTTCTGCAAAGTTTTGATAAAGCGGAGCGCGGAGGCAGAGGACTGAAACTACTCATCTGTTTATATGTGACGGCTGCGATCATCAACCATGACTTCAGTGCTTCATGTCATTTCAGACCTGTAGGATTTTCAAAGTGATGCATAATTAGTGCTACATGTGTTTGTTTGTGATGGTTGGAGGGTGCAGGCTTCAGCAGGACCTCCGTCCCAGGAGCAAATCCCCAGAAGCGCTGAGAGCCACCAAGCCGTCGGCGTGTTTGACTCATGACCTACAGGCCGAGCTCCACAAGAGACCCATCCAGGCAGGTGTTTACCACAGGCAGCCCCACGGGGTCCTCGACTGTCCTCCACAGCCGCTCCAGTGGAACGCTGGGTCCAAAGCGCGGGCTGGGTGGAGGTCACAGGGTCAGGGTGTTCGTCAGGGTTTGAGCGCTGGGCTGCAGTGACTGAGCTCATGATAACCTGCAGCTTTATTTCCCGTCACTTTTATTTGAGGTCAGCGCAGATCGATGATCTGCTCGGCCGCCCTTCGGAGGCAGCCGCCTAGGAAACGATCATCATCCTGAGCTGCAGCAGGTTTAGAGGAGACGTCATTAGATGTGATGGTGGAGACGTCTGGTCCTGTTCGTGGTTTGGCCCGAAGTCTTTCCACTGAACATGTTCTTATAGACGTGACTCATCTACACCTGGTAAACGTATCCTCCTTGTGCAGGTGAAGTCTGCATCTGTGGTTCATGGTTCTATAGAGAAACCGTGAAGAACTATTACATTCAACGGCGTTTACCAGTGATGTAGAATATGAAGCTCACGCTGGACGACGTCTTGTACAAAACCCTGATTGAGATCATCTTTCCAGTCGCATTGTGTTTTTCTTTCCGGTTCCTTTTAGACTCAGGTTTCTCCAAACCTATATGATGTTTACAGGATATTGGCTGAGTAGAGATGTTTCTACTGAGGGAACAAGGTTTCTCTGAATCGTTTCAGTATGAAAAGGAATTTAATAGAACATTTACTCAGGGACGTCATGTGATTTTAAACTGACCCCCCTACGTCTGTGTGAAATGATCCGTGGATATTTTGTCAAGGCTCTGCCGCTCTCTGCTTCCACTCCATTTACAAACTACCAGTCAGTATTTAAATCAGCTCCACCATCGTCGTTTGTGTTTACCTTGAACCTAAACAGCTGTCAGAGCTTTCCTAGCAGCAGCAGATGTAGCTGTCATACTTCAGAAGTAAAAAGAGGCTCGGAGAAACATGGCAGATCATTCACGGTGTCACTTTTACTTTTACAAATGATGTACATGGCAGATTTTACATGGGGTTAAGATCACAGTCCAACTCGTCTCGTGGCTGCTTGTTGTTCTGCTGCTCGTCTCTTTTACAACAGATTTCTGCCTCAGAAAGCAGCTCCTCAGTTTCCTGTTAGGGATCCAAAGGGATTTAGATTCTGCAGAAGAAGAGCAACACGAGGATTCTGCTGTTAAATTAATAAAAGGACGCAGAATGTGATTCTCATTTCACATCCTAAGAGAGCGTGAAAAAGATAACATCCTCCGTTGCTTTGCATTTGTTTGCTCCACTCGTACAAGCATCAGGAGACAAATGAAGGTCTCCTAAAGTTAGATTTCTGCACAGGAACCAGTTTTACCTGAGGGGTCTGGTTCACATCACTATTCGCAATAAAGTAAAAATAAATTAGTTTTATCGCCGGGCCTCAGTGCTTGGAGAAATATGGCCGGTCCAAATTACAGATTTGGCAGATTTGCAATTATTACAAATGACTAGAGGTCCCCAGGTAAAAGTAGAACAAACAGGGATTTAGTTGTACTGAGATAACAACCCTTTACTGAGACTTTCATTCGTCTCCTAATATCTGTATCAATAGAGCGAATAAATGCAAAGTAACAGAGAATAACTCAATCCTTCGTCCTCTCTAAACATATGAAACAAACACTGTGTCGCTCTTTAATCACATCCTGTGTCCTTTTATTATTTAACAGCAGAATCCTCGTGTTACTCTTCTTCTGTAGAAGCTAAATCTCTTTGGATCACTAACAGGAAACTGAGGAGCTGCTTTCTGCTGCTTCCCACAAACATTCAGGCAGAAATCTGTTGTAAAAGAAACGAGCAGCAGTTCCTCCGCTGACAGCAGAACAACAAGCAGCAGCCACTAGACGTGTTGGACTCTCACTTGTTGTGGAGAGGATGAAGCTCTCTCCTCTACCTCTCCTCTCCTCTCCTCTCCTCTCCTGCTCTCACTATCTTTATCATCGGTGCTGCACTCACCACCTACACACGGAGCCGAGAGCTGAATCCAACAAGTTTATGCCTGTTTTCTGACCAGCGCACACCTCGGTTATGTTGGAGAGAACCAAACCAGATAGAGCAGATAAAGACGGCAGCGCATGAATTACTCCACCACATCCTCCAAGGGCTGTATTCCTACAGATTCTAAGCGCAAAGAGTTTCTCCTAGTGTTTCTAAGAAAATTCATCAAATGATGTTTTCTAAGAATAGATCTTGGTAAAGATAAAAGATATTCCTAAAGAGTCTCAGCTCTTCAGAGAGCTCCTAAGGTCAGATCTGTTAACTTTTAAGAGGTTTAGGAGTTTCTGAAGCAGAAAGGAGACATTTATCTGTTGTGTTTTATTTCCTCATGCCTGCTTCTTGTCTTGTAGTGTGACACTGGAGCCAAATCTACATCTTAAACACTTTTATTCTCATTGACCAGTTGATCCAGAAGCAAACAATGTTCTTCTGTCCAGTTGGGTTTCCTACTTCTTTGCTGTTTGGTTTGTGGAAGATTTGAACGAAAAAAAACATCATCCAGGTCAGAAGACATCGTCCGGGGTGTCTGAGAGGATTCTTACAATCTTTAGGAATATGGGCCCAGGAATGCATGGAGAAAGCATGATGGGAATATTTATGAGGAGAGGGTTTAGAACATGAGTGTCATGCCACAGGTGTTGGAGCTCTGTGGAATCCAGTTAAGGACTTATGACCACGTCTTTCTTTTTGCATGAATGAAAGTGTTTGTTTCTAAAACGTGGTTCATGATTTCAAAAAGCATGTCTGCATACTTTTGACTAATACAGTATATCCATATACCCTACAGTACAGTGTTCACTATACAGTCTAGTGCTCATTTTCTTGCAGATCCCCTTTCCCTAAACGTGCCATCTCTTTATTTATGCATGTTTCTTTTCCCAGTGTCTGCAGAGAGTGGGCACACATCATCATTAGGAGGCAAATTAACGACTGGAAAGTGCAAAATGTTAATAAACAGCTGAGTGAGGCGCGCTCGCGCTCCTGCTCTTAATTAGGCCGGTGTGTGGGCGCGCTGCCGCCGGCCCATTTCATGATATCATGTGTCAGTTTGGCGCCCCGGTTCAGCCTCGTACTCGTTGTCACGTACAACAAAAGGAAGAAGAATCTGAGCCGAGCTGAATCACAGAATAACTCCCGTCGTCCTCTCAGAGCGCCCCGTTTTCTAGATAGAGGGCTTTCAATAGATAAGAGTTCATGTTCTTTATTTAACAATGGCCTCCAACAATCGGTCACGTCCTCTCGACTTCTTCCGACTTCTTTGCTCTTTGTGCTTCGCTCCTATCTGACCCGTGCCCCTCTAAGCTTTTCATCCTCTCTATAAAGCTGAATTTCATTTACCTCCTCTCCTTCCTTTCACTCCGTTTTCATCACATTCTTCATATCTCTTCTGCGCGTTCTTTCTTCCAATAATCCCTCTTCCCTCATTATAGCCATTGTCTGTTTCCCACTTCCTCCCTGTCCTCCCTGCCCGCACACATTCTCCTGTTCTTCCCATTGCCCTTGGCGCGTACTCCTCCCTCTGCCTTATTATTTCACACAGCTTCATTCCAGCCAACGTACAAAAATATCACAAAAAAAAATCACAACTGCCTCCGGGGCTATGTTTTTTTTTTTGGTCTAAATAGACGCGTGAGCGCTAACATTCAGTTTGGATCTACTTCATCTTAAACCCCACAATGATCAGCTGAGCTTTGGTGCCATAGCAACAATTGCTGAGCTTAGCAATCTAAAAGATGCTAGCAGGGAGACCCAGCCTCCATCCCACACTATCAGTCCCTCAGCAGCTCAATTATTAGCAGCACCACCTGAAATGAACGTGCACCCATTCAGATTTAACGGCACATACAGTCTTTGCTTATTTCATGCAAATTGACCAGAATCAGTATTTTTTTTTTTTTAATCTCAGCATTTTAGCTTCTTTTGGCTCATTTTGGAGTTTAATCTCTCTCATCCGCCTTGTTGCAGCAGCAGGAGGCAACAGTTTTCAGAAAACCCAGATCGATACTCGGCAGAGAATTAGGAGACGAGCTGGAGATCACTGACGAGCTTTTAGCTGCTACGGAGCCTCCAGAACTGGTTCAGATCAAAAACAGAGAGAAAGGAGAGTTAATGCCGGATGTAGATTTTATCAGGTGGACACAAACATGAGTCTAAATTTCAAAACTCCAGTTAAAAGTTAAGCTTTTGGGATCATAAGGTCACAGGTTTGCATCCCTCTACATCCAGGGCTGAGGTGCCACTGCTCTGAGTCTACACGCTGCTGTTTGAATGAATTTGGATTAAATGCAGAGAAAGAGTTTAATCATAACGTTATCAGTAAAGAGAAAGAGAGTTGTAGTGACTTCTTTGAGTCTCGTGTTTTGACCCGTGGCTCGATGTGTTCGTATATAAACTGAAGTTCCAGTCTCTGTCTCCTCTGCTTTCATTCTTTAAGTGAAGCTAAGCTAATCTGATGCTAGCTATAGCCCCGTATTTAACAGGTCATGAGAGCAGCATTGATCTTCTAAATCATAGACACTATAAAGATAGACGGTGGAACAGCTCCTCTAAAGTGAAACCAAATCAAGTAGAGCTCCCCCTGGCGACTGGCTGCAGTATAGGTCATAAGCTCCACCTCCTTTATGTTAGTGGGCGGGACTTGGGTCAAACTAAAGCACTATAATACATGTCGAATACATTTATTTTCAAGGATGGTTTCAGTCATTTTAGGTCGTTAATATAATGATGATGAATGTTCAAGTGTCACTTTTTTGGATAAGTTTCATTTTAGTTATTTGACGCTATAGAAACAGGATGTGGCGTAATGGCGACTACCAGTTGCCATGCCAACTGCTCCGTAAAGCAGTGAGAGTTGTAAAAAGAAAAATAATAATAATAAGCATAGTGTATAATCCATCATCTCCTTGTAACAGGTGGAGGTAGAGCAGAGCGTAGCATTAATTAAACTAAAACATGAGTGAGTCTGGAGGAAGTGTGGGCGGGGCGTCAATATCACGGCTCCACGTGGCTCCGCCCTCAGACCGTACTGATCAGACTCTGGCTACAAAGTCACAAGATGATCCCCGGGAAAATAGAGTCAGTTTGACCAATGAGAGGAAGTGGAGACGTGGTGTCCATATTTATATACAGTCTATGCTCTAGTCCCACTCTGCCCCAGAAGCCAGAGGAGTTTATGTTCACTTGAATTTGTTGGGACTTGAAAGCTGCTCTTCTTGTCTCTGTAGATTTAGTGAAGGTTCACTTCTTCTTATGAATCAGAAAAACCAGCGCTGGATTCTGATCAGCCTTTTAAGTGTCACGTAGAACTCTAGCTGCGTCTCTTCTCTGTCTTCTCTGTCTTGGACTTGTTCTTCCGTCTTCTGTTTGGTTTTGGATCCGTCTCCTCTGCCGACGTTCCACTCGGCTCCAAGCGGCAGCGCGGCACCGCTCCACATCCTTCCCGTCCTTCCCAGCCCTCCTCCCACCTCCCTCCGGTTCCTTCTGTGTTATACACAACCATTTTGTCTCCATGACAACCAGGGGAGAACAGGAAAAGAATCGATGTGGGGGCGGTGATGTCAGCGGTGGTGGTGGTGGAGGTGGGCGGCGGTAGAAGGATAATGAGAGATGAATTGTGAGTGCGTTGCTTTTACCTGGGTTACCTGCTTCCTGATCACAGTTCATCATCAGTTCAGCTTGAAGGCGCTCTACTGGTGCTGCTCTCTGTGACCTCAGCTTCTTTAAGACCACGATCAGCACACGGAGGTCTGGGCAAGTCAAAGGATGTAAGAGATACTGGAACTGAAGCTCCTGTCCTCTTCTGTTTGGTTAGAGAGACACTTGTGTCCCGTTGTGCTGCAGAGAACAGGGATGGACATCAGGCGGCGGTTTTACTTTATGATTTATAAACTTTACAAGGTGAAGGAATGTTACTTTAATGGTTATAATAGATTCACTCTGACTGAGTCATAGTTTCGGCTCCCATCCTGAGCCCGTCGGCATCTTTTAATTCTTTAAATCTCTTTGTAACCGCCTCAGTCAGAACAGACTGACCAATCAGATGGAGACTTTGACTTTGAAAAGATGAACCAAGCCAGAATCCATGTAGACAGCAATTCTGGAGACGTGGAGACATCTTGGTCGTCTTCTTCTACGCTGTCAGTTCTTCTTCTTCTGCTCTAATTCCTGCAGATGTATGGCTCCACAGCAGCAGAACCAGTTTGTCAATAAAGTTCCTTAGTTACTGATGTAAACAGTTCCTGGTTCAGCTAAGATACTGAGTGAGCTACTGATGGAAGATTTAATGACGATGATTTTTATAAACCCTTTTGTACCAAAGAAGCAGATTTTCCAAACAGAAAGCCGGAGATGTGGACATTTAACAAACTGAAGAGCATCAGAGAATCGTTTAGTTTCTGTAAATTTTTACCCTTTCCATTTTATTCTCTATTCTTAATCTCCTGTGAGCCCCACAGACCTAATGAGGCTGACACATGTGATGTAGATGTCACCGCTGCTGTTTAATCTCTAAATGAAAAGTCTTTATATTTTTTCCTGTATGCCCTGTAGCGTCTTTTGACCTTAAACCATCAGAGCAGGATCCTGTTCTCTCTTAAACGTGTCCTGGCGCTGCTGGTGTCCACAACAGCAGCGTTAAGCGGCTGCTTCGAGCGTCTTACAAACACAATTAGTCATCAGTCTGTTTCTAGGTCACAGTGAAAACGACGACTCCATCCGTCGCTACTCGATCCCGTCCAATGAGCCCGTTCGCTCCGGGATCAGGGTCTCTCCTCCTGTCACAGGCTTGTCACACGCTGGGAGATCCTCCGAGTGAGTGGGAGATCCAGCCCTCCCCCATCTCCCTCACAGGAAGCGTCACATTCTGAGCTCAGATATATATTTATTGACTCACATCGTAGTTCAAAGTATTTTTTTCCACAGTGTATGTGTGTTATGTAGAATATGAACGCTCCACGATGAAATATTCATGCTGCTGGAAAGCTTTTCTTCTCAGAAACGTTTTTATTCATATGAAGAGCAGGTCGCTGTGGAGGGAGGGAGGGAGGGAGGGAGCACATGTTACAACTCAAGCCATCTCTGCTTTAATAATACACCTTCTCTCTCTCCTTCCTGAATCTCTGTTCTCCAGGAATCAGAGCATGCATGCTTACATAATGCTGCTGGGTTTCCCTTGAGATGTGTGTGAGCATGTGAGCAGCGCATCAGTGGAGAACCGAGCCGTCTATTTTTTGACTGGAGGCTGTACTGTAAGCCTCTACCTGCTCCTGCAGAGATCACTGTGAGCAGCAGCAGCATGACAACAGGCAGCAGCCATCTGATCTGGGTCACTGACAGTAGAACTACCCCTCCAGCCAGCTCGGCAGGAAGGCTTTACTGCCCCCTGGTGGTCGCTCACAGACCACCCTGCTGTGAGGGAGCTGTGGAGGAAGAGGAAGGAAAGTTCAGGGGATTCAGATTACAGTAAAAATAAAAAAACAGTCAGTAGATATTTGTGAAGAAATAAATGTTTGAGGAGAATCTTCACAGACTGAATATACAGAAAACAAGCTGAGAGGGTTTCAATCAGGTAAACCAGGGGCCACGGTCAGCTCAGTTTGATCTCAAGTAACAGAACAGAATAATAAGATGATATAAAAATAACCACAGCTTCCTTTGTTTTAGTGCAAATAGAACATTATGATAAAATCCTTCTAACCTCCATCTTCCCTCTTCTCCTCCTCCTTCTACTCTTGTTCTTCCCCTCCTGCTCTCCCATTCTCTTCCTCCTCGTCCCCTTCTTTCTTCTGTCTCCTTTTCATCTTCCTCCTCCTCCTCCTTGCCCATCTCCTTCTTCTCATCCTTTATTTTATCTTCCTCCTTCCTCCTTCTTCTCCTCTGCCTTTGCAAATTCATTGGACCCAGATTGGACCCTCTGGCAGCGGGCCAGTTTTGGCCCACGGGCCGCATGTTTAACACCCCTGAAGTAGCTTCTTCAGTTCTAAATCACTAGTGAGAAGTTGGGTGTCTTCCTCCTTCTCTTTCTTCCTCCTCCTCCTCCTCCACTTCTTCCTCTTCTTCTTCCTTCCTTCTCGTTTTCTTCCTCCTCTTCCCTCTTTTCTTCTTCTTCTTCTTTCTTTCTCCTTCTCATCTTCCTCCTCCTCCTCCTTGCCCACCTCCTCTTTTTTGTCTTCCTCCTTCCTTCCTTCTTCTTCTCCTCTTCTTTTACAATCCTTGGGCCAGATTGGACCCTCTGGCAGCGGGCCGGTTTTAGCCCGCAGGACACATGTTTGACACAAGTTGGGTGTCTTCCTCCTTCTCCTTCTTCCATCTTCCTTCCCCATCTTCTTCTTTCTTCTTTCTCATTTTCATCTTCCTCCTTCTCCTCCTTGCCCATCTCCTTCTCCTCATCCTCTTTTCTCTCTTCCTCCTTCTTCTCCTCTTCCTTTGCAAATTCATTGGACCCAGATTGGACCCTCTGGGGGTCTGGGGTTTTGGCCCACAGGTCGCATGTTTAACACCCCTGAAGTAGCTTCTTCAGTGATTTAATTGGATTAGGGAAACAAACACTGAAGTGCCCACTGACTAACACTGGGGTTGCCAAAATAATAAGAACACATGTCCATTCAGTAGGCTCCAAAATTAAAACACAGTTAAATCAACAGATTCCTTCATGAACAGAGACTTAGTGCAGGAAATGCATTCACTAGTGTTCCTAATGAACTGGCAGGCGAGTATAATGTGTTTAAATAATGACTGAAGCTCTGACAGAAGCAGGAGGTGACAATGTTCATTAACTTCACTGCTTCAACGTGACCTCAGCTGGACCAGAGCTAGTTTTTATCTTCTTTTCTGGCTTTAAAAGTCAAAATGTGTGACCACGTGATGGTTAGTGGTTATGAGTTCAGAGTTGTGTGCAGTTCAAACTGAGGCTGTTTTTCCATCTCAGATTGTGTTTGAAGGATTTTAGAGATCTAAAGAAAGAACACTTGGCCTGGTTCTGTTGACACTACAGAACTACAAAAGAAGTTTAGTCTGGTTTTCAGGTTAAAATCAGGATATCCAGATTCACCAGGGAAAGATAACTGGGAATATATTCCTCTCAGGGCTTGTATTTGCTTATTAAAGCAGCTTCTCTCAGTTTCAGCGTTCTTGTTTTTTAATTACTAGGAGCACACCACGACCACCGGTCTACCCAGCTGCTGTAGGAACGTGAACATGTGACTTTGCATGTGCCGTGTGTGTGTTTGTTAGCGCAGCATGCTACTGTGTCATGTGTGAATCTTGGCGTGTACACGTGTGTGTGTGTGTGTGTGTGTGTGTGTGTGTGTGTTTGTTTGTGTGTGTGTGTGTGATACAAGCTTCATGGCTGGAGATGATTAAAGCCACGGACGCTGGAGGAGCCTCCGACTGATCCTGCAAATTAGGAAATGGGACTTTTTTCTTTTCTGCTTTCACTTTGCCACATTGTGTGGTGTGTCAGCTGTATTTGTGTTTAATAGTGTTTAAATGGATGCTGGTGTGTGTATTTTTTATTTCTTGTCTTTTCTCATGGGTCCTGCTCTCTCCTCTTTGTCTCTCTCTCCAGGTCGCTATAATCGCTGGGAACTTTGAGCTCGCTGAGCTCATCAAGAACCACAAAGAGTCAGATATAGGTGAGTAGCCGAGCACAAGCCTTTCCTCCTCCCTCACCTAACCCCCCCCCCCCCCCCCCCCCCCCCCCCCAAGCGCCGACAGCATTCCTGAATCTCACTCGGGATACATTTCAAATCCCTCCGTGGTTTGATCCCGCTGGTATAATCTCCTCTGTGGGATTACGAGCTGCCACTGCCAAGAGGATGAAAGTTTATGTTTACACCAGGACGATCCCCGGGGGGGCCATAAGGGAGGGAGAGATGACCGGCGCTGCTCTGGTCAGGGGGGAGCTCTTTGTCCGGTGGGAGCTGATTGGTCAGATTCCAGAGGTGTTGAATAGTTGAACAGTATTTATGGTGTGGGGTTCATTCATCATGATGCGTGTTCTGTTTGTTTCCAACTCGATTAAGAGTTTAGAGAACGTGTCAGGAATTATGCTGATCTGGTATTAGTGGATTTAGACACAGAGCACAGAGGTGTTACTCAAGTAAAGTCACATGAACAAATTATTATCATTTAAATGTACTAAAGGTAGAAAAAATGAAAGTATTTGGCCTCGTGATGGATTACATGAATAGTTTTTAGCTGATTCAGCTCTTACATAATGCCCAGTGGTTCTCAAACTAGGCCTTGGGGCCTTCCAGTTAAAATCTGAGAAGTTAAATGAGGTAGAAACAAAGGAAAGTTTAAGCTACCAAACGTACACATGTTCCCCTTTGCTCCGTGCATTTCGTGGTACTTCAAGTTTGCTTATAAAACCAAAAAGAAAACTTTATTTTTAAATCCAAAAATGAAAAATGATTCTGTAGTCTAAAATGAAAAAGATGATGTTAGCCTTCATGTTGATTCTCCTGAGGTGATCTCTTGTCCTTGACTGAAGCAGGAAGTAGTCTCCGTGGTCTCTCTGGTCCAGGAAGTATTCTCCACTGTGACCACTGGTCCAGGAAGTAGTCTCCATGGTGACCACTGGTCCAGGTCTCTCTGGTCCAGGAAGTAGTTTCCATGGTGAAATTCACATGACCAGATACCTTGTGTCAGAAAGTCTAAAAATACATCTGAATGTTGTTAGAGTTACCCAGTTTGAACGCTTCACTCTGGACTAATTTTACAGATTTACGTTGTTGTATGTGTTTCGTACAAAGACCTGCGTAGGATGACCAAGTGCACCAGCGTTGTGTTGTAAAGACGGTTAGAACATGTGCTCAGAATGGACCAGGATCAAATACCAAAGGTCGCCTTGAGATGGGCAACCAGCTGCTAGAAACAGGTTCAGACCCAAATATAGTCCCTCCTCCAGCCGGTATCCTTCCACATACATGGGCTGTATATACTGTATGAGGTGAAGCATTATTTCACTGTATGTGTGTGTTAGAGAGAAGGAGGTGAGAAGATGAGAAAGATTCTTCACAAACATAAAAAAAATGGAGAAAATAAGAAAGAAATTCTTTGAACAAATGTCCCCATCCTGCTATTTTTTTTTAACTTGGTTGCTTAGTTGCCGGTTGTTAAGTTGTGGAGCGGCAGACTGGAGATGGCAATGGAGTTAACACCTGATAAAGTGACATATTCGGTCGCGGAGCCAGAAAAGACAAAACGTGAATCACTTTACATCCAGTTCTCTGTTCTCTGCTGCGTCAACGGTTTAACCTGGAAAAGAATAAAACGTGTCCCGTCCCCTGAAATGAACACTAAGCATCACTCAGATTCTGGCGGCGGCGGTGGGGTGGGGTGGGGCTTTAGTTTGTGGACGGCAGCTCAGGGATTACTTCAGAGAAAATGAGAAAAGATGAACAAACGAATAAATACACAACAGAGGACAGAGGAGGATGAGGGAGAAATGAATGAAGAGAGAGAAATCTAATCTAATCTGAAGATGTAATCCTGCGATCGTTGACCTCTTCTCATGGGCGCCACCCACCAGCCAGCAGCCTGACTCCATGGCGACCTGGTGAAGAGCTAACACGGCAGCAGCAGTGGCGGTGGTGGTGGTGGCGGCGGTGCAGGATTACCCCAAAAAAACCTCAGCACTGTCGACATCTGCTGCTCCTCCAACACAACCACCTCCCTCCTCCCTACGCTCACACATCCTCTGTGCCAACTGCACGCCGCGGGCGCTAGCCGGGATTAGCCAAAGTTGCTCTGGTAGTCAGGCGGTCATCGCGCCCCCGTGTTTGTTTCCGTTTGCTCTGACCCCTGTGAGCCGCCTCATCAACGGATTTTGGAATGGGACGTCTCTACTGCCGGATTCTCGATTGGCCGCCATGGGTTCAGCCTGCTGCAGAGGTGGGTGCCCCTCCACCCCGTCCCGCACCTTAACCTGTAGCCTGCTCCCATCAGCTCTTTACCAGAGGTCCTGAACGCATCACGGCCTTAAACACACCCAGAAGAGCCCGGCCTGAGACAGCTCGCATTGACACACAAATGTGCATTTATTGTTACTTATTTCTATTCTTCTTTAGACCCCAAGCTCTTTATTCAGTGAGAGAACGTAGAGATGATCCTCAACTATCCCACCCCCTCCTGCTTCTTTACCTGTTCTCCAGTCGGCTCTTTACCCAACTTCCTGAATGCATCATGGCCACACCTTAAACACACACACAAGAGCCAGAGACAGCTTGTGTTGTGTTAACACCATAGACTGTATAAAGATGGACGGCGGAACAGCTCCTCTAAAGTGAGGCCAATGCAAGTAGAGCTCCCCCTGGTGGCTGGCTGCAGTATAGGTCATAAGGTCCACCCCCTCCATGTTAGTGGGCGGGACTTGAGCCAAACTAAAACACTTAAATAGAGTGTTCAAGATTGTTTTCTGTCATTTCAGGTAGTTAATATAATGCTGATGAATGTTTTGGATGAGTTTAGTTTTAGTTAGTTATTTGACGCTATAGAAACAGGATGTGACATAATGGTGACTACCAGTTACCATGCCAACCGCTCCGTAAAGTCGTCCTGTGGCACCGTGAGAGTTGTAAGAAAAACTTTTAAATACAAGTTCAGTGTATAATCCAACATCTCCTTGTAACAGGTGGAGGTAGAGCAGAGCGTAGTATTAATTAAACTAAAACATGAGTGAGTCTGGAGGAAGTGTGGGTGGGGCATCTGTGCCGCGGCTCCACGTGGCTCCACCCTCAGACCGTACTGATCAGACTCTGGCGCCGCCCGTATCCCCGGGAAAATAGCGTCAGTTTGACCAATGAGAGGAAGTGGAGACGTTTAGTCCATATTTATATACAGACTATGCTTAACAAACAAAGGTGCGTTTACATTTTGACATTTCTCTGATTATAAATCTTTATTCTTCTTCTTCAGACTTCAAACTGAAAGAACAGTGAAACCATCTGACAGGTTTAAAGTAGAAAGTGACCTCAACTAGACACTGTTTGTTTGCAAGAGGAGGTTTTTGGTGCAAGTGTGAAGCAGTTTAAAATGCAGAATGCATGGATTCAACCTTCTGCAGAGGTCTGCGCCCCTCCACCCCATCCTTACCCTTCAACCTGTACTCCCCTCAGCTCTTTACCCGAGGTAGCAGCTTCTCTGTGTGTGTTTAAGGCGTAGCGGTGATGAGTTCAGCATCACCGCTACGCCTTAAACACACACAGAGAAGCTGCTTTTTGCCTGTGACAGAGTTTGTTTGTAGAGAGAAGTTCTCGGTGCAGTAAGAACAATATTTCAGTCTGAAATGTAGAGAGGGGTGAAGAAGGGTTCAGCCTGCTGGAGAGGTGGGTGCCCTCTCCATCCCCTCCGTCCCCTCCTGCCTCTTACCAGAGTTCCTGAACTCATCACCACCACACCTTGAGCTCACACAGAAGAGCCCGGCTGCTGCTTATTTTCCTGAGACAGCTCGTTGAGCCTCTTTCTGGTTAAATGCAGCTTCAGTTCATTTGAATGTTGATCACCACAAACGACTTATGCTGTGTTTGTCTAAACACCATAATCCCCGCGGCTTTCACAGTTTCTTACTCTTTAGCAGATGATGTAAGAGTTCGGCCACACAGATCTGCCTTCTCTTTACGTCATTGTGTTTTATTTTATGTATATATTCTGCTCATTGTGTCTGACCGAGGCCTCACATCCTGACGCGTGTCAGATTCACTCAGATGTTGTTTTCTGTCTGAAATATGAAGCACAAACGGTGAAATCATCGAAGCCTCCTGCAGTTTAACTAGTTTAAAAATCATCTTCAACATCTGGTGCTTTCTCATCTCAACCACCAGATACACTTTCATTTCATGGACAGTCACCATCTGTCTCTTCTTCAGCCTCTCACAGCTGAGCTCCAGCGTTAACTCTTCCTCTGCTGATTGATGAAGACCTCCAGCTTCACCCTGAGCTTAGCTAATAGTCATCTTTAATTCTATGGCCCTTTCCATATGGACATTATAGCAAATGCATTACAAATAATATAGATGTGTTGTAGAGATTTAAAAGAGATCACTGACCTGATTCCCTCGTATCAATAAATCAGAACAAAGCAGTTTTCTTCCTGGATGCTTCTCATGTGCCAACTTGGAAACAGATTCTTTCCCTGATGTCCTTCAATGTGGTGAAGACGGTTTGTCCTCCTGCTGTCCTCTCTGTGCTCAGATTCTTTTGGATTAAATGAAGTCAGTCAGCCAGTTCTCATATTTTACAGCAGCTCTGAGTTCAGTCCAGATTTAAGATGATCTGGTTGATTGATGCACTGGATGCATCTTCAGTTATGCAGCTTGGTGTTTTCTTGAGTCTTGCAACAACCCTCACCTGGGTGACCCAGCCAGGGTTGATCAGCCCTGGTCCTGCACCCCTGCAGCATTTAACCATCACCTGGAGGCTTTCACAGCTTCCTCTGTTGCAGTGACCCTCTCATGTCCATGGTGATGTAAACTCTGTGGAGAGGGAGTGACCTATGGAGACTCTGCAGCCTACCTGCCCTCGTCTAGAAGGCCCTGGTTCTGAGCCTCCTCCGTTTGGTCTTCCCAGAGATCTGCTTCTTATGAGGCAGTGATGTCTGTCACTCTCATCTGGTTATGACTCCACCAGTGACTATTATCCCTCCTGGCTCTCAGGCAGCAGCTCAGCATTTCTCAGAGTATCCCCATCTTGGCGTAGACAAGACAACAGGGTGTGTGAGTTTTGTCTGTATCTAGTTATTGAACTTACAGGAACATTGAATGGTTTCTAATATCAGCTTCTGAAGGGCTAAAGGTCTGTACAGTAGTTGAGTATTTCCCCGTTGCCTCTAATGTGCAGCAGAAGCAAACTTGCTCTCATCTCAGTTTTTCACACATTTAGGCGATAAATATACAGATAGAAATGTTTCATGAAGATCTAAACTTCCTTTTGCCGGAGTAGAAGTTGTTGCCAGACAGTCACAGATGTTGACGACCGATCCGTTGACCGCCTGCTGTGTTTCTGCAGACGCCTTCCAGCAGAAGTTGTAGAAAATAATCTGCTTTTCACATCTGACCAGACGGTACGGAAGAACATACGATCCCAGAGACGATCACAGCGACAGCAGCTGAGAAACTCAGGTTAAATGCATGACAGGGACAGGGACAGGGACAGGGACCAGGACTGAGCGCCACCACTGCACCTTTATTATTACCCTCATTTGGTGCCGTGACATTAATCAATCAGTCGCTCATTTCCTGACTTTATTCTGACCCAGAGAGGTGACTAGTCCAACTTCAGTTTGGAGTGTTTGACTGCGGTGCAGCGTCTCACCGCCGGGGCTCGTTTCCAGATGGACTCCTGGTGCAGAGACAAAGCTGTGCAGTAGGACACAGTGTGATCGCTGCAGGAGAAGAAAAGGCTTCTCAGAGGGCAGCGACAGCCATTTACGTATGTAGCCCGACATCCTGCACGCGGTTAACACGCATCTGTGTGTGTGTGTGTGTGTGTGTGTGTGTGTGTGTGTGTGTGTGTGTGTGTGTGTGTGTGTGTGTGTGTGTGTGTGTGGGTGTGTGTGTGTGTGTGTGTGTGTGTGTGTGTGTGTGGGTGGGTGGGTGGGTGGGTGTGTGTGGGTGGGGGTGTGTGTGTGTGTGTGTGGGTGGGTGGGTGTGTGGGTGGGTGGGTGGGTGGGTGTGTGTGTGTGTGTGTGTGTGTGTGTGTGGGTGTGTGTGTGTGTGTGTGTGTGTGTGTGGGTGTGTGTGTGTGTGTGGGTGTGGGTGTGTGACCCATATTCTGTAGTTAATAGCTCCACGTTCAGAGGGCTGTACGTTGAAACCGTCCAGAATAGCTCACCACGCTGCTGCCAGTCAGCAGGTTGTTCTAGCACAGGTCAAACGTGGCGGGTCCACGTCCATGAAGACAATCACAGCGATTACTGTCATTAGTTTTATAATTACTATTATCTAACTGACAGTAGTGACGCTGGTAGAGGTATTTATGGGAACTTCATTATCTAAACTTTCTTTATTGTTTCTGACGGTCGTGTACGCCGTCCTCCGATGAGTTTACGTCCCCAGGTCACTGTTTGGATGAGGAAAGGTCTCTGTCCCCACATTAAGGTCAACCCCTTCCATAAGTTGTAATCTTCTCAGTGAATGGTGATGACTTTTCTGGGAAGTGTCTGATGATTTCTGTTGAATCCTCGGTGACGTCAAAGTGACTGTAAAATGTCTGCGCAGCCGAAATGATTGTGTTTCAATCTCAATAAAAAAAACACAAGTTAAGACGCCATCTGTGACGCTCAGAGCAGACTTTTATTTGGCTTCAGATTCTCTCCACACCTCAGATCTGAATAAACTCATCTGTGCAAAATGGGCAAGTTGACCTGATATGATTTCTGTAGCCCATCGTAGCCCACAAATGTTCTGTGGTGTAGAGCTGGTCTGGAGTCAGTAACAGTGAACCTTTAAAGACTGTTGTAATGCCTCGATACCAGTGTGACCAGAGTGAGCATGTGTGTTTAATCAGAAGTAATGTTTAGCGACCTGTGACGTACTCTTGTTAATCTGTGAAAGGGTAAAGCAACCAGGCTTGGTAAGGTTGAATACTTTTGTAGAGATTAACAGCACAGTGGTGCAAGAAAGTCCTGGTTCCTTTCTCTGCAGAGTTTGCATGTTCTCCCTGTGTCTGTGTGGGTTCTCTCTGGTGCCCTCGTTCTCACCCAGTGACAACTAGAACAGGCTGCAGCCCCCACCCTCCAAAGGACAAGTGAATAAATGAATAAAACAAGAAGCTTCATGGAAACCTCAACACTGGTGTCGCCGTGACAAGTCTCTCCGTTGGGAAGTGATTCTGCTCCGGCAAAGATCTGCATGGGCCAGTTTATGTGGCGATGGACAGAAGAGGAACAGTCATTCTGATAAGAACTGGGTCTGGCTATGTCAGGCTGTTACTACTGTCATGTTTTGG
Source organism: Chelon labrosus (assembly GCF_963514085.1). Lineage (NCBI taxonomy): Eukaryota > Metazoa > Chordata > Actinopteri > Mugiliformes > Mugilidae > Chelon > Chelon labrosus. The sequence continues at coordinate 1,609,334 of NC_140339.1, read as the reverse complement.
CATCACTCTGACACCTATGGCCAATTTAGAATCACCAATGAACCTAACCAGCATGTCTTTGGACGGTGGGAGGAAGCTGGAGAACCTGGAGAGAACCCACGCAGACACAGAGAGAACATGCAAACTACACACAGAAAGGAACCAGAACCCAGAACCTTCTGACTGTGAGGCATCAGTGCTGACCACCACACCACTGTATAATAATAATAATAATAATAATAATAATAATGCTCTTTTCTCATATTTTAGACTAATACAGGTGTCAAAGCATCATAAAGTTCCAGTAGCTCAGAGACACATCTGTTTAGTTTCATTTGACATTTGCTCCATAAAACATGGACTCACACAGCGACCATGAAGTCATCCATACATGAACGGATCAACCGGCCAACACACCACAATAAACAAAACACGTGTCCGTACAATACATTCTCCATTAATTCACATTTTCATTTTTAATTTCCGTCTTAACGAACGAAGCTCCCGGCCCGAGTCTCCAGCAGAGCCGAGCACAAAGCAACAATCACAGAAACAAAAGCAACATTAAAAACAACTAATGCAGCTATACAGTGAGAGCTGATGCCAGAAATGCGTTTTTGCTTATCTGGCCTCTCTAGACTCTAGACGCGCTAAAACCAGACAAAACCTGCACATGCACGCTGCAGCCGAGGACGTCTGCACAAGATATCTGTTGTGTTCCTCCTCTCCATGCAGCGGTAAGCCTGTGTAAGGATGATTGACAGATGGGCGTATTAGACCGCCCGCTGCCAGAGTGTGATAATCCCACAGAGCCAACCGAACACACACACACACACACACACACACACACACACACACACACACACACACACACACACACACAAACTAAACAAAAAGAAAAAACCCTCGACCACTTTCACACTCGTCTATTCCTGGTTTGCTGTGTTATTCTTAAAGCTGGACTCCAAAATGACTTTTAAAATCCTTCCAGAAATAAATAAAAATAGAATCCAGAGCTGGCTGACACACAGCAGGGGGGCGAGGTGGTGGTGGTGGTGGGGGGGGGGGGGGGGTCTCTGCTGCAGGAGAACAGTCAGCACCCGTCAACTGCTGGAGAGTCACACAGGGCAGAAGGTTCAACGTTTCAGCTTTAAGGTTTATTTTTCTACCCAAGCACAGTGAAGCAGTGGTTAAAAAGATTGTTAGCAATAAATCAAACATTCAGAGAGGAAGAATATTTCCTTGAAACGATCCACAGTGAAGTCTTCCCACACTGCTCAGGATCAGATGAATCACACGTTCACATGTAAGTGTGTAAATGAAGTGAATGCATCCTTAAAAGTCAGCTGTTATAGAAAACGACAGGAGTTTGTTTTCATGGTGCTTCTTCTGTCTGTGGAGACAAACGACACTGAGGCGTCTGCAGAAACAAGCAGAGACGGTTTTAGCTCAGTACCAAAAACTGTTTGTTTCATATCTAAATCAAAGAACAGAACTCATGTGGATGGTTGTACAGTGAACACAATGCACCATTAACTCATGTAGTGTTTGAGAAAGCAGCAGTAACGCTGTGGAAAGCAAGCAGAATATGAAGAGAGGTTGTAGTAAATCATTTAACCAGGGCTGGGCTGTCATACGTCCTGTAGTGGTGTCATTCACGGTCTATGACCTAAAGAGGGAGCTGTCTGGAGAGCTGATATACACCGATCAGCCACAACATCAGAGAATGGACATGGTCCTTCTGAGGGTGTCCTGTGGTGTCTGATCAACAGAATGTTGTTAGAGGGGGCGTCTTTGAGGGGAGGGGCCTCTGTGGATCATCCCACAGATACTTGATCAGTTTGGGATCTAGTGAATTTGGAGGCCAGGTCAACACCTTGTGCTGTTCTTCATGTTTTTTTTTTAGTTGTTCCTAAAGTGTTTTTGTGTGTGTGTCTGTGTCAGGCTGCATCCTGCTGGGGATGGCTGCTGCCATCAAGGAGTGTCATTGCTATGGGGTGGGGGGGCCTGGTCTGGTCTAGGTGGGTGCTACATGTCTAAGTAACATCCACACCAATGAATGCCAGGTCCAGAAGTTTCCCAGCAGAACATTGAACTGTCACAAGATGGTTTAAATGTTATTTACTTCTCCTGTCAGTGGTCATAATGTTGTGGCTGATCGGTGTATGGCTGAGACGTCCCCTCCATCTCCTCATCTCTTACTGGGACTCATTTGAATTGCTTCAGGCCCTCTTTGGTTTTGAAAGGAGACACTGTAGCTGGGACTGTCCCGACACGTCTTACTGTTCTTGTCTTAATTCAGTCCTAGAGGCCAAACTGAGAATACTAACACAGTTGGGCCCCATTGTGCTTGTGGAGCCATTTTTCTGACCTCTGTGACTTTTTGAGGCTTAGAACTTGAACTTTTGTGATGCATGTCTGCTCCACGTGGGGTAAACATCAGGTGAGGAACAGAAACATGGAGGTAGAAAAACAAGATGAACCAAGATGGAATCAATGTGGACAGAGACGATGGAGACGTGGAGACATCTTGGTCGTCTCCTCCACGTGACAGCAGTCGCTCTTCCACTACAACAAAGTGGTTTTAGATGTAATTATATATAAATAAATGAGGACTTAGTGTTAATTTATGCATCGTTTTGTTCCATGCTATATTTGGCTGGTTGTGCAGACGGTGTCCACAGGAAGGACGAGAAACTGACGCTGGCAATATCAACATCCTGTCAGCGTGGGGGGGGGGACTTTATCAACACTTAACGCTCATTTATTTATTTCTACATCCACGTGATGCTTTTTCATTTCAGCTCACGTATAGAGAGTGTTTATGAAAGTGCATTGTCCTGATGAAAGGTGCATTATTCAGAGAGGGGAGCGTTCCTTCAGCTCCTCGTTCCACTGACTACTGGTGTAATTAGATTCAACTCTGTGATGTGGAGCGTCATGAACTGATCAACATGGTTCAGAGGCAGCAGGTACCTGTTAGCTGGTGTCAGATCCTTCAGACGGGGTCTGGATGTACAGAAAGAACATTATGACAACTCACAAACAGCATGTGTGAAGGACAGAATCCAGCTAACACCACACGGCCAGAAGTATGTGGACACCCAAGCAGAGAGTTTTCCTTTTAAACGTCAGCTCTAGACTGTTTTTATTTCCCTGTATCTCTGTGCTAAGATAAGCTAAGCTAACAGCATCCAGGCCGTAGGCTCATATTCAAAGATTCAAAGAGTTTATTGTCACATGCACAGTGTAGAAACATGTTTCCCTCTACAATGAAATTCATCTTTTTTTCCGTCCACCCAAATGCCTAAGTATAAAAAATTTTAGAAACAGAATATAAAAACATGCTTTCAATACAAAATATAAAATAACTAGTGTAAATATCAATGTGCAAATGAGAAACATGTAAACAGAAACTGAAAAAGTGAGCAGTACATTGTATGACATGAGTAGTCCGTGATCCTAGACTCCTGTCAGGTGTTCAGGAGTCTGATGGCAGTGGGGGAAAAGGACTCCTTCAGTCTTGAGGTCCTACATCTCACACTCCTGTACCTCCAGCCTGAGGGCAGGAGTGTAAACAGTCAGTGTCTGGTGTGGGTGGGGTCCTTAGTGATGGACTCTATGCTGGTAGATGCTCTGCAGAGAGGACAGTGTAGTCCTGGTGATCCTCTCATCAGTCTTCATCACTCTCGTAGCACACGGTGATGCAGCTGGTCAAGATGCTGTGAACGATGCAGCTGTAGAAGTTGTCGATGATATCTGGAGACATGCTGAACTTCCTCAGCCTCCTCAGGAAGTACAGCTGCTGTAGAGGCTTCTTGACCAGCTGTGTGATGTTCAGTGTCCAGGTGAGGACAGGAGAGGACAGGTAGAGCTGGGTGTCGTCCGCATAGCAGTGAAAGTGACATTTTTATCATTGAAATAAGAAAAAAAATAAAAAGTCTGGGCAGACTGGCTGAACAGTGGGTGTGACGTTGTTGATTTTTTACGTGTCCACATACTTTTGACCATGAAGTGTATTTGTCTTGAGTTCAGTAAACAGTCAGCTGAGCCCACGGAGCGGCGTCTGTCTTTCAGCGTACGTCGGTCTTCGGTTCATTTCCCTCCACGGTTCTTGTTGGTGACATGGAAACAGTATGGAGCTACATGTGAGGGGGATCTGCTCCCATCGCTGCTTTACTGCATAGTTTATGACAACATATGGTTTGCATGTAGCCATCTGCTACGCCGCTCCTCCGTGGGGTCACTCGTATCTGAGCGGGACGCCGTGTCTTCCCAAACCAAACTGAGTGGAAACACGACGAGTACGGAAGTAAAGTGGCACACATGACATCATGCTAAGGGCAGGTGTGCACACTGTGTGTACGCGTGGCTTTAATGATGTATGGAGACCCCCCCACCCCCCCACCGCACCCCACCTCTGAGTTGCTAAGCAACACCGGGGATTTGTTTCTGGTAGAAGCTGCTCACCATCCGTCATTGGTTTAAAATCTGCTTCCAACAACTGGCTGACATTACGTCCAGGTTGCTCTGTAGTTCAGTCAACTGTAGATCAACTGGAGCCAAAGATTCAAATCTTCATCATCTTCAGTTTCATCATCCTCAGTCGTGGTTCCTCCTCCTCTCCTGTGACTGCGATCATTTCAAATACTATCTCAAATTAAAGCTTCCCTCATACTCCGCTCTAGTACGCATCAGAAATGTATCGTCACGTTGCGGTGTGAACGCGCTACGCCCACAGATTTACAAGATCTCAGAGATTAGAAATGAACGGGTGGACGCTAAATATAAATCTGATCAATCACCAGAGAACTTTACTGACTGGAGAGCTCCAAGACTGCTGGAAATAAGACAGAAGAGGAAGAAGAAAAAGAAGAAGAAGGAAGAAGAAGAAAGGACAAGAAAGAATGAAGAATGAAGAAGAAGCCAAAAGTCCAGCTGCCCTTTTTTCAGCTTAGTTTTCTTTTTATATATATTTTATCTGTAACTTCTCCTTTTTTCCTCTCTGCTGCTTCTTCTCTGGTCTGAGTCTCAGTTTTCCTTGTCACTGCTGCATGTTGCTGATTATTATTTATCTATGAGGTCTGTGAAGCCTCTCAGTCGTCAGGTCATGGTATATCCAAAAAGCATTTAAGAAACTCAACCTTCTAATCCTGCTCATAACGCCAGTATGCTGCAGCACAGATCTCCCCCTGTTAGCTTGTGAATCAGAAGAGTGTTTTACTGCCACTGAACCCAAATAGTTTCAGGTGCAGAGACATTTTATATTTGTTTTGAAGTCACAGAGAATTCAACAGGAATCATCAGATACATCCCAGAATAGTCTCCGTCCCCACATTAAGATCAACCATGTCTATAATCTCAGAGACCTGTCCTGATAGAAGACCATGACTCTGGGCCTTGACCATAAAGCTGAATGAGATGAGTCAGTGAGGATCTTCACATGTCTGCTGCTGCTGCTGCTGCTCTGTGACATATGCTGTGTTTTACTACAACAGAGAAGCAGCTGACGGCGTTTATAGATGGGCCGCTGTTGTTACTGTAGGAATCTAAATGAGGACACTGAAGAGAACAAACAGATGTGTTGCTCGTTGACTAATTTATTGTCACACCAGCCCTCAGTAGAAAGCTTTGAGAAGGAAAACCTGCGTAAAGCTCGTTCAGCTTCACTGCTCCTCATTCAGACACGTGGAACTCACAGCTCAGCTCCTCCACAACGTAATCCTCTCATTTGATGAATTAATGATGGAAGCAGCAGCTCCAACATCTCATGTTGTTCATTTGGGCTCAGTGACCCCTGCCTCCTCAACACAGCCTCAGCTCTGGCTCATGTTGGCTGAGTAGACATCACCAACTCTTTAGTTAAATGAGGTTGGTGTAAAAGTCATTGCCTCTACTTGACAGTTTGTCCAGTTTGAAGACATCCTGCATCACGTCTGTTTGACTCATAATCAGTGATTGATTTTATCAGATAAGATCAGACTTTATTGATCCTCAGAGGGAAAATATAGACGTTACAGCAACAAGAATAACATTTAAACCATCTTGTGACAGTTCAGTGTTCTGCTGGGAAACTTCTGGACCTGGCATTCATTGGTGTGGATGTTACTTAGACATGTAGCACCCACCTAGACCAGACCAGGCACCCCCACCCCATAGCAATGACACTCCTTGATGGCAGCAGCCATCCCCAGCAGGATGCAGCCTGACACAGACACACACACAAAAACACTTTAGGAACAACTAAAAAAAAAACATGAAGAACAGCACAAGGTGTTGACCTGGCCTCCAAATTCACTAGATCCCAAACTGATCAAGTATCTGTGGGATGATCCACAGAGGCCCCTCCCCTCAAAGACCCCCCCCCCACTAACAACAGGACACCCTCAGAAGGCCCATGTCCATTCTCTGATGAGTCACCACAAGGGAGACCTACACAATATTAGGATGTTAATGTTGTGGCTGATCAGTGAATGTATGTATATAAGACTGAAATGCTAAATTAGTACATTTCCTGAGATATAGACCGATATATCGTCCAGAATCTCAGCTGTTGCGCAAATGAAATGCTGATATTAAAGAGTCTGAGTTCTGTTAGAGCTCCTCCATCCTCTGGGAGCTTCAGTCTCTGGATGAGGGAGCTACCTGACGTCCTAACGGTCTCATACAGGGGTGTGTTATTCAGTACGTTTGACAGTTTCTCGTACAGAGGACAGCCTCGCATGGAGATAGACTTCTTTATCAGCTCGTCCAGCTTTTCCTCAGACCACAGCGTAGCAGGTCACTGATGCAGCCACGGCATCAGGAGCAGTGTCCTCAGTCCTTTCAGCGAACGGAGGACACTTCTTGCACAGGACTCTGGCTCTGAGTGCTGTCCTGTCCTTCCACTCGCTCCATGTCCAGTCACTGGATGCTCACCAGTGTGGCCTCCTTTGAGCCTCCTGAGAAGCTCTGGGTGTTTGTGTTGTTTCTGTGCATTTACCGCAAAAGAGAAAAGACACAACTTCTCCGTACGCTTTGCTTCTACTCCTGCTTTTCTCCTCTGGCGGACACCGCAAGGAGACTTGGATTACACTGTCACTCGTGGCCTATTACTGCTCCACTGTGCTCCACTACTGCGCAGCGCAGTCTCTTCCCCCATGGGAGAGAGAGAGAGAGAGAGAGAGAGAGAGAGAGAGAGGGAGAGAGAGAGAGGGGAGGTGTGTAAGGGGCGGGGTTAGAGACTTGGAGTGTATGTGTGTGTGTGTGTGTCAGCGGAGGGGCTGCTTTTCCAGGGAGGAGGAGGAGGTGGCTGGAGGAGGAGGAAGAGGAGGTGTGAGGGAGGGAGGGAGGAGGGAGGGAGCGGGATCATGTGCGCTGCGCTCCGCGGAGTCTCTGTCCATGGTGCTGAAAGGGAGACTCTGGCTCTTAAAAGTCCTCCACGGCGACGAGTCGGAGTAGAGACGGAGTAACGATGAAGTCGATCATTAATGCCTTAAAAAAGGAAGGTAAGGAGCCTCATCACTCTTTATTTAGTTTATTCTTTTACGTCTCACTTTCAAATCAGGCGCTTTTTTTTTTTGGAAACTGAGAGTTCGCTCCTTCCAAGTTGACGCTCAGCTGTTTCACCAGATGCGTGATTCACATGACTGGAGTTATTTTAACCGTGTTTGTGAGGATGGAGGTGGCTCGGTGCGTATTTAGGTTACAAGAATAATCCGACAGTTCAGTCTTATTCTTCTTTTTATTTTATTTTTAATTCGGACGATTTAAAAAAAAAAAAACACACATCGGAGGAGATGAGGCAGCTGGAGCTGGACTAGTTTTTATCTTCTAATTATTATTTTTATAGGTCACAGAGAGAGACGGGACACTGAGGTGCAGAAAACACCCACAGACGTGACTAGGTGTCCCCCCCACCCTCCCCCCTCTCCCCCGAACAGAACCTAAACGTCCCATCCATCTGGCCGCGTGTGAAACGACGCTGCTGGGTTTGATTCATCCGCTGCTATTTTCTCAATGAGACGGAGACTGAGCTGCGCCTATAGGCTGAGGACGGAAGGACGCCAGCAAGATGCGCTCTGGGCGGCTTTTTACGTCGCTTCTATATTTAATTGCACTGACACAGATCTCATCTCGACTATAAAGATACGCACCAGTAATAATATTAATAATAATAAATAGAAGAAGGAGGAGGAGGAGAGGGAGGATTTGATTAGATTGGATTGCTCCAGGAAGTGGCAGCTTAATTACCAATGAGTGAAATGTGTGTGTTGTGTGCGCACGGTTCAAGTTAGTCCCAAGGTCCTGGAGGTAAATGAGGGATCGATGATGTCAATGACGCGTTCAGGGCTCGAGCTGCAGCCTGTTATCTGGCTAATAAAGAGAAATATGTTAAAGTGTAAGATCACAAACACAAAGGAACACAGTCGTGTTTGCAGCAGGGCTTGTTTGAACACATTTCTCTTGTTCTGGCTGTGTAGCAAAGATCTAAAGTGTTTGAATATGTCCAGTAAGTGATCTACTTTCCACTTTCTGATGACTTTTCTGGGCTGTTGCAGCTATTTATATATTTATTTATTTATCTATCCAGAAGATGGAAAGGTGAAGTCCCTGCATCAGCACCAGCACCATACCTGTCAGTGCTAACAGGACGCCTATAGAGTCTACAGAAAGGTCAAATTAATTCTGAAAGGAAACCACTATAAAGCTATAAATACCCCACGGCGTGCAGTAAATTGAGGTTCCAGGGTCTTATGAATCATCAGCGTTTTGCGTCATCACTCACATGGTAGTGTCAGATAACTGTAATTTACCCATCTGTCATGTCATAAGCACAGGCAAAGCATTGCATTGTGTTTTTATTATTATATGAATGGACTCTGTTTGGACGCTTGTTGCTCCATTGTGTAAAATTTTAGCCAGGACAAAGTAAAGAACCTGGAAATGATATTTATGTGATTGAGAAATCTGGACTTGAAGGTTGTAAGTAGACGCAACCATGAAATGACCTTCAGGCTCAGTAGAGCAGTGAGTGAGTGAACGCTGAGCTAAATATGTCTCGGTAGGTTTGAAATAAACTGATATCAAATCAAATACAGATGATTTCACATTGTTTTCCTCTGGCTGGTATGAAAACCAGACTTTAAATCTGACCTGTAGTCTTGTCCATGTCCTCCTTCATTTATTAATCACATTAAATGACCCCGTGTAGAACTACAGTGACTGGACAGATGACAGAAGCCAGACTTAGCTAACAGACTAAACTAGAACAGCTCCATCTAACAGGAAATGTAATCATTACATATTCTCCCCAAAAGGGCCAAAATAAGATGAGGCAAAATGAAGTTTATAATATGATTGATTTTATGGATACAAGAGGAAACAACGAGACGACTTCCAATCCAAATAACTAAATGTCTGTGCATGAGTTACATGAATAATAATATAAAGTTTTTTAAATATCCAAACCAATGTGGAGTCTTTATAGTAGACAGGAAGCAAACTGTGGTCGTGTCAAACTGCCTCTACGTTTCTTTTGGCTTCCATCATTTATCCCCTGAACTCCCAGTAAATCGTTTGGACTCTGCATCATGTCCTGACTGAGAGTCTAGTCGCTCCAGTCTGGCCCAGATGCTCTGATAATCTGCCTTTTGACTCAACCACTGGTTTGGGACTGGGGCCACTGATATGACACCTGTAGGGTCATGATCTTTGAGTATTAACAGAAAGACATGAGGCTCCTCTGTAGCCTGGCTGGGCTCAGCCTCGGAGATACGGTGAGGAGGTTGAGGAGGTTCTGGCGTCTCAGGGTTCCTCCCTGGAGCCTCCTCTTGAAGCTGTCTCATCTGGCTTGATAACGTCTTGGGATCCAAAGGGAAGAACTAGGATGTGTTGCTAGGGAGAAGAACGTGTGGAACGACTTCCTTCGTCTGTCGCCACCATCACCTGACTTTGATAACTGATGGATGGATATAAGAGTCGGGCTATTTTTGGTTGAGTGTCGTTTCCCGTGCAGGAGTTAAGACCTGAATCTGAGCGTTCATGAAAGGAGCATTCGCAGACTCTAAAGTGAAAACGGTAGAAATGTTAAATCAAATAAATGAAACTAATGAATGAAAACAGAGGGAACTAAACAATTTCTAATTAGAAATACAGTAAAATAAACTGTTAAGCATACTAATGCCCCTGTAACACCTAAATTTCCACACGGGGATCTATCTTATCGTATCATATCGTATCAATGGACATTTCCTCTTGGAGCTGTCTCATGTGGCCTGAGAACACCTTGTGATTAAAAGGAAAGAACTAGGATGTGCTGCCAAGGAGAGACACCATCACCTGACTTTGATAATCGTATCGCACCGCATCGTATCGTATCGTATCGTATCGTATCGTATTGTATCGTATCGTATCGTATCGATGGACATTTCCTCTTGAAGCTCTTTCCTCTTGAATCGGTGGATATTAGAGTCTGACTATATTTAGTTAAGTTTTGTTACACACCTCAGCAGAACAAAGACTCTGACCGTGAACCATGACGCTCCTAAATCCGAGTGCTCTTGAAAGAAGCGTTCACAGACTCTAAAGTGAAAGTGGTAGAAATGTTCAAACCTTTACCCGTATTATATTGCGCGGGACAAGCTGCCTTTGAAGCGTCTTCCTGCAGCAGCTTAGTGTGTGAGGATAAAAACTAGAACTGTGGTTTATCTGGACTCTGACCTTTGACACGCATTCTGTGTTTCAACTGCATTTAATTATATAGAATCCACTGATTGCTTTCCCAACTCTTACATAAGGCGCTCAGATTGTTTTGAGTCCCTGCCCCCCCCCAACACCACCCACCCCCTCCACCTTTTTTCCATTACTTGCGATTGTGTGCAGTCGAACCGGAGATGCGTTCCTGTCTGTGAGTCTGTGTGAGTGCATTCAGCTGAAGTTAGAACCAGTTTGGAGTCCACACACCCCTCCAGGCTGAGCGCAGATGCTAGCCTGCCTGCTAGCTCCTAAATGTGCTAGCTCATTAGATGATAGCACCTCGTCTCTTCATCAACACGTCTGCTGCAGAACGAGAGAGCGAGGCCTGAGATATTAGTCTGGGAAAGTGATAATGACTCAGTGAATCCCCTCGTCTAATGTTCAGGCTGCCTGAAGAGCACGAAGCTGCAGCAGAGCTAAGAGGCCACGACGCTGGCCTGCTACCACCGTATTAATCAATTCCTACTAATCAGGAGATGCTTATTGGAACGGCTGCAGGCTCCGTTCTGCTCCCGCTCTCCCTGCACTGTCATAATTGCGAGATAGAGCTGGCGGTGGTGGTTGTAGGCTCGTCATATCTCAGCGTAATGGAGGAAAGTATCCACGGGGAAATCAAGGCCAACAACCCCCACAACTGCTTCGGCCTGACAGTGTAGTGCAGGGAAGCGGGGGCCGGAGGAGCCGCTCTGCTCATGTAATCCTGATAATCATGCTAATGACGGTCAGAGAAAGAGCAGCGTGGAGGGTGGAGGGTGGCGGGGGGGCACGGCCAATCGCCAGCATCGGTCCGATATTCCTGTCTGACTTGTGTGCGTGTTTGGAGGCACATATATGAGCGAGGGCTGAGGACAAATATGAACAATAACAGCAGACGAGGAGCAAAATAAAAGGTCAATATGTGGAGAGACTGACGGATCAATGTGTGACGTCAGCAAGACACAAAAAAATAATGTAATAGAAGTAAAAGGTGAGCTATTTATGTCTTCTCCAGGTTCTGTACCGCTGCTCTAACCTCAGACTGAGATCATCTTTGTTTCCATCACACCACACCGAACATTTAATTTGTAGATTAATGTGATAATCTGATCTCCTGATGACCGTGAACACTCCTGATCTGCTGGATTCTCTCTGGGTGGAAGAAATCCATCATTCCTGGGTTAAACGTTAACAACCAGTCGTTCAAACCGTCTTTAGAGGATTAAAACAACAGCATCATGTTAGCTGCCATCATCTCAAAGCTCAAAGGAACAAATCAAATGGAAGTGGAAGATGCTGGAGCATGTTTCAGGGTCTTAAATGGACTCATAGATTCATTCATTCATTCATCTTCTGTAGCGTTCACTGTGGGGGTGGATCTGGATCAGTCTGTTGGAGAATGAGCTCCACTGTCCCTCTATAGTCTGGTGGAGTGGATGAGATGGACTGTCCATGATGGAGAGCAGTTTGTCCAGTGTCCTCCTGTCCCTCACTGAGACAAACGTCTCCAACTATCTGCCAATAACATGTCCAGCCTTCAAGATCAATTTGTCCATCCTACTGATGTCCTTTCTGCTGGTGCTGCTCCCCAACAAACCACAGTAAAGTCCAGACTGGTAGAACATCTCCAGCAACTTGCTGTATACATTAAAAGACCAGATCTTCCTCAGGAACTAGAGTCTACTTGGGCCCTTCTTGTCCACAGCATCACTGTTGTCCCTCCAGTCCAGTCTGCTGTTCATCTGGACTCCCAGGTACTTATAGTGGTCCACTGCTTCCACCTCCAGGTCCTGGATGGTGATGGGCTCCACTGGTGTCCTGTTCCTCCTGAAGTCAATGACCAGCTCCTTGGTCTTGTCCACATTCAGGAGTAGGTTGTTTGTCTGGGACAAAGTCTCTGATCAGTGTCCTATACTCCACCTCCTGTCCATCTCTAAGACACCCAACCACTGCAGAATCATCAGAGAACTTCTGCAGATGTCAGGACCCAGAGCTGGACTGGAGATCAGGGGTGTACAGAGTGAACAGAAGTGGAGACGGGACAGTCCCCTGTGGTCCCCCCACATTACTGACAACAGTATGGGACAGAGCCATTCCCACCATCCAGATGAGAGTGGGAAAGGCTCTGTGTGGATTGTGTTGCTTCAGGACACTAGTGGTCCATGTAACGGGGATCAAACCGCCGACTGGTTCTGGTTCTACTGAGCAACAGTCGCCCCAGTAAACCGTCAGTAAACACTCATGTATCTGAAACAGTTCATCTCTGATCAGACTGATTTAATTCAGAAACATTGTGATGGTCTCATTAGGAGATGACAGACCTCCCACTTGTTTTTTTCTCTCTCTTTCCTTCGTTGTAACGTAGCAGACAGTTTCTCCTCTAGACATGTGTTGGTGAAAAGATTACAGAGCCTTTCTCCACCTTCCCTCACGTTCTCTTCACAATCGATAACCTCAATCGACGCTGGACATTTAAACAACAAAAGCAGCTCTAGAGCTGTGGAGCCGAGAGAACGGAGGTCTGTTCCCACAGACGAGGCTTCACTGTGGTCAATAACTGCACTAATTAGAGAAAGAGACCAAAGAGAGCTCCTGAGGCCAAAATTCAACAATGACAAGAAGCGTAATCGGCCCTTTCATTATGCAGATTGTACAGTATGCACCCAGCTAGTGGGAATTAATGAGTGTCAGGATGTTAATAGAGAATATTTAATCTTTGCACACACACACATTTAGCTGCAACTGATGGATTGTGTTCTTGACTACAGTAAATATGACTGTTATTATAAGCAGCAGTAGCTGGTGGGTTTCACACTGAATGATTAAACCTTTAAATTGCCCTCTTTGCAGCACATCCACCTTTACACATGGAATGTGGCATTGGAGAATCCTAACAGCTCTGATATGAGGACAGTAAAGTTAAAAGACTTTATTTTTACAGCAGCTTTCATCGTGGTTTGTCTGATTCAAAGTAAAAATAAAACATGGAACAAATAAATTAAACTAATAAACAAAAACCGAGGGAATTAAATCATTTTTCATTTGGAATATAGTGAAATAAATGATGAAACATACTATATATCAAAATAAATATTATTGCACCATTTTGTCCTGCCACTCTAACACCTAAATCTGCATCGTATCGTATCGTATCGTATCGTATCTCACTGTATCTATTGTATCAAACAATATCATATCGTGTCGTATCGTACCGTGTTGTATCGCATGACATTGCATCTCACCGTATCGTATCGTATCGTATCGTATCGTATCGTATCGTATCCCATCCCACTGTATCTATTGTATCTATCATATCATACCGTATCGTATCGTAACTTTTTCTTCAAATTACAGTATCTATTAGATTCCAGTCAGTTGTTGTCTTGATCAGGACTCATGCAGCTGCAGATGTTGTGTTGTTCAGTTCTCCGGGAGACCCTGCAGATAATGGATGTAACAGAAACATATTTATCTGTTGTAAGGGAACATTTTTATACTGGATCCAGAATGTGGTAGAACCATGTGTTAGTGGTGCAGCAGCAGTTCTACCGTTGTGCATTGAACAGTGCTGAAGCCCACAATTACTGGTTCTGAATCCTGCAGTTGCAGCTGTACCCTCGTTGGACCTTTAAGTCCAGATGACAGATGTTGAGGATAACAGAAAATAAAGGAAAGATCAGAGGACAGCCAGATATTCCCTTTAATAGTGGCTGTGACCTCTGGGTGAGTGGTCCTTGATCATCATCAGTGACTCTCTGTGCTGTGGTTTCCTCAGGGCTGGAAGTATTCTCATGTGGATGTGGATCTGTTTCAGTTTTTGAAAATATTTCTGAGCTGACTTCTAACAGTGTGATGTCTCCCATCAGTCCTCAGAGGCATTTTAAAAACCCTTCTCTGGTTTTGCTGCAGCTGAGATTTTCACTTCTACCGTTCACAGCCTTAATTTAAATCTTTGTATTTCTAAAAATAACGCTGACTTCCCTCCCGTCCGTCTGCAGTGCCTTTCCGCGAGGCTCCAGCCTACTCCAAACGCAGACGGGGTCCGGCCTCTGGTGACGGCAGCGGAAACGGCCAGTCTCCCTCCTCGTTATCGGCGCCGCGGGTCCTCCTGCGCTCCAACAGCGACAACAACCTAACAGTCAGCCAGTACCAGCAGCAGCAGCAGCAGCAGCACGGTTCTCCTGGCAGCTGGGCCCCACATCTGCAGCAGCACCAACACACCCAGCCCCACCCGCACCGGGCCCCCCAGCAGGGTCACTCGCAGCCTGGCTCCTCAGCATTGCATCGCAGCCTGTCACCCCAGCTGCTCCAGCAGATGCCCAGCGGCAGCCCCAATGGCAACGTGGTGGTCCGGACCATGGGGAGGGGGGCACGGAGCCGATCACCCTCCCTCAGCCGGCTGGGGGAGGAGGCCAGACGGGCCGTACCTTCACAGCGTCAGCCCAGGTGAGTCTGCTATAGATTCTCTCTCTCTCCTTCCACTCAGCTTTCATTCCCTTTTTTTTTTCCTTTTCACAAGATCCAGGCTGACTAACCTGCAGGTCGGGGGTCCAGACATGACTCACTAATATTTTACTGTCAATATTTTGCTGCTGAATTCCAGCACAGCTGTGATGGGATTCATGTATTTGCTGACAGCGTAAAGATCACTGTCGCCTCTGCACCTGCACGTCCAGAGAAATAAAAATCACCACAGAGAAGTTCCCACCAGACGTCCGCTAGTTTGATCGGAGGGAAATCGACTGTAGCGTGTCTTTAAAAGAACATGTCATACGTCCCCTGTTGGCTTGATTTATCTGGATACTTAAAGGGGAATCACACCAGTTTAAACATGCAGGGTTTAGACAAGCACTGCTGGAATGATCTCCAGAGAGAGCTGAACCAGGTCTGATGGATGCTGAAGTCACGTCTCTCATGTCAGTGTTGGTTGCAGATTTGCAGAAATACCTGGTGGTGCAGATTTAAAAGGAACCGAGCTCAGCAGACCTTTGGTCCCCGTCTCGGCTGCAGGACAGAGGCTCTGGGATCATTAGCCGCCGTTAGCATGAGTCTAACAATGAGAGGTCATCAGTGCATTACTCCAGGCAGAAATATTCTAATAACTACTGGATGAAGTTGTCCACGGATCACTCATTATATTCTCACTGACCTCAGTTGCGGTAGTGCTAATTAAACAAATACATATGAGCACAGGCACTAAAGTTAGATAGTGAATAGAGCTGCGTATTGTTACTGAGCTCCTGATTTGATTCTGTTCAGTATTTGGAGAAATGTCAGTTTCACAGTTATTTTATTTTCATCAAACTAATGTTCTGCTAATGGGTTCCAGAGGTTTGTGGCGTCTCCTCAGTCTTCTCTCATCTTTCATGTGTGCTTTGTGCAGCTCTTCTCTGTCATCAGACGTTTTAAATCCAACCATCACTCAGTCCTGACTTTGCTCTCAGAGTTGAAGCTTCTGTTTTGTTCTGGATTCCCCTCACGGGTCGACTCATTTAGTTGTTGTAATGGTCTGTCCAGATGGAGGCCGGAGCCAAAAGCAAGAGACTAAAGCTCCACGTGTTAAAGTCAATAAAGAGGAGTTTATTAAACGAAGTAAATCCAAGAGCAAAAACCCGAAAATGCAAAAAGGGCAGGAAACTGGCTCTCTCAGAAAAAACAGATGAAAACACAGGACATGAGTTCTATGTCTGCAACAGGAGAAAACCTCAAAAGCGCGAGAGTGCAAGGAAAGAGGCACTGGATGCAGAGGACACTCAGGACCGTGACAGTTGTCTTGCAAAATTTGTCGTGTGAAACCAGTCCTGCGAGGCCGCTGTGAGATCTCTAACGGGATGATGCAGGAAATGAAGTGTATTTAAATAGTCTTCAAGATCAAGATCGATTTGAATCTAAATTTTATTTCTCTGACGCTAAACATCGTCATCATCGTTCCTGCTAAGTACAACTGTAGCTTTTTAGTATTTTCGTTATAAAAAATCACCACTGGAAACTAAATTCCTTCAAACTGGAAGCAGAAATCTCAGGAGCTGACATGTCACAACATCTAAAATAAATCAACCCTAAATATATCTCTGTTAGATAAGTGTTTGTTTGGATGAACGGAGCATCCTCTGTAGATGGAGAGCTTGCGTCTCCTCAGACCTCTGACAGTGTCTCTTCATCTGCTGTACAGGATACACTGTGCATCCTATCCCACCTTCCCCCCATGCCTCCCCCTCTGTGCAAAATGTATGACGGGTTCCACTGGGAAACGTGCCATCAAAAAAAAAAAAGAAGCTGGCTTCCTACAGTAGCTACGGCAACAGTTGCTATGGCGGCCTACGGAACACTTTGCAAATGTATGCGAGTTTGTATGTATGCAGCGTGAACGCCTCGCCTCACCTGCGTCAGGAACTTAGCATCGGGTCCGTGTGTGTGTGTCCATGAGTGTGTGTGTGTGTGTGTGTGTGTGTGTGTGTGTGTGTCCTGGATCACCTGGATCACTTCCTTCAGACTCACCAGCACATCTGGGATTTTCCGCGGCCTGCAGGAGCAACGTGATCGACGGAGGATTAGAGCGTGCCAGGCGTTTATCTGGGAGCGATGTGACTGTCAATCCCGATTAAGACACGTGCTCTCTGGCCTCTTCCTCTTCCTCCCCCGTCCTCCCCCTTCCTCCTCCCCCTCCTCCTACTGTTTCTTGGCAGATGGACACTTTTGGAAGCACTCGGCTGCACCAACACTACCCACACTGTGTAGCTCAGCCTCTGTCCAATGTCGAGGAGAGGAGAGGAGAGATAGCTAGTCCTTATAGAAAAGATGTAAAGATGAAGCAGTAGAATAAGGACGGGATGAAGAGCAGAGTGTGGAGGAGGAGGAGGAGGAGGAGGAGGAGGAGGCCGCAGAAGAAGAGAGAATAAAGGCACAGAATGAGGGGTTTAGAGCGAGGGTGGAGGGGACGGTGTTAAGGGAAGACAAGTGACGGAGGAGATGAAAGAAGGGGAAGAGCGACGGGGGAGGACAGTTGCCTTTGCTTCAGCAGCAACGTGAACATCACTATCATGTCTTTTGACACACTTCACCACAAAATAATAATAAAAAATAAAAAACCTCAGGGGGCCCGCAGAGGGAGAGCACGTCTGACGGTCGACAGGCAGCAGAGGCGCCGTCGTGTGAACCGACAGCGGTTTAGAGTCGTAGAAATGTGTCTCCACCATCTCCACGTCTGAGAACCTCCACGTCTGAGAACCTCCACGTCTGCTCTGCTGCCGTTTTCATGGATTACAAATAATCTAATAATATAACCCCCGCGGCCTCCCGCTCCGCTGCTTCGGCTCGGATTTCACAATCATCGCTGGAGCTTTGAACCACTTATGATTGATCTGTGACGTTCACACGGACGATATTTCTTCAGCGCGATCAATCCTTGTTTCCCATGGACGCTACATAAAATGATCTGATCCCAAAAAAAAAAAATACCAGTCACTGTAGAACTTAACTGACAAAGTGGTGCTGCTGCTTAGGAGCGTCGTCAAATCTGCATGAAATAAAACAGAAGAAGAAGAAGAAGAAGAATTGGATCTCCACTGGCACAGCCAGTAGATTCTGATGAACTCAAGAAAGGAGGCTGTTTTTACTTTTTCGATTAAGACACATTTGATGCTCTGGTGAGTGTTTCCAGCAGCTGGATGTGTCAATGTAAACTGCAGAGTATGTTTAATGAAAGAAGATCGAACCCAACAAGGACGGTGTTTGACTTGGACAATAAATCCTCAACCTGATCCTGTTTGGACCGTATCACTCTGCTTTACCAGAGATCTAGAAACAGAGGTTCCACACAACACCTGAGATTCATGGGGCCGGTGTGGAGTAGTAGCTTTGGTCATAGGTTCACATCCCCTTATGTCCATGGTTAAGGTGCCTTGAGCTCCTAACCCACAAACTGGAGCATTTTGAGGGTTAGGAGCACAGAAGAAGAAGAAGAAGCAGAAGAAGAAGATTTATCTCCAGACCTGAAAGTGTAGAGTCTTAGAAGATGACCCAAGATGTCTCCACGTCTCCATCGTCTCTGTCCACATGGGTTCCAGCTTGGTTCATCTTATTTTTCTACCTCCATGTTTCTGTCCTTCCTGGAAACTCCTCATCTGATGTTCATTTATTCCAGTAACCAGAGAGAAACCAGGACATCAAGAGTCTACATGTTATTAGGAGATCACATTATCAATCTGCATGTTAACAGGAAACTAATTAGTATATATTCATTGTTTTTCTTTCACTCCTTTCATGAGATTTGTTCACAACCAGAACATCCTGCAAGTTTCAGAAGTGTTTGACCATATAAATGAGACCCAGGTCAGTAATTGCCTTGTTTCTATAACTGGGCCACGAGGATCTGTGCAGAACGGGAGCTCTGAATGTCCCTGATAACTGACCCTGATAGGCAAAAGAGCAATTAGTTACAGACCTACATTATTACTCCGTTAGTATTCTGTACTTCATACCCATCAGTTCATCATTTTCCTGATGGTTGAGAAACACGTGGCAGCTTCTCTCTGACTTTTAAATTCATTAAAGTGAATAAAGAAAGCTTTCCTCGTTCAGTTGAGTCAATCTCGTCATTAACCAGGAACAGAACCCGTGTTCCCGCTCTGCTCCGGTGTTAACTGATAGAGTTAAACTGCGTCACATTTTCCAGCTGGTTTGTTGTAGCTGCTATCACAGTTCAGTTTTCCATTATGTAATTTACTGCCGTTATATCACCATTCCCACTGAAGTACTGGATGTGTCATCCTCCGGGCGTCTCGTGGTTTTCTGATGTGCAGTGTAACATACATCAGAGTCTTCACACGCCTGCACACGGCCACCTGAAATAAACCAGAAACTTTCATCAGCAGAGACTTAATGAAACGGCGCTCAACACTTCATATTCACACAGTAATAAATACAGCACAGTAGAGGAATAATGGACTCACTGTTGGCTCCTGTCACAGATTCAGAGATTTCAAATTCCTCCAAAAAAATACTAAGTGGAATATTTCAATAACTTCCTTTACTGTCTGCTCCACGTGGAGTAAACATCAGGTGAAGGACAGAAACATGGAGGTAGAAAAACAAGATGAACCAAGCTGGAACCCATGTGGACAGAGACGATGGAGATGTGGAGACATCTTGGTCGTCTTCTAAGACTCTACACATTCAGGACTGGAGAGAAACTGGAGACAAGGAATGTCTTCTTCTTCTTCTGTTCCAAATTCAGCAAATTTGATGCTCCACAACAGCAGAACCACTCTGACAATAAACCTTGTGATGGTGGTCATCACTGATGCCTCACAGCCAGAAGGTTCTGGGTTCTAATCCAGGCCGACTGGTTCCTTTCTGTGTGTAGTCTGCATGTTCTCCCTGTGTCTGCGTGGGTTCTCTCCAGGTTCTGGAGGCTTCTTCCCACCGTCCAAAGACATGCTGGTTAGGTTCATTGGTGATTCTAAATTGGCCCCATCTCTCACCCAATGACAGCTCAGATAGGGATCTTAACCATGAAGGGAGATGTGAACCTATGACCAAAGCCACTACTCCACACCGGCCCCATGAATCTCAGGTGTTGTAGAACGTCTGTTTCTAGATCTCTAGTAAAGCAGAATGATACGGTCCAAACAGGATCAGGTTGAGGATTTATTGTCCATGTCAAACACCGTCCTTGTTGGGTTCGATCTTCTTTCATTACCATAGACACACTCTGTAGTTTACATTGACACATCCAGCTGCTGGAAACACTCACTAGAACATCAAATATGTCTTAATATAAAAACTAAAAATGGCTTCCTTCCTTCCTTCCTTGAGTTCATCAGAAGCTACTGTGGCTCCACCAGCTGTGTTAGCAAATAGAGACTGAGAGCCACAAACAGGAGGAGGAACCTGGGACATATCAGGAGATAATATGATGTTTTTGGCCTTTTCACTGTACGTGTTGACACTAAAATATATGACCTTTACGTTAAAGACATCTGCTGTACCGTACACGTGTTCAAACTGTGTGTAGAGGACATTCAGGTTAGGAGAAAGGAGCGTACTGTGAACCAGGAACGATGGAGTAGATCATGCACGGTCCATGTCCAATAAGTGCATCAAATGTGTCTTAATCTAATGCTGAAGATCATCCCAACCCTTTCATTTTAGTTTTCATAATCTGCCGTGGACAGATGTTTAAACAGGAGGAGGAACCTGGAAAAATACCAGGAGATAATGTGATGTTTGTGGCCTTTTCACTGAACGTGTTGACATTAAAATATAAGACCTTTACCTTCAAGATGTCTGCACATGTGGGTACGGTATGGTAGGTTAGGACTATTACTGGCACTGGTTGGATAATTGCTCTTATTCTTAAAACACGACTGTTGTTTAAAACATATTTAATATCAGAGAAATGTTGAATGATGCCTTGGAAAGGAGCATACTGGTCATGAATGGTCCGTGTCCAGTTGTGTGCATCAAACGTGTCTTAATCTAATGCTGAAAATCATCCCAAACTAAAACACAGATATTCCTTTAATCTGAGTGAAATCTACCGTGGCCAGGTGTTTAAACAGGAGGAGGAATCTGGGACATATCAGGAGATAATGTGATGCTTTTGGCCTTTTCATTGGACGAAGACCTTTACCTTAAAGACATCTGCTGTACCGTACACGTGTCGAGGACATGTAGGTCATAACGTGTGCTCTGGCTCTGTGGTTGGATTATTGCCCTCATTATTAAAACTAAATCATTATCAAAGCGATTTATGGTCCAATTAGTGCATCAATGAAAATAATCCCAAACTAAAACACAGCTTCCTTTAGATGCAGTCATCAACATGTACGGTGGCCAGATGTTTAAACAGGAGGAGACGTCTGTCCTCTATATACTGTACAAGATTCAGGTTAGGACTTCTGCTGGGACCTATTTATGTGTGCTCCAGCTCTGCGGTTGGATGATTGCCCTCGTTTTTAAAAACCAGTTCGTTGTTTAGAACGTCTTTAACGTTTTATAAATGTTGAACGACGCCTCGTAAAGGACGGCGCTGTAAACTAGAATCGATGGAGTAGATCATGTCCACCGCGCTGCCTCGGGCGCCTTCACTGGCTGCTCCTCGTTTCCCTCCTACCCACAATCCCTTCTCCACCCCCCACCCCCCCTTCTCATCCAGCCTCCACCCACACACATGACAACGTCTGTGTGGCATCCTCGCTCCCACTTGACATGTCATTCATCAGAATACAACACACATGTGAGCTCACAGCCCCCGTCACACACAACCACACACACAACCACACAGTGACAGCTGTCAATCAGCCGCAGGGTGTCATGGCAACGGCTTCCCACTAGTTGTGGTGGGAAATGAGAAGCGCCCCCCCTCATGTATTATCAAGACACCTGAAACGTTCAGTCCTGCAGAGGTCCTCATGGTGATTGACAGGTCTGACATGAACTGTCCGACGGCATTTCACACGAGGCGGCGTCATCTGTGTCTCCTCGTTTTTATCAAGAATATCTCAATGAGGAAATGGAATAACGACGCAGGAAAGATTTACTCTGTGAGTTTGATACGATTGTGAAATTTCCTTGATGCACGTTAACTCCTAGGACGAGTAAACACAAAGAACCAGGACAGTAAAACAGAGAATGAGAATAACATGAGAATGGACATGGGCCTTCTGAGGGTGTCCTGTTGTTAGTGGGGGGGTCTTTGAGGGGAGGGGCCTCTGTGGATCATCCCACAGATACTTGATCAGTTTGGGATCTAGTGAATTTGGAGGCCAGGTCAACACCTTGTGCTGTTCTTCATGTTTTTTTTTTTACTTGTTCCTAAAGTGTTTTTGTGTGTGTGTCTGTGCCAGGCTGCATCCTGCTGGGGATGGCTGCTGCCATCAAGGAGTGTCATTGCTATGGGTGGGGGTGTCTGGTCTGGTCTAGGTGGGTGCTACATGTCTAAGTAACATCCACACCAATGAATGCCAGGTCCAGAAGTTTCCCAGCAGAACACTGAACTGTCACAAGATGGTTGATGTTATTTACTTCTCTTGTCAGTGGTCATAATGTTGTGGCTGATCGATGTATGACTGACATCTCCCCATCTCTTGTTGGGACTCAGCAATATTTGAATTGCTTCATGGTTTGGTTCATTTTCCCATCTTTGATTGGTTTTGAAGGGAGACGCTGTAGCTGGGACCGTCCCGACACGTCTTGTCCTGGAGGCCTGACTCTTTCAGAACTTTAACACTGTGGAGCCATTTTTCTGGGCCTTGCAACCTTTTGATGCTTAGCTCTTGGGTTACATATAACCTGACCTTCAGAAACTCACACAACCAGTGTCTGTTAACAAACAGACTGGAGAATCAAGCTGACCTCCCGTTTAAACGGGTCACAGTCTCTCTCCTCCTTCACGTTATCCTGCAGCGACTTGGAATAAAATGTAGAAAATGTAAATGTAGATTGGACTATATGCTCTACTCTCATCTCTCTGCCTCTCTCTCTCTCTCTCTCTCACTTCTAGTCTCAGGTGATCATCCAATAATAGCACAAATTATGCACAGCTGGTATTAATCAACACTGTCTAATTAGCACCTCAAAGCCACCTGGGTAATTGCCAAAAAAAAAAAAAAAAACATGGCGGACAGTTTCTCCATCTCAGCCGGCTCCAGCTGATCTGATCTTGTTGGTTGTGAAGCTGCAGAGGCTTTGTGAGAAATGTTGCTCCTACGTTATTTTATTTTACCGACTTGCGTTTGGAAGATTTTCACAATAAAAGCACGGCGGATGAAAGGAAGCTGTGACTTCCTGAAGTGAGGATGAGGTGTGTGATCTTGATGCCAATAAAAACGCAGTGAAGTCGTGTTTGTGTACAGACAATTTTAGACTGAGCCCCATAGAGTCTACATTGGGTTTAAAAACTTGAACTGCATTGTGGGAAATGTAGGATCTAGGAAGTAGCAGTGAAGATGCCTCTGGCTCTGCAGCTGTACAGCAGTTAACATGCTATACAGTCGTAGCACAGAACTGCATGACTAGTAATAGAGAAGAAATTAGAGGACAGGAGCTCGTGCCAGAGAGAAGAGAGTAGAGGACATGTACTCAGTGCATCCTCCCCCAGCAGCCTAGACCTTTACATGACATTAGTAGATCACTTGCATATAGTTTAGAAGTGTGTTAATAAACCTTATGTGCAGTATATCAAATAGCTGGTTGGATATTTACGAGTCTTATGCATGAACGAAGCATTTCCATCTTTTTAAGTATCTTGCATGTGTATATTTCCTTATTTACACAGATGATGAACAGCGTATTATAGAGTTAGATGATTCATTAACGCTGCCCTCCTGTCTAAAACGAGTACTACTTCTGCTTAAAGTGCTCAGCTGGATCTTTACCAGCTGACAATAAGATAACAGGTGTTGGTTTCTCATATGAGACTCCTTCCATCTCTTACCGTGACTGTGTGTCATGCATGAATGAAACATTTCCAACTTCTAAGGCGTCTTAAACGTGTGTGGTTCATTATTTACGAGATAAAGACGATTCATTGATGCATTTAACGTCTGTTTTATAGGTTGTTGAGTTATTTTGCAGCGAGTGAAACATGAGTCACTCTAGCTATAAGGCTAACCTTGATTATTATTTCTGAAGCATCTTGTAAGCTATTTGTAACAAAGCAACACCTGTTATCTCATATCCTGTAAAAGCTCGTAAATACCCAACTAACTCTTTGGTAAAACCTTGGAAATAGTTTATTTTTTGTAATTAGCCATGTGGTAATACTATGTGAATGGTTTATTAAAACACCTTACTGGTTTGTTTTCTGTCAGTCTGGTGTTCTAATCTTCTGATGACGTTAGTATTCTAGTCATTGAGTATTTCTTTAGCTCAGTAGTATCAACAACAGTTTCTTTAGATCAGCTCTCTGAGTTTATTGTTGGGGCTGTGCAGCTGCATTGATCTGGTGTTGATCAGCTGCTCTGTGACGCAGGAGACGAGAATCAGAATCAAACACCGAGAACATTAAAACATTATTAGGATCTAGAAACACGAGGCTCGTTGCTGGAGGAGTCTCATCAAGTTTTATTGATCAGAGAGAGGTGGAGCGGCGCTGTGAAGCGATGCACTGACGGGGTCAAACTCTGTTCCCTCGGCCGTCACACAGATCTGTCACGTGAGCCTTTTAAACTGCTGCGTCTGAACAGTTTGTGACTTATTTCCTGCAGCCCAGAGCTGCACGGTTGCAGTTTTGTCCGTGGCTATCCCGTGGAACATGTGCGAGCGCTCTCAGTGGGGACTGAATGGGGTTAGCTCTCTGAAGGCCCGGGAAGGTTTGAGGAGGAGCGCAGTCTACAGGACAAGGTGACCCACTTACTTGAAAAAACCATTTCCTTCCCCTCTCTCTCTCTCTCTCTCTCTCTCTCTCTCTCTCTCTCTCATCTCTCTCTCTCTCTCTCTCTCTCTCTCTCTCTCTCCATTCTCCTCTTTCTTTTTAATCTCCTCCTTGGCTGTGCTGTGGGTTTTTTTTTTTATCTCGCTGCCTCCTCTTGACTCCTTTCTGTCTCTCTGATGGTGTTCACATGCAACATGACTAAAGGCTTTAATGCTGCTGCTGGGACCCTGATTGAAACTTGCAGATTTTATCATGACATAAAAACAACTCAATATGTATCATTCTGTTGTTTTAGTTTCAAATAAAAGCCTCGTGCTACGGTCATGTGACAGCGTCCTCTTCTCATTCCATCTGTGGTGGTACGTGCTGTTATAGAGGCCGACCACTAAGTGGCGCTACGTGATCATGTCATCCTCATAGTTGTCCTCTCTGTGGTCTCATCTCAGCTGCATGGATGGATGGATGGATGGATGGATGATGGATTGATGATGATGGATGATGGATGGATGATGGATGGATGATGGATGACAGATTGTGGTCACATGTGTTTATGTTGCAGGTTATTTTTTTCTACATTCATCTAAATTCAGATTGAACAACAACCTGCATCCCTATAATCAGAGCTGATGCTTTCACTCATTCTTATTCACAAACTTGATTTATTTTCCATCTTTAATCTTCAGTATTTCTCTGTGTGGCCCTCAGTGTGTCCAGCAGCTCAGTGGATCAGAACCAGTCCACATTCTTGCCCCCCCCCTTGCCTTCTTTCCTCTGCATCCTGGAGTGTATTTTTGACAAACAGTTCTTTAGTTTTGTTCCTTTCATCCGTGTTTGATTCTTAACGCAGCTAATTTGAAACGTTCTGAACCTTTTCACCTTCAGTGTTTAGCTCTGATTCCTCCTAAGTTTTTTGTCAATCACCGTCGTACTGGGAGGAAAATCCTTGTTCAGATAATTCTAAACTGTCGATCCGTGTCCATGTGGCCTGACACGTGAGAGACAAGACAAGCTCCCTGAAGCTACGAATACCAGAACATGATATTGGAATACTTCGGTTCAGGAGCAGAGGCAAAAACTTTATGCTGAAGCAAACTTTATTTCACTAAGTTTCTGTGGGATGAGGAGGAGATCAGCTCAAGAATCTGTCCCAGAGAGAAATATTCTGGATACCCTGACACCAAATGAACTGAGTGACCATTAGAAATGAGTGGCTGTTTGTAAGCTTGTAAACTTTGACTGTGATGGTTCATAAATAATGTGATTGGTCCCTTAATATTTGGGTATAAATCCTCTGCCCTAGTAGATATAAGTGAATTGAAGTTATTTCTTATGTGAACCAACTAGAAATAGAAGAAAAGACTTTATTCTCTTTGCATGCATGACGCAAAAAACAATCATGAAATTGCAAGATGCCGATCCCAGCTGTGCTTTTAAGAAGAATCAAATATAAACATCCATAAACAAATACTCCAATAAACCATCCCATCCAAAGACGATACGTATTAAATGTACTGCATATGAAACATGAACAGTTTGTCCTCAATTCTTTAACATCTTTTTTAATGCACTTCATTTTGGTTTTGCTCTTAATGAAAGATTTCTCGTCGTCTTTTTCTAAACAGACATTTCAACGTGTTGCAGCAGATAAGCTGCAGCTGTGTTACTGACGGCTGCATTCTGGTTCATCATCTGTCTCATACCGATGCAAAAACGCCCAGAAGCAGAACACGGATCCAGAGAGTTGTGTTTAAAGTGATATTATTTGACCAGTGTCAGGTTAAGACGAGGCTGGAGGTGAGGCAGGTAGGAAGCAGGCTGGACCTGCAGGCTGGGAGAAGTGGAGCGGTGCTGAGCTCGGCTGGAAGCTGGCTGGCTGTTTGAGGTGATGAACCCAGAGAGGGACGGGTTACAGATAAATCAAGCCTGGGTGCAAAGACGTAATCTAAATCCTTTAGACGCCCTGGATCAGCGAGGTAACAAACAGGTAGACACAACAAACTGGGGGGGGGGGGTCAGAGACCGGGGCATGATGCATGGATAGGCTTCAGGTGTGTGGACTGATTGCAGAGCAGGAGCTGATTGGATTACTCCACCCAGAGACTCAACACTCACAGTCAGAGGCAAAACAAGGACAAGAGACATGATGGAGGGAAAATAACCAGAAAACAGGAGGAACAGGGGAGAGGACGCGGAGCCATGATGCTATTAAGCCATCATTTATACACTGCTCTCTCCCTCAGCGACTCGTCAAAAGCGGGCCGTGCTAATCCGTACACGCCTTACAGTTTTCACCGCCAACATTTTTCCTGCCAGTTCATATTTGTGTCTCTGTGATTAACAGTTGCTTCCTCAGATTTCCTGCACAGCCGTAGATTCCCCGTGTCTCTGGTTTCGAGCTGTGTGCGACACTCCATCCCTGACCAGCTGTGTGTGTTTCTGTTTCCTCTCAGTCCCCAGCAGTCACAGCGAGACCGTAGGCACCAGGAGGAAGCTGTACAGCGCCCGTCCCTGGGAGACATTTTGTGGTGGTTCGTCCTTACACGGCCCAGGCAGAGGGAGAGATCAACCTGTACAAGAGCAGACAGGGGTCAAAGGTGAGACACTGGGAATAGAGCTGTCTGAAAAGGTTTTGCACCATCGATCATTTTCTGCAAAAAAATTTATCAAAACATCAACGAAGTCCTGAAAGTAGACAAATAGAACCCACTCAGACTCAGCCAGACCAGCCTCCCTGCCCTACTATTCTTTATGAGGGAACTGAATATGCTCCGGACAATCAATCACACATGTGGTGTTTAAAATCCCATAGCTATACATATATATATATATATATATGCCACAAGCCACAACATTATGACCTCTGACAGGAGAAGTCATTAACATTGACCATCTTGTGACAGTTCAGTGTTCTGCTGGGAAACTTCTGGACCTGGCATTCATTGGTGTGGATGTTACTTAGACATGTAGCACCCACCTAGACCAGACCAGGCACCCCCACCCCATAGCAATGACACTCCTTGATGGCAGCAGCCATCCCCAGCAGGATGCAGCCTGACACAGACACACACACAAAAACACTTTAGGAACAACTAAAAAAAAAACATGAAGAACAGCACAAGGTGTTGACCTGGCCTCCAGATTCACTAGATCCCAAACTGATCAAGTATCTGTTGGATGATCCACAGAGGCCCCTCCCCTCAAATACCCCCCCCCCCCCCCCCCCCCCCGTCCATTCTCTGATGAGTCACCATAAGGGAGACCTACACAATATTAGGTAGTCATAATGTTTTGCCTGAGAACCTGTACTGGTTTCAACTAAGACGCTATAACTGAAAAAGCAAATAAAATGATTTATTATTTATTTTATAATTGTGACTAAAAGTCAAACGACCGGAAATGAGACAGAACATCACCTGATGACAATGACTCTGCATCCTCCTCCTCATCAGCAGACGTTCTGTGAAGGATGTGAACATCATCAGAAACTATTAATGCCCTGCAGGAATGATTTATCCAATTACTGACTCATATTTATGTCCACAAAGCCCAGTCGTTTCTAATCAGAGAGCTTCCTGCTGCAGAGGGACGCATGATGTTTGTAGTTCATGATGAACCATGTCAGTCAGAAAAGTCACGGAAACTTACTTTGAATGCACGAGATATGTACGGTGTTCACATTTAACCATAAAAACATGGAGTCCTGCTTTGAACCCTTCTGTCAAACAGTGTTGAATTAAATTATCATTAAAAAGCTGAAAAAAATCAAACTTTATTTCTTTAATTCTTTCTTCTTAGACATGGAGGACACAGTGTGCTCTGTGTTTTATCAGGTTTCGCTGCATTTTAAACAGTTTTTTTGGTTTGAGCTCAGCTCCGATGTTAAACGATGATATTTAATCCCAACTCCTGACAGATGTAGGATTCAGATTCGACTAAACCGTACTCAGTGTTGATCTAACGTAGCAGACCGTGAGTGAGCGAGGACCTTTGCTTTAATGGCAGAACTCGTTATTTAAATGTGGCATTTAAATATAAAGTGTTTTAAATGATCTCTGGGAGGGGACACACTGTTCTGTTCTTTTATTTTGTGCCGTCGTCCTCCCTGTCTTCTCACTCCTCTCCGTCCTCTCTCCCCTCTTTCCCCAGTCCTGAGCATCGGAGAGGGGGGTTTCTGGGAGGGCAGCGCTCACGGCCAGGTGGGCTGGTTTCCGGCCGACTGTGTGGAGGAGATCCCGGCCAAGGCCACTGAGGAGAGGAGCTGTAAGTGTAATCACCTAGGGCTGCGTGGTGGTTGGAGGTGGGACAATGACTTATGTGGGACACGCACTGTTTGCCATTACCCAGTTTTTGTGGAGAGGGAGGCGAGGGAGGGGGGGCAGGGGGGCTGGATACAGAGGACAGAAGCCAAATGCTGAGAGTTCCTGAAGCAGAGTGATGGCACGTGGCTTTTCTTCCTCCGGTGTCTGAGCTGCATGTGTCTCTGCCTCCCCCCTCGTCTCTTTCTGCCCCCCCGGGCCGTGGTGCACAATGCTAAGCGCTGCGTTGCCCTGCTAACTCAGCTGTGCTCTGATGTCCTCTGGGTGCAGGCTAATGAACGTATCACGCCACGCTCCATCCCCCAGTTTTTCCTCGTCCTCACGTTCTCTTTGTGCTCTACTCTCTGAGAGGAAGGCGCAGCTTTTAGGACGAGGCCAGTTTTCTTTCCGTCTCTCTGACTGTCGTCCTCGCTCCGTGATCTTTGTCATCCTCTGGTATTCTCCTCTCTGGCAGTCTTTAATTATTGACATTATCACCCAGCATAGCGTTGCATAGAGTCAACTCCCAACACCCACCCGCTCTCTTAGCCGTCCCTGCTCTGAGGAGCATGTCAGCGCTGATCGAGGCAGATGGGGAGCAACTTGTTCTCCTCTCTCTGGCTGTTTGCCTTCTTCTGGGTGGCTTATTTTAAAGCTTAACCCAAGGCCGTTGGCGCGGGGAGCTTTTCTCACACTGTGCCATATTCACATTGCCCCCAGGTCTGCCTGCACAGAACGCCTGTCAGAAAATGGAGCACAGTATGGCGGCTTGCAAGAGCTCCATTCAGAGGCAGCCTCAGCCAAAACCACGGGTCACCTGTCCGTCTGTCCGTCTGTCTGTCTGCATGTCTGTCTGCATGTCTGTATGCTGCAGTTAGATGGACATTGGTCCACTCAGTAGTTATGGTTGATTGGAGAACTCATAGGAAACTGAGAAATAGGTTGGAAGTTAGTTTGAGCTTACCATTCACATGTCGTCTAGCTGCCATACAAAACTAGACGACAGATATCCAGAGTCCACAAGACTACTGAGATGCAAATTAAAAAATATATCATGATAACTAGTGAGCTGTTTTAACCTCTTGGGAGGTGAAGCTCACCTAAAACAATACCCAAAATAAATCAGAATTGGCTCCAAAACCAAGCTCCCAATCAGGCCCATATACATGACCCTGGTCTCTCTGGACCCTGGTCTCTCTGGACCCTGGTCTCTATGACCCCTGGTCTCTATGACCCCTGGTCTCCATGGACCCTGGTCTCCATGGACCCTGGTCTCTATATGGACCCTGGTCTCTATGGACCCTGGTCTCTATGATAGGTCAGACTTCAGTGTCAGTAACATTGTGTCTGATTAATTAGTGATCAACTAAAACGTCTTCTAGATCAGATCGTAGAAAACACCCTGATAGCAATGATATCATTCTGAACTCATTCAGCAACCCCTTGACCAGAACTGGACCAAGAGTTTAGAGAAATACCACAAAGGTTCTAGTAACAATAGAACCAGGCCCACTCTCCATTTGGACATTTGGAGAACCAAACCTCTTGAAAGTGAATCTGGCTACAAAATCCTACTGTTTCCACTACAGGAGGCAACGTACACACAATTCAACCTTTGGACATTTTATTTATTCTGGACATCATCACATTCTACCATTGTGATCATTATACAATCCAGAAGAAGATGGAGATTTCCTCCATGTTGTTCACACATGCAGCTGTGAAACGAGGAATGTTAGATATCATTACTTCCACTAAAACGGCTGCACTATTTGTTTTTGTTTTTATCTGTAGTAGCATCATATCCCCACTAGATGCAGGCAAATAATGCAGATTGCTTAGCTTGAAAGCGCATTATGTCACATCCTGTTTCTGTAGCGTCAAATAACTAAATAAAACGAAACTTATCCAAAAGATTAATTACATTACATTACATTATATTAACTACCTAAAATGACAGAAACCATCCTTGAAAAAAATGTATTTGGTGCGAATTTTTGTGTTTTAGTTTGACTCGTCCCGCCCACTAACATGGAGGGGGTGGAGCCTATGACCTATACTGCAGCCAGACACCAGGGGGAGCTCTACTTGCTTTGGCTTCACTTAGAGGAGCTGTTCCACCGTCCATCTTTATACTGTCTATGGTTAGAAACACAGATAATAAAACATTTGCACAAAAAAAAAGAAACTATGCACATTTTCCAGAAACACTACACCTTTAACCATCCGTAGAAGAATCATTCTTACAGGTGTGCTTCCATTTGTCAGTTCTATTTTGCCACATCTCTACACACTAAATCTTATATCAAAGGAGTCAGTTCAGGTTCCCGTTGTCATTTTCTGGCTTTAGAAAGAAATTCTACCATGTTTATCTACCAGGATCCTGGAGGACAAACTCTTCACAGACAATGCTTCATCTAAAGCGGCTCATGAGCAGCGAGATGAAAATAATTTGTTAACGGTATCTCTTCGGTACCTACGTCATCATTTATTCATCCTGAATGGAAGCGTTTAGTCCCACAACACTCTCCGTCAGGTGCAGGCTCAGCTGTTCTGTCTCCACATTGTGAATATGATGGAACATTGCTGCCAGCTCATGTGAAGCCCAGACATAATACTTCATATTTTTACACTGAATAATTGCCACAAGAGGAGTGGAATGAAAAACTGTATTTCATTTAAGCAAACAGTATTAACTGTTCTGTATAAGAAAACTGCTTGAGTGATGGGTAGATATGTCAGCGGCTGCTTTTAATTATGAACAATGTTTCTCCAACGTGATCAATTATTCAGATCCAACTCCACTGTTTCTATGGACGCTACATAAAAATAAAACGACTGTTGTGTCGTCTAAAGGTGAAAATAGAGTTGATCTTAGTCTTAATGTTGTTTCTCCTGAGGTGATTTGTTGTCCTTGATTGAAGCAGGAAGTAGTCTCCATGGTGACCGCTGGTCCAGGTCTCTCTGGTCCAGGAAGTAGTGTCCACGGTGACTGCTGGTCCAGGTCTCTCTGGTCCAGGAAGTAGTCTCCGTGGTGAAATTCAGATGACCAGATACCTTGTGTCAGAAAGTCTAAAATTACATCTGAATAGATGATTAGACAGAAGATGACGGTGACAAGACTTCTCATCTCCCTCTCTTACATGTGAAGGATGCGGCCTATCAGCGTTTTCATCTCCACAACCTACACACACACACACACACAAACACACACACACACACACACACACAGAAACACACACATGCTGGTTTAACTTGAACACTTTCTCCTTCTAATCCCTCTAATTCAATAGATGCAGTAGGATTAAGGCCCGCTTAGATAGATGCTTTGTCGAGGGTCAGGGTCAGGATCCTTCAGATCACTTGAGGGAGCTGTGCATGGGAAACACACACACACACACGCACACACATTCACAGTTCATTGATCATGCAGGTTCAGCAGTGTGTGTTTGGAGGGGGGAGGGGGGTCGGCCTCACAGACCAGGAAGCAAGCACTGCACATTTAAGTGAAAGCTTCACAAAAGGCTTGTCCGCTCCTGCAGCATGTGTTTTCATTCAGTTCTTCATATATTTGACTCTGTTCAACTTCTAAAATGAAAGATCTGTCAAATTAACTTGAATATTTTGAAAGGCACAATGGATCAAACATTCATGTCAACACATAGGTTACAGTAGAAGAGCAAACCCCTCCGTCAGATACTCACTGTTTATGATCGGTGGCAGACTGAGGCCGGCGGGGCCGTCGCTCGTTGACCCTCAGTAGAAATAACACTACAGTTCTATAATGCAGGGGTGCAAAACATATGGCCCGGGGGCCAAAACCGGCCTGCCAAAGGGTCCAACATGGCCCGCAAGATGTGCTAAAATTACACTGAAGACGTTAACTGCAATTTTTCAATAAAAGTAGCTGCTATTCCTAATTTGTCCACTAGGGGTTCGTCTGTTTTAGTGAGATGTCGCCCTTTAAAACAACACTGAGACACAGAACTAACCAGCAGCAATGCAACAAAATTGCATTTATTTTTCTAAGTGGAGTTGTCGTTAGTTACAGGTTATTATGCTACTACGTTACTGGGCCGTCCCACTTGAGATCAAATTGGGCCGAATGTGGCCCCAGAACTAAAAGGAGTTTGACACTCCTGCTGTAATGCCAGACTCCTGATATTCTGTCTTTTATTCCTTACTTCCTTCGTCCTTGCCAAACCTTGAAGCATACATTACCCACAATGCAGTCTGACCACTTAAGCTGAGGACATACTACAAGAGCCAAGTCAGAGTCCATCTGTTCCAGTGTTTCCAATCAAGTCCTAAAAGTAGACAAAGAGAACCCAATCAACCAAATGAAACAGAAATATTATACTTGCAGTACACAATACAGAGAAATGAGCCAATATTACATATCAGTGACTTGCAAAACTACACATCTCCCTTGTTTTCAGTAAATACTGTAAAGTGTCCGTGGACTGCAGCTCTTCTACAGACGACACTGAACTAATTCACCTGTAATCCTGCTCCACTTTAATGAGCAAAGAAGTCACATGTGGCGCCGCATGGTCCCAGAGGTGTCGTCAAAAACAGCTTCCCTGAGTTTGTCTAATAAACACGACCCAGGAGACGCGGCGTACGCAGTAATTAGCTCTCTGCGCTTCTGTAGTGCAGCACATCAGAGACGAGGGACGAACACACAGCTACGTCTTCATTTAGGCTCACATCGTTCACATTTCTGGGAAAATAGCGTCAGTTTGGCCAATGACAGGAAGTGGAGACGTAATGTCCATATTTATATACAGTCTATGCTTTAGACCAAGAGAAAAGATTTGAAATCATTGACTGATTTAAACAACTTCTTCTTCTTCACCTACAAAAAAAATTCTGCTTCTATATGAATCAAATAACCACTGGTTTCTCCTTTAATTCTCTTTCTTGTTTGTATTTCCATAGATTAAAAGACAAAGGGTAAATTTACTTGTTTAGTTATTTATTACGTTTTTATTTTAGAGTCTGAAAACCAAACTTGAAATATCAGTAAGTACCCAGACCTAGTGATTCTACTACGACAAAATAATACAATCCGTTATAATTCCAGTCACAGTCTGACGTAGACGGTGTTGTGATCTCAGATTGAAGCCCAACGACCGACTTCATGTTTTAGCTCCGGCTCGTCGGCCTCGTTCTCACTCGGCTCCGTCTCTGTGCCGTGAGGTGAGATACAACTGATGTAAGAGAGGAGGGAGAAATAAAGACCTGGAGGAAACCCAGGGAGGACCAGATGTCCAATAGGATCCATTTCTGCTCCCACACTCACACACACACAGTCACACACATGCTCGCAGTATAAACAGCTGACAGAATGATGCAAATACAGATGCAGTCTAGCGTACATGTTTTCACACATCAACACAAATATGAATACATTGTGTTCTCATCAGTGATGCATACGCA
Source organism: Chelon labrosus (assembly GCF_963514085.1). Lineage (NCBI taxonomy): Eukaryota > Metazoa > Chordata > Actinopteri > Mugiliformes > Mugilidae > Chelon > Chelon labrosus. Next base: position 1,574,528 of record NC_140339.1, on the reverse strand, counting down.
CACTAACACACTAACACACACACACACACACACAGTTGCCTGCACCGTCTCTATTGATCTGTGACCATAGTAACCAGCTGGTCGCAATCAGACAGCAGTTGCCATGGAGTGTGACGATGCTGTGGACGTACTATTCTCCTCCCGTCCGTTCCTCTGCTGTTACACATAATATCTCTGTTTATGTCTTTATTTCGCCTCCTTCCTCTTCTCCTTTCTTATCTCTATCAGCTGTTAGTTTACCTCCCTCCCTCCCTCCCTCCCTCCCTCCAATCTGACACCGTGGACGCAGAATATTGGAGGAGAGGAAAAAAAAGTGTTCCTGCAAAGATGACAAGATCTAAGCCGGATCAGAGGAGATGGAGTTTCTGTGAAAGTGTGACAGCTGGTGTGAGAGTATGTGAAGGAAGGAGAGGGGGGGAGGAGGGGGGAGGAGGGGGGAGATGGTGCTGAGCAGGACAAATAAAAGAGACGGACTAAGACGGACTTTACTCTGGGGGTCGTGTGTGTCAGAAATAATCAGTGTTTAACACATTCAGCTCTGTTTTTATTCTCATTTAGTGCGTGAAAATAATGTTTGACACCTCTGTAGAAGATTAAACCGTCAGGTGTTTTTATATTTAACTGAAACCTCTTGTTGCCCCGTGATGGTGACGGTGAGACAGCCAGACCGTCGTTTGTTCCCTCTAATCCACTGACGAAAATCTAAATGTGAAATCTTTGAAACCAATTGGTTTAATCTTTCTGACCCTTTTTCAACTCAACTTGTTTGTTTTGTGACTAAGCTTTAAACAAAGGAGACAAACAGCAAATCTAAATATTTCTTTGGAAACAAAAGAGTTTATAGAGCAAAAAAAAAAAACAGGTTTACATCTGTCCTTCATGGAGGGAAGTGGTTTCATTCTGTTGTTTCTTCAAACCGTGTTTTATGGTTTAAATGAACAGACAGAGTTTGTTCAGACGACAGCTGATTCTCTTTTGGCCTTAATTTCATAACAACTAGGAGATGAACATGTTTACAGGAAACGTTTGGTGCCTTCATCCATCAGTCAGTGATAGACAGACAGACACTGGACTGGACGTATGGTTGTTGGTTGTCAATTCATTTAATTTCACTGTAATTTCATTTAATATTCACTTATTTTATTATTCTTGTAAATATTGTGGATGTAGATTTAGTTTTCCTATTTTATTTTATTCGTTATATATTATGTATGGTACGCTGAGTCCCTGTACATGCTCCTGCAACAGTGACATTTACCAGTTTGGGATTCATAAAACATCCTTCCATCCATCCTTCCATTGTTACATCCTTCCATCCTTCCATCCATCCTTCCTTCCATCCATTGTTCCATCCATCCATCCATCCTTCCATCCATTGTTCCATCCATCCATCCATCCTTCTGTTTATTTATCTTATCCATCCATCCATCCATCCTTCTATTTATGTAGTTATTTATCTATAACAGTTAGTGTCAGTTTTTACGTCTCTATTTGTCCAGACGGTGTTTCCTCAGCTCTGATGTCTGTCACTGATTTATAAACTCTTGTAAATGCTGGTATTGATCTCTCTCTCTCTCTCTCTCTCTCTCTCTCTCTCTCTCTCTCTCTCTCTCTCTCTCTCTCTCTCTCTCTCTCTCTCTCTCTGTGATTTGTCAGATTCCCGAGCGGACCGGGCCGACAGGAGGAAGCTCTTCAGACACTACACCGTGGGCTCCTACGACAGCTTTGACGCCTCGAGGTGAGACCTCACGAAATCCACTTTATTGTTTCAAACGTGCAGAATACATCATGTCAACAAGTCACATTCTACGTATTTACAACCTCTTCATCTCATGTTCCTCTTAAAACAAAAACCTCAATGAGCTTTTTGTTCAGACCTCTCCTCTGTTCTCCAGGAATAAAAAATAAAAAAGCTGTAGAAGCAGATTTAAGATGCAGCCGCGTCCTCTCTGCCAAGTGTAAAGTTCTGTCTAATGGTACCTGACGCTGCATCCCAAGGCTTCTGTTTTAAGTTATTCTGCTCCTCTCTCCTCTGCTCTCCTCCGCCGTCACATCCACTTCAACATGAGCTTCATTAGAAATGAAGATGGATGTATACGCCTCTGTTTATATGAGGGAGAGAGAAGGGAAGGAGAGCTGAATATATTGTGAACAGACCCTGTTTAAACGAATCAATGGAAGGGGCGAGCTCCATGTCCTTGTAGGAACATGTAAATTAATGAGCTCTGGGTTGTGTTTGATCACTTCAGGTAATCTGCCCGGCATCATCCCAACACGTACGTCGATTTAACTGCTGCCTGGATTTATAATGCTGCACTAAGGTTTTAGAGTCCTTCAGAATGTTCTACATTTCTGCACAAAAAGGATTTAAACCATTCACACAAGTCATCAAACTAGACAAAGAGAAACCAGTCAAACTAAATAAACTAAAATATTATACTTATGTGTTTCTTAATTCACAAAAATTATCCAATATTACATATCACTGAGGTCCAAGTTAATTTCAAGGCCCAATTAGAGTCCATCTGTTCAGAAGTTCATCAAACATGGGGGTGCTAATGTCCTGGTTTGGGCCTGTTCTGCTGCATCTGGACCAGGACGGCTTGTCCTCATTGATGGACCAATGAATTCTGAATTCTACCAGTGAACTCTAAAAGAAAATGTCAGGACATCTGTCCATGAGCTGAATGTGAAGAGAATCTGGGTCATGCAGCAAGACAACGAGAACCAAGAACACAAGTGGTTCTACAAAAGAACGGTTAAAGAAGAACAAGATGAATGTTTAGGAACGGCCAAGTCAAAGTCCTGACCTTAATCCAATAGAAATGTTGTGGAAGGACCTGAAGCAAGCAGTTGATGTGAGGAAACCCACCAACATCTCAGAACTGAAGTGGTTCTGTTCTGAGGAATGGGCTAAAATTCCTCCAAGCTGCTGTAGACCACTGATCAGCTGTTACCAGAAATGTTTGGTTTCCGGTAACTGCTGCACGCAGCGGGGTCACAACAGGTACCGAAAGCAAGGGTTCACTCAGTTTTACAACTCACAAATATGAACAAATGATAAATTTACTTGAATAAGTAAACACACAATTGTAATATTTCTGTATCTTGGGTTTGATTGGGTTCTCTTTGCCTACTTTCAGGACTTTTTATGCAGTAATGTAGAAAATTCAGAAAAGTTCTAACACTTGCAGAGAAGGCAAACATTTGCTCAATCCCGTAACAGATGAGTAGTCTATCACATTATGTCAATATTGCAGACAAACGCTGTGCATGAACAGTCTCGGACCTCAAACCGCTCATTCTCATGAATTTCTCTGTTGACACATCGTACAGTTGTGTGTAAATGCAGACTCGTTCTAAAATCTTAGACCTTTCCACCATTCACGTCCTCATAACTGCCCTTACCATTCATGTGCGTATTGCATCTCCAGATGGACTCAGGGTCTGCAAGGCTGTAGTTAAGGTAGTTAAGGTCTGGTCTACTGTATCTCCAGACTTGTATCTGTGGAGTTAGGTGGTTCAGTTGGATGGAGTCTTGACTCAATATTTGTCAGAAAGAGGATCAGTAGAGGAACAAGTTCTGAAAGAAGATGTTCAAATGCTTCAATATGAGTTCACAGGACGTTGAATCTTGATGGACATGAGCAAAACGGTTTCAAGAGAGGTATCAAAAACTAGAAACACATTTTGGACAATACCCTCTGTCAGTGCATTCTTTACTTTACTTTTGAAGTCGACATGAAACGACAGGGAAGGTTCAGCATACACGTATGATATATTCTGTAGTTAACACGCCTTTTTAAGTTCTGTCACGTTGAACTCTTCCTTTAACCCGTCTATATGAGCCACATCTCATTCCTGGAGAGTTATAAGACCAGGCTCTATGCATCAGGGCGACAGACCACTCCATCAAAACTATTTCAAGGAAAGAGTTGGCCCGCTGCTGCCGGGTCAGAGCCAACATTTTATTTGGCTGCAGCGCGTCAAGCCCATAAAATCTGTGTCTGTTGCAAGGACAAAATCTAGAGGGGGATGGTCATTAGTCAGTGGGACACTAAAAGTCAGAGATACCCGTTTCCAGAATTTGGCAACGTCTGGGCATTCCCATTAGGAGAAATCACTGTGTAGGACCATGTAGCTTCTGCTGGCAGTGACTCATGAGGCTCAGAAATAATGTCCTAAATAAAAATGCTCCAGCATCTGAAAGTTAGCAAACGTCTCCCACCACTGATGCTTCATCGTCATGTGAGGAGCATCATCGTCAGCTCTGTTTATCATCCTTACACATTTATAGGCTTTCATCTGCTAATGGACAGTAATGAATCTGATGTCCACCCAGGCCTGAAACAACGTGATGATTTAATTCTAATATCTGAATCTGCCACCCTCCTCGGGTGCATGTGGTAGGACCAGTGGCGCTGTGGTGAGGCTGTGAAGGACATGCTGACATTTCCCCTCGTCACTCTGCTGCCTCTCCTCTGGCAGGAACATGCTGGAAGATGTTTCTGTCAGTGATTTGGGTCAAGGTGAACCGTTGCAGGGCTGGAGACCGGTTGTGGCCGAATTGTGGCAGAGACAGAGGGCCCATGTGACGTTTAAAGGTCCAGGGGAAATCTCATCTGGAAATGAAACTTTAACCTGAATATAGCCTCACCTCTGCTCCCTAATGGAAAAAAAACAGTTTTTTTTAGTAAGCTGACTTTTCTGAGGCTCTCACGTCAAGTCCTTCCTGCACTTAAAATATTCATATTTGTTTTTTAACTGGCAGAGGCTGCTGGTAAATTCTGCATGAGGCAGGAGGAAGTTTCCTGGTCTGTGTGTGAGAGGAAGGACTCACACATATTAACTAAAGGATAAACTGAGCTGCCAACGCCCCGGTGAAGAAACCCTGATGTATTTACAGAAACAGAAAAATAATATATATATATCTTGAATACAGAGCCCATCATTCATGAGCAGGAAATGAAAATAGAGGCCACTATGACTGACTGTAGCATGGATACAGATAGACAAACCCTAATGAGGGGGTTGCAGCATTGTTTCTGTGTAGATGTAAGCACTGCAGAACTTAAAAGCAATTATATATAAAAATAAAAAAATATATATATTATGCAGTTGTCATAAATAGAGTCTGGAAAGCATTTATTTTTTTTTTGGTACTTTAGGTTTTCTTCTAAACAGCAGTCTTCCAATGTTTTGTCAACCCATCCGTCCACCCTGACATCTTCCCTGCCCTGTTCTATAACTACACGGAGCAGCCTCCTTATTATTATTAAAGGCCGCAAATAGAAATCCAGAACCTAAAAAATAAAAAGCCCACACTGTAAACAACCTCTCTGGCTTCACTGGATGGAGGACACGGGAGGAGACAGGAACAACAGAACTTTAATCAAGCTTAATTTGTACAGAACAAAAGTGCAGGGGAATATAAACACGCCAGAGTCCGAGCTAAAAGGTCGTAGTGAAGTAAAACTAACGCAAAGAGACAGCAACAACAAAATAAAACGGGAAACAAGGAAGCCAAACACGTCATCAGGACACCTGAGAAGGAGGTCGTAAACGTGGTCAGACACGAGGTGGACTCATAAAACAACATAATGGAACTTTTTACAACCATAATTTACCATGATACCTTTATATTTTTATTTGTCTCTTATTTGAGTTACCTGTGGACTAGTCCCTTACATCCAGTGTTATCTGACAGAAGATCTCTTTAGAACAAAGTACAGAAACCAATACACTGCTGCAGAAACCCCACAATGACTTTTTAACCCTCTGTGTCCCGATGACGGTTTAAAACTCGACTAAAAGTTGTTAACCTTACCGAGGTGCAGAGCTCTTCATTTGTCCTGTGCATCTTCCGCTGGGATCTTTACTGGCTGAGGCAGCAGTGGAGATGGAGAGGTGGAGGAAAGACAGAAGTGGGTTTTCATACATGATGCATCAGCTCTCAGCTGGAGGAATGAACCTGCAACCGACTGTACTCTGCTGCATTTGAGGCGGGAGGTTAGAAATGACAGATAGCTCAGCTAGCATCGTTCTGTGATGTGTGACGAGGAGGTTGAACCCAAATACAGACACGAGGTGAAGCCAGAGCAGGAGACAAAGAACTGTGTCCTGTTTGCCGAGGGGTAAACAGGACACAGGTGGCACAAAGAGAAACCATCATTATAATCAGAGGGAAAACACAGACAGGAAGTGAAGCTGGACAAGAAGAAGCTTTAACAAAATCAAAAGAGGAAGCAGAAGAAGAAAAACCAAACGGAAAAGATTTAAAACTCCATGTCAGTTTTCTCTATCCATCACTGAATTGCAGAGTTTGACGGCTGTCTCTAGCCACCGTGCCCTTGAGCCAGGCGTTCAGTAGAACAGTTGTGCAGGAGGAGATGCAGGCGTACAGAGCCTCTCCTCCTGACTATAAATACACCGAGGCCTCCCACAGTGAAGCCCAGATTGAGGCGGCGTGCTCCATTGATCGGCGCGTCCCGCTTCCTGCATGCTCCGCTGTGTTTTGATAAATCAGCACCCCCCCACCTCCCCCCTCCCCACCTCTTCCTCACTTGTTGAACAAGATGACACCTTTGATAAACGGTCAGGCCCTTCTTCCTCATCCTTCTTCTTCTTCTTCTTCTTGGTCTTCGCTGCGTGCTGGGCTGACCTATTGAAGCGGCCACACGGTGTCAGATTTGGCTGATCAAGGTGTGATTACACAGAGGGTGTGTGTGTGTGTGTGTGTGTGTGTGTGTGTGAGGGAATGCTGGGAGATAACCTTCAGTGTGTCAGCATCGCCGGCCTCCTTCCTCTCTGGACAGATTGCGTTGCTAAGGGAACTGTTGCTAGGATGGCAGTCGCGCCTCTCTCTCCTTCTTTATTCTCTCCTCTCTCTGTCCTTCTTTTTTATTTTTTTTTTCTTCCTTCCCTCTCCCATCCCACGTGTCTCTACTCGCTGTAATCCTTGCACCTAATATCAGCTGAGTGATGCACCTTTACAGCAAACCCCCTCAGGCTGGAGGAGCAAACTTGCGGTCGGTCCTGCTGCTGCTGATGATGATGATGCTGATCGGTGTCAGAGCACCAGGCTCAGCCCTGATTACTGCAGGAAATGAGAGATGGAACGTACCATTTTCTCCAAGTATATTCCAGGAATAAATCAAAAAATCAAAAAAAAGAGTAGTGGAGGGAGGGGTGGAGGATGGATACTGAGAGCTGAGGAGAAGCTGTCAGATTAGACATCCTGCTGCTGAGTCAAACTTAAAGAGGAGCCTTTCCTTCTCTTACTGTTGGAGCATTCCTGCTCTCAGATGCTGCATCACCTTTTTGGAGGATTCCTCGTAAACAGCTGCAGCAGTTTAGGTCGGAACAAGCGACCGCCGCTGCTCTGACTCTTGGTTTAAGAGGGCAAACCTGGAGGTATCTGCTAATAACTGCAAACATGGAGAGTTGGAGGGTTTACATCATCAATGCATCGATTTCCAAAACCTAAACAAAGACGGGGGGGTCAACTAGACATTTATATTTACTGGATTACTTCTAATCTACCCAGAGACAGCTCATACTCACCGTCTGTCAGCTGTTCATTTGATTTAATAGAAAAACTTTTAAAACTTTATTGAGAAGTTCTGTTGATGTGCAAACGTCTAAATGCACGGTGCAAAAATACACCTGCCTTTAAAATGACCACAAGTCATCCAGTTCAGGTGTAGTCTTCAAAATAAAGTAAAACATGTGCAACATTCATTAATACACAGGATTAGATGTTACAATCCCTTGTGCCAAGATCCCAGGCAAAACACATTTAGAGGCCCTGTCCAACTGAGAAACCCTAACAAACCTATAGTCATGTGATATGACGCTTAACCTACAATCTAAATGAACTAAGTAAATGCTGCTGGCTTGTATGTCCCGCTCAGCAGCTGACGCTAACTCAAACCTTGTGAAATATAAGCTAACCAAATGCTACTGGCTAGCTTAACCTACAATCTACATAAACTAAGTAAAAGCTGCTGGCTTGTAGGCCCACAGAGCAGCAGAGGATAGTTCGAACCTTGTGAAATATGAGCTAACCTAACGGTGCTGGCTTGTATGGTCCGCTCAGCAGCTAACCATAGCTACCAAACAACATGAAGGCATCAGGAACCTGGCCTAAACAACAGCAGTATGCAGCATGTCATTGGGGTCACCGATGTTTCATTAAGTTAGGCCCACGACACCTCGAGAAGGCTTAACAGTGACTTCCAGCGTCCTGGAGTCACCCCCCTCCACACTGCCACTGCACAACCCCGTTTTCCTCACCATTCAATGACTATCAACAACTAATATTTCAGTCATTAGCCTATAGTCCTTTTATGAACCACGAGCCAAACAAACAAATCTACCGTGGTTCGCCCCGTTGATGCAAAATGTTTATATGACGTTTTATAAGTAAGTTAATGTAAAGTTTCTAGTTTGACTGGAGCCAAAAAACTACAGTTTAGTTCTTTCCCTCAAAATAAAAGTCGTTAAAAAAGCAAAACATGGCAGAAAATGTGCAAAATGTTCCAATATTTCATGTGCAAAACTATTTATATAATGTTCTACAGGTCAGTTAGTGAATATATCAGTTTATTTTAATGTCTAAGGAGGTTTATCAGGTTAAACTGCTGCAGCACGGCTCTAAATAGTTGTTTCTATTATCCTGATCAGGATTCACTTCTCTCCAACTCTTTATCGATTAATCGGTTTGTCTGACATGCGTCGCTCCACCGACTCCCCCCCTCCCCTCCCCTCCCTCCCTCCAGCCGGTTGTGTGCTTGCACCTTGCAGAGCGCAGCGCTCCTAGACATCCGTCCACACCGTGATTCCGTCGCTCCCTCCCTCTCTCCCTCTCACTCACTCGCTCTCCCTCCCTCCCTCCACCCCCCCACCAACCCGGCGAGCTTCTGCCTCTCCTTCCCGCCTCATCATGAGCCATTAGCCGCTATATCTCCCCCCCTCTCCGCCCCCCCCACCCCACCACCAGCCTGATGTCGCTTCTCCTCGACGGCGCATCTCTCCCGCACCGCCGCTCGGAGCTTCTTCTTCTTCTTCCTCCTCCTCATCCTCCGCAGCAGCAGCAGCGGCAGCAGCTTGAGGAGCCGCGGCGGGGGTAACCGCGCTGCCGACCCCGCGGACAGGCTGCAGCTGCGGCGCAGGGGAGGGAACCGGAGGCGCGTCTCTATCCGTCGTCGGCTGACTTTTTTTTTTAATTTTTTTTTTTTTTTAAATAATAATAACAATAATAATAAATCTTTGGGGTCGTCTCTTTCCTGGAGATGCTGTGGTCGGGCTGCCGGGGCCGCTGTCATACCGTTTGATAGACATAGAGGAAGAGGAGGAGGAGGAGGAGGAAGAGGAGGGGGAGGAGGAGGAGGAGGAGGCAGCAGCAGCAGCGGTGGTGGTGGTGGTGGGGTGGGGTCGGGGTTGCCCTGCCCTGCCCTGGCCGGACTAGCTCTCCAGCATGAACCTCCACTCGGGCAGGGCGTCCGTGGCCATGCTGCGGATGATGGGCTGTGCTAACGGGCGCTCTGCTCGGCATCTCCTCCACAGTGACTGCGTGGTGGACGAGAAGACGGTGGTGCTCCAGAAGAAGGAGAATGAGGGCTTTGGCTTCGTCCTGCGGGGGGCAAAAGGTAGGAGCATCTACTGACTCGGTTTAATCTTTAAGTTTTTATGCTTTGTGTCTTTGTGTCTCATAAAGGACCAGGCTGCAGCTCACACACCAGCAAACATCACGCTGATGCATTTCCCTTGTGTTTGTCTCCTCTTTAAATCAGTGGTGGGGCTTGTGTGTGACAGAATGCATGGAGCAGCAGTGCACCTCCTCCTCCTCCTCCTCCCTTCACCTCCCTCCAAATAAACTCCTACCAGAACATGCAAATAAGTTCTGCAGGATTTTAAAAGCATCTTGACCTCTCTGAGGAGAAGTCAGCAGGTGGTGGCGTGCGCCAGGGTTCCTGCAGACGGTCACATTCTTGCAAAACCTTTTCCTGCGAGGCGTGAAACCAAAGCTGCGTCCAGCCTGTGTCTGGCGTGTACCTGCCCGTGCGGCGCCCTCCGCTCCTTCACCTCCTCCTCCTCCTCCTCCTCCTCCTCCTGAGTTGTTGTGATGCTGGCGGCCGGTCCGGGCGGTTTGATGTTCCGCCGGGCCGTGAGATCGGCTCTAAAAATAGCCAGTTTGAGCTGCTGCGTCGGTTTCTATGACGATTCTCGCCATGTCATAATCCACGTTGCATTCCACAACTGTGCGGTGCAGCTGGATTGGTCTGTGCCATGGTTACTGTGTTACTGAGAGGTAAATTTAGTACATCAGCGTTCCTGCTTTTTAAAAACACAGCGAGAGAGAGAGAGAGAAATGACACGAGGAGGAGAGGAGGAGAGGAAAGAGGGATTTGGCTTGAAAAACAAGAGGAATGTTCTAGTCATTCTGACACACACTGCTACCACCCCGGGGGAACTGACCCAGCCGAGCTTATCCTGCACCGGGGGGTGAACACACAAACATGCGCCGATGCTCAAGCTGTCACATAAGCTCACGTCCTCTTGTGCGCTCGGCGTTTTTTCTCCTTTTCTCTTTTCACTCCCTCTCTCTCTCTCTCTCTCCCTATCTCCTTCTCTTTCTCCTTCTCTTGTCACTATGCCCCAGACACCTAAAGACACAGTCATCACAATCACACGAAATCTCCCCATGAAGCCCCCCTCGTACATGCTCGTGTGCACCGGCTCTTCCAGTAGGAGGCTGAGTTATAGGAAGTGTCACTTGTCATCACTGGTTTCTCCCAGTTGCAACAATTTCTTTAACCTCCCCGAGAGGGAGAGAGGGAGAGAGGGAGGGAGAGAGGGAGGGAGAGAGGGAGGGAGGGAGGGAGGCTGCAACCATGTGTGCACAGAGAGTAACAGTTTTGTGCAGGATATTAGACATTCAAACAGTTCTGCTGCACTCAAACAATATTTTTTGGTGTTCTCGTGCAGAAATGAATCTTTTCTGTGCATGCACGTAAGACTAGCTCCCTTCATGCACTCGTACTCGTGGTCTGACTTGTGATTCAGACGAGATCAGGTCAGATATGGAACCATTTAAATCCTTTTAATGACTGATCACCAATTAGAACTTGGATGCATTTGAGTGGAGAGAAAAGTTTCCCCTTTTTTCAATCGCTGTCCGTCTCCAGAGTCCCTGATCAGATATGCATTGATTAACCGTGCACAGGCTCTTACGAATGTGGTGAAACAGGATTTAAAAGAGAACTTGAGATTGATTCATGCTGCTGCTCTGTGTGTTGTTCCTTTTTTTTTTTATTTGCGGGCGGTGATGTGTAAAAGGCGATGTCCAGAAAAAGAGGCAATAAAGTCCAACAGCAGCTCCCTAAAGGCGCCACAGTTTACCTCTGAATATAAAACACGGTGCTCTGCTGTTTGCAAGGGAAACATGTTTTACAGTTGAACGCAGGGTCAGACTAAACACACACAGATGAGACTTTATCTGTGTGTGTTTAGTCTATAGGTCTGTGGACTGTCTGGTGTTTCAAGTTTGGTTTTAGACTCTAGAATAAGTTGGATGCTGAGACGTTCTCCTTTTTTTTGTTTCAGACTGCAGAATAAAAGATGTTTCTGGTTTCAAAAGCAAACTTGAAATACTAACAGATGCACGGACCCCCCTGTAGTTCAGAGTTTAGTGAAATTCATGCAGCTCTCTGAGAGCTGGACGGCTGAGATGCACATCCAGTCCAAGTGACTCCTGCAGTGTTCCATTTGGGAGTCTTGCCTTTAACAACATGAATTACTGCTAACCTTGAAGTCACACCGTGGACGCATTAAGACGATGAACAGGCCAAAACAGTGACATATTTATTTAAAGGTCCTGAATGCTGATGTGGTTTACAGCCTGTGTTAAATGGCTCCATGTGTCATGGCAGGTAAATACATCAGCTGTCTTCAAGTTGCTGGACGACATGTTTTCACTTCTCTCTCTCTCTCTCTCTCTCTCTCTGCCGTGCAGCGGATACGCCCATCGAGGAATTTACTCCCACACCTGCCTTCCCCGCCCTGCAGTACCTGGAGTCGGTGGACGAGGGCGGGGTGGCATGGCAGGCGGGGCTCAGGACGGGGGACTTCCTCATCGAGGTGAGAGCTGCTCCTTTAACTTTTACCTGCTGTGTGTCAGGCTGATCTCTAGAGCTGAGGTTTTTGATTCCGGTGTCTGGATTTGACCTCCTGCTTGCTAACGTGAGATGCTAACCTTCAGTGGTCGGCTGTGGCTGGATGTTTGCTGACACTCGTCTGAATTAGATTTGCTGTGATAACAATCAAGACCTCCCTTTTGTTTAAAACCTCCTGGCAGCTTCCTTGCCGTGAAATCGTTGGTTTGCAACGCAATTAGAGCAGCAGCTGACTCCTGCCACTTCTGATTGGGATAGTGACTCGTGGATGAGTCTGCAGAGTGAGGACAAAGTCAGAGTGCAGAGGGTCTGGAGGCCTGTCAGCTGTGCCCGTCGCTAACGAGGCTAATCTGGATGGATGCGGTTTAACATGGCTCCATAAATCATCCCTGTCTCTTTATGTCTGATTTTGTTTTTGTCTGCTCGGACGTGTGCAGACTTCTAAATCGGTGGCGTTGATGTTTATGTTGTGGATTGTTAATCTACCTCCACTGAAGGCTGTGACGACGCGGAGAGCTCTGATGTTATTTTATATTTGACTGGTTAATTAGATCTCTCATTAAGTTATGTTACAGCAAAACCTAAATGCTTTTCCACTCCCTTAAAGACTTGAGGTCTCTGATAATTACAGGAGCTAAAAAGAATCAGTGTCAGCGATGAGTCGTCTTTGCAGCTAAACTGATGCTGTTTTGTTTAGTTAATGAAGATGAATTAGATCTGTGTGTGAATCAAAGCGGTGCAGCATTGTTTAATTAGAATAAACCAGGTTCATTTTCCTTCTGTTGTTTCACTCGTCAGGTTTATTAGCACCAGGAGTATGAGTCTGGTGACGCTCCACTGGGATTTCATCATGGGGGGCGTCTAAACTGAAGTTACTTTGCTGTCAGTATATTTTACAACAGATGTGAAAGCAGACGGCTCTAAACTAAACTAATGCAACTCCACGTCTCTCAGATGACGTCCATGACTACTGTTACTCTTCTGTACATCTCCTCATTAAGCCCCGCCCCCAAAATATCTGATTGGTCCAGCAGATCTTTGCAGGAGCAGAATCACTTCCCAACAGAGATACTCCAGATAAACTTTATTCCACAAAAATAAATTGAGGGTGGGTCTGCTGCATGATGAAGAACATGAAACATACCAAACTAACCCTTTTTCAACGGAGGCAGAAAATATCCAACACTTTTGCCTTATTGACGGCTGAGACGTTGCTGCGAAAAAACCATAGACTGTAGAAAATATGAACGACACGTCTCCACTTCCTCCAATTGGTCAAACTGACGCTAGAATCCAGGTATACACCTCCAACCGCTTCACAGAGCGGTCGTCAGTGGCAGCTGTCAATCATATATGATGACGCATCCTGTTTCTCTAACGTCAAATAACTAAAACTAAACTTGACACTTGAACAAACATCAGCGTATATTAACTACCTGCAATGACACAAACCATCCTTTAAATAAAATGACTTGACAGTGTGTACTTCACATAGAGGGGGCGGAGCTTATGACCTATACTGCAGCCGGCCACCAGGGGGAGCTCTACATGCTCTGGCTTCAGCTGTCATGGCGTCTACTTGTTTTACAGACTAATTGCCAAAACCCTTCATATTATTGTACATTATTATTATTATCAAATTAAATAAATTAATCACTGAATTATATTGTGATTGTTTAGGACACTAATATATCCTCTTATAATATTCAAACAAATATCATGTCATAGAAATAAGAACAGATCCTCTACAGTACAGTTGTCATGACTCCAGGGCAGCGTGCATCAGTGAGGGCGTGTCGTGGAAACTAGTTGTGGTATATTTGATGTCCTGGTGTTATCTTCTAGACTCAGCCTTGGTAGTAAGGATGTCTGTTTATCAGAATGACTTGGACTAATCTGTGTTAGAGGAAATGTCAAGCTATGACTACTATTAAAGGAAGTTAGTAACAGCTGCCGTGTTAAACCAGAGATGAAGGAAGAGCTCATTGTCTATTTTGAGCTCGTTTCCGTTCTCCATGACTCCGTAAAGACTGTGTGTCTATAAGCAGCGTGGGGATTGGTTTATTTTGTGTTTCTGCTAAATGGAGCATCACATGAGGAGATCAGACCGGATCTATGTGAGCAGCTCCTTCTCAGTGTGATTGCAGCTCCTTTTCATATCTCTTGTTTGTTTTATCTCAAATTCCTGTCGACGCCTTTAATCATCCCATCAGCGGCGGTCTGAAGTCAGAGCCGCTGAAAGAACGTGTTTACGAAACGCATCAAAGAGGCTGAAAGTGTTGGACTCGTCCACAGCTGCACAGCCTGTGGCTGCTCAGCCGTCCATGGCTCTTATTCTTTAATGAGCATGAGCAGATGATCACTGACTGCTAACCCCGACCCGTCACTGTTGGTTTTATTATACATATAAATACAAAGCACTGGAGAGAGACGGGACCTCAGAGAGACGTTGATAAGTTCTGTTCAGTCCTTAGATTAAAATCTGACCTGCAACAAACCTCTAAGTCCCTGTGTCTCCACCTGGTCTTAATATAAATGTGTCTCCACATGCGTCCCCAGCCAGCACTTGAGATCTGATCTCAGTTTGTGTGTCTGTAAATCAGCAGCGCCATCATGTGGTCAGTAGAATATTGTAGCAGCTGCTGTCTCTAATGGATCTCTACCTACCGCTGGATCAGAACCATCAACAGCTGCTTGTTGACTTGGAGACATGATCCAGATGTTGGAACAAGATGGAAAGACTCTCACGTGTTAAGATCTGATTTATTTATGATGGTAGTTATTTTAGAGAAGGAAGAGAAGAAGGAAGGAAGGAAGGAAAGTAAAGACGGAAAGATGGAGGGAGGAAGGAGGGAAAGAAGGAAGGATGGAAGGAAGGAAAGTTAAGACGGAAAGATGGAGGAAGGAAGAACAGAAGGAAGGAAGCAAGGAAAGTAAAGACGGAAAGATGGAGGAAGGTAGGAGGAAAGGAAGGAAGGAAGGAAATAGGGAGAAAGGAAGGAAGGAAGGTAAAGACAGAAAGATGGAGGAAGGAAGGAGGGAAAGAAGGAAGGATGGAAGGAAGGAAAGTTAAGACGGAAAGATGGAGGAAGGAAGGAGGAAAGGAAGGAAGGAAGGAAATAGGGAGAAAGGAAGGAAGGAAAAGAAAGGAAGGAAGGAGGGAAAGAAGGAAGGAAAGTAAAGATGGAAAGATGGAGGGAGGAAGAAAGGAAGAAAGGAAAGGGGAAGGAGGGAATGAAGGAAAGAGGAAAGGAAGGAAGGATAGGACTACCAAAGGAAAGAGGTCACATGTGTCCCAGACCACCTCCACATGTGGACTGACACCAGATCAGTGTTCACACCTGGACTCTTGTGTTCAGGTTGGATTGATGTTAATGTGAAGGTGTGAACGAGGCCCTAGAAGTTAAAACGTTACTCCAGTCCCTGAAATCATAACCCAGCTGTCCTCCTCCTCCTCCTCCTCCTCCTCCTCCTCCTCCTCCTCCTCTAAGGATTCCTCCCAGGTCTTCATCTTTCCATCGTTGCCGTCCTCGTCCTTCAGTCCGTCCTCGTCCTTCAGTCCGTCCCTCTTACAGTTGCAGCGTTGCGTGGATATGATGCAGAGCGACTGACACACATTTGCCAAACAGCGCATCCCGTCTCCGTCCATCCTGGTTCTGAAGCGACGCCAGTTACTTCCAGCTCAGTGCGCAGCTGTCTCACCTGTCACCACACTCACAATGGATTGTTCCGTTGTCGTTTGGTTTTGGGGGCTGTTGTGTCGAGGTAATGTGGCGGGACGCTGGGTGCTTGTTTTCTTTTAGAACGTCAATCAGTTTGTATTTGCACGTACAAGAAAAAAAAAGACAAGATAAATGATTTTATTCATGAAGGATGAGAGAGAGAAGCAACTGTAGGACAGACTGAGACAACGAAGAGAGTGAAGTGAAGATCCTGTCACATCTGGACTGGATCTGTGAGAGTCAGAGAAAATGAAGCGTCCCACAAATGACTGACAGTCGAAAACTGTAAAACATATTACCTGAGAGGTCCTGAGTCCTGGAGGGCTCATGTGTTGGTTTTATTTAGATTTTTATCTCCAGAGCTTGTTATGAATGTTTCATCCTGTCATCTGCCAATATTAGTAAATGGAGAGAATGAAAGGATGAAAGGATGAAAGGATGAGAGGATGAGAGGGACTGAGTGGAAATCACAGTTAAACAGTTAAAACCTGTTTATTGTCCTTAGATAGATGTAGATAGATAGATGGATGGATGGATTGATAGACGGATAGATAGATGGATAGATAGATAGATAGATAGATAGACAGATAGATAGATGGATGGACGGACGGACGGACGGACGGACGGATGGATAGACAGACGATCATCTCACTCCTCCATCATAGAAACTGAAACGACGGCCGGTTGCCGGAGCTGTTCATCCGTCCCGCGGTTGTCATGACAGAGTGGCGATGCGGTTGCCATGGTAGCCGGTCAGCTCTGCTGTGTAATCCCTCTACAGCAGATGACCGGCTGAACTGCTGATCTGAAAGTGAAGACTCGTCTCTGGGACGCAGGACGTCCTGGACAGATCTAGGTCCCTGTCGTTGTTCCTCAGCGTCTCCTGTTTGTTGAAGTCATTTAATCTTTTATACGCTTTAGCTTCTGCTCTTTACTTCTTAATCAGTTTCATATTTAATGATGATGGTGTAGCACATAGGAGCATGCTCTAGAGTCGTTGAATGTGCTTCCTGAAAGACTCTGTAGTTTCACTTTGGGGACAAATAAAGTGTTTTTTTTAATTGAATTGATTCTTGTTATTATTATTATTCTTATGCGTAACGCTGTGGATTAACTTTACGTTCCTTCAGTTCACGTAGCAGCGTATGTGCCGTTACCATCTACTGTACATCAGTGGGGATGTGTTCCTCTGCAGGCAGGACTTGACTCGGCTGAGCATCAATCTTTCATCGCCTCTTGCAGCGCGACACGATGATGCTCGCGTGCAGCTCTGTGCCCTCGTACTCAGGCACTCCAATCATTTACCTAAATGTGTTTAAGTAGGTGCTCGTCGTGGTCCCCCATCAAGAACGGCTGCGCTCCAGCAGCCTGCGCTTCATATCAATACGGACGGTTGACTTTGAGTAAGTGAGACGAGTCAATGAAGGAAGACTCCTGATGTGGAGGAGGTGGAGGTGGAGGAGGAGGAGGAGGAGGTGGAGGAGGAGGAGGAGGAGGAGGAGGAGGAGGTGGAGGAGGAGGAGGAGGAGGAGGAGGCCAGAGGTCAGAGGAGCTCATGATGCAGGGTCAGATCTTGTGCTCTTGACTCTCACAGTGTTTGACGTCATGATGATTAAAGCTGTGGCTCGTTTTCTTTAACCATCCCCGTGCACACTGTCCCAGTAGGGCTGGGGGTCACTACTGGTCCTGATTCAATTCAGTATCTCAGTTAATTTTACTTTAAATTAAAACTAATGTTGTCATCAATGAACATGAACTTCACTTAGATCCAACATTTAATCTGACGTGTTTTGCTCAGTTTTGCAAGATTCGTCACAGAGTCTCCAGAGATGGAGACTCTGTGACGAATCTTGTGAGACGTTGAACGAGATTCCTGACGAGAAGATACAGGAAACGGCGTGTGTTTAAAGAAATCTGTCCAATCGATATTGAATCTTTCAAATGGAGATCAGTTTAATTATTTCAGACCCAGCTCTAGGCCTCGGTGTGTTTTAGTGGACGTTGTGTTGAGT
The DNA here is from genome assembly GCF_963514085.1 of Chelon labrosus. Classification (NCBI taxonomy): domain Eukaryota; kingdom Metazoa; phylum Chordata; class Actinopteri; order Mugiliformes; family Mugilidae; genus Chelon; species Chelon labrosus. The sequence goes on along the minus strand of NC_140339.1, from coordinate 1,556,618 downwards.
TCAAATCTGTCAAAGCCGGTTCGATTCAAATCAGATTTAAAGAGAAATAACACAGTTAATACTTTAACTTCTATCTTTATTCATGTTGTTTCAGCCTCCTGGCTAAACTAACAAGACGACGGCGTCTCAGCTGCTCAGTTAACTAATGTTAATGTCAGAGAAAGAGAAAATGAAGTAATCTGATGCTAGTGGAGGTTATTTTATTCAAACATCCCTCCCCCTCAGACCAGGCTGGACCAGCAGCATCCAGGATTTAAATATTCTGATTAATCCTCATCATCTGCTTCACCTACCTCCGTCTTTCCTCCTCTCTCTTTCTTTTTGAGATGGCGTCTCTCTACGTTAAAGAGTCATGAGAGCGACGTGGAACAGGATTAAGTGTGGAGGGTTGTGGCCCCTGGTGGCCTGGGGAGGGCCCCAAGCATTCTGTGCCTGCTGACAAGCTGCATCTCTGATTAAATAAAGAGAGAGAAGTTTTAGTTTTGTAAATAATTTAGAAGTTGTGCGACTGCGTTCTTCTTGGTGACGAGGACAGGGAGCAGCAGTGTCCATCCTTCCTGTGTCTCCAAGAGCTGATGACAAAAAACAAGAGACAGAGTAAGTTTGTTGATTAAAACTATTACGGTCTGCTACTGTGATCAACTGGAGGCTGAAGCTGGATCGTGTAAAAGAATATAAACTATGATATCATCTGTTAACTCAGAACAGAGAATGAAAATGTTAATGATCAGTGTAACTGTTGATGCTGCTGATGACCTGTCCTGGTGACCAGCTCATGATTCAGCTCTGATAACATCTGCTGGGTTGGACTGAAATCACTTCGTCAGTTCTGAATCCACTCGTAACAGATATTTACTCCGATCAGGCATAACATTATGACCACTTTACTTGTGGTGACTCATCAGAGAATGGACATGGGCCTTCTGAGGGGAGGGGCCTCTGTGGATCATCCCACAGATACTTGATCAGTTTGGGATCTAGTGAATTTGGAGGCCAGGTCAACACCTTGTGCTGTTCTTCATGTTTTTTTTAGTTGTTCCTAAAGTGTTTCTGTGTGTGTGTCTGTGTCAGGCTGCATCCTGCTGGGGATGGCTGCTGCCATCAAGGAGTGTCATTGCTATGGGGTGGGGGTGCCTGGTCTGGTCTAGGTGGGTGCTACATGTCTAAGTAACATCCACACCAATGAATGCCAGGTCCAGAAGTTTCCCAGCAGAACACTGAACTGTCACAAGGATGGTCAATGTTATTCACTTCTCCTGTCGGTAGTCATAATGTTGTGGCTGATTGGTGTATGTGTGCACCTGCTACTAGAAAGATGAACCATTTATTAGTTGTGTGTATATGTACATAACCGTGAGCAGATTTGATTCCAGTGTTAAATGTTGATCAGAGCAGAGTAACATATTTCATTAGGTGACATCTCTTCGCGCTTGCAGCTACGTTGCCGTGTGTTGTGAGTCATTCATTAAGTGTTTTTATGCAGATTAAGAAATGCTAATTATCAGGACTTGAAGGACTCAAACATCCTCTGAGCTCTGGATGTTTGAGACGGTAAATAATGACGAGACTTAAACCGACAGCGGCGAGAAGCAAAGCAATCAGTGCTCCCACAGAGTCAGGCTCCTTTAAATAGAGGCTGCTTTTTATTGTGAGATGCATTTATGCATTAAGTACATCACAGCCGTGTGTGTGTGTGTGTGTGTGTGTGTGTGTGTGTGTGTGTGTGTGTGTGTGTGTGTGTGTGTGTGTGTGTGTGTGTGTGTGTGTGTGTGTGGAGGTAGATGGAGTAAGGCACTTTACTCTCTTATATAACACACAGCTTTGGCCAAGAGAAGGATGTGTGACCTGTGTTTCATGCAAATGCATCTGCCTCCCTGTGCCCCAGGTGTGTGTGTTTGTGCATGTGTGTTAATGTGTGTGTGTGTGTGTGTGTGTGTGTGTGTGTGTGTGTGTGTGTGTGAGTGTGTGTGTCCGTCTGTCAGATCTCTTCCATCTCTCTGAGGACTGCAACTCAGCACACAACTGTCAGCTGTGCAGTGAACGAGCACAGTCAGTCCTCACCACTGCTTCCTGCAAATGCTTTTAAAGAAGAGGAAGGTCTCTCTCTCTCTCTCTCTCTCTCTCTCTCTCTCTCTCTCTCTCTCTCTCTCTCTCTCTCTCTCTCTCTCTCTCTCTCTCTCTGACTCTAAAATAAACGTCTAAAATCTGTGCCCACTTGTGATTTGTGGAATAAAAAGCTTGGGGCCTGGCTGTGATATTTTCAGGTCTAACATTTAAAAGAAGTGAAACCAGAGTCCAGCTGAAGAGATTTTATTCGTCCCTCCAGTAAATCATCTGATTCTTATGACAGTGGATGTTATTTGAGCTCAGGTCAAAGTCTCAGTCAAGGTATTTGTCTCCCTTGGGACAAATTAGTCTTGGGCAGAGGGGTCTGCTGCACAGACAACACATTCAACACATTCCACTCATTCCACTCATGCATCCAGAATCAGTAAAAAGAAACGCACAGGTACAGTTTTCTAAGATTCAGAAGATGCAGACTATCATGGTCTGGTGTGGCTGCTGGTTCAGTGTGATTCAGGCTTTGTTCTTTGCACATTTAAAAGCATCTATGCAGTTCTTCTTCTGGTTTATAGAAAACATGACGTGAACTTGATCGACAGTAGACATTTAATCTGTCATGATTTGCGTGCAGGTTTAGCAAATGAAAACATTCAACCTGCAGCCCTGAGTGAAGACACCAGAGTCTCACTGCTGTTCAGTTTGATTAAATATCAATTTATTTAGAGGAGATTACAGGTTTTCAGAAAAGCGTTGGTTCCAGAGTTTTGTGGTGTCTCCTCCATCTTCTCATCTTTCTTGTGTCTTTGTGTTTGTCCAGCTCTTCTCTGTCCTCAGACTTTTTAAACCAGACATCTTCTGCTCTCAGAGTCGGAGCTTCTGTCATGATCTGGATCGCCCTCACATGACGACTAATTTCTAACGAGAAGATGCAGGACACGGCGTGTGTTTAAAACGAACTAAATAAATAAATCAGAAGATTTTATAAATCAGTGTTGGTCTTTAAAATCCTTGCGGTGGCATTGCAGGTGTCTCTGAGTTGTTCACGGGCTTCATCGCCCTAATCATCAAATTGACCACCTCTGAACTCATCCAGCCTTTAGCTTTAAGGCAACGCGTTGCTCCCGGTCCCAACACAGCCAACAGGGTCGCCCTTGACCCAGTTCTGCTTGACGGGGCGGCAGCGTGACCGACCACAGGGTTGGAGAGTCAGCTGTGGTAGATGGTTGGATTGTTTTCCTGCTCTTCTTTTTTGCATGAATATATGAAAATCAGCTCTTTTTAATGTCTTCTCTGTGTGCACATGTTTCATCAGTTTTTATGGCTACTGTACTTAGAGCAAGCAGGTTTTCATCAGAGCCAATAGAAAATGTTCCAGCCCTGCATGCAGACGTGTAGATCCCACTGTTAGAGTGAAGGTAATAATAAGTCTGACTGGTTGACGCCAGGCTGTTAGCTCTTGAGCCAGGTGTTGATAGAAAGTTGCGTTTATCGAGCGATGACGTTCACATCCAGATTTGAGCTGTAGTCTCTCTCCTCTTAGCTCATGTTTGTCATGTTTCCCTCTGTAAGGCAGTGGGAGCTTAGAGTCCCAATCCCCCTCGCCCCCCATCCTCCCCAGTTCCCCTCTGCTATTTACACACTACCCACTTTAACACTAATCAATGAACACCAGTAATCTCTCACATACACATCAGCGTGCGCACAAACCTCCAGAGTCAACACACATAAAATCACGCGAGCCTTAAAATAGAGAGGAAGCGTCGTTCCCCATGAATTATTCATTTCTGGAGCAGCAGCCACAACGCAGCCCTCCGCCGAAATATGGCAGGAGACTTTATAAGATGGCTGCACCGAGAGGAAAGAGGGGGGAGGAGGAGGGGAGGGGGGGAGTTCATTGACAAAAACGCTCACTATCAAATTAACTCCCCCCGTTTAACGATGAGTGGTACGATCCACCCTAAGACACCCCCCCTCCCCTCCCTTCCAAACCCAAACCACTGATAACGTCCTCGGCACCACTGCCACCTCCAGCGGTATCACACAGCAACTGTCGCTTAGCAACCGGAGGAAAATGTTGGGCCTCGCTGTGTACACAGTGATAATGCAGCTTTTAAGAGTAAAAGCTCTGCAGAGACTCTGGAGACAGAGAGTCTGGAGTGGAGTTTGATGTCGGCCCCCCTGATGGAGGAGGGGAGGGGAGGACCTGGGGCCCAGGCCGGCGACAGGGTGGTGGTCTGAACCTGAGACCTGGGTTTAGTATGGATCTATGTTTGGAGCTGAAGCTAAGCTGTAGAGGGCTGACCAGGTTTAGGAGAGCTCCTGGATGGATTTGATTCCAATTCACAAGGTCCCGGTTTGATTTCATATCATTTCATTTCAAGTATTTTAATTTCATCAAACTACTCAGACTCATCTCCTCAGCCTTTTCCTTCTAGTTTCTCATCTCAAAAATTCACTTCTCATTCTGTTTCTCTCTTAACTGTGTGAAACACGCGTCTCACCTGATGCTGCCTTGCTAGACTTTCTGAAAAGATGCTGATGTGGTGGCCTGGCCAGGTGTGGGACTGGGTGTCACTAACGGGGAAGTTTGTTTGTTGAATAAAAACTAAAACCAGTCAGTGACCTGTGATTGAAGCCCAAGCTGCCGGTGTGTCGGGGTGTGGGGCCGTGAAGCAGCTCTGGATCTGTGGCATCAGGCCAGAGATCGGTGGTTAGCGCCGCGAACCGTCGGTTAGTCTCCGACTTTTCTGTTTCTGTTGGGCCGTCCGCTCCGTCTCATGACCTGGACGCTTCGGGCAACAGATTCGACGGCAGGCTGACCTGTCAGACGGGTCCCCGGGTCGTAAATCCGTAGCAGCGGTGGCGGTCGTGTCGCTGAACCTGCTGTCGAGACGGATTTCAGGGGAAGGAGTCGAGCCTGACCTTGTGAGAGTTTGTGTTTCCAGGACAAACAGCTTAAGGTTGAGCTGAACAGGCCGGCGCTGAAGGAATTCGGGGGTTGCCTGCAGCGTATGCGTGTGTTTTCGTGCCCTTACATGTGTTCTCATCGTCAGTTCGATATTCAGCTACATGATTCATCAGCCGAGACTCTGAGTCATCACAATAAACCTCCATCTCTCTCTGCACCTCCCCTCCTCATCCTCTTTCACTTTTTATTCTGTTTTCCAGCGTCTCTCTCTCTCTCTGTATATTTGTGTATTTAATGAGCCTGCAGTGCGTCCTACAGGGGCTAGGATGCAGATCAGCTCCGTGTTACAGATGCAGGGTGAAGGTATCCAGGAATATTCAGGTCCAAGAACAAATATATATTACAGAAGTGACTGATAAAAATCCAATAAAGTACTAACATCACACCTTCATTGATCCAAGGAAACTAGACAGGACTTTAAGGGACCAGAGAGTTGAATGTGGAGATGGATAATGGTCTTCGGACATGGAGGAACCCAGGGACTGAGGTTCAGGAAGCTTCGGTTCCTCCCTCATCCCCCTGGTTCCTGAAATTTAAGACTGCGGTGAAGAAAAGATTTTTTAATTTTAAACGTTCAGTGTTTTTGTTGTTGTTGTTTGGGTGCAGCCTTTGACTGAGTGGACTCCATGGATTCTGTTTAGATGATCAACTACTACCACCTCACCACACATTACACTAGTCACTGACTCATTTAACAGCACACATGTTTAGTCACTGGATTCAAGTTCTTCTTCTTCTTCTTCTTCTTCTTCTTCTTCTTGGAAGAACCGATGGAATAACAGAGGAAGATGAAGTTCTGACACGACAGGGACGTGGTTTTAGTTTATCGCAGGCCTAAAATAAATAACTACAACAGATCAGTCTTGGCTCAGCCCTGATACCCATCGGGACGTCCCTACACCTGACTCCATTTTGGATGTTACACATTCACAGCCTGAAACCTGACCCTTCCTTTCTCTAAAATGTTTCTTGGTGTAAAGTTTATCTGGAGTCTCTCTGTTGGGAACTGATTCTGCTCCTGCAAAGATCTACTGGGCCAATCGAATCGTTTGGGGGCGGGGCTTAATGTGGTGATGGACAGAAGAGTAACAGTAGTCATAGACGTCGTCTGAGAGACATGGAGTTGAATCAGTTTAAATGTCTCTGATTGGTTGGAGGACTATCCAGTTGTGAGCAGAGCTCATTGTTTTTATCTGTATCATTGAACCACATCCCATAAACGATCGGCTGGTGTCTGGTGATGTTTTCAGACAATCTGCTGCAGGACTCCTTGTTCTTCTTGTGGATAAAGTTATTTGTCATGACCCCTCTCTGTGTGATGGATAACAATGCTTACATCTGATGCACTGCATCTATCTTAGCCACTCCAAACTCTCCAAACTCTCCTCGATACGATTCACTTACCAGATTACTGGACCTCTATTTTTAAAACGTCTTGTTGAGGCTTTTAACGTTGCATTGCCTCCGTGTGCAGAAGTGGCCATGTTTGGAGTCAAGAAGAAAAAAAAAAAGAAAGGTCAGCGTTGCCTTTGCATCCCTAATAACGAGTGGAAATCACCTTTTACACCCAAAACACCTAGCCTGGTCGTTACCATCCTACGTTTCCGCCCGAAATTTGATTTCGGTCTACACGTTAGTCTGGCCCAATGTAATAGGAATCTGTCTCCGTAATGGGCAGATGCTTATTTTGAGGTTTAAAATCATTGGAGTTCCCTTAACCAATCAGCAACGTTTGGTAATGACGTATATTGTGCGCCGGAGTTCAGGCTCTTACGCTTACCACTTACGCTTCCAGTTCTGTCCTGTTGCTATTCTGTTGAACTACAAGCTCCGCTGGCTGGACTACAAGCAACTCGGCAGGCGAGTTTCACGTCATCACTCAACTGTTCGCTGATTGGCTAAGACCGCGTGGTTACACGCGAACCGCAGAAGGGCAATTTGGCCAGACTCCGTGGCAGACCGAAATCAAATTTCGGGCGGAAACGTAGGATGGTGACAACCAGGCTACAAAACACCTTCATGGCTCAAAGACCTCATGGTGTTGGTAAATCTGGAAAAAGTGGAGTATTACTTGAAGGAGTCACCTGGGTTCTCTGGTCTTTAACATAGATAAATAAAAACACTTCAAGATAAACGAGGCTCTCACAACACAGTCATTGATCTGCTCCTTTTTACATTCAAGGAAGCATTGATTAGTGAGCTATGATTCATGATTTAATTTATAGTTTTCCTATTTAATTATTTTTCTGATTTATTTATTTATTTTATTTGCCTATTTTTTCTGAATTATTTATATATTTCTTGATTTTTTACTTACTTTTTCTGATTTATTTTATTTATTTTCTATTAACTGCCATTTTTCTAAATTATTATTTTATTTATTTTATTTGTGATTTATTATTATTTATTTTATTTATTTCCATATATTTTTCTAATATATTATTAGGAGCAGGACAGTGTTTATTGCATTTCATTGCTCCTGTTAACTGAATAAACACATTTATTAAATACATAAATGAATAGTGTGTAAAACCTTAAAACCTTTGCATTATGTACATTAATGCTGGATTATCCGACCTCCTCTGGCAGCCTGGATTAGCAGCGTGTCATCATGGCCCACATCTGCACGGGTCAGATTATAATTGATTAATCAGATTAGGGGCTGAATTGGATTGAGCGTTCAGACAGACCCGGGGTCGGGCCGTGTTGGGCTAAGTGGTCCGGATGATGCTTGATGTCGTGGAAACGTGGTGATAATGATAATGGGCTCTGAATGGGCTGGGTCTGACACAATGACGTAGTAGAGACAGACATGAGGACATCACTGTGTGTTTTACTGCCATGTGTGACCGCTCTGCTCTGCTCTGTGTGTGTGTGTGTGTGTGTGGGTGTGTGTGTGGGTGTGTGTGTGTGTACTATTGATTAAACAGTTAATTTCCCGCCATAAAGCTGCTGGTCTGCTGCTGTTTTTCCTGCTTGTAGTCGATGGTCCTGCACCACTCTGCCAGTTTATGGCCTTCAGGCTTCATTTGTCTTTTCTTTTTTTTACACTACTCACTCTCTCTCAGTCCATTAAGTCTCACACATGTGTAATCCATATGTGTGTCAGTGTTCAGTGGCCGTGTCGACTCAGGAAGGTAATCGATATCACTAATCGCCTGCATGAAACTGATAACGGACACATTGATTGGCCCCTGGGGGCCACAGTCCAGTTAGTTACTGACACGCTGCAGAGCTCAAGGTTCAGACAACACATCAGTGTAAAAGTTATCACGCTTCAGCAGTCTGCTACCTTTTACTTGTTGACATACTTCTAGCTTTTTGGTGATAATAATAATTTCATTCATCTGTTTCTCAATACCAAACCTAAATGATCGTCTTGAAACCAGCCTGAACTTCTACTGCACCCCAAAAGTTTTGCGATGGAAAGTCAGTCTGGAGTCTCTCCATTGGGAACCGATTCTGCCGGGCCAATCAGATCGTTTGGGGCGGGGCTTAATGTATTGATGGACAGAGGAGTAACAGTAATCATATACGTCATCTGAGCTCTGTGGAGTTAAATTATCTTAAAAGTCTCTGATCGGTTGGAGGACGATCCAAACTATGCGGATGTATTTTTTCTCTGTGCTGGTTGAAACATCCCATAATGAAATAAAAATGGAGAGTTACACCACTCTATTCTCTGACTGTTCCCCTCATAAGTAATCTGAAATTACACCAGGAGTCAGAACGGCTCTGCAAATGTTCAATAAACCAATCAACCAAAGTTCAGAGGCCTCAAACTCTTTGGTTTTTCATACCGTACTTAATCCAGATAAACCAAACAGCAAAATATCATGTTCTATTCAATTGCTATTCGATGTTTTTATAAAACATGTCTTGACCTGTAACCCTTTATTGTAATTTCAACGGTTTTAAATGTTAAATCCTTTAACCGTTCTCTTGTAGAACCACTTGTGTTCTTGGTTCTCGTTGTCTTGCTGCATGACCCAGTTTCTCTTCACATTCAGCTCATGGACAGATGTCCTGACATTTTCTTTTAGAGTTCACTGCTAGAATTCAGAATTCATTGGTCCATCAATGAGGACAAGCCGTCCTGGTGCAGCAGAACAGGCCCAAACCAGGACATTAGCACCCCCATGTTTGATGGAGGGATGAGGTTCTGATGCTGGAATGATGCAGTGTTGGTTCATCTCAATCAAACCAAACTATTCTACTTTGGTCTCATCTGTCCACTAAACATTGTCCCAATAGTCTTCTGTCTTGTCCACATGATGTTTAGAAATGTTCTTCTTGGAGAGCAGTGTCTTTGTCCATCACACCATGGTTGTTCAGTGGATTCATCAACATTAACATCAGCCAATGAGAGAGAGGCCTTTAGCTGCTTAGAAGTTCCCCTGGGTTCCTTTGGGACCTCTCAGACTATTATGGAGTGATCTTTGTTGGTGGACCACTCCTGTGGAGGGGAACAGTCGTCTTCAATCTGTCTGACTGTGGATTATTTGTGGGTTCCAAACTCTTTAGAGATGGTTCTGGAACCTTTTCCAGCCTGATGAGCAACAACAACTCTTTCTCTGAGATCCTCAGAAAGCTCCTTTGTCCACAAACATGTGTTGTGAAGATCAGACTGAGACAAATCCCTGATTTATTGAAACTAAACCAGGAACTGAACCACACCTGAGTCTCATTACATTGATGGAAACACTTCTGAACACATGGACTCTGACTGGATCCTAGAGGAGCTCCTCTCTGATATGTAATATTGGTTCTTGTTCGTGCATAAACAAATACCAAAGCAGAATATATTTTTAGAATATTTCTGTTTCATGTGTTTGATTGTCTACTTTCTTGAAAAAGGAAAAACTCTGTGATCACCTGAAAGTGCAGTTTGACGTTGATAGACCGATGTAAAACCGGAGATATGGAACAAAGATATTTATCCAGGCGTAAAAGGCGGGCATTGCATTTCTTTTCTTCCTCCCACCGTCCAAAGACATGCTGGTTAGGTTCATTGGTGATTCTAAATTGGCCGTAGGTGTGAGTGCGCTCGCCTCTGTGTTAGCCCTGTGATAGACTGGAGACCTGTCCAGGGTGGACCCCCCCTCTAGACCAATGACAGCTGGGATAGGCTCCAGCCCCCCGGCAACCCTTCACAGGACAAGTGGTTACAGAAGATGAATGAATGAATGAATTAAAGTCGGTAGTATTCAAAAACGGCCAACATAAAAGGCTAAGAAGCAGCACTAATAGAGAAACAGTGAAAAGCATCAGATTTTGACTCTGCTTCAGCAACAGATCCAAACAAACTGAAGACGAAGAAGAAAAAGATTCATGATTCAGGTCATGTGTGTGTGTGGGTGTGTGTGTGTGTCCATCCTTCTATTGTAGTTACATAATGGGTAGAAAGACAGAGCAGATTACATAAGGCTCCTCCTAAATGTGAACCAGTGCGCTCGCCTCTGGATCAGCGAAGCTCGGCGGAGGGAACACCGGGTCACGGCTGAAACAGCTGCTGGAGCTTTTCTCTCTAATTACTCAAATGTTTGCCCTCGTGACGCCTCCGTTTGTTGGATTAAAACCCAAAGAAAGACACAAAACTGCCTCGTCCACCACTTCTCCTCTACCACCACCTCCTCTTCCCATCCATCACTCCCCTCGGTCTCTCTGTCATCACTTCAACTGACCCTGGAAGAAGAGAGGGGGAGGGGGGAGGGAGGGAGGAGATGAGAGCGGTCCAGCAGGGCCCAGATATCAAATTAGACGAGCGGTAATGAGATTTAAAAACTGTCCCAGGGCATGCGTATTTGAAACAGAAAGCACAATGTGTGTGTGTGTGTGTGTGTGTGTGTGTGTGTGTGTGTGTGTGTGTGTGTGTGTGTGTGTTTGCTCTTATTTGCACAGGCCAAAAAAATAAATCTGATATGAGTGTGGGGGTGTGCAGCGGTTCGGATGCCGGCTACATAATAATAATATGAGCAGGATGTGGATGTCGCTGCTGGCTGGTGTTTGTGACCTCTACATGAGGAAACACACACGAACACACACACACACACCACACACACACACATACACACGTCGACTTTAATTACTCACGCTGTCTGAATTTATTTTTTAATTTATTTTTTATTTTTTGGCCACAAACCAACTGGTCCTGATTGTCTTTGAAGTCTGACGGCGAGGGCAGCGGGCGCGGCTCCTCTCCGTCATGAATATTGAAATTGAATGAAGACTGGCAGTGGGACGCCCCGGCCGCCACCGCCTCATTTACATATCTATGACCGGCTTTAAATGGAATTTTTCCAGCTTTTCCCTTGAAGTCTTCTTAGAGCCCAGACCTCGGGATGAATTAGACTCTTGAGATTTGGAAAGTCACAACTCTTCTCTCTTCTCCTACACTCTGATTGTTTTAATTAGACTGAACTCAGAAACCAAAGAGTCAAATCTTCACAATCAGGACGCTAGAACTATGTGAACATACTGTAAAAGATGCTGATCAGACAATCGATCCGTTTCACTTCCTGTTCACTTTTTGCGGTTGCAGGAAGTAAAGTATATGTTCACATTAGAAGGTTCAAACCCTGTTTGCATCCACACAGACCTGAGAAAAGGTTTCATCAGCCACAACCAGTGAGAGCTGGTGTGTGGGTGGATCCTGTCCCTCACATTATGGACCAATAGTGTCAGTTTATGCCACATTCAGATGTTTAAATCACTGCCGAGGCGTAATATCAGTCCTTCCCTCTTCCCTCTGTCTGGTCACACTCCTGCCACATCGCTCCTCAGTCACTTTGATGAACCTTTCCTACCTGGAAATAGCATCCGTCCGTCCGTCCGCCATGAACCCACCGGTGGCTGAAAGTAGCAGAGAGCAAACGCTGCAGGAGTTTAAACGTCTTCTGTGCGAAACTTTACTCATGGGTTAAGGATTATACTTTTTTTCTTGCATAAACATCAGTAGGAGACCGTTTTTAATTTTAGTTTTTGTGAATGAAATCTCAGTGTCTGTTAGTCTTTAAATGAGTCCAGACGTCTTCCCAGGAGATGATCTCATTGTCCATGTTCTCTTTTATTCTGTCTTTTCCACCTCTATCATGGCATCCACCCAGTCTTTAAAGAGCTGCTGTTGTCAGTTTTCCAGTGTCTCTGAATAATTCTGGATTAATCCGACCATAATGTGGTGATGGACTTAGTTCTGTGTAGAGACCTATAAGTACCTACATCTACATCTGGACCACAACATAGACTCAGTATACAAACAAGGTCAGAGTCGTCTCTATTTCCTCAGGAGGCTGAGGTGGTTTAATATCTGCAGGAAGCTGCTGGACATGTTCTACCAGACTATCTACCAGTGTCCTCTTCTACTCTGTGGTGTAGAACACCTTAATCTCTTAACTTTGCATTCTTCTTTGCTCTGGTTGGTTGGTTGGTTGGTTGGTTGGTTGGTTGGTTGGTTGGTTGGTTGATTGATTGATTGGTTGGTTGGTTGGTTGGTTGGTTGGTTGGTAGATTGGTTGGTTGATTGGTTGGTTGATTGGTTGGTTGGTTGGTTGGAGAACTATCCAGTTGTGCCCAAATCATCGGCCGAAACAGAATGAAATCAGTGCACAAGGCTAGTCACCTACCTGATCCCCTGTTTAATCACACTAGTGGACACGATGAGCAGTCAGTTTGCTTCATATTTTGATTTCATTAATGTCCAATAAAAAAACAGTGGTGTGTAGTTAAATATTTAAAACTCTTACCAGAAGTATTCCACCTGATCAGTACTATGTAGTGTTGTTGAGTATTGAAATAGTTTTGCTTCTGGGTTCAGTTACTCCAAGAAGTTCTCTTTCACTCATTCTTCGATCTCCTCTGAAGTCCTCAAGGATTTGAGCATTGCCAATGAATGTTCTGCGCTGTCCGATCGTTGCAGGTGAACCAGGAGAACGTGGTGAAGGTCGGCCACAGACAGGTGGTCAACATGATCCGCCAGGGAGGAAACCGGCTCCTGATCAAGGTGGTGACGGTGAGTCGGAATCTGGACCCCGAGGACACGGCGCGCAAAAAAGGTATGACGACCCCCCCCCCCCCCCCCCCCCCCCCCTTAACTCTAAAACTGTGACGTTCATACGGGATTAGAAATAAAACAACGAGCGGCTCCAGTTGTGGAACAGCAAACGAAACCTCACTTGAGGTTCAGATGTTTCCTTTAAAGATTCTGACGGAGAGAAGTCGAAGAGACAGCTGGAAAATAATTCAGACTCTTTTTATTCAGACTTCAATCAGAATTTGTCTAATTATTCAAATCTTCACTTCAACAAACATTAAAAGGCACATATGCTAGTCTTTGCGCGTTTGAAGGATGTAGTGAAACTCGGCAGAAGCTGGTAAACTTAATTCTTTATTAAATAATGGCGAGTGTACAGATTGCATTAGTTCCTGGCACATTTCAATTTTTCTTAATAGAACGAGGGATAAACCGATCCAGGGCTCCAGACTGACCTTTTTCATGGGGTTGATGTTTTAAAAAGCTCAAGGGAGCAACACATTTATTCATGTTTTAACTGTATTACTACCAAATGCTCTGGTAATAAATAGACTTAACCTACAGAAATGACAATGTGATGTTTTGAAGTTTCCATCGATGTGGTCAGTACAATTAAGCTTGTTCCAGACTCCGTGAGAAGCAAGAAATTTGTTCTTGCTCCTAGGCTTGCAAGAGCAAGAACAAAGTTCATTCTGTCATTTACACTTCACGAGAAACTCAAGTGCTGAACTCTGGGAAAGTCCTCATAAGCATTGTGGGAAATGCGGGAGATGGACGACGAGAGGAACTTTTCGTTTTGACGACTGGCCGTCAGATCACGCCGTTCATTCAGCATGCATCCACACACATTATGACGATCTCTACCCAGGAGACATTAGAGGACACACTTCTAATATTAGCATCTGGGAACTCACAGAGTGGCCGCTAGCATTTCCAATTTTCTGCATTAACCACGACCACAAAATGATGTCATTTTGTTGTCGCAGCTTGTTCTCGACACATCAACCGGGCAGAACTTTTTTCTCGTGTGGTGTCCGACAGCTATTGTCTGATGGATGCGGGCGTCAAGACGTCTGGCCAACATCCCAAAATAAGAAGAAAAGTGACTCTTGTCGTCCCACAATGCTTAGCGCGTGTGACGTATGCTGCAGTGGGAGGGGCCTATGAGGACTTCCCTGGAGTTCGGCACTTGAGTTTCTTGTGACGTATAAATGACCTGGCCAGAATGAACTTTATTCTTGTTCTCACAGCCCTAGGAGCAAGAACAAATTTCTCCCAATTTTGTTTCAGGCGAGGCCCTCCGCTCTGACAGATACTTTTTATTGATCGAGCAAAAATAAAAGACAGATTAATCAGTCATGATGCACTGCAGCTGATATTTTACTCTTAGTATCATTAGGGGTCAATCAATAGTAACTGCTGCTTTGAGGCCTGAGTCGAAGGCTTAAAGATGAATTAATAAATCAGTGACACAGGAGAAGAGTCTGCAGGTATCTGGTTTCAGTCTGGAGCTGTGAAAATTAAACACATTTAATCAAATGATCTGTCTTTAAAATATATTAAAAAACAAAAAGAATCACAGCTACTTTGCAGAATTGAACGGGAAACAGCTTTTGTTCTTCGACGATGATGGATGAACAAAGATCCAGACATCGACTCATCTGAGACGATTTGTTTTCTCCTGAGTAATGACTCCATTAGATGTTTAACTGCTTCTCAGCGTGTTTTATTTTTCTGTCAATCGACTGATGAATTGTTTCAGCTTTGAAAATCTGTGAGAAACCGTTACCACTTCTGCTTCTGAATGAAAACCCGATGTGTCCTCCTCAGCTCCTCCTCCACCAAAGAGAGCCCCCACCACGGCCCTGTCCATGCGCTCCAAGTCCATGACGTCTGAGCTGGAGGAACTCGGTAAGAGCGTCCTGGTTTGTGTGTTTTCTGTCACGGTGGCATCAGGATGTGAGTGTCTAACCTCACCTCTCTCTCTCTCTCTCTTGTGTTCCTCTTTCTCATTGGTTGATTAATCTCTCATTAGTGGATAAAGGTAAGCAGTTAATGCTGCTCAGCCTTCTGCCATCCCCTCCACCCTACCGCTGTCAGAATGCGACTTTTGTTCGGGCTAACTCGCTCTGCTTCCCATTTGATCATTTTGCTTTAGTTTGACTTTCAGAAGACAACCCGCTCTTCCTCCTCCTCCCTCCTCCTCCCTCCTCCTCCTCCTCCTTCTCCTCCTCACCCCTCTGTCCTCTGACATTCTGCATGAGGGACTCTTGCTTCTATTCTGCTGCACTCATTGGCTGCCGCTGCTGCCACAAGAAGCAATTTGAAAAGATTATTGCTTACATGTTGTTTTTATGTGTTTGCGGTGAGCACCACTTCAGACGAGAGCCTGGTGCTTCAACGTAAATGCCCCAATTGTCCTGATAGCTCCCGACAGATGAGTTAGTCAGCGATTCTGAGACGATAGGAAGGAAAGGAGGGAGCATGAGGACCAGGAAATCATGAATGTGTTCAGATTTAAAGTTGTAAACCTCAATATTTCAGTCCTGGACTTTGTCAGGACATGCAACAGCAGGTCTGTCGTCTGCAGCCAGACGTCTTTGTTTTTTAATTAAGACTTGAGTCGGTAACAATGACGACCTCCTGCTGGTTTTCCACTTGGCTGTGGAGTCAGTTTGCCTCGGGGAGGAAATGAGGATCGTGTGCAGTCTGATGCATGCAGCTCTTCATCTCAAAGCTCACTCCTGCTGCTGATGGTGGTTCAAACTGATCAGCTGAGGAGAAAATGCCAAATGATTATCGTCCACACTCAGAACAAACAAACACAAACAATCGGGGGATCCGGTCGCAAGTGACCAACGTAAAGTCCAGAAACTCGTCACATGACCTCTTCTTCTCATGTTTTATTTCATCAATGTGTTTAGATTTAATGTTGTAATCCTCAATACTTCAGTCCTGGATGATTTGGACATAGAGCAGAAGAGCAGCAGGTCTGTCTGTGGACATTAGTCCAGGTCCATCAGGCCACATTTGACGGATCTGATCTCAGTCCACATGTGCAGGTGGCCCTATGGAAACATTCAGGGTTGGAGGTTTTTTTGCAGGTCTCTAAAATAACTAACTTACTAGGGTGGAGATCAATAATAATAACTTAAACAGTGGTTCTGAAACAGCACTAGAGATCCATTAGAGATCCATTAGAGACAATAGAGATGTCTACTGCACCCCAAACAATGTTGGAGTTTATTTGCACACAGAAAAATAATCTGAGATCAGATCTGGAGACGCAAGTTAAGACACTGAAAGCTGGACACCTGCGATCGGATCGCCCAGGTCAGATGTTAATGTGAGGTCTGAACGGAGCCTTTTATTCACACCTCCTCTGATGTGGCTAATTAACACCATGAAGCCCATCAACCACCAGATAATAATACCTCTGCATCAACTGGATAGTCCTCCAACCAATCAGAGCCATTCAACTCCACGGTGCTCAGATGTATGACTGTTGTTGATCTTCTGTCCATCACCACATAATGCAAACGATTTGATTGGCCCGGCATAATCAGTTCATAACGGAGACTCTCCAGACCAACTGTCAGCCATAAAACAATTTGAGGGTCTTTGGGGAAGTCTGGTCCTGGCTTTAGGTCTGTTTTGGGAACTTGAATGCATCAGTAGAAGAAGTAAAACACGTGCAGCTTATAATTCACTCAGCATCTTTAGGGGTCAGTCATTAGTAACGGCTGCTTTGAGTCCAGGAAAAATGGTTGAAAGACGAATTAATAAATCACAGGAAGACACAGGAAGAGAATCTGCTTACGATGCAGAAAGTTCCCGACTCTGACTCGACACAGGTAGCATGTAAATGATGAGACGCTGCAGCAGGTCAGTATTATTTGCTGTTTGTTTGCTGTGAAGTCTCAGAACTCTCTTTCTGTTGTCGCCCCCATGTTTAGCCACTCTAAGGAAGAAGAAAGGTGGTAAGTCACTGCAGGCATGTTTAATCTGATCTACTGTGTCCACTTATTGAGTTCTGTCGCCTCACGCCGCCTCACTGTGGTCGACTAACACAATGATTTGCTCCTTCTGACTCTGAGTTAAACCAGATGGTGCTACTGTACGCCCATATTGTATTTGCATGATTTACGATGTGTTTTACTGCTGTTCTGAACGTCATCGTGCTGTAAATGTTGTTGCGTGTCCAAAAAACGAAGCTATGACAAATGCAGCTAGACTTGTTGGGTTTAAGTGACTAGTGGGTGGAGTTTAACAGGAACATCTGTAGGTGGTGCTCACCTGTAGGTCACACGACTAGAGTTTCCCATTTACAATAACACATTAATGACCACAGACTCAAGTCCAAAGGTGTGAACTGGGGAGAAGCATTTTGAGGAATGATGTTGGAAATGGTCTGTGTTCAGAGTATAGGCTGTATATAAATATGAACTACACGTCTCCACTTCCTCTCATTGGCCAAACTGATGCTATTTTCCCGGGGATACGGGCGGCGCCATCTTGTGACTTTGGAGCCAGAGTTTGATCAGTACGGTCCGAGGGTGGAGCCACGATATCGGTGCCCCGCCCACACTTCCTCCAGACTCACTTGTAGTTTCATTTAACTAATACTACGCTCTGCTCTACCTCCACCAGTTACAAGGAGATGATGGAATAAACACTGGACTTACTTTTAATTTTCTTTTTAACATTCACATTCACGCTTTATGGAGCGGTTGACATGGCAACTGGTAGTCGCCATTATGTCTCATATATATATATATATATAGCGTCTATAGCGTCAAATAACTAAAATGAAACCAAAAAATCCAAAAAATTGACACTTGAACATTCATCAACATTATATTAACTACCTAAAATAACAGAAACCATCCTCGAAAAAAAAAAATATTTGATGTGTATTTTAGTGTTTTAGTTTGGCCCAAGTCCCACCCACTAACATGGAGGGGGCGGAGCTTATTACCTATACTGCAGCCAGACACCAGGGGGAGCTCTGCTTGCTTTGGCTTCACTTTAGAGCTTCAGTTCCGCCGTCCATCTTTATAGAGACATGTTTTCCAACTCCCTCATCGGTTATTTAATTACGAAGCAGCTGCTTGGATGAAACGTCTTCAGGAAACCCAACAAGTCCGGCTGCATTTGTTCTAGTTTCACTTTATTTTTATTTCTTTGGCTATACCTGGATGATGGAGAACCTTCACAGACACGTTGTTGTGCATGTTTTAATGTTTTAGTGATGTTTTTTTTTTCCTTATTCACAAACACACGTTGTTGTTTCTTCTTCTTCTACTACTACTGCATGACTCGATTTATGGTTAAATGTCACCTCAGTTCTTCCTTGAACAGGCGAACCCAGAATCCTAGTGTGCAGCAGTAACGACAGCAACCACGCAAGAATATCAACCATCCCATGCAAAGAAATGTAACAGCAGACTGTTAATGAGGAAATGCAGAATGCTTGTGTGTTTGTGTTTGTGAACACATGAGCCAAATGTTTGTTGGGTTTGTCGTTTTTATTTCTTCCCGTGTCACCGCGGGCTCGTGTGCGTCTGTGTTTGTGTGCGTACGCGTTTGTGTGAAGAGGACGAGGAGGAGGTTTATTCCAGGAAATGATTCACACGAGGATAGGTTTCCAGGGCAACCGTGTTGCATGTGGCGTGATGAGCTGTAGCGTCGGTCCGACCGGGAGGCAAGGAGAGAGAGGAAATGTGCATCTCTCTGCTGTTTGTTTTTGTGTGTTTTGTGTGTGTTTTTAGCTCTAACTGTAGTTAAGGTCATTGATGCGCCTTTCCTCCCCCTTTCCTCCCCATCCCCACTTTTCTCCTCCCCCATTCCTCTCCTCTGTGTGTAGATGCGCAGAAGAAGAGGATTGTTTTCCAAGTCACTCTAAGTAATCACTCCCCTAATGCATGGAAGCTTTGTAGGGAGGCGGTACGGTCAGCGCAGGGATCAGAGCTAGCATGTAGCTTCTCTGGGCAAAACCCGTTAGCTGGACTCTTACCTGATGGCATCATCACACACCAGAGGGAAGTTCAGTTCTGCCAAATTTGCCGTTAACATCTTTCCAAAAAAAAAAAAAAAGAAAGCAAGAAAGAGAACGGCAAACTTGTCAGGCTTCACATTCCATTTCTCATTTTACATCTGATGAGGGAACGACCCTGAGAGTTGGATGATGCGCTGAGCCGGCTGTTTGGAAAGAGCTTGCACGGCTTCCGATGCTGGACGCACCCCGCCCCCTCCCGAAACATTTCACCCCCGCCCCCACCTCCCTCAAACAACTTTATTTCAATGTTTTCTGATTCCGTTTCATTGCAGTTCAGTGTGGAAGCACAAGGAAGGGTCGCTGTGAATGACTGGCTTGCGTTTGACCCATCCGATTCTTACTAAGGCTTTGCAAGTTCAGCCCCGCCCTCAGCCCCGCCCCTCGTCGTTCTGTCGCACATTGATCGTGACTTTCTGTTTGTTTTGCAGACAAAGTAGAAGAGATGACACACGCCCAGAAGACCTCGCCTGTCGACATGAAGATCGCCACCATCAAACCACGCCCATCCAGCCGCTGCTTGGTTACGCCTGCTGACATGAATGTAGGAGATCATTACATTTAAAGTTTACTGTCATTTAGGGGTGTCCCGATCTGGTGTTCCTGCCCCCACCCAATCTGATTCGACTGGATTCAGTCCAATAAATCTTTCAGTCAAAGTTAATGTAGCGTGGAGAGGGTAGCTGGTACCTTGTGTTCTCTACTCCAGAAATGTTCTGGTCCTCCAACGCTGCCATAAACTCCCTAACCCTCTCTGGAAGATGTTTCTCCTTGACGCTGTCTCCAGGAAACTTTTCTCTTCTTTTAAACGTTCAGTGTTTTGTTGTTGTTGTTTGGGTGCAGCCTTTGACTGAGTGGACTCCATGGATTCTGTTTACATGATCAACTACTACCACCTCAACAAACATCCACATTACACTAGTTAACTGCTGTCTGACTGACTCCATTTTCCAGAGTAAAGTTCTTCCACACAGTGCAGACATGTTGTAGTGATTTTGGTTCCTCTTCTTCTTTGATTTTTTGCAGCCTTGATGCTAGACAACCGCTATTAAAACAGAAGATGTTTTCACGCTACAGGGACGTGGTTTTGGTTTATGTCAGAACTACAAACCATCAGGTTTGGTTGAAGCCTTAACAAAATCCCTGGGTCACCCCCAATACCTGTCTTCTGATACCGATCGGGACACGCCTTATTTGAGTGACTCTATGACTCTGAATCTCTTTTGCATCTCTTATTTTTGAAAGATAAATAATTTAAAGTGTATTCCCAGGCGTATCATTAACAGCATTCTGGTTTTTCAGTCCTTGTATCACGACCGCCAGGGAGTAGCAGTGGTGCCACCCACTGTGCCGGGGGCCTTCCTGGGGATACCTGAGAAGGGCACGATGAAAAAGCAAAAGTCCATAGGTATGATCCACGTACAATAAGTGTGTGTGTGTGTGTGTGTGTGCGTAGGAGTGTGTCTCCGTCAGCTCAAATTATGAACCCTGCATATCTCGTACCTTTTTTTTTTGCTTGTCACAATATTCTATTAATGCTCAAAGGACTCGCTCCGTGTGCTCCAGCAATATTAAAGCTAATTATAGATAAATTAGAATGATCCAGTCAGCAAAGTGTGCTTTCAGGCGATAATATTGGAGGCCATTAAGCATATGCTGAAACCTCATTCTTGCTGCTGAACTGGAGGAACGCCATGAAGGCTGATGTTACTCACAGCTCTCGGTATTAGAGCCTCTTTTTTCTCCCACTAACTCAAATGAAAACACATAAAACACATAAAAAGGAAATGCTTTCTTTGCCTAACTTAACGAAACATCGGTGAAGGGAGGTGCCCTCTTGAAAACCCCAATGACATGCTGCATATTGCTGTTGTTTAGGCCAGGTTCCTGACGTCTTCATGTTGCTTGGTAGCTATGGTTAGCTGCTGAGCGGGCCATACAAGCCAGCAGCGTTAGTTTAGCTCATATTTTACAAGGTTCGAACTATCCTCTGCTGCTGAGCGGGCCATACAAGCCAGCAGCATTTACTTAGTTTATTTAGATTGTAGGTTCATATCACATGACTATAGGTTTGTTAGGGTTTCTCAGTTGAACAGGGCCTCTAAATGTGTTTTGCCTTGGATTTTGGCACAAGGGATTGTAACATCTAATCCTGTGTATTAATGAATGAAAAGGGTTAAGGTTAGGCTTCGTCCCACTGAAGTATCCCCACTCATTGGTCACTCACTGCATCCTTATTTTCAATAGTTAATAAACTCAAATTAAAGAAAGGATATCTCTGAAATGATGAAATAAAGCATCTCCTGTTATCTCCTGGTACTGACCTCTGGATACCCACAACTGTTGATTTATTTAGATAATTTTACCTGATCATTTTCCGTGTGTACTGCTCTGTTACAGCAACACAGCTTCTGCATAGATTTACATGCAGCCCTCTGAATATAAATGTGTTTTTATAATTTTTTCTCTGGCCCTAATTTCCATTTTTATGATTTTTAAATTGGTCGGCTCAACTCGCCAGAAAATTCCTACTTGCTGCAGCGAAGTATGCAACCCCTCGCAAATTTCAAGGAACCCCCCCTCTGCTCAGATAAATAAAGGTTAAGACGGAGCTTGCTCTCCAATAAGATGTTTCCTGTGGAACTTGGTGTCGGTGCAGGGAATAAATGTCTTCCACGGGTCCACATGTAATTCATCTTTCTGCTTCCTTTCTTTAAGGCACATCGGAGGATGAGAAACAGGGATTCCTCACTCCTCCCTTACTCAAGTTCTCCCGCAGCCTCTCGATGCCTGACACCTCAGAGGACATTCCTCCTCCCCCAGCCATCTCACCTCCTTCACCACCTGCCTACAACGCCACTGCCGGGCCGACACCCAAGAGCTACGGCACCACGCGACCGAGCTTCACCCACAACTCACCCAACGCGGTGACGACCATCGGCCGAACCACAGACGTTGGTACGTTAAGGCGTGGCTATTACCGCCAGAGCTCTGAGCAGTTCGAGAGCACTCGTATTCGGGGGCGCACGCCTGTGCCCGAGAACCCGTATTCTGAGGTGGGCAATAAGACACTGTATGTGCCGGCGAAACCGGCGCGAAGGAAGGGCATGCTGGTAAAGCAGTCTAATGTTGAGGACAGTCCCGAGAAAACGTGCCACATGCCTTCGAGCCCCTCGGGCCCGGTTTCTATGCCTACCACGCCTGTAGAACGAACATGCTCCTCCATCCCCATCCCCACCATCATCGTCAAGGAGCCCTCCACCAGCAGCAGTGGTAAGAGCAGCCAGGGTAGCAGCATGGAGATTGAGCCCACCACCCCTGAACACCCACCTCTCACGCCCACAGTCGGTGGAAGTGGAGGTTTGCGTCCTGAAGACCCCCTCTCTCTCAGTAACCCCTTCGCAGCAGCTATTGCTGGCGCAGTGCGGGACCGGGAAAAGAGGCTAGAGGCAAAAAAGAACTCAATTGCCTTCCAGTCAATAGACATAGGGGATGACGAGTTGAGTGGTCCCGCACCGACCCCACGCCTTCGTCAGTCCAAGTCCATTGATGAAGGCATGTTCAGTAGTGACGAACGTCTTCGAAGGATATTGGCTCCTTCTATAACACAGCTCGGGCGCCCTGTTGGAGGCGGTAGTGGCAATATGACGGATTTCAACACTCCTGAGCCCACAGTGGTTCGGGAGCCTCTAAACACAAGAACAGGTCAGTGTCCCAACCTGGACAGTCCTGTTAGTCTCCCATCCACTCCTCCTAAGAGCCACTACAGGGCCAATGGGACCTACCTCCATCCTGTCACTGGAAAACCTTTGGACCCTAATTCTCCGCTAGCTCTGGCCCTGGCAGCTCGCGACCGTGCCATGAAGGAGCAACAAAACCATCCCCAGAATCAGACACCAAATCCTCCTCAGGTTCAGCAGACCCCGAAGCATGAAGCCCAGTCGCTGCCAATTCAGCAGAGTCACAAACCAGACCTCAATCAACCGCTGTTCATTGACACCAAACTACGCTCGGGGATTGAGACGAGTTTTGCTGCGATCTCCTCGGCCACCATGGGACGTCCCGGCCGAGGGGGCCTTCGGAGGCAGATGACGGAGCAGAAGTACGAGTCTGATGGAGCACGGGAGGAGCGGCAGCATCAGGCCGTCGAGGAGAGGAAAAGTGCGCCGGCGGATGTGACGGACACATCACAGCCCAAGTCAACTGGGTTACTGATGGTCCACACAAGTACAGACGCAAACAACAAGGTGAACAGCCAAGACGTGGAGGGGCAGGACAGCAACAGGCCATCTGAACTCAAGGACCCCAACCAGCCCGACCCTCCAACACTGTCCTCCAACCCTCAGCCACCTGGATTACGGAGGAGGACCGTTCCTTTAGGGGAATCTTTGGATGAACCAGTAAAATTGCCGTTCCGCATCCCTCCACCTCCTCTGGCCTCGGTTGACATTGATGAGGAGTTTGAATTCTCAGAGCCCCTCCCACCACCACTGGAGTTTGCAAACAGCATTGACATACCTGATGACCAGGCTAGCGCCATTGCAGAGATGCTTCATCAACAGAGACGGAACGGGGGACTTCCTCTACCCCCATACCACCCTCACGCCCCTCCATCTGTCACTGATCATCACAAACGGGTGGCAAATAGCATGCCCCCGTCGTATCCGCCTCCTCCACCTGATCCGGAGTCGGGGGTCGGCGACTCGGGCATCGAAGAGGTCGACAGCCGCAGTAGCGGGGATCCTCAGCACATGGAGACCACCAGCACCGTTTCCAGCATCTCCACCCTGTCATCAGAAGGAGGCTTCTGCGACAGCGCTCTGGAGAGTCTCTACGCCGCCGCAGACGGACACGCCTTCCTGGTGGATCGGCCCCCTGTGCCGCCCAAACCCAAGAGCAAGTCCGTCATCAACAGAACATCTCTCTATCATGACGCTCTCATTGAAGAACCTCCGGAGTCCTATGGGTCACCGCCTCAGGCCCCTCCCCCTCCCCCTTCATCATCTGAACCTCCTAGGACTCCTACTCAAAGGACATCCAAGCTGTGGGGCGATCAGCCCCCTGAGCTCCGCAGCCCCCCATCTACACAAGACACCAAGAACACCGTCGTCACCGAGCTGAGCTCCATTCTGCAGCAAATGAATCGCGACCGGCCGACCAAGCCAGGAGAAAGCCTCGACTCCCCCACGGGGACCAGGGGGGGCTTCGGGACAAGGTATGTGAAGTCGGTCCTCACTGATTCTTAGGTGCAATATTTTGACACATATTTTCTTGTTTCCCAAAACTTATCTTTTACTTTGGTCACATACACCGATCAGGCATAACAGATCATCATCCCACAGATACTTGATCAGTTTGGGATCTAGTGAATTTGGAGGCCAGGTCGACACCTTGTGCTGTTCTTAGTTGTTCCTAAAGTGTTTTTGTGTGCGTGCCTGTGTCAGGCTGCATCCTGCTGGGGATGGCTGCTGCCATCAAGGAGTGTCATTGCTATGGGGTGGGGGTGCCTGGTCTGGTCTAGGTGGGTGCTACATGTCTAAGTAACATCCACACCAATGAATGCCAGGTCCAGAAGTTTCCCAGCAGAACATTGAACTGTCACAACATGGTCAGTGGTTTTAATGTTGTGGCAGATCGGTGTAAGTCAGACCTTTATTCACTCTGTTTTGAGCCAACTTGACCTCCACAGTGATTTCATGGTGATATTCCAGCTGAAAGATTTACATTTATCATCGTCTGCTGCTTTGTGACATCGTTGTTGAAGCCGTTGTGTCGCTGAGGATTTGAGGCGGTTAATGATTCTGTGTTTTTAATTATATCTACAGAACAGACATGAGATTTGAGTGTTTGTTTTATTCAGTCTGGGAAAGTTGTGGGAGTGTCGTACAAATTTAGAAATGCCAGAGGTTGTTGTTGTTTCATTCTCACAAGATACAGAAACAGAAAACATCTTCCTTGGTGCCTCTTGGTGACGCTTGCTCTGGTGATAGTTTTCAGCAGGGATGAGTTAATCTTCCACTGGCTTATCATTGATTTTGTTTTGAGTACATGTGTTTTACTCTCCTCTGGTCTGTCATCCAGCCAGTTATTACAAGTGCCTTAAGTGTAGATTGGCAATTGACTGGCAAAGGATTTGTGCTTGTGTTTCATTTGAAGGGTCAGTCGTTTGTAGCAGAGCGAACCCAGGAGGCTTCACGTCGCTGTCGCTCATGCTCTGTATATTTCTATGTAATGTATGGATGTGTCACAGACTCCAGATCTGACAGCTTTGCATGTTGTCAGATACGATAGGTCAGCTCTGCTCAACGACTGCCAGCAGCTACTAACGGTAGTAACACATGGTCGACGTTTCTGGTGATAATATTTTGGCCATGGCAGTAAAACAGATCGCTGGAATTAGATTTATTCCTCTAGCAGTTTGTGAAGACTGTTGATTTTCTGTATGAGTGAAGGTCTGTTTAGGAGGTGGTTTGACCTAAAATCATGCTGGTCAGAGATTCCAGCTTTTATTGTCCCAATACATCAGTCACAATAGAACCTCTCAAACAAAGTGGTTGTGTTCACTTTGGAGAGTCAGATCTACTAGAAATTAAACAATTAAATATGAGAAGATGACCGAGATGTTTCCAGGTCTGTGAAGGTTCTCAATCATCCAGGTCAAAGAATATCCAAAAAACATGGTGAAATGAGGACAACTGGACTTGTAGAGTTTCTTGAAGACGTTTTGGTGCTCATCCACTCGTCACTCTGGAAGAATATCCAACAAAGGTTCAAAAAAGGCAACTGGACTTGTAGAGTTTTTTGAGAAGACGTTTCACCACTCATCTGAGTAGCTTCTTCAGTTCTGGCGGACTGGTGGGAAGTCTGAGGTTTAAATACGAATTATTAATTATTATTATTATTATTATTAATTAGCTGCACCAGTTTCTGGTTGTTAGCATAACAAGCAAGTTTTTTCAGGAGGAGTTCCTATTTAAACCTCAGACTTCCCACCAGTCCCCTAGAACTGAAGAAGCTACTCGGATGAAACGTCTTCTCAAAAAACTCTACAAGTCCAGTTGCCTTTTTTAAAAACTTTGTTGGATATACCATGACCTGGATGACTGAGAACCTTCACAGCCACTCTGGAAGAAGCAACTTAGATGAGCGTTGAAACGTCTTCAAGAAACTCCACAAGTCCAGTTGGAAGTCGTCTCCATCGTCTCTGTCCACATTGATTCCATCTTGGTTCATCTTGTTCTTCTACCTCCATGTTTCTGTCCCTCACCTGATGTTTACCCCACGTGGAGCAGACATGCTCAGAGAGAAACCAGCACATTAAGAGTTTAATTCAGTTCAGTTCAATTCAGTTTTATTTATATAGCAATACAAATTGTCTCAAGGCGCTTTACGAAACCCGGTCTGAAACCCCCAGAGCAGCCTGAAGATGACGGTGGCAAGGAAAAGCTGCCTATATTTCAGTTTTCATGAAAGTTATTGGTGAAAATTACACACGAGTCTGTGATTAATCAAATTATGTTGACACAAATATGTAAATATAGAGGGGAGGGTCGAAACGTTGCTTCAGTTGGCATCATGGGAGCTGTCTGGTTGGTGAAAGTCTTTCAGTTTTGTGACCCAAACTCAAATTTAAAGGATTCTGGTTTAATGCTCATTTACAGCAGATAGGATGGACACTAATGTAGATTTATTCCTGTTGTTGACATGTGGTGGGTTTATTTTAATCATCGTTAGTGTGTTTAGGAGATCAGATTATCAAAGGTTTACGCCACCACCTCTACATCTGATTGTTCAGTCTGTTCTAATTGAGATAAATATAGTGTATGAGGGATTTTATTCTGAGTTCATGTAAACGTATGTAATAAATATTTCAGGTAGGATTAAGGTACAGAGACACATTTAGACGGTTCGGGACCTTCAGGAGTTGAATCTCCAGTAACTGGGACAAGGTTTTGATGGACCCTGCTCCTGAATCAACTCAGCTCATGCTTTTTTAAACCCACTTCTCCCCCTGCGAGAGGGAAATAAAAAGCACACTAAATAATTCAGCGCTCCCATGCATTTTATATGAACGGTCCCATCGCTCATCAGAGAGGTGTTCAGGATGGAGGGAAAGCGCCGGTTCCTCTGGACTCCGGCTCCTCCTGATCCAGTCAACGTGTCCGTCTGTCTGTAATCACACCGACGCGTCCAGCAGCTCCCTCCTTCACGCTTCACGCCACATACTATCGTGTTATCCTCATTTTTCCATCAGAGTCTGTTGACCTTTACACCTTGTGCTCATTTCAGCTCACGCTTCTCCGTCTCCATTTTCCTCCAGTCTGCCGTTGTCCCTTCACCTCATCTTTCTTCATGTGTCTCCCTCATTCACAGGTAGGTTCCATCTGCTGCTCTAACGTCACACCCATTCCCATGTTTCGTTTCCTTCTTTCATGTATTTCACTTGTGCAGTTTTATTTGCGTAACTAGCTGCAAACACAATGAATCAGCTCAGTCAATGGCTTCATTAGCTCAACGCTTAATCTCCCAGTGATTACCGTTGGACGTTAAGTGTCTCTTGTGCCGTTTTTTGTGCTGCGTTGTACATAAAGAGAAGCTTTGTGTTTTTATGCAGATAGCAGCTTTATGACGCTAAGGAATCACTGAAGGTGTCTCTCCCTCTCTCAGTGAACGTCTTTATTGCCCTTAAGACTTTCATTTGCGTCGATTTCCTGAACCAGGAGGACTGTTTTGCTCAGTGACGTTTTGTAGAAAGTGTTCTTTTTAATGTTCTTTTATACGGTTATGTGCAAGTTGAGACAAATCTTTTGCGTCAGTCTCCCAGTGGTAGTTAGAGGAAGGATGTGTTGGAGTATTCTTTGGGTTTTAGTTTTCTACTGTGAGAACTGTGCGACAAGATTCACCAGATCAACACTAATTAATGATTTTGGTCTTTTCTCAAGTGCAGAGCATGTGTCTCAGGAGTTTTTCTTAGTCATCAGTCATTTCTTTGCAATATTAGTTTTCTTAAGAGCAATGCTCCTACTGGATTCATGGTATTCATGAATGTCCATAAAAAATATTCATCATCCACCACTCATCTTATTCAACTTTGGTTGGTTTTTCACCAAATTGTAGTAATTTACTAAACCCAGAGGAGCTCCTGATGACTTGGTACTGGATGACTTGTAAATGTGTGTGAATGAATGACAGCTTTTCTTAGTTTAGTTTATCTTATCCTATTTGAATTGAGCTTATTTTAGCCCATCTTATTTTAGTTTAGCTCGTCTTTTCTTAGCTTTTCTTCGTTCATCTTGGTTTGGTGTAGCTTATCTTAGTTTAATTTAGCTTATCTTTGTCTTCTCTTATTTTATTTTATCTTAGATTATGTTATCTTAATTTAGCTCATCTTAGTTCACCTTCTCTTGGCCTTTTCTTATCTTTTCTCAGGTTTTCTCATCTAGGTTTGGTGTAGCTTAGCTTAATTTAACTTTTTTTTTTAACTTTGTTCGTCTTCTTTTGTTTTATTTCATCTTAGCTTTTTTTGTCTTAGCTTATCAAAAAGACACTAAGAGTCAAAGACAGGCAAACAAACTTCATATCCAGTGTATGTATATATTCTTTATTATGTACTAATTATGTGCACGTGGGGTAAACATCAAGTTGAGGAACAGAAACATGGAGGTAAAAAAACAAGATGAACCAAGATGGAATCAATGTGGACAGAGACGATGGAGACGTGGAGACATCTTGGTCGTCTTCTAAGACTCTAGACATTCAGACATTGGAGATAGAGTTGTTCTTCGTTCGTTCTTTTTCCAGTAGCTTCGATGCTCCACAGCAGCAGAACTACTTTGTAAATAATGTTCTAAAGTGATCAATGTGTTGGGACTTGTAAATCCATAAATCTGTCCTCGTGAAAGAACCGGTGATCGATGGTCAGGTCTTGTTGCAAATAGCTGCACTCATAGAAAAATGTTAACATATTGTTTACATCTCCTATATAAGAATAAGAACAAGCTGCAGCCTCTAAGGACTGGGAGCAGGTTGGGGGTTAGATGCTTGCTCAGGTCATGGACACAGCGGGAGGTGAACGTGGGACCCCTTGGTCCCAAGCTGCACCTCTAACCACTGCTCCACAGCCCCCATGTATGATATCACTGGAGAACAAGATATCACCTCAAGAGAAACAAGATGAAGACTGATGTTAGCGTTCTGTGTTCCATCAGTGAAGGTGTTGGTTTTGAGGCTGAGAAGATGGAGGAGTGCAGCTCATTGCGGCCTCTCATTCTAGTTCCATCACCACTTGAAATATTTCTAATTGAGCTGCGTTCTTGTTCAGTAGACGTACGTTTGTTGAATGATAGCACTAAACGCTAATCACACTCAACACGTTGTGTTTCCTGCAGCTTCTAGAGAAACTTAGTAGAAAGAAAATTGAGTCTAATATTAACTTTGAAAGTTAGTTGGGTTTTTCTTTTTGGATTTAAAAATAAACGTAACATAACAGCTGTCTTTTCCAGTTTTCGTTTCTGTTTTTAAAAGCAAACCTGAAATACCAAATAATAAAATGCAGGGACCGAGGAAGCAGGCCTGCAGAGGGTGAAGGCGCTCCCTGTCAAACAGATGGCAGTAGAGATGCACAGAAACATGGCCTAGATACGCACATACCCCCCCCCATCGATCACTCCATCCTCTGCTCTCGTGCTGCTTCTCTTTTCTTTCGTTGCTTTTTCATCTTTTGGTTTTTGTTGTTGTTGGAAGCAGCCACATCACCAGTGGAGCCATCATCAGATCTGTCAGTGGTTTTAGCCTCCCAGATTAAAACTGTGCGTCGGTTGTGCCTGTGGACGAAACGGTTGCCGCGGCAACCAGCTGATGAGAGCAGCAGCAGCAGCAGCAGCAGCAGCAGCAGCCTTGAGGCCTGCAGTGATGTCAGTGTGAGTCGGGGGAGGAGGAGGGGTGTGTGTGTGTGTGTGTGTGTGTGTGTGTGTGTACGTACATGTGTGAGAGAGATGGAGGATGGAGGGAGGATGGAGGATGGCAGGCCTAACCCTCAGCAGAGTTCAGCATCATCATCTCACTCAGATCACGTGCGGCGCTGCTTTAGTAGGCCACCGTTATGTAACCCCAGCCTCTCTCTGTGTGTGTGTGTGTGTGTGTGTGTGTGTGTGTGTTCAGGCTTCTATAAATAAAGTGTGTGTGTGTGTGTGTGTTAGATAGAATCAGGGAGTCATGAGATGCGTGTGGGGGAGGGCAGGGGGGACGCGTGGGGGAGGCCAGGTCTCCCACCCCTTCAGATGACTCTGCATCCCTCTCCTCTCAGCTGATGGAGAGCGAGCGCCGTCGTCCCACAAGACACGTGCTGATGCATGTGTGGTTGGTTTACATGAAGTTGTGGGGTCCGAACTCTGGTGGAGTACTGAGATGCTGGGGGGGCATGTTGACTCTGGGGGGGACATGTTGTCTTTGTGGGGACCCTCAGCTCTTTATGGATTGTAATCCGTTCAAATTTGTTTTTGTTTTTTTTTTATTTTTATTTGTATTCCTACATTTTGCACTGT
Organism: Chelon labrosus; assembly: GCF_963514085.1. Taxonomy (NCBI): domain Eukaryota; kingdom Metazoa; phylum Chordata; class Actinopteri; order Mugiliformes; family Mugilidae; genus Chelon; species Chelon labrosus. The sequence continues at coordinate 1,525,959 of NC_140339.1, read as the reverse complement.
TTGCAAGTTTAAATCTTTGGAGGATGGATGGATGGATGATAGAGAGATGGATGGATGGATGATGGATGGAAAGATGGATGGATGGATGGATGATAGACGGATAGATGGATGGATGGATGGAGAGGAGTAGGGCTATAAAGGGATGGGGGATGGATGACTTCTCCTACAAATATTAGTTTTTTGGAGGAAGGTTGTTCTGGAGTCTCTGGTTGGCCAGTAAGATTTGTTGTGGGCGGGGCTTAATGCAGTGATGGACAGAAGAGAAACAGTAGTCAGAGATTAGTTTACAACTAAATGTCTGTTGTTAGAGAAGTGACACGGTTTGAGTCTGATGTCGTGTCTGTTGTTATAAATATTAACAGGAATCATTTTAAATCGCTGCGTACTGTTCTGGTCTGATCGGTTCTAGGACGACCTGAAGTATTGTGGTTGAAACCCATCCTAGCATATTCTACACATCATCACATGGAGCTTTAATGTCTCAATAAAAGGTGATGCCGTATACAGAGGTATCGTGGTTCACTAAGAGTTTCACAGCATAGCGCCGTCCTCTTTGCTATATGTGACTCTTCGACGCTCCAAGAAATGGTAATAAGGTCAGAGAAGCTAAACGAGGCTCTGTGCTAATTAGTCTTAAAAGACAACTACATAGTTTTCACATCAGTTTAACTCCTGTAACAAAAGGTCTGTAACAGATGATAAGATGCCAGTTAGAGGAGCACCTGATAGACCCAGGGTCAATGAAGCTGTTGTTTGTCCGGTCGGAGTTCCTCCTCCTCCTCCTCCATCTCCTCCTCCTCCTCATAAAGATGTCATGTTCCTCCATGCATTCCCATTGTCTCTTCTAAGTCATGTGTCTCTGTTCTACATCCTTGTTTGTCCCATGTCCATCATCCTCTGTCTCCGTCTCATCCAACACAACAACGTCCCGTGGACAAAGCCGGTGTTGAAAAGTGACAGCTGTAAGTGTTTTGGGGGTTTTCAACAAACGGCCCAGTTCCATATTTTGGCAGCAGGGCCTCTTTAGTCCCCTTCACTTCCCCTCGGGCCGTCCCATATGTTACTAGTATATCTAGGCTACACTCAGCACCTCCCTATTGTTGGAGGTCACATTTGACCCGATTCCTGCCTCTTGTCTCAGTTTTAGAACAAACTGTGTTCTGGCAACTAAATCTATTTATCAGTTGTCTACGGGGAACCAGATCCTCGGGGGGAAGTTGAGCTGAGGTTTGATCGTTCTGCATGGACTGGTTTTATTTGTGGTGGTGGTGGGGTCCTTTTGTTTCACTGCTTTAAATATCAACTGCAAAAACTGATATCTAGAGGAAATATCTGGTTTTCTGTCGACCAAGATAATTCCTCTTACTAAGTTTTTGTGTTTTGGAGCATTTGAGGCTGTTTAAGTGTTTTGTTCCTAAATGAACTTGGTGTTGTAGGAAGTTAAAATATTAAAACTCAAACACGTTCAACAGCTATTTTGTCAAAGTTAGAATTTATTATTTCAAGAAATAACGTCTTAAAAACATGATGACCCAATCAATAACACTACTGACTGTACAGTCTCAACTACTGATATTGACTAAACTAATATTTTCCTTGTTTAAAGCATAGACTGTATATAAATATGGACACAACGTCTCCTCTTCCTCTCATTGGTCAAACCGACTCTATGTTCCCGGGGATACGGGCGGCGCCATCTTGTGAGTTCCAGATCCAGAGTCTGATCAGTGCGGTCTGAGGGCGGAGCCACGCGGAGCCGTGATATTGATGCCCCGCCCACACTTCCTCCAGACTCACTCATGTTTTAGTTTAATTAACACTACGCTCTGCTCTACCTCCACCTGTTACAAGGACATGATGGATTATACACTGGTGTTACTATAAATATTAAAATCAGCTCATAAAGTTATTATTTAATTAATAAAATTAAATAAAATTAAAAGGTAAGCAGTAGTTTTAACGCCACTCGAACAAGAGGTCGTTCTTAGGGACTATTTTCAGCGGCGGATTAATCCTCAGTCAGCTGATTCTGTGTGGATCACATGTTTAGTTGTTGTACAAATATCAGAGCTTTAAAACACAAACAGTAAAACACAAGTTGCATATTTGCAGAGTTGTGTCAACAGAGATTAAATCTGCTCTGAACATCATGAAGTCGTGCAGCACAAGAGAAGAATCAGATAAACAATCTAGCTCTGAATGTATCAGGACATCGTCGGTCCTGTCGTATTAATCATCTCTCAGCCCTGCAGGGTGAACACCTGGTGTAGCTGTAATCCAGTCTAGATGAGGCAAACAAAGACCAGAGACCTGAACCAGCACCTGGTTTAATGAGGCGACTTCAGGATTTGCTAAAGAGTGGATTTAATGTTATGTCACTCTTTAAATAAAACCTTCCTTTGCTGATGGTGTCAGTTTCTTTGCAGGATAAATGGCAAATTCATTATCCTGGGATTGTGAGGGAGGCCTGCAGCGTCACTTCAGACACTGATCAAAACCGCTGCACTAATTATTTCACATGCATGGGACAGAAGAGCTGAAGGTTTATATGGTCAGTCCTTCCTGTCAAAAGAACCTCAGGACACACATGGTCTTCTCTTGTGTCTCCGTCTACTCAACCTGAATCCAAGTTTATTCTAAATCCCGGTCAAGCCCTTCAATCTGATACTGATCTTTTAACGTTGAGTCCCTCTCTGATCCTAAATGTCCTAGAGTTGGTCTCCTGTAGCGTCCTAAAGTCTGTCCTTGTCTTCCTTGTCTTCTCCTAGAGTTGGTCTCCTGTGTCTTCCTAAAGTCTGTCCTTGTCTTCCTTGTCTTCTCCTAGAGTTGGTCTCCTGTAGCTTCCTAAAGTCTGTCCTTGTCTTCCTTGTCTTCTCCTAGAGTTGGTCTCCTGTGTCTTCCTAAAGTCTGTCCTTGTCTTCCTTGTCTTCTCCTAGAGTTGGTCTCCTGTAGCGTCCTAAAGTCTGTCCTTGTCTTCCTTGTCTTCTCCTAGAGTTGGTCTCCTGTGTCTTCCTAAAGTCTGTCCTTGTCTTCCTTGTCTTCTCCTAGAGTTGGTCTCCTGTAGCGTCCTAAAGTCTGTCCTTGTCTTCCTTGTCTTCTCCTAGAGTTGGTCTCCTGTAGCTTCCTAAAGTCTGTCCTTGTCTTCCTTGTCTTCTCCTAGAGTTGGTCTCCTGTATCTTCCTAAAGTCTGTCCTTGTCTTCCTTGTCTTCTCCTAGAGTTGGTCTCCTGTATCTTCCTAAAGTCTGTCCTTGTCTTCCTTGTCTTCTCCTAGAGTTGGTCTCCTGTATCTTCCTAAAGTCTGTCCTTGTCTTCCTTGTCTTCTCCTAGAGTTGGTCTCCTGTAGCGTCCTAAAGTCTGTCCTTGTCTTCCTTGTCTTCTCCTAGAGTGGACTGGATTCAGTCCAATAAATCTTTCAGTCAAAGTTAATGTAGTGTGGAGAGGGTAGCTGGTACCTTGTGTTCTCTACTCCAGAAATGTTCTGGTCATCCAACGCTGCCATAAACTCCCTAACCCTCTCTGGAAGATGTTTCTCCTTGACGCTGTCTCCAGGAAACTTTTCTCTTCTTTTAAACGTTCAGTGTTTGTTGTTGTTGTTTGGGTGCAGCCTTTGACTGAGTGGACTCCATGGATTCTGTTTAGATGATCAACTACTACCACCTCACCACACATCCACATTCAGCTAGTTACTGAATGATTCTTCTTCTTCTTCTTGGATTGAAACAGAAGAGGAAGAAGAGGTTTTTGGTTTTGGTTTATGTCAGACCTTAAATAAATAACTTCTAAAGATCAGACTTTGCTAAAGCCTGATACAGATCGCGACGTCTTAAATACGACTTAACTGAACTCTCCACATGTCCTCACCTTCAGTAACAGATGGAGCTTTTGTGGAGTCAAAGTTTAACGTCTCATGCTTTGATTTTTCCAAACTTCTCCAGCCTTTCAGCTTCCTATCGGCCTTCTCCACTTAATTCCCGCTGCAGCCACCACCCAGCTCTGTCTAATCCATGCTCCAAAGGCTCTATTAGAATAATCTACTCATTGCTAAATCTCTGTGAACTGGTTAAAGAGTCAGACCTGGGCAGGGACGCGCTCCTCTCCTCGTTGATCTGTTTTACGTCTAAGTCTAAAATAAAAATAGTTGATCCCTGATGTGAACCCTTTGTGTGACCGATGTCTTTCACACATGTCCTGGTTTAGTCTGGCCGTTGATATTTAAAATCTTATATTTTTTTAATTAGAAAGAAAAAAATAAACTTTTGAACCGTGGATTAAAGAGCTTGTTCACGCTGTATAGCAATAAATATTCTAACCCTCATAGAGAATGAATGTCAGAGACATGAATGTTATAGCTTAATGAGCTCATCTTATATATAGATGTTTTTAATTTACTTATTTATTCATCTATCCCTTTTAACCCATTTATTATTTTAGTTTGTGATCTTTCTCTGTAAATGAATATTGATCGTGTCTGAGACGATTCTGTCCCGTGACCAAACGGGACGAAATCGTAATAATTAAAATCAGTGAAGTCATTAAATAACTTGATTTGGTTTATTAAATGTGTGTAATTAGGGTGACGTATGATCCTAATAACGTCTTAAAAATGTGTTTTAATTTATTTGATTTATTTAACCAGGAAATGAGTTGTTTTAATTGAACATCAAGGTTTAGATCATCATGAAGAGCCAGTCGGTTATAAATGAAGTGTCCTTTCTTACATTATAATAATAATAATTATTGATCATATCTGTCTGTTTTTTTACTTGTTTTCCTCTCAGATACAGGACGACTGTTAACATCTTCACTAATTAAATCACTTTAATAATGAGTCAAACGTCTGGTTTAGAGAACAGAAAATAAAAAGCAGCAGGGACTGTTGTAGTTTTTTGCATGCGGCGCCACCTCCTGTTCATCTGCAGCGTTACTTCATTAAATCCCTGCAGCAGCAGAGTCAGGACATGAGCTGAAAGTCAGCGTCTCACTCAGGTTCAGTAGCAAACGATGCATTCAACGTTCTTCATAGTGTCGGATACAGTTCAACTATTTACCATAAACAAATATAAGGTTATTCCAAACTGGTTCCTAAATAATTCTCATAATAATAATAATAATAGTTGAACATGTGGAGAATCTTCCTCTTCCTTCCAGCTAGAATATTTACGTCTCCAGGACATTAAAGATCAGATTTAACATTTTTAAGGTGATAAAACGTCTGATAGTTTCACATTATTTATCTCATTCTTCTCTGGTCCTCAGAGTTTTTGTTTTAATTCTTTTCTTGTGCAGGACGAGTTAGTTTTACCAGATTTAATCGCTGTTGACTTATCTCAGCTCTGCAGATATGTAACTTGTGTTTAATTAATGCTCTGATGGTAGAAATAAAATCAGTAGATCTAGAACCTGATGAGGATTAATCCGCCACCGAAAATAGTCCCTGAGGATGACCTCTTGTTTGAGTGGCGTTTTTATATTTCTAAAGGGTCAAACGTCTTTATTTTTATTTCATCCCATCTCTACTGCTCTAACTTCCTCTGTGCTGCTGTTAGCCGCGCCTCCCTTCACCGGCTCCCAGGACATTTTAGGATCAGTTTTAAAACTCTTTCGTTTGCAAAAGGTTTGGAATAAGAAGAAGAAGAAGAGGTGTTCTGACCCCATTGAGGTCACTCAGGTCTGCTGACCCCCGTCTCTTCTGTCTCAGCTGCAGCATCTAAACTCCAGACCTGGTCACGTCTGCAGATTAGACCCTGGCTGAGTTTAAATCCCTCCTTAAAACTCATTTATGTTCAGTTAGACAGCTGCTCTTTTACATTGTGTTTTAGTTTGGTGTTTTCAGCTTTGCACCCACGGCAGCACTAGAGCGCCACCTACTGAATGTAAAGTGTAAATGTGAGACACATTAGAGCAGCTCTAGAATGAGGAGGTTTCAGGTGCAGAGACAAATCCATCATCGTTTCATCATGTTTTTAAGAAAGTACGAGGCCCCTGGTTTGATTTGGTTCCACTTTTATTCACTGATAGATCTGCCTAATAAGACTTATAATCTTTATAATCCAAAGAAATGGAAAAAAGCATCTAATATTTCACTCTTTTTACATTTCTTGACCCTGTGCTCTCAGCGTTCATCATTTTCAAACCCTGCAGAATAAAACCTTCAGTGTTTTAACTTCATGTTGGTGTGAAAGGTGTGAAACCAGCGATGTCTTGGTCTAACCCGTTGTCTCCTCTGTCCCCCCCCCCCAGGCCGCCCACAGATGACTCAGGAATGCGTAACAACGCCGCTGCCGCCGCCGCCCTCACCTCCACCCCTCCCAGCAGCCTCCCGTCCCAGGCGCACCCCTGCAGCCCGCCAGACTCCGCCTCCTCCCTCACCCCTTGCTCCTCACTGCCTCCGTCCGTGTCCCCCACCCTCACGGACGTCTTCGGCCTGCCCACCCCGCCCATGGGCAGCGGCGGCGGCTACAGCCTGAGCTCCTCGTGCGGCGGCAGCGGGAGCTCCCGATCCCCGTCGCCGCTCACGCTGTTGCAGGCGGTGGCGGCCTCGGGCAAACCCTTCGCCTCCAAACCCATGGAGCTGTGGAGCAAGCACGACGTGGCGGACTGGCTGGAGAGCCTGAACCTGGGGGAGCACAGGGACGCTTTCCTGGACAATGAGATCGAGGGCGCCCACCTGCCCTCGCTGCAGAAAGAGGACCTGATAGACCTGGGCGTGACCCGGGTGGGCCACCGCATGAACATCGAGAGGGCCCTCAAGCTGCTGCAGGACAGATAAGCCCCGAGGTGACGGGAGGTGTCACCGACCACTTTTACCGATCTCTTCATCAGACATAATCTCAAGTCGTGGAACTGGCTAGAAGTTCTTGTCCAAGCTGACGCTGCCTCTTGCTGTTCTTGTCCTCTCTCATCCTCTCCGCTGTCGCCCTCATCTCAGTGCTCCGGTCTTGTTCGCCCTCTTCCTCCTTCCCGCCGTCCTGAGCGTCATGGGGATCACGGGACGTCTGGAGGAACTGCAGGAGGAGAGAGTAGAGAATAGCTGCTATGTCACATCAAGGAGAGAGAAAGCAGAGGAGTCCGGTGTCAACGACTGTCCAGAAGATTTAAAAACCAACTCTGGATCCGTTCGTCCACCGGAGAATAAGAAAAATACTCGTCTGGAGGTTTATTTCTCATAAAGACTCGTGCTCACCCGACTGCTTTGGAATACTGAAAACTTTTTCCATTCACCCCGGTGCGGGTGCATGAAGAACCAGCTGAGCTGGTCGTTGCTCCTTTTCTATCTTTGCTAGAGTTTGTTCAGAGAATATTTCTTCACTAGAGTCCTAACCGGAGTTATATTTCTGGGTGCATCTAAGGTTGTAGAGAACAATTTGAGATAGACTCCATGTTTTAGTTTTTCTTGTTTTTTTTTTTTTTGCTTTTCACCTGTTTGTGTCAAAATATTAGTATAACGAACACACACACACACACACACACACACACACACACACAGAGTATGCACAGTGACACACACAGGATGACAAATGAGAAAACACACTGTCTTTACTCTCTGAGCACACACACACACACACACACACAGTCTTTTACTGCGATGGCCTTCTCCTACAAAGTGTGAACAGAGGTGGTCCAGCTGGTTGGTGTCCCACTTGTTATTGAAGGAGGAACCGAGGCGAGGACACGAGACGCAGGACGGACGTTGGACCTGAATAGATTCTCACCTTGGAAACGGTTGGACCAGCAGAACGTCCTCGTCCTCGCTCAGGCTTTTCCTTCTAGTTCTGTGTGTGTGAGTGCGTGTGTGTGTGGGTGAGTGTGTATGTGCGTATGTGCGTATGTGTGTGTGTACGTGTGTGTATGTGTGTGGGTGTGTGTGTATGTTTTAACGGTCAAACCCAAAATATCACCCAGGCCCGTTTTAGCTATTTCCATGAATCTGCTATTTAGGCCACAGCATAGGGAAACTAGAACTGTTACTTTTGTACTCCATCCTGTCGAGTCCTCCTCCTCCTCCTCCTCCTCCTCCTCCTCCTCCTCCTCCTCCGTTATCAGGTCAGCACTTAACGTAACAGTACTGGAAGTGAGAGGACTTTTGGAAAAGAGCATTGCAAGGTGGTGAGATGTTTTTTTGGGAAATACACTTCCTGGCCTTCTTGCTGTGAGAAGCAGAGATCGGTGTCACTCTCTGACCGTCCAGGTTTTTGGTTCATCCATTCATTTGAGGTCGGGCCGTGGTGGTGGCTGCAGGGTAGGGGTGGGGGGGGGGGGTCATCCTGGCGTTCCCAAGCCAGACGTGATATATAATCTTCTCCCAGCTGCCCAGTAACCCTCCATAGGGAGGCAGCCAGGAGGCTTCCTCACCAGATGTTCAAACCTCTTTCAATGCGCAGGAGCAGGACTTCCTCACAGGCCCCGTTCAGACCTTCTCTTAACATCTGACCTGGGCAATCTGATCTCACCTGCTTTAAACACCTGTGTTCACACCTGGTGTCTCCACATGTGTCCCCAGCCTTAGAGCATTACAGATCTGATCTCAGTTTATCTGTAAATAAACTGATTCTAGTTCAGATTAGTTTCTAGTTTAGTTTGGTTCTTCTTTTAAATGGCTCTCATTACACTCGCGTCCTGGATGCTTGTGATGGGACGGCCCAGGCTGGATGTTAGTGTGAGGTCTGAACGGGACGGTATTCACAGTAAATGGATGAACTCCATATTTTTAGAATGATAATTAAACTCTATCAGTGTTTTCTTAACGTACACCTCTAAAACTCAGGAACACATTTCATATTTGTTTTTTAACATCTTTAATGAGACGCTGTACTGGGACAATATTATTATTTATTCTTATTTATTTATTGAAGGGTGGGGACTCTGCAGAGTCACTAAACAATTAGCTTAGCTTAGCATAAAGCCCAGAAACACATTTGCTTCCTGTCTTTAAGCTAAGCTAAGCTAAGCTAAGCTAATCGTCTCAGGGTGTCATCGATCTTCTGAGCTAACTCTTGGTAAGAAACCAACGTGTTTGTGTGTATTTCCCAAAATCTAGAACAGTTTAAAGGTTTTAATTGGATCAGATTTTAATCCTGACCGTGAGTCAGATCCTTGTAGAGATCCCTTCAGGACTATTTGAAATAAGACTGAAGCTGAAAGGTTGAGATTTCAAGAACTATGATTTACATCTACACTGGCAGAGACAGATTTTTTTTGTCTGTTTAGCAAAACCTGAACAGTTTTTTCTAATTTAAAAAAAGAAAAATGAAACGAGCAGCGTCACAAACTGCAGCGGCTGCTTTTAAGGAAAGTTTAAAGACTTTCTTTTAAATAAAACCAGACCAGAACCTGACCCATAAACGACCGTTTCGACTCTTTTGTACAGCAGCCTCAACCGGACGACGTTTAACTCGAGCTTCGGGGGATTTTGTGTTGAATCTTGATCAAGAGTCCAGTTTCTCCAGCAGCATTTAAACGTTTATCACAAAGGGTCCGATTTATTAAATTTATTGAAGCTGCAGATTTCTCGTGTGTTTTGCTAGCAGCAGTTACAGACTGGTCAGAAGTAGAGTCTGTGTTGAAATGTGTATATAAGAGTGTTTAACAGGATTATTAAAAAAATAAATAAATGAATAAAATGTCTATTTGAGTATATGTATAGCTCTATTAAAATGTTTAGAGGAAAGATTCTATGAAGGTTGGTTTCTAGTGGTCAGAGCTGACCCCGTACGCCCCCGTCGTCCTGCAGAGGAGGCCTCAACGAGCTCCCTGGTCCCCTCCCTCCGCCCCCAGCTCCTCTCAGCGGGGAGGAAGAGCTTCTGTTTTATCTGTCGGAGCTCGACGGCGACCGAGCAGCTTCCACCCTTTTCCCTTTTCGTTTGGTTTCGTATATCACAGCTCCACGAGGAGGCGAGTGAAACATACACGAGCTCTTGTTGTGTTCTGTGAACATTAGGAGGCCGGCGACGCTGAGACAATGCTGCTAATACTCCCGCTCCCTGTCTGGACTTCTTTTAGACGAAGTTTTAAAGCGGCGCGTCGGAGGGGGAAGTAGAAAAAGCACAGTATTTTTAAAGATTTGTATAGAGTTCTATGAAATTTTATAGAGGTTATCTGGACAAAAAAAAACTGTTCCAACACTGAAGCGTGGATTGCCAAAAAAAAAAATAATAATAATAATAAAAACCAGAAATATTCTATACCTAGATAAAAATCGTGGATATTATTAGACTCATGGGTTGTGTAAGAAGCAATATTTATTCTGAATGAATCTCCTTGGTTGTGTTTTCTTTTCCCATTTTTAAACTTACATATCATGATCACTTGTCAGTGTTTTTAATGAAGTGTTGCCTGAAGTAGACGTTAAGAAATCTTTGGCCAACCACAAAGTATCCCAGGTATTTTTCTGACGACCACCATCTGCCCGACTAGACTTCCCTCCTCCCCTCGAGTCTAGACTGTGTGTGTTAAAGAAAAAAAAATAGCAAAATGTGTAAATTTTAAAATATACATATATATATATATATATATAAATCAGCAGGCCATCTTTGGTAGGAAACTATATGAAACCTATATATGTGTATACATGCATAAATCCACCAAAAAGAGTAGCGGCGGTCCGCTGACCACCGAGCAGTGTTCTCTGTGGAAACGTAGAGCTGAGTAGATGTAGTAGGAATCTTTAAAAAGCACCACCCGTGGCGTGGCGCTCTCACCAGGCCGTGTCCAGGACAGGCACGGCCCACTAACCCACTTCCACTCCCCTCTTTTCAAAAAACACTGCTCCCACCTTTATCTTTATCATCGTCCAACATTTGGGTTTCTTTTCTTTTCTTTCTTTCTTTCTCGATTGATTAAATCATTTTTCTTTCCCCCCATTAATAGAGTTTATTCTTTGATTAAGTCTTCATAGAGGCTAAGATGTTTTCAGTAATTTGTGCAAAGACTTGTGTTCATGTTTTCTATGTTGCTGTAATTTTGTGCTACTAAATCATCTTAGAGTCAACTAATTACTGAAATGAAAAGAGAGAGAAATTTTCCTGTAACTGCACTCTTCCTTCCCCCCCTGCCCCCCTCAATTCCTCAAGACTTCTTGTATGGCAACCAAAATTCACTGTAAGAAATAAATATAATATTGCACTAGTGTTGCATCCCTCTCAGTCTTTACAGTCTCTTTACAGCAGCTGATGAGAAACCATCGACGCCTGAATGACGCAGGAAGTCTGGTTGGAGACAAATTAAATCTCACATATCGTATCAGTTAGTCTGCACCGATGTCTTTAAGGATTATTCTTCTGATTTTTGTCTCTTTTTGTTTTTAATGTCATATACATTTATTTTTATTTGCTATTAAATTATAAAAGGGTCTCTTCATTTTTAGTTGTACTATTTTTTTGTGTCATTTCTAGAAAAGAAAATTGATTTTTAAATTGTGCATTTCAAAACTTGGTTAAACGTTTGAAAAAAAATTAAATAAAATAAAAAATCTAAATTAAAATTAATTACTTTAAAAGATTTTTAAACTTACAAGTTCATTTTTGAAAATTCATTCTTTACCAAACATGAATATATTATTATTTAATTATTATAAAAATATTTAATGTTTCTTTTCATTTTCAGCTTCAGCTCATTTGAATTCTGTTTTAACATTTGCAGTTTTACTTGCTTTAATAAAAAATAAAACATCTTAATTTTATATTTATTTTCTTTCTTTCTTTTTTTTTTTTAATATTCTGTGCTGTGTTCAGATCTCTGGGTTCAACTTTAATTCTTTGACCACTCCTTATTTCATGAAATAAAGACAGCAAAGAACCTTCACTGTTAACTGGAAAACTTTATTTATTTTTATTTAGTTATTTAATGCACCATTTAAATGCAATTTCACTTGATGCATTTCTAAAAGTAAATTTCTAGTGAAATTATGAAAAGTGACAGAGAGGTCATTGCAGACCGTTTATCAGAACTCCACAGAAAGTAGTTCCAGTTCATTCATACCACAACATATTTTACTTTACCTCCACCAAACAGACCTGATTTAATAAGACACTTTTACTGATGCCACATTAAATAATTCACCTATTATTCACAAGTTCAACAGATAAATGTAAAAATAAACTACTCAAAACAGACTAAAATAATACCTGATAATAGTTTTTCAGTTTGCTCTTGAGGCCATGTTAATACACTTAAAGTAGCTTTAAAGCTGATTTTAATGAGTTTGTTTAAGAAGTTCAACTTTAGTTTAATCTCAGTTCAGAGTTTCAAAAACTAGTTTTTTAGAAACTATAATTTTAGAATATCCCGTCCCCTGATTGATTACAAATAAATAAATAAATAAATAAAATATTTAATCCATTTCCTAATTTGACTTCCTGTTTCCCAATCAAAACAAAGATGGCGGCCCTCGGGCTGCTTCAAGTGACAACAGAGTCGCGACCAAATAAAACGGGTCATAAACTTATTTTAATCGAGCAGTGGGTGAAATATTTTTATTCGGATAACCTGACGAGTCTTGAAGATTTGTGAAAGTCTCTTCAGAACAGCGGTAAGTGTTTTAAATGTTTTAAATAAGCTTCTGGAGTTTTCCTAAACGTATGCTAATAAGCGAGGTGGCTAACAGGAAGTTAGCTAGACTTGGCTAACACCAGCGCCATTTATACGGCACTGGCTAATACGTGGGGAAGCTAACAGGAAGTTAGCTAATACGAAGCGGGGCTAAAGTGAAATATTTGCTTAAGTTTAATAATATTTATAATGACATCAATATATTACTTTTAGTTTCAAAATAAATATATTTTGTATGTGACTAAAACTCAGTATAACCGCCAAATTCCAACAAACCCCTCAGCTACTGTTGCTATTAAACTAGTTACCGTTAGCATAAGCGCTTAGCTGATTAGTGCTACATGGGTTAATTTAACCGCTGCCATTAATTAATTAAACTGTATGTTCAAAGTTTGTGTTAAAACAACTTTTATTCGTGTTTAAGTAGTAGGAGAACATTAGCGATTTAACGTAGTTTTAGATCTATTTAAGGTTAGCCAATGCTAGCTCAGCAGCTAGCTTCAGATGTGGAGTTAAACTGTCAAAGTTTAAAAGTTGTTTTCCAGAGAAACTTCTCGAAGATGTTCTGTATAATGAAGTGATGCCAGGTTATTTCTCATAAAATAGAAGTTTAAAAAAAAAGACTATTTCTCTTTATGAGGTTTATCAGTAAAACAGTAAACTGAAAGAAAACTTATACCAGAAAAATTAAAATCTACTGAAAAACATTGGTGAGTTGTACATAGATGTAACCCCTCCCTGTCCAGATCATTAGGTACACTAGTGAAGTCATTCTCATCTAAATAAAGTTCAGTTGATGTTCAAACAGCATCAGTAAGTTGGTGGATGATCAGTTTGAAGTTGAATGGTCAAAAATGTTAAAAATTCTCTCTACAGGTTTAAGTTTGTTAACATTAAGACGTTAAAAACATTTTCTTGCAAAAATGTAAAATATATTTTCACAGGAAAACATTTTATTAAAACACAAAGTTTACAACACATTAAAAGACAGCTCTTGAGGGTTTTCTTTTTTTTTTTTTTTTTTTAGGGTTTATTAGATTTTTGCGTAAATAATTTTTTTCTTTTATTTTGTCAAGATTATCACTGCTCCCTGTCCAGATCATTAGGTACACTAGTGAATTAATTCTAATCTAAATAATGTTGAGTAGAAACAGCGGAGTTTTAAGTGTTATTAAACTGGACTGAATTAAACACTACAGTTTAATTTAACGGGTGTACCTAATGAAGTGGCCAGAAACATCAAACATTTTAACAGTTTATTGTGTCTGCATTTACAGAATCTTTCCACCAGAGAGCGCTGGCGGGTGTATTTGTATTCTGCATGGAGCTCTCTGTGTAAATGTCCTGTTTTTAAATTTCAAAATAATTACTTTATAATAAAGTAAAATATTATTTATTAAAGCCAAGCTCTTAATTAAATCACATCTATCTGGTTTAACAGAAGCTGGATCTGGAAGTATGTGGGTTTAAAAATCAACTTTTCTTTGTGTAGTTTGTGTCCAAAGTAAATTAAAACCTGAAAATAAAACATGAATTGAACGCAGGAAAAACTCATTTTTATATATATATATATATATATATATATATATATATATATATAGTTTAATTGACACTTTTTAAACATTATTGTTAACATAACTGCTGTAGAGTCTATAATGTTAAGTTAAAGCCAAATTAAGTAATTGCCTTGAAAATAAATAATAATAATTTATCATCTCTACCATCGTTTCTCTTGTGATACATTATTTTATTTTTTTAATTCCTGTGTCTTTTAAACAGTTAACTTTTATTTATAAAGAAAAGAAAATAGAAAAGGGGCAGAATGGTTTATTTATTGTAAATATTGTCTGTGCAGACCTTATAAATCCATTATGAGTCACTTTTAATCCGTTTATTGTTTATAAAATGTGAGAAGAACTATTCAGGTTATATGTTTCCATATCTTTTTGTTCTGTATTTATGATCACAACAGATTTTAAGGATTTTATATTTTGACTGAATGATAAAATATTTATCATAAAACATTCAATTAATGTCAGCTCTTTTTTATTATTATTATCATTATTATTATTAATGTGAGCAGGTTGAGGAGCTGGAGAGGAGGAGAGACCAGCCGACGCTCTGCTGTGGTGAGAAGTTCATCTTCATCATTAGATCTGTGTCTCATCACAAATCAACTGACCGCTGTTTGAATCATTTACTGATGTGTAGTAACAATAAGAGGTAAAAAAAAAATATATATATATATTAATGTTTGTTTTTTTTTAAATTAGAAAATGTGCAGAAAAGTTAAATTATACTGAAGTTAAGAAAAATAAAAGGAAAATAGTGTTTATTAATTTCCTCCTTCATTAAATTCTACTAGCTGATAAAAGTGATTTATTGTATTAATTAGTATAAAAATAAGTTTAGTTCTAGGAAACGGTTTGATTAAATATTATTCCAGTTTTACTACAGGAAGTAAAAAATACTCAGATATTTAACCTAAGTTGAAACGTGTAGAAATACTAATCACGCATATATAAAATATATTATTATTACTGATGCATTAATGTGTGAAACCTTTGAGTTGCAGCTAGTTTTTTCATATTAAACATTTATATCTTGATATCAATAAAGTCTTAATTTCTATTATTACGTAATTAGTGAAAATAAAAGTGTAATATTTCCCTGCAGGATTAATCCGGTTGGATATAAAAATATTAAATCATTGTTTTTTATTTCAGCAGCTTCTCTGGTAAAGGAGACGCTGTTTTAAATTATTTATGTTGAGTAGTTTAGTTTTTAACTGTGGAGGAAACAGGATGTTAAAATATTTAAACTAATATTAAAAACAGAAAATATTAAAAAAACATGAACCACCTTCATTTATAGTTTATTTATTGAAACTTAAAAAAAAAGAAGAAACAAACAGAACAAGCAGGTAATGACGTGACTCAAGCAAAACAGAGGTTCTGAAAAAAATAATACATTTGAAAAGGTCACTTTTTATTTATATAAAACCCCGAAAGATGAGTAAATTCATTCATTCATTCATTCACACACGTCTGTTGAAGCTACCGTTAATCAGAAACAATAATTAGTGTTTGGAGACCGAGCCTCGTCTGACGGCGACAGGAAACACACCTGTACATGATTCTCAGCATGCGTTCAACAATGATTAATACAACACTGTGTCTGTTTAATTATTCTGCAGTGAGACGTCGTTATTTATCGTTCCTAACCCGACTCGTATCACACTAAGCTCTACAACGCTGTTTGATTCCAACAAGTGCAGCTTCAGGGAATTTAAACTCCTGTGCAACAACAGCAAACATCTTCTCCACAGACAGAGCCAGAAGCAAAGAGGAGGATTTGAGGTTTTTGGTCCAAACTGCTCCCGTCAACGTTAAGCTGCTCTGGTCTTTGGTGAGACTACAACTCTGACGTGTGAAGAAGCAACAACATCTGGTTTAAAAAAAAAAAAACACGACCACAGAGCTTGGTGCCTTCTTAAAGCCAGATAACGAGTTCATTGTGGAGTCACTCTGAGAGGACTCGTCCTCCTCGTCTGCTGCTGCACGGAGACAAAGTGAAAGACGGAAACAGGTGGAAGGAGGAGCAAAGGAAAAGCCGGCAGGGAGACCTGAGGACGTCGAAGATGAGCTGAAGAGAGAAAAGGCCGAAGCGCTTGAAAGAGGAACGTAGAGACGTCTCCCTCGTCTTTTTTTAATTTATTTATTTATTTTATTTTAAACCGGCGGCCGTTATTTATTTATTGCCGGACCTCCACGTAGTTGGCCGGGAAGAGGCCGTAGGCGCCTCTGCACACGCCTCGCCACCAGCCCTCGTCGATCATCTCGATGTTGGTGATGATGTCGTCGGGGTCGAAGGAAATCTCGTCATCGCCGGCTGAAAACAGAAAAGACCGATGATGGAGGAGGTGAAATGATCGTTCCTAGAAGAACTAGGCAGCAAAAGCAAACAACACTGATCCAATATTCATGTTATTATTTCATTTAAAGACAGAAACGCTGGAACTGATTCAACACCCAGACCTCTAGTCCTCTTCTAGTCAGAGCGATAACAGACGGACGGATGAGGTTTGATAATAAAGACGAGCTCAACATGAACAGCTCTCACCTGCTTGGTAGTCGTACAGCGCCACCGCCGTCACCCCGAGGTCCTCGCCGTACTCCAACTGCTGCTGTTCGTCTGCAGGAGAACAAGGTTTGTTTAGCCTCTGTCTGGTTGGAGCTGCTCTATTTTATTTCATCTAGTTTGTGTCGAAGCCTCGTCACCTGCTGCTGCTACTGCTGAGGGTTCGTTGGGGGTCTCGTAGTGGTCCTCCTGCTCGCCGGAGTACAGGTCCTGGGGCTCCTCGTACAGCTCATCTCCGTTCTCGTCGGCGGGCACGTCCTCCGTCTTCTAACAATGAGACGTTCGTTAGTGGATGGACACATATGACCAGATACAGACTGACTCAACAACAGGGAGAACTGTCTAATTAAAAGATAGAAGAATAGAATCTACAGCCTTTTAGACGTTAAATTAACAAGACAACATCTGTGATCCGTTCATTATTAGAGGAAGTGGAGAGATTGATGGATAGAGAAAAGAACTAGAGAAAGATTGAGATTATAGAGGGACAATGGATTGAGAGAAAGACAAAGCTGAAACTACAGATGCTTAAATAGACAGTTTATTGATCCCGAGGAAACTCAGCAACAGGTTTTAACCACTAAATGTTTCTAGGACTCTGAGGTCATTTACATTTGTGACGATGTTGGATTTTAAGTAAAAAAAATCTTTTTGAATTAATTTAGTTTCAGCTGCAAGAAGATCTTTGTCTGGAAGTTGCCCTGAACATCTACAGCTGAACTGATTCTTTATAATGTAAAGTCTAGTGCAGTGGTTCCCAAAGTGGGGGTTGCAGAATTAGAGGGTGACAATTTTTCGGGAGTCCTGCGGTACGGGATTCATTTTCACTGTTGGTAACGTGATAGGGACGGGATAGAGCACATAATCAACGGGAGCAGGCGGGACCGGGACGGGGTTTAGGAGTCTGTCTCTCAGGATTTGGCGGGACAGGATTTCTTTGGTGGGGCGGTTACATGATCGGGATGGGAGCGATGAGATGGACATCCCACGGAAACGCAAAGCTGTTACACTGAACACGTGACACAGTAAAGTTTACTTTTATTTGTTCAAAAAGGCTGATGTTTGTAATAATTACGATGTGTGAAATAAACTACAACAGAGTCTGATTTTTTTTGGGGGGGGGGGGGGGGGGCACTGACATCTGGGCGTCATTATCATTTTGTCAATAAACTGCTATGAAAACTTGTTTCTGTTTTTTTCTGCACGAATCTCTTGAACCACAAAACTACCAAAAATTCATTCATTGTGAGGATTTTAACCCTTTAAATGACACACGCACCTTAAAATATCCTGCTAAGCTCAATAACACAAACATATAAACTAATGAAATAAACATTTATTGTGTCGGCCCTATAATGGGGAAATGGCTGTTTGACAAGTTTGACCATTTTTCTCAAAAATAAAACCCTAATATTGCAGAACAAATGATTATATTGTGTCATGGCTGAGAGATTAAAAATGTAGTGATAATGGGAGTCAATGGGACATTTTTTTATCCACTAATGACTTTAAACCTGTCATTAATGCATTCAAGTCAATATTTTAAATAATCTTGGTCATATCCAAGACTGACAACATTAGTTTTATGGAAAATTATTAATTTTTTGTTTGTTTTTGTAAAACAACAGTGATTTTAAGTAATGAAACTGGCATTTAAAGGGTTAAAATCCTCAAAAAAACATTGGCTTTTTCTAAGTTTTGTGCTGAAGTGGTTTAAAAGATTTATGCAGAAAAAAAAATATGAATCAGTTCAGTTTTTATATCAGTTTACTGGACGTGGACACTTTTATTCTTAATGAATCCAGAGGGCAGTAAATTAAACTGATACCTGAGGGTTAAATGTGACCAGTCTCACCTGGATCACTGGAGCTGCAACCGGCTGGACCGGTGGGGTGGGGCTGGGGGTGGGACTGGGGCTTGCAGCGGGGACGGGGACGGGGGACGGGGTCCTGGGGGCCTGTTGGACCATGCGTCGGGCCTCCTCCTGCTCCTGCTTCTCCTTGGCCTGTCGACGAGCTCGCTCCTCCTCCGCCCTCTTCCTGTCCTCCTCCTCCTTCTGCTTGGCGATGTTCTCAAACCGAGCCTTGATGCTGCCTGTGCTGCTGCCGGCTGACGAAGAGACGAAGACACGAAAGAGATGAAGAGACGGAAGAGATGAAGAGATATTCACTAAAGATCAGCTGGTGATAGACAAAGATTCACTCATTCTCACCAGCTTCCACAGGTTTGGTCTTCTGATAAGAGGACGTCGGCTTCACCACATCGTCAAACGTCCCTGCGCTCTGTCCCAACACCAGAGACAAAGACGTCAGACTGAGTCCTCTGAACTAAACCTAAACTAAGACACAACTAAACACTCGTCACCTTGTCCATGCGGTCGTTCTGGACGCCAAACTTCCCTCCGAATCCTTTCGAATAATCTGGAAACAAACGGGAGAAGACAACAAGGCTCACTGTCTGTTCATCGTCTCTGACTTCACCAGAACTCGTTCAGAACTCTCTCTGGTTCTGATGAAGCAGAACTGGAACTGGGAACCGATGGAACACAAGCTGGAAATCAAAGGGCGGGCTGATGAGCTCATGCAAACCTGTACAGAAGAGGAATAAAAATAAAAAGAGAGAGAGAGAGAGCAGACAGTGGAAGGGCTGAGGGGAAGCCAGACACTTGGGCAGCCATCTTGGATCAGCTGTGTCGTGGTCGCAGGAGGACGCCTCAGTAAGATGCAGTGGTGGTCAAACGACAACATGCACAAAATAAAAGGTGGCGGTGCAGGAGGCAGGAGGCAGCAGCGGGGGTCGGTGATGGAGGAGGTGATAGATAAACTATGAGTCTGTGTCTGAACCACTGACGTCCCGTTCAGACCTTCACATTAACGTCCCATCACAAGCGTCCAGGTGTGAACACACCCGGGGCGGACGCTGACGCAAGGTCTGAACGGGGGCAGACATCACCTGGCCCAGATTAAAAGCTGCTTGCAGCAGAGTGGGACGGCTGAACTGCTCCATTCACAAATAAATAAATAAATAAATAAAAAGCAGGTGACATCAGCTGTTACTGAAGAGGAGGAGGATGAAGAAGAAGCAGAGTGTTGTTCTGTGAAGGGGAAGCATGGAGAGGGTTTTTGGTTGTGTTTTTAATAAAGGGTGGGCAGGTTGGGGGTGAGGGGGGTGTGGGGGGGGTTCTGTGCCTTTCTGGGACTCGTGCTTTGCCAGACGCTCCTTGTGCTCATAGCCCAGAGCACACTGGTCCTGCTTCTCCACCTCTACCCCATACTGCCCTCCAAACCCACGCTTATAGTCTGCAACACAACACAACACACATATGGACAAACAAACACACACATATAGATATAGATATATAAAACACAGACATGAGGAGACAGTGATGCACCCTGGAGACAACATGCACAGAGGACGTCCTTTCACTTCTTGTGTTCAGAGTCATTGTGAAAGTCGTCTTTGGTCTGAGCAGGAAGTCGCCTCCTCTCTGGGCTCAGCGTGAAGCGTTCCCTCCTCTGCAGCAGCTTTTTCTATTTCTGCCCACTTTCTCTACCTGACCTCAGGAGAACAGAACGATCTGTGACATTTACCGACTGACTGCCTTTACTGTGGATCTTTCAAAACATGAAACGTGTTTTTTTAGAGCAGCTACAGATCAGATTAGTCTTTGAATGCTTAAAACTAAAACCTGAGGCCAGTCTAGGCTTCTTTGTGTCTGCTGGAGCTCCACTATGAAGGGGAACGCAGACATTTAATTCACTTTTAGAGCCAGATTTGGGTGAGAGCTCGTCAAAGTGTTGTGACGAATAAAAAATAAATCTTCTAAATGCTTTTCACAGCTTTTAGAACAATCTGAATTCCTTCCAGTTGAAACTTCCTGGATGCCTTTAAACTGCTGCAGCAGCTACGAGCCTGACATGCAAATATAAATCAGAGCTGTGGTTTCACTTCCTCTGTGTGTTTTTTTTTTTTTGCACGTAGATTGAGGAAGTTGTTGGCCGTCTAAAGACCGCAGTGAAACCACAGTGAAACCACATCAGAGCGTGGAGCGCTGCCGCCGAGGAGGAACAAAGGTTAAAACAGCTGAACTCAGAGCAGACACCCTGCTGTAAAGGCTGATGGGACAATTATTACACTGAAATTAGAGCCCAAAGAGATAAATCAGATGTGAGCGGACGTTCAGTTTCCTGTAAACACCCTTTACTTGTTACTCTGCCTTTAAACCTGAAGGAACAAACAGCTCCAGTACCTTTCTGGGACTCGTGGAGCTGCAGCTTCTCCTGGTGGTCCCATCCCAGCGCAGATTTATCCTGTCTGTCCGTCTGCACCCCGAACTTTCCTCCAAAGCCCTTCACATAGTCTGCACAAACAAAAAAAAAGACATTCAAGCTTCAAGTTTCAGGTGGGAAATGAAAACGGTGAACATGTGACGCTTGTTAGGACACGAAAAAGTAGAGCTGCTGACTTTCTGACTAGGTATTTCAGATATGAAAATACTTTGCTTAGTTGTGAACAGGGCTTGACGCTTAGCATTGTCCCAAGTAGCACGTGTGCTACTAAGTTGAAAAATCTAGTAGCACACAAATAATTTTAGGGGCACGATGAAAAGTTACCAAATAATGTGTTTTTCTTTAAAAAAGTGATATGAGGTCAACGAGGAGGCATTTATAAGCAAAACGATTAAATTCATAGCTTTTTAAGTTTTAGTTATATTCTCTAAAGAGTGCAGAGAGAATAATACTGTAACAACTCATGTATTGTCAGTTATTTATAGGTGCAAATGTGCACAGTGCAACTGAGACAGTATCAAAACGGCAAGTAAACTTCTCCAAAAGACTTAGCTTATTTGGACTATGTTATAACATAGAACATTCATACAACAGGCAGGTTCATAATGTGATTTACTGTGTTTCACTAAATTATCTCGTCTGAAGTTCACGTTGCCTGTGACATAAACGGACTTTCCAGCTGCTTCTGAGCTTTGCAGTACTTACATTAATTCGTTTTGGTAAAGGAGCCACGGGAATGTTTTCTGCCAGTCAGCATTAAACCTGTACTTTCACATTAATTGTCATATTAATTGTTGCTACAGTGTTAAAAGCTCTATCCATCTTTGCTTTTATTTTTATCAAGAAAACTTGGTGCACTGCAACTTTAGAAAAATAGCGCTGTCTCTTTAAGAAAGACGGTCGTCTTGATTCTTGATTGATTGTTGTTGAAGTTGTGCGTAGCTGAGTTGCCGCTGAACTGA
Source organism: Chelon labrosus (assembly GCF_963514085.1). Taxonomy (NCBI): domain Eukaryota; kingdom Metazoa; phylum Chordata; class Actinopteri; order Mugiliformes; family Mugilidae; genus Chelon; species Chelon labrosus. The sequence continues at coordinate 1,504,021 of NC_140339.1, read as the reverse complement.
GGGCATGTTGCAAATATAAAGTAAAAATATATAAAGATGGCCTCCAAACGTCAGCAACACATCATTAAACATTTATTGAACGGTAAAATTCGGTAGTCGCACACGTGCTACTAATTGCGTTTCACAATTCGCACTGAACTATTTTTTTTACTAGCATTTGCGGCGAGGTGCTCGCACTGTCGAGCCCTGGTTGTGAAAGAGATTTCCACCAAACTGATGTCGTCACGGGTTCCAGGGGTTTGTGGTATTTTAACTTTCATGTGTCTTTGATAAGAGCTGCACAAAAGCAGAGTCTGAGCTTCTGCTGCTCATTAAAATGTCCAGTTTATCAAAACATGTGAGCCAGTTATCACAGCGTGGCACCTCTACCTAGTATCCTTCCTTCCTTCCTTCCTTCCTTCCTTCCATACTACCACCACCCTCCCCTCATTCTTTCTGTTCCTCCTTTAACAAGTTGAACCACAAAAATGAAGCGTAACCAGTAACAATCACTATTTTAACATGTTGACCTTCAGTGACTGCAGCTATGAGGTTAATCAGACCCAGTTATCACACACCCTGCGCCTCTATCTAGTATGCAAACTGCAAACACAGCCAGGTGCATTGTGGGTAACACCTCAGGCCTTCAGCAGCAGCTCTTATCTGCCTTGCACAGGTGTGTCATGCAAGTAGCGGCAGGTAGACCTGTTGAAAGCGAGGGCGTGTCTGCTTCAGAGCCTGTGGACATGTGAAATCTACCAACAACACCTCAGCAGCACATCTGGAAATGAGTTTCACAACAACAACGACAAGATACCGACTCATTATTTAATCTGCTGACCTTTCTGCGACTCGTGCCGCTCCGTCTTCCCCTGGTACTCGAAGCCCACGGCGCTCTTGTCCACCTTGTCGGTCTCCACGCCGAACTTGCCGCCAAAGCCCTTGGTGTAATCTACCCACGGCCCAGAAAGAAAGAAAGAAAGTAAAAAAAAGAAATGCAAAGTTAATACAGGAAGAGGAGAAGCTAAAACTTCAGACGACATAAAGTGAGATTTGACTTGTTTTTCCTAAAGATCTTGTTTATGGACGACAACAAACATTCTTAAAAAAGAAAAGTGAACCTGCTAAGAATAAAACTGCAGCTACAGACTAGAATTAAGAAAGTCTGCACTAATCATTTCCCAAAGAGACGTCCTGATAAGAGCAGAAAATGAGCTTTACATGAGCAGGCAAAGACTGAGGAATGAAGGAGGAAGAGCAAAATAACCAGATCTGTCAGGACCTGCGTGAAGCTAAGCTCACAGAGCAAGGCCACGTTGTTTGTGTGTTTGTGTGTGTTAGTATCTTCTCCTCATGCCTCCGGGTTAGTTGGGGTCTCAAACAAACCTTTCTGGGACTCGTGTTTCTCGGTTTTGCCCTGGTAATCGAAGCCCACCGCGCTCTGGTCGACACGATCTGCCTGCACTCCATAGCGCCCCCCAAACCCAGTGGTGTAGTCTACACACAGCAAAGCAAGGAGGGGGGAGGAGGAGGGAGGTGGGAAGGGTGAAAGGTCAGGGTGAAGCAGCATGGCAGCAGTGGACATGGAGCGGCCCAATTCCAAATTCCACGCTACTGTAATCATCATTATTGTCTCTGTGTTTTAGATCAGGAGCAGTAGACAGAAAAATTAAATACTGAAACAGTGGAATTGGGCAAATGTTTATGACTTAATGTGGTGAAGGCAACACAAAATAAAAGGGTGCGACAGAAATGCAGCTAAAAGCTGAGAAGCCAGAGTGGACTCCTGAGCGCTGGGGTCACTGATTTAGAAAAAGGGTGTCAGACACCTTTAAACTAGACTTAGCACTGGATTTGATTCCAATCAGAGATCAGTTAGACGCTAACCAGTGTCCTGACTGTGGATGACGAGGGTCTGAGCAGACATGTATAAACATCACCTTTCTGTGAAGCGTGTTTCTCCGTCTTCCCGGCGTACTCGAAGCCGACGGCCGACTGGAACGAGAGAGAGAGGCGTTTAAAGACCATCACCAGCTCCATCCTATACCGTTCTTTATTTTGTGAATTAAATGTATAAAAGTTTAATGAAGCTGATTTGATGTGGTATCAGTTAAAGCAGCTCTCTCCTGACGATGCAGCTCCAAACAAACACAGGAAATATTCCTCTGAGCTCCACGAGATCAATAATGTTTATCCAACTCAGACCATCAACCTTCTGTCTACTGAAACAATCATGGACGTCCCAGTTGGTATCCAGTCAAGACATTTTAAGACATCTATTGTAGTTGTACTTATTTAGATCTGTCATAAACTAAAACCACGTCCTTGTAGCGTCAAAACTACTTCTATTTTAGTAGCGGATGGCTAGAAGAAGAAGCAAAAGATCATGTAAATCAGTCAGACGTCAGTCAGTAACTAGTGTACTGTGGATGTTTGGGTGCAGCCTTTGTCTGAGTGGACTCCATTGATTCTGTTTAGATGATCAACTACTACCACCTCAACAAACACTGAACGTTTAAAAGAAGAGAACAGTTTCCTGGAGACAGCGTCATCCTCATTAACCGTCCAGCAGCTGCAGGACGTACCTGGTCAACGCGGTCAGCTTGGACTCCAAACTTCCCTCCGAAGCCCTTGGAGGTGTCCGTCTGGGAGCAGTGCTTGGACAGCTTGCTCTGGTAGTCGTGACCCACGGCGGACTGTCGAGACACAAACACACACAAAGCTGAGAGGACAGAAAATAAAAAGCTGGCGCAGCTGGAAACATCTGTACGGTGTGGCGTCACCAGTGCTCACTCATCACATTCACGCTGCAGCGACCACAGACAGAGGAAGGTGTGGACGGGCAGAGCTGTCGGCCAAGAGCGATTATCCAGCGTGAAACCAACGGCCTCCACTGACTCAGCCTCTACCACACTCATGTTTCTATCTCTGTGAGGACCGGACACTGTCTCAGCTAAGAGCCTGAAGTCTGGACGGGGTTTAATCCAGCAAATACACAGCTGGATGTCGCTGATCATTTTCCTTTATTCAATTTGATATCAACTCATTTAGAGATATTTACGGCTGTTGTCGTTTGTTGTCTCTAAACACGTGGACTGATCTCGTTGTGTGGTCTCAAGAGAATCCTAATGAGAGGATACAGGAAACGGTGCGTAAAAAAATAGATCAGAGGATTTTATGTATTGATGAGGAAGGGAGAAAGTAGGTAAGAAAGGAAGGAAGTACGTCAGAAAGAAAATATATAAGGAAGTAAGGAAGGAAGGACGTATGTAAGAAAAGGAGGAAGGAAATAGGAGAGGAAGGAAGGGAGGAAGTAAGGAAGCATGGAAGGAAGGACGTATGTAAGAAAAGGAGGAAGGAAATAGGAGAGGAAGGAAGGGAGGAAGTAAGGAAGCATGGAAGGAAGGACGTATGTAAGAAAAGGAGGAAGGAAATAGGAGAGGAAGGAAGGGAGGAAGTGAGGAAGCATGGAAGGAAGGACGTATGTAAGAAAAGGAGGAAGGAAACAGGAGAGGAAGGAATGGAGGAAGGAAGGAAGCATGGAAGGAAGGACGTATGTGAGAAAAGGAGGAAGGAAATAGGAGAGGAAGGAAGGGAGGAAGTGAGGAAGCATGGAAGGAAGGACGTATGTAAGAAAAGGAGGAAGGAAACAGGAGAGGAAGGAATGGAGGAAGGAAGGAAGCATGGAAGGAAGGACGTATGTGAGAAAAGGAGGAAGGAAATAGGAGAGGAAGGAAGGGAGGAAGTAAGGAAGTATGGAAGGAAGGACGTATGTAAGAAAAGGAGGAAGGAAACAGGAGAGGAAGGAATGGAGGAAGGAAGGAAGCATGGAAGGAAGGACGTATGTGAGAAAAGGAGGAAGGAAATAGGAGAGGAAGGAAGGGAGGAAGTGAGGAAGCATGGAAGGAAGGACGTATGTAAGAAAAGGAGGAAGGAAACAGGAGAGGAAGGAATGGAGGAAGGAAGGAAGCATGGAAGGAAGGACGTATGTGAGAAAAGGAGGAAGGAAATAGGAGAGGAAGGAAGGGAGGAAGTAAGGAAGTATGGAAGGAAGGACGTATGTGAGAAAAGGAGGAAGGAAATAGGAGAGGAAGGAAGGGAGGAAGTAAGGAAGCATGTAAGGAAGGACGTATGTAAGAAAAGGAGGAAGGAAATAGGAGGAAGGAACAGAGAAAGGAAGGAAGGGAGGAAGTAAGGAAGCATGTAAGGAAGGACGTATGTAAGAAAAGGAGGAAGGAAATAGGAGGAAGGAACAGAGAAAGGAAGCATGGAAGGAAGGATGTATGTGAGAAAAGGAGGAAGGAAATAGGAGAGGAAGGAAGGGAGGAAGTATGGAAGGAAGGACGTATGTAAGAAAAGGAGGAAGGAAATAGGAGGAAGGAACAGAGAAAGGAAGGAAGGGAGGAAGTAAGGAAGTATGGAAGGAAGGACGTATGTAAGAAAAGGAGGAAGGAAATAGAAGAGGAAGGAAGGGAGGAAGTAAGGAAGCATGTAAGGAAGGACGTATGTAAGAAAAGGAGGAAGGAAATAGGAGGAAGGAACAGAGAAAGGGAGGAAGTAAGGAAGCATGTAAGGAAGGACGTATGTAAGAAAAGGAGGAAGGAAATAGGAGGAAGGAACAGAGAAAGGAAGCATGGAAGGAAGGATGTATGTGAGAAAAGGAGGAAGGAAATAGGAGAGGAAGGAAGGGAGGAAGTATGGAAGGAAGGACGTATGTAAGAAAAGGAGGAAGGAAATAGGAGGAAGGAACAGAGAAAGGAAGGAAGGGAGGAAGTAAGGAAGCATGTAAGGAAGGACGTATGTAAGAAAAGGAGGAAGGAAATAGGAGGAAGGAACAGAGAAAGGAAGCATGGAAGGAAGGATGTATGTAAGAAAAGGAGGAAGGAAATAGAAGAGGAAGGAATAGAGAAAGGAAGGAAGGGAGGAAGTAAGGAAGCATGGAATGAAGGACGTATGTAAGAAAAGGAGGAAGGAAACAAGAGAGGAAGGAAGGAGGTACAGATAGGTAAGATCATAAGTATATAAGAACGTACAGGAAAAAAGGAAGTATATAAGTATTTAAGGAAGGAAGAGAGACAGATAAAAGAAGCAGAACTGGCTCTTCTCCAACAAAAACGGGCCAATCAGATCGTTTGGGGGCGTGGCTTAATGTTGTGATTGGACAGACGAGTAACAGTAGTCGTACTCAGAGACGTGGAGATGACTTGGTTTACAGCTCACTGGCTGTGACTGGTTGGAGGATTATTGAAATATGTGCCGAGGTATTTTCTTCTCTCTGCATCAGTTGAAACACGCCCCGTGATGAAATCTAAACTGCTGCACCCGTCTGGAAAACAACTAGAACATTAGAACATGGGACAAGAACCCAACAGAGCGACACGGCAGACATGTGGTAAAGCTGGTTAGTTGCTACATTAGGACCCTGAGCAGGTCTCCAGTTTGTCCTGATGGTGTCTTTACTATAACGTGATGATGAGGACGTAGTGATTGTTTGCTGGACGTCCCTGACCACTGACCTTGTCCATGCGATCCTGCTGCACTCCAAACTTTCCTCCGTATCCATGCGAGGCCTTGGGCATGGTCTCCAGCTCCTTCTGCTTCAGGCTGGTGTGCTCCGTCGACACGGTCTCACGCAGCCGGTGGATGCTGCGCCACAGAAAGGAAAGCAGAGTCAGAATGCAGAGGGATTCCCTTTTTGTATTTAGAGCGAAAGTTCATCTGCGTCCTCACTCGATGTGCTCCTGATGCCCAGAGCCGGCCACCGTCTTGGCCCCCCAGCGCTGCTCCTTCTCCGACAGGTCATTCTGCAGGAACACAGTGAATAGAACGTAAAGAACCAGAAGAGCAGAACAGAGCAGAACAGAGCAGAACAGAACAGAGCAGAGAGGACGTTTACGCTCAAACAGACGAGATGAATGAATGAATGAATACCTCAAAGTCTGGATCAGTCTCCCAGTCGTCTCCTCCGTCATCTACGGCCACCTTCACCGACTGTCCTGCTGCTGCCTTCCACATCTTTAGAGCCTGAACCACACACACACACACACGCGCTGAAACAAAAATAAAAGACAATTATTATACAAAAGCAACAGAAAACAATAAAAACTTAAGCTGGAATCCACGTAAGGGGACATCTTGATGCTAATAGCTTATTCTTATTGATTCTATAACGTGCACAATGGTAGCGTTTGCTAACGTACACCCTAAATAGAACGGTCAATGGTTGAAGTGTGGGCACATCAGCTCCAGTAGTGGAAACCAGTAGCATTTATTAGCCAGGAGCTAAGCTAGCCTAGAACCAGAGGTATCTTCAAGCTAAGCTACACACCACAGCGACATATAATAAAGATATGTTCGTATAAGTTTGTTAGCCGGTTATTTGTTTAGTTACAACCATCCAGAGCAGAGTTTTAACATACTTCTAGATTATTTACTTCCTTAGAAGTGGCTTATTACCGTCACTACACTAATATGGAGGCAACAGCAGTACTTTTATGGATTCTATAATGTGCACAATGGTAGCTTTGGTTGTGTGCACATCAGCTCCAGAAGTGGAAATCTGTCGTATTTAGTAGCCAGATTCTCTTTTAAGATCTAGATAGTAGCTACAAGCTAAGCTAGTCTGGAGTCTGAAAGGGTAACAGCTGTTTGTGGTTGCATGAATATGCACATTCACGTGTGTGTGTCCTTGTTATTCTGGTTTTAAAAGCAGAATAAATAATCGGTGACAGTGACTCGACGTCTGAGCGGAACCACCCCGGCCTCCTGTGCCAGCCTCAGCTCCTGCGGTCAACCAGCATCTGTGTCTCATCACCGGGGGCTTCAGGGGACGTGGCTGCCTCCCTTCACCCCCCCAGACCAGGAAGCAGCAGCAGTCCCAACCCTTCAGGTGCGTTACTTACCTGAGCAACCCCTCCTCCTCCTCCTTCCTCTTCCCACAACACAACCACACCCTGGCTCAGATCACATCTTTCAGGCCAGATTTGAGGAAGAGGAGTCGGTGTAAACTGGATCAGATAAGAGGGAGCAGCTGGCTCCGTTCAGTCCTCTTTAATTCCGTTTAAACTGGGTCAAAGCGCATTTTATAGAATAGCACGTGCTGAGTCAGTGTTAAGTGACCGCGAGCTTTAAAACACACAAATGAGAGTTTATAAAAGTGTTCAGAGTGGAGTCAGTGTCAGCCTGGCTGTGGTATTTCCTGTTCCACATAGCTAGCTAGCTGCACGGCTAACTAGCCGGCTAAAGCTAACGTGCCTTCTGGAATGGTTAACCGCCGGAGCGCGAGCCAGGGTGGGAGACGCGTTTAAATTCCTCCGTTAACGTGTCAAGAACTCACCGAGTGAAGCGGCTCCGACCAGCTGGAGTTTAAAGAGTAGAAAATAAAAGCTCCCCGGTGGTGACTCGGCGGGTAGAGGGGCGGCTGCGGCTCTGATGGAGACGCGTTATTCGTGGGATCCGCTCGGCTTCGGCTAGCTCTCCCTGCTCTGTCCCCGCGGCGCTTCCGGTTCTCCCACTATCCCGTCTGTCCAGCCGCTGACGTCACTGGGGGGCGGGGCGAAGAAAATTATTTTTATTATTTATTAGTGTTTCTGTGTGAAGTCACTCATTTATTATAAAAACTTTAAAAATAAAAAAATTATAAAAAATATTTATTATTATTTTTTAAAATAAAAAGATGAATATATGTCCTGGGGGGATAACAGAAAATAAAAATCAAATCAGAATCAAGACCACAAACAGTGTCTTTGCAAAATGACCGAGGATTATTACAGAGACACAGGTGGACGGTGCAAAATGACCACAAAGACACGTGAAATAACTCAAAGACACAAAATGACGACAAAGTTACATGAAATGATGACAGACTCACAAAACTGTGTTGTCAAAAAGTAAAAAAAAAAAAAAAGACACAGAAAAAGCAAAATTAATAAAATAACTAGAGATGTGAAATGATGGCAGAGATACACTGAACAACTGCAAAATGATTTGAAAAAACTAAAATAATATTAATGGCATAAGAGATGACTAAAAAGAGACCCTGCAGGATGATGAACTGCACAATCAGCTACAAATATGTGTGATTTAACTCAAAGAATCAAAATGACAACAAAGATGTGAAATTATGAAAAAGACAAAAACACAAGAAAGCGACAAAGAAAAGCAAAATGACTTAAGAAAGGGCTTCAGAGAAACAATAGGACGATAAACTGGAGAGAAATTACTGGAAAGATGTGAGAAACAACTACGATACAAAACAGCCTCAGAGACGTCAGAGAGCTGAAGAAGAGTAAGAGCTAAAGGACTGGTTCAGAACTATGAGAGAGATACGAAACTAACACACAAAATGATGTGAACTGGTTGTTGTTGTTGTTGTTGCAACTCAAATCGTTCTAGAGCCAGGGAGCATTATCCACATGAATGTTGGTTAAAGTATCAGCTCTGAGGACAAACTCTTGATTTGTTGCCTAATATATCCCACCTACTGACTGGGATTGGTTTGAGATCTGTGTTATTCACTTCACTTGTCAGTGGTCATTATGTTATGGCAGATATGCAAGACCTTAGCAAGTGTTGTCAGACAAATGCATTCCATGTGGTCTGAGCCTGATCTATTCAACTTTCACCTTGTTCTGTTGACGAGTGTCAAATTACACCAGATCTCATTTTGATAAAATGTTGTGAAACTTTAAAAACCTGTTTTACCTTCACTGTGATTTCCTGGAACGAACAAAGAAAAACCACTGAATTTAAATACGTGGAAATATGAGGATTTATGTGACGGACAGCAGCAAGAACAACAAACTAAATGTTTCTGGTAACAGCTGATCAGTGGTCTACAGCAGCTTGGAGGAATTTTAGCCCATTCCTCAGAACAGAACCACTTCAGTTCTGAGATGTTGGTGGGTTTCCTCACATCAACTGCTTGCTTCAGGTCCTTCCACAACATTTCTATTGGATTAAGGTCAGGACTTTGACTTGGCCGTTCCTAAACATTCATCTTGTTCTTCTTTAACCGTTCTTTTGTAGAACCACTTGTGTTCTTGGTTCTCGTTGTCTTGCTGCATGACCCAGTTTCTCTTCACATTCAGCTCATGGACAGATGTCCTGACATTTTCTTTTAGAGTTCACTGGTAGAATTCAGAATTCATTGGTCCATCAATGAGGACAAGCCGTCCTGGTCCAGATGCAGCAGAACAGGCCCAAACCAGGACATTAGCACCCCCATGTTTGATGGAGGGATGAGGTTCTGATGCTGGAATGATGCAGTGTTGGTTCATCTCATTTAAACCAAACTATTCTACTGTGGTCTCATCTGTCCACTAAACATTGTCCCAATAGTCTTCTGGCTTGTCCACATGATGTTTAGAAATGTTCTTCTTGGAGAGCAGTGTCTTTGTCCATCACACCATGGTTGTTCAGTGGATTCATCAACATTAACATCAGCCAATGAGAGAGAGGCCTTTAGCTGCTTAGAAGTTCCCCTGGGTTCCTCTGGGACCTCTCAGACTATTATGGAGTGATCTTTGTTGGTGGACCACTCCTGTGGAGGGGAACAGTCGTCTTCAATCTGTCTGACTGTGGATTATTTGTGGGTTCCAAACTCTTTAGAGATGGTTCTGGAACCTTTTCCAGCCTGATGAGCAACAACAACTCTTTCTCTGAGCTCCTCAGAAAGCTCCTTTGTCCACAAACATGTGTTGTGAAGATCAGACTGAGACAAATCCCTGATTTATTGAAACTAAACCAGGAACTGAACCACACCTGAGTCTCATTACATTGATGGAAACACTTCTGAACACATGGACTCTGACTGGATCCTAGAGGAGCTCCTCTCTGATATGTAATATTGGTGTATTGTGGGTTGTCTCTTATTTTCCCTTCAATTATATTAAAGTATAAAAAGTTATTTCCTGGGTTCAAAAAACGACAAACAAAGAAAACACGACAGCAGAAGAAAAGACCAAACTTCAGCCTTTTGTTTTATCTGCAGTGGAAAATAAGTTTCAGTATTTTATTGAAAGTAAGCAATAAATAATACTGTGATAAAAATAGTTTATAAGTACTCAGACTGTACATCATTGTTACACGAAGACGACTCAACGAGGGAAGAGCAGGAATAAAACAACAGCAACATGATTTGCATTGTGCATGAATTTCTAAAAATCACAAAATGACAACAACAACAACAAGAACAAAAAAACAAAACTATTTCTACTTGAAGCTTTCAAAAAGGAACCGGTGTCGGGGACAAACGTGAGAAGCGAGTCTCTGGAAGTGTGGATAATAAATAAGAAGAGAGACGACAGAGAGGAGTTAAGTAACGATATAAGGCTCGATATGAAATCTTAGTACAAAGTGTTCGACTGAGGCCTCGGTGAAGTTGGTCCATCGAAAGGAGTTTCCACACTTGAACGCAGCGGTGTCTCTCCAGAGGTGAGGAAGGTTTGATTTCGTTAAAGGGATAAATACGCTGAGCTTTAAGGGGTTAAGTGGATTTATTTAGTTATTTTTTTTTTTTGCATGCAACTAAGAGAGAACCTGGAAGTGTGTTTGCATCGAGGAGCAGCAGCCCCTCGGCTTTAGCTACTTTATTTTATTTAGATATATCATATGGCTTTAATTCGATTTAAAAAGTTTTGGTTTCGCAGATATGGAAAAAAAAAAAAACAACAGAGAAAAAGTGTCTCATGACGTGATGTTCAGCCATCGGTGTCACCTGGGCGTCACCTGGGCATGACTCACAGTGTTTCTGAGCAGGTTTGTGAAACGAGTCTCCAGCAATTTAACGCACGCGACCGTCGACCTAAAGAGCTGCATTTACACAACGGTTATCATCATCATCATCATCATCATCATCATCTACAAAAACAAATTACAGCCGTTAAAAAGGGATATGAATTAAGTTATATCACAAAGTCACTTTAGCATAAATTCAGTTTGATTAGAGCTCAAATCAAAAAGAGAGGAAACAAAAAAACATACATCTGGTCAATAGAATCAGGATTATATATATATATGTATGTATATATATATATATTATAATAATAATAATAATAAAAAAAAAAAAGATTAGATAAAAACGTCTGTCGGTAGAAATATACAAACTCCAGACATTCAGTTACATACATCTGAGAGCTGAGCTTCACACGGAGCAACAGTGAGAAATGTTTAAAAAGTGGATCGATTAAAGGGATTAGAGGGGGGAGGGGTGAGGGAGGGGGGAGGGGGTTACATAGTCATCCTAAAATAATCAATTAAACGTCCCATTGGTTTACATAAATATAACAACAAACAAGGATAAATCTAGAAGGTTTCCTCTAGGGATACTGAGATTGGTGAGTCAGGAAACGTCTTTTATTTTATTTTAGTGTCATTTCAGTTCATCATCCGGGTCTTGAATGCAGGGAACTCCCCTTCGTCTTCTGACCAGCGGCTACCTATAGAAATAATGAGGATAAACTGAGATAGGGGAGGACAGAGAGAGATGGATGGACGGACGGACGGACGGACGGACGGACGGACGGATGGAGGAGAAACAAATGGAAAGAGGGGAGGAGGAGGAGGAGGAGGAGAGGCGTAAAACGTGCGTTATTAAAGCTCCAGAACTAGAAAGCTGCTGCTGCTTCCTGCTGGGAAAGAGAGGATCAGTTCAGCCATAATGCTACAAAGACAGGTTGGGACGTCCCGATCTGAGCAGATTATAGTGGTGGTAGAGAGAAACCTCAGAGTAGATGCTTATCAGGGTCTCATACAGACATTTAGAGCCTCAAGCTGAGGTGGACACCACAAGGTCCATGTGGAGACAGTTTTCTTATTTTTATGGATTCTATAACGTGCACATTGGTAGCATTTGATGAGCTACAGGCTAAATATTATAGAAAATGGTTTAATTGTGTGTACTTTGCCTCTTGTACTGGTAATCAGTAGTATTATTTTAGCCAGATTCCCTTTTATGTGGTAAAATAATCTAATCTGGCAAAGCTAGTTAGCAGCAACAAGCTAAGCTATGGAAGCTAAGCTAGCCTAGCCCCAGAGGTAGAGGAAGATATTTAAGTGTTGTTATTTATTCTGTTAGAACCATCCAGTTTTATTGTTTTATTTAATGCGCTGCAGAGATGTTGATCGGACCGGGACGTCCCGTAACTACTGGATTGTTGTGTCACAGCTGATGCGTGTGCTCTTACCGTTGAGTGTTAACAAGAGTAGGTCCTGACTGTGGCAGTGTCCAGCCTCTGTATAGACTGACTTCCTGCGTTTCCATGGTGACAGAATCACATGCAGAGACGTGCAGACGTTAGTCACAGCATCACGACCAATCAGAGCAGAGCAGCAAAGCCATTCAGGAGGAATTAAGAGAGACTCTGGAGTCAAGTAGCGGCGCTCATGCACGCTCCGTGGTGGAGCCGCGTCCTCTCTGACTTACCGTCCATCGGGCTCCTCTTTGGCTGCGTGGAGGGAGACGCTGCGCCGCTGCCGGTCACTCTGAAGTTGGCGGGGAGCGTGTCGGACGCGCCCAGCGACACCCCCCTCATGTCTTTGGGCCTGAACTTCTTCCTCCACGACGGAGCGCGCCGGAAGTTCTTGTCGTCGTCCTGAGGAGAGAGGAAGGAGACGTTATGGTTTCTTCTCGTTCTCTTCACAGTTTGAGTGGCGGCGTTAACAGCAGTGTTGGTCACCTCCTCCATCCGCCGCTCGGTGCCGATGGTCAGCAGGCCGTTGTATTCACGCTCTAGAGTCGCTCTGGCCTGGAGACGACAGGAGGAAGGTAGAATTAAACACAGACGTCTGCAACGTCTCCACATATCATCAATATTTATCATGGCTGTCCATTAATATCATGATTAATGTCCCGGGACAGCAATATCCTGGACAGGACATCATTGTTTGTTGATATTAATAACAGGCATTAGTGTAAAGCAGCATATTGGTCAGGAAGGAGGGAAGGAAGGAAGGAAGGAAAGAGGTAGGATGGAAGGAAGGAAGGAAAGAGGGATGATGGAAGGAAAGAGGGAGGAAGGAAGGAAGGAAGGAAAGAGGGAGGATGGAAGGAAGGAAGGAAAGAGAGAGGGAGGAAGGAAGGAAGGAAAGAGAGAGGGAGGAAGGAAGGAAGGAAGGAAGGAAGGAAGGAAAGAGGGAGGATGAAAGGAAGGAAGAGGAAGGAAGGAAGGAAAGAGGGATGATGGAAGGAAGGAAGGAAAGAGGGAGGATGGAAGGAAGGAAGGAAAGAGGGAGGAAGGAAGGAAGGAAGGAAAGAGGGAGGAAGGAAGGAAGGAAGGAAGGAAGGAAGGAAGGAAGGAAGGAAAGAGGGAGGAAGGAAGGAAGGAAGGAAAGAGGGAAGGAAGGAAGGAAAGAGGGAGGAAGGAAGGAAGGAAGGAAAGAGGGAGGATGGAAGGAAGGAAGGAAAGAGGGAGGATGGAAGGAAAGAGGGAGGAAGGAAGGAAGGAAGGAAGGAAAGAGGGAGGATGGAAGGAAGGGAAGAAGAGTGAAAGGAGGGAAAGAGGTAAGGATTGATGTTGTTCCACATGTGGACTGAGATCAGATGTGTGTTCACACCTGGACTTTAACCTCAGGTCACTCAGATAAGGAGGAGCTGTGGTTGTGGTTGTGTGGTTGTGTAGTTGTGTAGCTGTGGTTGTGTACCTGTGTGTTCTGCGTGGGGATCTGCAGCAGTAGTTGTGTAGTTGTGCTGTAGTTGTGTAGCTGTGGTTGTGTACCTGTGTGTTCTGCGTGGGGATCTGCAGCAGTAGTTGTGTAGTTGTGTAGCTGTGGTTGTGTACCTGTGTGTTCTGCGTGGGGATCTGCAGCAGTAGTTGTGTAGTTGTGCTGTAGTTGTGTAGCTGTGGTTGTGTACCTGTGTGTTCTGCGTGGGGATCTGCAGCAGTAGCGCCAGAGCGTTGTGATCGAACGCTTCGTCGAGGGCGAGCAGCGCCCCGTGGACTCCACTCTCATAGAGGTTACCACTGTAGTCTTTGAGGCCGATGGCCTGAACCCAGCTGACGACACGCTCGTTGCTCCACACCAGGACATCTGGACAAAGACAGAGACAGAGTCAACCTCAGAGACAGACAAAGACAACGTCTGAAGAAGACGTGAGGACGTGTGTTACCTTTATGCTCCAGCTGACACTCCTCCCTCCTCCTCTCCAGCTCCTTCCTGTCGTAGTTCAGTCTCCTCAGACACATGACGCCACACTGAAAACTGTTCCTGTTGAACAACGACATGAACAGATGTTAGTTACCTGTTAGTTACACTTTGATCCTGATCAACACAAAGGGGACAGGTCAGACTTCAGTGTCAGTAACGTTGTGTCTGATTAATTAGTGATCAACTAAAACGTCTTCTAGATCAGAGAGTAGAAAACACCCTGATAGCAATGATATCATTCTGAACTCATTCAGCAACCCCTTGACTAGAACTGGACCAAGAGTTTAGAGAAATACCACAAAGGTTCTAGTAACAATAGAACCAGGCCCACTCTCCATCTGGACATGTGGAGAACCAAAGAACCCAAAGTGTTCCACGTTGGGTTTTTACCTCTTGAAAGTGAATCTGGCTACAAAATCCTACTGATTCCACTACAGGAGGCAACGTACACACAATTCAACCTCTGGACATTTTATTTCTCCTGGACATCATCACATTCTACCATTGAGATCATTATACAATCCAGAAGAAGATGGAGATTTCCTCCATGTTGTTCACACATGGAACTCCCCAGGGAAACCAGTCACCAAGGCATGCTACATAGCAATGCTAAGCTAACTTTCACTACAAGATGACTGTATTGTGTTTATTATCTGTAGTACCACCATTAGACCACTAGATGGAGACAAAGGACCATGAATTTATGAGTAGTAGGGATAGATTCTGTCAGTCAAGTCACCATGTGGTGGATATTTGATGGAGAATCATTTGGATTGACCCAAATGGACCATAAAGGGCAATAAAATAATATCAACTGCATTTAATATTCTTGGATTTGATTAATTATTGAGACATGAGAAGAAATTCAAACATGTTTCCCGCGTCGTCTCTGTCGTGATGGTTTATATCAAAGCAGCTTCTCCAGTTTCAAATGACAGAAGAGACCAACGTCATGTTTTACCTGTGGAAGCTGTCCACCATTTTCAGCTGTCCCCTCAGGTCCTTCTTGGTGAGGTGGTCGAGCATGCGGGCGTCCACCAGGGACTCCATGAAGTAGGAGCGGTACTGAGGCAAACCCAGACTGGGCAGCCACTCGTTGCCGATCCACTCGTGGTTCATGTCTCCGTACGCCAGAGTCTGTGTCCAGAGAAGAGACGGCTTAACATGGTTTAGGAGAGTGTTCCTAATGAATAGGACACTGTAATTACAACCTGATGATTCATTTAGATTGTTCACGTTCAGACTTTTAGATTCTGATCTGAAGCTCACAGACCTTTGTGCTTGATGATAAAGCTCGTCTTCTCTCTGTGGTTCAGTTTGTATTAATTACATCTTTTATAGCGTGAACCTCATTTACTGCTCTGTGGTTGTTACACAGGAAACCTCACCTACTGCACACAAACCACACAAGACAAAACCTGTCACAGTAGATCTTCTTCAACTTCTCTGAGCTTCAACCAGAAAACCACAAGATGAAAAGAAGAGCTGCTTCTTAAAAGTCAAGCAGCCATGAACAAATGAAAGGCAAATCACAACACACTCATGTTCAGGATTAGTTTGCATCATTAACGTTTCCTTTTGCTTCACTGAGAATCATAAATCATAAATCATTATGTTTTTATTCAGCTCTTGTTTTATTGTTTAAAGCTGTAATAAACACAGCGTTTAATATTTATTAGTTAAAATAAATTAAAACACATTCAGGGTGAACCACTCTGTGATTGTGATTAGAAAAAAGTGAAAAGTAAAAAAAGATTCTGGCTACGTTTACATGGACGATATTAACCTGATCAATCTGAGGAGGAGGAGGAGGAAGAGGAGGAGGAGGAGGAGGACACAAAGAAAAGTAGAGGATGTAAAGCAGGAGGAGGAGGAAGAATGAAAGTTAGGAGGATGACAAGAAAGTAGAAGGAAAGGTGGAGAAAAAAGGAGGAAGAGGAGATGAAGGTGGAGGAATAAAAAGAAATGTGAGAAGGAAGAGGAGGCACAGAAGGAGAAGGGGAAGGAGGAATGTGAGAATGTGAGAAGGAAGAAAAAGGAGGAGGAGCAAGATGAAGAGAGAAAGCAGGAGAAGGAGGAAGGTGAAAGAAGAGGAGTAGGATGAACATTGAGGAGGAGGAACAAAAAAGAAAAGTGACGAGGAAGAGGACAAGAAGGAGAGGAAGGAGGAACAGGATGAGCAGAAGAAGAGAAGATGGAAAAACTGAGGAGGACGAGAAGAAGAGAGAAGAATGAGATGGAGGAAGATGAGCAGAAGGGAAGACAATGAGAAGGAGAGGAAGGTGAAAAGTGAGGAGGAAATAAGTAAGGAAAAGGAGGAAGAACAAGAAGAGTGAGGAGAAGAATAAAAAGATGAAGGAGGAGGAGAAAAAAGACTGAGATGAAGAAGAAACAGGAGGAGGAAATGGGGGAAGAGAAGGAAAGAGGAGTAGAAGTATTGTTTCTCCTCCATGTCCTGAATGTGAAGACGACCAAGATGTCTCCACGTCTCCAACGTCTCTGTCCACACTGATTCCATCTTGGTTCATCTTGTTTTTCTACCTCCATGTCCAAAGGTTACCATGGTTACCACCACCACCACCACCTCTACTCCTGATTGTTGTTATTAGAGGAACAACTATGTCCATGTAGACGTAGCCATTAACTGTTAGAATTAATAAAATAAAAGTGTTTTTTTAGGGGGGGTGCAAACC
Organism: Chelon labrosus; assembly: GCF_963514085.1. Lineage (NCBI taxonomy): Eukaryota > Metazoa > Chordata > Actinopteri > Mugiliformes > Mugilidae > Chelon > Chelon labrosus. Next base: position 1,487,204 of record NC_140339.1, on the reverse strand, counting down.
TGGGCCCAGCTGCCCTCGTCATCCTCCTGGTGTTAGCATGGTTAGAGTGAGCATGGTGAGAAGAATAGAAAGGTGGGGGGTTAGTGAGGCAGCAGTGCTGTGTTAGAGCAAGTGGAAAATATAGAACTACAAAGAAAATAACCAGAATAATTCATTAATAAGTCAATTAAAAACAATAGAGTCCTTATAAACCTTACATGTGTGAGGGATCATGCAACACAGCTACTAGTTCAGATCCTAAAATCAAACTAATACAAAGAACAAACAAACGGCTAAAGCACAAACTGACAGAGAACACACACTGAGAGCTACTGGAAGAGCAGAAACTCAAAGACGAGGACCAAACTAACGTCTACCAGAAGAGAGAACCTTGTTTCAAGTTGCGTCGTGACTCAAAACAGAGACTAATTAACTCTGGGCTCATCAATCAAACAACATCCAATTTAAATAAATCCCTGGACGTCCTGAATGCAGCTTGAAACGAGACTCAACAGTCACCACAGACGCAACAAGAGCCACCGGCGTCCCGGGGCCAGGCCGGGGGTCGACTAACCGTTGGAGGAGTAGCTGCCAAAGTTTCCATCTCTTCATGTGTGAGCCAAACATTTCCTGTGGTCTGATCATGTGACACCACCCAATCACAAGTGTGCAAAAAAAACAAAAAAACAAGAAGGGGAGGAAGAGGAGGTGAGAGAGAGGAGGACGGAGAAAAGGTCAAGAAGCATTTGTTCATTCTGTTACCGCTGTTAGTCGTTAGTCGAAGTTTATAAGCAGTTAAAATGTCATGCTCAATAAAACAGGAACATGGAGAAAGTCATGAAGGACAACCAGGAAGTACAGAGCTGCTTAAAAATGTGCTTCACAATATTTTACATTTCTGTATAAAAATGAAACAAAACATCAGAGGAAGCCCTGAAACCAGTGAAACAAAAATACAGGTGCTCCTCTAGGATCCAATCAGAGTCCATGTGTTCAGAAGTGTCTCCATCAATGTAATGAGACTCAGGTGTGGTTCAGTTCCTGGTTTAGTTTCAATAAATCAGGGATTTGTCTCAGTCTGATCTTCACAACACATGTTTGTGGACAAAGGAGCTTTCTGAGGAGCTCAGAGAAAGAGTTGTTGTTGCTCATCAGGCTGGAAAAGGTTCCAGAACCATCTCTAAAGAGTTTGGAACCCACAAATAATCCACAGTCAGACAGATTGAAGACGACTGTTCCCCTCCACAGGAGTGGTCCACCAACAAAGATCACTCCATAATAGTCTGAGAGGTCCCAGAGGAACCCAGGGGAACTTCTAAGCAGCTAAAGGCCTCTCTCTCATTGGCTGATGTTAATGTTGATGAATCCACTGAACAACCATGGTGTGATGGACAAAGACACTGCTCTCCAAGAAGAACATTTCTAAACATCATGTGGACAAGCCAGAAGACTATTGGGACAATGTTTAGTGGACAGATGAGACCACAGTAGAATAGTTTGGTTTAAATGAGATGAACCAACACTGCATCATTCCAGCATCAGAACCTCATCCCTCCATCAAACATGGGGGTGCTAATGTCCTGGTTTGGGCCTGTTCTGCTGCATCTGGACCAGGACGGCTTGTCCTCATTGATGGACCAATGAATTGTGAATTCTACCAGTGAACTCTAAAAGAAAATGTCAGGACATCTGTCCATGAGCTGAATGTGAAGAGAAACTGGGTCATGCAGCAAGACAACGAGAACCAAGAACACAAGTGGTTCTACAAAAGAACGGTTAAAGAAGAACAAGATGAATGTTTAGGAACGGCCAAGTCAAAGTCCTGACCTTAATCCAATAGAAATGTTGTGGAAGGACCTGAAGCAAGCAGTTGATGTGAGGAAACCCACCAACATCTCAGAACTGAAGTGGTTCTGTTCTGAGGAATGGGCTAAAATTCCTCCAAGCTGCTGTAGACCACTGATCAGCTGTTACCAGAAACATTTAGTGACAAGGAGGTCACAGCAGATACTGGACACAAGGAGAACATGATATGCAATACTGACCCATGACCTTGATCAGGTTCTCTTTGTCTTCTTTCAGGACTTCCACTGATGTTTTGAGTTAAGTTTACACAGACATGAACGATGCAAACACTGCAGCTGTATCTTCATCAACACATCAAGACAACGTACCGTCCTGGAGGTCGGGGGGGCTGACGGGCTGGTGAGAGACATGATTTCCTGGATGGCCAGGCGAAGTTTGAGGCGATGTAACGGGTTGCTGATGCCGATCTCTCTCTGGATCTCGGTGTCTGACAGCGCCGACATGATGGCTCCGCTCTTCACGTTGGCCCGACATGCAGCCACGTACCAGGCTGGCATGCCCACCCACAGCTGAGGGAAAGAGTAAGCGCAAACAGTTAGGGGGAAAAAAATAAAACATAAATGCTCATGGACTGGTTTTGAGATGAATAACGTTGGCGTCGTACCTCCAGCCAAACCACAACAGTTGGTCCGTCCCACTGGGCGAACGGCAGGCCCTGCCTGCGAGCCTCTTCCAACAGTTCATGCCTGAGACACAAAATATACGTTAGAGACAATTCACTTGAACTGAAGAGGCCGTTTGACCTTTGAATAAAACATGTGCTCAAACCCCAATCACCTGACATGCACACTCCAAACAGACAGCAAGAGTTTGAGAGGAAACACAGAAACTGAAACCCAGGAAGAAACCTCGTCACCTCGTCTAAACCTCGACTGTCCAGGTTCAACCAGGTCCAGGGAGATGAACTTTATTAGTTATGTGTTCTCCTAATCAGTGCTTTGAGAGTAGGGATGTCCCGATCAGTATCTGGGCCGGTCCAGGTGTTTTTAAAATGATCAGACAGAGCTACAGGATTTATTTATTTTAACTCCGTCAAACAAAAACCACATTCCTGCAGCATCACAAGTTCTTCTTCTGTTTTAATGGTTGTTGGCCAACGTCAGAAATCACAGGAAGAGGAGGAGAAGAAGGGAAAAAAGAGGAGAAGGAATAGAAAAGGGAGGAGGAGAAGGAGGAGGAGAAGGAGGAGAACAAAGAAAAATGAGGAGAGGAAGACGAGTGATGTGAAGAAAAGGAGAAAGAAGAAGAAGAAGAAGAAAAAAGAGGAGGAGAAGGAAAAAAGAGAAGGAATAGAAAAAGGAGGAGGAGGAGAAGAAGAGAGCCACAGTGAAGACAAGAAAAGACTTTATGAATCCACAGGGGACCATCTCTAGGACATTTAACATCAGATCAATATGAAGAGATCGGGACGTCCCAGCACCAGAACACATGGAGTATTTAATCTGACCAGAAGGAAAGACTTTTAAACTTTTTAATCCCTTTTTGACCCTTGATGTTTTCACCTACATCATAACATGCACAGAGGGAAGTTTATAGGACAGTAAACCTTCTGTCTAAACACATTGACTTCATGCACATTCTCAGCATTAGTACATGAACAGAAAACCACCACTAGATGGAGCAACGCGCCCAACATCTGTCTGGCAGATCTTTAGATGTCTTATTTTTATTATTTTTCCATAAGCAACAAGTCTAAAGACGTTAACAAGTGTTTTATAGACGAGAACAGTTTGGATGAATTCTCATTTAACTGTTTTTTCCTAGAGTTGAAGTGCACAACGTCATGCTCCGAGGAGGAAAGGCTGCAAGAGGAAAATATTTCACTCACTTAAAAAAAAAAGAAAGAAAGAAATGAGCAGACACACATTCCTGTTAGTTAAGCCTCTGTGTATAAAGCAGCAGGACATAGAGCAGCATTCAACAGGGACAGTCGTTTGGGGTCCTCAGAGTTAAACGGTGAAGCCAGAGCGTGGATAAGGAGGAGGAGGAGAAGGCAAGGCAACAACAAAGGCAACAGGAACCAACTTACCCGGTCTTTGGACTATTGGACATGGAATGAGAAGAGGATGATAAAAAATAAATAAATAAATTAAAAAAGTGAAGCTGGCGCAAAAAAAATAAAAAAACTAGAGTGAGACAGCATGAGCTAAACATTTATGGTGTTTGCAGGACGCCTGCACGAAACTCAGCGTGGTGGGTGGAGAAAAAAACATCAAATTACTGAGTGGAAACGGGTGTGGTGTGGAGTGGAAGGAAGATGAGCTGATAGGAGCGAGCGTGAGGCAGGAGGCCACGTCCGTTATTATTCTAGGTGAGTCAGGACGACACCTACTTCTTCTGCAGCTTCCTGTTCTTCTCTGCGGGGCCACCGAGGGTCCCCATCCCTAAACCGTCCTTCGGAGAGACGTCGGCCTCGGGCGTCCCGGCTAGAAAGATAAAGACACCTCGATCAGAGAAATATGTGTTTACATCTAAATAAGAGGATCTGATGATGGAGAGAATCACATCTACTGGAAGAAGAACAGAAGAAGAAGAAGAAAAGGGGGGAGGAGGACAAAGAGGAGAAGAAAGAGCAGAAGTGGAGAAGAAAGAGAAGAAAAAAGTCAAGAGGAAGAGGAGAAGTGAAGAGAAGAAGAAACATGAGGAGAAAGGGGATAAGAAAGGGAAGAGACGAAGAAGAAAAGTAAGGAAGAGGAGGAGAAATGAGGGGAAGGAGGAAAGAAAAAAGGAGGAGCAAGAACGATGAGAAGAATGAAGGAGGGGTAATTAGAAAAGTGAGGAGTAAGAGGAGGAGAAGTGAGGACAAATAAGAAGAAACATGAGGAGAAAGTGGAAGTGGAGGAGAAATGAAGGGAGGAAGAAGAAAAGGGAAGAGGAGGAGGAAGAACAACAATAAGGAGGAGAAGATGAAGGAGGCATAATTAGAAAAGTGAGGAGGAGAAGAGGAATGTCGAGCAGAAGAAGAAAAGTAAAGAGAAAGAGAAGTGAGGAGGAGGAGCAGCAGAAAAAGAAGAGGAATGGGGAGCAGGAGAAGAAGACAAAGAAGGAGGAGAAGTGAGGAGGAGGAAGATGAAGATGAGAAGTAAGGTGGAGGAAGAAAAACATGGAGAAAGAGGAGAAGGGAGGAGAAGAAGAGGAGAAGAAGAGACATGAGGACAAAGAAGAAGAAGAAGAAGAAGGAAGAGGAGGAGGAGCAGCCCTGCGCCTCCTCTCTGACCTTGGCTGGAGGAGTCCTTTCCAGGTAAACTGGAGCGTCCCTTCTCCTTCTTCCCAAAGAGGCGTCCGATGGACGACTTGATGCTCTTCTTCTTAGCAGCTTTGTTGAGGGAGTCCTGGCTGCTGTTGCTGCTGCTGGGGTTACTGCCCTGACCGTCCTGAAGACCTGACAGTCTACCAGAGACAGAGACATGGAGGGACGGAGACATGGAGGGATGAGACGGAGAAAAGAGAAAAGAGAGTGTCTCCAGGTGACGAGCTCGGGTCTCACCCTCTGATGTCTCTGATGTCCTCGTGACTGGCAGCGTGTCCGGCGTCCCTGTTGAGGCGCATGGAGCGAGGAGTGGTGGGAGGAGACGTCTCACATCGGATGGTGGCCTTGTCGTCCTGAGCAGACTGCACCACAGAAGAAGAGTCAGTGACGAAGAAGAACAAGAAATAAAAACACTTCATCCTCCACAAACCTCCTTAAATCATTCTGGACATTAAAAACAAATCAAACAGCAGAGACGTCATGAACGTAGAAAATAAAAAGTTCAACCAGGGCCCTGAAGCATCAGATATACTCCTTCTGTTGTAATGGTGGTGGAGGAGGAGGAGGAGGAGGAGGAGGAGGAGGAGGAGGAGGAGGAAGAAGAAAGAGGAGGAGGGGGGAGGATGAGAGGAAGAAGAGGGAGATGGAAGAAGGAAGGAAGGAAGGAGAACAAAGAGGAAGAAGAAGAATGGAGAAGAAGGTCAAGGAAGAGGAGGAAGTGGAAAAGGAGGAGGAAAAGAAAAAGAGGAGGAGGAGGAGGATGAGAGGAAGAAGAGGGAGATGGAAGAAGAATAAGAACAAGGAGGAGGAGGAGAGGGAGAAGAAGGAAGGAGAACAAAGAAGAAGAAGAATGGAAAAGAAGAACAAGGAGAAGGAGAAAGTGGAAGAGGAGAAGGAGAAGAAAAAGAAAGGAGGACGAGGAAGAGGAGAAGAAAAAGAGGAGGAGGAGATGGAGAAGAAGAACAAAAAAGAGGAGGAGGAGGAAGAAGGAGGATGAGAGGGAGAAGAAGAGGAAGGAAGGAGAACAAAGAGGAAGAAGAAGAATGGAGAAGGACAAGGAGGAGGAGGAAGTGGAAGAGGAGGAGGAGGAGGAGAAGAAAGCAGGATGAGAAAGAGTAGAAGAACAAAAAAGAGGAGGAGGATGAAGAAAGAGGAGGAGGGGAAAGAAGGAGGAGGAAGGAGGAGGATGAGAAGAAGAAGAGGGAGATGGAAGAAGAAGTAAAAGGAGGAGGAGTAGAGGGAGAAGAAGGAAGGAGAACAAAGAAGAAGAAGAAGAATGGAGAAGAAGAACGAGGAGGAGGAGGAAGACTTGGCCTCCTAAAAAGGACATAAACTGTCCAAATTAAAAACCTCCAACGACGGAAAACAAACAACAACAGAAATAAAAACGCTTTTAAATGTTTGGACACATGATGGAGAAAAGAACATGATGGATCATATCTGAGGTCTGGGGTGGGGGGGGGGGTGGGGGGGTGTTGTTGGTAAAGATGAGGTGGATGGGGGGGGGGGGGGTGGGGGGGTCTCTATAGTTTACCTTCCTGCGGTGCTTTCGCAGGTCGCTAGGCTGAAGCGTGGCAACGAACAAAACAAAGAGAGAGGAGAACAGCAGTTAGTGAGACAAGAGATGAGCAGAGACACTGAGCCATGCACAAACACACAAGAGCAGGAGCAACACAACAACAACACAACAACAACACACAACATTTTAGTGGAAAAATCATTTAAACATGTTCAGACATAAGAGGAAACACTGCACCCAGTTAGGAGACACACCAACACAACCAGGTGGGATGGGTGCAGCCTGTACGTCTAATCATCAGACATTTAATTAAAGTCAGAAGGAGCTAGCGACGCTACGACTGTTAGCTCAGAGGTTAGTGAAGCACAGCTGTTCTTTCTTTCTCCTCTACATTCCTCACAGTCCTGCCATTAGCAGAGCAAATAAACCACCAGCGGGCCACTTTTTACTTGTTTGTCTTTTTTTTAAGTTTCTTTTGCCCCCGAGGAGGAAAATAAACCTAATCACTCATTTCCTTTACTTCAACTGACACAGTGACGCCGGAGCGAGGACGAGATTAGTCAAAGGGAAACAGGAAGAGGAAATGATGGAAGGGGAGAGCAGAAGATTGATTTGATTTATTTTTCATCGCAGCGTCGTCTCATTCAGTATTTGTGTTTTGATTTATAGCCTCTAACGCGTGAAAGAGAGAAAGAGGTAAACAGAAAGAAAGAAAGAAAGAAAGAAGTAAATAAGGACAGCAAGAGGAAAGAAAGAAAGACAGAACAAGGAGAAAAGGACAGAAAGGAAGGAGGAAGGAGAGAAGGAAAGACAGACAACAGAAAGAAAAAATGAAGGAAGGAAGAAAGAAAGAAAGAATGGAAGAAAAGAAGGGAGAAAGAAAGAAAGACAGGAGGAAGGAGAGAAGGAAGGACAGACAGAAGAAAGAAAAGGGAAGAAAGAAAAAGAAAGAAGAAAAGGGAGGAAGGAAGAAAGAAGGAGGAACAGATGGAAGAATATAGGAAGGATGGAAAGAAACAAAAAAGAAAGAATGGAAGGAAAAAAGGGAGAAAGGAAGAAGGGAAGGAAGGGCGGGAAGAAGTAGTGAGGACAAACAGAAAGAAAGAAAGAAAGAAAGAAAGAAAGAAAGGAGGAAGAAAAAATAGAGAAGGACGGAAATAAAAAAGAAAGGAAAGATGGAAAGAAAGAAAGAAATAAAAGCAGCAGATTAAAGCTTCCTTTAACGTTGTCTCTTGACAGCAGCGTTAGAGGAGACCTGATCCTTTCATGTCTAACATAATAACCTGATGAGGTTCCAGCTGAACTGGTTCCAGCTCTGAGCCTCATTAACTCTCTAACACTCAAACCATTCTCAGTAAAGTCACGTTTTCTATCCATGACCAGACACTTAATAAAATCTAATGCTCCAAACTAATGTCAGTAGAATCTAGAGATTAACAAACCCTGAAATCCACCGACTGTAGTGATAACAGGAAACGCAATGAGGCAAAGTTTCCACCCTCAGCTCACTGTTGTGTTTAGAAACACTGCCGTCGTATAAAGAAGAAGAAGAAGAAGAACAGCTGCAGGGAGGAGCAGAGGAATGTTAGCTTAGACGCTACATGTCCCTCAGTTATCTGTCCTACAGCTCAGGACGACGGTTACACCTCATCAAAGTGGCTGAGGAAGAAAAGAGCAGCTCACAGGTGCAGACCAGACTGGGCGTGTACACCTTGATGTTTTTGTTCTGCTCGTAGTATTAGTAATAAAAGCTTTTAAAAGGTGTGTCCTTTTAACCGTTTTATTCAGTCGTTCAGTATTCACGTATGAAGGATCAAGATTGGTCCAAACATCTGCAGACTGTCACCTGATCGTCTGCGTCGATCCCAAATGAAAACCAGGACAACTGAAGCTTGTCCCGCTCTAAGAGCTCATTCAGACCTGGTATTAACATCAGACCTGGTCAGTCTGATCTCACCTGTCCATCTCCATGTCTCCGTCTTCACACCTGGTCTTAATTAACACGTGTCTCCACATGCGTTACACCTGTACGTCTGTAATGTTCCTAATAAACCTCTAAACTCTCCCAGCAGGCGTGTAGAGCGGTAAAGCTACTGGGATCAGTGGTGAAAACATTGTTTCTTTAAGCTCCGGGTTTTGTTTTGTTTGGATACCGTCACCGTTTTTGAATCATTAAAATCTTTCAGAGATCTTTGGAGCTGCACCGTGAAGCTTTTTGGTTTTTTTCTATCCCCAACAAACCTGAAAAGCTAGTCAGTCTTAAACGTTGTATCTGGATTTACCATGCCCTGGATGACTGAGAACCTTAACAGACGTAACATCAGCCGTTAAGTCACCGAGGCTAACAGTTTAAGAAGCTAACGGCGGGGTAACGTAGTAAAGTAGAAGTAGAACAAAAAGATGAAGGAGTGTCAACGTCTTCCTCAGGATTATCTCATCTCTGCCTCACTGTTTCTGTTTCTGAACAACAAAACCATAACCACAGTTATTCTCAGAGTTCTGCATTTAGCAAACAAGAACAAGAAGAAAGAGCTTCCTGTGTTAACCTGAAGATGACTGGAGAGGAAGAAGCAGACTGCACCCACCCAGGGGAGGAGGGGGGGGGGGGCAAAGAGATCTGCAGGTACCTGGAAGTATGGTGCATAGCTATAAGGCTGAGGGGGAGGACTGAAGCCAGTTGCACCATATGGCAGGTAAGTTACTGTCTGCTGGGAGAGGGAGCTCTGGATGATGTAGGGGTCATAGCAATACTGCTATAGGCGGGGGGGGGGGAGGGGGGGCAGTTACATATACAAACAGTTACACAAACAAATATTAGCCATGAGTCATGAGAGGAGGTATTACTGAGTTAAAGTCAAAGTTGTTAGACGCTTTCAGACCAAAGGAACTTGTCTTTCATTTGTCTTACGGTCCCAAGAAAAGAGGAACCTTCAACATTAACCCTCCGTCCAATCTGGTCTCACCTCTAAGTCTCTGTGTCTCCACCTGGTCTTAATTAAAATGCGTCTCCACATGTGTCCCCAGCCAGCACCTGAGATCTGATCTCAGTCTGTCTGTCAGTGGAAGGAAGGAAGGAAGGAAATATGGAAGAATAGAAGGAAGGAAGGAAGGAAGGAAGGAAGGAAGGAAGGAGGGGCAAGAGGAAGACAAGTTTCTCTTTTTTCTATTTTGGAACAAGTTGTTAAGTCAAATATGTCCCAGACCACCTCCACATGTGGACTGAGACCAGACCAGTGTTCACACCTGGACTCTAACCTGGACACTAGAGACCAGACCAGTGTTCACACCTGGACCTGTTTAACCTGGACACTAGAGACCAGACCAGTGTTCACACCTGGACCTGTTTAACCTGGACACTAGAGACCAGACCAGTGTTCACACCTGGACTCTAACCTGGACACGAGAGACCAGATCAGTTTTCACACCTGGACCTGTTTAACCTGGACACTAGAGACCAGATCAGTGTTCACACCTGGACTCTAACCTGGACACTAGAGACCAGATCAGTTTTCACACCTGGACCTGTTTAACCTGGACACTAGAGACCAGACCAGTGTTCACACCTGGACTCTAACCTGGACACTAGAGACCAGACCAGTGTTCACACCTGGACCTGTTTAACCTGGACACTAGAGACCAGATCAGTGTTCACACCTGGACTCTAACCTGGACACTAGAGACCAGATCAGTTTTCACACCTGGACCTGTTTAACCTGGACACTAGAGACCAGACCAGTGTTCACACCTGGACTCTAACCTGGACACTAGAGACCAGACCAGTGTTCACACCTGGACCTGTTTAACCTGGACTCTAGAGACCAGATCACTAAGGACTGATGTTATCGTGAAGGTCTGAACTAAGTGTTTGGTCCAAAAGCGCCCAAACTTTACTGAAACGTTGGGACGTTGTGTAAAACAGAATGCAAAACATAAAACATTGACGCTGATAAATTATATTATCTTTAGAAAAAAAAATGTTAAAACCTGCTCCTGCTGGAAAGGCAAGCACACAACAGAGCAGTAAAAGGAAGCGTTACCAAGGTCATGACACCCATGCGATCCAGTTCTCTGTTGGGGCTGCGGGGAATGCGTCTGGGGGTGGAGTGGCCCGACCCGGGTGGAGAGCCGCCCAGCGAGGAGCCAGCGCACAGTGACGGAGGGATGGAGCTCATGGAGCGGAAACGTCCTCCCAGGCTGTCGCCGCTACCCACCCGGCACTCGATCTCCTCGGCCCGGATAGCTGTGCTCTCCTTCTCCTCTTGGATCATTCTGGGAGATTAAAGTTAAAAGTTAAACCACTACTGTCTTTAATGGTTTTGATAAACAAAGATTTAAGAGGAGAAGAATTTTCTGGTACCTGATTTCATTGTTTATAGCGTCCAACTGCTCCTGCAGCATTAAGGCGAGGGTCTGAGCGTCGGCCTGGCCGGCAGGGGACAGCAGGTCCACCGAGCTGAAAATCGTCTCTCGATCCTCCTCCAGGTCCGAGGCGTCCATGTCGCTCTCGAAGGCCTGGGCCACGTTTGCCAGCACGTTAGCCTGCTGCATGCGCTCCCACTCCTGCTCATTCAAAGTCTGCACCTGGATTCACACACAGACAGGTATGAAGAAACAGGAAGTGGTTAGAGAGACAGGAATATGAAGATACAGAGAGCAGGAAGCAGAAAAAGGGGAAGTTGTCGAGAAAGTTACTGCTATCACTGCTACGTCCATCACACTCACACTTACATGTCGCTGATGTCCACAATGGAAGCAAACAGAAAAAGAAGTGGAGAAGAAGAAAATCATCATCAGAGAGAAGTCAAAACATTGAGAGGAGGGAAAAGGGCAAAACACAAACAACAAGACAAAAAGAATAAAAAGAGGAGAAACCCTGAAGTAAATCTGGTCAGCTAATAAAAACAAAACAATATCCTAGTCACTATTCTATGTCAAAATTAATTATAACACTAGTTAGGGATGACGCAACGTTAATGCTCCGATACCGATCACGGAGGAAGGAAGGAAGGAAATAAGTAGGAAGGAAGGAAGGAAGGAAGGAAATAAGTAGGAAGGAAGGACGGAAGGAAATAAGTAGGAAGGAAGGAAGGAAGGAAATAAGTAGGAAGGAAGGAAATAAGTAGGAAGGAAGGAAATAAGTAGGAAGGAAGGAAGGAAGGAAGGAAATAAGTAGGAAGGAAGGACGGAAGGAAATAGGTAGGAAGGAAGGAAATAAGTAGGAAGGAAGGACGGAAGGAAATAAGTAGGAAGGAAGGAAGGAAGGAAATAAGTAGGAAGGAAGGAAATAAGTAGGAAGGAAGGAAGGAAGGAAGGAAATAAGTAGGAAGGAAGGAAATAAGTAGGAAGGAAGGAAATACGTAGGAAGGAAGGAAGGAAGGAAGGAAATAAGTAGGAAGGAAGGACGGAAGGAAATAGGTAGGAAGGAAGGAAATAAGTAGGAAGGAAGGACGGAAGGAAGGAAGGAAATAAGTAGGAAGGAAGGACGGAAGGAAATAAGTAGGAAGGAAGGAAGGAAATAAGTAGGAAGGAAGGACGGAAGGAAATAGGTAGGAAGGAAGGAAATAAGTAGGAAGGAAGGACGGAAGGAAGGAATGAAATAAGTAGGAAGGAAGGACGGAAGGAAATAGGTAGGAAGGAAGGAAATAAGTAGGAAGGAAGGAAATAAGTAGGAAGGAAGGAAGGAAATAAGTAGGAAGGAAGGACGGAAGGAAATAGGTAGGAAGGAAGGAAGGAAATAAGTAGGAAGGAAGGAAGGAAGGAAATAAGTCGGAAGGAAGGAAGGAAATAAGTAGGAAGGAAGGACTGAAATAAGTAGGAAGGAAGGAAATAAGTAGGAAGGAAGGACGGAAGGAAATAAGTAGGAAGGAAGGAAATAAGTAGGAAGGAAGGAAGGAAATAAGTAGGAAGGAAGGACGGAAGGAAATAGGTAGGAAGGAAGGAAATAAGTAGGAAGGAAGGAAGGAAGGAAGGAAGGAAATAAGTAGGAAGGAAGGACGGAAGGAAAGAAGGAAGGAAGGAAGCAAATAAGTAGGAAGGAAGGAAGGAAGGAAGGAAAGAAGGAAGGAAAGAAGGAAGGAAGGAAGCAAATAAGTAGGAAGGAAGGAATGAAATAAGTAGGAAGGAAGGACGGAAGGAAATAGGTAGGAAGGAAGGAAATAAGTAGGAAGGAAGGACGGAAGGAAATAAGTAGGAAGGAAGGAAATAAGTAGAAAGGAAGGAAGGAAAGAAGGAAAGGTGGAAGGAAATAATGGTGGAAGAAAGGAAGGAGCCAGCTGATGGGACATTCTCTGGGGGGCCGCGACCAGGACGTCACACATCAGACCACGTATCTGGGACTAGAGGACGTTGTTGGATATTATCTGGAGATTCTTACGTCTTGTAATCGGCCGTTATAAAGGCGGCGGCTCAAACTATTTAGGTGGAAAATCTGTGGATTGATCTCAAGTTAATTCAACGTTCTCAACTCTCCAGGTTCATCAGCTCAGAGTTTATTCAACCACAGGCGACGAGCCGAGCGCTAACCTTCGATGGCTCGTCCCGGAGCGCCGCCATGCGTCCCTTTTGAGGCCTCCTCAGGACCAGAGCGCTGCCGTAGTGATCCGAGTTACTGTCCATCATCGAGGAAGCCGACACGGGATACCTGAAATCTGGGGTGCTGCCCAGCTGAGACCGCCTGGAAAGACACAAACCAATCAGAACAATAAATACAAAAACAGCTGGGAGAGTGAGTGCTAACCAGATATACTAGCTTACCCATGAAGTAAGGAGTTACTCCTGCTCCTCCCCTGCTCATTCTCCGCCCTCATGGTCTCTATTTGGATCAGAAGCTGCTCCTGTAGGTACACAACATTTACAGACATCAGTATGAAGCAAAGACACGACGTCTGTAGACATTAAAACAACTTTCAACTCCTCCTGACCTTCTCATGGTGAGACTCCTCGATCAGCTTCTTGGTGTGCTCCAGTTCTCTGATCAGGGAGTTCTGAAGAGCAACGGAAACAATCAGCGATTACAAATAAAACACAGACTGAGCTCGAGTCCGCTGCTAAACTTTGTGTTCGTCACCTTATCCTCCAGAGCAGACATCCTCTCCTTGAGGTGAAGCTGGAGTCTCTCGTTGGACTCTGACAGCAGCTTGTCCACAGTCTCAGAAAGACGCTTGTTGTGCTCCTCGTTCATCTTCTCTCGCTGTCGAGCCTGTAAAACAAAATGGAATGAATGAATGAAGGCAGGAAGGAAATACATGGATAGGAAGGAAGGAAGGAAGGCAGGCAGGCAGGAAGGAAGGAAATACATAGATAGGAAGGAAGGAAGGAAGGAAGGAAGGCAGGAAATACATAGATAGGAAGGAAGGAAGGAAGGAAGGAAGGCAGGAAATACATAGATAGGAAGGAAGGAAGGAAATACATGGATAGGAAAGAAGGAAGGAAATACATAGATAGGAAGGAAGGAAAGAAGGCAGGCAGGCAGGAAGGAAGGAAATACATAGATAGGAAGGAAGGAAGGAAGGAAGGAAGGCAGGAAATACATAGATAGGAAGGAAGGAAGGAAATACATGGATAGGAAAGAAGGAAGGAAATACATAGATAGGAAGGAAGGAAGGAAATACATGGATAGGAAAGAAGGAAGGAAATACATAGATAGGAAGGAAGGAAAGAAGGAAGGAAATACATAGATAGGAAGGAAAGAAGGAAATACATAGATAGGAAGGAAGGAAGGAAGGAAGGAAGGAAATACATAGATAGGAAGGAAAGAAGGAAATACATAGATAGAAAGGAAGGAAGGGAGGAAAGATAATGGAGGAGGAAGTGAACAGCAGAACATTTTGGCTGGTACTCACCCTGATCAGTTCCTGGTTCTTCTCCTCCAGCTGGGCCTCCATCTGCCTCAACCTCTCCTCCACGTTGCCATGACGCTCCTCTGCCTTCAAATTGTGCACAAATGAGAAAAAAAAAAAACAAGATCTCAGTTTTCAAACACATTTCATCAAGTGTTAGCTCCGGTCTCCCTGATGATTCATCGTCCATCCTGGAGAAGGACGTGGCTAAGACCTGAGGTTACAGAGGCTCTAGTCCTTCATGAGGATGAAGTCACCCGACACACAGCAAACAAGCCAGATATCAGGGTTAGAGAGGACACATAAGAAGCAGCACGGCCCACAAACATGTAAAGCAGCTCTACAGAAGTATTTAATGTGGATTATAAAACAAGATCTAAGATCTAATGACTCTCTTTCTCTCTTATTGGTGCATTTTGTTTCTATTCCAGTTTTCTAGTAGCTCTAAAAGGGGCAGGACCTCCACCAAGTCTTTGAGGAAAAAATCAGCAGGCGCTTCCTGTTTGTGTTAAACAACAAAAGTAGACGGTAGTTTTTGTGCCTTTGAGAAAAGAGGAGGGGTACGAGCAGCGTTGAGCACAAACACACAAGAGAAGAAAGACGGGTCAAACATCTGAGACTGAACTTAACCAGGAAGTTTTATTTATTTTTGCTGGTTTACAACATGAAGGAACAACTTTCTCTTCCTTCCTTGATCCTGTAAATTGTTGGACTGGTTAAGTTGAGTATAAAATTGGACTTCCCACTATCCAGCAGGACAGAGATGATAAAAGCTACCTTCTTCAGACTCTTAGTGTCTTTAGATCCACACTAGGAGTTTGAGGTGGCGGGTTGGAGGGGGGCGGGGCCAGCAACACATAGCATGACAAAAAGAGAGAAAGGAGAAAGAGACAAAGGTTTGCATTTAACATGTTCATTAATTGAGCCTGAGCACAATTAAATGTGGAAATAGAACATGAACTCAAAGAAGGAGAAGAAGGAGGAGCAGAAGAAGAAGAAGAAGGAATAAAAGGAGCAGAAGAAGAAGGGGGAGGACAAAGAGTCCGACGAAGGAGGAGGAGGAAGAGGAGGTGGAGGAGTAGAAGTAGAAGAAGAAGAAGAAGAAGGAAGGAGGAGTAGAAGAAGAAGAGGGAGGATGAGTAGTTGAAGGAGGAGGAGGAGAAGAAGAAGGGGGAGGATGAGTAGTAGAAGGAGGAGGAAGAAGAGGGAGGAGGAGGAGAAGAAGAAGAGGGAGGATGAGTAGTTGAAGGAGGAGGAGGAGAAGAAGAAGGGGGAGGATGAGTAGTAGAAGGAGGAGGAAGAAGAGGAGGAGGAGGAGAAGAAGGAGGAGGAGAAGAAGAAGGGGGAGGATGAGTAGTAGAAGGAGGAGGAAGAAGAGGAGGAGGAGGAGGAGGAGAAGAAGGAGGAGGAGAAGAAGAAGGGGGAGGATGAGTAGTAGAAGGAGGAGGAAGAAGAGGAGGAGGAGGAGGAGGAGGAGGAGGAGAAGAAGGAGGAGGAGAAGAAGAAGAAGGAAGAAGGAGTAGAAGAAGAAGAAGGAAGAAGGAGTAGTAGAAGAAGAAGAAGAAGGAAGAAGGAGTAGTAGAAGAAGAAGAAGGAGGAGGAGTAGTAGAAGAAGAAGAAGGAGGATGAGTAGTTGAAGGAGGAGAAGGAAGAGGAGGAGGAGGAGAAGAAGGAGGAGGAGTAGTAGAAGAAGAAGAAGGAAGAGGAGAACCCTCTAACAGAATCCATGGAGTCCACTCAGTCAAAGGCTGCACCCAAACAACAACAACAAACACTGAACGTTTAAAAGAAGAGAAAAGTTTCCTGGAGACAGCGTCAAGGAGAAACATCTTCCAGAGAGGGTTAGGGAGTTTATGGCAGCGTTGGATGACCCCGTTCCACAAAACTGAACCGACCGACTGACCAGACACTTGTCCGCTTGCTAAAAATATTGTGTGTGTGTGTGTGTGTGTGTGTGTGTGTGTGTGTCTGCAGGAAGTGAATGTGATTACATCGATTTATCTCAGGATTTAATGCAGAATGGATGAACATGAAATGTGAGATTAAAAGATTAAAAGTAATGGGAACGCCGGAACCACTAGTGAAACCAGTTACGCTAACTTTAAGCACATAAAGCTTTAGATTTCTGAATTTAAATAACTTTAAACCAATAACAACTTAAAGAAAAAGAACAACTAGTAACAAACAGGAGTCCTTTACTTCCTGATAAACTCTTAAGAGACGTAGTGGGAGCCAGATCTGATACTAATAAGGTGGTAAGTTAAGCAGCAGGGAGTGTGTAAGTACAAGACAAAGAGTCAAACTATAAATGGATAAAAACAGAAGCCACATTTCTAAAAATAGGTCCCAGTGGATATCTGCAGTAACATAAACAACGGCTTCCTCTGCAGCTTCCACACACCGAGTTCCTCGAGGAACTTCTCTAATAATCCTGGATACGTTGTGCTGTGTTTAGTTTAAACTTGGTTTGTAAAATGTGGGTTGAGAGGCCAGCAGACAGGAAGTGGTACCTTGGTGAGGGCGGCCACCCGTTGGGCGAGCTCGGCTTCCACCTCAGGCAACGTCTCTGCCTTGCGGATGGTCTGCTGCAGCTTCTGCTCGGCCAGTTCCAGCTTCTCCTGGAGCTGCCGGTTTCTCTCCTCAGTCTGGAACAAACAAACCAAAACAAACCGTCAGCAAAACACGTTAAACGCTCATCTGTCCGGGGCCTCTGGGGTTTGCTTTCAGACAGGGAGAAAAAAAGGGAGGGGTGGGGGGCAGGAAGTGAGGAACCGAGCATTCAGAATAACACAAAGACACAAAACCCGTAAGGAAAAAAAAAGAGGAGAAAGACGTCTCCATGTCCAGTGAGGACATGTAAAGACAGAAGCCAGTCTCTTCCAGGCTTCTATTCAGGCCCTGCTGCGCTGCTCAGTCTGTGAATGTCGCCCAGACTCATGAGAAAACTGCAGGCGATTCCTGCTGGCAGTCGGACTGTACTGGTCAGTTATAGACAAACTGACTTGGCTGACTCACACACCTGGTAACTGGTGATATAAATTATAGCACTGGACTCACTTGTCTGAAGAGGGACTCCTTGTTGGCCACTTCGTTCTCCAGCTTGTCGTTGAGGTCGTGGACGGAGGTAGCCTCGCGCTGAGCTGCCAGGTAGCGCTTCTCTAAGGTGGTGATCCTCTCCTCCATGTCTTCCTTCTGAGCCATTGACTGCACAAACACACAAACACACAAACACACAAACATCTGCATTAGTGTCCTGAGCTTTATCTACCGGCATCTTCAGATGAGAGAAGAGTAGAAAGTTTATCTGGAGTCTCTGTGCTGGGAACTGATTGTGCTCCTTCAAAGATCTGCCAGACAATGTGGTGATGGACAGAAGAGCAAAATAATAACACGTCATATGAGCTCCATGGAGTTTAATTTGTTTTCAAAAATGGCTGCCAATGGAGAAGCGAGTTGTATCTATATACTTTGTTAATCTGATTGGCTGCAGGACGCAGAGGTATTTCTTCTCCATGAAAATGTCCTGACTGGAAAAACTCTAACTTTGTTCTATTTGGAAGGAAATACATAAAAAGTTTGTATCGGACAACTACCAAAAGTTAAACATATGACTGTAATCCTAATTCGGCAAAGCTAGTTAGCAGCAACAAGCTAAGCTACAGAAGCTAAGCTAGCCAAGCTAGCCTAGAACCAGAGGTATACCTACCACGGTACTGAGCCGTGAATCTAGGAAGGCAGAGATTTGTAAATTGTGCAATGTGGATGTTTTGTGAGGCGTTATTTACTTTTATTAATTAATATTTTAATGCACTGCAGAGATGTTCAACTGTCCAACACATAGGTCAGAAGATCATGTCCCGTCTACCTCTCTGAGGTCTCTCTGTAGCCTGGTGTTCATTTCTTCAGACTTGATGAGGTCCTTTCGGGCCGTGTCCAGGTCCTCCTCCAGCTCATTGATGCGTGACACCATAGCAGCCATGCGCTCCTTCATCTGGCCCAAATCAGCCGTCTGACGTTCCACCACCTCCTGGAGTTCACCCACCTTCCCAAACCCAGAAATATGCTCCTCCTCCTGGCTCAGTGAACCATCAGACGACCGCTGTGGGTAAAATAACACCAGACATACAGAACACATGACTCAGTTCATTTCCGTTAAATAACAGTACAACTCCTCAGACAACCTGCTTCATTTAGCTTTAAACACAGGCCTGGTTTTAAAGGAATACGTTTTGATTTGAAAGATCTGGTATCAGATTATAAAACCCTCTCATCACTTATTAAAATATATGCCATTTCCTGCATCCTCTCGCTGAAACTCTCCTAAGACTGGTTCCTCACAATAAATCTTGAGAGATTAGTCGACCTGTGAGGAGATCCAGATCATGACAGAAGCTCCAACTCTGAGAGCAACGTCAGAGCTGAAAGATGACAGAGAAGAGCTGGACGAATGGAAAGAAAGAAGGGAGGGAGGGAGGAAAGAGAGCAAGATATATACTGAAAACGCTCTTTCATCTCCAAGTTAAATTGTCTCCCAACTGAAAATATCTCTAGATGAAATTAGGATTCATTAAATCAGTAGTGATGTCCAGCCGTAGAGAACAGAATATTGTTTAAGTTGACACAGTATAGATAAAATGAGAATGGTAAAAAATAAATGTTTAATTCTCTCAATTAATTGACAGGAAGGAAAATTAAAAGCTCAATGAGACTCCAACTCCACTGGGGCCTGATGTGGTATTAAAGTCAAGCCTCCTTGGTTTTTACAAACATGCCGTTTAACACGAGCTGCTCAGTGACCTCACCTTGCCATTAGTGCTCGGCGTGTTTTCAGAGTTGTGGTTGACCTCGCTGGTTCCATCTGCCAGGCCTCTCTTCTGACAGTTCTGCTCCCTGAGGTACGCCAGCTAGAGAAAACACCAGTCAGTCAGTTAGCACCTCGCTCAGTCATTCATTTACTCGCTGGATGATTATCAGGTTAACCACTAAACCGAGAGCACTACGCACAGCTTTCATCTTTTATGGTGTTTTGTTTTGTTTGTCTTTTATTTCACTGTGTGTGTGTGAATGAGAGAGTTGAGTTTAAACATAACTATTCTAGTTACAAACTCACATCACAGGCAAATAGTTAACAAAACCAGAAGGTGGTATGTGGTTGATTTACAGTGCAACTTCAGTATTTTACACATTTCTGCATAAAAATGACTCAAACATCAGCAGATAAGTCCTGTAAGTAGAGAAAGAGAACCCAAACACATGAAACAGAAATATTATACTTGTGTATTTGTTGATTCAAGAAAGTGAGCCAATATTACATATCACAGAGATGTGACGAGCCTCCAATGTCGTTCAGTATAAAAAGTACTTGTCTCACACTGATCACAACACATGACGTCTGAATTCTACCAGTGAACTCTAAAAGAAAATGTCAGGACATCTGTCCATGAGCTGAATGTGAAGAGAAACTGGGTCATGCAGCAAGACAACGAGAACCAAGAACACAAGTGGTTCTACAAAAGAACGGTTAAAGAAGAACAAGATGAATGTTTAGGAACGGCCAAGTCAAAGTCCTGACCTTAATCCAATAGAAATGTTGTGGAAGGACCTGAAGCAAGCAGTTGATGTGAGGAAACCCACCAACATCTCAGAACTGAAGTGGTTCTGTTCTGAGGAACGGGCTAAAACAGACCACTGTCTACGTCAACATGTCTTTTTTTCAGGACTTGTGTGTGAATGCTGAACAATGCGCTGACGTTTGAGTCGTTTTTATGCAGAGATGGAGAAGATTTTGAAGGACGCTAATACTTATAAGTGGGTCTGTGTGTGTGTGTGTGTGTGTGTGTGTGTGGTTCCGGGCTGATTCAGGGAACAAAAGACGACTGTGGCACGAAGCGCTGCAGCACAAAGTAGAAAGGAAATCTAGGACACCTCCCTGAGATCCTCCGGGGCCTCGCAGTCAATCTAAATCCCATTCAATCTAAAGAGGACTCGGGCGACTTCCTCTCTTTGTGTGAATGTGAATCTCCTTTTCTCAGACCCAGTGTGAATGATCAGTATGTAAATAGAGAGTCAGCTGTTTTCCATGGCTTTGCATGCCCTCAGACTAGGATAAGAGCATTTCTTTATTCAGTTTGTCTCAGAACACATCATTCATTTATGGTTAATGCATTTAATGAACACGGTGTGGTAACAAACACTATTTCAGTTCCGTTTCAGTGACTGTTCCTTGTAACTTGGATGAATAGGTACTTTACTGGAGCTAACACTGAAGTGATTTTCATTTTAAATGTATGAAAGTGTGTAAGTGTGTAAGGAAGTAAGGGACTAAGGGAGGAAGTGAGGAAGTGATTTGTGTTTATTTACTTCTTTGTGCGACATGGTGAGCTGTTCCTCCAGGACGCTGCATCGCTCCAACGCAACACGCAGTCGCTCCCTCACCTTGAAAACAAAAAAAGCCAAACACGTTGCTTCATAAACCCGACTCGTGTTTCTTCGCGCCGTTTAAACGTTGACAAACATCTGCAGACGTCTACCTTCTCATCGAGGGCTTTGTGGTGTTCAAACAGTGACTTAAGGGCTTTGAGGACCTCCACCTCGCTGGAGACGCCCGCTGGAGACTGAGCCTGCCTTTTCACCACCGTCATCCTCAGGCTGCGCTCGTGGCGGGACACCAGACACTCCAGATGTTCAAGCAGCAGCTGGACGCACGAGAGACACAAAATCATTTCTCATCAGCTCAAAGCGTGAAGCAACACTTTCTACAGAGCATCACAACAGAAATCAGAAATTACTGCCCTGGGTTCAAATAGTTGAGATGATTATGTGTTTCTGCTACAACCTTGGTGACATGATGACAAGGGTCAGACAAGGAAGGAAGGAACGATTAAAGGAAAGAATGACAGAAAGAACAATCCAAAGAAATAAGGATGGAAGGAAGGAAGGAAGGGAGGAAGGGAGGAAGGAAGGAAGGAAGGGAGATATCGGGGATGGAAGCAAAGAAGGATTAAAGGAAAGATGGAAGGAAGTAATGAAAGTAAAGGAAGGAAGGAAGGAAGGAAGGATTAAAGGAAAGAGTGAAAGAAAGAACAATCTAAAGAAATAAGGGAGGAAGGAAGGAAGGGAGGAAGGAAGGGAGGAAAGGAGGAAGGAAGGAAGGGGAGGAAGGGAGGAAGGAAGGAAGGTAGGAAGGAAGGGAGGAATCGGGGATGGAAGGAAAGAAGGATTAAAGGAAAGATGGAAGGAAGTAAAGGAAGATGGAAGGAAACAAGGAGGAAGAAAAGAAGGAGTAAGGAAGGAATGTATCAGGGAAGGGAGACAGAAATGAATGAGGGAAGGAAGGGAGGAAGAAAGGTAGGAAGGGAGGAAGGAATAAACTGAGGAAGTAAAGAAGTAAAAACAAAGTTCCTTCCTTAGTTTCTTCCTAAGTCAGTCAGTGAGCGTTGAGCTTTAAACAATAAAACAGAATCATCATCATCATCATCATCATCGTCTGTAATGAGCTTTACTGTCATGTGTTAAATATTTAGATGATTAAGTGTTTCTGCCACGCCCTCAGTGACATGATGACGGCGGTTTAGATTATAGAACAGAAAGTGATGAATCAAGCGTTGCCGTGACAACCAGCCGTGTGTGTGTGTGTGTGTGTGTGTGTGTGTGTGTGTGTGTGTGTGTGTGTGTGTGTGTGTGTGTGTGTGTGTAGGGGGGGTATTTCCAGCGTGGGTTCTCCTGGTGCTAACTAACCCGTGTGTTGTTCCTCTCTGCCTTCAGCTCAGCGATCTCCTCCTCCTTCTCCAGGAGCTGCTCCCTGCAAATGTTCACCTCCTTCGTCAGAGCAGCGAACTCCTGGAACGGAAACAGAAACAATGAAAACATGGCCCCAGAGCAGCAGAACATAGAGGCCCCTGGCCCCAGAGCAGCAGAACGTAGAGGCCCCTGGCCCCAGAGCAGCAGAACGTAGAGGCCCCTGGCCCCAGAGCAGCAGAACGTAGAGGCCCCTGGCCCCAGAGCAGCAGAACATAGGGGCCCCTGGCCCCAGAGCAGCAGAACATAGAGGCCCCTGGACCCAGAGCAGCAGAACATAGAGGCCCCTGGACCAGAGCAGCAGAACATAGAGACCCCTGGACCAGAGCAGCAGAACGTAGAGGCCCCTGGCCCCAGAGCAGCAGAACATAGAGGCCCCTGGACCCAGAGCAGCAGAACATAGAGGCCCCTGGACCAGAGCAGCAGAACATAGAGACCCCTGGACCAGAGCAGCAGAACGTAGAGGCCCCTGGCCCCAGAGCAGCAGAACATAGGGGCCCCTGGCCCCAGAGCAGCAGAACATAGAGGCCCCTGGACCCAGAGCAGCAGAACATAGAGGCCCCTGGCCCCAGAGCAGCAGAACATAGGGGCCCCTGGACCAGAGCAGCAGAACATAGGGGCCCCTGGACCAGAGCAGCAGAACATAGAGGCCCCTGGACCAGAGCAGCAGAACATAGGGGCCCCTGGCCCCAGAGCAGCAGAACATAGAGGCCCCTGGACCAGAGCAGCACAACATAGAGGCCCCTGGCCCCAGAGCAGCAGAACGTAGAGGCCCCTGGCCCCAGAGCAGCAGAACGTAGAGGCCCCTGGCCCCAGAGCAGCAGAGCGTAGAGGCCAGTGGCCCCAGAGCAGCAGAACGTAGAGGCCCCTGGCCCCAGAGCAGCAGAACGTAGAGGCCCCTGGCCCCGAGCAGCAGAACATAGAGGCCCCTGGCCCCAGAGCAGCAGAACATAGAGGCCCCTGGACCAGAGCAGCAGAACATGGAGGCCCCTGGACCAGAGCAGCACAACATAGAGGCCCCTGGCCCCAGAGCAGCACAACATAGAGGCCCCTGGCCCCACAGCAGCAGAACGTAGAGGCCCCTGGCCCCAGAGCAGCAGAACATAGAGGCCCCTGGCCCCAGAGCAGCAGAACGTAGAGGCCAGTGGCCCCAGAGCAGCAGAACGTAGAGGCCAGTGGCCCCAGAGCAGCAGAACGTAGAGGCCCCTGGCCCCAGAGCAGCAGAACGTAGAGGCCCCTGGCCCCAGAGCTGCAGAACGTAGAGGCCCCTGGCCCAGAGCTGCAGAACACAGAGGCCCCTGGACCAGAGCTGCAGAACATAGAGGCCCCTGGACCAGAGCTGCAGAACGTAGAGGCCCCTTGCCCCAGAGCAGCACAACATAGAGGCCCCTGGACCCAGAGCAGCAGAACGTAGAGGCCCCTGGCCCCAGAGCAGCAGAACACAGAGGCCCCTGGACCAGAGCAGCAGAACACAGAGGCCCCTGGACCAGAGCAGCAGAACACAGAGGCCCCTGGCCCCAGAGCAGCAGAACGCAGAGGCCCCTGGACCAGAGCAGCAGAACACAGAGGCCCCTGGACCAGAGCAGCAGAACACAGAGGCCCCTGGACCAGAGCAGCAGAACACAGAGGCCCCTGGACCAGAGCAGCGGAACACAGAGGCCCCTGGACCAGAGCTGCAGAACACAGAGGCCCCTGGACCAGAGCAGCAGAACACAGAGGCCCCTGGACCAGAGCAGCAGAACACAGAGGCCCCTGGACCCAGAGCAGCGGAACACAGAGGCCCCTGGCCCAGAGCAGCAGAACGTAGAGGCCCCTGGACCAGAGCAGCAGAACATAGAGGCCCCTGGACCAGAGCAGCAGAACATAGACCAGAGCAGCAGAACATAGAGGCCCCTGGACCAGAGCAGCAGAACGTAGAGGCCCCTGGACCTGAGCACCAGAACGTAGAAGCCCCTGGACCCAGAGCAGCAGAACATAGAAGGCCTTGGACCAGAGCAGCAGAACGTAGAGGCCCCTGGACCAGAGCAGCAGAACGTAGAGGCCCCTGGACCAGAGCAGCAGAACATAGAGGCCCCTGGACCAGAGCAGCAGAACGTAGAGGCCCCTGGACCAGGGTTGTACAGTGCGAGCATTTCACTCGCATATGCGCCTAAAAATAGTTTGTGCGAGTAGAAAAAATAAAAAGGGAGCACCGGTGCGACTACGGATTTCAACCCTTTCATTCGCATTTTGCTCCTAAACTAAATCCATACTATGTGTATCAAAGTAGAGTAGCCCACAATTCTCGCGCATCTCTGTATAAAAAATGGACAAGCACTGTCCTACAACTTCTTTTTCACACCTGCAAAACACAGAACTCATGTGATGAGATGCGGTGACGTCGCCCTGCGGCGAGTTTATGAATGAAAACATCCGCGCCGCCCGGCCAGCACGGGCGATTCACCGCCCGCGGAAGTTAAAATTAGGAGAGATTGATCTGTGTGTGTGTGTGTGTGTGTGTGTGTGTACGTGTGTACGTGTGTACGAGAGGAGGACTAGTTTCTCCTCGCCACTGCGGAGTCCGACGATGCGGCGCGAGTTGAGCGGAGCGATATCGGTGTGAAAGTCGTAGCCCGGACACTGGAACGTTGAAGGAAAATTAACTGACCGTGTACAATGAAGAAAATTGACTCATATTTCCTAAAAAAGCAAAGCGAAACCGCTGACAGAGCGGACATCGGTGAGAGAAATGTGGGAGAAGTGGAATCTGGGACTGACGATGTTGACTCCGTCGAGCCGGAGGAGATGCCAACAGTTAGCCTAGCTAGCACCGGTAGTGCTAGCAAGGTTTACAAATTTAAAGCCGACTGGATCAAGCTCTTCTCCTGGTTGGAATTTGAGGACAACCTCATGTTTTGTAAATACTGTAAAGGCCAAAAGCAGGCAGGAAATTCGGCATTTGTTTCTGGAAACCCCCATTTTAAAAAAGATAGTGTAACCAAACATAACTACTCCAAGCGGCACATCGCCTGCAGAGACAGTTACATGCTGAGACAAAACAAACCAGCCTTGACAGTGACCGCAGCTCTGGACAGGCAGGTGATGTTGTCCGAGGTGGAGATGAGGAGGCAGCTTAAAATCAAAATGAACATCGCCTACTTCATCGCCAAGGAGGAAGAGCCGTTTGTCAAGTTTGGGCCACTTATCACGCTGCACAAGAAGAACGGCGTTGATATCAACCCAACCTATGACAACCATGTCAGGTAATATTTTCCAATAATATTAATATAGTAGTAATAATAATAATATTTAAAATCATAGCTTTTTACTAAAACAAAGCAATGTTGTCATTCTGGCATGTGTATAGTACCATTATGATAAGTAATGTAACTGCATGTGATGTCAGTCATGTTATGTAACAGTATGTAGCTTATGCCAGGCTATGTATTTATTTCTTGGCCTCAGTTGCAGGGAGATAAGCAGTTGTTCTGCAACACTGTTTGTATCCAATAAAACTTAAAATTACAAACCATAAGTGTTTTACAACAGTGTTCTCATTCATACAGGTGTGCGGAAATGGTTGGACAAGTTGCCGATCTCTTGAAAGAGAACCTAGCTGCTAAGCTGAGAACAGCAAAGCACCTTGCAGTTCTCATTGATGGTGACACTGACATATCAAACACCGAGTGTGAGATTGTCTATGTGCGTCTGGTAGAGGGTGGGAAGCCAGTCACTCTCCTTGTTGGACAACAGACCCTTGAACACTCCCATGCCAATGGTAGGTGGTCACGGTCTAGCAGCAAGAGTAACCTTTATTTTTGTATAGTTTCATAAATGCATAATTGAGTCACTATCTTGTTTGTTTTAAGGCCACAAAAGTTCTTATTGTTTTTATGTTATCCTTCAAGGTGTTCTGGATGCAACCAAGGCTGCATTCAATGCAGTTTGCCCAGACGACAATGGAGGGTCATGGATGAAGAAGATGATCAGCTTTGGGGCAGATGGTGCCTCAGTGAATATGGGCCACCGTGGAGGAGTGATCGCTCTCCTGCAAAGAGAGGCAGGGGAGTATATTATCCCTATCCACTGCATGCCACACAGGTTTGTAACTGGAAAAAATGGTTATGTGGTAGCAGACATACATGCACATTTGTCACATGCGTGTGTGCACACACAACCTAAATTATTTGTCAGTCACACACAAATAGGCACACAGACACACCACTGTAACAGAGTAGGGAAAAAAAGAAGAGGAAGGTGGATAGTTTTTTTTTTTAAACTATATTTTGGCTTTCACAGACTAGAGCTGGCGATCCTAACCCTCCAGAAGAAAGAACCAATGGTGTCCCAGGTCTACGATCTTCTGCATCTTGTGTGGAAGACCTACCACTTCAGTGGAAAGTCCAAGAGAGAGCTCCATCAACTAGGGAAAGAGCTGGGTGTGGATGTCTGCACACCGTCTACTGTCAAAGGGACACGCTGGATCCCCCATGTCCACAGGGCCCTCAAAGTGTTCCTGCGACATGGAGCAGACAAGAACCTTGCCACAGACAATGGCCAGTACTCCACTGTCCTGCAGCACATGGAGCACCTGGCTGTTGCAGGTACAGTGGAGGTTCAAGGACGGGCAAAGAAGGTCAGTTTTACAACATTAAGTTAAACAAAATAGGTTTTAAGTTAAATGACATTTCAGACTTGAATGGTTGGCAGATGATGAGGTGGCTAGGAATACAACACTTATTTTGTATTGATCTACTGCTACACAGGTAAAGAGAGAAATGGAGAGTGCACCTTTTTGTGTATTCTGCCATTTTCTCTCTGACATGTTCGAGGAGCTGTCTTCACTTAGCCTCACCCTGCAGAGAAATGACCTGATCCTCCCCCAAGCTATGTCAGAGCTGAGGAAGACAGTGACAAGACTAGAAGGACTTAAGTCTAGGGCAAAGTCAGGAGGCATGCTGGAGAAGATCCAGACCATGCTTGCTCAGCGTGGAGATGATGAGTGCAGATTCCAGGTGTGTTAGGATGAGTTTGTTAGGATCTAATGGAAACAAATGTTTAGAGCAGAAGTGTGAGAATCTGTCACTATATGAGAATTAGTGTAGGTCTATTCAATGTAAAGATTTTGAGAAAAGCAGTCTTTAAAACAATTTTGTGTGATTGTCTCTGTCTCTGTCACTGTCTCTCTCTCTCTCTCTCAAAGGGAATACCACTGAAGGGGAATCTGACAGGTCTCACAGACCTCACCCATCCACAGCTGAAGAAACACATGGAGGCAGCTATCACTATTGGTGTGACTGAGCTAAAAGCCAGGTTTGGTGGGCTCCTGAATGATGACGCTGAAGTCAAGACCCCGGTGCAGGCCTTCAGAGTCTTCAATCATGACACATGGCCAGATGATCAGGGCAGCCTTCTGACCTTCGGTGATGGTGATGTGGCAGACCTGGTGAGGCATTTCAGAGAGCCTCTTGAGAGGTAAGAATGTATTTTGCACTGCTGTGATGTAGGCACTGCCTGATGTGATGTGAACAATGATGCCTGGGTATTTGCTAACTTCCTCTGTTAAATCTCTACAGATCAGGGTGTGACCTGGCAGCTGTTGAGGATGAGTGGCAGGGACTGAAGATCTTGGTCAGTCAAACTTTCAAGGACAAGTCCTACAATGGCCTGTGGGAGACCATGCTGACCAAGGAGCCATACAGGGAGGATTACAAGGTAAGCAAACACTGCTGAGTGTTTGCATGCTGCAGTGCCCTTCTCCTATTATTGGTGGTTAAAGATGAGATAAGTAAGGCCTATCTTAATCCCCCTAGAACATACTGGAGTTGGTGCAGCTGATGCTAGTGTTGCCCATTTCGGCTGCCCAATGCGAAAGGGGCTTCTCTGCACAGAACCGCATAAAGAGCTCCAAAAGAAGCAGCCTTGCAGTCTCCACCACCGAAGACCTCATGAGGATCACCCTGGAGGGGCCCAGTCTTGAGGACTATGATCCAAGTCCTGCAGTGGACCGCTGGATGAACTCAGCCAAGCGTGCCAGGCGACTTGACTACAAAAAGATGTGGGACAGGGGTGTTCTCTGTGTTTAATTGAGGGTTACAGTAGGCCTTATGATGGCCCTGTGTTTATATGTATTAGTGCACATGTGTTACTGTGTACGTGATTTGAGTGTAAAATAATAAAATTGTGTTATTTATGAAATTTAGTAGTGCTCCTAAATTTTTTTCTGTGCTCCTAAATTTTTTCATTTAGGAGCACTTGTGCTCCTAGTGAAAAAGCTAAGCGTACAGCCCTGCCCTGGACCCAGAGCAGCAGAACGTAGAGGCCCCTGGACCCAGAGCAGCAGAACATAGAAGCCCCTGGACCAGAGCAGCAGAACATAGAGGCCCCTGGACCAGAGCAGCAGAACATAGAAGCCCCTGGACCCAGAGCAGCAGAACATAGAGGCCCCTGGACCAGAGCAGCAGAACGTAGAGGCCCCTGGACCAGAGCAGCAGAACGTAGAGGCCCCTGGACCCAGAGCAGCAGCACATAGAGGCCCCTGGACCCAGAGCAGCAGAACATAGAAGCCCCTGGACCCAGAGCAGCAGAACACAGAGGCCCCTGGACCAGAGAAAGTACCATCAACTGGCTCCTTTCTTTCCTTCCTATGTTCCTATCTTTCCTTTTTTCCTTCCTCTTTCAGATTATTTACTGCCTTCCTTCCTTCCTTCCTTCCTTCCTTAGTTGCTATTTCCTTTTTGAAGCGTCTCCAGACAGACACTGTGATCGTGAACGTGATTAGCTATCGGCTGCAAAAGTACTAGAGCACGCCGAACCTTAAATATTCGAAGCGTTAAACTTTGACGGCGGGTAAAATAAATTCTGAGTCTAATGTTCCTGCACTGCTAATCAGACGAGCTCTCTAAACATTGGATGTTGGTTTGGAGACATTAGCATAATGAGCTTGTGCGTCAGCGTCCTCTCTGCGGTTACTGTGAATGCCATCATCACACAGCAAGCCACAGCAGATAACTCCACATTCCTGTCCCTCCTTGCTACGGCCTCAGACACCGTAACCTCTGTTCTGTTAGTTTATTAATTAAAACACCTCGTTGTGTGAGAGAAGCAGCAGAATGCAGGACGGAAACCAAAGGTTACTCTCTTCAGACTAATGCAGCTGCACACAGATGGATGTACATTCTGCTTTTTAGGGATTACATGCATGAATGGACCCCTAAAGAATGTGCCATCCTGATTTATTTTTTTTGCCCTGCAGCGCTAGTACCCTGAGTGGTGAGGCCTTCTTGCTATGTTTCCGAGGGGTAGATGGGATGGGGGTGGGGAGGAGGCAGAGGGCTACTGGAACTGATCGTTCTTTTCAGCGACTACCACAACTATTCTCCCTTCCCTCCAATCCAGCCCGTTTCCCAGGACTTGGCACAGATTCCACTCGACTAAAAAGAGGTAAGACGGAGTCTGCTATTGGCTCCCATCAAGGTCTCTCCTCCCCGTGAGCCAATGAGACGCGACAAGAGGCGGTCCCATTGGGGTAATTACAGAGTGGCTTACTTCCTACATTCCAGAGCAGTCGCTGAGGTTGGTTGAGATTTCTCTATCCCAATCTGCCGTCACGATCGTCTTCTAGTCCTCAAACATTCTTCAATCATCATTTAAAAATAAATAAATAAATAAACTTGCTTGTAGCCTCAGTGGCTTCAGTCTAGGAAGGCCCCTATAGGAGGATGCTGACCTTAAATGTGGTCCACTATTAAAATATAAATAAATATAATCTGACCGAGTCTGGACCATAAAAACCACCGGACCACAGATACTCCAACACAACAATGCAATTAGTCAATTATTAAAACATTAGGAACACTAGCGAAAGCAAATCCATTCTAATATATAATAGGATGAATTTACCCACTGACTACAATGTCAAAATATAAGGAACACGTGTCAGTTCAATAGTTCTACATCAATGAAAACAATGAAAAGAACCAGAACCTTCATGGAGACAAGGAGCAGGAGCAGGAGCAGGACTGTTTTCACCAGTGTACCTAATGAAGTGGCCAGTGAGTAGTTATTAACATTGAGATTTTAAGACTACTTTCTTTAAAGTTTAAAACATATTTTCACTTTAAGCCATTTTATTGGATTAAATAACAACTCTTTGGTGTTTTTCTGTGGGTTTTATTTAGGCGCCGTCCACACGGAGACGCTTTTTGGTCTGAACGCAGATGTTCTGCATCGTTTTGGCCGATCGTCCAAACGAATCCTGTAAACGCGTTGCCTTAAAACGCACTTTTCTGAAACCTGGTCCCAGGGTGAAAAAATTTGCAAACGCAGCCCTTGAGTGTTCGTGTGGACGGTGAAAACGACGACGACGTCATCGCCACACCCCTCGAGCAGCCTTCCACCTCTTATATCCCGCGAGACGTCTCGTAACAACATCAACAACAATGGCGGACTACATGCTCGCGTTCCTGCTGGAGAAGATATTGAGCCCATAGGCTTATGTCTCACTTCCTGCTTCCAGAACGCGGAGTAGGGAAATAGAACTTCCGGTCGCTGCTAGTAACGCTACTGTAACGATAACAACAATGGCAGCCTCCACCCGCAGTTGTTCTTGTAGTGTAATAATAATAATAATAATAATAATAATTCTCAACTAACGTAACAACTTCACGTAGTGACCTGGAGCTTCTCTGACATGCTAGCGACATTTACATGTACAGCTGCTACCTAACTATGCTACCAATCTTGGGGCTCGTCAGGCAAGGTTTCGGAGCCACTGAGAGACTAAATATGTATTCCCACCAATGATTGTAAATAAAACAAAATTCGATTAATTAAAAAGGATGTTTTATCTGACACATGTATTACACTTATCTCTGCTATATAAATACACTTGACTTTGACATTCAAGCTAGCTAACGTTAACGAAGGTGAGTCAGCGTAATTGAAAATGAATTTCTCCCAGAAGAACTTGTATCCCTTCCTAAGTTTGGACGTTTGTACTTGAGAGTGTTCATTTACAATCCGAACCACGTCGTCGTAGGTGACTTCAGGCAAGTTACGGAGAGACTTGGTCCAGTGGTATTTATCGGCCTCCGCCATTGTAAAAAGCTAACCGGAAGTGTCGTCTCCCCACTCAGAGACGTTCTTCGATATTCAATTGTTGCGTGACATAGGCCTATTAGGGTTACCAGGGCAAAATATCATATATCAATATCATGTGATTTGTAAACAGCGCTCAAGCTTTATGCGCATGCTCTGCTTCTTCCTCTACGTTTTTGGTGACTTTCTGAAACTGAAACAGCGCCACCTATAGGCCTGGTATATGAAGTAGCGTGTTGAGTCGTGTTGAGACGGATCCGTGTGGACGCAGATATTCTTGAAACGATGCCAGGGAAAACGGAGAGTTTTGGTACGTGTGGACGGGGCCTCAGTTTTTGTGTAAAATTCCTTTTTTATGTTAAAAATCACCAGTGAAGTCATTCTAATCTAAATAATGTTGAGTTGCGGAGGATGGAGTTTGTGGTGCTGTTAAACTGCCCACTGACTACTATGTCAAAATATTAGGAACACGTGTCAGTTCAGTAGTTGTACAAAATAAAATGAAAACCCAGTTGAATCAACATCTCTCTCAGTTGTTAGACACTAAAGCTGAACACCAGAACCTTCACCAGTGTACCTAATGAACTGGCCAGTGAGTGTGTATATGCATAATAATACTTAAATTATAACAAGTCAGTGTCAACCAGCCCTGATATAAACAGAGCTGACATTAAGCTGCTGTCTGACATTAATTCATTTCAGAGTTTAAATGTGAATTCTTCCTGCAGCAGCGTGAACCGGTGCAGGGCTCAGTCCGTGTGGGTGAACGGCATGCTGGGTAGGAGAGGACTGAGCCGTAAGCCGTACGACAGGGGAGGGGATTAAAGGGCCACATGAATAAGTGTGCCAACCTATTAAAGGAACAGTGCAACAAAACATGGAGCAGCTCACTAAAGCTTCTCAGGGACAGCTCTCCATCTTTGTGGCACCGAGACCATTTCAGTTTGTCTCACCTGGCAAAACATTAGGAACACTGGTGAAAACAAAAAACACTCAATCTAGACTCCATTAGGGTTCTGGTGTTCAGCTTTAGTTTCTATCAACTGAGAGAGATGTTGATTCAGCTGAGTTTTCATTTTATAGTTCTCCTGAACTACTGACAAGTGTCCCTAATATTCTGACATAGTAGTCAGTGGACTAGACTAAATAATAGAAACACTTCAGTGTTTAATTCAGTCCAGTTTAACAGCATCACAACCTCCATCCTCCACCATGATCATCAGGTGAAACACCACCTTTCTGACGCTGTTTCAACATCAGTTCATAATTGTTTATTTAGATTAGAATTCACTCACCAGTGTACCTAATGATTTGGCAAGTGAGTGTATGTAAAATAAACTTCTTACTCAATCCTGTTCCCACCTTTGTATTCTGAAATGTGCTACTAGAATAAAATAACACCGTGCATCGTAAATCCACCGATGCATCGGAGGAGATCAGCCTGAATTCTCTCAACGTTAACAACAACAATGTAAAACACACATGACAGTGAGCTTGATGAAGCCGTCTAATGAATCCTTAATGAGCAGCCTGTCATTTTCAAACCTCTCTATAAACCTCTCTAATCTAGCGACCAGTCTGTTTGCCGACACTTTGTGGATTCTCAAAAGAACAATCTCTTTTCCTTCCCAGCACCAAACCACCGACAGACTGAGATGGAACCAACAGGCCTCCATCCTCCATAATGACTTTAGCCGCTCTTAAAAGCTTACGGCGTGCGCTGAAATCTGACACTGTGCAGAGGGCATCTGTTCTCCTGCAGGAGGACTCACCGTCAAAAACTAATTAGACTCCACAATGGCTCTTATTCAGAGCTGCTTAGTCTGCTGCTCAGCTGAACTCCCACAGAGGGAACCCAAAGAACACCTCTTTCCTCCGATATTAAACCAGATTCTTTTATCACTGTGGTGCCTGTAGGCTTTTAAAGGAAAAGATCTTTCTTCATGTCCAGCGCTATGTTCTGTACATGTAAAAGGTTTCTGTTTATACCTCCTAAGTTCTCCTAATGTCATCCGACCTCTAAATAAACATTTCCTTCATTAGAAATCTCACAATAAAAGCTTTATACAGGATGTGAAATAACACAAACGTCTGGAACCCATAGAAAATGTTGGTTGTAGAGAAATATGGAAGATAGAGGCCTGGCACTATAACGGAAGAAATATTTGAGTTATTGTTTTAAAAAAAAAAAAAACGTCTAAGTGAGCGGCAGCCACGGTGAGCTGATGAGACGCAGAAGTGCTCACTGCAGAGTTTGGACAACCATCATAACAAGACATATGTGCACCAGGTGTGGACACGATGTACCCTCACAGGTCCAAGCTTTAAGAAAGCTTCTCTCAATTCAAACTGCTGCGGCCGTGAGATTATAAAGGTTTGAGATTATAAAGGTCTGAATAAACCCTAAACATGTGCTCTCTTTTAGATTGGAAACTAAAAATGTTGTTGCTTACAGTTGTGCCTCAACAATTTCTGGTAAATTCACTTATACTTGTGCACCAGCTTAGCTTTGTTTACTCGGTCTGGCGTTTAAAATAAATAAAATCACCTTCCCAATTCAAATGAAGCTGGATTTGAATGATACAATATCGGTTTGTAAAATCCTCAACACGCTTCTTTGAAATCTACACCATTTCCTGCATCCTATCATTAAAACATCTTGCAAACGTCTTACAAGACAACAAAATGAGTGGAGATCCAGAACATGACAGAAGCTCCAACTCTTAGAGCACCGTCAGGACTAAAAGATGATTGGATTTTCAAAAGTATGTATATATTAGCTGTTAACTTAATCGACTACTCAGAAAAAAAAAAGGTTAATCAAGTGAAGAAACTAATCCAGAAGATACCTGCAGCCCTAATTAAAGCCAAAGACTAAGTGTAGTGACCTTGACGTATCCTGAGGTGAAACCGTTGAGGCAGTTTTCTTTATAAATTTCGTTATAAATTGCTGCAGACGACTCTTAGAGCCTAAAAGGAAAATTAAACATTTGTTAAATCTAGTAGGAAGCCGACAGCAGAAAGCATCTGGAGCAAACTAAACCGAGAGCACGGCCTTCACACTCCTGTCTTCTCTCTCCTTCCTTTTCAAGCTACTAATTCAGCTCCGTCACTTTCATGTCACAGTGAGGAACAAGCCGGCCCTTTGTGTCTCCGTCTGACCGCTGTGCACTCTCCATTCATACCATTGTGCCACTGACCAGAATACAGAATATGGTGGTTAATTGGCTGCTTCAGAATAAGAAGAGAAATATCTCCAACAACAACAAACTGTCCTAATCATCGACTGCAGGGTTAAACTTTTCTTGCCTACTCCATCAAAAACCTCTTTCTCTTCCTCTTTTGCTTCTTGTTAGATGTGATGGTGTCTCTACGTTGCACAACAGCTGAAGCCAGATGGAAAACATTTTCAGTTTAAAACATAAAGATTGTTTTTAAATCTGAAGGCTCAACTTTCTAGTTTAGCTTCCATGATGTCAGATTAACTTATAAAGAGAGCACCATCCTGTTGTTTACCTCACTATCTTGGATTAAAAGTCATTGAGAAGGACACGTACATAGAAAATAATACCTGGTGCATTCAAACAAGCTCTGAAACTACGCTGGATGTGACGCTAACGTTTTAAGCTGTCAGATGACGGGTTTTCTGCCCGTGCCGTGCATCTGCCTGTGACATCAGTGGAGTTCATTCGTCCACCGTTGAACCAGAACAGAGACGAGCTTTGACAGAGATGAGCAACCACAGCGGCCTCAGAGTGACAGAGAGGACAGATGATCTATTACTCAAACCAGTCGTCATGGACCTTGCAGTCATACTACTGGCCGTCTTTATTAAGATCTACACAGCTGAAACTAAAAACGCTTTAATGCATCCCAAGTGCGTATTGTCAGGATCGTTGTACGACGTATGCTGCAGTATAAGTCAGAGCTGGCGGCAGTAGTTTGTGCACGTTTACTAGGGGTTGTATAGACTAGTGGACTAGTCAGTTTGTCGACACTTTAATCATCATGGCGACGAGTCACTGATCACGTGACAATAACAACATGGACGCCTCCTAGAAGACAGGTGAGTGTCTTTAAACGATAGGGTCTATCGCAGCCACCGCACTTGGCAGGAGTTACGTCCTGCTCCCTATGTGGGGTGGCTGGCATAGGAGTCGCTCCCCTCAGACGTCTTCAACTGAGGGTCAGAGCGGCATGATTCAGGCCTGACGACTTCACTGGGTTTTCAAGTGGGCACCCCACTTCACCGGTGTTTCGTCAACTAGCCCACGACACCTCACTGGGGCTCGACAGCAGAACCAGCGTCCTGGAACTGCTCCCTCTGCCATTCAGGACTTCACCACTCAGCTCTGAACCCCACCCTCTCTGCCAGCCTGGTTTAGCCACCGCTCGTTCCTCTTTAGCCACAGCCATCTAGATGCTGTCTCAGCCTGCTTTGAAAGGAGCCCAGTGGGTCATTGGTTCATCAAGCGTGTGGAAATACTTCACTAAACATGAAGCCCATACTACCGCGACATGTCAGTCCTGAAATACAACTAAAGTACTACTGCAAAAAAAGACATGCTAACGCTAACGCTAGCAGAGGAACGGCCCCAAATCCTCTGGACAGCAGTCAGTTAACATCTTCACCAAACGTCCTGTGGTAACAGAGAGAAGGAGGCTGCACATCAACCATCTGATAAAGTTATTAGACAATGTTTATGGTGATGCTAATGGTGATGCTAACAGCTAGCATACAGACCTCTAAAACAACCTGGTAGACTTCCATGAACGTTCTGCTCTGTGCAGGTGTTAGCAGGTGTTAGCATCACAGCAAGAAGGTTTGGGTTGTAACAACACTCAACACTGTATAGGCCAATTAAAAAAAGCTTATGTAACTGCAGATAACTGTAGATTATTTACAGCAATTTTTTTATTACAATAGCTAAAGTCTGAATCTTTATGACACGTTGGTGTTTGTTTATCATTCCCTGGCTACCAAAGGATTAATCGACTACTCAGAAAAGATTTAAAACAAAAATAAGATGCAGTCTTGACTGTTAGCAGACACCAACACACCCACAGAGACGCCCACTTCAAGCAAAGCTACATCAAGAAGCCCAGAACACTGACTTCACCGCAACATGTGGCTACTAATCTTAGACTGCTAAGATATTCATGTGCACACGAGAATCACAGAGTCATGAAGACACCAGAGGAAAAGAAACCAAAAATAATAAGAGGGGAGCGACTGCAGAGTCCGATAGGGCACCGCTGGAGCTGGAAGAGCTGCTGACGTGTGAGCGAGCTGCCCTGGAATGTTTGTGCATTCCAGTCAGAGGGTATTCTCACCAGGAGGGAGGGCAACAACGGAGGAAACTGCACCGCCCCTTTACCTACAGACTCGGCCTGGAGATCTAGACTTCGCCCACAGCAGCGGCTCGTAACACCACCAGCTTCTTTCCGCTAGGATTGTACCTCCCGGACCAAATGAGAGCGTATTATGGTTCACAGTGTTGACCCATAATATATTCTGTCTTCCATAAGAAATAAAAACATGAGAGCTAAAGTTGGCGGGCGGCTCGAGGTAACGCGATGGTGTAAACAGAGCAACAGAGACAAAACACGCATCAAGACGAGTTCAGTCTGGACGTAGCATTTTGTGTTTTTAACAACGACAACCAAATCAAATTATTCAATCACATGATTTTGCATGTGTGTCGGGCATTCAATTAATTAAAAAACTAATTTAATTTACATTGATTTATTATAAAAAAAATGCCTGAAAGTTAGAAACTGAAGATAAAAGTGAACAAAAAAAAAAAGCTGAACTGCTGTCGGACTTTTCCAGAGTAACACGGCAGACATTTTGGTTCTTCTTCTTCTTCTTCTTCTCCTTCGATTCGTTACAGCCTTGATGCTAGCCAACCACCATGACAACAGAAGAAGACGACGACGTTTAGATGCTGCAGGGACGTGGTTTTGGTTTGAAATGAATCACTACTACCAACACCAACCTAATCTGATCGGATCATTTTATAAATGCCTGATACCGACCGGGACGTCCCGAAGTAACGACAACCTCAAATTAACCACACACGTAATTTTGCATGTGAGCTAAATGCATTTACAGCGTGACTTTAAATAAAAACACCTGAAAATGAGAAACTATTCATGAGGAAATGTTGTAATTTATCAGTTAGTGGGAGATGTCCCTGTGTGAGAGCACCGTCAGAAGATGAACCAACTCAACTCTCTGGAACCGTTTGTTTTGAAATCTCCCACTGAATCAGATCTGAAGCTCGTGAATCGATTGGGGAACTCGTTCAGCCGGTGGCTCTAAAAAACCTCAGCCTCCGAAATGAAAACACAGGTGAGTCAACAGCTCTTTTCTCAGCTATTTGAAACTAATCCTGAACACCAGAACCTCCATGAAGCCAAGACTTAGTTCAGGGCTGTTATATTAGAATATTTCCACGCGTGTGCCCAATGAACTGATACGAGAGTGTACAACTACAACGTCCATGCAAAATTAAGAAAAACTGGTTCTGGAGTGGATATTTACGAGCAAACTCCAGCGACAGACTTTATTGTAGAGTATGAACAAATGATTATAACATACAAACTGCTTCTACTTGTTCTACAGCTGGATTTTCTTGCCTTCCAGATACAGATCCCTGGAGGCCTGGCCGACAGCCAGACGATCAGCTGACGGCACCACATCAGCAGCGTGCACATGCACAAACTCAGTTGTTCTAGTCTGACAAATTTACTGCTACGAGTTCATCTCCTTTTAGGTGTTCAGCATAAAAGATGTATATGTGTATAAGTGTGCCGTCGACAAACTGTGATCTGATCCGTCGTCTCAGAGTCTCCAAGCCTCTCACTTTATCTAATAAAATCTTTAAATCCGCGGCACGTCGACTTTCTAACTGAACGTTCGACTGGTTAGCAGCCTTCTGTCCTCGTCTCTTATGCATCATTAAAAGCTGGAAACCTGAGCCCTGTGTTTTAAATATAAGACCAATGAGAGCAGAAACATGAGTCATTAATAAAACAAAAGACGTGCAAGCAGACGGACAGCGCTGGGGGCTCGGTTTCCCCTCACGTTGTATTACGCAAACAGTAGAAGCAGAAGAATTGTTGTAAATAATCTACATCTCTCTACAGTTACATAAGCGCTCTGAGCTCTGTAACTCACCTAATAATAAAATGCTGGCGCTAATTCGCCTGAGTCCACACCCCGCTGCACCTTGCGATCCACGCCACGCTCCACCGTGTCCACTGTCTCTAACGTGGACGCCAGAGATCTTGTAAGAGGTGTTATCCAAAAGTGAAACTGACACTTTGGTCGTCAGCGCGGCAAGGAGGCATGCAGGAGGGGTGTGCTCTGCAGGCCACCGAGTTTCCTGGCTGCAATGCAAAAATCTTCAAGGTGACAATAAAAATAAACAGTATCAGGGCTGTTCCCCCCAACGCAGATCGATTTTCTTAAAAGAATGAGCCACTTCTTGCATCCTCTCGTTAGATAACTAAACAAGATTCAGAATATGACAGAAACTATGAGAACGTCAGAGAAGAGCTGGACAAAAACAAAGACGTATGAACGATGAGATACGAGACGGTAAACACAGCGGTGACACCAGCTCACCTCTGGAACCAACGACAACATTACTGAACTGTAATATTTCTAAATAATTTAAATCGAAACCATGTGAATCAGAATTGAATCAACTCTGGAATATCAGTAGCGATACCCAGCCCTGAACATTATATGTTAATAATAATAAATGTTGTGAAATGCCAGTAAAGTCACAAGATCTCATTGTTAGAAGAAGAGACTCTGTAGACGTTTACTTTTATACGAAAGCTGCTATGTGATGCTTTCTGTCGTCCCTTAAAGTCGACAGGCGCTGAACACAAACGGTTTCTTCTATCAGCTGCTGGAATTTAATCAAGGAGTAAATTAATAAAGACTTCTTTCCATAAGTCTACTGGAA
Organism: Chelon labrosus; assembly: GCF_963514085.1. Lineage (NCBI taxonomy): Eukaryota > Metazoa > Chordata > Actinopteri > Mugiliformes > Mugilidae > Chelon > Chelon labrosus. The sequence goes on along the minus strand of NC_140339.1, from coordinate 1,447,895 downwards.
TTTTATTTTTGTGTCTTCCATATAATTTATTTTCAAACTTGGTGTCCGGTGCATATTTTACTTAATTCGATTTTTTTTAATTTATATCAAATATGTTTATTTTATTCCACAGGAAAGCAGGGCTATTTCTGTTTTTCTTTCCCGTGTTATAAATGTGTACGCTGTCCTACTTTCTACCAACTATCCATGTTCAGTATTCATGAGGGACTGATTAAGAATAAACACAATGGAATCAAAACGAGGATTTCTCTTTCTGAAGCAGCTTCACACAGACCGTGATCGTACCTGTGGTAAAGCGGTGTTGAGTTGTCTCTGCAGCGAGTCCCGTTCATGGCTGACTTCGTGCAGCTTTCCCTGAGTCAGGCCCAGGTTCTCCTGAGTCTCTCTCAGGGTCTCCAGGAGACGATCCCTCTCCTCCAGCATGGACACCATCAGCGACTCAAAGTGGCCCTCCGAGTCCGACTGCAGCGGGGAGCCGGAGCCCCGGCGGCCGCCGCCACCTCCCCCTTCAGACTCGCTGATGGTGGGCATCACCTCGCACATCATCTGCATTAGAGAGAGAGAGAGAGCAGTTTGGATTAAATCTTCTCTCACATAAAGACCAAGTGTTCTCTAAAAATAACGGAAACCTATTCTGTCACCTATGTGGACTCCTCTTCACTCTTTATTAAGTGGGATTCCCCCTCCTGTCTGCCATAACTTTAATTTAATTTACTCGCCTCCTCAAAAGTCTCACAAACATAAACCTGATTTGGAGGAGCCGATCCCATCAACTAGGGATGTCCTGATCGGTATCATGGCCGATACAGGCCTTTTTAAAATGATTGGATCAGTATCAAGCTTCAGCCAAGTCTGATCTTATCTCTAAAAACTTCTTCTTCTTCTGTTTAAGAAGCAGTTGGCTAACATCAAAGCTGCTAGAAGAAGATGAAGCCTGAGACTAACCACGTCTGCTGAGTGGAAGAAGAAGAAGATGAAGTCAGTCACTGCAGTCAGTAACTAGCTGAATGTGGATGTGTGGTGAGGTGGTAGTAGTTGATCATCTAAACAGAATCCATGGAGTCCACTCAGTCAAAGGCTGCACCCAAACAACAACAACAAACACTGAACGTTTAAAAGAAGAGAAAAGTTTCCTGGAGACAGCGTCAAGGAGAAACATCTTCCAGAGAGGGTTAGGGAGTTTATGGCAGCGTTGGATGACCAGAACATTTCTGGAGTAGAGAACACAAGGTACCAGCTACCCTCTCCACACTACATTAACTTTGACTGAAAGATTTATTGGACTGAATCCAGTCCACTCTAGGAGAAGACAAGGAAGACAAGGACAGACTTTAGGAAGACACAGGAGACCAACTCTAGGAGAAGACAAGGAAGACAAGGACAGACTTTAGGACGCTACAGGAGACCAACTCTAGGAGAAGACAAGGAAGACAAGGACAGACTTTAGGAAGCTACAGGAGACCAACTCTAGGAGAAGACAAGGAAGACAAGGACAGACTTTAGGAAGCTACAGGAGACCAACTCTAGGAGAAGACAAGGAAGACAAGGACAGACTTTAGGAAGCTACAGGAGACCAACTCTAGGAGAAGACAAGGAAGACAAGGACAGACTTTAGGAAGCTACAGGAGACCAACTCTAGGAGAAGACAAGGAAGACAAGGACAGACTTTAGGAAGACACAGGAGACCAACTCTAGGAGAAGACAAGGAAGACAAGGACAGACTTTAGGAAGCTACAGGAGACCAACTCTAGGAGAAGACAAGGAAGACAAGGACAGACTTTAGGAAGCTACAGGAGACCAACTCTAGGAGAAGACAAGGAAGACAAGGACAGACTTTAGGAAGCTACAGGAGACCAACTCTAGGAGAAGACAAGGAAGACAAGGACAGACTTTAGGAAGCTACAGGAGACCAACTCTAGGAGAAGACAAGGAAGACAAGGACAGACTTTAGGAAGCTACAGGAGACCAACTCTAGGAGAAGACAAGGAAGACAAGGACAGACTTTAGGAAGCTACAGGAGACCAACTCTAGGAGAAGACAAGGAAGACAAGGACAGACTTTAGGAAGACACAGGAGACCAACTCTAGGAGAAGACAAGGAAGACAAGGACAGACTTTAGGAAGCTACAGGAGACCAACTCTAGGAGAAGACAAGGAAGACAAGGACAGACTTTAGGAAGCTACAGGAGACCACCTCTAGGAGAAGACAAGGAAGACAAGGACAGACTTTAGGAAGCTACAGGAGACCAACTCTAGGAGAAGACAAGGAAGACAAGGACAGACTTTAGGAAGCTACAGGAGACCAACTCTAGGAGAAGACAAGGACAGACTTTAGGAAGACACAGGAGACCAACTCTAGGAGAAGACAAGGACAGACTTTAGGACGCTACAGGAGACCAACTCTAGGAGAAGACAAGGACAGACTTTAGGACGCTACAGGAGACCAACTCTAGGAGAAGACAAGGACAGACTTTAGGAAGCTACAGGAGACCAACTCTAGGAGAAGACAAGGAAGACAAGGACAGACTTTAGGAAGCTACAGGAGACCAACTCTAGGAGAAGACAAGGACAGACTTTAGGACGCTACAGGAGACCAACTCTAGGACATTTAGGACCAGATCAGGACTCAATATTAATCTCTACCATCATATAATTTAAACATAAAGCTCAAAGACGATGCTAACTGAGTTCATAGTTGTAACTCGGCTCAGTGCTGTTCATGTTTAAACACAGACGCTGTGTTAACAGATTTGTGATAAAACAGAAGATAGCGGGCGAGTTTAAAAGCTGATCTAATCAGCATAGTTTTCAGACACCACAACAATCCCTATTACAACAGTTTATTGACTAAACAGTCAGTAAAACGGAGCCAAACCTGCTGCACCCTCTCACCTAAAGTCGGGTTAACTAGTAAACTTCAAAATAGGACAGAGACTGAAACCAATCAGAAATCTAGTAATGCTTAGTTTACTGCTGCACCTCAGGTCTGGTGGATTTAGAGCCAGGGGCTTAGGTCCTGTAAGACAGACTGCTGGACAAAAAGCCAAGAATCATGTGAGCTGGATTTAACATACCTACAAGGAACAACAACTTACAAATAGGAACAAGTGGAGCAGGGACTCGGTGGCAGCCGGAGCTTTCCCTTCATCTTATTCTCTGACAACGGCAGCAGAGACGCCAAAAGCCATTTCATTTTTAAAAAAGTGTTCGGTTCAGTGCACAGATAACTCTCTTGCTGTAGCTGCGAAGGGCTTTGCTTTAAGAGCTGCTTATTACATTTACCAATTACTGATTCAACTCACCAACCACCTTGTTTTAGCTCCAAACAAACAAAATGGCAAGTTTTTAGGTGAAGCACATCGGCCAAACTTAAAACCCGATTTATCAGAAGCAAAAAATAACAACGCTTTTCATATCGAGGTCAAGCCACTCGGGCTGGACAGTGTTGTTTTTTTTACGAGGGGGAGGGTCGGTGAGGCAGCATCCAGGAGAGGTAGTGACAGATGGTGCATCCCATACGTCAAAGGCTCAAGACCTGGAAACAGGGTCACTCAGGTGGACTCCTTTTTAAACTCCTTCTCCTGCAGGAGGTGAGCAACTGGGGAGCAAGTGACGAAGCTTGAGGGGAGGATGCAACATTTAAATGACATTTGAAAAGTATAAAACTAATCAAATTTGACTTGCAGACCTCGTTTTACAAGAGAAAGCACATGATGCAGTCACACACACATTCAAATAAGGATATATTGTTTAGCCTACAGTTATTTTAATGTCTCACCTTTGAGGAATAAAGTTATTCCAGCCTCCTCTGTAATCCACGTTAGTTTCTAATTGAATAAAAAGGCCAGGAAGATCCAGGTACTCCAGCAGCCTTATCACAAATATCTTTCAGAGCGTGTAAATTCCAATCAGGGGCTGGAGATGCGTTAAGGCTCGGTGGAAAAAAAGAAAAGATGAGGGGGATAATTTCCCAAAAGGCCTCAAAACAAAACCCACATAAAGTGAGCAAAGAAGGGGGGGCAGTATTCCAAGTTTGGCCGGCTAACTCAACGTTAGCGAGCTAGCTCCAAGTAAGCTGGTGGTTCGATGATTGCATATCTGGATATGGAAGTAAAGTGTCTACATTTGCATCTGAAAACAAGCAGCCTCCCTTAAAAAATAAAAAATAACGTTCAACTAGTTAAAAATACCATTTAACAAGGGGCAGACTTGTAGCGATACAGCTAGGTGACGTGGATAACAGTTGTTAGCTTCGCCTGCTAGCGTTAGCTAATTTGAAGCAGAATTCTTTGGCTTGAAGTCAGTTTAAAGTCGACGGCTAGCTAACGTTAGCTGCTAGCCTGCTAGGTAGCTAACGCTCGCTAGTTTCATAGAGTAACTTAGCTAAAAATAACGGCCGGTAGTCGCTTCAACATACGCTCTATTTTGTATAAAAGTAGACAACATGATAAAAATCCATCATAAACGTTTGCATTATATCACACAAAACACTAAAATGAGGGTTTTGAAATCCTGAAATGTGGGTCTCCGAAGCTGAAATTAATCTATCAAGTTAGCGGCGGCTAGCGTTAGCTTCCCCTAGCTTCCCCGTCGAGTCGCGTCACCACATCACGAAAAACTTCCAGCCCGAAAGTCCAAAACCGAGAAAATGGAACTTATAATCCCTTCCGTTTTTTCCCGTCCGAGTTTCTGGTGTTCGCTCGGTGTTTCCACGAAAAACTCAATTAAAAAAAAAAAAAAAAAAAAAGCATAAGAGGTCCGTCCGTTCGCCCGGTCCTTCGCTGTCGCCTCTGCCTGCCAGCCTCGGCAGTCGGGACAGCCAATGGTGGGCTGGCCGTCGCTAGCACTTTTCATTAGCCCGGTAGTCCACGGGAAGAGAGCGCTGCTTCTCCGGCTGGCAACAGGAGGAAGAGGAAGAGGAAGAGCTGCTGCAGGACCCGAGCTCCTACTCAGGTATTTATCTCATAAAATACTCTTTTTATTTACGAGCAGCAGATATAGAACTCACATAATGAATGAATTAAAATTCTTAGTGAATATTTGTTATAACAGACTACATGTGTACATAAATAATAGACTGTGCATGCCAGAATAAAAATGTGTAAAAATGTAATAAAACATAATCTATTTGATTTTTTACTAATATTTCTTATAATAGACTACATATAAGGTGAGATAAGATAATATAATCCTTTATTTATCCATATTACTGATGTTATTTTAGCAAAAATGCAATAATACAGTATTTATTTTAATTTCTATGTTAAATCTAAGCTATATTAAATGAATATTTGTTATAATAGACTACGTGTGTAAACAAAAAATAGTTTATTTGATCATGCATGCAGAATAAAAATGAGTAAAACTGCAATAATACAGAATCTATTAGATTTTTTTAGCGATATTTCTTATAATAGACTACAAATGTGCATAAATATTGAAACAAATAAAAGGCTAAAGAAATACAATTTAGTTTTGTCATTTTTATTTGTGTACAAATGTAATAATACTGAATAAATTTCCCTTTTTGTGCAAGTATTTGTTATAATAGATGACATATAAGATGAGATAAGGTAAGATAATCCTTTATTTATCCCTATTACTGATGTTATTTTAGCAAAAATGCAATAATACAGTATTTATTTTATTTTTTTGTGGGTTTCTGTGCTAAATCTAAGCTATATTAAGTGAATATTTGTTATAATAGACACAAAAAAATGTTTATTTGATCATGCATACTAGAATAAACATGAGTAAACTGCAATAATACAGAATCTATTTGATTTTTTAGCGATATTTCTTATAATAGACTACAGATGTGCATTAATATTGAAACAAATAAAAGGTTAAATAAATAAAATCTACTTTTATCATTTTTATTTGAGTAAAATAATGTTGTTTTATTAAAAATCCAATAATACAGTATGTACTTAGATTTGTCTGAGGGTTTCTGTGTTTAATCTATGCTATACTAAGTGAATGTTTGTTATAATAGACTTCATATAACAAATATTTGCTTAATATAGCTTAAATATGACACAGAAACCTTATACAAATTTTGAATTAATTCTGTATTATAACAATTTTACTAAAATTTATAATAAAATTTCATTATAAATATTTATTTTAAATCCAAAACAGTGAAAAGAACATGTGGAAGTTGGGGCCATGTTTGTAGTTCATTTAGTAATAAGTGAGTGACCTACATCCAGCTGATAAAACAACACAGGCACTGTAAAGCTAATAATGGCGCCATCTTAAGGTGCATCAACACATCACAACAAACCTTGTGTCCTTGAAGCTAAATGTGATGTTGTCACATTATTTAATGACTGAACTGTAACCCTACTGAATGCACATGTGCAGCGTCTGTCATAGAAATAAAGTAGACTTCATTGGATCTGTGTCACTGGTGGTGCATGGGGGGGTCCTTGGTTCTTGGGGCCCACGGCAAACAAACCCAACAAATCTTGTATTTTCAAAGCTGAAGGCGATGTTATCCAATTATTTAATGACAGAATCATAATCTAATTAAATGCACATACACTCCATCTGTCTCTACTCCTGTCCACCTGCTCGTCAGCTCGTCACTATACTGTATTCTTACTGTATTTTATCTGGTTGTATCGTTCTGTAATTTAGATATTAATATATTATAACTAATTAAAATGACCCATACGAATAAAGTAATATCAGAAAATATATAATAATCTATTGTTGTTATTTCCAGTTGAGAGGGACATCTGAAATCAAAAGGAAATCAAAACAATGCTCTTTATAAAACCTGCTTGTATTTAGTCAGTTCATTTCAGCTTTTAAAACACTTTTAAAATATGTTTTCAAAGATTCATCGTGAACATTTTGTCTCATTCAACCAGAAATATCTGTCATAGGGTTGACAGAAGAGGACATCTAGTGGAGGTTGTGGAGTATTGTACTGTAGCTTCCTTTATAAGGCATACGTGTCAAACATATGGCCCGGAGGCCAAAACCGGCCCACCAGAGGGTCTAATCTGGCCCACGGGATGAATTTGCAAATTGCAAAAATTACACGGGAGACATTAACTTCAATTTTTCCAATCAAAAAAGTAACTGCTATTCCTAGGGTTCACACAGATTTAGTAAGAGTTGTGGACATAACACTGAAACCTAGAACTAAACAGAAATTGCATTTCTTTTTCGTAAGAAACGTCCAGTCATTAAATGTAAACATTTTCAAAATGTACTTCTTTGCACTAAAACAATCAAACTGGGCTGTATGTGGCCCCTGAACTAAAATGAGTTTGACACCACTGGTATAAGGGGTTTATGTTTGTCATTGCATAATATGCTAAAAGGTCAAAATCCACGTCCGTCCCTTTATCTCCACGGTGTACCATCTACTAGTGGCTGCTTCCAGAAAGATAACGCTCAACGTCACAAAGATGAAATCATCTCAAACATTTCTCCAGTGATTGCAGAATCTTTCCTTCCTTAGAGTCACAATAATGATTAACAAAGACATCTTAAGGTAAATGTCCTTACATCTTATTTACGATTTTTTATTTGAAAGAAAATTATGAAGTAGACTGACGGATAAAGAACCAACATTTTAGCTAAAGAAAGGTGTTTTGAGGAAATACCTAGCTCCCACTTTATCCAAGTTTCTCAAAATTTAGTTTCCTCATGGATAATGTGATTATATATATTACACCAACACTACATGGATGGTTAGTCATATTTTTGCTTTCTCAGCAGCTACACTTAACATTTCAGACATATACAGTGAAGTTTTACGCCCTTCAGGATTTTCAACGTTTCTGCATAAAAATGACTGAAGGTAGACAAAGAGAACCCAAACAAATCAAATAAAAGATAAATACTAGACTGATGTTTTGGTTTACTTGGGAAAATTAGCAAATATTAAATTTCTGTGAGGTGCAAAATAAGTGAACCCTTGTCTTCAGTAATAACGACAACTAAACATTTTCGGTAACTGCTGATCTGTCGACTGGACGAATTTTATCCCATACCACTGAACAGAACTGCTTCTGTTCTTCCAACATTTCCAAAGATGAAGTTCATTTGTTTACTTGTATTTAATGTGTTTAAATGCTTGATATTTGCAAACTGAAGCATCAGTGTTGATAGTTTTAGTCGCAGACGCATGTCAACAATATTTGCTCGTGTTTTTGACCTCACGTTGCTCACACATCATTCTGGTTGCAGCACAAACACCAGAACATATTTAACAGATTATCGGTTTAAAGGAGATATGTGTGTTTGTGTAATGGTGGAAATAAAGACAAAAATATGTGTAAGAGAAAAATATGTTTTTTTTATTGAGATTCATAAATTCATTAATCATAACTGGTATGATATTATAATTCATACCGTAATACCTAATAAAACAAGCATTAAGGCATGTCTGAACAATCACCCAGCAGCTGCAGTACTAGTTGATCATCCTCTTGGTTTTAGTTGCACTCACACATATTTTAGCCTTTCACCAAATAAAGCAAATTTTAAACGAAATTTGGATGAAATTCATTTAAATGTTCTCCCACACAAAAATACGAAACAACACCCAAAACTAAAGCACAAAATAATCAGAGAAGATTAATGTAGTCAGGAGTAGTGAATGAATCCGTATTCTGCACACACTGCTGTCTAACTTTCAATTGTAGACAGAGGTTGGTATTTGACCTTTGACATTTTGGTCTTGTACACGACCACGCCACAGACCATGCCGACAGCTGCGAGAAAACATCCGGCCATGAACGCCAAGTTCAGGTTCAGGTTGACCACTGCAAAAAGAAGACAAGCACCGCGTTAGTTCTGTTTTGTGCGACGTCTATCCGAGACCCAAAATCTCTATCTGTTTTCCTTTTACCTCCGTTTCCGCCGGTTTCCGCCGACCTCTTCAAGCGCAGAGGACCCTGGGAAATGAAGTGCTTTGTGCTCTCAATGACGGCCTCTCTCTTTCGGCGGCTGTTGCTCTGTGATGAGCTGAGGCATCCCTTTGAGCACCTGGTGTTGGTGTTCCCTGCTTCGCACATCATGAGCGAGCAGCTGATGTACACCTAAATGCAACGATAGGTATGGTCAGTAGGCGTAACACGGCGCCCTCCAGTGGACGCATGGTCTAAAAACAGTGTCCGTCAACCTAAAACTCATCTGAGTCATGTTCACCTTTAAAACCCTATTTTTTTCTCTAGCTACATGAAAAACAACCTTTTGACTGTTTTCAAAAAAAGAAAGGCAACTGGACTTAGTAGAGTTTTGTGAATTTGCTTTTCTAACGATTTGTGGCTGGTTATAACAACCTGTGGCTGAATTTAAAGATGTGCTGTTTCACATTGTGAATCGGAAGCCAAATGAAGGTCAAGTCTATGCACACTGGATAACTCATGGTGAAGTTTGTCAGATGAATCGGACCTGTTCACGGAAGTATTTAGAGATTATATAACAGTCCCATCGTTCACCTGGTCATGCAAGCCGATGAACTTGAAGGCCTCCATGCTGAACCGAAACTGCGTCGGCTTGCCAGGGGAATGGATCTGAATGGTCGGGTCCATGTTGCACCTTGTCGGATGAAAGAGAGACAATTCAATTTCCAGCAACTCGTCTGCACATTAGGTACAAATGGTTTGTCTTTTGTAAACACGAGAGCGTGTTCTCATGCTCACCCATTTTCAATGATGGAGTAGGTATTTGGGTAGTTGGGGATGTCATATGGCGCGGCGCTGCAGGACTCCACAAACATCACGGTGTTGTTGACTGAAGACGTGGCATCGATCTCCATGTAGATCCTGCTCCCGATGTCGTACTCCAGAGGGTAGGTGTTTTCATCCTTCATGCTCAGGTACCTCTGGTCGTCAAAGAACTCAAACTGGTACGTGAACTTGCCAAAGCCCCTTTCCCACACGGTGACGTTCTTCCTGTGCGCCGTGAAGCCCGCCGTCACATTGCCCGTTTTGGGGTACGAACAGTAGAACTGCACTTCCAGCTGGTGGTGCCTGGTGATTAGTTGGCTGGCGTTGTCGTATGTGGTGATTTCGTTTTTGAACATGAGGTTTTCCTCATCCTCCTGCAAATGCAAAACGTCCAAAATCAATCTTCATGCTGTTAAAGAAAGAGCAGTTTGTGTTTGTGTGGTGAAACAAGTGACCCTGGTTACCTCGATCTGAGTGCCACAAGCATTGAGGGGGAAGGTACTGATGATGTGAGTGCTGTTGGAGAGTTCACTCAGGTTGCAGTCAACGTTGCTGGAGTCACTGAGGCGCAGATGACTCTCATCGAGTCCGGGGAAGGTTGATTTATCAACTATCACTGTCATGTTGAACTCGGTGCAGATCACATCGACGTTAACTGGAAAGAAAGATTTATATTTAAAAACAAAACAAAACAAAAACAAAGCATATGTTTTAAAAAATACTGTGCATTAAGAAAAATATTTGACACAATTATAACGTATTGTTTTATAGATTTTATATTTACATTTTAACTGCACTACAAGTATGAATCATAGGATGGCTGTTGCGTATCACAGGAACTGTTGATAAGTATATTCTCTTTTGGAGGCTTTCTGCCCCCTAGTGGTCAGAAATGATCAAATGCAGCTTTAAAGGTCTAACCTTTGGGATTTAGTGACATCTAGTGGTGAAGCAACAAAACAGGCAGTGAACACGTTTTCTTCTGTTGTAAAGTTGGACATTTCAGGACAGAGGTCTCAAGTGGTCAGTGGAGGAACTGCAATTTTTGACACTTGAGCTTAATTTTTTTTTTTTTTCAGGTGAATTTTAGCTTTATTTCTGAACTTTTTGTTATGTTTACCTAAAACGCAACACCTTACAAAAGATAACCTGTTGCAGCTTTAAAGAACCTCCAATATTTAGCACCTTAAAAGAGCAATTCAGCTCAACAGAGTGGCCTTTACACTCACCATGCTCCTTGACGACGGTCACCACAACACACCTCATCTCGGACTGATAGACTGAAGACCTGAAAAAGCGTTATTGGACACTGATTTAACATTTTAACAGAGGAAAGGAGGAATTGCTTATGCTACTCTTTAATTTTAATTTTAAACTTCACCACCAGATGCCACTAAATCCCACAAACTAGTCATTTTAAAGCTGTCAATACACAGCTTGACCACTAGAGGGCAGAAAGTCTCCAAACGGTTGAGATTTTCAGTAGTAATACACCATTGCCTTCTTATGATTGAATTAATATATAAATATAGATCTATAAAAAGTAAAACATATAATGGTATAATTCAGTTTTTAAGTTGAAATTCTGCAGTTTTTTATTGTTTTGGCTTAGAGACGTATTTTTCATTTGAAAGCAGATTACAGCTGAAAACTAATTCTATCACAAATGGAAACCAAAGCTCACCCTGATTTCGATTCGACAGCGAAGCAGATTGCGTAATGATCTCCCAGGTCGTCTGCAGTGGGTGTCCACCTAATGACATATTCACCATGTGTGGTCTTGTGCTTGGTGATATTTGATGGCCCGCTCATGATGACATCATCCAATCTGAATAAAAACAAAAACAAGGAAAACTTCCTCATTATTGCTGTCTTTATCTTATTATGACGATCTGACTGATGTTATCTCACTCACGCCGAGTATAAGGCATGTGCTTTGATTCTGATCTCCAATTCTTTGTGGACCTCTGCTTCGAGCCGGGCTCCGTTTTTAGGTGTTGGATCCAAAAGCCTTGGCAAGTAGAGTCCTTCCTGACACGAGGGAACCGCCGGGTCCACTGGAGAGTAAAAGAAGTGATGTAAGTATCGTACCTGCTGTAACGTGGGGCTCGAATTTAGAGACTTTGGATTTACTGCCCGTAAAGATCAGAGCGCTTCTGAGTACAATAAAAAAAAATTGTACTCACCGAGAAAAGAGAATTGCAATGGTAGTTTACTGAGAGGTGCCCTGTTGTAGTGATATGCAGTGGTTGTACTTGGCCATCCAGTCCATGGTGTGGTAGTGGTCGTAGTAGTGGTCGTAGTTGGTGCTGTAGTGGTCGTAGTTGGTGCTGCAGTCCACCACCATGGTGCGGCTGTTGTAGTGGTCGTAGTTGGTGCTGCAGTCCACCACCATGGTGCGGCTGCTGTAGTGGTCGTAGTTGGTGCTGTAGTTGTAGTGGTCGGCCATGGGGGTGTAGTGGTTGTAGTTTGTGGTGCAGTCCACCACCACCATGATGTGGGTGCTGCAGTGGTTGTAGTTTGTGCTGTAGCCCACCACCACCATGATGAGGGTGTTGTAGTGGTTGGAAATGGTGTCGTAGTGGTAGTAGTAGTCGTCCATGCAGCTTGTCTCTTTCTCCTGGCGAGCGGTGGAACCCTTGTGGCTGAGGTTCCATCTGCGTAATGCAGACCGATGTATCCTTGTGGGAAGTCCTCAACCACCATCTCAAGTCCAAAGACTCTATTGTCGGCAGTTGTGGAGTTGTCATAGTGAAGTGTGCATGAGTCCTAAACATGTATAAACATATTTAGTTGTACAGGTGAACAATAAGTCAGCCACAGCCCACAGTACGCCCACGTATGTATCATATATGAGGAAATGAACTAACCTCATCTAAGTGGAAGGCTGAGGGCAGGTAGCACGAGCTGCACTCTAGACCAGGGATATTTCCATATCTGCATCGGACTCTGTCGCCATCAGGGTCAAAGTTCATCAGCTTGTATGTCCGTGGGCAGTTCTGAGGAACTCTGAAGAGACACAAGAGTTAGAAATGGAAATAATGATTCTATTCTAAGATATTCCACAGTCTGACATTTTCAAAATTCTACAGATAAGGATAACAATTTCATGCAGGAAGTTTACCTCAGTAAGGGTAGAATGGCAGTGTCTGGTGATCTGTTTGGTTCTCCGGTGTCAGATCTTATCCCCAAATCCACAAGAGTAGACAAACGCCAGTAGTTAACACCGTTACGTGATGGGATCCAGCAACAGCTCGATGCCCTGTGATGAATGGAAACAAGTCTCATTAATCTCTGCATTTGAATTAAAAAACACACCAAACAGAGATATGTTTGACATAAAGATGACATTGAACAACACCAGCTATATTTATATAATTCAACAAAAGAACAAGCCTACCTCATTTGAAAAGGTTTGTCAGTGTAAAGGTTCCTCTTCTCAATGTATTCAGTTTCACACCACAGGTTCCTAGTAGGTACATTAGTGCTGCTGTCAATTACAACTCCTGTAAGGCTGGCCTGGTTGCCACAGTTGCCGGAGTAACAACCCCAGTAGTGACCGCGATAACACGCGTGAAACGTGTCCCTGTTGCGTATGTCCACCTGTGGACAGGAAGATCAAGGAAAATCAAAAAATGTACTACAATGGAAAAAAATACTGAATACAACAATATGCTGCTCCTTGGATTTATGAGTAACAAACAATGTCAAAGAAAAAAATAAAGGTCTGGGACACATGTGACCTCCTTCCTTTGGTAGTGTGGGTCACATTAAAGACCACCTACTCAACCCGAGATCAGATCGCAGGTGGTGGCTGGGGGACGCATTTCATTTCCTAAAGGTACTTAAAGCTGGACAGTTGTGATAGGATTGCCCAGGTTGGATGTTTATGAACGGGCTTACAAATAAAATAATTTTTCCATTTTTTTGCATTACATATATATATAATCATATGGTTAGCCTCATAGCATAATTGCCTAAGTCATTTTTTAGCCACTGTTACAATATTAATAAAAAATACTAATGTGTTTGCTAAAAATTGTGTTTTTTCTTGTTAAAATGTTAAAATATGACTTAGGCAACTGTGATATGGGAACGATATGCAAAAAACAGAAACATTAAAAACATGTAAAATATCCTATTATTCTGAGATAAAAATAAAATAACATTAAAGTATCTCACCCTATACGATCCATCAGGGTTTCTTCCCTTGTAGGAGTAGGACACGGTTCCTCCGTAGTGGTGAGACCCAGACGCCAGTGAGACCAGGAGAAGCGTAAGCAGGATGACCAGAGTGGAAGCCATGGCTACCCAAACTCACCTCTGTCTCCAGATTCTCTGCCGCTCACATCCACCTGCAGCATCCTTATATACACCTGGCTGCAGAGCGGGTGTCACCTGGAAAATTTCGAGGCATGCATGCTATTTTGCAGAACAGAATGTGTCATCCAAACTTTGGCAGCAGCTCAACAATGAAACCTAACACTGGCAGCAGGTCGTGTGGTCGAGGCCTATGTCAGGAAATCAAAACCTACTGAGACAGCTTTAAACTCACACTGTCGCACTGACACTCCCCAGAATGTGACATCGCGGAGCTCTTACTGTTGTATAATGTTTCTATATTTTGTATTTATATTTTTGTTACTAGAGTGCCTTTCTTAACGTTGTATAGTGAGTTCTATATTTTATTCTTTCTCTATCTTACCTAAACTGTTGACTCTGTGAGCCCCGCACAAGATTTCCAATGTGTCTGGACAAATAAAGAACCTTGAACCTTGAACCTTGATAAATAAATGATTAATAATTTCTTTTGTGTAATCCACATTTCTTAGAATTGAAAAACAAAAAAATGTAAAATTCAGTTGTAGTTTGATCATTGCATAATGAGTACGTAAATAAATAGATAAGTAAAAATAAAATATATAATATATAATAAAATATAAGCCCTGTGATGGACTGGCGACCTGTCCAGGCTGTACCCCCGCCTCTCGCCTGATGACAGCTGGGATAGGCTCCAGCAGACCCCCACGACCCTTAACAGGGATAAGCGGGTACAGAAGATGAATGAATGAATGAATAGAATATAGATGAATATAAAGAGTTTCTAATGAGAAACGTTTTTCACAGTCAGAATCAGAATCAGAATACTTTATTAATCCTTCAAGGAAATTGTTTTTGTTGTTTTTATTCTTATATATTTGATGCAGCTGCATCAGTCAAATGGTATTTGAGACACAAACAGTTCTGACAATTGTGTCTCTCAAACACGTTGTACACAAAGCCAGAGGTATTTTGCTTTCCGTTTCTCTTACTGGAAGGAGGATTGTTTATATTCATGCACTTGTCGGGAACTTTGTGCGGATCGGAATGAATGCAGTACATTGTTCTTTATATATAGTTTATTTTTATTTTTTTTGTGGGCCTCCTCACAACAACCTGAAAAGACTCAACTCAGGTGAACAGTGCATGTCAACAAACAACGAAAATACGATGGCGCTCCTTCAACGACACAACAAACAGTAACAATAATATAAATTACACCCCACCCACCTTTACCAAGACTATAAACCCTTACACTCCCTGCCTCACCTGTGCACACACCCACTCACTCATTAAATATGACATCTGAGTCACACTGAAGTGACATTGAAGCTGATTTTGCAGAGGGGATGGGTAGAGGGGAACCAGAGTATAGAAACTGTTCTTGAGTCTGGCTGTGTGTGTCTTCAGTGACCTGGACCGTCTTCCAGAGGGTAGCAGAGTGAACAGGTGATGGAGAAGATGTGTGATGTCTTTTATAAAGCGACAGGCCCTGCTGCTGCTGCATCTGGACTGGTAAATGTCCTCCAGAGGTGGCAGTGGGACACCAATGACGCCCTGGGCAGCTGCTGAACAGTTTCCAAAGCAGACAGTAGTTCAGTGTCCTGAGAAAGTAAAGTCTCTGCTGAGCTACTCTACTGATGGCAGCAGTAGAGTCCATTTAAGGTCCTCGCAGATGTCGACCCCCAGAAATTTAAAACTGGGCACCCTCTCCACCTCCACTCCTCCTACTTCCAGTGGCCTGAGTAAAACAAAACAAACAAAAAGTAAAACAAAGTAAGAAATGTAGCTACACAACGAAAAATGCAGCAGACACTTTTATTTTTGCCTTTGTTTACAGATAAAAAACGAGTGTCTGTTTAATGACAGGAGCTAAGTTATCTCAGAGTGTGGGATGGTTCTCTGTAATTCAGGTCATGGTAAACATTTAAAAACAAGCTGAAACACTGGGTTCTCAGAAACTCAGAAAGTCAAAACGGCTGATCAGTGTATGTGTTTACATTGAATCTACTGGAAATAGAACAAGAAGAAGAAGAAGAAGAACTTTATCTCAAACAATGAATTGGTTCAGTGTTGGAGAACGAGGAGAAGAAGAAGAAAAGAGGGAGAGGAGGAGCAGGGAGAGTAGGAGTAGAAGTCCTCCTCCATGTCCTCCTCCAATCCTGAATGTCTAGAGTCTTAGAAGATGAACCAAGATGTCTCCACGTCTCTGTCCACGTGGATTCCATCTTGGTTCATCGTTTCAAACACTTGTCTACCTTCATGTTTGTGTCTCACCTGATGCTGATTTATTAGGAGATCATTAGTAAAGGTTACCACCACAACCTCTGCTCCTCACCCGTCAGTCTGATTGTTGTCATTAGTAGGGCGTCCATGTGAACACAGCCACTGACTCTCAGTCAACAGTAAACATTTTTTTTTAAGATAATAAACTTTTACTGGGATAGACGTGAGAAAAATGAGCAGAGATTAATGTATTTGTCTAAGGTGTGTAGTGCTCTGTAATGAAACAAAGAATCCTTTGACTCTCAGCGTGACCTCTGTTCAGAGATGTGAGATTTAGTCACCAGCTGCTATTTTTCATTCCTGCTCAGGTTCAATCAGCTCCTCACTCAGAGGGTTTTTTGGTTGTTTGTTTATTTTAATCTCTTTTACCACATCCTTAGGTTCTGTTTATGTAACCTTGTGCAGGCTGTGCTAACCCTAACCCTAGCCCTGACCCTCGACCTAACCCTAACCCTAACCCTGACCCTGACCAAACCTCAATCAATCAACGTGGGGTTTATCTACAAATCTACATGAAAGTACAGGCACACATACCCTGAATTCAATCGGCTTAGCAGCGATCAAATGTCCATCTGCATGCAACGAAACCTGTGAGAACCCTGAACGCTTGTGATTAATTGGAAGCGGGAGGCGGGGTAATGCTGGCTCACGGTCCACTTCACCTGAATGTCAGAGGCTTTGGTTGGTGGGAAATAGCGTCTTAAGCTCTAAAGATCAGTAGTTTCTTTATCTTTGTTGATGTGGGAGCTCAAGTGGAGCAAAGATAAAGAAAAAAAAACAGATGCAGATAGGAAGATCTGGAAGAGACATCAGCAGATGTTGATAGTGTAGCTCAGTGATTTTTGTGTAAGATTATTTATGATCGGTTATGATCAGCTCTACTCTGTGTTAAAGCAGCTTCTCTGTTCATTTAAATGACAGAAATAATTTGAATTACAGCAACAACACAAAGCAGAGCCTCAGGTGTGTCTGGTTACAGAAATCAAGGTCACTGCACGGGGACATCTTGGATAGTATTTCTGTTTGGCCTCTTGCATTCTTGTTGTTCTTTGTTCCCTTTGTTGCCTTTGTTGCCTTTGTTGATTAAGATACAGATTAGCTGTCAATCAACAGAACTGCGTGAGACTGACGGATGAGACTTGAAACAAAGCAGCTCACATGTTT
The DNA here is from genome assembly GCF_963514085.1 of Chelon labrosus. NCBI lineage: Eukaryota > Metazoa > Chordata > Actinopteri > Mugiliformes > Mugilidae > Chelon > Chelon labrosus. Next base: position 1,430,431 of record NC_140339.1, on the reverse strand, counting down.
TGCATCTATTGTTTTTCTTTCTTTCGGTTTATTATTTTGCTCACAACAACCAACACTCTCTTGAACTTTCATTTTTAATGTCACGAACACACGTCTCACATCTTGGCCTCCTGGCTAATCAAATATAAAATAATGCATTTGAAAAATGTTTTATTGAATATTTTTTTTGGAAGGAGTTCAACTCACCAAGGCTGCCAAGGTAAAATAAAATAAAACAGAAAGTATACGGAACCGCTTCACAATTTCTAAAAGTACACAAGGAGAATTTAATCAAACAAATAAAACAAATATTATACTTGTGTGTATTTGTTCATATCATCACCTCCTTGTCTCCAGTATCTGCTGTGCTGCTGATCAGTGGTCTACAGCAGCTTGGAGGAATTTTAGCCCATTCCTCAGAACAGAACCACTTCAGTTCTGAGATGTTGGTGGGTTTCCTCACATCAACTGCTTGCTTCAGGTCCTTCCACAACATTTCTATTGGATTAAGGTCAGGACTTTGACTTGGCCGTTCCTAAACATTCATCTTGTTCTTCTTTAACCGTTCTTTTGTAGAACCACTTGTGTTCTTGGTTCTCGTTGTCTTGCTGCATGACCCAGTTTCTCTTCACATTCAGCTCATGGACAGATGTCCTGACATTTTCTTTTAGAGTTCACTGGTAGAATTCAGAATTCATTGATCCATCAGTGATGACAAGCCGTCCTGGTCCACCAAACTATTCTACTTATACTCTACTACAATACTACAATAATGCTATTCTACTACAATAGTCTTCTGTCTTGTCCACATGATGTTTAGAAATGCTCTTTTTGAAAAGCAGTGTCCATCACACCACAGTTGTTCAGTGTTCTCAGAAGATCTTTACCTTATTTGTAACAGCAGTTAATGTTGTATATCTGTTTCTTTATGATCTCCAAAGATAAACTTGTAAACTGTAAATATGAGCAGTCATCACAGACGGGAATGTTCTTATTACAGCAATGAGAACGGCTTCAGGCGGTTGCTGTCAACAGCTGATGAAGTAAACATGTTTGTAATACTTTTAATTTCCAGTACTGAGATCACAGGCAACGTCCTCTCATCAGACCAGTTTGGTTTCCACTCTATCAGTGGGCGTCGACTTCTGTGAAGATTAACATGCAGCATCAGCATTTCCTCTCAGATCCTCACACACTACGTCTGCATGTACTAAACACATATAAACACATAGATATGAGCTTCAACCTGCAGTCACGACTGAACAAATAAAACAAATGGAAGAGGCACAAGTATTTTTCTTAAAACACAAAGGTCTAAACTTTATCACGATTACTTTTACGTCATCTGCTTAACTTTATTAGGATGTAAAATTTGGTCATAAAACATTTTAATTCTTACAAAACATAAATTGTGCAGGTTTGCTACAGGTGTTGTATTTACCTCTTGAAATTAACTAAGTGTGTACTCAAACTACTAATGATTAATATAAGACTAGTATTAGCAGTTTAACAAATGTAATCTTTATTAATCTTTATCTTCAGTACAATGTTTTTTTAACAATATCTTTATACATTTTTTTTAAATAGACATAAAAACACATAAAAATGTTCATGCCACAAACTTGGCTCGGTGTCATATCGTCACCATGTTTGTTTCTCCATATACAGAAAAAAATAAGTATAAGTATTACTCTTAAGAAAACAAATATCGCACAGAAATGACGAGTAAGAGAAATACACCTGAGACATACGCACTGCAGTCCAGTCCAGTTTATTGTTCAAGTGAACATCTAATAAGAAAAGAAATTTCTCTTCAAGAATTTCTGAATAAGAATGACTCAAAATAACAACAGATTTTTACTTGAAAGTAGACAAAAAAACATAATCAAGCACATGGAATGGAAATATATTACACTTGTGTTTTTGTTTAGGCAGGAAAATGAGCCAATATTACATATCAGTGAGATGCAATAATACATTATAACATTAAGATGTAAAAATTGTTCATAAAACATTTTAATTCTCTACTTTACAAAACAGGCATTATATTTACTTTTTTTTCACTTCCAAAATGAACTAAATGTGTATTTTACTGGCGGTTGACAGCTCTTTTCTCTTTTTGTCTGTTTTCTTGAACAATGTCTTTATTAAATTTTAATATAGACAAAAAAAAAAAAATGACCATGCCACAAATTTGACTTGGGGAGGGGGTGTTTTTACAGTACATCCTTGTTGGAGGAAAGAAAAAATAAATAAAAATAAATGGACAAGGACCTGATGGAGTAAAAACTACACAAACTAACATTCAAACATATATATTTTTTCTTGCACAGGATATGAGGAGACACAAATGTCTCTAAAACCTCTAGACTGAATATTTACTAGATCTAGTCTATTCACTATATGTCCCTAATAGTCATCTATATAAGTCCAAATGCAGTGGTTAAAAGTCCCAGTACCAACGTTACATTTCATACACAGCTGAGATTTAGTGTGATCTGCTGCAAAACTGTGAGACGAAAATCAATAACTTTAATCTCAATGAATCCGAGAAAATTGAGAGAAATTAGAGATATAATGGATCAAAACTGGAAATTTGTGAGAGTGAAAATCATCCGGATACAACTGGACTGATGACATCTGGTGTTAAAACACAACCTGATGCAGTTTTTTAGAAGCTTTCCAGAAGATGGAGGCTGCGATCGGTGGAGGCCGTCGTCAGGCGTTACTTTAAAAAATAAAATGGCTGCAGAATTGTTGTCGTGTCAGTGGAGTTGTTGAACATGTGGAACCTGTTCAGTAACTTCATTGTCTTATAGCTGCAACTATGCTATTCACATTTTTAATTAAGACTGATGGAAATTTTTAGCTTTCAGTTTCTTTTTCTCTCAGCAGAAAACAGGTCAGACTGATGGAAAAAACCTTCTGCGATAAAGACATGAATGTAAACTCTTTGAAAAGAACATCGACTTTATAGGTCGACAAAGGCTGCAAGACATTTCTACGCCATCTTTTTCTGCTCTTCCTTCATCTTTTAGTCCTGTAGAGATATATTGGGACAGAATACGTCTGTAAGTCATATAGTAAAATTCCCGTATTGTGGCAAAGATGTATGACGGTGAATGAACATATATTGTTTTCAGGTTATGTTGATATTTTCTTAAATTGGACCATTTCCATGGTTGGTAATTTGGGACGGAGTTAAAACGTTATTTGAATGAAGTGTATTCATATAACCTGATATAAAAGAGACACCATAAACTATGAGAGCATCCTGTGTGCTGGTGCAATGCTCTGGGCAGGTTTTGTTTGTTTTGGTCGAGTTCTCCACGATGAGGCGAGACCGTGGAGGACTGGACGGTGAGCCAAGTCCACAAGAGATGTGACTGTGGACATTTAAATCTTTCTCAATAACCATCCTGCTCTGGGGACGGATCAAATTGTGCAACCCAATAAACTGATAGGATCATTATAAACAAACTCATGCCCTGTTCAGACCTTTACATTTAACTCAGTCCTGTGCAATCCTATCACCAGGTGTGAACACTGATCTGGTCTCTAGTGTCCAGGTTAAACAGGTCCAGGTGTGAACACTAATCCTGTCTCTAGGGTCCAGGTTAAACAGGTCCAGGTGTGAACACTGATCTGGTGTCAGTCCACATGTGGAGGTGGTCTGGGACACATGTGACCTCCTTCCTTTGGTAGTGTGAACACACAATGAGTCCTGGGTCACATTAAAGACCACCTACTCAACAGGGCTGATCTGAGGAAGAGGAGTTTAACTCATTCATTCAACCACTAGTAGAAATGATCACATGAATCAGTGATGTCTGTTCATTAGTGATGAGAGCCTTTTAAAAGATTCTGGTCTTGGAGCTGAGAACCAAACTGAACTAGAAACTAATCTGAACTAGAATCAACTCAGGAAATGGTTCTATATATGACGAGGATGAGTTTGATTCCATCATTAAATCACATTTAAGCATTTAATTATGAATGTGATCATGTTGATGAATAGTCCTGCGTAGTTGTGTATTTCCTCAGTAAACACTAGTGTGTTTATTTCCCTCTATTACTGGAGCTTACTTTGTAAACTTAAGGGTTTTTTTGTAGCTGTTGATGGTTCTGATCCAGCGGTAGGTAGAGATCCATTAGAGACAGCAGCTGCTACAATATTCTACTGACCACATGATGGCGCTGCTGATTTACAGACACACAAACTGAGATCAGATCTCAAGTGCTGGCTGGGGACGCATGTGGAGACACATTTATATTAAGACCAGGTGGAGACACAGGGACTTAGAGATGGACATGTGAGGACAGATTGCAAAGATCTCATTTGGGCTTGAGATTATTTAACACTCCGGTTCATTGACTTTCTTTTTTCTAATATTAGTTTTATTAGTTTTCCTTTAAAGTACTGTATGAGAACTTACTCTTGTGAATTTACTTCCAGAGAATATTTCCACAAAGATGAGGCAGGATTCACATTTTTGTTTTTGCATCCTGCAGATAGAGACAATGTCCTCCCACATTTCTCCCATGCACCAAATCGTTTTTATTTTGTTTTGCATTGGTCAACATTTTGTCTCATTTTATCAGCGGATTTCTGATGCATTTCTGATGATGAACATTACGTCTGAAATTAAATTTTGAACAATTGTTGTGAAGCTGATTAAGTTGTTACCTAAAATGAATCACAGTCAAACTACAGAGAAAATGAATGACAGAGATTTGTTTGTCTACAGCTAAAAATAACTAAGTGATTTCCTGCAACATTTACCGTCAGCCTCACATCGCTGTATAAACTGATGACACATGGCACTTGAGCCTGAAGGGTAACACTTATCACATCAGACTACAACAAAGGGTGTCACTTTGCAGGGCAATATAAACCAACCAACCACTAATTCCTTAGATTTAAACAACTCACACAACACAGCAATGCACAATGAGGTATTTTATTGGACAGACATATTTGCCCTTTGTCCATTTACACCATCACCATCTGTACTGATCAGTTTAAGGTACAAAACAAAAAGACAATAAAAACCAAACAAAAACCCTATTAAATTTATTTGAAACTTAATTTAAAACTAGTTATTGTATGTTTTAACAACTTTATCTCTTTCTATAAACATCTTTTAAACTTTCTCCACATTGCACTATTTTGGGATTTTAAGCCAGAGGATCATGAACATTTTACCTGCTGTTGTAAGCAGGACTTTCTTATACTGTAACAGTAAACCCTATCTATCTGCTCAACAGGAAATGTACCCAGTCCACAAAGCTTTTGGATGTCACTCAAAATAAAGTGCAGTAATTCTTTTAATTTACCTTTTGACACCTTTCAAATAATCCACAATTTTAGCGCAGTCTGATTGTGTCCTTCAAAATTTTTTGCATAAAAAATGATTCAAAACATCAACTGATTTTCATACAAATCCTAAAAGAAGACAAAGAGAACCCAATAATGTAAAAAAGTAAGTGAACCCTTGTTTTTACTATCTGCTGTGACCTCCTTTACACCATCACCTCAGAACCACTTCTGGTTCTGTTCTTTCTATATATATATATATATATATATATATATATAAAGTCTGCAATGTTTCCTTAACATCTCTGCAAGTAACAGTTTAAAGTCTCTAAATTCTTATATTCATACCTTCTCATTTTCAGACAACACACCAAGAAAAATGACCTCAAAACATTTTAGTTTAAAACACCATTCAGATACAAAACAGACAAAACCTCTCTTCGTCGTCTTTAAACTAATTTGACTTTTAGTCCTCCTCAGAGGTGGGCAAGGCCTGGTATTTAGCTCTGGGCCTCTTTGCTCGGTAGATCACTCCTGCACATACCAGGAGGCAGCCGACAATAAAGACGAGGTTCACGCCCAGATTCATGCTCAGGCCAGATGCTGAAATGAAGGAAAAAAGACAAACAGGATCATCCCTCTGCTGCTTAAACGGCACACAGATGAAGTGGTGGAAGACGACATTTAAGAAAGTTGCACTGTGTTTTTTAATTAATCTAGTCTGATTGAAGGACTCACATTGGCTGTCAGAAGTCTTAACCAGGTGCAAAGGTCCCTGGGAAATGGAGTGGCTTCTGGTCTCAGCTGCAGCTTCTCTTTTGCCGCGATGCATCCCTGAGTTGGATCTGATGCATCCCTTAGAGCACCGGGTTCCAGAGTTGCCAATCTCACACAGGAGAACGGAGCATGTGATGTAGACCTGCAAGTAGGGAAAGTCATGAAGAGTGGTTTGGATAATCTACAGGATGAATGAGTTTATCTCGCGAATTATTAATTTCTACAAAAATAGAGGATTAAAAGTAACAGTAAAAGGTTTACCTCCTCATGAGCGCCGATGAACTCAAAAGCCTCCATTCCAAATCTGAACTGAGACTTGGAGCTGGGGTAGATTTGCACAGTTTTGTCCTTCACACACCTGTGATAGAGCAGTTAAATGGTTTAGAAATACAAAAACTCAACATTTATCATAACTATCAACTACCACACAGAAGCCTTTTCATTGAGTACCCATTTTCAATGATGGTGTAGCTGATGCGGGAGTTGGGGTCGTCGTAGGGAGTCGCCTTGCAGGAGTCCACAAACAGCTCTGTGTTGGGGATGTTGGTGGTCGCCTCAATCTGCATGAAGATCATCTGCTTCAGGTACACCTCCACTGGGTAGGTGCTGGCGTCCACTTGTTTCCTAAAGAGCTGGCTCTCAAAGAACTCAAACTGAAAGGTGAAAGCACCAAAGCCCTTCTCTGTGAAGGCGTATGGGTTTTTGTGTCTGAACCCCAGGGTTAGGTTGGCTCGCTTTGGATAGACGCAGGAAAAGGCGATCTCAACATCATGTTGCCTGGAGATGATTTCATCTGGGTCAGCAGATGTGATCTCATTCTTAAAGATGATGTTGTCGTCGTCCTCCTGAAAGTGTCATGAAGCAGAAAGTTGATAAAAAACTTTTACTTATGTGCAGGAGTGTATGCAACAAGTTAGCAGAGAAATTGGGACATGTTTAACAGTCGTTACATTTACAAACATGTCTTTCGTATATTTAAGAAACAATATAAAATTCCAGTAATTACAATATATTAACTTAGCATTCAAATACACCATTCTGAATGTCAGCAAATATTAACTTCTGAGCTCCGATGTTTTTACAAACTTCCCTTTGTGAGAGCGGTAATACCACAACAGGGCAATGTTTATACAAGACCCCATTTGAAGACAACATTAAGACAGAAAACAGACTGTCTAATGTTGTGGTGCTAAAATTTGGGTGACCAGAATGCAAACAAATTGTGCACGAAATGGCCAAACCACCGGAGGAAAATGTCAGGGACGCATTGTGACCACTCTGGACACAAGTGCTAATGCATCTGTGCAGTAAATCTACATATAACAACTACAACAACCGAAATACGCAATTGTGTGTGACTTAACCAAATCAACCAGAGAGTAGCTAAACAGCTAGCTACCATTAGCTGGTGAAGACCAAGTACTAATATCACAACTGATCCTTTTATGATGCATCAGTTCATGCATCAGCAAATGTTGGAGAACCAGATACTTCAAGATGACAGTGGAAATTTGTGGAATTGTGGGACTTCACTGTTTCTGGAATGCAGTTCATTCCTAATTATAAGTTTTGCTGCATGTTGAACAATCTTAGGAGTAGATTATTTTTGCCAGTTTTCCAAAAACAAAAAGAGGGCGGCAAAATAAATAAATAAATTGTTGCTTACCACTACATGCATTTATTCGCTTCTCAAACTGAAATGTTTGGCAAGAAATGTGGGATCTTTTGGGAAACATTTGTTTGTTATCTTGTTTCATAAAATTTTTGTTAAGGGTGGTGCGAGATAATGGGGGTAGGACCTAAATGCAGAACAGAGAAGCAAAGGAGTAGGTAAAAGATATTTAGTGAACAAAAATAGACGAAACTTAAGGCGCTGCTGACACAGCAGGTAATCCAAACTTGGCAAAACAAAATCTTCTATGAAACACAACCCATGAACATGACAAGACAAATCTATGATGAGTTATAAGAACCAAGACTTGAGAACTAAAACGTGACAAAACAAAACTATGAGACAAACGACGAGACAAGTGACTAGTACGACATGACAGAGAACAAAGGGAACGACAGGGCTATATATACACATAAGGGACAGAGGGGTGACGAGACACAGGTGAAACAAGTCAAGGCGGTGCACACAACGAGAAATCAATGAACAAATCAAAGGGAAAACACAGGGAGTAACACAAGACAGGAAATCAAGAACTTAACAAAATACAAGAGGAAACAGAACACCAAGTAAAAACTAATCACCAAATCATGACAATTTTCAGGTGATGATATGACAGCAGTTTTATTTCTTAAATGTGGGCAGTGATCAAAGGCCTGGAACTACTACTGTGATCTGAACTGTACCTCAACACGAGTCCCACAGGTGTTCAGTGACATGACAGCCACCAGGTGGGTCTCATTGGAGTGAGTTGACAGGTTGCAGGAAGGATCTTTGAAGTCATTCAGATGCAGGTTCTCCAAGTTGCGTCTGATGACGTAGGACTTCTCCACTTCCACGGTTATCGTTGTTTCATTACACGTTACAGTGCTGTCTAAACGGTGGAAGACATGTAAAAGTGATTTGATACTGTGATGAATCAGAAATGTTAAAACACGAAATTTTGACCCAACTAACCGTGGTGTCCAACATCAGCGGTCACACAGCGCAGCTCTGACTGATAGACTCGGTTGTATCTTGACAAAGACAAGGATGAGAAGAACAATTTTACCAGGAAGGTAATAAAATATGGATTTTAAGTTTTTAAAGTATAGTTCATTACAGTCATTACAACTCACCTGTCTCTTGCTTCAGACACGAAACAAATTGGAAAGTGATCGTTCAGCTCCTGGTCAGTTGGCGTCCATTTTATTGTATATACATCTGTGGAGACTTTCTCCTTTGAAATGCCCCTTGGTCCTGTCACAATCAGGTCATAAATCCTACAAGAGAAGCAATATTTGCATTGTTGACAATTAACGTTGTTATTGCAAAATAAGGCCCAAAAGGAGGACAATGTGTGTACAGTATATTAACACAATAAAGACAATCATTTTAGTCTAAAACCTCCTTACGTGGTGAACTGTGCTGTGGATCTGACTCTAATTTCGAGGGTCTGGTTGACAAATGCTGGAAGATTTACTCCATTCGCCGGAGTTGGTGACAAGAAAATGGGAAAGTAATCACCATCGAGACATGAAGGGGCGCTGTGGTAGTCCACTAAAAGTCAGACGAGAAGAGAAAAATATACTTGAGAAACTGATAAAGCATTAATACTTAAATAAGAATTAGAATAAAATTGTTGACATACCATGAACAGTAAATTGCAGAGGAATCTTGCTGAGTGGAGCAATTGTTGTTCGTAATGCTGTGGTTGTTGTTGGAGCAGTCGTGGTGGTTGTTGTTGGAGAAATTGTGGTTGTTGTTGTTGGAGCAGTCGTGGTTATTGTTGTTGGAGCAGTCGTGGTGGTTGTTGTTGGAGCAGTCGTGGTTGTTGTTGTTGGAGCAGTTGTGGTTGTTGTTGTTGGAGCAGTCGTGGTTGTTGTTGTTGGAGCAGTTGTGGTTGTGGTTGTTGTTGTTGGAGAAGTTGTGGTTGTTGTTGTTGGAGCAGTCGTGGTGGTTGTTGTTGGAGCAGTTGTGGTTGTTGTTGTTGGAGTAGTTGTGGTGGTTGTTGGAGCAGTTGTGGTTGTTGTTGTTGGAGAAGTCGTGGTTGTTGTTGGGGCAGTTGTGGTTGTTGTTGTTGGAGCAGTTGTTGTTGTTGGAGTAGTCGTGGTGGTTGTTGTTGGAGCAGTTGTGGTTGTTGTTGTTGGAGCAGTTGTTGTTGTTGTTGTTGGAGTAGTCGTAGTGATTGTTGTGGTTGTTGTTGTTGGAGCAGTCGTGGTTGTTGTTGTTGGAGCTGTTGTGGTTGTTGTTGTTGGAGCAGTTGTGGTTGTTGTTGTTGGAGCTGTTGTGGTTGTTGTTGTTGGAGCTGTTGTGGTTGTTGTTGTTGGAGCAGTTGTTGTTGTTGTTGTTGGAGCAGTCGTGGTTGTTGTTGTTGGAGCTGTTGTGGTGGGAAATACAACTTGACGTTTATGCCTTCCTCCTGAAAGGGGTTGTTTGAACGTGTAGGATCCATCAGAGTAAGACAGAGTGATCGGTCTGTTGGGGAAGTCCTCCACCACAAGCTCAATGGGATGGTATCCATATCGACCGCCGAAGGTGTATGTAAGGGAGCAGGAAGTCTGACAAGAAACAATGTAGTCTCTGATCAACTCAGTGATTTATTCTGGGTTGCAGAAATATCGTCCATGTTAATGTAGACAGTGAAAAGCAAGTGCAGTGAAGTTATGTATGATCTTACACCACGTTCACCCCTGTTACATCGCATGCTAATGAACCGGGATGCTACAGATTAACTTCACACCTCTACAAACTGGTTGTTTGTTGAGTAACAGATCTGTTACTTGGGATCTGTTGGATTACCTGGGTTTATGAGTAGGTTATAACACAAACACTGCTTTGATATGATTTAACCACTTACAAAATGACATGGAGCATGATTAAGACCATTTACTATTGTTTTCTTCACTGTATTAATTCAATGTTGAAAATACATTTGCTTCATGGATTCTTACCTGGTCTATAGAGAAACCGCTGGTGGGGCCACACAGACCACACTCATATGGATTTGAGCTGGATGATGTTCTGCATCTCACATGGTCACCATCAGGGTCAAACGCTGTCAGATTGTATGATCGAGGGCAGTTCCTTGGGACTCTGTAACATGAGAGTCAGCTGAATCAGAACTAATCAGTGTCTTAAACAATAACCCATGGAATACAACTTTTATGTTCCCTACAGCAGAGGAATGTCTTTGGCAATGCAGAATACAACATTAAGATGCGTCAATCACATCAAGGTAGAAAAAGATGCATGTTTATTTGATCTAATAAGAAGCAGAGCTTTGGAAAAATAATAATAATAATAAAAAGAAATATAGAGTTAATTACCTGAGGAGGGGCAGCATGGTAATGATGGGAGATCTGTTTGATTCACCGGTGTCAGATCGGGTTCCCAGGTCCACATGTGCCATCATTCTCCAGGAAGACCTAGAGCTTCTGATGTTTGATATCCAGTAACCATCTCCTAAGTTGAGATTTAAATAAGTAGGGTATCTGTTTGGAGAAAAAATAAGCAGCTCTATTTTCAATTGTATGTTAAATGGAAAGTAAAAAGTTATTTTAATGTAAATACAGTTTGTGTTCATTCTGGTGTTTTTTGCTTCTTCACCTGATCTCGAAGGGGAGGTTGCTAGGGAGTTTTCTTTTTGTCGTCACCTCATACTGGCACCAGTTCAAACCATAGGAGTTCCTGGCAACGACCTCATTGGTTGTCTGGATCTGGGTCCCACAGTTACCACTTAGGCAAGTGTAGTAATTCGGTCTGCAGTAGTACGTAGTTTGCTTGTCACGAAGTTCCAGCTGAAAAGAATCAAAAGATAAACTCTGAAGAAAGTGACAGGTGATGATTCTTTTATATTTATCAGCATGTAGCAGTGATCAGATGTCACCGTTAGGTAGAAGCGGAACATTTAGCATGGTTGTTGAACTAAACTCAATCGTCAAATTAAAAATAAAATTATTAATTTATTAAAATAAAACAGGATGTAGGAGAGGGTTTAATTTACCTCATAGGTTCCGTCTGAATTTCTTCCTTTCGGTGTGAAGTTCACAGATCCACCAAAGAACCTGTAGGCAATGGACCATGCAGATGCAGCTGTGACCATGAGCAGCAGATGCAGCAGCAGCGTGAGAGAAGCCATCCTGACGAGTGCTCCATCCTCAGCATGAGCGGTGCATCTTAAATAATCTGCTACAAGGAAATAAAAACGTCACCTACCTCAATTACTGGAACAATAATCTCATAAAGAAAAACGAGTTTTACTGGCTTGTAATATTAAAGACCACAGTGGACACTCCTCACTCTTCAAGCTCCATTCAAGTATGTGATCTCTGTTGTTCTAGGTATGAAGCTTCATGTCAACTTCTAAGAACAAGTGCAACTATTGTTTGAAGACAATGGCCTGCAATGAAGTAGTGACAGCTTTGAATGCTTTCACTTTCACTAAACATTTACTGAGCTTCACGCAGCTACCACCACATCTTCTATAAATGTCCATAAAATAAGTTGTCAGTTAGATAGAAGATATTGTTGACAATAAAATTAGATGCATTCATTCAATCAAAAAAATAAGACAATTTCAGTGAAGCAAGTGAGTAATGTCACTCTATGACCACTTGAAAACAAAAAAAAATCACAATATAATGGGTATCAAAACTCATTTTTTATGCTGTAAATTGTATTTGTATGTGAAAATGTTGGCACAAAACAGAAAACATGAGCACACAGCTCCTGTCCTCTAATTGCTTATCTAATTTCTTTTCTATTACGACTGCAGTTGTGTGCTGCTATAGCATGTCAACTGCTGTGTGTCCATGTCTCCATTATTAGTGTCTCTGGCCTGGAATTGTGTGTTTTGTCCTGTAGAGCTCCATACAAAGACAAGAATGAGAAGAGCTTGAATGAGTATCACTGCTAGCTATCCTAAAGTGCAGCAGTGGGAAGTGGTCAAAAGGAAAAGGTGATAAAAAATGAGAAAACTAGCTTTTGAAATCGGGGTCTAAATGAAAGCACCAAAGATTTTCATGCAGATAGGTGTGGCTGATTGAAATCTGTCACTTGGCCTTAGGCTTAGTCATGATCCCATCACTGGCAAATTCTGCAATCTTCTCCTTGGCATAAAAATAAAAACAAATACATGTACAAGGAAGTGTACCCAGTTACATTGGAGTGCAGCCAAACCATAATAATCCTCTTGCTCTTTTAACATGAACCAATTCTTCTGTTCAACCGTGGGTTTACTGAAACACATCACAGCAATAATTTATTGTTAGGGCTGAGGTTAGTGTGACTTGTCTGAGCATCACATTGTTTTGTTCATTAATGAATAAAAAAACAAAGCACAAACAAATCAGCTTATTAAATTATTTGGTTTTGTTTTCTGACTTTGCAACTTGTCTCAGAACAACTAAGTGGATCTTGTGCCAAGAACATACACGTGATGCTTAATTAGTTTGACCTTATTTTTCTTTCAGCTGAGCCTTGTTACGGGAAACATTCAGTGTTGTTCCTCCATCTAAGCAGATTGTTATGTGAGTTATGTGCTTGGATAAACAAAACAACAAACACATGTGTTCAATCCAGTCCAGTCCTTCCATCCAGTTTTTCTTTCATTTAACACAAATTACCTCTTAAAAATGACTATTGTGACATTAAAAGTGTTTTTAATATAGTTGTCAGATCTGAAATCCATCTTGGTCATTTGCCACTATTGAATAATTACAAAGTTGAAACAACTTCTTCTTCTCTTATATTTCCAACAGATTTGATTCTCCACATTGGGCAGAACCACAAGTTCTGTTGTGATTACTTATTTTGGGGTGTTACCGCGAGGCTCAAAACTGGCAACAAAAAGGGAGGCCACACACATAACATTTAAAGGCATGTAAACATGCAGGCCAATATAAACCAACCAACCACTAATTCCTTAGATTTAAACAACTCACACAACACAGCAATGCACAATGAGGTATTTTATTGGACAGACATATTTGCCCTTTGTCCATTTACACCATCACCATCTGTACTGATCAGTTTATGGTACAAAACAAAAAGCAAAATTCAAAAGTTTCTGCATAAAAATGACTCAAAACACCAACAGATTTTCATACAAATCCTAAAAGAAGACAAAGAGAACCCAATAATGTAAAAAAGTAAGTGAACCCTTGTTTTCAGTATCTGCTGTGACCTCCTTTACACCATCACCTCAGAACCACTTCAGGTTCTGTTCTTTCTATATATATAAAGTCTGCAATGTTTCCTTAACATCTCTGCAAGTAACAGTTTAAAGTCTCTAAATTCTTATATTCATACCTTCTCATTTTCAGACAACACACCAAGAAAAATGACCTCAAAACATTTTAGTTTAAAACACCCGTTCAGATACAAAACAGACAAAACCTCTCTTCGTCGTCTTTAAACTAATTTGACTTTTAGTCCTCCTCAGAGGTGGGCAGGGCCTGGTATTTAGCTCTGGGCCTCTTTGCTCGGTAGATCACCCCTGCACATACCAGGAGGCAGCCGACAATAAAGACGAGGTTCATGCCCAGATTCATGCTCAGGCCAGATGCTGAAATGAAGGAAAAAAGACAAACAGGATCATCCCTCTGCTGCTCAAACGGCACACAGATGAAACACTGTTCTACAAAATGAAGGAACCGCTCTGTCCTGCATGTGTATATGAGTCAGTTTATTAGATAAACTAAGCAAGTGGTGGAAGACGACATTTAAGAAAGTAAAAAAACCCAAAAAAACCTGTGAAAAAATAAAATCAAAGTTGCACTATGTTTTTTAATTAATCTAGTCTGATTGAAGGACTCACATTGGCTGTCAGAAGTCTTAACCAGGTGCAAAGGTCCCTGGGAAATGGAGTGGCTTCTGGTCTCAGCTGCAGCTTCCCTTTTGCCGCGATGCATCCCTGAGTTGGATCTGATGCATCCCTTAGAGCACCGGGTTCTAGAGTCGCCCCTCTCACACAGGATGACGGAGCATGTGATGTAGACCTGCACAAGTAGGGAAAGTCATGAAGAGTGGTTTGGATCTACAAGATGAATGAGTTTATCTTGTGAATTATTCATTTCTACAAAAGTAGAGAATTAAAAGTAACAGTAAAAGGTTTACCTCCTCATGAGCGCCGATGAACTCAAAAGCCTCCATTCCAAATCTGAACTGAGACTTGGAGCTGGGGTAGATTTGCACAGTTTTGTCCTTCACACACCTGTGACAGAGCAGTTAAATGGTTTAGAAATACAAAAACTCAACATTTATCATAACTATCAACTACCACACAGAAGCCTTTTCATTGAGTACCCATTTTCGATGATTGTGTAGCTGATGCGGGAGTTGGGGTCGTCGTAGGGAGTCGCCTTGCAGGACTCCACAAACAGCTCTGTGTTGTTACTGTTGGTCCCCTCAATCTGCATGAAGATCATCTGCTTCAGGTACACCTCCACTGGGTAGGTGCTGGCGTCCACTTGTTTCCTAAAGCGCTGGCTCTCAAAGAACTCAAACTGAAAAGTGAAAGCACCAAAGCCTTCCTCCGTGAAGACGTATGGGTTTTTGTGTCTGAACCCCAGGGTCAGGTTGGCTCGCTTTGGATAGACGCAGGAAAAGGCGATCTCAACGTCATGCTGCCTGGAGATGATTTCATCTGGGTCAGCAGATGTGATCTCATTCTTAAAGATGATGTTGTCGTTGTCCTCCTGAAAGTGTCATGAAGCGGAATGTTGATAAAAACTTTTACTTATGTGCAGAAGTGTATGCAACAAGTCATCAGGGAAATTGGGACATGTATAACAGTCGCTACATTTACAAACATGTCTTTCTTATATTTAAGAAAAAATATAAAATTCCAGTGATTACAATATATTAATTTAGCATTTAAATACACCATTCTGAATGTCAGCAAATATTAGCTTCTGAGCTCCGATGTTATTGCAAATTTCCCCTTGTGAGAGTGGTAATACCACAACAGGGCACTGTTTATACAAGACCCCATTTGAAGACAACATTAAGACAGAAAACAACCTGTCTAATGTTGTGGTGCTAAAATGTGTTTTGGGTGACCAGAATGTAAGCAAATTGTGCACGAAATGGCCAAACCACCTCAGGAAAATGTCAGGCACCACATTGTGACCACACTGGACACAATGTGTTAATGCAAATGTGCAGTAAATCCACATGTAACAACTACAACAGACGAAACCAAATCAACTAGAGAGTAGCTAAGCAGCTAGCTACCATTAGCTGCACATGGAACACAAAGAAGCACCCAAGACACCCGTGGATGAAGACCAAGTACATTCCAGAAACGAATGTCAGAGCTGAGCCGTTTAGCAAATGGTCTAGAGCCAGATACTTCCAAGATGATAGTGGACATTTGTGGAATGGTGGAACTTCACTGTTTCAGGAATGCAGTTCATTCCTAATTATAAGTTTTGCTGCATGTTGAACAATCTTAGAAGTAGATTTTTTGTCAACTTTCCAAAAAGAAAAAGTCAGCTGGCAAAAATAATAATAATAATAATACTAATAATATTGTTGCTAACCACTAGGTGTATTTATTTGCTTCTCAGACTGACATGTTTGAGAAGAAACGTGGGATCTTTTGGGAAACATTTGTGTCAAAGTGCCAATGTGCCAATGTGGGCAGTGATCAAAGGCCTGGAACTACTACTGTGATCTGAACTGTACCTCAACATGAGTCCCACAGGTGTTCAGTGACATGACAGCCACCAGGTGGGTCTCATTGGAGTGAATTGTCAGGTTGCATGAAGGATCTGTTAAGTCGTTCAGATGCAGTTTCTCCAAGTTGCGTCTGATGACGTAGGACTTCTCCACTTCCACGGTTATCGTTGTTTCATTACACGTTACAGTGCTGTCTAAACAGTGGAAGACATGTAAAAGTGATTTGATACTGTGATGAATCAGAAATGTTAAAACACGAAATTTTGCCTCAACTAACCATGGTGTCCAACATCAGCGGTCACACAGCGCAGCTCTGACTGATAGACTCGGTTGTATCTTGACAAAGACAAGGATGAGAAGAACAATTGTACCAGAAATGTAATAAAAAAAAGTTTTTAAAGTATAGTTCATTACAATCATTACAACTCACCCGTCTGTTGCTTCAGACACAAAACAAATTGGAAAGTGATCGTTCAGCTCCTGGTCAGTTGGCGTCCATTTTATTGTATATACATCTGTGGAGACTTTCTCCTTTGAAATGCCCCTTGGTCCTGTCATAATCAGGTCATAAATCCTACAAGAGAAGCAATGTTTGCAATACTGACAATTAATGTTGTTATTGCAAAAATAAGGCCCAAAAGGAGGACAATGTGTGTACAGTATATTAACACAATAAAGACAATCATTTTAGTCTAAAACCTCCTTACGTGGTGAACTGTGCTGTGGATCTGACTCTAATTTCGAGGGTCTGGTTGACAAATGCTGGAAGATTTACTCCATGCGCCGGAGTTGGTGACAAGAAAATGGGAAAGTAATCACCATCGAGACATGAAGGGGCATTGTGTGAGTCCACTGGAAGTCAGACGAGAAGAGAAAAAGATACCTGAGAAACTGATAAAGCATTAATATTTAAATAAGAATTAGAATAAAAATTGTTGACATACCATTAACAGTAATTGCAGAGGAATCTTGCTGAGTGGAGCAATTGTTGCTCGTAATGCTGTGGATGTTGTTGGAACAGTTGTGGTGGTTGTCGTTGGAACAGTCGTGGTTGTTAGAACAGTCGTGGTTGTTGGAGCAGTTGTTTGTGGTTGTTGTTGGAACAGTCGTGGTTGTTGTTGTTGGAACAGTCGTGGTTGTCGTTGGAACAGTCGTGGTGGTTGTTGTTGGAACAGTCGTGGTTGTTGTTGGAACAGTCGTGGTTGTTGTTGTTGGAACAGTCGTGGTTGTTGTTGGAACAGTCCGTGGTTGTTGTTGTTGGAACAGTCGTGGTTGTTGTTGTTGGACAGTGGTTGTTGTTGTTGGAACAGTCGTGGTGGTTGTTGGAACAGTCGTGGTGGTTGTTGTTGGAACAGTCATGGTGGTTGTTGGAACAGTCATGGTGGTTGTTGGAACAGTCGTGGTGGTTGTTGTTGGAACAGTCGTGGTTGTTGTTGTTGGAGAAATTGTGGTGGTTGTTGTTGGAACAGTTGTGGTGGTTGTTGTTGGAACAGTTGTGGTTGCTGTTGGTTCACTTGTGATGGTAAATGCAACTTGACGTTTATGCTTCCTCCTGAAAGAGGTTGCTTGAATGTGTAGGATCCATCAGAGTAAGACAGAGTGATCGGTCTGTTGGGGAAGTCCTCCACCACAAGCTCAATGGGATGGTATCCAGTTTGACTGCTGTAGGTGTATGTAAGGGAGCAGGAAGTCTGACAAGAAACAATGTACTGGACATTACAAGACTGCAGTCGTTCATGATCTGGACATTATTACTTTTAAATGAACGTTTTACATCTTTTACCTTTTACCCTTACCACTAATATTCTATTCAGACTAGATAGTCTGAAGAAAAATAACTCAAATAACCATCTGAATCAGAATGAATTTTCAATAACATTACATAATCTGGTCAATGGTATTTAAACACATCATTTAGAATTCAGGTAAATAGTTAAATTGTTGTTTCTGATTTATTCTGGGTTGCAGAAATATCGTCCATGTTAATGTAGACAGTGAAAAGCAAGTGCAGTTAAGTTATGCACGATCTTACACCACGTTCACCCGTGTTACATCACATGCTAATTGAACCGGGATGCGACAGATTAACTTCATACCTCTACAGACTGGTTGTTTGTTGAGTAACAGATCTGTTACTTGGGATCTGTTGGATTACCTGGGTTTATGAGTAGGTTATAACACAAACACTACTTTGATATGATTTAACCACTTACAAAATGACATGGAGCAGGATTGAGACCATTTACTATCGTTTTCTTCACTGTATTATTTAAATGTTGAAAATACATTTCCTTCATGGATTCTTACCTGGTCTATAGAGAAACCGCTGGTGAGGCCACACAGACCACACTCATATGGGTTTGAGCTGGATGGTGTTCTGCATCTCACATGGTCACCATCAGGGTCAAACGCTGTCAGATTGAATGATCGAGGGCAGTTCCTTGGGACTCTGTAACATGAGAGTCAGCTGAATCAGAAATAATCGGTGTCTTAAACAATAACCCATGAAATACAACTTTAATGTTCCCTACAGCAGAGGAATGTCTTTGGCAATGCAGAATACAACATTAAGATGCGTCAATCACATCAAAGTAGGAACTGCTGCATGCATATTTGATCTAATGAGAAGCAGAACTTTGGAAAAATAAAAAATTAAACTATTTAGAGATACCTGAGGAGGGGCAACATGGTAATGATGGGAGATCTGTTTGATTCACCGGTGTCAGATCGGGTTCCCAGGTCCACATGTGCCATCATTCTCCAGAGAGACCTAGAGCCTCTGATGTTTGATATCCAGTAACCATCCCCTAAGTAGAAATAGAAATAAGTAGGGTATCTGTTTGGAGAAAAAATAAGCAGATTTATTTTCAGTTGTCTATTAAATAAGTAATGTTATTTTTTTTTTAAATTTTGGTGGATTTTGCTTCTTCACCTGATCTCGAAGGGGAGGTTGCTAGGGAGTTTACTTGTTGTCGTCACCTCACTCTGGCACCAGGTCAAACCATAGGAGTTCTTGGCAACGATCTCATTGGTGGTCTGGATCTGGGTCCCACAGTTACCACTTAGGCAAGTGTAGGCATTTTGTCTGCAGTAGGATGAAGTTTGCTTTGTACGAAGTTCCAGCTGCAAAGAATCAAAAGATAAACTCTGAAGAAAATGACAGGAGATGATTCTTTTATATTTATCAGCATGTAGCAGTGATCAGATGTCACCATTAGGTAGAAGCGGAACATTTAGCATGGCTGTAGGACTAAAATTAATCATCAAATTAAAAATAAAATGATTAATTTATTAAAATAAAACAGGATGTAGGAGAGGGTTTAATTTACCTCATACGTTCCGTCTGAATTTCGTCCTTTCGGTGTGAAGTACAGAGATCCACCAAAGAACCTGTAGATGTTGGACCTAGCAGATGCAGCTGTGACCATGAGCAGCAGATGCAGCAGCAGCGTGAGAGAAGCCATCCTGACGAGTGCTCCATCCTCAGCATGAGCGGTGCAGCTTAAATAATCTGCTACAAGGAAACAAAAACATCACCTATCTCAATTACTGGAACAATAATCTCTTAAAGAAAAACAAGTTTTACCAGCTTGTAGTATTAAAGACCACAGTGGACACTCCTCGTCAGGCTCCATCTAATCATGTGTATGTGAAAATGTTGGCACCAAACAGAAAACATGAGCACACAGCTCCTGTCCTCTAATTGCTTATCTAATGTCTTTTCTGTTACTACTGCAGTTACTACTTCATTCTCCATCTTCTTCTGAGTGTCTCTGGCCCTGGACTTAATTTTATTATTATTATTATTTTTTTGATCAAATTTTTATTTTAATTTCATTCAATGATTGATGTACAGCCACTGAACATCACCCCCCCCCCCCCCCCCCCCCCCAACATAGGATGAAAAAGAATCACCTGTAACAAAAAGTAAATAAATAAAACAACAAAAAAACACTTGCGCATTTCTGTCCTGTAGAGCTCCATACAAAGACAAGAATAAGAAGAGCTTGAATGAGTATCACTGCTAGCCATCCTAAAGTGCAGCAGTGGGAAGTGGTCAAAAGGAAAAGGTGATAAAAAATGAGTAAACTAAAGCTGACTTTGCAACTTATCTCAGAAGTGGATCTTGTGCCAAGAACATACACGTGAGGCTGAATTACTTTGACCTTATTTTTCTTTAAGCTGAGCCTTGTTACGGGAAACATTCAGTGTTGTTCCTCCTTCTTTGCCTAGTTATGTGAGTTATGTGCCTGGATAAACAAAACAGTGACCTGACGCCTACTCCAGCTTGCATTCATGTGCCAATGCTTGACAAAATGTGAGTATGAGCAGTTCACACTTATTGAGGGTACAACAAACACAGGTGTTCAAGGTTTATCTCCTTCCATCCAGTTTTCTTTCATTTGACACAAATTACCTCTTAAAAATGACTATTGTGACAATAAAAGTGTTTTTAATCTAGTTGTCAGATTTGAAATCCATCTTGGTCATTTGCCACTATTGAATAAATACAAAGTTGAAACAACTTCTTCTTCTCTTATATTTCCAACAGATTTGATTCTCCCAGAACCTCAAGTTCTATTGTGATTAGTTGTTTTTGGGGCATGTAAACACATTCTCTTCTATCTGATGATGTAATATTCAGAGATATCTGCCATGACAATTTAATGGACAGAATCAAAGCTGAATAATTTTATAGAGCAAATGTTTCAATTTGACTTATAAAGAAATCCTACACATTACGCTTAACATTTATGGCATAAAAATCACTTTTTGGTGGACTCATGCAACCAAACCAATAACACAACAGAGTTCATTTGACACACATCTTAAGTAATAGATGAGATGATAAGTTACTCTACATGAATTAGCGTTGCTGTTTTGTCATGTCTCCCTGGAAACAGACACCAATTATGATCACAAAGTCATAACTACACTTGTACTAGAATGACACCCACTATGCTGTCTCCTAGACCGATGGTAACACACTAACACTCTTCTAGAGTTTGCAAAATGCTCAGTTACTGTGGGGTTGGGAAACATGCAGAGAATGTTAAAAAAGCTAATATCAGCAAATTACCACTGTCTGCAGTGACAAGTACAACAAAAACAAAAAAAGGCTTTTGACACACGGTAGAGACCACGTGTCAAAAGTGGGTATTCAAGCATGGACATGGATACAGATGCAAATGAAAAATGTCCATATGACATCAGCACCGTTACAAGAACATGATGGGATAGTCCCACCACGGTCAGCAGTCTAGATGCCAAAGTAAATGTATGTTCAAGAATCAAGATGGATCAAGAATCAAGAGCCTTTATTGTGACTGTGAGAACATAACAAAATTTTGCAGAGACTCACGGCTTAAGAGGCACACATATAAATAAAAATAAAAAATAAAATAAAATATAAAACACCCTTAAAAAAGAAGAAATTTAGTGCAGCTATGTGCATGTTCCCTAACTACTTGAAATCGACACGCCTTGGTTTTCCAAGAGGTGTTCTAATTTAGTTGGAGAAAATATTATATTAACAGACCAGTCCACTCTGCTTCATGATATCCACAGACTAGTGAAAGACACTACAGTGGGGCAAAAAGCAGGTGACTTTTGGAGCTATTTTGTCACAGCAGAGGGCAAATCACTGTTACCAGAACTCATAGCTGCCATGCAAAACATTCTAGAGCCTTTCACAAAAACTAAATATAAATATAAAAAAACAGGTTACATTTTCTGTTTTAGCTATGACCTCATGCTGCATACAGCAGAAATTGAAACATCACTGTCTGACTCTGTTTATGATGCGTCATTTAAAGGTGACAAGGACTGCATAATCAGGGAAGGCTTTGGTTGACCCAACGACAGTTTCACTATCCAGATTAATGAGAAGACAAAAACATTTACACAAGAAAAATGGCCATATGACATCAGTACTGTTACAAGAACATGATGGGATAGACCCCCCGCAACCAGCTGCATATGTGCTTGGGTAAGTATTTGTTTCCTCACTATGTAAAACGGACACATGGTAAAGACCATGTGTCAAAAGTGGGCGATCTAATAGATATTAGATCAACAATAGGGCACTATATGCATGCACGCACACCCACACACACGTACACACACACACACAATTTGGACCCCCTTGAGACAACATGTGACATACAGTAGATGGTGCTATGGCACAAGACCATTGTATACGATCCTCACTAAACCATATAATGTATATTCTTATTATTCTTGTATGTCCAAACTAGCTGCAGGGCTGGAGAATTAATAATTTAAGCTCCCTGGTGCTCATATGACCTTCTGTGTTAAGTCTGACAATTAAACAAAGCAAACTTTGCATATTCGTTGCACATCGCACATTCCACTTGCATTGCATTGTGCTTTGTCTGTGCTGTGAATACATTTACAAATGTTGAATTAAAATTAAAAGTATAACATTCTGATAACAATGAGCCAATTAACCCTTTAGGCGCCAGAGTCGCAAATTTGCGACACCCCACGGCACTGAACAAAACGGCTGTTTTCTCTGAATAGAGTGTTACATGTTGTTCATACTCCCCACCACTAGTTGGCAGACATCCTGTACTAAGACCTTAGTTTAGAAAAACGTCATGCTTCAATACAAAAATTTCGAAGAAGTCCCATTCAAACTGGTCGGTGAGAGAGAGGAGACGGTACGCCACGAAGCTACTTTGCTGAAGCGGTGTTGCTGGATTTAGGAGTTACTGAGACAAAATAAAAATCAATGGCGAGCAAAAAATTAACACGTAGGGATGTGCTTGAGCTCCTATTCGCTGATTCTGATTCTGAAGGGGAAAATCTAACTTTGGGAGATGACGATCGGCCGAATAGTGAGCTTGCTAGTCGTGGTGCGTCTTCGCAGAGCAATGGCGCTGCTGCGCAGAGCGAGGAGGCCGCACAAGCACCAACACACGACCCTTTGCCCAACATAGGTGGGAGTGGAAATGATCTACGAACTCGTAGTATCAGTAGGGGAGCGAGTGGATGTGGTAGAAGTAGTGGGGCTGGTGAGAACAGCGCTGGGACCAGCATTAGTGTTCACTCATTCTACCGCGGTCACGTAGCCGCCATCCGCGGCAGCGGTGTAGCTACGCGACGCAGCAGTGTTCACGAAGCACAAAACACACACTCTTCTCCCAACACTAGTGGGGATAGCAGGGGGAGACGTGGGCGAAGTGTTCATAGAAGGTCTGATGGGTGTCGTAGGGGCAGCATGGGTGGTCTGAATAGGGCTGAAAGTAGTAATGATGAGTCTTTCAACCCTTCGCGAAATGGAAGAGGGGGGGCGAGGGGCACACGAGGTCGCTGTGTCCGTAGGAGAGGTGGACATGGTAGAGGCAACAGGGGGAGGCAGAACAGGGCTGGAAATGATGATGGTAATGGTGGCTGGGCTTTCTTGAGAGATGAGGAAGTATATCAGGAATGGATAAAGCCCTTTGATGAGCAAATTGGATATCTTGGTGACAGAGACCTTAGCAATGATCGAAGGTCTATAGATTTTTTGTCCCTCTTTCTGACTGACGATTTCTGGAATCTCATAACAGTGGAGACAAATAGGTATGCTCATCAGTATTTAGCCTCACATGAACTAATGCCAAGTTCACGGTTTCATGAATGGTATGATGTAACTGTCCCTGAAATGAAAGCGTTCCTGTCACTCCATTTGAGCATGGGCCTGGTACATAAATCAGAGATTGAGAATTACTGGGCAGAATTTTGGCCAACATCTACACCGGGATTTGGGAAAGTGATGTCTAGGAACAGACTTGAAATCATCTTGTACGTTGAGAGGGGCCAGCCAGGTCATGATAGACTGTTCAAGGTGCGCCCAATAATGGACATGATCATTCCACGCTTCTCAGCTGTCTTTGGCCCACGCAAAGAACTGTCACTGGATGAAATGACAATAGCTTTCAAGGGAAAGTCCACATTGAAAATGTACAATCCGAACAAACCAGACAAATATGGTTATAAGGCTTTTGTTTTGAGTGAGGCCAAGTCAGGATACGTTCTGCAGTGGTCTTCGTACACTGGACAGCATGGTGATGAGGTCACTGATTTAGGTGCCACCCATGTTCTAGTTCGGCAGCTGATGGCCCAGTACATAGGGAAAGGGCATGAGTTGTATATGGATAGCTACTATACGTCACCAGCTGTAGCAAATGAGTTGGCAAATGATGAAACTGGTGTGTGTGGGACAGTCAGTAGCCAAAGGCGAGGAATGCCAAAGGCCCTGCGAAAGACCGAGTTGCCCTTGGCCAGAGGTGATGACCCAGTGTTCATGAGGCATGGCAAAATGTTGGCGTGTGCGTGGCATGACGTAAAACGTTTCCATTTGTTGTCTACTCTTCATGGGAACTCGTGTGTCCGGAAACGGATCAGGTCCAAACATACAGACAGTGGGTTTAGGGACATAAACAGACCTGTGTGTGTGGATAGGTATAATTCATTCATGGGGGGAGTAGACACTGCTGATCAGAGGATGAAAACCTACCTCTTCCCACATCGGTCAAAGAAATGGTATAATCGAATAGTGAATGCCATTCTAAGCATAAGCATGGTCAATGCCCACATCATTTACTGCAGCATGACTGCCGGTCCGCACAAGAAACTGAAGGCCTTTGTGCAGGACGTTATCACTTCCTTGCTTGAGGGCTTCTCCAAGAGAGAAAACAAAATACGGGGAAGGCGTTCAGCAGAGGGGGGAGAAATGCCACAGAGGCTTACAGAACGCCACTGGCTGCATGATGCTGGCGATCGTCCGGACTGTATAGTTTGCTCCGATCGTACCCGTCATAAAGGTCGTCATCAGACGCAATACAGGTGCAATCAGTGTGGGGTAGGCCTGTGTGCTGTGCCATGTAATGAGAGGTTCCACACTCTGAAAAACTACAAACAGTGTCATCTGGATAGATAGGCGTACATTAGGCCTCTGTAGGCAAATTACCCCCAAAAAAATCATAAAAAACGCCTACTGTTTACATGAGTTTTATTGGTGTAGTAATAGTTCTAGTTTACCGGGGGGTAATATTGTTCTTACTGTTCTTGTTCTTACTGTTCTTGTTCTTATTTACACTCATACACAAATACTACAAACTTTTATCTGGATAGATGGGCACAGATAAGGCCTCTGCATCTAAAAGACGCTGTCTAATAATAATAATAATAATAATAATAATAATAATAATAAAGAAGAGGAGAAAACAAGAAAAAGAGAAGGAAAAAAGAAAAGAAAAAGAAAAAGTGCCCTGTGGTGGTGGGTAAAAAAAAAAACAAAAAAAAACAAAAAACAAAAAACAAAACGCATACTGTTTACATGAGTTTTCTGGTGTAGTAATAGTTCTAGTTTATGACTGTTGGCTTACAATTTACTTTTTCCCTGTTCACTTGATGTGTGGACAACATAACAAATGGATGGAGGGGATGAATCTGATGAAATAAGTTCACCTCTCTTGCAAAATATCAGGTATTTCATGGAAATTACATAATCCAATATGGCCGCCACCATATGACGTCATAATATGCAAATTAGATGGGAAAATTTACTCCCTACATAAACATTAGGTCATTCTCAATATTTGTCTCATTTACACTTTGTCTCTATCTCAAACCACTTTCAAGCCAGAGCCTTCTGAAATTTAGATGTCAAAATCTAGTATTTTTAAAAATAAAACCCGGCGCCTAAAGGGTTAATAATCAGCTGGCATATGGTATCTGGTATTTGAAACACAAACTGCTGCCATTTTGAGAAACAGAACATTTTATGTCACACGATTTATATTTATGAGTTTTAAGAGTGTTTGAGTATATGAGTGTATATTGCACATCATACAGTATACAAACATTATCAGTGAGAGGACAGAAATTTGGATCTTACTTTATTAGCTTAGCGCAATAATGATGTTATGAGTTAATACAATATCTTCCCCAACACATAACATAACATTTCAAACCACCAACAAGATACAAAACAGACAAAGCCTCTTTCTCATCAAAAAGAATTCGAGGGAATTAAAGAAGCTTGTTGGTCTTCAGTCGTCCTCAGAGGTGGGCAGGGCCTGGTATTTAGCTTTGGACCTCCTTGCTCGGTAGATCACCACTGCACATACCAGGAGGGAGCCGATGATGAAGATGATGTTCATACCCAAATTCATGCTCAGGCCAGATACTGAAAGAGGAAGAAAAAGAAAATTGTCCCAAAACTACATTTGGAAAGTACTCTAATTATTTCAGTTTTATATTTCTTTCTTTTTATTTATTTATTGTTGTTAGTAAAGGGAACTTGCAAAGTAAGAATTTCATTCTGTGGTCTAAAGTACTGTCTTTACTGTGCATATGACAACAAACATCTTATTTACTGATGGATTAATGTAGTACTCACTTCATTTGTAGCAGGTGAAGTGAAGGTGAAGCTAATTTAAATTACTCTATACACTGATTTAGTAATCTGTAATAGATATTATGTGTTTGTTTAAATAATCTGTGTCTGTAGAGAAGATCCAGGCTGCAGTTTGTTGTGCAACTGAACTGTGCTGCTTTTAACTGACAGTCGTTTTTTTACATGAAGGAGGAAGAATTGATTGAAGGACTCACATTGGCTGTCAGAAGTCTTGACCAGGTGCAAAGGTCCCTGGGAAATGGAGTGTCTGCCAGTCTCAGCTGCAGCTTCTCTTTTGCTGCGATGCATCCCTGAGTTGGATCTGATGCATCCCTTAGAGCACCGGGTTCCAGAGTTGCCACTCTCACACAGGATGACGGAGCATGTGATGTAGACCTGCACATGAACTCATAAATAACCATTTCCTTATTCTGCACAGTGTATGAATATTACTCATGAATTATTAAAGTCTTACAGTTTTTTTCAGTCGCTAACAAGCGTTTGTCCAATCAGTGGTCACATTTTCAAAACTCTAAACACAATTAGCACAGCATCGGACTTTTGTGGCCATACCATTCACACTTTACATGTCGTTTTCACACAATATGCAGTCAATGAACACATTTTCACAATGCTTACATTTTCTTAACAGACCAGCTGTACCTGTCAACGAAATTATGGATTGTTTTTGTATTATTTACAAATGTTAACACACAACATCCAACAATAGCAACAACAATATTCCAAACCTTAGATACAGTATAAAAACCTCTTCTTCTGCAATGATATCAGTTCAAAAACAACATATCTCAGCTGATAATACAGTTTTTTTCAATTGCTAACAACATGGTTTGAAGTCCACTGTTGAAGAAAAAAAACAATCCAAGTCTAGTTCCAAGTTTGCTGAAGTGGTGCAAGTTTATTGGAATTCCAGGTCATGGTGAGCCTACGTACACAGAGTGGGTCTGAGACCGGAGACTGACCCTGAATGTAGGGCCAGAGCACAGACATACCCTGTCCCCATATGTGGTTGCATATTGGTCAGTCAAGGGCAACTTTACACCGGAGGGTAAACTCAGTAGAGGGGTAGAGGTGGCTCCCAGACGTGGTCAGAACAAAAGGACAAAAGGACAAAAGGACAAAGGAGTGACACTCAGGTAGTATGATCAGGAAACTCTGATCATCAGGGGAGCAGAGGCAGGAGAGATCAACATATGGCTGGAATTGCCCCAGACGTGTCAATTTCAATGTCCATTCAAAGTTTACTTCTTCACCACCCAAGACTGGTACGTCTCTTCCTTCCACCCTATTCACCGTTCCTCAACCCCATAGAGGAGTTGTTTTCCGCATGGAGGTGGAAGGTTTATGACCGTCAGCCACATGACCAGATGTCCCTCCTTGAAGCCATGGATGCTGGCTACAGGGACATCACAGTTGATGATTGCCAAGGGTGGATCCGACAAACCAAGCGGTTTTATCCCAGGTGCATCACCTTGGATAATATCAGATGCGATGTTGATGAAAACATATGGCCTAACCGTGAAGATCGCAAAGATTAGATTTTTCCTGTTGTATTTTTTGTTCAGAATGCTCTTGTGTGTTTCATGGATATTTTGTTGCTGTACTGTAAGCAATACTGTAAAACTTTTTCTGTTCTATCATACTGTAAACAGTATTTCTACTGTGCCTCCTGTAGTAAACAGTAAAGGAAAAAAATGATTTGCTTTTTACTGGAATGCTTTTGAATGTGAACATTACATGTGGACATACAGTTCCCAACCAAGAAATTTAGTGTAAAAAACAGCGGATTGCATGTTTTGCATGCAAATACCTGTAAAACTGAAGCATAAAAGTCTATGCAGTTTTTGTAATGTCAACAATAGCCAGTATTTTGAAACCTGGTGTACTTTGATTCACTGCATGTACCTTGTGAAGTGAAAACAAGTGTTATTCTTTGACAGAATAATTTCATTTTGAGTCATATTTCCAGTGTTTTAGTATAAAGTTGGTGTGTGCAGAGAAAGATGTGTTCTATTTTGAAATGAAGAGTTAGTATATATTTAACAAAATGTCTTTTTGACAAGAAAATTATCCATTTGGCCAATTGTGTTTTGTAGGCATGAATTTGTGTTAAGAGTTTAGAAAAAATATCTTTAGTATGGGTAAGCGCTAGGGGTGTGCATCTCTCCAATATAAGACGATTCGATACGTATCTAGATACATGGGGTACGAAACGATTCAGGAAGGATACATTTTAAAAACAACCGATTCGATTCGGTAGGATTTGATCCGATCCGATCCGATCCGATTCGGTACGATTTGGTACGATTCAGTGCAATATGATGTAATCCGATGAGTCTGTGCAAATTCTCATTTGTCCAGGTCAAAGGCATCTCTAGGCAATTGAATCAGGTCAACTGGACTTGGTTTTTGTCTGTGAAGACGTTTCGCTCCTTATCCAAGTGGCTTCATCAGTTCGAGAGACTAGCAGGCAAGTCTGACTAGCCCGCAGACACAGACAAAAACCAAGTCCAGTTGACCTGATTCAATTGCCTAGAGAGTAATCCGATATAGTTCCTTGTTTAAAGTAGACATTTTACATTATGAATGTTCCTAAATCAATCCTAAAAATGTGATATTGTTTACCTTTAATAGAGTCTCGCGAGATTTTTGCGGGAAAGAGAGAGAGAAAGAGAATAAGCAAGCGGGGCTTCCAGCTGTATTGCTGATATACCGTAAATTCCGGACTATAAGCCGCTACTTTTGTCACTTGCTTTGGACCCTGCGGTTTATTATGGATTTTTACAGCTAACGGTCACCAGGGGCGCACTATCATGGAAGCGCAGGAGCGAGACAGACAGTTTGCGCCAGGTAACGAGAGCAAAACAAACCAAGTGAGTCCAAATGCAGTAGGAGAGCTGCTTTTAAAGGTTAGATTATGCTTCCGTGTAGTGATCACGCAATGGTCACGCAATGGCCACGCAGTTGCTCGGACGCAGTCGTGAGACCGTGATGGTTCTGCGTGGGGTTTACGTGTCGAAATGCATGCCACACCGGTAGAGGGCGCTATGGTTTTTTGTGACCGACCGACCGAGACTCTTGTGACTATCTCGCCTCGTTATTTACCTTCCGGCTTTTGCCGTAGTCACAGTGAACGATGGACACCGAGACAGAGAGACTGGCGTTGGAGCTCCAAATTATTCAAGCAGAGGAAGAAATACTTCTATTGCAAATTAGGGCACGACAAAGGAGGCAATTATGTTTATGAGTGGAAACCGGAAAAGCGGTCTCCAGCGGATGTAGTTAGCGGACCAATCACAGCCAATGCCGCTGCGTTGCTGCTGCGTTGCTGCTGCGTTGCTGCTGCGTTGCTGCTGCGTTGCTGTTGCGTCGCCTCGACGCGCGTCGAGGATTTTTGGGAGGTGCGCGTCTGGCCCTTGCATAGGACGCATGGGGGTCCGCAAGGACGCAATAGGTCCGTAATAGGTCCGTACGCACGGACGCGCTGTGTCAACACGGAAGCATAATTTCGGCTTAAGTTAAAGGCGATCGATCTGGCTGACTTTTCTGGTATAGTAGGCTGGTTATTTTGATACAGTAAACGGCCGTGTTACTGCACCTTTACTGCTGTGTTGGCTGTTTTCGAAAAAGATGCTGGTTATTTTGTTGAGCAGTCGGGTTACTGCACTTTTGCTGCCAAAACGAATTAAATTTAGCCATTTAACGTTATTGCCTCATCAAGCTTTGTAAGCTTTGTTTTTTGTTATACTGCCCACTGCGCAAAGACACGTTCAAATAACGTCTTTTCAACGTCGTTTTTGAACGTCGAAGTTTGGTCCTCTGAAGGTGCAGACTGTTACAGCAGACGACGTGTTTTCCCGACGTCGAGTGAACGTCCGTTACTGACGTCCACAGGACCTCTGTATAGGAGCCAGTTGTAGTCCGAATGTGGTCTTCTAGACGTCGTTTCTACGTTAAACTTAAACTCATTTTAGACTACAGTCTGATCTACAATAAATCACAATCCAATCCCGACAGTTTTTTCCCAAATCTTTATTGCAAACGTCAGTCTTAGGCAGTACAATTTGTGAAAAAGTGGTAAAATACAATAAATAAAATTACCTTCGGTCTGTGAATAAAAATGTAACAATAGCCTACAAAGCCC
Organism: Chelon labrosus; assembly: GCF_963514085.1. NCBI lineage: Eukaryota > Metazoa > Chordata > Actinopteri > Mugiliformes > Mugilidae > Chelon > Chelon labrosus. The sequence goes on along the minus strand of NC_140339.1, from coordinate 1,399,452 downwards.
TTATGAAGTCCTCAGTTGCCCGATTATGAAACAGGATGACTCCATCTGCACAAGTAGAAAAAGACAAATGATTAGCGATCGAAACGGCATTTAACACCGCCAGCTTTTTTAAAATGGGTCTGTATTGCCGGAAAACAACAACAACAAGAACAGTTATCCCAACAATGGCGGCCAGCCAAAGTCTCACACAGGAATAACTACTATCGCTCTGATAATGATAGCGGCCGAACAACTGTTGTTTGCAGTGTTCCCTGCAAACATTTCGACGTCTAATAAACGCTTTAATGTGTACAATTGTTCACGTTAAAGTGTCTGTAAACGTTAGCACGGTGGTTGTGTTCAAAAGCTAACGAGCTGATGGGAAAAGATGCAATGCTAACTGTAGCAACAACTGTTTAGATGAATACGACAAAGCTAAAACTGCAAACACTATGAATGAACATAAAGTTAACTAGGCAGTATGGGTTGACCGAACTTACCTGCAATTTAGTGAACGATGATTTAGAACAGCTGTAGTAGAGGTCGTAGCCTACGGTGCAGACTCGGCCATTGCTTCCACAGAAGAGGAACACCTGGGCCAATCAGAGTGGCTCTTACGGTGTATGTGATGACACAATGTCTCAGCCAGTTACAGTCGCGAATTCGCACACATTTCCCCCGATATGACTGTGGCGCAGAACTCAGTTAAATGTAGCCAGACCGGAATGGTTGCACAAACTACGGTCCAGAGACCCTTAAACAAACCAGTAGGAAAAATACGAAAATGTAAAATAACAAAATATTATGTATACAATAAATAATAATAATAATAATAATAATAAATATTTTTAATCGCAAATCAACAATGAATATGAATATAAATTATTAATCATTCATATTGATTAATCATGTTGATAACAACAAGTTTGATATTTATCTTAAATAAAAAAAAAATACATTCGTCAATTTCCTGCACCTGTCTTAGACGTCCATATGACCTCAGAAAAGTTATCTAGTCTGACGATCAAATGTTGAACGGCATATTGACGTCTAAATGGGGTCATGGTTAGACGTCGAAATAGCGGACCCAGTTTGCACATCGTGTAGACGTTCAGAATTGGTCATGGACCGACGGACGCAATAGACCTGATCTGCACGTCAATCAGACGTCTAATGTTTAGTGGGTGTACTACTACGGTACTGCAGGAAGTACGCTAGGAGCGCACCGTTGTATTATTTGTGCACTGCACGAATGCTGTTTGTAATGTCAAAGATGTGAAAGTTTGATCGATTGATTGATTGAAAGATTTATTGTGTTTGTCAAATGTAAATAAATGGGACGCTTTGCGTTTCCAAACAGTCATTTCTGTCCCGACGATCCCCTCCGTGGTAGAAGAAACCCTTACGGTAATTAAACATTAAAACACCAGCGGCTTGGGTGCGGCTTATAGTCGGGTGCGGCTCATGGAACAATCTGTAGTTTCCCCAAAATTTAGCTGGTGCGGCTTATATTCAGGTGCGCCTTATACGTAGTCTGGAAATTACGGTAATAACCCGATTCATAACTTTGTAATCGGGCCATCGACCGGTTCGTGGTACATTTAGATCGGTCCAGGGGCTTGTGTATCGATGCACTCACATCTTTTAAATCAAAACCGATTTCCGATTCATATCGGTAATTTGTTACACCCCTAGTAAGCGCTTGTTAGCGATTGAAAAAAACTGTAAATAGAGTTAAGGAATTTAGTTCAGGATTTTGCGATTTGATGAACACCGCTTGGAGTAAAATGAAGTTTGTTTGCTTATTTTGGAAATCTAGAAAACTTTAAGGTAAGGATAAAGATAAATTGTTCAGCATTCAGTCAAATAGACAATTACTCTGTTGGCTGCTGCATTCAACTGATATTCAACCAACAGAATACAGTTTTTTACAACCGCTATGACCCGTTTGTCAGAACCTTAAACACTTTTTCAAAACTGTTAACGCACATCACACCTGAAACACAAAACTCCCCAAACAGCTAATTTCATGCTCAAAATCACGCAGTGTAACTAAACACAGACACACACTTCCAAAATACAATAATACACTAACACAGTTCACCAAATCTACCAAAGCACTGACATACGTTGTCTTCCAACAGAAACATTTAGTCAGTCACAGCACAGTGTCATAAAAAACACTGACAACTGATGGAATAACACAAACTGAATCACTTTGCATGTGTCAAATCTACTTTTTTACTTTTTATTTTACAATCAACAGATTATTGTATTGATCATACATGTAAATTAATGTTTGTGATGATGTTCTTCATTTTTCATTTGTTGGGCATGAATTTTGTTCCTTTTTTTGTACAACACTCAGTACAAAAAGTGAACGACCCATGTCCGAGCAGCTTTGCAGAATGTTTATGAAAGAAGAAGACAGTAAATGACAGGATTTGAGGTAAACACTTTACTGTATTGCAAATGAAAATGACTTACAGTAGAGTAAAGAGGAAAAAAAAATCAGCATTTAGCTGTCATTCATTACTGTATTGTCAAATACACAAAAAGAAAAAGGAGCAGAAGAAATCACTGTAAAAGAGGAAGAAAAAAAAGCCAATCTGCTCGGTCGTCAGCATTGGGCCACATATTTTCATCGACATCACACCTGATGTCTTCTCTGGCCAGGCATCTTGGGAAGTATCTTTTTGCATGCCTTATCCAGCCCTGGCAGTCGTCGGCTGTGATCAATGTAATCTTCAATCCATTAGTTTTGAACATGAGGTTTTCTGTTTTTACAAACTGTGTGAAAGCAATTGAAAATTCACCAGTTAACATCTACTGTTTTGGTCTTGATTGAGCTTGTGTGTAAAAGGAGTTAAAACTAATTTTAAACGTGTAAAATGTGTGTATTTTGTGTCAAAAGAATAAGAATTTTGTTAATTGTATAGCCCACACAGGCTGATGTTGTGGTAACTGTGTGAAGAGTTTTGAAAAAGCGTTAAAAGTATTGAACAACGGGTCATAGCGGTTGTAGAAAACTGTAAAAAGTAGACACCTCAATCAGAAAAGACAGAAACATGGATAGACAGTTGTTGAAACTAGTTGTTTGAAAAGATGAACCAAGTTGGAAACATCATTAGTATATGTTGTATTTCCAGCAGAGTCGAGGTTCTACAGCTCTTTGTCAAAAACGTTCTGTTTCAAAGTTTATTTAAATGTTGAAAATACATTTGCTTCATAGATTCTTACCTGGTCTATAGAGAAACCGTTGGTGAGACCACACAGACTACACTCATATGGATTTGAGGTGGATGATGTTCTGCATCTCACATGGTCACCATCAGGGTCAAACGCTGTCAGATTGAATGATCGAGGGCAGTTCCTTGGGACTCTGTAACATGAGAGTCAGCTGAATGAGAAATAATCGGTGTCTTAAACAATAACCTATGGAATACAACTTTTATGTTCCCTACAGCAGAGGAATGTCTTTGGCAATGCAGAATACAACATTAAGATGCGTCAATCACATCAAAGTAGAAAATGCTGCATGTATATTTGATCTAATGATGAGCAGAGCTTTGGAAAAACAAAAAAAAGAAATATTTAGACGTACCTGAGGAAGGGCAGCATGGTAATGATGGGAGATCTGTTTGATTCACAGGTGTCAGATCGGGTTCCCATGTGCACATGTGCCATCATTCTCCAGGAAGACCTAGAGCTTCTGATGTTTGATATCCAGTAACCACAGCCATAGTAGCTACTTCTAGAAGTAGGGTATCTGTTTGGAGAAAAAACATGAATCTCTATTTTCAGTTGTCTGTTAAATGGAAAGTAAAACGTTGTTTTAATGTAAATACAGTTCGTGTTCATTCTGGTGTTTTTTGCTTCTTCACCTGATCTCGAAGGGGAGGTTGCTAGGGAGTTTTCTTTTTGTCGTCACCTCATACTGGCACCAGTTCAAACCACAGGAGTTCCTGGCAACTACTTGATTGGTGGTCTGGATCTGGGTCCCACAGTTACCACTTAGGCAAGTGTAGTAATTCGGTCTGCAGTAGTACGTAGTTTGCTTGTCACGAAGTTCCAGCTGAAAAGAATCACAAGATACATAGAAAGTGACAGGAGATGATTCTTTTATATTTATCAGCAGATATTCAAAGATATTGAAGCACACATAAGACACAAAATATCGTGCAGGTCTCCCTTGTGGTGACTCATCAGAGAATGGACATGGGCCCTCTGAGGGTGTCCTGTGGTGTCCGGTCAACAGAATGTTGTTAGTGGGGGGGGCTCTGTGGATCATCCCACAGATACTTGATCAGTTTGGGATCTAGTGAATTTGGAGGCCAGGTCAACACCTTGTGCTGTTCTTCATGTTTTTTTTTAGTTGTTCCTAAAGTGTTTTTGTGTGTGTGTCTGTATCAGGCTGCATCCTGCTGGGGATGGCTGCTGCCATCAAGGAGTGTCATTGCTATGGGGTGGGGGTGCTGTAATGGTAAATTTAATTTCTTTGTCTCCGCCACTAGAGATGGCCAACCTCCCCCTTCCTAACGTGAGATACTGGGCCCTTTTGTCTTTGTGGATTGTGATGTCTGGACTCGGCATTGCACCTAAATGCAAGATCCTGCAGGATACCCCAAGTGTAAAACACACCAACGGGGATTCGGCGTCGATACCTGCAATAGACAAAAGGGTGTGGCAACACTTCCTGGAGGGACCGACCCCTGCACCAGACAAAGGGATGCAAAGGGGTGTTCCTCTGGTATAAATGTTTAGGTTTCCCCACATTCGGGGTCTTTCTTCACTTTTGACCGCTCGCATGTTGATTGACCTTTTCTTTGCAAAGAAAATAAAACCTTGTCAGCCGGCAGAAGTCTCTATTTCATTCTTCACCAGCAGCAGAGGAAAAAACTTCCACAACAGTGCCTGGTCTGGTCTAGGTGGGTGCTACATGTCTAAGTAACATCCACACCAATGAATGCCAGGTCCAGAAGTTTCCCAGCAGAACATTGAACTGTCACAAGATGGTCAATGTTATTCACTTCTCTTGGCAGTGGTCATAATGTTGTGGCTGATCCGTGTCATTGTTCATACTGACAGTTGTGACTTGCAGAACTTGCATTGTGATCACAAAACATACCACACTGTCATCAGACCATGATGGATGTTTGTCTTGTTCTTTTTTTCTACCATTTAATTGTATGCAATAGAAACAGAAGGGTTTTAAATGGAGTTTGTTGCAGCTCATCAAGCATTTAGTCTTCACAGATATCTGTACATGCCTGTTGGTGTTAATTTTTTGATTTCAGTAAAAGCTGCAAAACTGTGAGATCGAAACCATCTTAATCTCTATGAATGAGAGACAATCAAGATAAATTACAAATGCAGTCAGTATCTGTGGGTGAGCAGGCAGAGTGACATTTCTACTTGTACTGAATAATATCCTCATAACATTCAGTTCTCAGCTTCGACTGAGTGATCTGATTTTGATCTGGTTGTATCTGGTTTTAAAACACAACCTGTTGCCATTTTGTGAAGATTGTTGATCTTGGCGTGCTCGTTGGAGGCCATCGAGTGCAACTGGGATTGAAATTGCTGCAGAGTTTTTGTTGCATTAGATTTGGTAGAGTTGCAGCAGAGAATTGTTTTGTTCCAACGCAAGACTCTGATCAGCCAATGTCTTGTAAAAAGATACGGTCCCCCTGCTATAATTACAAGATATGTGTGTGGACAAAGTATATCCGTGCAGTAAGTGTATATGTTGGTAAATACATTCATGTGGGATTGGGGAACATGGAAGAATGTCTGTACAGAAACTATTGATAAAGATTTTATTGGAAATATTCTCACAGTTCAAAATTAAAAAGTTGACGAATGCAGTGTATATAAGAATTTGCATCCTTCAGACTTTTCTACATTTCTGTATAAAAGTGACTCAAAACATCAGTGGATGTCCTGAATCTAGACAAAGAGAACCCACTCAAACACATGAATCTGAAATATGATACTTGTGTGTTTATTTATTCAGGAAAACGAGACAATATTACAAATCACTGAGGTGCAAAAGTGAATCTCTAGGAATGCTAACACAATTGTATAATATCTCTCTTTCATGTGATTGATTGGGTCATCCTAACCATAACCCTAACCGTTTCAGGACTTCTTATGCAGAAATGTGGAAAATTCTGAAGGACTTAAGAACTTTTAAGCAACACTGTAGATAATAGTTGTATACCGTGTAGATCAGCTCACAGTGACACTAAATAAAATCATTACAGTCACTGATGTATAATCATCTGAGAACAAACTGTATCAGTGGATCATATTTCATTAGCACAATAATGATAGTGATAGCTGACTGTTTGTTACATTCAACAACACACCAAGAAAATCAAAAACAGGTAATTCACCACATTTCATAGTTCAAACCACCAATAACACCAAACAGAGTCACGTAATTCCTGGCGTTTGTCGGAATTAAGTATCGGTCTTTACTCTTCCTCAGAGGTGGGCAGGGCCTGGTATTTAGCTTTGGACCTCCTTGCTCGGTAGATCACCACCACACACACCAGGAGGCAGCCGATGATGAAGACGAGGTTCATGCTCAGATTCATGTGCAAGCCAGATGCTGAAATGGTGGGTAAAAAAACAGAATCTACCTTTAGTTTGTCATCCTGCAATAACCCTAACCCTTATTCTTATTTTACCTACTGACGAGTGGAACCGGTATTTGTAAGATACCAAATAGGTAGTGGAAGACAATGTATAACTTAAATCATAAAAATATCAAAACTACAGTGTACAAATATGGTGGAATACTTTTAGAATGATGCATATTATTTATACACATGTCTTTGACTCATCAGAGAATGGACATGGGCCTTCAAAAAATAGTTGCCCTTGTTTCATTCTGTTTTTTTTTTTTTGGATATATTATGACCTAAGTGAGTGAGAACCATGATTGAAAACACTGATTGTAGGACTCACATTGGCTGTCAGAAGTCTTGACCAGGTGCAAAGGTCCCTGGGAAATGGAGTGGCTTCTAGTCTCAGCACAGCTTCTCTTTTGTGGCGGTCCATTCCTGAGTTGGATCTAATGCATCCCTTAGAGCACCGGGTTCCAGAGTTGCCTCTCTCACACAGGATGACGGAGCATGTGATGTAGACCTGCACAAGTAGGGAAAGTCGTGAAGAGTGGTTTGGGTAATCTACAGGATGAATGATGATTATCACATGAATTATTCAATTCTACAAAAGTAGAGGATTAAAAGTAACAGTAAAAGGTTTACCTCCTCATGAGCGCCGATGAACTCAAAAGCCTCCATTCCAAATCTGAACTGAGACTTGGAGCTGGGGTAGATTTGCACAGTTTTGTCCTTCACACACCTGTGACAGAGCAGTTAAATGGTTTAGAAATACAAAAACTCAACATTTATCATAACTATCAACTACCACACAGAAGTCTTTTCACTGAGTACCCATTTTCGATGATTGTGTAGCTGATGCGGGAGTTGGGGTTGTCGTAGGGAGTTGCCTTGCAGGACTCCACAAACAGCTCTGTGTTGGGGATGTTGGTGGTCGCCTCAATCTGCATGAAGATCATCTGCTTCAGGTACACCTCCACTGGGTAGGTGCTGGCGTCCACTTGTTTCCTAAAGCGCTGGCTCTCAAAGAACTCAAACTGAAAGGTGAAAGCACCAAAGCCCTTCTCTGTGAAGGCGTATGGGTTTTTGTGTCTGAACCCCAGGGTCAGGTTGGTTCGCTTTGGATAGACGCAGGAAAAGGCGATCTCAACATCGTGCTGCCTGGAGATGATTTCATCTGGGTCAGCAGATGTGATCTCATTCTTAAAGATGATGTTGTCGTCGTCCTCCTGAAAGTGTCATGAAGCAGAATGTTGATAAAAACTTTTACTTATGTACAGAAGTGTATGCAACACGTCAGCAGAGAAATTGGGTCATGTAAAATGATACAGTCATCGTTCAGCTCCTGGTCAGTTGGCGTCCATTTTATTGTATATAGTCCTGTGGAGACTTTCTGCTTTGAAATGCCCCTTGGTCCTGTCACAATCAGGTCATAAATCCTGCAAGAGAAGCAATGTTTGTACAATATGTTAACACGTAAAAGTAAAACTCAGCCAATCATTTTAGTCTAAAACCTCCTTACGTGGTGAACTGTGCTGTGGATCTGACTCTAATTTCGAGGGTCTGGTTGACAAATGCTGGAAGATTTACTCCATTCACCGGAGTTGGTGACAAGAAAATGGGAAAGTAATCACCATCGAGACATGAAGGGGCGCTGTGTGAGTCCACTGAAAGTCAGACGAGAAGAGGAAAATATATTGAGAAACTGATAAAGCATTTATATTTAAATAAGAATTAGAATAAAAATATTGTGACATACCATGAACAGTAAATTGCAGAGGAATCTTGCTGAGTGGAGCAATTGTTGTTCGTAAATACGCTGTGGTTGTTGTTGGAACAGTTGAGGTTGTTGGAGAAGTTGTGGTTGTTGTTGTTGGAACAGTTGTTGTTGTTGTTGGAGCAGTCGTGGTGGTTGTTGTTGGAACAGTTGTGGTTGTTGTTGGAGCAGTTGTGGTGGTTGTTGTTGGTGAGGTTGTGGTTGTTGTTGTTGGAGCAGTTGTGGTGGTTGTTTTTGGTGAAGTTGTGGTTGTTGTTGTTGGAGCAATTGTGGTGGTTGTTGTTGGAGCAGTTGAGGTGGTTATTGTTGGTGAAGTTGTGGTTGTTGTTGTTGGAGCAATTGTGGTTGTTGTTGGAGCAATTGTGGTGGTTGTTGTTGGTGAAGTTGTTGGGGTTGTTGTTGGAACAGTTGTGGTTGTTGTTGGAGCAGGTGTGGTGGTTGTTGTTGGTGAGGTTGTGGTTGTTGTTGTTGGAGCAATTGTGGTTGTTGTTGGAGCAATTGTGGTGGTTGTTGTTGGTGCAGTTGTGGTGGTTGTTGTTGCTGGTGAGGTTGTGGTTGTTGTTGGAGAAATTGTGGTTGTTGTTGGTGAAGTTGTGGTTGTTGTTGGAGCAGTTGTGGTGGTTGTTGTTGGTGAAGTTGTGGTTGTTGTTGGAGCAGTTGTGGTGGTTGTTGTTGGTGCAGTTGTGGTTGTTGCTGGAGCAGTTGTGGTGGTTGTTGTTGGTGAAGTTGTGGTTGTTGGAGAAATTGTGGTGGTTGTTGGAACAGTTGCGGTAGGAAGTGCAACTTGACGTTTATGCCTTCCTCCTGAAAGAGGTTGCTTGAATGTGTAGGATCCATCAGAGTAAGACAGAGTGATCAGTGTGTTGGGGAAGTCCTCCACCACAAGCTCAATGGGATGGTATCCAGTTTGACCGCTGTAGGTGTATGTAAGGGAGCAGGAAGTCTGACAAGAAACAATGTACTGGACATTACAAGACTGCAGTCGTTCATGATCTGGACAGTATTACTTTTAAATGAACATTTTACATATTTTACCTTTTACCCTTACCACTAATATTCTATTCAGACTAGATAGTCTGAATAAAAATAAATCAAATAACCATCTGAATCAGAATGAATTTTCAATCACATTACATAATCTGGTCAATGGTATTTAAACACATCATTTAGAATTCAGGTAGTTAAATTGTTGTTGCTGAAGTGATTTATTGAGGGTTGCAGAAATATCGTCCATGTTAATGTAGATGAGCGAGTTGTTACTCAAACATGTTGATAAAACACAAACACTGCTTTGATATGATTTAACCACTTACAAAATGAGATGGAGCAGGATTGAAACCATTTACTATTGTTTTCTTGACTGTATTAATTCAATGTTGAAAATATATTTGCTTCATAGATTCTTACCTGGTCTATAGAGAAACCGCTGGTGAGACCACACAGACCACACTCATATGGATTTGAGCTGGATGATGTTCTGCATCTCACATGGTCACCATCAGGGTCAAACGCTGTCAGATTGAATGATCGAGGGCAGTTCCTTGGGACTCTGTAACATGAGAGTCAGCTGAATGAGAAATAATCGGTGTCTTAAACAATAACCCATGGAATACAACTTTTATGTTCCCTACAGCAGAGGAATGAATGTCTTTGGCAATGCAGAATACAACATTAATGTCAATCACATCAAGGCAGTAAAAGATGCATGTATATTTGATCTAATGATGAGCACAGCCTTGGGAAAAAAAGAAAAAAAAAAAATACTAGAGGATCGCTAGCGATCATAAAGGGGACCATGCCGTGGGGAAGTTGTCCCCGAGCAGGACGCAGAGGCATAAGCGGGTCAGACACGGACTGAAAGGAGGCAAAGTGTCCTTTGGCTGACAAGTGAATGAGAGTCAGGCGGGTCGGAAGCAACGAAATTGGGTGGGCTTGTATGCGTTTACTGTGGTGGTTTGTGAGATATAAACATGTAGTGGTTGTAGCGCCCCTTACAGGCTGAATTTCACAAAACTTGGCATGATTGTACATAAGTATACTATAATGAGGGTTGACAAGTTTCATAAGGATTGGGTGAATACTTCAAAAGTTCTAGGCCTTAAAGTCATATGAAATATTTCCATGTCACGTGTAGCGCCCCCTATAGATGTAATGTCACGGAACTTGATGGGCATCTACACAATATGTCACAAATTGTGTTTCATGAAGTTAGCTATTGCAGTTTTTAAGATGTTGCTTTTGTAGCGCCCCCTGGAGACCAAGGGTCACAAAAGTAGGGGTGCTTGTACAGAATCATATTATTATCAATAATATGAAGTTTGATTAAGTTTGGGTATATACTTCACAAAATATTAGCTTTGGACTTATACTGTTGCATGCCATAAAAATTAATTATCCATTAACTTTGTAATCAATAACCCTGTTAAAGTTCTTTTGAGAACTTTTCATTATCTTTGTCCATAAAGATAATGCATGCCAAGGTTATTGCGAATTGGATGAACGGGCTAGGAGGAGTTGATTTTGCTCTGAAATGCAATTTTTTCAAAATGGCGGGGAAAATGGCGGGCGGAAATGGGCGTGGCCTAGTCCATTAAAACCAGGGCTATATAAGGAATCAGAGAGAGAAAGAATTTTGTTTCTAGGGCACACAGTTCTCAAGATGTGAGGCAAAACGTAAATTGGCTTATTATAGCGCCACCTAGCTGCAGGCATGTGTATTGACACCTTGGCAAAGTGACATGCTAGGACTTCTACCAAGTTACCAGGTTTGATACCTTTCGCCCTTACAGTTTGTCCTGGACAGACACTTTTAGCTAAGCAGAAAATTAAGGCGAAGGCAAAGGCGCAGAATAATAAAAATTGGAAGAAAAACATCAGGGATCCTGTAACGGTGTTGCATGGACTCCTAAATATAGAGCTAAGTACCTGAGGAGGGGCAGCATGGTAATGATGGGAGATCTGTTTGATTCACCGGTGTCAGATCGGATTCCCAGGTCCACATGTGCCATCATTCTCCAGGAAGACCTAGAGCTTCTGATGTTTGGTATCCAGTAACCATCACCATAGTAGGTATTTAAATAAGTAGGGTATCTGTTTGGAGAAAAAAAAATGAGAATCTCTATTTTCAGTTGTCTGTTAAATGGAAAGTAAAAAGTTATTTTAATGTAAATACAGTTTGTGTTCATTCTGGTGTTTTTTGCTTCTTCACCTGATCTCGAAGGGGAGGTTGCTAGGGAGTTTTCTTTTTGTCGTCACCTCATACTGACACCAGTAGAGACCATAGGAGTTCCTGGCAACTATCTGATTGGTGGTCTGGATCTGGGTCCCACAGTTACCACTTAGGCAAGTGTAGTAATTCGGTCTGCAGTAGTACGTAGTTTGCTTGTCACGAAGTTCCAGCTGAAAGAATCAAAAGATACAAGATAGAAAATGTCAGGAGATGATTCTTTTATATTTATCAGCATGTAGCAGTGATCACATGTCACCGTTACGTAGAAGCGAAACATTTAGCATGGTTGTTGGACCTAAATCAATCGTCAAATTAAAATTTAAATGATTAATTTATTAAAATAAAACAGGATGTACGTGAGGGTTTAATTTACCTCAAAGGTTCCATCTGAATTCCTTCCTTTTGGCGTGAAGCTCAGAGATCCACCAAAGAACCTGTGGGCGACAGACCATGCAGATGCAGCTGTGACCATGAGCAGCAGATGCAGCAGCAGCGTGAGAGAAGCCATCCTGACGAGTGCTCCTTCCTCAGCATGAGCGGTGCAGCTTAAATAATCTGCTACAAGGAAATAAAAGCACAGATATAACAAACACATACACTAGTTTGACTGTCCTAAATCAAAATCCTTGTCTGAGCTCCTTAACTGATATCTATTGTTCTCTAGTCTGAAACTCAATGCCACACATTTGAGAACAGGTGACACTCTGTTTTAAAGACAATAGCTGGCAGTGCTGTTTCATGTCAGGTTTTTCCGCATGGTTATGACCCTATGATGCCACATACAGCATCTTCCTTCCCACCAGTTTGACGCTACGGGCTAATCTGACCTGTTTCTGGCAAGTTCCTTAATTGCCTTCAACCATGCCTGGCCTCTGAACCCCAGGCTCTTTGACAACCTTTAGGTGGAACTGGCTACAAAACCCTAGCAGCCCACCTCCACTGGATGCATTTACAACTTCCAGGTCTGGGTGCAGGTTGGCGACTGCAATTGTATTAAGAAATGAGTCTTTGGTTTAAGATGAAACGCAGCGCATCACTCGGTGTGTGGCCCTGACGATGAAACTTGACACATCTGGCTGCTTCTTCCTGGACGGGCAGCTGCTCTACCACAAGATGCTAGAATTTTCGTGATGTGACTTTCTGCCATGTGGGTGTTCCCAACCAAGCGCCCTCTCTGCCATGGTAAACTTGCCCCACAATGTCCTGCCTTTGCTTCTTCTTCTGCCGATCCCACTGTCTTCCTGTTGCTAGGGACCTCTTATGAAAGAGTCATTGGACCTTTTGAGTGTCATCCTCAGTCTTGTTTTGGCACAGTGACTTGATATAGGCAGAGTGTTCTTTTCAAGACAACCCTGTACTTCTGAGACAACTTGTTAACCTAAACCACTTCCTTGCTTGTGCACTCACCAGCCTCTCCATCCACTTGGCATGAGAAAGTATGAACTCGTAGAGCATGTCTTGCCACATGAGACAAGGCAGCAAAAGGCACCACAGCTTCAACTTTCAGTTTTCTCATTTTCTTGATGCCTCTGATCACCACTCCTGCCTTAGTTTCTACTTTTCCAGAGTCTCTGACGTCTGTAGTTTACCATGTCCAAGTATTTAGATCGATTTCTCCGAAGTTCCTGGTATTTTCTTGCCATTTACACAGAGTCAGTCCTTGGTAAGACAGCCTGCTGGCCACTATTAGCTTTGGCTGGATTAGCTCTGAGGCCATTATGCCCTCTCTAAATGGTCTTAGCACGGTTGATTTGTACAAGTGCAATTGCTGTGTTCACACCATCCCAAACAAAACGACAGGTGTGTGTGTGTGTGTGTGTGTGTAGGGGGGGGGGGGGATAATGAGGTTAGCATTCTCTTATGTCAAAAAAAACATATAAGTTTTACTGATCAGTACATCCATTAATTACACAAGCAGAATGATAACTATGTGCTGGAAATACCACTCATGACAGTGTGATTAGTTTTGGATGTAATTTGATATTATCTTTAGAGTTTGTGGCAACACAAAGCATTGTTGAACAGCAGTTCCTGGTTTGTGGCCTGCACATGCAAAAAATACACACTTGCATGTGAATCCTGCTGTCACTCTGAAGGTTTGATCGCTGTTTGATTGTTTCACAGTTGCTGTAATTAACCAACAAACGAGGTGACGCTGAAAACTGACCATAAGCAAATGCTGCAGGATTTTACACGTTAGGAATAAAATTTATTAAACTTTATCTGACTTCCAGGATATTTAAAATCGGTTTGGTGAAAAACACAGAAGAAACATTACACAGATAATATCTGTCATTCTCAGACAAAGGGTTTTTAAAAGAGCTACTATCATTTGACATGGACTGGATTTCCGGTCTTACAGCTGCATCTCTTATTTCACAATGGCAGCAAACTGATGGTCATGTCAACCTGATGTGCATTGCAGAATTCACTGTGTTTGCAGTTTTAGAGTGTAGAAAGCATTGAGGGGTCGGAATTCGACCATATGCTGATGACACGACGCTTTATACTCAGTAGCTTAAATATTTGGCCTGCTGTCCAACGCTCTCTTCATTAGACTAATTATTCATCTATAAGATTATTCCTGTGTGATTAATATGAGATCAAACACAAGCTAAATGCCTTTGTTGTTTTCTGTAACATCCCGTCTGTTTTTTCAGATGTTGGCCCTCCAAAAAAAATCAGCAGTTTTATCACATTCAGTGTCCAGATTGGCACATCACTGTTGATGTACTTTGATTGCTTCTTCCATCTGAAAGGTTTTGAGGAATTCCAATCAGTATATTTTGCAGGTTGCGTACTGCAAAATATTGCCTTTCATTTCAAAAATCCTGGAAAAAGTTGTTTTTACTCAATTGAAATCATTTCTGGATGAGCATGAGGTCCTGGAGGTCTTCCAGTCAGGTTTTAAAACAATGCATAGCACAGAGTCAGCTCTATTAAGAGTTTTTAATGACATCCTCCTGGCAAATGACTCTGGAGACTACGTGACTCTTGTGCTTCTGGACTTGTCTTCGGCTTTTGATACCGTGGACCACAGCATTTTGGTGCATCGATTGCAGCACCTAGTAGGTATTTCTGGCACCGCCCTGGACTGGTTTAAGTCCTACCTGGCAAACAGGACCATGTGCATACGCCTTGGTGGTTCTGAGTCCCGCTCTGCTCCGCTGTCATATGGGGTTCCACAGGGTTCAATTTTAGGGCCCCTACTTTTCTCATTGTACCTGCTGCCCCTGGGTTCAATCCTGAGAAAGCATGGGATCTTTTTTCATTGTTACGCTGATGACAGCCAGATCTATGTGCCACTAAGAAAGAAGGATGCGTTCTCCCTGAAATCGCTTCTTTTATGTCTCGAGGACATTAAAGCTTGGATGTCCTTGAACTTTTTAAAATTTAATGAAAATAAAACTGAAGTGATGGTGTTCAGTCCCGTTGGCCCCAGCAAACCACCTCCTGTTGATTTGGGCCCCTTGGTGGGTTACAGGAAGCAAATAGTCACAAACTTGGGTTTTAGGATGGATAGTGATTTTAAACTTGATCGGCAAATTGGTGAAATAGTAAAGTCCAGCTTCTTTCACCTTAGGCAGCTGGCAAAGGTGAAGCCTTTCCTTGCACGTAAGCATTTTGAAACAGTAATCCACGCCTTCATTACTTCGCGGCTGGATTACTGTAACGCACTTTATCTTGGAGTCAGCCAATCCTCCCTCGCACGTCTCCAGTTGGTTCAAAATGCTGCCGCTCGCCTTTTAACTGGAGCACGTAAGAGGGAGCACATTACTCCCATTTTAGCCTCTCTCCATTGGCTGCCTGTGCATTTTAGAGTCCATTTTAAGATTCTTTTATTTGTTTTTAAATCTTTAAATGGTCTCGCCCCGCCTTACCTCTCTGAGCTGCTCCATCCTTACACTCCTGGTCACTCAGGTCAGCTGATCAGCTGCTCCTGGAGGTACCAAGGGCCAAACGGAGGCTCAGAGGGGATAGAGCCTTTTCTGTTGCCGGTCCTAAATTATGGAACGATCTCCCCCTACACATCAGACAAGCCCCTTCGCTGTCCATTTTTAAAACACATCTTAAGACCCATTTTTATTCTTTGGCCTTTAACACAGCATGAGACCCTGTTTTCTGTTCTGTTTTATTATTATTTTAATACTGTTTATCATTTATTATTGTTTTTATATTGTTTTTATTGCTTTTATATTGTCTCTTATGTTTGATGTCTTATATTTTAGGTTGTATTTTATGTATAGCACTTTGTGTCAGCCACAGCTGTTTTAAAGGGCTTTATAAATAAAGTTGAGTTGAGTTGAGTTGCAGTACTTCAGTACTTCGTGTTTCTATACAAAATACAAGAAAAAAACAAGCAGTTGCTCTGAATATGTTTTGGCAATCTATCAAACAGATCAGTCACTGGATGAATAAATATTCTGACCTACTGGAATGTCCTGGTACACTGATTTTTTCATGTCATGCTGGTTAGACGTGACCTGAGTGTGTTTTTCTTTAAAGATGAGCCTGGTTACGGGAAACATTCGTTGTTACTCCTCCTTCTTTTCACAGATGTCAGTAACATGAGTGGAAAAAATTCCTTTTCATTTATTGTCTGTGTCATGACACCAAACAATAAATTGCTTGAACATGACATGAGAAAAAAATCTCAGTCAAGTTTTGCTTTTATTGATTATATTTAACATGTAGTCATGAAATCAGATGCTGACTGATTCTAATTCAACTACCTAACTACTTTGCTGCAGGTTGTGCAAAAAGAAAGTAATTCTTTTCTAAAATCTTGAGAACAACGTTGATTGCCAGCTCAGTGTATTTAGCCTTGGATCTCCACAAGCAAAGGCTAAACTCTCAAGATAATCAGGGTGTTACTCTTTTTTCTCAAGAAAACTTCCAGTAATTACACAAGAAGAAATGTGCTAAACATACCACTCATATGAGGGTGGTAAACCTGGAGGTAATCCGATATTCCCTTTGGAGTTTTTGATAACCAGTAGCATTTTTCTAAGAGTGGTTGCATGTGCATACTGCTGTCAGTTTGATGGTTTGATAATAACCTGCTGATTGACAGTAATTGCTGTAATTACCCAACAAAGGGAAGCGGAAAACTAACCATGAGCAAACCCTGCAGGATTTAAAACATATGTCAGGACGACAGCTTATTAAACGTCCAGGATGGATAAAATCTATTTGGTGAGAAACACAGAAGGAACATTACACATGGAACCTTTAACTAACCACAAGTAAACAAGTCCTGTGCCAGATAATAATTGTCATCCTCAGACAAAGAGTTTTTAATCGAAACACAGTCATGGCTGTTTTTAAATTCTATGCTTGACACTGACTGGATTCTTGTCCTACAGCTGCCTTTGTCACAATGTCATCTACATAATCACTGATGGTCATTTTAAACTGACCTGCAATGTAGCGTTCATTGAGCTTGCAGGTAAAGTGTGCACAAAACTTTAAGGGTTTGAAATTTACACTCAAATGCAAACATGCAAACAAAAGAAGTGATGCTCGGAGCTTTATGGGATGCATTAATAAAAATATATCTTCAACTATATGCTGATGACTCAGCCCTTTATATTTGGTAGCTCACATTTGTGGAGCCCTGCTGTTAACCACAAACAAATAGCAAGTCCTGTGCCAGAGATCATTAATTTATGAGCAAGATGATCAAGACGTAGCCTTGAGGAAGAGTTTTCGACAATGTATTTTTCATCAAGCTAGCTGTGGTTGGTGGTGGTGTTGCAACTTAACCTTACCATTGCCCTCGGTGTCAAATTCAACACTTTTTCAAATGTTTTTATGTCAAACAGATGGTTCCTTTCTTTTTTCTTTGCTCATAAAATGACCACTAAAATAGCCTCTTCTTTCAATGAATATTGTGTGTTGTATTTAAATGCACAGCAGCATTTTCAAAGCTAGAGATGTGTAAAACACCATCCTTTTATGTGTCTTTCCCTATGATATATTTCCATATAAAATGAGTTCTATTTGCTCTAAATTCTGTAAAGAAATATACAAATTTTGTGAATTCATTAAAACAATAGTCAAGAGTCAAAATAATTCAAACATTTTGCTCAAGTTTAATCAAATTTTAAATAAATTAGGTTTATTGATTAAAAATGACAAAAACTATTTTATGTTATGCGGTAATAAGTGAACAATGGATTAAAAGACATAAAAAAAAAAGACTGGAAATTTCCACAACAGATAAGACAAACAGAAAGTGTTAAATATTTCTCCTTATCACAGATATCTTTCGTGGTATTCTTTTCTGACAAGCGTAGGTGTGTTGAAATAACCCTTGTAAAGCACCTGTCACTTATCTGCAGCGGGAACATTTATGATTTCTGAACAAAATCTCAGCAAAACTAACGAGGCTGACATCAGACTCAGGTGCACTTATAAATGTTAGCATGCTAACTAAGATAGTAAAGCTGGGGGGTATTCCATCAAGCAGGCTAAAGGCAAAGTCAAGCTTAAATGGCCAAGTCTGGCTAATATGAGTGAGAGTTCGGTTCCATCAAAGAGGCTGAGATTAGCCCCAACTCAGTAACCATGGAAACTATGACTCCGGCTAAGCCTCAACCATGGCTAAGCCAGAACTGTGGCTCAGGTTTCCGTTCCATCAATCTGAGCCTCAACCCTGTTCCACCAAGGTGGCTAATGTGAATGCCAGCCAAGTAACCATGGTAACTTATCCTGCCGGGCAAACCTGGGGGGTATTCCAGAAAGCAGGTTTAACAAACACTGAGATAAAACTTAACCTCTGGGTTGTCTGAACCTGAGGCGACTAAACCCGAGCTGTCGGTTCCAAAACACCGGTTAGCAATCAGTTCAATCAACCCCGGATTGTTTAACCCAGAGTTGTGCGCGATCACGGCGAAGTTATAAAGGCATCATCTATTGAGAGTCGAAACCATGAGTAAAAATGGCAAAGCGCAGAGCAGCCTATTTTTCTGAAGCGGAGCAGCAAGTTCTGCTCGAGGCGTACGAGGAGGAAAGAGCGATAATCACGAAAAAAAGCAATACTTGCGCGTCTGCTAAGGAACGAGATCTTGCTTGGCAGAGAATTGCCGACCGCGTAAATGCGTAAGTTTAGTAGGCTATAGCACATTAATGTGTCAGAAGCACAATAATTCAGTAGATATTAGGCTACATATTAACTGCTTTGTATGATACTTTCTTATACTATAGACTACCTTGTCATATATTGTATTATTTTTAATTAGATGTAACCCGACCGCCCTCAAGAGAACGTGGCCGCAGGTCAAAACAAAATATAAAAACATTGTCCAAGTTGGTAAGATATATCTGGGTGCATCATCTTAGACATCACTTATCCAGTATTATATTCTTGAATTGCCATATTGCAACAAGTTACATTCATTTCAAAGCCAATAGGAAGAAAGCAGAAGAGAGGAAGACCGGTTCTGGGCCAGCGGTGTCCCCCCTCACCCCTGTGGAGGAGTTGGCGATCAGTATCGCGCGCGCGCAACAATTACGATGAGCGAATCCACGATGCGTAACGTTCGAAATGTGGGGATGGAGAATGTTGTTTAAATATATTAAAGATTCCGCAGAAAAACAGTAGCGCTCTGGCAAAAACTCATCAGGAAAAGAAAGGATATTAAGTCGTGGTCTTATCACCCTCTCACGGTGAATAGCCCGAATGATTTGTGCTTCAATGTCAACTGGATCTTCCTCAAAAGGAAACGTCATTGTGTGACAAGTGTGGAAACAGCGGTCTGGCTGAACGTGCACTTAAATACCCGAACATAACCTGAACAAAACCTACCCCTACCAGGTTAAGTTCAGAGCCTATGTTACTATAGTTACTTACATAGCCTGATCATTTTTGAGCGTTCTGGAACCGAAATCCCAGGTTTACCGCTAACTCTGGGTTTACATACCCAGTTAAGTTCAGAGCCTATGTTACCATAGTTACTTACATAGCCCGATCATATTTGAGCCTTCTGGAACCGAAATCCCAGGTTTACCGCTAACTCTGGGTTTACATATCCAGTTAAGCCAGTAAACCTGCTTTCTGGAATACCCCCCTGGTCTGTAGCTAAAAGCTAAGGCTAAAAGTAAAGCTTAGCACCATCTATGATCAAAGAATGTCCAATAGACAGAAACAGAGACACACAACTGTCATGGAATGATAAAATAATATGTAAAACATAAAATATATAATAAAATGTATTAAAGAAATTATTTATACTAGTAATTATATATATATTATCTATAAGTACATTAAAGAACATTATCATGAAAATAAAATATAATAAAAAATAAGACACAAATAAATTAATTAAAAAAATTAAACTAATTAGCCAAAAAATGACATTATGAGGGTCACTCGCCGCAGCCAGTCTCTGACCACTGTGCAGTCAGTCTGTATTGCACTGCGGTTCTTTGCCAGCGGTACATTTCTCTACAGTGTTGGTGATGCTGAGAAGTTAAGCAAGGCAACTGTTTGCAGAGAGGTAACAATTATATGTCCTCTATTCATTCGTGATTATTTCCAGCATCGCCACATATTATGCAAAGGAGTTGAGATGATCACATGGGGGCATCCATGATGTCATATTGTCATAGGCCATGACTAATTGGAAACAGAGACAGATGGCAATGAAGTAATATATTTATTTGAATAAAGTCATTTCCATAGTTATCTTTCATATTTATACATTAAACATGACACAGAGCAAACACGTTACAGGTAAGAGCAGTCTACCTGGCCCTGAAGCAGTTCCTTAATATCTACATCACCTTCCCTGGCCATCATGACCCACAGCGGATCAAGGAGACATTCTATGCAATTGCAGGTTTGTGACAGTCATGTAAAATACTTTGATTAAATGTAGCCTATCATTATCAAAAATGTAGGCAAGGCAACTTTATATAGCACATTTTAGCACAAGGTGATTCAAAGTGCTTTACATAAAATAAAATGAAAATACAACAATTCAACATATAGCATCTGGGACAAAATACAGAAGTAGCACAAATACAGCATGTAAAAATGACAGGCTTAAATGAAAATGATATAAATTCTGTACAATTAAACAGAGCAATTGGCCATGCAGGAAATAAATTAAAGCTATCCCATCGATTTGCATAACAATCAGTTGATACATGTGATGAATATCACTTTCTAACATTACTACTAGGGCTGCCAAATGATAAAATATGGAGAATTTCACATAAATTGCAGTGAAACAATAATGCTATTTTAATTATGTTCATATGAATGTTACTTATTAGGGCTGTCTTTTTGTTCTTTGGGGATTTTCCTTTTAATTTTAGGGATTTGGTTGCATTAATAGGTCCACATAATTGATTAGTTTAAAACAAAAACCATCAAGAAATCAATTGGTAGATTATTGTCTACATATATTTTGTCCCTTTGATGGGGGATTTATATAACATGATGATGCTGAAATACTTAATTTTCTTTGTCACTTACGCATTCAGCCTGTCGGCAATATTCTGCCACGCCACATCCCTCGCTTTATTGTTTGCCGCGGTATTGCCCTTCTTTCGGATTACATGGCTGTAATCCTCATATAGCTCCATGAGGAGGGTTTGCTCCGCTGCAGAGAATATTTCTGCGCGCTTTCCCTTGCTTTTCGGCATTTTTGACAGTGTTCGGCACTCGACTATAATGGGCTTTTTTTTTTCCCTGTGGGCGTGCACAAGTTGAGACTTAACAGGTGAGGCTTGACTAAGCGTCAGGTGGAGCTAGCTGATTTCACTTGATGGAACGACTTGGAGCTAGATTGGGAAGTGGAGCTTAGTCAAGCTTCAAGCTTACACCTAAGTCTGGCAATTCTTAGCTACGTTGATGGAATACCCCCCTGATACCTAAAATACTTCTGGGATACCTGGGTTGCATGTTGTTGCAGACCAAGACCCCCCCACACACACACACCCCCCCACACCCCACACCCCCAAGGTCCAGTTCTGATGTAATTCAATTAAATCATTAAAAAGACGCTGGCAGAAAGAATGTGATACTTTAAATACCATCTTATCTATAGTAAATAGTAAAATACTTTTTTTTGCTCAAATAAAAACTTAAATAAATTAGATCTATCAATTAAAAATAATTGTATGTTATGTCGTAATAAGTTTAAATAAACTTGACTTGGGGGATCCTTTTTTCACATGAAGTAGCAAGGGAAGGAGGGAAGGCAGGCGCAAACAACAAGATGACTCAAAAACCAGAACTTAACGTGCTGCAGGGATGTAGGATAATCCAAATGCAGGAAAGGACCAAAACCAAAACAAGAACTTGGGAATTCTAGATTCTATTCTTTAACACTACGAGGAGCTGAACATTGAGACACTTGGGGTAACATCACAGACAACGTGACAAAGGGAAAGGCTTTTATATATGCACTCACACAGAAGGGCTGATGGAATAACGAGAGACAGGTGAGACCAAAGAGGGGAGGAGCGCACAGACAAAAGACACCAAACAAGACAGGTGAGACAAATCACAGAGACAGGGGGGGTATTCCATCAACGTAGCTAAGAATTGCCAGACTTAGGTGTAAGCTTGAAGCTTGACTAAACTCCACTTCCCAATCTAGCTCCAAGTCGTTCCATCAAGTGAAATCAGCTGGCTCACCTGTTAAGTCTCAACTTGTGCACGCCCACAGGGAAAATAAAAAGCCCATTATAGTCGAGTGCTGAAAAGCAAGGGAAAGCGTGCAGAAATGTTCTCTGCAGCGGAGCAAACCCTCCTCATGGAGGTATATGAGGATTACAGCCACATAATCCGAAAGAAGGGCAATACCGCGGCAATCAATAAAGCGAGGGACGTGGCGTGGCAGAATATTGCCGACAGGCTGAATGCGTAGGTGACAAAGAAAATTAAGTATTTCAGCATCATCATGTTATATAAATCCCCCATCATAGGGACAAAATATATGTAGACAATAATCTACCAATTGATTTCTTGATGTTTTTTGTTTTAAACTAATCAATTATGTGGACCTATTAATGCAACCAAATCCCTAAAATTAAAAGGAAAATCCCCAAAGAACAAAAAGACAGCCATAATAAGTAACATTCATATGAACATAATTAAAATGGCATTATTGTTTTACTGCAATTTATGTGAAATTCTCCATATTTTATCATTTGGCAGTCCTAGTAGTAATGTTAGAAAGTGATATTCATCACATTTATCAACTGATTGTTATGCAAATCGATGGGATAGCTTTAATTTATTTCCTGCATGGCCAATTGCTCTGTTATATCATTTTCATTTAAGCCTGTCATTTTTACATGCTGTATTTGTGCTACTTCTGTATTTTGTCCCAGATGCTATATGTTGAATTGTTGTATTTTCATTTTATTTTATGTAAAGCACTTTGAATCACCTTGTGCTAAAATGTGCTATAGAAAGTTGCCTTGCCTACATTTTTGATAATGATAGGCTACATTTAATCTAAGTATTTTACATGACTGTCACAAACCTGCAATTGCATAGAATGTCTCCTTGATCCGCTGTGGGTCATGATGGCCAGGGAAGGTGATGTAGATATTAAGGAACTGCTTCAGGGCCAGGTAGACTGCTCTTACCTGTAATGTGTTTGCTCTGTGTCATGTTTAATGTATAAATATGAAAGATAACTATGGAAATTCCTTTATTCAAATAAATATATTACTTCATTGCCATCTGTCTCTGTTTCCAATTAGTCATGGCCTATGACAATATGACATCATGGACACCCCCATGTGATCATCTCAACTCCTTTGCATAATATGTGGCGATGCTGGAAATAATCACAAATGAATAGAGGACATATAATTGTTACCTCTCTGCAAACAGTTGCCTTGCTTAACTTCTCAGCATCACCAACACTGTAGAGAAATGTACCACTGGCAAAGAACCGCAGTGCAATACAGACTGACTGCACAGTGGTCAGAGACTGGCTGCGGCGAGTGACCCTCATAATGTGTGGTTCAAGCAAACTGCATAAATACACAATGCTTTGCCTGCTGAACCGGTACCTCTCCCACAGGTACGCATCTGTGAGGGTCAACGGGTTGGTCCTGTCCTGGAAGACCCTTGGTGCTGGTGGTGGTTTTACACATTTACATCTAATTGTGGTTTGGTGTACATATTCAATCTTTTATTTTCAGTGCCTCAATTTCCTTTTATTATATTTTTTGGCTAATTTATTTTTTATTACATTTTGTTTTCGTGATAATGTTCTTTAATGGACTTATAGATAATATATAATTATTAGTATAAATAATTTCTTTAATACATTTTATTATATATTTTATGTCTTGCATATTATTTTATCATTCCATGACAGTTGTGTGTCTCTGTTTCTGTCTATTGGACATTCTTTGATCATAAATGGTGCTAAGCTTCACTTTTAGCCTGCTACAGACCAGGGCTGGCATTCACATTAGCCACCTTGGTGGAACAGGGTTGAGGCTCAGATTGATGGAACGGAAACCTGAGCCACAGTTCTGGCTTAGCCGGAGTCATAGTTTCCATGGTTACTGAGTTGGGGCTAATCTCAGCCTCTTTGATGGAACCGAACTCTCACTCATATTAGCCAGACTTGGCCATTTAAGCTTGGCTTTGCCTTTAGCCTGCTTGATGGAATACCCCCAGGAAGTAAATCTTAAACCAACAACAAAACTGATTAAAAAATAAAACCAAACAGACTCACACAAAACATTCAAAATTCAACAACACATTTTATATTTCATCCTTGATAAAAGCTTAAACCAGACCAGGCAGAGGTCAATATGAAGGAACCACAAGCAAACACATGTGATGCACATTCTCACGACACCAGCAAAGACAGAAACAAGCTGCAAGATGCACAACAGACAACAGAGCTGTTTTCAGGCTCGGAATGAATGCTTGAACATGATTGAATTGCAAGTGAATTGTGTATGTCGTACTAGAACTGATGGATATTAAGGATATTAATATAAAAAAAAGTAGCAAAAGTCAACAACTCCTAAAGCCAGAGCTCTCAGAAACTTTTCTCATTGCAAATCATTTTGTTTCAATAAAAACACCTTACATTATAATCAGGTTACATTTTAATTGTAAGACAAATGCTGTCTTTGATTACGGCAGATTGTTGCCGCATGCAGCTGCACTCCTAAAGACCTTTTGCGCATCCCGTGCTTATTTATTTTGAACATCTGCCAGTGTTACACCCACACCGAGAGACAGTGGTGGAATTTTTTCTTGCTTATCCAGCGCAATGCTTGTGGTGTCTGAGGGTGCATCCACTGTGACGGCCCTAGTATCTCGGCTCTGTAAACTGATGTGAACAGGTTACGATTAGATTCCTCCTCCTTAACTTTAGATTATCACCATCTTATGCCACATTCTTAGTGTTTTGAAAGGCCATGCACGGGTACAAGTGTCTGAGGTAAGATGTTAAACAGGAAATACGAGAGGAAGACAGAGGCATCTCAGTGATGAAATGTAACTCGGCCTCCCTTGTTCTTGTTTGTTCATTTTGTTTTGTGTTGACTCATTTTATTCCTATCTGGAACATTTTGTCTAGTTTTATTTGCTGCTTTTAAATGTGATGGATGATGTTAGGAATCGATTGTTTGACTGAAGTTTAATTAAAAAATTCTGCCGTTGAATTTACAGGATCCAATCAGATCAAGAAATACGAGGTGTATTTCATTTAGAGTCGACAGAGGAAGAAGTAAATAAATCTTTTGTAGCAAAGTCAGACTTTAACAATGGACTAAAAGACTGGAACTTCCCATAACAGATAAGACAAACAGAGAGTGTTAAATATTTCTCCTTGTCACAGATAGCCTTTGTGGTATTAGTTTTTGACAGGCGTAGGTATGTTGAAAGAACACTTGGTATGCATCAGATGTTTATGAGGAGTTCCCGTCACTTATCTGCAGCAGTAACATTTATGATTTATGACCAAAATCTCCGCAAAACTAATGAGGTTGACATCGGAGTCAGGTGCACAGGTGCAAAATGTTAACTAGGACAGTAAAACTGATACCTGAAATACTTCTGGGAAACCAAAGCATTTTGTTTATATAAAAACACTGGAGACATGATCCAGATTTTGGAACAAGATGGAAAGACTCTCACATGTTAAGATCTGATTTATTTTTCAGACAAAGCTCAGATTAGACCTGAACCCTGGAAGCTTCTATCCAACCAGGTCACTGCTGAGAAACAAACATCTCTGATGATGACGTGAAATAGAAACACCAGAAGTTATTGAGGAAATAATCAACTTGATCACATCAGTAATTAACCACACGATGAATCACACACAGCCTCCTCATATTCAATCATTTCCTGAGTTTATTCTAGGTTCGATTTATTTATATATGAAGTTCATTAACAGCTAACAGACATCATACCTGAAATTTGAAGAATCTTTGCTTCATGTCCCCAGTTAATCTTTATCCAACATAAAATCTAAGACATAAGAATATAAAACGTGCATGGCCTTTGACTGACTCACTGTTGTTGTCAATTACCAGAAATTCTGACATTTCTGACAGGTGTCCAGACTCGTAACACGATATTACTTTAAATGCTCTGTTGCCCTTTGTCTGACTGCTGTGTTGCTCTAAATTATTTCCTCCTCATGTGAAATGACTGGTGCCAAGGGACGCTGGTGGCATGCATCATGACCTGTCAGAGATCAAAATACCAGGTTTGAAATCTGTCAGAAATGATTTGTAATTACAGGGTCAGCTGAAGGTTATCTGGCAGTATGTCACTTAAACAAAGCCTGACTCGGCATCAACAGAGAAATTCCTTCTTGCATTTCTGGAAACAGAGCAGCAGTGTACTTAATGATGCCCACTAAATGCATTCTGGGATACCTGACTGTATGTACCAATTCAACTTAAGTTAACTTCTCATGTGTCCTATATAAAATGGACAGGACAGGAATACGTCCTGGTATCTGGACTGTACTTGGTCACATGGTACATGGAACTGATGATGTTTCACAAGAACAGACAAGAAATTATAAACACCTCAGGAGAGAAACAGGAAGTGACGAAAGTTTAAAAAAGGGTAAACTTCAAAGGTCAAACAGAAGGCTAATAGTAGCTCTTCCTAGCCTCCCAGCTAATAGTAGCTCCTCCTAGCTTCCTAGCTCCCCAGCTAATAGTTGCTCCTCCTAGCTTCCTAGCCCCCAGCTAATAGTAGCTCTTCCTAGCTTCCTAGCCCCCAGCTAATAGTAGCTCTTCCTAGCTTCCTAGCCCCCAGCTAATAGTAACTGTATTGACGAGACATACTCACACGGTGTAGTTCAACATCCAAGTTTACTTCCGACTGCCACTTCCTCTTTGCATACCTTCAGCTACGCAACTGGTGCCAACTAGTGGTAACATTAATCATTACATCTCAATGCAGTAACTTTTCCCCAGCATCCTAGCCTTCCAGCTAATGGTAACTCTTCCTAGCTAGGTGGGAGGAAACCCACGCAAACACGGGGCGAACATGCAAACTCCACATTCGAACCGAGGACCTTCTTGCTGTGAGGCACCAGCGTTAACCACTGTTCCACTGTGCCACCGCGCCACCGTGCTTCCAAGCTTCTTAGCTTCCCATCTAATAGTAGCTCTTCCTAGCTTCCCAGCTAATAGTAGCTCTTCCTAGCTTTCCAGCTAACAGTAGCTCTTCCTAGCTTCCTAGCCTTCCAGCTAACAGTAGCTCACCTAGCTTCCAAGGATCCTACCCAATAGTAGTTCTTCCTGTTTTTCCTATTGAACGACGATAACAGACTACTGCCACCTGCTGGTATGAAGAGTTCTTTCCTCTTAGGTGTGTTTTCCTTTCCTTCTCCATAATAATAATAATCTGTAAATTTACTATAAAGCTGCAGTAAGTACAATTTTTTTCATTTGACCTATGCATCTTAGAAACATCTCAACGGAATTTTTTGAAATTTGCAAAAAAAAATCGAAAACTGTGACTCGAAAATGAATGAATGAATTTGTTTGTTAGTTACATAAAGTTTGTTTGTTAGTACATAAACACATTTTTTGGCATTACTCAACATTTCATATGTTCATTACGACAGAGCTTAGACTCACAAATGACGAATAGGATAAAATGATTTTGTTTTCAATCCCAAATTATTTAATATCGTTGTTTTCTGCAAAAACACTTCTAGGTCACTGTTAGCAGACATGGAAACTCTGACTTGACGAGGCAATCAACCACAAAGTAGTTAGTTTATTTTATGTTTGGCCACTAGGGGGCAGAACAACTCAAAATCTTGTCACATTGTCGCATTTTTAAATGATTTCCCCGTATCTACTGTCATTTTAATTTTGGTAGCCTTCACCAGTCTTTACTACAAAGTCTTTAACATATGGTAAAAATAATTAGTTTTTACTAACAGAAAGTGACAATTTAAAACTGAGGCATACACAAAACAAAACACACCACCACACCCACAGCATAGTGTTTATTGTGATTAAATATAATGTAAATATAATGCACACATCCCTTTATTGTAGATAAATCCCATGTAGATGTACTTTAATAGTTCACCATAACAGATAATTATCTATTAGTTCCACCATTACACCTTTAAGGAAACTATAAATGTAAAATATTTCAATACAAGTTTCTTTCAAAACACAAGCTCGAAAGCTGCCATGGCTCCTGAACTGCTTTAATAGATATATATCAGTAATAATTATAGATACAGAGATTAAATAGGAAAAAATAATAATAATCTAAATATAATGCATGCATCTATTAGTCTAATCCTTCATATGAGTACAGATGTTTTCTAAATAATCAAAAACTCGGGCATTAACAAGCCAAAAGCAAAAATTTTAATTCTAATTCAAAATCTTCACTGACGGATGTTAAGAAGTTGGAAGAACACTTAAAGGTAATGGTTTTCGGTGTTCCTGGTCAAAGTATTTCCAAAAAACAAAGCTAAAACAAGGACCTTGATGTGGACTTGATGTGTTGATACACACATTTCCCTGGTGAGTTACATACGTGCACAGCTATACCTATGAAAGAAAGACCTGTATTTTTATGTATTCTATAATGTGCACAATTGCGTAATGTTTTAGAATATCTGTGTTAAAATCTTTGTAGAATATGTGTTTTGCTTTCTGGTATTTCTTTAAACTCTTGGTCCAGTTCTAGTCAAGGCGTTGCTGAGTGAGTTCAGAATGATATAATTGCTATCAGGGTGTTTTCTACTATCTAATCTAGAAGACATTTTAAATTTCTCCTTTAGTTTATCACAAATTAATCAGACACAGTAAAAGCCGCAATATTACTAACACTGGGAATCCATTCTCTGAAGTCGGACATGTCCATAGAGACCAGGGTCATGAACATGGACCTGATAGTTTTGGATCTATTCATGATTTATTTTGGCGTCGTTAACAAACCCTAGTCATGTGGATGTCAAATGGGTCACAACCACAGATGTTCATATATATTTAGAACGGAATGAAACGTCTTCAAAAAACCCAACTGATCCAGTTGCCCTTGTTTCTTTTTGGCATAAACCTTGAAGGAGGGTAATTACTGGGAACCTGTTTCTTCAAAAAAGGTTGACAATATAAGGATGACAGCAGCAAGAAGAAGAATCTGGCTAAACCAGCCCAAATGGAATTTTGTTTTTGCGCACCTGTTTTTTAAACCGGTTGGGTGAGATGTGATGACATGCAATGCTTGCTAAAACTAATCCGGGGCGTCACATTGATTTACGAGACTCCTTAATGGAACCATCACAAAGACTCTAATCAGCCACCATATAGAAGATCTCTAAAGGGTGAATTTTTTCGCGGGTTTTGAAAGTCTTTCTCAAAACAATAGTCAGGAATTCAAGTTTTAAACTGGCCCACATCCAATTCCTTCTTACAAGCAGCCCTCTGCTTCTTCGCCTGTGTTCTCCATCACTACACCAGCCTCTGATCCCATCATCCATGCAGCACCAAGCACAGGACCACAGGGGCAGTAGAGCTTTCCCTATTTCTGCCCCCAACTACTAAAACCCTCAGCAAAAAAAATCATTCTGGCTGCACCGCATTCAAAAAAATATTTCCAAACTCACCCTTTAAGGACTGCTATTAATGTCTGATTAATATCCCTACAAATAAAATGCATAATGATGATAACAGTTATTAAACTTTCTGTTTACTTTTAAAGCCTCATGTAAAATTTAGATAAACGTTAGAATTTATTTTTTGCAGGATTGTGGATTTCAAAAGATGAATTAGTGTGCACGTTGTATGTATGGCTATTGTTTGAAGGCAGACTTTTAAGGAATGGGACTTTCAGAAAACTATAAAAAGATCAGGTTCAAAATCCGATCGATTAGTTGGGTTCCCACTGTGAATCTATGAGAACTTTGCAGTCGTCTGCTCTCCTCTTCCTGTTGTAGTGACGAAAAAGCAAACCCAGCATCACCAGCGACACAAAGAAGGCGCTGGCAAAGACCACAGTGGTGATGTTGGAGCAGAGGAAGTCCACGACTCCCCAACCTTCTTGATTTATGGATTTGGGCTGTGGAGTCTGAGTGGTCAGAGGCTGAGAACTTGGGAGGATATCTGAAAGACAACAACGGGATGGTTTACTTTTAGCATGGGTACCATGGGTGGATGGGTAGGTAGGCAGGTGAGTTGTTAGATTAGTAGTAATGTGCAAGTTGTTAAGGGTGCAGGTTGTTATGTCAGTAGGTAGGTCAGTACTTATGCAGGCAGATTGGTAGGTGAGTAGGTTGATAGGTGAGTCTTTAGCCTGGTCTTTAGCTCACCTACTGGCTAGGTCAGTAGGTAAGATGAATAGGTTAATAGGTAAATGATAGGTGGTGATGTGCATAAGTAGACTGGAGGTAGGTAAGTAGGTGAACAGTAAGCTTGGTAGGTAGGTAGGTAGGTAGGTAGGTAGTTCGGTAGGTAACTAGAATGGTAAATATGCAGGTAGGTCGATAAGCAGCTAGACTGGTAGTTCGGTAGGTAGTTGAAGACATGGGTAAACTAGTTGGTAGATAAGTGGATGAGTAGTTGGATAGGTGGATCAGTAGGTAGGTGAGTTGTTAGATTAGTAGATATGTAGGTAGATAAGTGGGTAGGTGAACAGGTAGCTAGGTCAGTAGGTGAGTGATAGGTAATTGATTGGTAAGTAGGTAGGTAGGTAGTTGAAGACATAGATAAATAGACTATTTGGTAGGTAAGTGGGTGAGTAGGTACACTGGTAGATAAACTGGTGAGTAGATAGGTTAGTGGGTGAGTGGGTAGCCAGGTCTGTTGGTAGACTGGGTAGGTGAGTAGATCGGTTGGTGAGTAGGTAGGTAGTTAGATCAGTGTATAGGTAGTTGAGTTGATAGGTGATTGGGTTGGTAGGTGAGTAAGGACAGTAGGTGGGTGAATGGTTAGACAGGTGGGTCGATAGGTGGATTGTTAGAGGAGCAAATCGTTAAATGAGTCGGTGGATAGGTGTGTGGGTAGCTAGGTCGGTAGGTCAGATACTAACCTTCAGCAGGGATAATTTTGTTCTTCAACAAGATTTCCTCCTCAGACTCAGCTTCATCAGGAACAGTCGGCCCAACAAACTGCAGAGGACCCTGGGTAATGTAGTGCCCACCAGTCTCCTTGGTCAGCTCTCGCCTGCGTCTGCGGGATGGGTTCTTCAGACAGCCCTGGGCACATCTGGAAAATGGACTGCCGGGCTCGCACAGGATGACGGAGCAGGTGATGTAGATCTGAAGCAAAGCGGCCGGTAAGATTTACAGAAACACTGAAACTGTTCTTAGATTTCACCATGAGCGCTGAGGTTTGTGTTCAGTTGTATTTAGGAGTCACCTGATCGTAGTTTCCGGTAAACTTGAAGGCCTGAACCTCAAAGTTGAATTCAGTTTGGGCAGATGAGTGGACGGTGATTGTTTCATCTTCCAGACACCTGCAGGAAGAAAAGAGTTGTACGAGACACTGTGATAGATGATTATTACAAACACTGTGATTCCAGGAAGCATCAGCACGAAGGACTTTAGGGTTTCCTGAAGACGTTCATCCAAGTAGCTTCTTCAGTTCTCAAAGACTGGTGGGGAGTTAGGCTCTAAGAGGAACATCTGTTGGTTTTTGGCCACCTGAAACTTGCACCGCTCTGCTAGACCAGATAATTACCTGTAAATGTATCCCCACCAAGTCTTTTAGAACTGGATGAAACGTCTTCCAGAAACTCAAGAGGCACAGTTGCCCTTATTCCAGCTTGTTGTTTTATTTTTTGGGGTAAGCTGTGACCTGGATGGCTGAGAAGCTTCAGTACTAACCCGTTCTTGATGAGGTCGTAGGAGAGGCTGTTTTCAGGGTTGTCATCTGGAGTGGCTTTGCACGATTCGACAAAGAGAGTCACATTCGGCAGTTCTGAGTTAGCCTGAATGCCCATGTAAATCTTCTCCAGCAGTTTGACCTCCACTGGGTAGGCACTGGGCTCCACCATATCTGAGAAGTTGCTGTCGCGGAAAATTTCAAACGTGTAGCCGAAGCTGCCGAAGCTGGACTCGGTGAAGATGTAGTCAGACTTGTGGATGTTGTAGTAACTGGAGATGCTGACAGTCTTGGGAAACTGGCAGGAGAAATCAATCTTAACCATCTTCCTTCTGACTATAACCTCGGAGGGAAGCTCGAAGGAGTTGATCTCATTCATGAAAACGATATAGTCGCCTTTGTCCTGCAGTTAAAACAAACAACAGAAGCAGGAAACCAATTAGTGTGTGTGCACGCACCAAGAGATTTGACAGTGGGACGATTTAAAGATGTTTTTCCACACCTCGACTTTTGTGCCACAGGTGCTGAACGACATGGTTCCCGTGATGTGGGTGCCGTTGGAGGTAAGAGAGCACGACGGATCCCTCAGTTTCAGGAAGTTTGCGTCAATGCCCGGCATGGAGGCTTTGTCCAGGGCCACCGTCATCTTGTTGGGTGAGCAGTGAACCGTGGCCTTGCCTGTGAAGAACGCCATCGTTTCAGAATATTTCCAAACTCGTGCAAACTTTGTTGTGTCATAAAACAACTCGTGCAATGCAGTCCACTTTGACAGCAACGTGTTTTACGAGCACCACCACCACCAGTAAATGGGGATTTTATACCTGAAACAACAGGTGTAACCATCACTGCCTGCAGGTTTTCTGATCTGATCTGTGTTGCTGGAGGCTTGTTAACACGGGAACTACTCGAAAGGCTTGTTGGTGAAAAACTAGTTTCTCTGCTGGAACATTTACCGTCCTCTGGCTTTCTGATTCCCCACAAGATTAAACATCCCTTCACTCAGTCAGGAGCTAGTAGGTGGTGGCGGTCAGTGCTGTTTGTGTGCAGTGTTAACGAGAACAGGTGGTCAACAAACCTTGGACGATGGATGCCTGGGTCACCATGACAACGACACACCTCATCTCTGATTGGCTTTAATGACAAAAGAGACAAAAAGAGCAAAATTAAGCCAGACTGTAATGGTTACTAAAAGATTACAATCTAAATCTTAATGATCAAACAAATTTTGTCTTGTTGTTTTGTCTTGTTTTATTTTAGGTTAACCACAAAATACATGAAGTGAAAATACATTTTTTAGATTTTGATTCACAGGAAAATCTGGATAAACTAGTTTTAGCTACAGCTAGCATCTAGCATCAAGCAGCCTGAGTTCAACTGTGTTTTCTAGTTCTTGGGACATCGTTTAGTGTAGTTTGAGTTTAAATATTTTTAATAAGAGAACAGATTCAACATTCACACTCACGCTTCATTCGTCTCTGCAGTGAAGCAGACTGGGATGAATCTGTACAGGTCGCTGTGCTGTGGCGTCCAGCTCAGAGTGACCTCTGCTTTTCCAGATTCGCCATCCCTGAACACTTTGGTCATGTTCTGAGGTCCGCTGACCTGGAAGTCATAGATGCTTGAGGGGAAGAATCAATATTTAGTTATTATTATCTTCTTTGAATCATGTGCTGTTGCTGTGTTAAACACATGTGAGCAGGAAATACCTGGCATGGTGAGCTTGAGCTTGAGCGAAGAGCTGGAACGTCTGACCCACAGTGGCGTGAAGAATGTCTCCATGTGAAGGAGTCCTGGACAGGAACATGGGCAGGACGTGACCAGCTTCACAGTTTGGTATCGGAGAAAGAACTAAAACACAAACACAGGATGTAATCTTTAGTTCCCTCTCTGCACTAAAGTTATAGTAACACCTAAATCTAATAAAAACTTGTCTTGTCCTGTCCTGTTCTGCCCGGTCAAGTCCTATCCTGTCCTGTCCTGTCCTGTCTTGTCCTGTCCTGTCCAGTCAAGTCCTATCTTTTCTTGTCTTGTCTTGTCCTACCCTGCCCTGAGCTGCCCTGTCCTGTCCTGTCCTGCCTGGTCAAGTCCTATCCTATCTTGTCTCGTCTTGTCTTGTCCTGTCCTGCCCAGTCAAGTCCTATCTTGTCTTGTCCTGTCCAGCCTTGTCCTGTCCTGTCCTGTCCTGATGTCTGAGTCACTTACTCTCCAGTGAGAACTGAAGCTTCACTCTGCAGAGTGGCGCTGCGCTCGTGTCAGAGGGCGTCCTGAAAACCAATGTCCCATCGGCGTAGGTCACCGTGATGTTCTTGGTGGAGTAGTCCTCCAGCATCAGCTCAAACACGTGGACTCCAGTTTGGACTTCATCGGTAGATTTAATTGTGCAGGCAGTCTGAGGAGACACCAAGAGTTTATTAAAGTTTATTAACTCAGCCACTCCCACCTGCAGCATCACTCACTGGTTCCTCAGTATTTAAACCAGTTAAACTCCTTCATGGTCTGCATGGGTTCTGATATTTCAAGTTTAGTTTTAGACTCTGAAATAAAAAAATAATAGTTTATTTGATTTTCATTTTTAAAAGCAGATACATTCACCTCTGGTCCTTCAATCTATGAAACCAGAAACCAGAAAGAGAAGTAAAGGAGAAACCAGTGGTTATTTGATTTATATAAAAGCAGAAAGTTTTGTAGAAGAAGAAGTAGTTTCCATCCGTCAGTGATCTTTTTTGATCTAAATGGAGCACGGACATGACTCTGGAACAACATTCAGATGTAATTTTAGATTGTCTGACTCAAGGTATCTGGTCATCTGAATTTCTCTCTGAATCTGGAGAAGAACCAGGTTTATTTAGAGCTGAACACAATGATCCATGGACCAGAGAGACCTGGACCAGTGGTCACCATGGAGACTACTTGCTGGACCAGAGAGACCTGGACTAGTGGTCACCATGAAGAAACAACATAAACCCCTTGACGTAGAGTGTTGCGAATTCACAACGCACTGTTTCCGCTCAGACTGCAGCCGAAATAACGCATGTAATCATCCAATGGTGGTTTGTTCACATTCAGTACATACCTAGACAACAGAATAAAAGAAAGGTTTCTTTTATTTTTTTGTTTGTTGCACTTTTTGTTTTTGTATTAAAAAAAAACCGAAACCTGACAAATCCCCAAATCTTTTAAAATCAGAAATGAAAACTGGAAAAATTTGATTTTTACTTTTCCTTTCTTTTATTGTGTAGCCTGAGCTGAAAAAGAGAAAATTAATCTTAGTCTTCTTCTACATCTGCAAAAACATCTGCTTTTATATGAATCAAATAATAAT
Source organism: Chelon labrosus (assembly GCF_963514085.1). NCBI lineage: Eukaryota > Metazoa > Chordata > Actinopteri > Mugiliformes > Mugilidae > Chelon > Chelon labrosus. Next base: position 1,364,194 of record NC_140339.1, on the reverse strand, counting down.
AGTATTAAAGGACGGAAGTTAAGTTAAAGTTTTTCTGTTTAAACTCTTATTTCTTTCTTTTTTATTTTACAGTCTAAAACTGAAACTTCAAATACCAAAAAGTCTGCGGAGCGTTCCAGCTCATTGTTGTTCAGTCCTCCAATCAGATTTATTTCATTCTCACGCTTGTTCACCTATTGTTTCTCCTTTTTTGTTCGTGTCAGTAAATCTGCTCTCTATTGTTGGTAGCTGGTGCCTGACTCACGCTTTAAGCTCCTTTAACTGAACCGTGTTGTGATAAGCTGCTAACCTTTCATTTTCACAACCTATCGTGACAAGACACTGTCAAATATTGACAGTTGAGTTGGTTATATTAAAGTTATTTTTTTAAAGATTACCTTGTCCAGAGTGAAGTTTGCAGGGACTACAGCGTCTGCAGCGAAGCGGCATCTCACTTTATCGTTGTCTGAGTCGTGAGCCAGAAGACGAACCCGTGTGAAGCAGTTCTGAGGCACCCTGCACCAACACACATCAGGATTAGGGTTTTTTAGAAGTGTGACGCTCCCCTTCAGCCACATTTGATCACAAGAAACTAAAAATAAGCTTCTGAATGTTTGTATCTGCCAGATGTGATTATTTTAAAAGGAGCTGAATGCAAAAGAGGCTCGATGTCGATCTTATGTCGCTGAATAATCTGCATGAACCAAGTCTGAGGCCTCAATCACAAACTCCACGCTGGTTTTTAAACCAGTAACACACTGATTAACGTTAGTGGAGGCAAAGTTGATCTGGAGTCTCTCTGTTGAGAACTGATACTGCTGGTTCAATCAGGCCAATAAATGTCTCTGATTGGTTGGTGGACTTTCCAGTGGATGCAGAGGTAATTAAATGTGTGTAACCAGACTCAGTTTTGCACAGTTTAAAAATGACTAAAGTCAAAGTTAACAACATAATCTGCAGGAAGACAATTATAGACACATAACATTAACATAAACAACAATACTGACTTAATAGTGCCAGGAATAAAGCAAAGTGTAAAAGAAATAAAACATGCACGTGTTAATGAAGCAAATAAAACATGGACATATGAAGAAAAGTAAAGAAAAGAGCAGCTCAATAAATTCCAACCAACTTTTATAACATTTCAAAGAGTGTGGATGTTAAAATAAAAAATAAAAACATATTTGAGAAATACTGACGTCATAAATAATAAGAATCTGGAGTTTATTTTACCACAACTTTATATTTCAGATAAGAACAAATAAGATGATTTGTTATTATTTCTAAAGCGTCCATTCACACCTAAACTTAACTCTAGAGAACTGAGATGGATGGTGATGTGTGTAATATTTATATCTAAAGCCAAGTATATGTGCAGTAACATGTATTATAAGTTTACTTCTGTTTATCTCCTGTGTCTTTAAACTGTCTGCTGCTGCAACACAACAGGTTTTTCCACTGTGTGATGAATTAAAGATTATCTCATCTCATCATTATCGTATCGTACATCTCATTTCATCTTATTCTGTCCAGTGGACGTCACCTGTTTGTAATGAAATGAAAACATAAACTCATTTATTGTCAAACTTCCACCTATTCTGTGTATTTACTGTGTTTTAACAGACAGAATAAAGATAGATGATGAACTGCTCCTCTAAAAGGAAACCAAACTGAAACCGCTTCGTCCATATTTATATACAGTCTGTGGTTTTAACAGTCAGATGGTGTCTGTCTGTTAAATGTTGATGTGAACAGTGAGAATAACAAATGTTGTGTACCTCAGAGAAGACACTGTGGTTGTGACGGGGCAGCTGTTGAGGGCGTGAGTGTCGGATCGAGTTCCCAGGTCCAGCTCCGCGTGGGTCGTCCAGTTGGTTCTTCCCTCCACATTAGAGGCCCAGCAGCAGCCGGAGTCCCTGAAGAAATACATTAAATACATGATGAAACAGCAACGATAACACCTGCAAACACCTGAGACGTCTACCTGAACCCCTCATCCACACAATGACAACATGAACCAGGGGAATAAAATAATCCTTCCATGTCAAAAAATATAATCAAACCAAGTACATGCCTTAAATCTACATTATCAGATTAAATAATATATATTTTTAAGAACAAATAAAGTTTAGTTTTACTCTTCTGAATGTAGAAACCAAGAAAAACTAAATATTTAAATATATTTTAAAATAAAACCCTTGGTCTTATCTACTGTATGTTATAATAAAAGTTAAAAGAGGTTCAACTAAAACTAAAGAACACGTCCTGAACGTTTGTCTCTAAAAATACAAAACTGACCAAAAAGATAAAACTACTGTACATCCACAGTGAACCAGTAGTTTATATGTAATAGTTTTATTTCTCCTCTGATCCACACTCATCTCCATGGTTATAATTTATTGGTATCGCTATAAAAACGAGGAAGTGGTGTTAAACACGACCACATTTACTGTTGTTGTGTTTTTCAGGAACCTGAAACTAAAGCAGCTAAATATCAGAACAGGCTGTGAAGATTTTCAACATGAAAATGAATTATGGTCTCCATAGACCTCCTCCACCCAAGGGGTGATTATCTGATCCACTGACCAGACTCTGTTAGCCCTTTATGGGGCACTCATTGAAATACTTGGAAGATCCAACCCACCCCAGAGTGTTATTGGAGGACATGAGAAAACTTGTGGTAAAGTTTTATAACCGTTAGAACATCAGTACTGATTCAGACACTTGTCAACATCATCACACTAGACAACATCAGGACACTTCTTCTTCATGGTTCCTAATAAAGCAGTTCATACAGAGGTGACAGACCTTGTAGACCACAGTTGACCCTGATTTGACCTGACAATGTTTCCTTCGTCTTCTCTGATTGGCTGAGTGAAAACCACATGCTTCTAAACCTCACTGAGAGACTCCAGGATGCAATTTAAAACATGTGATAATATATGGTTCCTCGCCCCGTTTAAGGGTTAAACAGCAGTCTTCTATTTTAAAGTCCAATGTTTTGTCAACCCATCCATCAACCCCAACATCTTCCCTACCCAAGTCTATAACTACATCACACAGCCTCATTATTTGTCTTGTTACTTCATTTATTGTCTATAAAGCAGTTTATACATGAAGTACAATATACGAAAATGATGATAAACCATTTATTAACACACTCATGTAAATATAAACATGTATAAATGTACATTTAAATAGTTTATTAATCATTTACTTACACTTCCTAAATGATCGTATGAACGCTGAACTCATTCTACTCATTGTTTAACTTGGCAATTTTAAATTTATCAGTTATTAATATGTGTTTCTAAAAAGCACATATTACCTTTTATTCTGGGCAGCTATTTTTATCTTATTTTTATCTTACTTTATTCTCTATCAGGACAAGCGGTTAATTGTATTCTTTTTATCATTATTTATTCTGCTTCTGATGTTTATTACTTATTAATTGTACTTGGACCCAGGCTATAGCATGCTAATGGTTGACTGTAGAAACTGAATTGCCCTTTGGGGATTAATAAACCTTTCTGTATCTGTATCTGTATAAACTCCTAATAACTAGTTTGTGAATGCTTTAATATTTCATTTATAAATGATAAGTATGTAAATATCATTATTAACCATTTAATAGAGATGCATAACATGTGTAACTGCATTTATAAACTACTTATTAATGTCTATTATTTTTTATAGATGTATTTACTGATGCTTCACAGTATTTACATTATGAGCATCAGTGTAACGGCATCATATTTTATCTTTATGGGGATTTTTAAAAAAAAATACAAAAAAAAAAAAAAAACTAACCCAAACACAACAGCACAGAGCTTTTAGTTGTGTTATTTTAATCTTTTCTAAACCTTTTTCTATGTCTCCAGGTTTCATGTTGCAGCTGCGGCTTTGCACTCTAGAAATTAAACCCAATCGTTCCTGGTTGTCGGCTGTTAGAAACTAAACTGATCGGCTTAGAAAGAAAAGGCCGTGCCAGTAAATCACTCGTCTCCTTTTTGTAGTTCAGCCATGCTCAGTAATGATCCTCATTAACTCCTCCATAATTTTCTAATTCTGTGTATAAGGGACGTCAAGCTGCGTTCAGGTTACACCCTAAATACCAACCGTGCATTATGCACAATTAGACAAAGACACGCCAGAAGAGTTGAGTTACTTCGACCTGGACTCACCTCAGAGAAAAGGAGGTTTTATTGGTGAAGAAAGTTGCCGTCGTGTGTCCTTCAGACTGACACCAGCGGCCCTGGCCCGTGTCGTCGCTGTCCGTTTGCAGGACACTCAGCGTATCGAAGCTTGTGCACACTCCACCCTCACACCTGAGAGAGGACTCGCTCTGACAGCTGCTTCTGCCGTTCTGTCTGTGGTAGAAGGTCACCTGCACACACAGGTTGGGGGAAAAGTCAGCATGCATGATGTTTGACGTAGGAATCTGGAGTTTTTTTTAAACTAATGTTCCCTTCTGCAGGTTGACATAATTCACAAAATAAAGTGTTTGAAGACACAAGTCATCCAACAGGTGTGGTGAGGTATGAACAACATGTGAGTGTTTCATCAGCCACGGTGCGTGTCTTTAACACTTGCTACGTGGCTACGACGACTAGTTCTGACCTAAAACACCGTCATTTAAAGAATATGAGAAGCTGCCTACACAAAATAAACAGTTGTTTATTCTCTCCAGTGTTACGATCCTCCTTCCAAGTCTGTTTAGTAAGATTGTGATTGAAAGTTTAGTTTGTACATTTAAATGTCTTACCTTAAAGCTCCCATCTCTTTCCTTCTGTGGAGGCATCAGACTGAGGCTGTCTCCATAGAAGCCGAGGGTCGTATTAATCCCCACCAGGGCCACGAGCAGCAGCAGCAGCAGAGGTGCACCTGCCTCCATGATGTCTCCCAGAATCTGTCGCGCAACAACTCGCTCTCTCAGTTTCAGTCTCACAGATGCAGCACAGAAGGCGGCTCCCTCGGAATTCACCCGACAGGACGAACCAGATCTGAGACGACCTGACGCTGTTTACGATGCATTTCTGGAGCGGAGGCAAAGGCTGATGAGCTCTTAAAGTTTTAAAGGATGGGAACGGACTCTGTGAGTTATGTGCTGTCGACAAGCACCCACTCACTGGTTTGTCAAAGTCAACGTTGCAGCAACTTAAACATAAAATGTACAAATATGAGACTTTTTGGATGATTTGTTGGGGGATGATTGTATGACATAAGAGTCCTTTGTGTCCAGATGTGAGAGAGATGAGTGGAGGGTAGTGGAGATGGCATCATTGGTCCAGATGTTGGACCGACACGCAAACCGGAAAGGGTCCAGGATGGGGGGGCAGGCTTGATGTGATGCAAGACCAGCCGGTCAGAGCACTTCATGAGAATGAGACTGAGTGCAACCGGACGGTAGTCATTGAAACAGGAGGGAGACGACTTCTTCAGGAAGAACGTCCTCAGGAAGAAGTCGGTTTAGAGAATAAATCAGAGTGAAGACAGGAGGTTTGTTGATGAGATTTGTGGCATCCCTGAGGCAGACTGCTGCAGATAATGTCAAAGCAGAGGAAAGAGATCAGCTGACACAAAGTGATTGATGATCAGCAAAAGAAATGCACGTACAGAACCAGTAAACGTCTCTAACCGTGGAAGGAATGAAAAAAAAAAAGAGGCCAAACAAACAGAATGAATCAATAAGACATATTCCTCTGGTATATTCTTTACAACAATTCAGATTTGATGAATGACGTTCTTTTTAATGTTTTGTATGAATTTACCAGTGATGGCGTGTTGTGTGACTGATGAGCATGCACAGACACAGACCAGAATATAATTACTGCAATATCTGCACATTAAAATATCCAGAAAATAAAATATCCTTAACTGGCTTATAATTGTGCAGCTAATTCATCAGGGTTATAGAGAAAACCTCTTAAGAGAACAAGGTCTATAATTTAAAAGAGGAAACAGAGGCTGGTCTGTTTAGTGCCCTGACCAAACTGTGATAATACTGACCCCATAACTCCCACCAAACAAAAACAACACTTCACAAAGTAGTCCTGATTGTTTTTTACTAACGAACCATTTAAAATTAAGCATTTCAAATTTATCCTAAATATGAGAGTGATATAACTCCACTGGAGGAGGTGGATGGCTCCTCATCCTGACTAGAGGGTGCTCAAAAACCCTTCAGAAGTGCCCTCATTTTATACTAAAGGACGATATAAGTATAAATATAATATACAAACCATACATGCATTGTTGCACAATTAAATACACGTCAGTATGAATAATTCATCTAACGTTCTGAAGCAGAATCAGATCTAATTCCACATGTTTATTCATACAGTTAGTGTACAGTACATGAATATAGAGTTTTTAGATTGGGAACAATACAACATCCTAGGCTAATGGTTGATACTATGACGCCCGCAAAATGCTCAATATGTCACAAAAGATAAGAAAATATTTGTATGATGTCTACATCTTAGCTTAATTAGCTCAGGACTGAATCAACAGCATGTAAAACCTTCATGTAGAATCATGTAGAACCATGACTAGTTCTAAAAAAGAATGGACTTCCTACAAAGAGTCTAAATTCACATCTTTAACTGCCATGTAACTGGACAGCTAATGAGACTGGATCATAATAATTAATTGGACATGCTGTGTAAATGAAACTTGAGAAAATAATTTTGGAAAACAAAGTCTATATTTCAGTATAGGAAAAAATTATATATATATATAAAAAAAAATGAGCCATAAGATCCCACTCCCTTAAAAGAGTCCAGAGCTCCATCCTTAATTAGTATATAACTGGGTTGCTAATTAGCTAGCCTAAAAGAGCTGTATTCCCAGTCTTTAATTGGCATATAAGAGGTTAATTAATTAGCTGAGGTCAAAATAGTAGCTGAATGTTATGTAAAAACTGTTAAAATTACTTTTATATAAAATATAATGATAAACAAATAATAATTCGAATATTGTGATATCTTATTACTATTTTTTAACGCTTTCGCTTTCTTTACGTTTTTTCTTCATTTTTTTTTTTTTTTTTTTTTTTTTTTCAATGAGCTTTATTGAAAATAACTCGTTTTTTCTTCATTTGGGGCTCACGGGATACCGTAGTGACGTAATCGTGTGGAAATTGTCAGAGTGTCAAGATGGCTACGGAACCAAATAAGACCGAGATCCTCACCATCTTCAAACGATTAAGATCGATTCCGACAAACAAGGTAACCCGAAAATAAAACCTACCCAGTCCCTGTTCGTTTGTTTGTCGCTCCCGCGTTAAGTTTTATTTTTTTCTATCTTAACTGGCACTCGCTCGGTTAGCTTCACCTGCCCTAGCTCGCTAGTTTTGTTAGCACTTAGCTAAGGCCCCGGCTACACGGTCGGGAAGCTAACCGAAGCTAACGGCTGCTAGCCTGCCGGCAGGTAAAGCTGTCAAACATAAAGGCCACGTATACAATTTGTGTACGTTGAGAAAGCTAACATGCTAATCTGCTTTACCTTCAGTAATTAAACCAGACTAACTCACCTAGAGAGTTAATGTTCGCGGAATAAAACGTTTTATTTACTGAAGATTGTCACGTACAAATTCAAAGTCGTGACTGTATTGATCCATATGTTGCTAATTAATGCTAGCTGTGTATGCTAACTACATGACATTTGTCAGGGTTTCTGCTTCATTACCAGAACCATATGGTCAGTTTGACATTCAGTTATTATTTGGAAGAGTTTGAGGAGACACTGTTAACCAACCAGGCCTGTGTTAATGTTTTATCCACTGTTTTAGCATCAAGCTAGGCCTGTATACAGCATTTAGCTTTTATTTTCTAAATTAGACTCAGCTGGAACCTTTGGTTGACCAGTCAGTCAATCAAACTTTATTTATACAGCACCTGTTTTACAGTTTGATCTCTAACACAAATCAATAATGTCACCAATACATCTGTCATCACTTTAAAACTACATCAAATATGAGGAAAAGTTAAATTTAATTACTAATAAAGGTACACATCTGCACTAAGGCAGCGACTAATGATGGTTCTCATTCATTAGTTTCAGTTAGTAAGTCTATAAAATAATAAAAATGAGACTTTATTGATCCTCAAAGGCAAATTTAGAGCAATAGCAAAGGCAAGACAGCTCAAGTAAATAACTTGGAAAAATAATTTAAAGTTGGATAAAGCCAAAGTCTTAAACTTAAGAAATGAAGTAGTGAAAGTGTCAGACTTTGTTCAGACGTTGGTTTAACATCCAACCAGGTCAATCTGGTCTCACCTGTCCATCTCTACGTCCCCGTGTCTCCACCTGGTCTTAATCTAAATGTGTCTCCACATGCGTCCCCAGCCAGCACTTGAGATCTGATCTCAGTTTGTGTGTCTGTAAATCAGCAGCGCCATCATGTGGTCAGTAGAATATTGTACCAGCTGCTGTCTCTAATGGATCTCTACCTACCGCTGGATCAGAACCATCAACAGCTGCTGGTTGACTTGGAGACATGATCCAGATGTTGGAACCAGATGGAAAGACTCTCACAAGTTTTTTATTTCTTGATCTCTGCCCTGATGTTATTTTAGGAAGGATGAAGGAATGAAGGCAAGATGAAAGGAAAGGAAGGAAATAAGCAAGGACAGGAGAAAAAGAAAGAAAGATGTAAATGAGGAAGGAAAGAAAAATGGAAGCAGGGAAGAAAGGAAAGATGTGAGGGTGGGAGTCATGAGTCATGACTTGGTGAGATGATCCATATTTTGGAACAAGCTGTAAAGTCTCTCTGACCGATCGCGCACATGTTCATAACCTAAACATATTTTTTAATGACTCGTATTCAATCATTTCATGAGTTCATGATGTTGAAACCCAGAATATGAAGAGTTATCTGTTTCTATGACATCCACTGTCTTCATATCAGTCGTCTCTTTCTTGTGTGAATGGATGTAGTTGTATTTGTTTAGACCGCGAAGCCTCCCGACTCAAACACGTGATTTTATTTAGTAGTGACAGGAGATACAACATGTAACATGCGTCAATGTTCTCTGGCCAGAACTGAACAGGAGCAAACCACCAGATGTCCCCAGTGTTTACATCAGAGCAGAAATGATCAGGCTGTAATCAGTAGGTACAAATGTTATTACGACGGGTTCACTAGTTCACGTGATTTAATTTTTCACATTAGTAGAAAGAAAATTAAGTCTAATATTAACATTCTCTTTTTCGTTATAGACTATAGAATTTTTGGAAAAACAAACAACAAACAAACAGCTGTATTCTCCCTAAATGAAACAGGAAGTAGTTTGCACCTATAACACTGCCGTCACAGGCATGCAGCATTACGACAGCAGGGTTCAGCATATTTTGAGATGTTTCTTGAGGGAAATAAACCTGGTTCTTCTCCAGATTCAGAGATAAATCCAGATGACCAGATACCTTGAGTCAGAAAGTCTAAAATTACATCTGAATATTGTTCCAGAGTCATGTCCGTGCTCCGTTTAGACAGAAAAGATTTAATATCACTGATGGAAACGTCTTCTTCTTCTTCTTCTTCTTCTTCTTCTTCTACAAAACCTTCTGCTTTTATATAAATCTAATAACCACCGGTTTCTCCTTTACTTCTCTTTCTGGTTTCATAGATTAAAGTGTTAATTTGCTCACTTGGCATTTTTGGGGATTTTGCTTTTTAAAATGAAAATATTTTTTTTATTTTAGAGTCTAAAACCAAACTTAAAATTACCAGGAAAAAAAGCGTAAACGTGACTTGGTCAGATGAAGGCACGGTTCTAACTGTTTTGAATATGTTTATTTAGTCTATTAAGACTATTATTAACTTTATCTTTTTTGTTTTAAACTGCAGAATAAAAGAAAAGTTTTTGGATTTAAAAATAAAATCAGATAACAGATTTGTTTCGTCCAGTTTTCATAGTTTTCAGCGAACATGAAAAACCAAAAAATGAAATGCCTGGTTTGTGCGTTGTCTTCCTGCCGAGCTCATCAAGGCGTCAGGTTTGTCTCTAACATAGTGTACATTGTGTTTCTTGTGCAGGTATGCTTTGACTGTGCTGCCAAGAACCCGAGCTGGGCCAGTATTTCATACGGCGTGTTCCTGTGCATTGACTGCTCCGGCATCCACCGCTCCTTGGGCGTGCACCTCAGCTTCATCAGGTAAACGTCAGCCGCTGCACCTCAGCCGTCATCGTGGGGCATTCTTCTTTGACAGCCTTAATGAGGAGCTGAGCAGTCTGAGTGTTAAAGCTGCTGTCAGAGGAACGTGACCACAGATGACTTTACGTTTAACACTTCCTGTGCTGCTGTACTGGACAGGGTTGACCCCCACCATCACCATGTGCTTCCCTTTCTCCCTCAGATCCACCGAGTTAGACTCCAACTGGAACTGGTTCCAGCTCAGATGTATGCAGGTTGGAGGCAACGCCAACGCGGTAAGTCTGAGGAAAACTGAGTTCTGACCAGATCTGACATATGAATGAAAGCCTAATTAACTGGGCTGGGTTTCAAAAAATGTATTTATGCAGAACCCTTACAATACTGCAGAAATATTTTGAATGGTAAAACGAGGTTTCATAAATCCTCCTGGCTTGTTAAGTTCGATAAAGGATGTTCAGTTTACCGTCATAGGTGACTAAAGAGAAAAGATCTTGTTTTAGAAGCTGGAACAACTGCATCTGACTCTAAAATATATACGGCCGGGGTTTTAAAGAGCTAATATTGTATTAATAAAATAAAGAGAAAGCATTTCCTGCAGCCTCTCCTTAGAAATCTTGTTGCAGTGCATTGAGATTAGTGCACATGTGAAGGGCTGAAAGATTTAAAATGACGACAGAGAAGAGCTGGACAAAAGCAAAGACGCATGAAAGATGAGAAACTAGAGGGAGAAGATGGAGGAGACGCCACAAACCTCTGGAACCAATGAGGACGTTAGTTTTATAAATATCTCTTTCAGAACGGAGTGAAATCTTTTAAAAACTGAAATAAATCCAGTCGTTTCCTTGTGAATCGGAATCACATCAAGAACTCGGTAGCGACACCCAGCCCTTAACATTTATTCTCTTTCTTTCTCCTTCCACCTGAAGACGGCGTTCTTCCGCCAGCATGGCTGCTCCACGAACGACACCAACGCCAAGTACAACAGCCGTGCAGCCCAGATGTACCGGGAGAAGATTCGGCAGCAGGCGAACGCTGCGCTGTCCAAATACGGCACAGATGTGAGTATCAGTCGCACAACACTGCATTTAACTCCTGGGAGTCATCTCAGACTCTCACGGTTTTATAAGTTAGTTCAGTAAAACCGAATAAACTCAAACTAATTTAACGAACCCGTACGTCATCCTGGAGCATCCATCAGTCTGTCAGACACCTTTAAAGTCTGCTGTGGTATCTGGCACCAAGACGTCAGTAACAGATTCTTCTCTATCAGATCCAGCGTTTGCTTTTTCGGCAGTTTGAACTACAGTAGCTCATCCGTTAGGTCGGAACCACATGGGTCAGACTCAGCAACCTACATCTTTACAGGAGATGCAGTTCTGTTGATGTTCTGACCCGGTCGTCGAGCCATCACAGTTAGACCCTTGTCTCAAAGTCAAAACCTTCCACTTGAACATTTTTCTAACATCAACTTTAGCGTCCCACCTGATCAGTCCGAACACAACTTACCAACAACCTCCCTGTTTCAGAAACAATCGAGTCAAACTTGGCAGCTTCGTCAGAATAAGAATGTCGAGAACAAGCGGCTCATGAACATGAGGTTTTTTTTCATTTCATTTCGTTTTATTTGGCACATAAAATACAATAAAAAAAAAACAACAATACAGAAAAATATATTGACAATATGTAATTAAAGAAGGTACGAGCATAAATGCATGCCAGGGAAACCCCAAAAAACCCTCAAGGGGCTTGTATAGGAGGGTTCCCCAAAGAACATTTAAACTTTACCAAAAAAAGGTTCCTAGAACTATAATAAAACACATTGTCAGCTTTAAATGTCCCAGTCAGACCTTCCATTAACATCCATCCTATTCAGTTTTACTACTACCTACCACCACCTCACCATCTCATAGTTTAAGCAGTTATTTATTTGTAGAGTTTATTCCACTGTTGGCACATTTTCAGAGCATTGTTATTTTTTGTATATATTTTTCAAATTTGTATTGTGTTTTTTTGGTAACTATTTTTTAACCCTGTCGGAGTCGTCATTGTCTTCTCTTTATATATTTTGCCAAATTCCGTGTTATTGTGAAATTGTTATTGGAAATTTCCCTTAAGTGGGATTAATAAACATGTCTTATGTTTTAAGTACGTAGTAAGTAGTATACATGTGTCCATAACTGGCATTATAATGCATCCCTCGACTTATATGCAAATAAACTCAAATGTTATTACATCTGCACACAACGCCAGAAGGCCTTATCAGTGTCTGAGTCATGTTGGCATGTCGAGTTCAGAGTACACTGGGTGTGTGTGACTCACAGTACAAACAAATCACATCACTGTCAATATAACAATAAGCGCCCGTGTGAACATCATTAACGGAGACGTCTGTTATCACGGGATGACTAACTCCTCCTCCTCCTCCTCTTCGTGTCCTCGTTACAGCTGTGGATCGACTCTTCTGCAGGAGGCAGCGCTGCAACTCCTGAGAAGAAAGAGACCGACTTCTTTGCAGAACATACACAGGTATAATACACAGTGTTAAAAGTGTTGGTGTGAATAAAAATGACTCAAAACTCCAATCAGTCACACGAAACAGAAATATTAGACTAAATGTTTCTGGTAACTGCTGATCAGTGGTCTACAGCAGCTTGGAGGAATTTTAGCCCATTCCTCAGAACAGAACCACTTCAGTTCTGAGATGTTGGTGGGTTTCCTCACATCAACTGCTTGCTTCAGGTCCTTCCACAACATTTCTATTGGATTAAGGTCAGGACTTTGACTTGGCCGTTCCTAAACATTCATCCTGTTCTTCTTTAACCGTTCTCTTGTAGAACCACTTGTGTTCTTGGTTCTCGTTGTCTTGCTGCATGACCCAGTTTCTCTTCACATTCAGCTCATGGACAGATGTCCTGACATTTTCTTTTAGAGTTCACTGGTAGAATTCAGAATTCATTGGTCCATCAATGAGGACAAGCCGTCCTGGTCCAGATGCAGCAGAACAGGCCCAAACCAGGACATTAGCACCCCCATGTTTGATGGAGGGATGAGGTTCTGATGCTGGAATGATGCAGTGTTGTTTCATCTCATTTAAACCAAACTATTCTACTTTGGTCTCATCTGTCCACTAAACATTGTCCCAATAGTCTTCTGTCTTGTCCACATGATGTTTAGAAATGTTCTTCTTGGAGAGCAGTGTCTTTGTCCATCACACCATGGTTGTTCAGTGGATTCATCAACATTAACATCAGCCAATGAGAGAGAGGCCTTTAGCTGCTTAGAAGTTCCCCTGGGTTCCTCTGGGACCTCTCAGACTATTATGGAGTGATCTTTGTTGGTGGACCACTCCTGTGGAGGGGAACAGTCGTCTTCAATCTGTCTGACTGTGGATTATTTGTGGGTTCCAAACTCTTTAGAAATGGTTCTGGAACCTTTTCCAGCCTGATGAGCAACAACAACTCTTTCTCTGAGCTCCTCAGAAAGCTCCTTTGTCCACAAACATGTGCTGTGAAGATCAGACTGAGACAAATCCCTGATTTATTGAAACTAAACCAGGAACTGAACCACACCTGAGTCTCATTACATTGATGGAAACACTTCTGAACACATGGACTCTGACTGGATCCTAGAGGAGCTCCTCTCTGATATGTAATATTGGCTCAAGTATAATATTTCTGTTTCAGGTGTTTGATTGGGTTCTATCTTTGTTGTTCTTTAAAAACTATGACTTATTTAAAAGATTCCTTTAATTTTGAAAGTTAGATCCATATATTTTTTTGGATAGTGGTATAATTTTAAATGATTAATAACCCAATATGGTCCTACAGCTTTCATTTCACAACTTACATCCAAACTGGAATAAAAAACTAGAAAAAGGAGATCCTTTACATTTTTATAGCTGCCAGGTCAAAATGAACATGAACGTTTTGTCACTTAAATGTAAATATAAAGAGCTTTGGTTTCATTTGCAGCCCATCAGCGACTGGAGCATGGCGCCGGCGTCTGAACCGGAGCAGAACGGAGCCACTGTCACTCTACAGATGACGGAGACGACGGCTAAAAGCCCGGATGAAAACCGTTAGTACAACAGACGTCTCTGTGTCCTGGTTCATTAGAGTCTGGATCTGGTTTCAGCCAATAAAGAGAAACAAATACCTCTGCATCAACTGGACAGTCCTCCAATCAGGGCTGGGTTTATTTATGTATCTGTGTTTTTTCTGTAGAACCGGAGGACGGACCCAGCATCGATGGACTGAGCACGTCGCCCAAAGCCTCCATCGGTGAGTAAACGCCCCTCGGTTCAGCCTCAAGGCGTTCACGTCATCAGAGCTGTCATCTGCAGCCTTTAGAGGCTCGAGGCGACTTTAGTTCACAGTCAGTCTGACACTCATCTGTTTAATACTCTGCAGCTAGTAGGTAGTAATTATGTGCACAAAGACAAACACAGTGTGTGCACACCGTGTTCCTTTAGACATCAAATGAGGAGAACAGAGTATTTTCAGCTTTTGTTTCGTATCGTTTTATCTCCAGTGAGCTGAAGTGAATAAATGAGTCAGTATCAGGTTTATAGAGGAACATTAATCTCATGTGTCTGAAGTGTGTTGGGTTTGTTTCGTCCCGTAGAGGACTCCATGCGTTTGTCGTCTCAGGACGGATGGACGCCCACAGGTGATAAAGAACGCTGGCTGTTGTTTTTTTTTTTTTTGTTTTATGGCTCAGACGCATGGTTGTGCTGCTTTGATTTGATTGACACCTCAGCTGTCTTCACCGCGTCATGGAAACGATTCTGATGTTTGCAGAAATACCAAAGGATGAGCTGCATTGTGCACAAAGACAGCGGGCTTTGTGGAGCTGCCTCAGCGGCTCGATGAGTATTTTGCCGCCAGCATGTTGACTCTGTGGCGGAATAACTCAGAGAGAGGCTCCTCATGAACCCAACGCATCAAAGGATTCTAATAATAGTTGTTTAAGAGTCTGAAAACAAACGTCTGTCATTTTAATTCCTGTCCTTATTTTGAAATTCCTCTGAGAGTGACGTGGCGGACTAACATCTGTGTTACTGAACGTTCTTGTTGAGGTCAAAATGCTTTTTATTTCCTGCACCGGCCGACATGTCTTCGTCTTTATGGCGTGTCTGAGACGAGTTGATGGATTACGGTTTGAGAATTAACGATTGAAAACCCTCTCAGTGCTGTTTCCTCCAGAGCTGCTGTGTTTTGGTGCTAAATGAAAATATGTCATAGGTTTTTATGTTTTATTTCATCTTGACTCGTGTTACAGATGTGAAGCCGTCCATCATCGGGAAGAAGAAGCCCATGGCTGCTAAGAAAGGGGTGAGTCCTTGAGCCAAACCTGCTGCCACTGTTGAAACGTCATTTAGTTTTATAAGCTGGTCCCGCCTCCTCCTCCTCCTCCTCCTCCTCCTCCTCCTCCTCCTCCTCCTCCTCCTCCTCATGACGTGGAGTCGGTCTGATAACTTCTACAGCTCAGATTACAAAGTGCAGCTTGAAAGTTTTTTGCGTCCTTCAGTATTTTCTACGTTCCTGTATAAAATGACTCAAAACATCAACAGATTTTCACAGGTGTTAAACTCAATGAAGCCTTGTTTCCAGTATCTGCTGTGACTAAACGGTTCAGCTCAACCTTTAATATCTAACTCTGTCTACCACCTGTCCCCTCGCTGATGCAGCTCGGAGCCAAGAAAGGTCTCGGCGCTCAGAAGGTGAGCAGCAAGAGCTTCTCTGAGGTGGAGAAACAGGCTCAAGTGGCTGAGAAGATGAGGGAGGAGCAGGTCACTGAGGCTAAGAAACAAGCTGAGGAGTCCATGTAAGGAGAACGTAGACTCCTAAAACAACACACGGTGTTTGATTGAAGCTTTTAAACCACCCTCTGACGTGTTCCTCTCTGACTGCTGCAGCGTGGCCTCGATGCGTCTGGCCTACAAAGAGCTGGAGATCGACAGGAAGATGGAGGAGAAGAAGCTTCAGAACATGGAGGGAAAGAAGAGGGAGCAGGCTGAGAGGCTGGGCATGGGCTTCGGGAACAGGAGGTAACGAAACAACAGGAACAACCTGTGTTCACACCTGGCAAGGATTATGTTAGAGAACAAGATGGAACGACTGTCACACCTTAAGATCTGCTTTATAAGTTATTTTAGAGAAGAAAGGAAAGAAAGAGGGAAGGATAGAACGATGAAGGGAATAGAGGAAGGAAGGAAAGATGGACAAACAGAAGGGAGTAAAGAACAAAGGAAGGAAAGATAGGAAAGCTGGAAGGAAGGAACGGAAAGGATGAAAGGATGAAAGGAAGGAAGGAAAGATGGGAGAAGGGTAGGAAGGGAGGAAAGAAAAAGGGAAGGAATCAAGAAAGGAACAGAAGGGAGGGAAGAGGGAAGGAAGGAAGAAGAGAATGGAAAGAGGCAAGAAGGAACAAAAGAAGGGAATGGGAGGGAAGGAAAGATGGAAGAACAGAAGGGAAAGAGGGAAGGAAGGAATGATAGGAAAGATGGAAGAAGGGTAGGAAGGGAGGAAAGAAAGGGAAGGAACAGAAGGGAGGGAAGAGGGAAGGAAAGAAGGGAATGGAGGAAGGAAGGAATGGAAGGGAGAAAAGTAATAAAGGAAAGGAGAAAGGGAAGTAAGGAAGTTAAGAGGGAAGGAGGGAATGATGTCCTGCCGTTAGTCATTGACCCCTGGACGCCTCGTCCTCAGCGTAGTGTCTCTGCTGACAAACGTCTCTGATAATAAATAAATCTCTAAGACGTGAGCTTGTCTCCTGTTTCAGTGCCGTGTCTCACTCAGTGATGTCAGAGATGCAGGTGATCGAGCAGGAGACACCTGTCGGAGCCAAGTCCTCCTCTCGCTCCAAACTGGACCTGTTTGACGAGCCCGGCTTCACCTCCGGACCCCCCAAGTACGTCCTTCCCTCTGAACCCACCCACCCACTCTGAGTCTGTCCTCTACCCACAGACACTTACTAAACCCTCTGTCCATCGTGTCTCAGGTACAAGGACAACCCCTTCTCAGTGGGGGACAGCTTTGGATCTCGGTGGGACACTGATGGAGGGACGTCCTCCTTCGCCACCTCCTGGGCGCTGGACAAAGAGGACCCCAAGGAGGAGGTCACCATCTCTAGTATTCAGCCGATTGGAGAGAGGTACCTGGATGTAGATGACCCCCCTCCCTCCCGTCCCTCCCCTCCCCTCCCCTCCCCTCCCCTCCCCTCCCGTCCCTCCCCTCCCCTCCCCTCCTCATGGACACGTCCCAGAGCTGATTAATAATCTTGGGTTTTAATTTTCAGACTTCCCAGCCGGAGGAAAGCCGAGGCATCGGCGCCGGTGTCCGAGTCCAGCGAGGCCAGGCAGAAGTTCGCCAACGCAAAGGCCATCTCTTCAGACATGTTCTTTGGTCGGGAGAGCAGCGCCGAGGTAAGACACCTGAAGACGAGACGTACGATCCTGTGAAACGAACGACCCGTGATGACTTTATGCTTCGTCCTTTCTCAGTACGAAGCAAAGACGAGACTGGAGAGCATGTCTGGAAGCTCCTCCATCAGTTCAGCCGACCTGTTTGGGGACGGCAGCGACCAGAAAGGTAAAGAGAAAGATTTTTATTATTGTTGTGAAGCAGAGAGAACTAAAAACCACAAAACTAGTGTCCTCTTTGGTTCCAGAGGTCTGTGGCGTCTCCTCCATCTCCTCCCTCTAGTTTCTCATCGTTCTTCTGTCTTTGATTTTGTCCAGCTCTGATCTGAAGTCAAGCTTTTATTTTTGTAGTTTTTAATTTCCTTCTTTACACACTGAGCTCAACAAGAACACCACCGGACTGAAATAATGTTTTTAACTCTTTCCTCCTCCTCCTCTCAGGGAGGGCGTCGGGCTTCGACGGCGTGCTGCCCTCCGGCCCGGACATCGCACAGTTCAAGCAGGGCGTGAAGACCGTCGCCGGCAAGATGGCCGTCCTCGCCAACGGAGTCATGAACACGATCCAGGTGAGACCTCAGAGATCAGTCTGACGCCAGGTCCCATTCACCTCCTCTCTCCTCTGTGCTCACATATATTTTCCTTTTATTTATTTTTATCTCAGGACCGTTACGGCTCGTACTGACGTCCCGCGGCAGCGACGCCGACCGACGCCGACGCTGAGCCAACCAGACTCCTGACTGATGTGGACCGAGGAGACGGGACAGTGAGAGAGAAGAGGGTTGCATGGAGAAAAGAAATTCTCGCTCGTCCTCCACTTAAGAGACAATTTTCCAGGAGTGAGACAGTATTTTCTTCTCTCATCCTCATTAGTAGACTTTTATTTTCATAAATGAAACCATCAGATCTTTGGGGGGGGACGAGGACGGACAGTGGTAGAGTCTTTTTTTTTTTCTAAACCGAGAGTTTTATTTGTAATATTTTTTTTTTCTGTCCAAAATATTTTTGGTCTTAGATTTTCAAAATGATGTCAACGGTTAATTCTTCTATATTTTATTCCTTATTCTCAGATTCTCAGTGTTGATTTGTTTGATTCATATTATCTGATATTTTTTTTGTTTTACCGTGATATTAAAAAAAGAAAAAAAAAAGGTGCCGTATATATTTTTTAGTGTTAATTTGAACAAGGATCCACTGAGTTTAACTGACTGCTGCTCGCTCACAGTTTATCCACGGGTTTTATTTTAGTTGTTCTAATTTTCGTGAAGCACTGTCTTTAATTTCAGAGGTTAATTATTCATCTGTGTCTTATAACTCGACGTCTTTCTATTATTTTTTTTGCTGTTGTTTAAATAATCGGTTGAAACTAAAACCCGAGGGTGGCGTCAAACAAGCATGAGGCATCATTTAAAGTTTTACGTCCCGCTCTTGAAACAGAAATAACTGTTCTGACTATGCATCTCCACTTCACAGCAGAACCTCTTTTATTCTGGATCGGTTCCACAAACTCAATCATTTCTCTAAATGTCAGCGATGTGTCGAACAAACGCAAGTAAATCTTAATTATCTGATTTGTTCTTGGCAAATCATGAGGTCCTAGAGAGCGGTTTGTAATCTGTCGTGTGTTTGTCACATTATCAATAACTCCCCCCCCCCCAACAAACAAACCAGTAAGAAACGTGTGAACTGAAAAGGATGAAATGTTCAAAATTATTTATTTGTAGGCTACAAAAAAAAGAAGAAACTTATTCAGTATGTTAATAAAGATGAAGAAACTTCTGCTGTTTCTCTTTGACTTTTCTTTCAAGGTGTTAAACTTTCTCTTTCTTGATGTCTGCTGCTGGAAATCTGATCATTTTTCTTTAGGTTTCTTATTTTGTGCTTTTGTTTAAAGGATGGAATGAAACACCAAAACTCACCGTGTATAAATCACAACTCAACGAATGTCTCTGACAGGAGCCAAACATTTTCTTAAACTAGTATTAGAAACGATTTAAGGAAAAGCTCTTGATGATTTCTGAGGAAAACAAAGTTCCTAATAGTGTTGGTTTCCGTCCTGATTTCTGGGGAAGTGTCTTTTGTCTCTGGGCCTGAAGTAGAAACGTCCCGACAGCTCCTCTCTCCATCTGCCTCCAACGATCTGAGGCTTTTTATCCCCAGTTGTAGAAGTAGATCTTCTGCCAGGTGGGGAGGTAATCCATCAGAGGACCTGGATCATTTAGACACATCAGATGTTTTAGATTTCCCATAATAAAGATAATTTGTCATCTCCAAATTAAAGCATTTTTATTTGTTCAAGATTGATTCTGCAGCAGAATCATGAGAACAAAGGTCTGTCTGAGACTGAATCCACAAGAGATGTAGATGAATCTAGTCTGAAACCAGATCTAACACCTGATCTGGACAATGTGGAGTCAGTCTGGATTAAGACACTGGGTCAAGTTCTCAAAGATGTTTCATAACGAGTCTAAACAGAACGTAGGTGATAGATGTAGTCTAAAGCAAGGTCTAAAACCAAGTTCAAACCCCGTTTACATTAGCCTCGTAGTACCAGCCTACAATCTGATCTAAATCAGGTCTAAATCCAAGTTCAGACAAGTTCTCAGAGATATACCAAAACCAGTCTAACCAGGATGTTGATCAATGTAGCCCAGAACAACCAAAACCAATTTAAAAGCATTGTAAATAAACTACTTTTGTAAACCTGGTCTGAAGTCTCTAATCAGGTCCAAACCCAGAGTCACAAACTAGTCTAACCAGGACCTGGATGAATGTAATCTAAAACCATCATAATCCCGTCAGATTACAGTTAAAACATCAGCCCCAAGAAACAAGTCTCAAAACGGTTCTAAACCAGGTCCAAAACCAGATCATAAACGCCCCAAAAAACAATAATCAGTCAACTACTTTTCCAGATCTAAAGCAAATCTGTAACCTGGTCCGGAACAACAGTCCTGGTCCCAATATAGACTGTGGACTCAGTCTGGATTAAGTGAAGAGACAGAACCAGACTAACAAGGATGTCCAAGTCTGGTCCAAAACCATCCAATTCCAGTCAGATAACAACTACAAAATCCAAGTCTAAGACTATGGACTCTAAACCAGACCTAAATCCAAGTTCAGATAAGTTATCAAAGATGCACCAAGACCAGACCAACAAGGAGGTAGATGAAAATAATCAAAAGTCGAGTCCAAGACTAGTTCCTAAAAGGTCTACAACCAGTCTGATAACAAATCAACCAGTTTAAAACCAAGTTCAAAACCAGAGCCCTGATCTGAGCGTCATAGAGTCAGTCTGGATTAAATAAAGAGTCAGAAGAAACTGGGACCAGGTCTCAGAGATGCTCCATGACCAGTCTAATCAACCAGGATGTAGATGAACGTGGTTTAAAATCCAGTCCAGGACTGGTCCAAAACCATCTGAAACCAGTTTACATCAGCAGAGTCCCAAATCAGTCTAAAAACTGTTCTAAACCAGGTCTGTGACCAGGTCCAGAACCAGAGTCCTGATCTGAACATCATGGAGTCAGTCTGGGTTAAACAAGGAGACAGAAGACACTGGGACCAGGTCTCTATGGTAACACTTTAGGGACAGACTACTTACGAGCCACGAGTCCTATTCCTGGAACGTGATCAGCCAGTAGTCTGAGCAGGAACAGAATCTTTTCCCTGAGGAACAGAAACCAGAGTTAAAACCAAACCGGTTCTACCCCAACATCTCCTGATGATCATCCAAAGCCTTTTATCGACTGATCGACTCTCTTCAACTGATCTACGTTAAGGGTTAAAGGTTCATGTCTTCATGACTTTAATATGTTGGACACTGGAGACGTGTGATGGACATTTTCTTGTCTCTTTAAAGTAACCCTCAGTAACGTCTCCTGATTGGACGGATCCTTTAGTCCCAGACGAGATACGTACCTGGAGTATCTGTCGTAGAACGGTGAACGTAGAAGGTAGTAGAGCAGCAGGAAGCCTCTCCTCCTCATCTCAGCTCTCTCCCATTGATTTTGAAATTTGGTGTCGCTGAGCAGA
This sequence comes from Chelon labrosus, assembly GCF_963514085.1. Taxonomy (NCBI): domain Eukaryota; kingdom Metazoa; phylum Chordata; class Actinopteri; order Mugiliformes; family Mugilidae; genus Chelon; species Chelon labrosus. Next base: position 1,342,605 of record NC_140339.1, on the reverse strand, counting down.
GCGAAGCTGAAGGACAGGACGAACAAATACCAGAAATAATGACTTCAGGACGTCAGGGTGTCAGAATGTGGCAGCAGACTCAACCGATCTTATCTGGGTATGACTCCAGGACAGAGGTTTAGACTCAGGTCAACACCTTTCAGAGCAGACTGTTCTATAAATAACGGCGAGGCATTTTTCTGACGCTACAGGTTGGGTTCAAATAAAAGAAAGCACTGCTAATCTCAGAGAGTTGCCACAGGTCAAGAATGCTCCTCTGCAGAAATGGAGAATAATGTTTGGAGTTATCTGAATTTAAAAGGAGCTGCATGGTGGTGATAGCATCATGCTGTCAGGACAGGGAGGCCGGTCAGAGCAGAGTGTACTGGTTTCTCTCCCAGACCGGTCTTAACAATCACTCAAAGCAAAAAGACCAAACATCCAGGAGCAAAAGAGACAGCTCAGGTCAGAACTCCACCTCTACCTCTATCTGATCATTACCAGTTTCTGATGGACACCACCAGACATTTAGAGCTGAAATAAAATGTCCTAAATACAAGATGAACCAAAGAACTCACTGTGTTTCTGAAGACGTTTCATCCAAGAGTTCAGTTCTAAATGTCTGGTGGGGAGTTTACTGATGTGACCAGAGTCAACCACCTGTAGGAAGAAACGTCTTCTAGAAACCCAACGAGTCCACCTGTCTTAGCTTTATACCACGACCCCAACGACTGACAGCCTTATTCAGGACGAGTCTTAAATAAAATAAGAAGAATCAAAGAGGCTTCAACAAACTACAGATTTAAGAGTCTGCTTTTTAATTATTGTTTTTTCAATAAATCTGCAAAATCCTGTTTTCATTTTGGTGGTTACAGATTATTAAGAGTAAAAAAATCATTAGATATTCACAGTTAAATCAACAACTACGATGTAGAATCTGAAATTTTGATCCTGATCTTAGTAGAAAATAGAAAAATACTGAATGTGTCAAGAAATATATTAAAAATCAAAATCCAAGTTATCTTTAAACTGAAATAAACCTCCCCTACATTTACTTTTCAGAGTTCAAGATCTAAATTCAAGCTTTAATTTCAAATCTTTTTTTTTTTCCAGGTTAATGGAAGTTTAACTCTGGATGTGGATTCACAGAAAACCAAAAGAGTCTGAACCTCCAGATAAAATCAAAACAGCTCTAATGCATCAATCTGAACATTTCATTAATCATTAATGATGTGATGAATATATTATCCATCTTAACGAAGGTGTTCTTTAGTTTAGACACATGATAAAATACTTTAAATGATTTTACCTGCAGCTAAATGACGACCAGCCTTTCATATTATTTTTCTTGATATCGTGACAAAGATCCACGACACTGATTAATATATATTTTTATTTACCTGGAGAGTTCCAGGGCTCCAGAGACGAGCCACGGCTTCCAGGACTGTTTTCCACAGAGTCCGAGGCAGAGAACTGATGAAGGGAAGGAGTTAAGGACGAGAACGTTTGTAGGTTTAAACTACTTTTATAAAATAAAATATTTCCTTTTCTTAAAAGACTAACTCAGATTTATTCTCTCTGCAGATCCAGCTCAGATGAAGGCGCCTGTCACTCTGCAGCAGTTTGCCACCTACAGACCAGTTCCATTAATGTACGACACCTTTCTTCTTTAAAAACCTCCTGTTCAGCTGTTATCTGTTGTCCTCCATCTTTATATTCTGGTTCATTACATAGAAAACTATTATTTAGTCCTTCAGCTGCCCTGTAGAGATTATAGAGATTTTTTTAAGATTTTAATTTCAGTGTTTTGTTGCTGTTAGGTTTTCACTGATTTATGAAATTTCTTGGTTTTATTATTAACTTTCCACCGTCTTATTTCATTTGTAAAAAGCTGTAGCGTGTATAAAAAGATGCAAACTTAGTGTTTTTTTTAACTTTTCTGTCTTCTCATTGGTCAGCTGGTAAGAAATGGAGATTTTAATTTCTATTAGTAAACTCTAATAGTTGTTTCTTTGTGTGAGGAAAGCTGCTTCAGTGTTTTTCTACATTTCTGCATAAAAATGATCAAAACATCCTGAAAGTCGACAAAGAGAACCCAACCAGACTAAACATAAATATACCAATATTACATATCAGAGAGGAGCTCCTCTAGGATCCAATCAGAGTCCATGTGTTCAGAAGTGTTTCCATCAATGTAATGAGACTCAGGTGTGGTTCAGTTCCTGGTTTAGTTTCAATAAATCAGGGATTTGTCTCAGTCTGATCTTCACAACACATGAATAGTGAAAACATTTAGTTACAAGGAGGTCACAGCAGATACTGGAAACAAGGAGGACATGATATGTAATATTGGCTCACTTTAGTCTCATAGTTCTGTCTCATGTGTCTGACTGGGTTCTTTGTCCATTTTCAGGACTTGTTTAGAGTCATGTTTATGCAGAAATGTAGAACATTCTGAAGGATGTAAATACTTTTAAGCAACGTTTAGTGAAGAGTTCAGTTTATAATGATTGATGGATGAACACGACGCCTTCATCACTCACATCTGAGTGAAGCTGAGCGTTAACCTGTGGTACAGTGGAGGAAGGATACGGTGGAGAAGCGGCCGTCCGATGAACACGGACTCAGCGATTGTCTCTTGAAGACCTAGCGGCGTTGGTTTGCTGTGGAGCGCCTCCTTCAAGCTGCTGCTCTTCTTCTTCTGACTCGGTGCTCCCCACAGCCGGGTCTGCAGGGAGGGAGCTGGCACCCCCACCAGGACGGAGGAGGAAGAACGGGAACGTCAGTTATTATGAGGAGGAAGCTCTAGAACATGTCCATCCAGTGAGATCAGGTGTTGATGTGAGTTCTAGACGGGGGTTCTGTGCTCGACCTCATCTGGTTCAGTCTGTTTAAACATTTCAAATGTTTTAGAAAACCTCACCGCTGCCCAGAGGCCTGATGACCCGTCCCGACCTCTGACCCACAAAGCAGACGTCGTCCTGCTGCTCCCGGTTACATTCATCTGAGGAGGAAAGCACCGACTCATTCAGCTGCTGGATTTAATCTAAACTATCTATGTAAACTCATCAGTGCTTTGGGCTAAATGCTAACTGCTAACATGCTCACAGTGCTAGCATGCAGCCTTTAAAAGATCACCTTTAACTTTTCTCCTCATGGGAAATAAGATTAAAGACAACTCACCTTCGCTGACAAATTCTGCATTTCTCTCCAGGGGGATGATGGGAGGTGAAGTCTGGATGCCAGATTTATACCACAGAAGAAGCACGATGCGGAAAACGGCCCTGAGGAAGAGGAGGAGGAGGAGGAGGAAGCAGTGAAACTTAACATTTCAATCAAACTTTAAGCTTCTAAAAACAAAAAAATACCAATAAATAATATTTGCAAAAACTCTGGTTTACCCCAGATTCAATTCAGGGTCAAAAATATATGGACATGCATTGCAAATCAAGACGATAAGAACAATGAAAACCAGTGTTTCATCAGAAGCCGTACTTAAAAATCTGAATGAGTCCGATCACCAGCCAGCGGCCGACGTCCCCCCACAGCTTACAGGCTCCTATCTCCAGGAAAACCTCCACGTACTCCAGCACAGAGAGCCACGTCAGGAGTCTCTGCTGAGACAGAGGCTGGACACACAGGACAACGTCCAGGTTAGTCCTGAAGACCTTCACACGTTTCTACATTTCTGCATAAAAAATGACTAAAAAACATCAGATGATCAGATGAACTGGTCGCTTCAGAACAGATGGACTCTAACAGAAATAAACTAGAGGAGCACCTCTCTGATATGCAGTATTGGCTTATTTCTGAATAAACACATACAAAAACATAATATCTCTGTTCCATGTGTTTGATTGGGTTCTCTTTGTCTACGTTCAGGACTTGTGTGAATATTTGCTGATGTTTTGAGTCATTTTTAAGCAGAAATGTAGAAAACGTCTCTCTGTGTGTTGCTCAGATTGTTGCTCCTAGTGACAGGTCTACAACTCGTATTTATTCTGGTATTATGGCGAAGCATCTTTTTCTGGTCTTAAACAAGTCCAGTCGCCTTTGTCTTAGCTTCGTTCTTCGTCTCCCCTCAGCGTCAGTGATCGATCAGAATGATTCGTCTGAGACTCTGCAGAGCTCACCACAGGGATGGAACATCTCAGGCCTTTGCGCAGAATGCTGTCATTGAAGAGGACCAGGAGGTTGGAGGCAGAGTACACTGAAAAACACACACACAGCATTTTACTGGCATGTTGTGTCAATACACTCACCTGCCAAAACATTAGGTACACCAGTGAGGTTGTTCTAACATAAATAATGTTGAGTTGACGTAGAACCAGCGTCAGAGAGAAGCTGATTCACATGGATGGAGTTGGTGGTGCTGTTGAACTTGACTGAATTAGTGCAGGACTGTTTTCACTAGTGTACCTAATAAAGTGGCAAGTGGCCTATCCCAGCTGTCATTGGACGAGAGGCGGGGTCCACCCTGGACAGGTCTCCAGTCTATCACAGGGCTCTTATTTTATTTCAATTAGTTTTTTATTGAACATTTATTCTTTTGTACTGTCTTGTCCTGCTGCTGTAACATCTAAACTCTTCAGCACCAATAAAGTCTCGTCTTATCATATCTCATCTCTTACAGCACTGCCACCATCGTCTAGGTTCTAGGTTCTAGGTTCTGTAAAGTGAAAGTGTTTTCTATTATCATTATATCATCATACAAAGTGTCAGAAATAACAAGATATGCTCACACGTGTCCCCTGAAGCCCTGGTTTATGTGTTCACATGGCTTTGGAAACAGTGGCTCTGATGACCTTTGACCTTTACTCACCTAGTTCAGATATTTCATGAGAATCTGCAAATCGACCTGCAAAATAAAAGTCACAGCACGCCGTCATTAGGCAAAACTTAATGGTTATTTAAGTTAAAATGAAACTCGTTCAGTTCAGTTACATCGATTTGTTTTATATTATTATAATAAATAAAATAAAATGTGTCACTCACCTGCGATCAGGTAGGAGAGGGTCCGCACTGTGCTCTCCAGCTGTGCCGTCGCAGCTGGGTTCCTCCTCACATACTCCGTGTACCGCTCGTAAACACGCGTCAGTTTATCGATGTACTCCTTAAAGTGAGACATTTCAGCTTCAACTACAAAATAAACTCTTCATTTAGCCGCTGTCTCCAGATTCCACCAACTCTTATTTAGTTTTTAAACCTGAATTCTAGCAGCAGCTCTTTAAGACTTAACAAACTTCCGTGTTGATGGTCCGTCCGTTATTAGCGTCCCCTCTCGCTCGGAGGCTTGGACGCTTTAGTTCCGGCCGTTAGCATTTTGTGCTCGGGTTCTTCTTCCGGACACGTTATTGTTGCATCAGCATCCGACCCTCCAGCAGTGCCGCAGCAATGTCGAGTTCAGGAGAGCCAGGTACGATAAATCATGTTTGCTTTTATCGGCTCGTTAAATCAGAAATAAAAACCCGTGATACCAGTTTTTAATGTGTGTAGGCTAACTGCCGTAGCATGTACGCTAACGCTAGCTTCGTTAGCAAGCTATTATCCAAAGCGGAGCCGCTTAGCTAAAGGTATGTCTGTCAGTGAATGACAAGCAGAAGCCCATTTAAAAATCCGCCGGTTTAATCTGATGGTTAATGAAGCGAAACTTAACAATAAAGACACGCAGGTCAACAAATACGACTCATGAGCTTTTCTGAGCTAAAAGCACAGTCTTCACTTTAGCACTTCTGTTCAGTCCACCTGCATTTTATTATTAAACTAACATTTAAAGGGTTAGAATACTTAGTAGAATATTCAGTAGAGTTTGGTTCAGCCGCTTCTGATAGATTATGAAAGTGAAATGCAATATGGTTTAAAATATTTGAGAGCAGACAGTATTTTATTGTACTGTATATGTGTGTATATAAATAAAATAATAATAATAATATTTTACTTTATTATTAATAAAATGACTATGAATCATTCTGATATATTGATCATTTATGCCTGAACTCAGGTTAAGTACTGTTGTGCAGTGTTATTTTCTTGATTATATTAAATTTATTATTTAATTATAACAATTACATATCCACAATTTTGCTGTTTATTACATATGATATAAAACATATATTATATATATATTATTGTTGTTGTGCAGATAAACATATTTTAAAATGCTCCGTACGATGCACAGTTTATACTCTGTATTTAATATTTGTGGGAAATAACTTTTTTTTTTAACTAATTATTAAAACCCTGAATATAACACATCTCCAACTCTGGTGACATTTATATTTTTAATCTCCTCATATATTTATCAAGCAGCACGGCCTCGGTGGATTTTAAACGCCTTTAAACACCTTTACACATCTAAGACTTGTTTTTTATTGCATCATCTCAGATGTCCTGAGCAGAGACGTTCCTCTCTCTTTGTTTTGTCCATCCCCTTCTTCCTGCTGCTCTCGCTCCATTTATGGCTCTGTGTTCTTTGCATTCAGTCCGTTTCACTTTTACTCTGAGTGACGGATCTTTAGTCAGTTGCTTTCGTTTTCTCTTCTGTGCATCGACACAAAATCTTTATTCATGGCGTAAGGGAGGGGCGGTGTGATCTCAGTGTGTCTGTAAATAACCGGCGCTATCTTGTGGTCAGTAGGACGTCTCTTAGAGCTGCTGTGAGTCGCGTCCTGTGTTCCCTCTGGTTGTCCAGCGTTCAGGTGAACCCTTGTTGCTGCTGAGTGGGTAATTCTCTGCGAACCTCTCTTCTCTGCAGCCTTTGAGTTTGGCTTCTTGCTGCAGATTAAAGACGAGGCTGCGCTGGCCGCGGCACTGAACGACTACCTAGCCCCACGCAGCTACCTGGCCGGGTTCGGCCCCTCCCAGGCCGACCAGAAAGCCTTTACCCTCCTCCGCTCGCCCCCCGGTCCCAGACATGTCCACGCTCTGCGCTGGTACAGACACATAGCAGCCCTGCAGCTGGACCTCCACCCAGACAGCAGCAGTGAGTAGAACAGATGGAGGCATCAACAGGTCCCAGGACAGACAGTAGAGACGGGCTAGAGACACTAGAGACACTAGAGACAGTAGAGACAGTAGAGACGGGCTAGAGGTCATTGAACACAACGCTAGCAGCAGCTATAAACTTTGAAATAGTGAGAGGAAGGAAAGGAGGGAGGAGGGAGGGAGAGAAGGAGGAAGAAGGAAAGGAATGAAGAGAGGGAAGGGAGGAGGGATGAAAGAAGGGAGGATACAATGAAGGAAAGAGGAAAGGAAGGAAGAGAAGATGGAAGGAAGGGAGGAGGGATGAAGGACTTGTCTCTATCCTTGTTGTGTTAGATCTTAGTGCTGCATTTGACTCCATTGATCACAATATTGAGACTTGAAAGTGAGATCAAGATTAAAGGAACCACATTAGACTGTCTGACAGATTCCAGTTTGTCCATGTCAACAATTATTCTTCTACTTATACAAAAGTAAGTTACGGAGTTCCTCAGGGTTCTGTGCTAGGACCAATACTCTTCACGTTATACATGTTTCCCTTAGGAAATATTATTAGGAAACGCAGCATAAACCTCCATTACTGTTTATATATTTATCTATGAAACCAGATGAAACTAATCAGCTGGTTAAACTCCAAGCTTTAAAGACATAAAGGCTTGGATGACCTGTAATTTTTAACAGAAGTTATTATTGTATTTGGGCCTAAACATCTCAGAGATTCATTATCTAATCACTTAGTTTCTTTGGATGACATTACCCTACTGTGGAAAACCTTGGTGTTAACCAGGACTGCCTTCTTTCACCTGCGTAATATCGTCAGAATCAGGAACATCCTGTCTCAGAGTGATGCTGAAAAACTAGTTGTCATCCAGGCTGGATTACTGTCATTCATTACTGTCTGTCTTCCATCCAAGTCCCTTAAAGGCCTAGCTCCATCATATCTTAAAGACCTCATTGTACCAGATCATCCCAACAGATCACTTCCGTCTGATAGTGCACACTGCAAAATTTTTCGCTGTGAATTCACAATAAATAATTGGATAAGTTTTGCATGACTTTCACAGTAAGGATTACAGCAATTTACTGTAATCTCACATCTGTGATATTACAACGAATTGTTGTAAAAGTACAACTGTAAACTGTAACTTTACAGCTTTAATGACAAAGCAATTACTGTGATATTACAGTACATTACTGGGGAATTACAACCTTTTGCTGTACATCATTACAACAAGGTCCTGTACTTTTACAGTGTGCACTGTCAAAGTAATGCACAAGTTGACAGTAATTTACCGTGAATTTACAATGTATACTGTGGAAGTCATGCAAAATTTGGCCAGTAATTTACTGTGAAAGTAATGCTGATGAAGTTTCCATTTACTGTGAATTTACAATCATTGCACCCCCCCTCCCCTCCCCCAACACACCACTCTGAGGCAAAGTCAATGTTAGCCCAATGGCATATTTATTTACAAATAACAAATTTTGAGCATAAATGCCAAGAAATTCAGGAATTCAAGAAATTCAACTTCCTAGTCATAAACTTTCCAAAGCCATCGTAAAATACAGAGACGTTGTGCAGAAACTTGCGATTCAACTAGCCTCGCCCTCTGATGACCTAGAAAGAAAAGAAAAAGGAGAAATTACACAAAGGCAACCAACAATACGAATTTCAGTTTGAATGCAGATTATGATCATGAGTATGTTGTAAAAACAAAACAAAAAAACTAAAAAAAAAACATAAAATCTGTACATATTTGCTGGTTTGTTAAAAAAATAAATAAATAAATAAACTTAACGGACATTTTTGGAGTTACATCACTTTTGGGTGTACTGCAATATTATCCCGAGATGAAACTTGACCCGAGAGCAAAAGCGTTTTTGCCGAACGGTAGCCGATCTAAGCATGGCTATGAGAAGCTAGTCTATGGGCATCTCTGCCGAGGCAGGCATCCGCTGTATGCCCCATAGACTAGCTAGTCATTCGCCATGCTTAGATCGGCTACCGTTCGGCAAAAACTTGGGAGCATCAACTTGGAGTAATACTGTAACACGCACAAATTCCATGTCAAACAGTATTAGATAACGTGATTAATCTAAACTAAAATAAGCGCTGTAAATAAAAAGAAACGCCGCTGCAATTAAAAAAAGCGAACGATGAAGTAGATTTAAAGGTTTGTGTTTGACGTCGCTCCGTGTTATTTTCACTGTGTTTTATGATTAGGCCACGTAGCCCCAGACTTGATATGAAGCTGAACTGTAGTTTTTACAGGTAGTAACTGGGGTATTAGAGGGGAACTTAATTACAACATGTTACTGTAAAATAATACTTTTAATTATTGTGAAATGCTGGTAATTTATTATAGTGCAGGCCTACTTGTGGTTCCTAGAGGTTCTAAAAGTAGAATGGGAGGTAGAGCTTTCAGCTATCAGGCTCCTCTCCTGTGGAACCAGCTCCCAGTTTGGGTTCGGGAGGCAGACACTCTCTCTATTTTTAAGGTCAGGACTAAGACTTTCCTTTTTGATCAAGCTTATAGTTAGGGTTGGACTAAACCATCCCTTAGTTATGCTGCTATAGGCCTAGGCTGCTGGGGGACGATGCACTGAGGACATGTCCTCCTTCTTTCTTCTCTCTTGCACTGAGCTCCTATCCTCTCATTTCTTACCTCTTACTGGTCACACTATTCTGTGCTGTTACTGTATAACATGTTATCACTGCTGTGTGTCCCTCTCCCTCCATATGAGCTGGTTCTGGTTCTGCTCAATGTTTCTTCCTGTTAAAAGGGAGTTTTTCCTGCCACCGTCCGCTTCATGCTGCTCTGGGACAATTTGTATTGTTATTGACGCTATATAAATAAAAATCTAATTGAATTGAAGGAAGGTAGCGAGGAGGGGAGGGAGGAGGGAGGAGGAGGGAGGAGGGAGGAGGGAGGGAATGAAAGCACCTGCTCAGTGTGAGTTTATCATTGTTTAAACAGAAAGAACAAACCACCGTCCGGTGAAACTCAAACATGAACATCTAAAGAATAATGTGGTCCAGTTCAGAGCTGGTGTTAACGTCAGAGATCAGATCACAAGTGTCCAGCTGCTGTCTCTAATGGATCTCTACCTACCGCTGGACCAGAACCATCAACAGCTGCTCGTTGACTTGGAGACATGATCCAGATTTTCGGTATCGATTGATAAAATGATCTGATGAGAGCAGCTCTACCACCTTAGAAACGTTCAGTCTCCGTGATCTGATTAAAACATGTATTGTTAAGCTCCATCAATCATTAATCACCCAGAGCCGATCAGTAAAGGAGGGCTGATGTACTTTAAGACCTCACCCAAACACTAGTGACTTCTTCTTAAAATGTGAAATAACAGAATAACACCTCAGTTTATGGTGTTCCTTCTTCTTCTTCTTCTGTTTTTTATCCAGTGAAAGGAAAGAGGGTTCAGCCTCCCTGGTCTCCTCCACCAGGAACAGATGTCCCTCAGCTCAGACTCTACAACAGCCTGACCAGAGCAAAGGTGAGTCAGAGACGGACACCAAACTCATGTCTGGTCTCATTTAGAGAACGTAGTCTTGATAAATCGTCACGGAAATAAATTCAACTTTCAAACTAAGATGCAAGTTACGTATTTTCTTTCACGTTCAGTCGGTAAAAGTTCAGGATTCGTCTGCATCAAGGTTGTTTCTGACAACAAAGTTGAACTGAACGTTTTCCTTTCCTGTGTGAGGTATCATCAGAACCATCAACAGATCGTTGGTGACTTGGAGACATGATGCAGAGTTTAGAGCAAGATGGAAAGACTCTCACATGTTAAGATCTGATTTATTTAGGATGGCAGTTAATTTAGAGAAGGAAGGAAAGGAAGGGAGAAAGGAAGAAAAGAGGGAAGGATGGTTGGAAGAAAAAATGAAGGAAGGAAGGATGAAAGAAATGAGGGAAAGAAGGATATACGTATGGAAGGAAGGAAGGCAGGAAGGGAGGAAAGAAAGAGGGAAGGATGGTAGGAAGAAAAAAGGAAGGATGAAAGAAATTAGGGAAAGAAGGATATACGTAAGGGAGAATGGAAGGGAAGGAAGGCAGGGAGGAAGGGAAAGAGGGAAGGAAGGAAGGGAAGAAGGAAGGAAAGAGGGAAAGAGGGAAGGAACAAAGAAAAGTGAAGGGAAGAAGGATGGAAGAAATGAGGGAGAGAAGGATATTCGTAAGGGAGAATAGAAGGGAAGAACGTAGGAAGACAAAGGAAAAGAAATGAAAGAAAGAAAGACGTAAGGAAGGGTGAAGGAAGGAGGAAGGAAGGAGGGAGGAAAGAAAGAAAGGGAAGGATGAAAGGAAGGAAGGAAAGATGGACTGAAGGAAGACCAGAAGTCTCTCACATGTTCTTCTTTATTTCTTGATCTCTGCTCTGACGTTACTTTAAGCTTCGTTACTGAATCATGTCAAAGCAGCAGTGACGTGTTTCATCATTGAATCATTTGATTCTAGTTCAGATTAGTTTCTAGTTTAGTTTCTAGTTTAGTTTGGTTCTCAGAATCTTTTAAAAGGCTCTCATCACTAATGAACAGACATCACTGATTCATTGATCATTTCTACTAGTGGTTGAATGAAGGAGTTAAACTCCTCTTCCTCAGATCAGCCCTGTTGAGTAGGTGGTCTTTAATGTGACCCAGGACTCATTGTGTGTTCTCACTATAAACTTCCTCCTGTTTGTGTTTCAGGAGCCGTTTGTTCCTCAGAAAGGGAACATGGTGACGTGGTACTGCTGTGGGCCCACGGTGTACGACGCCTCCCACATGGGACACGCCAGGTAGAACCTCTAACCTCAGATAAAAACCATTCAGGTTAGACTGTGTTTCTGTTCTTAAGTGTTTTAATGTGTGATCTGCATTGTGTCCAGATCCTACATATCGTTTGATATACTGCGAAGGATACTGAGGGATTACTTCAAGTACGACGTCCTGTACTGCATGAACATCACAGACATCGATGACAAAGTCAGTAAGAAGAACAGCCTTGTTGGTTTTAATTTTATGTACATGAAATTAAAATAACCCCTTCAAGAGAAGTAAATAAATGTATAAAAGGACATCATCTCACAGAGAAACACATTTTAAAACTAGCATGAAATAAAGAAAACACATTATCCCAAGATCATTGTTACGTGTAGAGGTGTGTGTGTCTGTCTCTCTCTCTTCCTTGTCCCACAGGTGAGAAATTGGAAGATTGGCTGCCACCTGTGGGCTCTGGATTAGCTGTTGGTTGGCCCACCCACCAGCCAATCAGGACGGTGGACACCTTTTTTAAAAAGGCCTCTCACTTGTGTTGCTCTCTGTCTGATACTGTCATTTTGTTTGTGGTGGGGAGGACAGGCTGAGGTAAGGCTGGGGTACCCTATACATTCGCTCACGTAGACTGCCATTTGTTAGTACACTAGGTTATGGGATGTTGCCACCATTGTATTTTTTATTACTTTCGGATATTTCTTAGAGGAGAGTCAGGCCTTTTGTTTTCCTTTTTCTTTTGTGTCAGGTTGAGTTAGGCCCTGTTTTTTTGTACTTTACTCCTTTTGTTTGGCGCAATCCCCACAGTCACCCTCCCCCCACACGTTTCCAAACTGCATGGATTGTTTGAGTTTTCATTTAATTAAGTTTGTAAATAAAACTTTTTGGATTGCATTCCATACTCCCTGGGTTCTTCCTTGTTGATTGCCAGAGTTACTGTTTCCGTTAAAAGGGGAAACGTAACAATTGGGGGCTCGTCCGGGATATACCTATCTTTTTTTTTTTTTTCTTCTGACAGTCAATGGGAAGTTGGTCATGGTGTCTGGTTTGGCTTATGACTGAAAATGAGTTTCAATTTACAAGACTTTGTGGACAATCCCACTTTTGAAAAGGTTGATGTGTGTCGCAAGGATGACTTATTGTGTATTGCAGCTCACTTTGATATTCCTGTTCACAAACAGGAACTTAAGAAAGAAATCAAGAAACAGGTTCTAGAAAAACTGTTTAGTTTAAATGTTCTCAGTTCAGCCCAGCCTGTGGTTGAGGTGTCACTTAATGTTGATCCTTCTACTACAGCAGGTGTTTCGTTACAGAGCATCGAGGAGCCTGCTGCACTATTCACACCTCTGGCAGATCATTCTGGGAGATCTGCACCAGCCACGTTACCTCGTTTTGACCCTTTTTCTCCTCCACACTCTCAGGTGTCCAGTCTAGATTCCAAGCTCAAGGTTCGCTTAACTCGCCTTCAGCTGGAAGCCCAGGAAAAAGAGTCGGTGCGTAAAGCAGAGTATGATCTCCGCCTACAGGTACGAAAATTAGAAATTGAAGCAGAGAAGGAAGTGAAACTAAAGCAACTTGAGGTTGAGGCTCTGAAAATCTCCAGTCACTCATTGAACATGTCTGACAGGGCAACTCCTTTTCAAACGGTATCCAGTAAACAAGGGTTTGATGTGAGTAAAAATATTTCTCTGGTGCCAGCATTTCGGGAGGCCGAAGTGGATTCCTATTTTAGTATTTTTGAAAGAATAGCCTCAGCACTCGACTGGCCAAGAGACATGTGGCCCATCCTCCTCCAATGCAAACTGATAGGGAAAGCACAAGAGGTAGTGTCTGCTTTTTCCTTAGAGGACAGTCTGAATTATGATGCATTAAAGGAGGCCATTTTGCGTGCTTATGAGCTCGTTCCTGAGGCTTATAGGCAAAAATTTAGGAAGCACTGCAAATCTAATGGACAGACTTTTGTTGAGTTTGCACGGGAGAAGTGCACTCTCTTTGATAAATGGTGCGTTGCTAGTGATGTCAAAAACAACTTTGAGTCACTTCGTCAGCTTGTTCTGTTGGAAGACTTTAAAGGATCTTTACCAGAGAAGTTGGTAATGTTCTTGAATGAACAGAAGGTATCTTCATTATCCAAGGCTGCTGTCCTTGCAGATGAGTTTGTGTTAACCCATAAGAATGTGTTTGCGTCTTCCACTCGGTTTGACAGAACTTCTGTCTCACGTTCCACCAGATCTGATTCTGGCCGTTTGGTCCCTGAAAAGGCCAAAGGTTCCTTGTCACTCACACAAGAGAACCGTGAATGTTTCTATTGTCACAAAAGAGGCCATGTTGTTGCTGACTGTCTGTCATTGAAACGGAAACAGCAATTGCCATCATCTCATCAGCAAAAGGATGTGTGTTTAATTGAAACATTGCCGCCACTTGTTACTGAACAGTCTGAGGACATTCGCGATAAACCTGACCCTTGTTTCAAGCCTTTCATCTCAAAAGGTTTTGTCTCCTTGACTGGCAACTCAAAAGACCATAAAGTGATCACCTTATTGAGAGACTCGGCTGGTTCTCAATCAATCATTAAGGATGGGGTCTTACCTTTGTCATCATCTACCTCCTGTCAGTCTAGTGTTAAAGTCCGGGGGGTCGGGATGGTTAATGTATTTGCGCCACTACACAGAATGTATCTTCAGTGTCCTCTAATTAGTGGGTGGTTTGACATTGCAGTTCTCCCTGACTTGCCTGTTGCTGGTGTTGATTTCCTCCTTTGTAATGATATTGCCGGGGGAAAGGTGAGTCCACCTCCCGTGATTGTAGACGTCCCAGTTGCAACCGACACTGCTTGTGACGGCCAAGAATCTCCTCCGATTTTTCCGGCTTGTGCAGTCACAAGGGCTCAGACAAAGAAATATGGATCTGACCTGTCTGACACTTTCTTCTTTGTAGATCAGCCGACTGAAACCCCAGGGTCTGAGAATCCGTCATTGTTTCAACCCAATCCTGAACAATCCAGTATATCAAGTACAGAGGCAGTAGAACTGCCGGCCACAAGAGATGAATTTATTGCAGCCCAACAGAGTGATGAGACACTAAAAAACTGTTTGTCTTCCGTTCTTAGTACTGAAGAGGCAAAGAAAAAGAAAGTGGCCTACCTCATGGACCATGGATTGCTGATTCGCCGTTGGAGTGCTGATGTCTTGGATGGTGGAGACTGGAGTTCAACCTACCAAATTGTGGTCCCAATGGCATATCGACCCCAGGTACTGTCTTTGGCTCATGACAATCCATGGGCTGGACATCTCGGTGTCACAAAGACTTATAATAGAGTCCTGAGACATTTCTTCTGGCCAGGACTCAAGTCCGATGTGGTGCGCCATTGCCGCTTCTGTCATGTGTGTCAGGTAACTGGCAAACCAAATCAAGTGGTTTCTCCTGCCCCACTCTGTCCTATACCCGTGATGGGTCAGCCATTTGAAAAAGTGATTGTAGACTGCGTGGGACCATTGCCAAAGACCAAATCTGGCAACCAGTTTCTTCTGACCATAATGTGTGTTTCCACTAGGTTTCCAGAGGCTGTTCCGCTACGGAAGATCACAGCTCCAGTTGTCAGCAAGGCACTTGTGAAATTCTTTACAATGTTTGGTCTTCCTAAGGTGGTTCAGACTGATCAAGGTACCAATTTTACATCCCGAGTGTTTTTCCATGTACTGAAAACTTTAGGCATTAAGCATGTAACTTCAAGCCCATATCATCCTGAAAGCCAGGGGGCACTAGAAAGGTTTCATCAGACCTTGAAATCCATGCTCAGGAAACACTGTTTAGAGTCTCGAAAGGACTGGGATGATGCTGTGCCATTCGTTTTGTTTGCTGCTCGTGAAGCTATACAGGAGTCACTCGGATTTAGTCCTGCTGAGTTGGTGTTTGGACATGAGGTTCGTGGCCCCTTAAAGCTTCTAAAAGAACAACTTCTCTTGCCAGAAGGGAAGAAAGTCCATAGCATCCCTGAGTATGTTATGAAACTCAGAGCTCGTCTTCAGAGTGCCTGCTCTTTGGCCAAAGACTCGCTTTCCTCTTCTCAGGTAAAAATGAAGCAACACTATGACCAGAAAGCCACGACACATTCGTTTCAACCTGGTGACAAGGTTTTGATTCTTTCTCCTATCTCTGGGTCTGCTCTGTCTGCGAAATTTTCTGGTCCCTATGTTGTGGAGAAGAAAGTCAGTGACACTAACTTTATAATTCAAACTCCTGACCGCAGACGCAGAAACAGATTGTGTCATGTAAACATGATGAAGCCATACTTTACACCAGGAGATCGAAGTGGAATGTCTAGAGTTCCAGAGGTAAAAGAAGTTGTGTCACCAGTATCTGTGTTCTCAACAATGAGCTGCTGAAGAGGATGGGCTGGTTATGTGTAGTGCCTCACCACAGGGGGTAAGACTGAAGAATTCTGAGCTACTTTCTGATCTGTCTCACTTTTTGGCTCACCTTCCTGATGATCATCGTGGTGATGTTGAGAATCTCATTTCTGACTTCCCATGCTTGTTTAATGATATTCCCTCTCAAACTACTGTCATAAAACACGACATTATCTTGACTAACCCAAGACCCATCAAACAGCGTGCCTATCGGGTTAATCCTGTGAAGAGGGAGTGCTTGAGGAAGGAGGTGGACTACCTAGTGGAACATGGATTCGCTGTGCCCAGTTCCAGTTCATGGAGCTCTCCATGTGTCCTAGATGAGAAGTCCGACGGCAGTCCAAGGTTCTGTACGGACTTTCGTAAGGTGAACACTGTGACTGTCCCTGATGCACATCCATTACCACTTATTGATGACTGCATTGATGAAATTGGTCCAGCAGAGTATGTCAGCAAACTTGACATGCTAAAAGGTTACTGGCAGGTTCCGTTAACACCACGCGCCTCTGAGATCTCGGCTTTTGTCACACCAGACAACTTTCTTCAGTATACGGTAATGCCCTTTGGTCTCTGCAATGCGCCTGCTACATTTCAGAGACTAGTAAACAAAGTTTTGGGAAATGTTCCACACTGTAAAGCATACTTGGATGACATTGTTGTGTACTCTGATGACTGGAAGTCTCACATGGCCACCTTGAGAGATGTTTTCACACGTCTAGCTGATGCCTCGCTAACACTTAACCTTCCTAAGTGTGAATTTGGGAGAGGTTCTGTCTTGTATCTTGGTCAGCAGGTTGGTCGAGGCCAGGTGCGCCCTGCAGATGTGAAGACCACAGCAATTGCTGCATTTCCTGTGCCAACCACCAGGCGAGAATTGCGGCGGTTTCTTGGGATGGCTGGGTACTATCGCAGGTTCTGCAAAAACTTCTCTACTGTAGCAGCCCCGCTGACTGCGCTAACCAGCCCCTTGAGACCATTTACTTGGTCTAGTGAGTGCCAACAGTCGTTTGAAGATCTCAAATGCCTTCTGACTTGTAACCCTGTCTTGTCTGCACCAAACTTCTCCTTGCCCTTTAAACTAGAGGTTGATGCCAGCGCTGTTGGAGCTGGGGCTGTACTCCTACAGGAGGATCTCGAAGGCATCGACCATCCTGTAGCCTACTTTTCAAGGAAGTTTGCCAAGAACCAACTCGGGTACTCTACAATTGAAAAAGAAACTCTTGCTTTGTTGTATGCTTTACAACATTTTGAGGTCTATCTTGCATCCAGTGTTAAACCTATAAAGGTTTTCACTGATCACAACCCTCTTGTCTTCCTCTCCAGGATGTACAATAGCAACCACCGCCTAATGCGTTGGTCCTTAATCGTTCAGAACTTCAACCTGGAGATTGTACATAAAAAGGGGTCCGAAAATGTACTTGCTGATGCATTGTCTCGTGCGTTATAGGTTTATAGGTAGGATTAGTTGACTGTCCAAACCTTTGGTTGGACTTGTAAGGGTGGGGGTGTTACGTGTAGAGGTGTGTGTGTCTGTCTCTCTCTCTTCCTTGTCCCACAGGTGAGAAATTGGAAGATTGGCTGCCACCTGTGGGCTCTGGATTAGCTGTTGGTTGGCCCACCCACCAGCCAATCAGGACGGTGGACACCTTTTTTAAAAAGGCCTCTCACTTGTGTTGCTCTCTGTCTGATACTGTCATTTTGTTTGTGGTGGGGAGGACAGGCTGAGGTAAGGCTGGGGTACCCTATACATTCGCTCACGTAGACTGCCATTTGTTAGTACACTAGGTTATGGGATGTTGCCACCATTGTATTTTTTATTACTTTCGGATATTTCTTAGAGGAGAGTCAGGCCTTTTGTTTTCCTTTTTCTTTTGTGTCAGGTTGAGTTAGGCCCTGTTTTTTTGTACTTTACTCCTTTTGTTTGGCGCAATCCCCACAGTCACCCTCCCCCCACACGTTTCCAAACTGCATGGATTGTTTGAGTTTTCATTTAATTAAGTTTGTAAATAAAACTTTTTGGATTGCATTCCATACTCCCTGGGTTCTTCCTTGTTGATTGCCAGAGTTACTGTTTCCGTTAAAAGGGGAAACGTAACAATCATTAAAACTATTAAATACATTAAATAAAATGAATCCTGTATGAAGTTATATTTATAACAACATCTTATTTTCTCTTCCAGATCATTAAACGAGCTCGACAGAACTACCTCCTGGATCAGTACAAGGAGAAGCAGCCGCAAGCTGCTCAGATCCTGCAGGACGTCCTGAGCGCCAAAGGGGTGAGACAGACACTTCATTGACTTATCAAAAAAAAAAAAAAACTTGTGTTCAACGGTGCATTGTACACCGATCCGCCATAACATTATGACAAGTAAGTGAACGTTTGATGTTAGAATCAGGAAAAATGTTCAAGTTGAAGGATGGCAAAGTGGTGCAAGGAAGGACAAGAGCAGAGAGAGGAGGAGGAGAAGAGAAGGAAAAGAAGAATAGGCAAAGGAGAAGAAGGAGGTATAGGAGGAAAAAGAAGAAGAATAGGAAGAAGAGAAGGAGAAAGAATTGGAAGAGGAGCTTCAAGAAAGGAGGAGAACCAGAGTCAGGGTCCTGGACCAAGGATCATTGGTTCTTACCTGTGAGTCAGAACACTCAGTGGATCTCAGACCAGTCAGGGAGTCCATGCTGACCTCTGACCTCTGATGGAAGCTCAGAACTGGACCATGGAGACCTGGAGGAAGGAGGTTCTGGTCTGATGGATCACGTTCTACCTGAGGAACACCTTACCGTTGTCATGGGGGCGTTCTTAATCTAAAACAATATTCAGGTGGTGGTAGATTATGAACGTTATTCACAGGTCCTAATGTTGTGGCTGATCGGTGTAAATCACTGTTCGTTATGATATTTATTTATTTTGCAGCTTGTGATTGAAAGTTAAGTTAATGTTTAAGTTAAGACTCTGTCTGAAATCACAAATCTTAATTTTCCATAATGAGACGCTGAGACGAGCCGAGTGTCTTTAGTCTTTTCATTTAGTCTCATCCTATTTATTCTGTTTATTCTGTTTGTTCTGTTTATTCTGATTATTCTGTTTATTCTGTTTGTTCTGCTGCTTCCAGCCCTTCCAGACTCATTTGGCTTCGACCACTGACCCAGACAAGAAGCAGATGCTGGAGAGGTTGGACGCCGCCGTTACAGCCGCTCTGCAGCCTCTGCAGGCGGCGATGGAGAACAAAGCAGCTGATGCAGAGGTGCAGCATCTGGCTCAGGTGAGACTGCCTTTGAGTTATTAAACCATGTGTAACACAGAACCTGGAGGAACGGAGAAAACCATGGTAACTGATAAATTAATATTATTATTATTATTATTAAAACTATTTCAGATAAACATCATTAAATTCATGTGTTTGGTAATAATAAGGGAAGAAAGAAAAGGACAGTAGAACAGAACAGGAGGAAAGGAGGAACAGCTTCATCATGTGGTCTTCTAAAATGAATTTAAAGTTAGATAAACAAGGACAAATAAGTAAAGTACTTAACAGACTATTTTCTGCTTCCTGGAGTTTATTTATTTTTATATAGAGGCGGCATTAGAGACATAAGAAGGATAAAAATATGTCTATTTAGTTTTATATCTTTCAAATGTCTCACTAAATAATTAAAAACAATAAATTACATTCTTCTCTTTCGTGTGTTTAATTCAAGTCGTGGGTCATTTACAGGATAAAGTGCTTCTCTCTGAGTCTGTGAAGACGTTAATAGAAACAGTTTACAGGTTTTTATTTATTTATTTATTTATGCCGCTCTAATATAAACTCTTTCTCTTGGTCCATCCAGGTTCTGCTGGAGAACTCCAAGGACCTGCTGGCTGAGTGGCTGGACACTCAGTTTGGAAGTCAAGTCACAGAGAATTCAATCTTCTCCATTCTCCCCAAATACTGGGAGGGGGAGTACCACAAAGACATGGACGCCCTCAACGTGAGTCTGTCCTACTGTCCTACTGTCCTACTGTCCTGTCTCCGTCCAACAGCTCAGACATTAGTTGGTGTTTATTGTTTTAGGACATTAGGGTTTATAATGTAATGTGGAGTAGAGAGTAGGAGGAGCTATGAATTAAAAATGAACTGTTTCCATGGAGACTAAATAAAATGATGTGATCAGAAGAGGAGGAGGAGGATGAGGAGGAGAAGAAGAAGAAGAAGGAAGGAGAGGAAGAAAAGAAGAAGAAGAAGGAAGGAGAGGAAGAAAAGAAGAAGGAGGAGGAAAAGGAGTAGGAGGAGGAAAGAGAAAAGGAGGAGGAGGAAGTGGAGGAAAGGGAAAAGGAGGAGGAGGAGCAGGAGCAGGAGGAGAAGGAAAAGAAATGAAAAGAAGGAAAGATAGGAGGAAGACAGAAAAAAGGGAGGAATAGGAACAAGAGAAGAAGGAGGAGGAGGAGAAGAAGAAGGAGAAGAAGAAGGAGGAGGAAAACCAGGAGGAGCAGGAAGACGAAGAAAAGCAGAAGTCCTCCTCCATGTCCTCCTCCTCCATGTCCTCCTCCATGTCCTCCTCCTCCATGTCCTCCTCCTCCATGTCCTCCTCCTCCATGTCCTGAATGTCTGGAGTCTTAGAAGACGACCCAGATGTCTCCACGTCTCCATCTTGTTTCATCTTTTAGAACCAACAGATCAAGTGTTTATTATTAGATCAGATCAGCTGATTAAAGCTCCTCCTGATTGGTCCAGTCTGTTCTGATAGAGACAGATTTATTATTAGTGGAATAGTAAATTAAAATCTATTTTAACTCCAGGTCCTCCCTCCTGATGTCCTCACTCGAGTCAGTGAATACGTCCCAGAGATCGTGGAGTTTGTGAGGAAGGTCGTCTCCAACGGTTACGGGTGAGGATGAAAACCCTCAGTCTGTACAGAGTGTGATCCAGAACCATCCGTCACAGCTGATCTTTATAACGACCTGCTGCTTTCAGGTACGAGTCAAACGGCTCCGTCTACTTCGACACCTCCAAGTTTGATTCCTGTCCTCAGCACTCGTACGCCAAACTGGTCCCAGAGGCCGTGGGAGACCAGAAAGCTCTACAGGAGGGAGAAGGTAGAGTTTCTCCTTCTTCACGTATATTCTGATCAAATGTTTAATGGTTGATAAACTGAACTGTTCCTCTGTGTCGTTAGGTGACCTGAGCATCTCTGCAGACAGACTGAGTGAGAAAAAGTCCCAGAACGACTTCGCTTTGTGGAAAGCATCAAAGCCCGGGGAGCCTTCGTGGGACTCTCCGTGGGGGAAGGTGACGAGTGTTCATACTTTTAATGGTGTGAAACAAAACCTACGTTCTGCTCGACAAATATTTAGGAGCAAGAAAGACGTGGACAGAGAGTTTAAGGCTGTTACATACTCATTTAGTTCATGCTCCCCGGTCAGCCCTCGATCAGGAGATCTCGTAGCTTGTTTACAAAATAAAAAGGAACACGACCAGAAACACAGCGGTGCAGTGATTCCAGAGAAACCATACCACTGTTTTAATCAGGACGTGACGATAACTCTAAATTAATTATTATAAATGATCCAGAGGTCCACGCCCCTAACCAGTATGTTTTTGTTCTGGGTGACAGGGAAGGCCGGGGTGGCACATCGAGTGTTCAGCCATGGCCGGCTCCATCCTGGGGGAGTCGATGGACATCCACGGTGGAGGCTTTGACCTCCGATTCCCTCACCACGACAACGAGCTGGCTCAGTCCGAGGTGACCTTTTATTTAAAAAACATTTCCAGGAGAAGACAAACCACGTATTCTGACCACAGCCGTCCTCACCCCTCACCCCTCTCCCCCTCTCTCCCCCCCAGGCTTTCTTTGAGAACGACTACTGGGTTCGTTACTTCCTCCACACGGGACACCTGACCATCGCTGGCTGCAAGATGTCCAAGTCTCTGAAGAACTTCATCACCATTAAAGACGCCTTAGCAAAGAACACAGGTGACTCATCTGACTGGTTTACTCCTCTTACTCCTCCTCCACCTCCATCTCCTCCTCCTCCTCCTGTCTCTCTGGTTCTCCTCCATCCTTGAGAAGCCTATACGTCTGTATATATCATCCACGTCCTGGTCATAATGTTGTGGCTGACCCCTGTGTCACCGTGTTGACTGACAGACGTTCCCTCTCTTCTTCCTGCAGCTCGTCAGCTCCGTCTGGCTTTCCTGATGCATTCCTGGAAGGACACTCTGGACTACTCCTCCAACACCATGGAGTCAGCCGTCCAGTACGAGAAGTTCATGAGCGTGAGTCACAATAAAGACAGCTTTTATTTATTTATTGATTTATTGGTTTCATATCTAATGTGTTCATTGTGTTTTATTGAACAGGAGTTCTTCCTGAATGTGAAAGACATTCTTCGAGCTCCCACTGATATCACCGGTCGATTTGAGAAGTGGGAGGCGGCCGAGGTGGAGCTGAACAACAGGTGAGAGACCCCCCCCCCAGGAGCCCCCACCTTCCTTCCTTCCTCCCTCCTTCCTTTCCGTCCTTCCTTCCTTCCTTCCCTCCTTTCTTATCTCTTTCATTTCTTCCTGCTTCCCTTCTTTCCTACCTTCCTTCCTTCCTGCCTTCCTTTCTTCCTTCTTTCCTTTCCTTCCTTCCTTTCCTTCCACCCTTCCTTACCTCTTCCTCCCTTTGTTCCTCCCTTCCTCCCTTTGTTCCTTAATTAATCTGCATTAAGCCGGTGTAAACGCTGACACTGGGAGCCTGTGTGGTCCAGTTTCTACGACAGGAAGTCCGCCGTCCACGAGGCTCTGTGCGACAACGTGGACACTCGCACCGCCATGGAGGAGATGAGGACGCTGGTCGGCCACAGCAACAGTTACATCGCCGGCAGGAAGAGCTCCAAGCTGAGGCCCAACCGCATGCTGCTGGAAAGCATCGCCAGGTACCTGACCGACATGCTCAAGGTGAGTCTGCTCCAGACGATAGCACGGTAATAACACCTTTATTAAGTTTATTACTAGGATCAGACAGGAGGAGCTTTCTCTCAGTGAATCTTTTGTCTGGTAGATATTTGGTGCAGTTGAAGGATCAGATCCCATCGGTTTCCCCGTCGGAGGACAAGGTCAGAACATCGATGTAAGTGAACGAGTTGCTGGTTTCTACCACGAGTCTCTGGTTCTTATAGTAATATTGAAATTTAACAGTTTTCCCTCTGATCTCTTTAGCTGGAGAGCACAGTGATGCCGTACCTCAGTGTGCTGTCAGACTTCAGAGAGGGCGTCAGGAAAATAGCCCGAGAGCAGAAAGGTAAACATCTAAATATCTAAATACTTTAAAAAGTCTTTGTTCAGGATGAAGTTAAAACCGTTGTTGGTTGTTTTCTAGTGACGGAGCTGCTGCAGCTCTGTGACGTGGTCCGAGACGATACG
Organism: Chelon labrosus; assembly: GCF_963514085.1. Lineage (NCBI taxonomy): Eukaryota > Metazoa > Chordata > Actinopteri > Mugiliformes > Mugilidae > Chelon > Chelon labrosus. Next base: position 1,319,077 of record NC_140339.1, on the reverse strand, counting down.
TTACCGGAGCTGGGCGTCCGTCTGGAAGATCATGAAGGTAATAAAACCTGTGGACCCTGGTCTCTGTGGACCCTGGTCTCATTGGACCCTGGTCTCTATGGATAGATCAGACTACAGTGTGCACATTATACAATCCAGAAGAAGATGGAGATTTCCTCCATGATGTTCACACATGTAACTCCCCAGGGAAACCAGTCACCAAGGCATGCTACATATCAATGCTAAGCTAACTTTCACTACTGGATGGCTGTATATGGTGTTTATTATCTGTAGTACCACCATTAGACCACTAGATGGAGACAAAGGAACATGAATAAAATTGAGACTCACAGCTCAGATTCTATCAGTCAAGTCACCATGTGGTGGATAGTTGATGTAGAATCATGTAGTTAGACTCTAAAGGACATAAAAAACTGTTTTTTAAAAAATATTTTGACTGTCCCTCATTTTTTAATCTATTTTTTTAACCAAAATATCTGAACTCGTAACAAACACATTTGAATAAAATAGACTCATAAACTAAGTGTGATGTGTTGCAGGACTTCCTACTGTGATGAAACTGGTGGACAAGGAGACGCTGCTAAAGGAGAGAGAGGAGAAGAAGAAGGTAAGGGAGGTTTTAAAACTAAACTCTTCCCAAGAACAGATTTCTTTTTACTTCTTTTTACCTGGATTATATTCGACGGTCGTTCATGTTTCTCTGGTTTCCTGATTCACAGATGGAGGAAGAGAAGAAGAGGAAGAAGGAAGAGGCTGCCAGGAAGAAGCAGGAGCAAGAGGTTCAGTCTGACGTCAAACTCTTCTTCTGTGTGTTTGGTCGCGACCGTGTCCACGGACTCATCGACGTTCTTTCTCTGTTTCAGATGGCTAAACTCGCCAAGATGAAGATCCCTCCGTGTGAAATGTTTCGCTCTGAAACGGACAAATATTCCAAATTTGATGAAACGGTAAAGAAATATTTAACACCTGTGTCATGAAACTATTCTAGCCTCACAGCTGGTAGTAACTAGTGCTAGCTTCCTAGCCTCTGACCTAATAATAGCTCTTCCTAGCCTCAAGCTAATAGTAGCTCTTCCTAGCCTCAAGCTAGTAGTAGCTTTTCCTAGCTTCCTAGCTAATATTAGCTCGTCTTATCCTCCAAGCTAATAGTAACTAGTGCTAGCTTCATAACCTCTGACCTGATAGTAACTCTTCCTAGTCTCCCAGCTAATAGTAGCTCTTCCTAGCCTGCTAGCTAATTGTAGCTCTTCCTAGCCTCCCAGCTGATAGTAGCTCTTCCTAGCCTCCCAGCTGATAGTAGCTCTTCCTAGCCTGCTAGCTAATTGTAGCTCTTCCTAGCCTCGCAGCTGATTGTAGCTCTTCCTAGCCTCGCAGCTGATTGTAGCTCTTCCTAGCCTCGAGCTAGTAGTAGCTTTTCCTAGCTTCCTAGCTAATATTAGCTCGTCCTATCCTCCAAGCTAATAGTAACTAGTGCTAGATTCCTAGCCTCTGACCTGATAGTAGCTCTTCCTAGCCTCCCAGCTAATAGTAGCTCTCCCTAGCCTGCTAGCTAATTGTAGCTCTTCCTAGCCTCCCAGCTAATTCTAGCTCTTCCTAGTCTCAGAGCTAATAGTAGCTCTTCCTAGCCTCCCAGCTAATAGTAGCTCTCCCTACCCTGCTAGCTAATTGTAGCTCTTCCTAGTCTCCCAGCTGATAGTAGCTCTTCCTAGCCTCCCAGCTGATAGTAGCTCTTCCTAGCCTCCCAGCTGATAGTAGCTGCTCTTCCTAGCCTCAAGCTAATAGTAGCTCTTCCTAGCCTCCCAGCTAATAGTAGCTCTTCCTAGCCTGCTAGCCTCCCAGCTGATAGTAGCTCTTCCTAGCCTGCTAGCCTCCCAGCTGATAGTAGCTCTTCCTAGCCTGCTAGCCTCCCAGCTGATAGTAGCTCTTCCTAGCCTGCTAGTCTCCCAGCTGATAGTAGCTCTTCCTAGCCTGCTAGCCTCCTAGCTAATGTCTGTGTTTGTTCTTTTTTCAGGGTTTCCCGACTCACGACTCTGAAGGGAAGGAGCTCAGCAAAGGTCAGGCCAAGAAGCTGCGAAAGCTGTTCGAGGCGCAGGAGAAGCTCCACAACGAGTATCTCCAGATGAACCAGAACGGAAACTGAGTCCGTTCCACAAACTCCTTCCAAACCTGCAGGATAAACGTTCAGCAGAAGCCGGGTCGTCGTTTGTCTCCCGTTCATCGTTCAGAAGTTTAAACCCTTTGACCCTTCGTCGCCAAAGCGAAGGGGAAGAAATAGGAGAGAACTGAAGAAGACTTCCTGTTCTGTTGCGTCACTGCCGATCGGTTTCAAGGATTAAATGATTATTTTTTACTAAATTAAAGGTGCTGCACAGGTGACTGACAAATTAAAAGCGACGCGAGCTGCTTCTGTCTCAGCTTCGTCACCTGTTCATATCCTGTAACTGAAGCAGAATAGATTGATCAGAATTATTCCTCTAATGGCTTTAAAATAAAAAGCTCGTCTCTGTCTGAGGGGCTGATTACACATCATGTGGTTATTAAACGGATTCCTTCAAGGCAGCTCTAGCTCTCATCAGGACTGCATTGTTTTAGGTGGCGTCTACTTCTAGAATAGAGAAGGAGGAGGGAGGTCATCAAACTTCAGCCATTCCTCATCTCCAGCTCTGTCAGGTTTCTAACGTCTCACAGAATAAACCTGATGATGTTTCCTCAGAGTCGACAAACAACGATCTGTCACGTCTCTTTCTACATTTACTACGAAGGCTGCGTTTGTTGGGACTATTTTCATCTGTGGAGTGATACAGTAGAGAAATAAAACCAACATGTTTTTATTACTGCAGTGGCTGAAAGGTCAGAGGAGGCAGTGAGATGAATAAACAGCTGATTCTGTACCTCATGGACCTGTTCATGTATCTGCTGCTCAGTGTCTCAATAAATCCTCCACGGACACGATTCGTTTGTTTTTACTCTCAGAACTGAAATCTGGTAATAAAACCTGTTGATGGTTTATTTATTCTCTATGAAGACAGTTATTTAATGAGTTATTTCATCAGGATCCAGAGTAGATCAGGTCTGAGCAGGGGCGCCGCTAGGGATTTTGGGCCCCATGAAAAGAATCTTTACAGGGCCCCCCAACACAGCGGCGACATTTTTTGATGCTATGTTACATACAGTTATGCATTTTAATGGTATTTTTGACTATCATTACCATATTTGTGAAAGAAGAACAACATGACAGTTGACATGTACAGTAGGGGAAGAACTGAGCACTCTGAATACAATGGAATTCATTTTGATTCATTTATTTGCTGCAACACTGATTCTTAAATTGGAAATAAACTCTTCCATGAAAAAATAGCAATTATAATCAGTGGAGAGAAAAAAACCTCAGCAAAAACAAAAACACCATCAAAATACAAAATGGCCATATATGATTTCTCATTCTACTTCAATGATGAGAAATCATATATGAAAGAATGGCAAATATATAACGTTGCCGACTGAGTCCAGCTTCCTTTTGCAACCTTTCAATCACTGGTCCTTGCTCAACTTTTCTCACCAAAAGCCCAATGCCGAGCCTTCTCACGTGCAAAATCACTTATCAGGTCTTTGAAGTCCAGCTTTCTAGCCAACTGACTCTCAACTGACAGCATGGCAAGACTGCAAAGTCTATCCTGAGACATTGTGGACCTCAAATAGTTTTTTATCATTTTTAGTTGACTGAACGCTCTCTCACCACCAGCAACAGTAACTGGCAGAATGAGGCATCATTCTGACAGAGGGGAGATCAACTATTATTGAATAAGAACAGCTTGATAAATGTTTGACTGGATTGATTATTTAACTAATATAGCAGTAAAATGTAAAAATCCAGAGTTTTCTTGAGCTAACATGGTGAGAAAAGGGAGCTAGCTTATAGACCACAGACAGGGACAAAGTTAATATTCCAGAACTTTCCATCACAACTAACAAACCCACCTTTTATTTAAATACTGGGTGACATATTGTCGACCCTTCAACTCCTTCTCCTCTCTTAATTTCTTTTCTTTTCTTTTGTGGCTGCCTGATTTTTGAGGCATACTGCCGTCTCCTCCTCCTTGCCCGCTGTGGCCCTGTGTGACAAACAGCTGATAGGTGTACATTATCACTTTTTAAACTACACCCTTCAGCCAATCAGAATCGAGTATTCACCCAGACCATGGTATAAGCTTAGTTATACTCTACAAATAAACAAATAAATGTGGTAACTTGGTTAAATTACAGCTGTAGATTTTGTCGAGTGTTGCAGAACTTTGTCACGTTGTCATAAAACATTTACTCAATACACGTCTACAGCTTCTACCAACGAACCTGAATCAAATAACTTCACATTTAAACTTTTAAAGTTATGTACTGGTATTCATTTTTTAACCCTTCAAATGTGACATAATAGTTTAGTTAACTTGTACTTTGTTCCCTTCCACAGATACAGTGATGATAACTGGTGACAGCGTGGGGCCTAGAGAGCTTTGATCACCATGGAAACAACCTCAGTCTGCAGGACGTCCTCATCTGGTGGTTTGTCTGGGTGGACTGCAGTGGAAAGGCCTTCTTCACTTTGTTTCTCTTCTGTTCTATAACAAATATTTTTAAATATTACATTAAGATCCTCCAGTTTGTATTTGCACTCCTTTTGTCTTTCATGCTTACTGTAGATCTTTCACAAATGTCACTGTTAATCTGAAAGTTAAAAAATAACAGGCAATGATGTTCAACACATGAGATAGAATACAGAATTATAGTTTATGTAGAAAGGGAACAAAAATGAATGTCAGCAAGTCCAACATTTGCTGTTAATTTCAATTATATTTAGTCTTTTCTATTTTAATAACAAAAATATTACTGTGATACAAGCAGTGGTTTAACAAGTTAAGATCAAATGCATTCAGGGAAACATCAATATTATAGACGACACATTACCAAGTTGTTTAGTGTTCTTTAATATGTTAACAGATGTAACAGTAATTACAGATTCATATGTCTTGTGAAATAAGAAAGGTTTTCATTATTGTTGTTAGTGTTGTTTGTTCCAGATTTATCTCTCCCAGAGTGTCCTACAGAAGAAAAAGGTAACTGGTTAATAACAGTGGCAGAAAGAAATACCATGGTCTGTCTGGTGCAGGCCAGGAACACTGGACAAACATATAAGAAACTAAAAAGGATAAAAAATAGAAATATGACAGATCCAACACTGGAGAACCTGTGTATGACATCTGTAGCAACAAAGGCCTGTTCAGGTGTCATTAATCATTTGAAGTTACACAAATCATATTGCACACAGGTCACCACTTCTTAATGATTTGAAGCTATTCGTTATATTGTCAAAAGCAAGTTCAAGATTAACATTACATGCATGTTAGCTAATTTATGAGGTGAACTATTTTTACCAACCTCATACAGAGGCATTAGGTTTAAAGGTATCATCAACACTTCTATATTACTTATTGATTTCTATACAAGTCGGTTTAATAACTGTGACAACCAACAATGTGCTCCCGTTAACATCACAGTTAATGAAATACCTGAAGGCTAATTCATTCCCTTAATTATGCAGAATTTTAAACCTTAATAAAAATAAACGAACGCGTTAGAAAAAACTTCACCCCCCGTACAGTTGTCATGAATAGTGAAATAAGACATTGAGACTAAAACCGTTTCTTGTACCAGGCTGTAAACATGTTTAATATTGCTGTAAAGTTGGGCATTTTAACATGGGGGTCTATGGGGATCTGCTCCCTGTTGGAGCCTCTAGCGGTCACTCCATGAACTGCAGTTTATTACGCTTCCGCATTGGCTTCAATCTTCAGACCCGGATGTTGCCGCCTGTTCAGAACACGCTTCAAAGCCTCGACACGTCTCGTCACATGACCAGTAAACAGGTTAGTAAAGTGAGTCAGATGAGCACAAATCATGTCTAAGGACTGTTCAAACTCTTTTGGATATATGAGTGAAGTCTGTTGATGGAGGAACTAGGTTGGAAACTGTGACAGACACAATGGAACAAGTTTCACTTTCTCTCTTAGAGAACAACAGTAGAACATGGCGGTCTGTCCATGTTTGTTCTGTGGCTCCTGGGCATTTATTTACATTTCATTTTATGGGAGAGACAACGATTACCAAGTTAAGGATGAAGTCTAGCTGGGTGAGTTGGGTGAGAGTGGGTGAATGTGTGAATGTGAATGCTCATACTCATCCAGGTTAAAGGGGATGTTGATATGTGCTTTACATTATTGTTTCTATATGAAAGAAGTGTTGAAAAGTTCAAACAGGCAGTAGCATAGTAGAAGCTACACAATACAAGTTAAAGGTGTTAAAAGCACGAGTAGAACAGGATTTAGCTGATTAGAAATGTGACTTTAAGGACTCAAACATGTTTTGTGTTTTCATGATGTTGTGGGAATATATGAGCAGTTATCATTTAGTTTGTGGTGAAGCATGAAGCATGTTAAGAGAATGACATAAGAAATAGAGAAACTGATCACATGAAGAAGAATGGTGAGTTCTGTTTAATAAGGACAGTTAACAAGCTGCTATGAGGAACACAGCTGATGACTCCTGCCTCTCATATATATATATATATATATATATATATATCTATATATATATATATATATATATATATATATATATATATATATATATCTTGTGTGAACAGGTGAGTCGTCTTGAGGCCTGTAACATAATCAGACATTCTCTCTACTATGAAGGTTCCTGTAACAGGTGACCCTGAACCATCCCTTAGTTGTGCTGCTATAGGTCCAGGCTGCTGGGAGACTTCCCATGATGCACTGAGCTCCTGTCCTCTAGTCTCTCTCATTAAAGTCTAGTTGAAGAGTGTTTGTAGTGTACAGCAGCATCAGTGGAGGATCTAGAATGTGTTCATGTGACTGTGATACTGTCCCAGAGTTTAGAAGGTCAGTTAGCTCCATCTAGTGGACAGATGGAACTCCATGTTGTGATGTGGGCTTTCAGGTCAGACTGCTTTTGATGTCACTCTGATGTTTTTAGTCTGAACTTATGAGGATGTGACTTCAGATCAAATGAACACAGACTCCAGGACGACTGAAAGAAAGTCTTCTTTTCTCCAACAGCTCCACACATGAAGGTGGAACGTGACTGAAAGTTCCTCAAGTTCTGCAGGTGAGAATCCCAGCAGAGAAATCTGTCTGATGAACTTTGTGTCACATTGTGTTTGACTTGACAGTAACGTCTGTGTTTTCTCTCACAACGTTATTTAATCCTTCAGATATTTTAGAAGAGTTTTATCTCGAAGTATTGGTTTAAAAGATTAGCATGTTTTACTGTTAGTGGTTCTCAGAGTGAACCAGCTACAGTTGGATTGTCACTGTGTTCACATCGTGTTCATGGGGTTAAACAATGAAAGTAGTGTCAGAACTGGTTGGACATATTGGATCAAACATGACAGATTTATCAGAAACACAATCACCTTCCAGACTAAAGTGAAAGCAGCACAGTGACAGAGTCTGATAGAACGTTCAGCAGCTTCACTTCTTTCTACTGTATTTCTGACGTGTTAAAGAGATGAATGTAAACCCTGTGTTTGTTGAGGTAACGTTTGTTGTCATGACTGAGTGCAGCTCTCTCAGCAGGTGATGGATCAGACTGAGGACAGACAGGAGACAGGAGTCCCTCCCTCTAAAACCACTCTGTGTAGAGAACATGAGATCCAGACTGAAGCTCTGAGGTGAGAGGACCATCTCTGACCAACTCTTCTCTATGTCAGAGCTCATTATTCACTGTTTTCTACTCTCAACTCATTTGTTTGTATCAGGATGCAGCAGCAGAGACCAGACTCTCCTGAACACAGCTGTGTCTCCTTCAAGAGTGACTGGTCTAAGGGTAGCATGATTAATTTTAAAGATGAACAACCTGCTGATAGAAGGTACTTTAATGACTTCCATAACACACTATGAAGAAAGTTCAATGATCAAAGAGTTGTAGAGGAATGAAAACACTAGAGCACCTATGTACATGGAGACCACCTTAGTAAAAAAAGAATTCAAAGTATATTTTATTACTTTGTTAGATCAGTTCAGTTTTTATGTTTATCTGTGCTTAAGTTAGGAAACTCAGTACCCTGTTCTTTTTAATCTTTGGCTTGAGGAGAACCAATTCAACCATTTTGTAATCACTATCTACCCACCACATCATATTAGGGTTTACAACACTAGGAAAATATTGTGGAAGCAAACCTGGTAACAGATTCTTCAGATTCAAACTCTTTGTACATGAGGCCCCAGATGATCTTCACCTGAGAGGATTCACAATCATTAAATCTTCTTCAACCTTTGACCAGTCACTACTTGTTACTTAAGATGAGATGAGATACTCTACATAGTTTTACTTCCTTTCTGCTTCACCTTGCTACACCTTCCTTGTTCTACTCTTTATCTCAAGCGCTGACACTGTCTCCATCTTTATAGACCAATTCTGCTGCCACTGGACAAAAATATCTACTGCAGAAAATAAATGCTGGGAATGTGTTTACCCTTTATAAGTTGGTTAATGTAAGAATTTATTACTGAAGGCTGCTGAATCAGTATGAACATGACCAGGTATACTAGATAATTCAGCGTTGATTTGAAATTAGACCCACATGGTGACATAGTTACCTGACTCATCACTTTCAATAAGGCATGTACAGAATCATGTTCTTTTTTTTTTTTTTCAATTCTTTTTTTATTGTGATTTTCATGGTTCACATGTTCATTTACATCTCACATTACCAATCTCATCCTTTCATCTGTAAATTACATCTGAATAGCTCAGTAATACATCCACGATTGCATTGACAATACACAGATATGGATGATTGGTCCTCCCTCAATCACACAAAAGATGAAAATAACAAAATACAAACATTTAGAACGTAACTCCTTAGGCTTTGAACAAGAATGCTGGGGTGCACATCTGTTATATTAGAGGGAAAAAAATAAAATAAAAAAAAATTAAAATACTGATGCGTATGGGTTGACACAGAAAAACATAGATGACTAAAGGAAATGGATATGAAACCTGGTACTAGACAAACGATGGACGAATCGGAGTGACATATCTAATCCATCTTTCCCATCTTTTCAAAAATAGATCCTGTTTTAGCCTTATAGCAAAAGTAATTCTTTCCATTTTAAAAATGTTATAAATGATGTCAAACCACTCGTCCACTGTGGGTTTCTCTAGTTTTAGCCACCTCCTTGTTATGGCTTTCCTAGAAGCGGCACTTAAAATCTGAAACAAGTATTTGTCATTAGAGGAGACATTCTCTGATGGTAAAACTCCTAAATATAATGATACAAACTCAAAAGTAATGTCTGTCCAGAATACTTTTTGCAAAATGTTGTAGACCTCGTACCAGAAAGGTAACAATATTGAACAAGACCAAAATATGTGAAAATGGTTTGCCTCGAGGCATCCACATTGTCTCCAACATATAGATGAATTGGAATAGTGTCTTTTTTGAGCTGGAGTGATAAAAAATCTAATAAGGGTTTTCCAACAAAACTCTCTCCATAGTGTTGAATTTGAAGTTTTCCATTGTATCTCACATAAATATTCCCAATCTTCTTCGTTTAAGACTAGATTTCCTTCCCTCTCCCATTTCTGTTTTACATGCAATGAGCTACCCTTCATTTGTTGTAAACCCTTATAGAGTCTTGAGATGGTTTTTTGGCCTGGGCCTGAAACATATGCATCCATAAATACTTTTAGTAGAGTGTTATCCCATTGCTCTTGTATAATCTTTTTCCTTATTTGTTCAACATGGTGACGAAGCTGTAAGAATCTAAAGAAGTCATCATTATTTAGACCAAATTGTCTCTGAAGGTTTTGAAAACTGTTCACTGACCCCTTAAACAAAAAGGTACAATATGCTGTAAGTCCATGAATTTTCCAGGCCTTGAATCTTGCATCCAAATTTTTAGGCATGAAATCTGGATCAAATGCACACCATCTCAGTATTTTTATCGCCTCTTTCAACTTCTTTTTAATTACTACCTTATTCCACAGCTTAAGTGGTAAAGCAATCCAGGGGTTTCCTATATCAGTTAACTTTTCCATCAAACCCTTATCTCCTATTGCCGCTTGAATTGGGAACTCTGCTGTTATGGCCCCCTCTAGCTCCTTCCATCTAGCAGTATATTCTGGATTGCACCAACACACTAACGGTCTCAACTGAGCTGCAATATAATAATTTTTTAAACATGGGAGCGCAACCCCCCCTTTATTTTTTGCTAACTGTAAATTCTGATATTTGATTCTTGGTCGGCGCCCTTGCCAAATGTACCTGGAGATGAGTTTATCCCACTCCTGGAACTGTTGATCAGGTATGTCTAATGGAAGGGACTGAAAGATATACAATAACCTCGGCAGGATAACCATTTTAACAGATTCAATACGGGAACCAAAATTAAGAAATGGTATTAAATCCCATCTTCTGATGTCTTCTCTGATTTTGTTGTTCAGGGGAAGAACATTCAGTGAGAACAGTTTTGACAAATCTACTGGTATATTCACCCCCAGATACCTCATGGATTCAGCTCCCCATCTCAAATTATATCTTTTTTTCACATTTTCTGAGGGACTGTAATTGAAACTGAGAATTTGTGTTTTTGAAACATTTAACTTATATCCAGAAAAGGATCCATATTGATCTAAAAGTGAAAACAAATGTATTAGAGATTGTTCTGGACTGGATAACTGTAACAGTATGTCATCTGCAAACAATGAAATCTTTTGTTCTCCTCCTTTCATATGTATTCCTTCAATGTTCTTATTTTGAATAATCCATTTACTCAGGGGTTCGATAAAGAGCGCGAATAAAAGGGGGCTAATTGGACAACCCTGCCTTGTTCCACGTTCCAGTGAAAAAGGGTTCGAAACTACACCATTAATTTTAAGTCTGGCCCTCGGGTTATCATAGAGAGCTTCTATTGTCTTAATAAAAGAGTTGTGAAAACCAAACTCATCTAGGACTCTAAACAAAAAAGACCAATTTACACAATCAAACGCCTTTTCTGCATCTAGTCCTACTAATACTGCTTCTAAATCATGTTCTATTATATGACTTATTACATGTAGAGTCCGTCTGATATTATCTTGGGTTTGTCTGTGGCGAATGAAACCTGTCTGGTCAAGGCTAATGATTTGTGGTAACAATCCCTCTATACGTTTGGCCAGTATATGTGTAAAGATCTTGTAATCCTGATTTAACACGCTAACCGGTCTATAATTACCGCATTCATGTCTATCCTTCCCCTCTTTTGGAATAAGTGAAATTACTGCTTCCCTCCATGAGGGGGGTATTATATTCCTTTTAAGGACCCAATTGAAGGTGGACTGCAACATAGGGATCAATGAGTCTCCCATCACCCTATACCACTCTGAGGGAAACCCGTCAGGGCCAGGGGTTTTCCCTGATTTGAGATGGGCTATGGCTGCTCTTATTTCTTTCTCTGTAATTCCTTCTGCAAGTTGGTTACTCTGCTCATCCGTCAATTTAGGAAGATTAATTTTCTCAAAAAATTCTTCCATTTTCCCTCTATCAACATGGGGTTGAGAGTATAATTTTTGAAAATATGTTTCAAAGCTATTCTGTATCTCTTCCAATTTATAGTGTATTAAATTAGTCGTCGGGTTTTTAATTTTATGGATCGAATTCTCTGCCTGTTGTTTTTTCAATTTATAAGCCAACAATTTACTGGCTTTCCCACCTCCTTCATAATACTTCTGTTTTGTAAATATTAACTTTCTTTGTATATCTCTAGTATAAATCTCGTCTATTTCATTCTTTTTCTTCCTAAGTGCTTCTTTAATTTTCTTGTCATTTGTGTCTTTATGTTTTTGTTCTAACTGTTCCAATTCTGTTTGGAGCTGGTTCAGCTCTTTTAGCCTATCTTTTTTTAAGTGGGAACTGTATCCAATTATCTTACCCCTGAGCACTGCTTTACATGCGTCCCACAATATCGGAGGTGTAACCTCGCCATTGTCGTTCTGTTCCAAAAAGTCGGTAATATCCTTCTTAATTTGGTCCTTCATCTGATTCAATATATGTATGTTTAATCTCCATAAGGTGTTTCTCTGAGATTGTTCGAGATTTAATTTTAAATACAGGGGGCTATGGTCCGAAAGGTCCATAATCCCTATGCTGCAATCACCAACCCTGTGTAAATCTTTACCAAAGGTTAAAAAGTAGTCAATCCTTGAATACAACAAGTGTGGGTTGGAAAAATATGTATAGTCTCTCTTTAAGGGATTTAATTCTCTCCACACATCTACCAAACCAATATCCTTTATTGCCGAATTGATCCTTTTGTTAAGGTGACTGGGCTGAGCTACCTTAATTTTTGATGAATCAAGTTTAGGGCATAATCTAATATTGAGATCCCCCCCACAAATCAACACACCTTGAGATTCTGCTATAATTAATTCAAATATTTGACTAAAGAAATTCCAATCAGAATTAGGGGGAGCATATATATTTAGTAAGGTTATCAATGAGCCATTTAAGTTCCCTCTCAAGAATATATATCTTCCTTCTGTGTCCTTCTTTTCAAAAAGGGACTCAAAACAAATTTTACTGGAAATTAATATTGCCACCCCTCTCCTATGCCCATTTGCATATGATGATGAGAACTGATACTTAAAGCCCATTCTTTTTAATTTAGCGTGCTCCGTGTCTGAAAGATGGGTTTCTTGCAAAAACGCCACCTCAACTTTGTCTCTTTTTAGTTTTGTCAAAATCTTACTTCTTTTAATAGGGTTGACTAGGCCATTCACATTATAAGTTGCTATTTTAATTGCTTGCATTTAGTGTCCAGTATTGAGAAGAAATAAAAAAGGAAAACCCTCTCGCACCCACACAGATATTCACCATTACCTGTATCACTGAATGTATCACAGGCAGCACCCCAAAAGCTGCATGGAACGGCAGCAAAACATGCCTCTTAACGAGGAACAACACAAACACAGTAACATATGAAAAAAATACTTCCAATAGTGAGGTCATCATCTCGACCCTTATTAGGCCCTGATGATAAGAGGGCCTAGAGGGGAATCAGAATCATGTTCTATGATGTTTTCTCCACAGGGTTCTGGAGCAGAGCTCAGAGGTTCCTGGTGGTCAGTCTACACAGAAACATCAACCAGACCTGGACTCCATATTTACGGTCTGTTCATGTACAAACTGACTTCTCACAAGAGATGAAAGGCTGAATCATCATTAGATCATGCTGTCTGCCTTCAGACTGACTGATGAATCATGAGTTCCTCCAGGTTTAAATTAAATGTTCAGGTTCTCCTTCTGTTCCAGCTGCTGGAGGAGAACATCATCAGTTTTGTGAAGAACGAGCTGAAGAAGATCCAGAAGGTTCTGAGTCCAGATTACCCAGAATGCTCAGAGAGTCAGAGGGAGGATGAGGAGGTGTTGGAGGGTGAGGATGAAGAGCAGAGGAGGAGCAGCAGAGATTTATTTGTGAAGATCACAATGAACTTCCTGAGGAGAATGAAGCAGGAGGAGCTGGCTGACTGTCTGCAGAGCAGTAAGAGGATTTAACAGCTTTAACTTGATGGAAAGAGGAAATGGAGGAAGGTTATGTTTCCTAACTGTTAATATGATGCAAACATCTGGTCCTCTACTTATTAATGAATCAAACTGATGGATGAAGAAAAACTAAAGACACACTGTAATGTTTAGATCCTCAGATTTTCTGTCTCCATATTTTCTTTCTCATTTCTTCATTCAGGACTTGAAGCTGCAGTTTGTGGACGTAAAGTTAAATCTGCTCTGAAGGAGAAGTTCCAGTGTGTGTTTGAGGGGATTGCTAAAGCAGGAAAGTCAAGCCTTCTGAATGAGATCTACACAGAGCTCTACATCACAGAGGGAGGGACTGCAGAGGTCAATGATGAACATGAGGTCAGACAGATTGAAACAGCATCCAGGAAACCACACAGACCAGAAACAAGCATCAGACAAGAAGACCTCTTTAAAGCCTCACCTGGAAGACATGGACCAATCAGAAGAGTGATGACAAAGGGAGTGGCTGGCATTGGGAAAACAGTCTTGACACAGAAGTTCACTCTGGACTGGGCTGAAGACAAAGCCAACCAGGACATCCTCTTCATATTTCCATTGACTTTCAGAGAGCTGAATGTGTTGAAAGAGAGAAAGTTCAGCTTGGTGGAACTTGTTCATCACTTCTTTACTGAAACCAAAGAAGCAGGAATCTGCAGCTTTGAAGAGTTCCAGGTTGTGTTCATCTTTGACGGTCTGGATGAGTGTCGACTTCCTCTGGACTTCCACAAGACTGAGATCCTGACTGATGTTACAGAGTCCACCTCAGTGGATGTGCTGCTGACAAACCTCATCAGGGGGAAACTGCTTCCCTCTGCTCACCTCTGGATAACCACACGACCTGCAGCAGCCAATCAGATCCCTCCTGAGTGTGTTGACATGGTGACAGAGGTCAGAGGGTTCACAGACCTCCAGAAGGAGGAGTACTTCAGGAAGAGATTCAGAGATGAGGAGCAGGCCAGCAGGATCATCTCCCACATCAAGACATCACGAAGCCTCCACATCATGTGTCACATCCCAGTCTTCTGCTGGATCACTGCTACAGTTCTGGAGGATGTGTTGGAAACCAGAGAGGGAGGAGAGCTGCCCAAGACCCTGACTGAGATGTACATCCACTTCCTGGTGGTTCAGACCAAAGTCAAGAAGGTCAAGTATGATGGAGGAGCTGAGACAGATCCACACTGGAGTCCAGAGAGCAGGAAGATGATTGAGTCTCTGGGAAAACTGGCTTTTGATCAGCTGCTGAAAGGAAACCTGATCTTCTATGAATCAGACCTGACAGAGTGTGGCATCCATATCAGAGCAGCCTCAGTGTACTCAGGAGTGTTCACACAGATCTTTAAAGAGGAGAGAGGACTGTACCAGGACAAGGTGTTCTGCTTCGTCCATCTGAGCGTTCAGGAGTTTCTGGCTGCAGTCTACATGATCCACTGTTACACCAACAGGAAGACAGAGGTGCTGGAGGACTTCCTGGGAAGAAACTACAATAACTCACCTCTGGATGAATTTCTGAACAGAGTCATGATTAAATCCCTGGAGAGTAAAAATGGTCACCTGGACCTGTTAGTTCGCTTCCTTCATGGCCTCTCTCTGGAGTCCAACCAGAGACTCTTTAGAGGTCTGCTGGGTCAGACAGGGTCCTACTGGAGACTCTTTAGAGGTCTGCTGGGTCAGACAGAGAACAGTCCAGAAATCATCCAGAGAACCATCAACAACCTGAAGAAGATGAACACTGGTAAAATCTCTCCTGACAGAAGCATCAACATCTTCCACTGTCTGATGGAGATGAACGAGCTCTCAGTTCATCAGGAGATCCAAGAGTTCCTGAAGTCAGAGAACAGATCAGAGAAGGAACTCTCTGAGATCCACTGCTCAGCTCTGGCCTACATGCTGCAGATGTCAGAGGAGGTTCTGGATGAGTTGGACCTGGATCAGTACAACACATCAGATGAGGGACGACGGAGACTGATCCCAGCTGTGAGGAACTGCAGAAAGGCTCGGTGAGTCCTGATCATTAACAGAATCAATCAGTGGAGATTAGTAGTTTAGTTCTTCAGACGTTCTCATTCTTCTTCAAACAGTGTTCCACTTGTTGACTGCAAACATCACAGTCAGTTGTATTTAGTCCCAGATGTTCTCCAGCTGTTTAAAGCTGTTCTTCTAGTTATTGACTCTGTTCTTTCTATTTCTCAGTCTTATTATTCTCTCCATCAGTAAGTTAGTTTAGCTGAAGCAGCCTCTGAGGCCTTTTCATTCAAATTAAAATTAAAATGAAGAAAACCTTTATGTGTCCCGCTATGGGGAAATTGCAGTTTACAACAGCATACAAAAGAGCAGCAAAAAGAACAAATAAATAAATAAATCAAATATCAGAAAGTGTAGAGAATAAAAGATAAATAATAAAATAAAATAGAAAATTCCTGCTGAAAGTTTGACTGTGCCGATGATGCTGCCGTCCAGTTTAAAGTGTGCGTGGTGATGACTGTGACAAGCTCCCGTTATCCTCCGTGTTGGGCTGCAGCGCTTTGCCCCGCTATGGGTTAGCTCGCGGCTAGCCCCGCTATGGGTTAGCTCGCGGCTAGCCCCGCTATGGGTTAGCTTGGTGGTCATGGTGATGGGTCCTGGTGTAATGGGTTGAGGGGTCATAATGTTTTGGCACTCTGTGTCTGTGTGAATGTGCTCCTCTTCTGCTGCGTGTGTCAGCTCGTTAGGGTCCGGTTGTCATGGCTACCAGGGCCAGCTGCTGCTGAAGTCTCCTTCTGCCTCTCACCTCTGCCTGAGTGAGAGGGAGGTCCAAAACAACTGGACCCTAGGATTAGGGGTCCCAACTAATGCTCAGAAATCAAAAACTACAAGTCCTATCGGGAAAACCAACACATCGTGAGCGTCAGCCGCTTGTCCTCTACGATTTTGTGTATTTCCACGCACGTACTGTGAAAATTGTGGCCTCAGTCGATTGAGAAAGGCGAGGAGGGAAATTTATTTTGGACGAAAAACGGGTCTCAAATTCCACATACACACACATGGGGAAAAATTCGAAAACTGGTCGGCGCACTCCTCGCTTGGAGGAACCTACCGTCCAAACCGTACGTCCCACACGAATCAAACCAACACCATCTGAAAGGAAACAAAAATCCCTACGTTTTTATATATTTTTTATCGGTGTACCTCAAAAACTGTCTGAGAGGTCTGAGAGAGATGATGAGAATGATTGTTTCCTGTCAAACACAGTCAGAGAAGATGAGCTGAACCACTGATGTGGAGACAACATGTCCAACAGGATGTGTCCAACTGTCCACTCATCAAACACATCACCTTCATAGAAATGTCTTCTTCCATTATAACACATTTTATTTATTTGTCTCATGACAGACTTGTTCGCTGTGGGCTCTCAGAGAGTCACTATGAAGTCGTGGTCTCAGCTCTGAAGTCCAACCCCTCCCATTTGAAACATCTGGACCTGAGTTTCAACGACCTGGAGGATTCAGGAGTGAAGCATCTGTCTGCTGGACTGGAGAGTCCAAACTGTAAACTGGAGACTCTGAGGTCAGTTTTCATTTATTTTCTTCTCAGGCTTCTGAAGAATGGAGATCCAGTTTAGATGAGTTCTCTTGTCAGGACTGTCAGATAGAAAAGGAGCTCAAAGAGTTTAAATGAAGGAGCATCATGTTCCTGAACATCAGCAGGTATCTCCTCAGTCATCGGTGGTGGGTCTGATCACAAACCAGATCAAGTCCAGTGTTCACATGTACATTAACAGAGTTCTTGGTGTCACTAATCATTCTTTCTGTCCATACTGTCTGTGGAGACATCCCCTTCTAGTCTGACTCCATGAGACAAGATGGAGGACAACGTCCACAGTGTTGTTGTGTGGATGAATGATTGTAAAGTTGATCTTCAACTCATCTTGTTCTTCAGCACATCCAGTCAGTATCTTTGTGTTTCCACAGTGTTTCCTGCTGAGCTGCAGTGGAGGGACAGGAACTCAAAGAGGAACTTTGATTAGTGTCAGTCAGACTGCTGAAGCTTCATATTAGTGTCAGCTGAACAGTGGAGTTGTGTTAGGAAGAGACCACTTCACAGTCAGTGTGGACAGCAGGAATCTGAAGAACTCTGTAATGTCCATATGACATGTGACTGTTGTTGGAAGACACACTTGAACATGTCAACTTGTCCTTTAACATTTGAATGACACAAACCTCCTGAGACACCAAATCCAGGAAGAAGAAGGTCCTGGAATCAAAGAACTAATCAACAGTTTGTAGTCCAACATGTGTGAGGAGGAGATATTGATCCTGTAATGAGGTCAGCAGCATCTTATTGATCTGTGTTGACATGAATAGTTGTCTGAATGTTGTGCTGACGTTTGGATGATGTCTGTAGAAGGCTGACATGATGAAGATCCACAATAACACAAGGACAAAGTCACTCTACTCATTTTAGAGAACAGCTCATTGATCAGGACACATTTCAGACCTCACATCTGATTGATCATCAATCATTTCATCTTTTATTCTTTATTCAGATTGGTGAACTGCATGTTGTCAAAGATCAGCTGTGATTCTCTGGTCTCAGCTCTGAAGTCCAACCCCTCCCATCTGAAACATCTGGACCTGAGACTCAACAACCTGAAGGATTCAGATGTGAAGCAGCTTCTTGATCTTGTGAAGAGTCCAGACTATAAACTGGAGACTCTGGAGTGAGTAGAGGGTTCCAGTCAGTCCATGCTGCTTTCATCAGTATTGTCCTAAACACAGTTAGTATCAAAGATCCAGTGTTTCCTGTAAACCTGCAGCTTCTCAGTGAAGCTGTGAGAGGAGAATGGAGACAGGCTTCAGGATTGGACAGAAAGACAGAGAGAGAGAGACGACAGTCAGCCAATCAGATGAGCCAGAAGCTTGTTGTGATCATGTGTTTGAGTTGATGTGAAGACGACTGTTGTTGTTGTGTTGATGTGTCCAGGAAATAAAGCTGGATTCCAGCTGACAGCCTTCCAAGATGTATAGAGACAGTGGTGGTCATTCATCAGATCTGATCAACAACTGATCACAGCTCTGAGATCAGTCTGACAGAAGCCTGCACATCACAGAACCAGCATTACATTTAGTAACCATGAGCAGAGTCATCACATGTGTCATTAGTTTGATCAGATCTCTTCAATGACAGCCTCCATGTTTATTAGTCAGCTGATCTTTGTTTAAATGGAGCAGCAGTAAATCCATCACTAAAGTCTTGGTGCAGTAATGAAGCGTTCAGGACTCTCAGCAGTTTATTAGTCAAATCTGCAGAGGAAACAGACTTGATGCTAAAAGTCTCTGCAGGTCTGTGTGTGTTCACTCCAACACGTTAACATGAAGCTGAAAGGAAGCTGGCTGAGCTCCACAGCTGCTCCACTGCTGCTCTGAACAGGACTGAAGTCCCTGCTGCTCTTTCTACTGGATGTGATGATGAAGGGAGACTCTGGAAACACTCCTTCACCTCCTCTCTTCTTTCTCCTCCTCTCTACAGGTGGAAGACCATGTTGTTGTAAACAGGACGGTGTGTGTTGTGAGAGGATGAGCTGTGTCCTGATGATCCAGAGGTTGAAGCAGACTCTGACTGGACCATGTTACTGGGAGGTGGAGAGGAGAGCTTCATCCACATGGTCTCCATTTAAGACCATCAACAGAGCTGCACTTCAACTCTTCACAGAGCTCCAACAAATCAAGTCCAGTCCCTCATGAATGATTCAGACACATGTCAACCTGCCAGCATCAACAGTCCTTCCTGTTGTTGTGTAGATGTTTGTTCAGACTAGATTCTAATGTCTGTCTTCTCTTGTCTCTGTAGAAACAGTAGAGTCCAGTTGTTTTTAATTCTGTTTCATCCACACATTTATTTTATTTGATTAGAGCAGCAGGTAGAAGAGTTTAAAGTGAAGTAACTTAAATTACCACCAAGCACTAGTACCATGGCAGAGGTGTTTAAGCTCTGTGCAGTTTATGTAGCTTAAAGTCACACCAGTGTTAAAGTAAATGTGTGCATAGGTTAGTGATGTTTTGTGTGTCTTGTGTCTTTATATGAGATAAATCATGAGTGAGCACAATTAGCAGTTTAAAGTATAAAAGTACATAAAGAATATACTTATAGATATATTAGTACTACTGGCTCAAAGTGAAGGGGGTAGTATTATATGCATAGCAGCAAATGAAATGACTGGTAATAAAGAAGTTTAACTGTGAAGTGTTTGTGAATATAGACCTTAAGGAGCAGTAAGAGTAAAAAGAAATGTTAAGAGAGGAAAGCCGTTCCCACTTCTCCAATACTGTAAACTTAAAGCTAAGTTCTGGGCTGATCAAAGTGGAGATGAAGGTCTGCATGGGGGGCAGCTGTTTGTTATTGCATTGGCTGCCAAGCATGCTGAGAGAGGATGGTACATTTCACTGATATGGAAGAAATTAATGCATATTTGAAGGGGACATTTGAATCTGTTAAGAAATCACTTTAATTCAGTTAGGAACATTGTATTGTGGCAGACATAATGCAGATAGCATCATGAAGGTGAAGTACCATACACCGATCAGCCACATCATTATGACCAACTGTCATGAAAGCACAAGGGGGACCTACAAGGGAGACCTTAGGGAGGTGGTCATAATGTTTTGACACAATCAAAAAATAAAGGGATATACCCTCTGTCACTCTGGATGATTGATGACCCTGAACTTATGATGACCCCGGGAGCAGGGGCGCCGCTAGGGATTTTAGGCCCCATGAAAAGAATCTTTACAGGGCCCCCCAACACAGCGGCGACATGTTTTGATGCTATGTTACATACAGTTATGCATTTTAATGGTATTTTTGACTATCATTACCATATTTGTGAAAGAAGAACAACATGACAGTTGACATGTACAGTAGGGGAAGAACTGAGCACTCTGAATACAATGGAATTCATTTTGATTCATTTATTTGCTGCAACACTGATTCTTAAATTGGAAATAAACTCTTCCATGAAAAAAATAGCAATTATAATCAGTGGAGAGAAAAAAACCTCAGCAAAAACAAAAACACCATCAAAATACAAAATGGCCATATATAATTTCTCATCATTTAAGTAGAAGTTCTACTTAAATGATGAGAAATCATATATGAAAGAATGGCAAATATATAACGTTGCCGACTGAGTCCAGCTTCCTTTTGCAACCTTTCAATCACTGGTCCTTGCTCAACTTTTCTCACCAAAAGCCCAATGCCGAGCCTTCTCACGTGCAAAATCACTTATCAGGTCTTTGAAGTCCAGCTTTCTAGCCAACTGACTCTCAACTGACAGCATGGTGTGGCGTAAGTCAGCCTCGTGTTTATATGAGCTGGCTCCCAGAGTAGCCAGTAGAGGGCGCTACGAGAATGTTTACTGTTACTCATGCAGTTCTTCTTCGATATAAAATAAAAGTACTGAGTTGATGCTAAGCAGACGAGCCTCCGTCCGTCATTGATAAATGCAAAACCCACATATCACATGGTGTCAGAAGTGAACGAAGTTTTCTCTGCAGCACTTTGTTGCGGATTAGCAGCTGGTGATGGCGAAATTCCCGGCGCCGGAGCAGTTTGATTTTGCCAAGCCGGAGGACTGGCCGAACTGGAAGCAACGGTTTCTGAGGTATCGAGTAGCCACTAAGCTAGATAATGAGTCGGCCGACATCCAAGTGAGTGCCTGATATACTCCATGGGCCCAGAAGCAGAACAAGTGTACAAGTCGTTTAACCTGACGGAGGATGAAGGTGATGAAGATTTTGACTATGTATTGTGCCTTTTTGAGGAGCACTTCGTGCCGAAGCGAAACGTGATTTTTGAGAGAGCGCGTTTCCACTCGCGGACCCAAGCGGCAGACGAGTCGATTGAACAATACATACGGCACCTGTACGATCTCGCTGCTCACTGTGACTTTCATGAGAAAGAAGAGGAGATACGTGACAGGCTCGTCATAGGAATCAGAGACAAAGATCTTTCACTCAAACTGCAAATGACCAGTGATCTCACATTGAAAAAAGCTGCGGAAATAGCCAGACATTCTGAGTTAGTAAAGCTCCAGAACAGTGAGACTGGTGCGACAGGACACATCGATGAAGTGAAGACAAAGCCATTTAAAAGTAAGTGGGAAAACAAAGGGGCTACTGGCGGGCATAACACAAATGACGGCAGATGCGGACGCACTCATAACAGAGACCAGTGCCCAGCAAGAGATAAAGAATGTAACAAATGCCGCAAAATTGGCCATTTTGCGGTCAAATGTAGAACAAAACAAATTCATGAAGTGACTGAGGAGCTCGACAGCTTGTTCTTAGGCTCTGTAAATGAGACTGTTAATCAGAGTACAGTAGATGAAGTCATCACCGACACAGAGCCACCATGGCGTACCACGGTAGTGATGTGTAAGACTGCAGTCAACTTTAAGATTGATTCCGGTGCAGACACCACAATAATAACTGAAGCAACATATAACGGACTCCGTGGAGAGCCGAAGCTGAGACCAGTCACATCAAAAATTCTCAGTCCAGGTGGAAAAGTGGACAATAAAGGACAGTTTTTGGCTAGAATAAAGGTAACAAAAGGAGGTAGAACAAAAGACTGTCATTTCAGAGTGATAGTGGCAAAGTCAACATGCGACAACTTGCTTAGTAGGTCAGTGGCAGCTTACCTAGGCTTGATACAGCACATTGGAGAAGTGGGTGTGTATGGAGAGCTGGGACTGCTTAAAGGTGATCCTGTGAAGATAGTCCTTAAAGAAAACGCAAAACCATACAGTGTCGCAGCACCCCGCCGTATACCCATACCACTCCTATCAAAAGTCGAGGAGGAGTTAAAGCGGATGGAACAGAATGGCATTATCGAGCGAGTGACTGAGCCAACAGAATGGGTTTCGCTGATGGTGCCAGTGCTCAAGCCGAATGGAAAAGTAAGGATTTGTGTAGGACTCACTAAGCTGAATGAAAACGTAAAAAGAGAAAGGTTTGTCCTTCCAACAGTCGACAGTATTCTGCACAAGTTAGCTGGAAGTTCAGTCTACACTACGCTGGATGCAGCCAGTGGATTTTGGCAAATTGCCTTGGATGAAGAAAGCTCAAAACTGACCACGTTTATAACTCCAAAAGGTCGCTATTGTTTTAAGCGGCTCCCCTTTGGAATAACTTCCGCGCCAGAGATATTCCAAAGAAAAATGCAAGAGCTTTTGCAGGACCATGATGGAACAGTGGTCTACATGGACGATATCCTGGTGTTCGGAGCCTCAATGGAGGAACACGACCGTAACCTGAGGAAAGTCATGGACACCATCCACAGGTCAGGCTTAAAGCTTAACCGACAGAAATGCAAAATGAGACAGAGCTCACTCCACTTCTTGGGTCACGTGATTGGCCGGGATGGCATTGCTCCATGCCCACAGAGAGTCACAGCCATCACCGCCCTGGAAACACCGAACAATGTGTCTGAACTGAAACGAGTACTGGGTATGGTAAACTATGTCGGCAGGTACATACCTCATTTGTCAGACATCCTGCATCCTCTTAATGAACTGTTAAAAACAAATGTGACATGGATGTGGGGCCCTCAGCAGGAGGAAGCTTTCAAGAAAGTTAAAACGTTGATATCCTCTGCCCCTGTACTCCAGTACTTCGACCCAAAGCGGCCCACAGTAGTAGGCGCCGACGCATCAAGCTACGGACTCGGTAGCGTACTGCTGCAGGATCATGGAGGTACGCTTAAACCTGTAGCTTACTGTTCTCGAACGCTCACTGAAGCAGAGAAAAAATATGCTCAGATAGAGAAGGAATGTCTCGCTGGGGTGTGGGCTTCAGAGAAATTCTACCTTTATTTGTGCGGATTGGAAAAGTACAGACTGTTAACTGATCATAAACCTCTGGTGACGCTCATCAACCACAGAGACTTAGATAGAGCTCCCCTGAGATGTCAAAGACTTCTTATCCGCCTCATGAAGTTTAACCCTGTTGCTGAGTTTGTTCCAGGCAAGAACCTGATCATCCCTGACACCCTCTCAAGGCACCCACAGCCCAATGAGGATGACACCGGACTTGAGGAGGATGTCCAAGCATATGTGGATGCTGTGGAAGAGCAGGAGAGAAACAAACCAGTGTTAGAACGCATAAGAGAGGACACGGAAAAAGACGACTCCCTGCAGCTCGTTAAAAACTACATCAGGAGGGGGTGGCCACAACATGAAAGAAATGTCTCAGTGTGTGCTGTGGACTATTTCAAAGAGAGAGGCAGTCTAAGTGAACAAAACGGACTGTTAAAGAGAGGAAACCAGATCGTGATTCCACAAACACTGAGATCTGAGATGCTGGAAAGGATCCGCCACGGGCACCAGGGCGTGACCAAATGTCGCCAGAGATACAGAGATGCCGTCTGGTGGCCAAAGATCAGCCAAGCAGTGACAGATAAGGTGCTGTCATGTTCTTATTGTAACAAACACAAACCAAGCCAGCACCGTGAACCACTCATTACCACACCGCTGCCTGAACTCCCTTGGCAGAAACTTGCAGCAGACTTGTGTGAGGTTAAAGGCAAAAACTTCCTAGTAGTTATGGACTACTACTCGAGATGGCTGGAGATACTGAGCCTTACAAAGATCACAAGTGAAGCAGTCATGAGCAAGCTCATGAGCATTTTCACACGATTTGGACTTCCGGAAGAACTGATTACTGATAACGGCCCTCAGTTCGCCTCCCAGCAGTTTAAGGATTTTATGTCCAAATATGACATACAGCATATAACTTCAAGCCCGTACTACCCCCAGGCCAATGGGTTGGCCGAGCGTGCGGTACGAACAGCCAAAAGCATCTTGAGACAACCAGACCCTCAGCTTGCTCTTCTGAGTTACCGGGACACTGCTACAGAACCGACGAAAGAGAGTCCAGCCAGACTCCTTATGGGAAGGCGACTACGGACCACAGTCCCCAAGCTCAATCACCAGTTGAGGCCAGCTTGGCCTGATTTGTCGACTGTGAAGCTGAACGATGCAAAAGCTAAAAGAACCTATGAAAGAACATACAACAGGAGATACTCAGCAACGCCTCTTCCTGCTGTTGACGTGGGTGACAGAGTACGTCTCAAAACTGACACTGAAAAGGAATGGAGCCAGTCTGGGGTTGTCCAGGCTAGAAGTTCAACACCACGTTCATTCGTTGTGAAAATGCCTGGAGGAGAAACCATCAGACGGAACCGCAGGCAATTGCAAATTGTCAACAAAGAACTTGATGAGACTCAACCAGTGACAAGCTCAACTTCACCAGACCGCAGTGTTATCACTCGCAATGTCCCAGACCCTGCTGGTCTTGAACCAGAGACCGCTGTTGAGACACGCACACCAGGAGTCAAAGTGACTCGCTCTGGACGTGTAGTGAAACCTGTTGTCAAGCTGACTCTTTAGTTAGTTGGACGGGAAGCCAAACGGGGCAGAATAATCCCCTTTTCCGTTCCACCAGGGAGTGGTAGTCCACCCACTACCCTGTAGCCTAGAAATGTGTTTCATTATGTTATGTATGATTGAAAAAATGGGATGGATGAATGAGAAGGGTTGATAAAATAATTTGTTTATTACCAGAAATGAGGGAAGTGTTCATTTGAGTGACTTGAAATTTAAAGTTACTATTCAGAATATGTTTCAGAAGTAATCGTTAGAGTTCAGAATTCATAATATGATGCAGAATGTTCCTTTGAATTTAAAGGAATACTCCTTAATTTTGGACATAGGGCCTCATTTCCAACTGAGCCGGTGTGATATAGGTCGGTGGAGACCGTTTTCAGCACATTTGATCCATTCCTTATATTTGCACAAATCACTGTTGCTAAACTGGTGTTGAGCTAGCGTGCGTCAACGGTAACATCCAGCCTGTCACTAAAAACAGCTATAACTGCTCCGCAGAACACCCGAGACAAATGTATTATAACGTCGGACTATCGATGTACATATCAGTGTTGGTAGAATCATTTTAGAAATTAAACCAACCTTGCATGGCATTGGAATAGCTTACACTTTGTTCCCTGTTGTTGCTTAGGCTACGGCAGCGGCGGACTGATATTAGGCGCGTTCGACTTGATGCAGATCTGTCTGAGTCTGACTTGACGTGATGCATGCTGGGATGAACGCAATGCATGCTGGGATGGACGCAATGCATGCTGGTTAGAAATCCTGTCCGACTTGAGTCAGACGGGGAGGGACTTACCACTACGTCACCATGTCACATGACCTTAAAATATCGCGGGAGTCTTCGCCTGCAGTCAGATCTTGCAGTTGCTCTCCACGATCTGCACGACCGGAAACCCGCCCTCATGACGTCAGGTCAAAGACGTGATTGGGCAGTTTGGGAGGAATCTCCTCATGACGATTTTGACGTTTCTCGCTTCGTTATGTTGGAATATGCGAAAATGAACAGAAATGGAAGGGATACCTTCTTATATGTGATTTCTGCAACAATGGTCGGCTGGCCTACTGAAAACGTTGTACATCTGACTGCAGTTCAATGCAGAGTTCATTTCTTCCATTAAACAGTAAAAAGGCATTTTTAACATGTTGGTAACAGTAGAATAAGCGGGATAATGGACTTCACTCCATTAGACTATAAAATTGAAAATAAGAATAGTCTGGACTATTGGCTCAACTGTCAGCACGCTCGCCTCCCGATCCGAGGTGCTGCTGGTTCGAGTCCGGGCGTGTGCAGAGCTCAACACAACGCAGGTTACATTCTAAGGCTTCACGTTGGGCCGTTTTACCATCTAGAACGCGTGCATTCAATTTGTAGAAGTGTCGTCCATTATCCTTTACTTATATCGTAGTACTGCTTCTTCAGTATCATCCTAAATTGGTTTAGTGGGTAACACGTCAGTCTGGCGATCGGCCGTCCGTAGTTCAAATCTTGTTAACGGTTAGTAGATTTTTGGGGTTCTTCTTCACACCTGTCTGTCCAAAAATGAAAACAAATGGCATTTAATCTCCATCTCAATATCTTTCTGTGAATTCGTTTCATGGTTGAGTTACAGGTGCTAAACGACTTTGGGTGTAAAAGTAAATATTCAAATAAGTAGCCTAATCAGCAGTTCATTTTCGCCAAGATTGGAGACCAAAGCACTATGCTACTTAATCCTTATTCAGTAGATTTGCTGCTATTCACAATCCTTTGCATGCAGCATGCTTGTTGTAACACGGGTATAAATTCCAGTAACTCCAAAGCTTCTATTTCGTCGGCAACAACGAATGCAAACACCGCGAGATCCGCCATTGTTTACACGAAGTTGACCGTGTCCAGAGAACGTCTAATATGGGGAGAAGTTCCACTCTCACCGAACTTCCGGGTTCTGAACTGTTGCAGTTCCACTCTGATTCCATATGAGGGCGCTCTCAGGACGAGTGCAGAATGAATGGCGGTCTATGGAGCAGTACCCCTCAAAATCCACTTTTCTCAGGATATAATTTTTTGTGCAGTAATTTGAATATTGAATTTGAAAGGAGATGCAAAGAAATTACACACTGCTGGGTGTTAGATTTTTTAGAGTCACTTATTTTGCTTTAAAAAGTATTTTAAAATGTCAATGACGTCATACACATCGTACGACCAGATACTGCTTTACGGCAATCCTTCAGTCACTGCTTTGGTGCTTTCGCGCTCTGCACTTTCTTTTCTCTCGAGGCATGGACAACACAGCTGACACGGGTAAATAATCGTGCTAGAAGAGTTTCTGTTTCGTTGTTTTAAAAGACCGGGCCGAAAAAAAAAAAACTTGGGCGAAAAAGTCCGTCTTAACATTCTGGTCCCGCTTCGGATGCCACGATGCCGTCAAGCGGGATCTGGTCGTAATCAGTCCTTCACTGACCAATCAGCGTTCATTAGCACAATGCTAGCGTGTTATGGGCAACAACAACTCAACCTGTAAGAAAACGAAAGGACATAAGTTCTCGTTCATTCAACTTTTGACCTATAACCCATGTTGAACTTGCAAAACCTACAATCAAATCTGAGATTTCTCAACGACAATCGGGTGAAAGAGACACATTTAGCCGTTTAGCTCCATAGAGTCCCATTCATGTTGCACTCATGGCGATCGCCCCCAGTGGAAATCTGGTGGAACTGCAACCACAATTCGTTACAATGGGACTTAATAGAGAGTGGGAAGGCTCTCCGTAGACGGGCTCTGCCGTGTCCGACTTGTCTGCAGCCGTTTTATGCTCCACCCCTACAGTCGGCGTAAGATCACGTTGACGTAAGCAAGTCAGACTCAGACAGGCGCAGACAAGTCGAACGCGCCTAGCAACTGCAAGATCTGTCTGCAGGCGAAGACTCCCGCGATATTTTAAGGTCATGTGACATGGTGACGTAGTGGTAAGTCCCTCCCCGTCTGACTCAAGTCGGACAGGATTTCTAACCAGCATGCATTGCGTCCATCCCAGCATGCATTGCGTCCATCCCAGCATGCATCACGTCAAGTCAGACTCAGACAGATCTGCATCAAGTCAGAGAACGTCTAATATGGGGAGAAGTTCCACTCTCACTGAACTTCCGGGTTCTGAACTGTTGCAGTTCCACTCTGATTCCATATGAGGGCGCTCTCAGGACGAGTGCAGAATGGATGGCGGTCTATGGAGCAGTACCCCTCAAAATCCACTTTTCTCAGGATATAATTTTTTGTGCAGTAATTTGAATATTGAATTTGAAAGGAGATGCAAAGAAATTACACACTGCTGGGTGTTAGATTTTTTAGAGTCACTTATTTTGCTTTAAAAAGTATTTTAAAATGTCAATGACGTCATACACATCGTACGACCAGATACTGCTTTACGGCAATCCTTCAGTCACTGCTTTGGTGCTTTCGCGCTCTGCACTTTCTTTTCTCTCGAGGCAACCAAAATTCGTTACAATGGGACTTAATAGAGAGTGGGAAGGCTCTCCGTAGACGGGCTCTGATCAAGTCGAACGCGCCTACTGCACGACCGGAAACCCGCCCTCATGACGTCAGGTCAAAGACGTGATTGGGCAGTTTGGGAGGAATCTCCTCATGACGATTTTGACGTTTCTCGCTTCGTTATGTTGGAATATGCGAAAATGAACAGAAATGGAAGGGATACCTTCTTATAAGTGATTTCTGCAACAATGGTCGGCTGGCCTACTGAAAACGTTGTACATCTGACTGCAGTTCAATGCAGAGTTCATTTCTTCCATTAAACAGTAAAAAGGCATTTTAACATGTTGGTAACAGTAGAATAAGCGGGATAATGGACTTCACTCCATTAGAGTATATAATAAAAAACAAAAACAGTCTGGGCTATTGGCTCAACTGTCAGCACGCTCGCCTCCCGATCCGAGGTGCTGCTGGTTCGAGTCCGGGCGTGTGCAGAGCTCAACACAACGCAGGTTACATTCTAAGGCTTCGCGTTGGGCCGTTTTACCATCTAGAACGCGTGCATTCAATTTGTAGAAGTGTCGTCCATTATCCTTTACTTATATCGTAGTACTGCTTCTTCAGTATCATCCTAAATTGGTTTAGTGGGTAACACGTCAGTCTGGCGATCGGCCGTCCGTAGTTCAAATCTTGTTAACGGTTAGTAGATTTTTGGGGTTCTTCTTCACACCTGTCTGTCTAAAAATGAAAACAAATGGCATTTAATCTCCATCTCAATATCTTTCTGTGAATTCGTTTCATGGTTGAGTTACAGGTGCTAAACGACTTTGGGTGTAAAAGTAAATATTCAAATAAGTAGCCTAATCAGCAGTTCATTTTGGCCAAGATTGGAGACCAAAGCACTATGCTACTTAATCCTTATTCAGTAGATTTGCTGCTATTCACAATCCTTTGCATGCAGCATGCTTGTTGTAACACGGGTATAAATTCCAGTAACTCCAAAGCTTCTATTTCGTCGGCAACAACGAATGCAAACACCGCGAGATCCGCCATTGTTTACACGAAGTTGACCGTGTCCGACTTGTCTGCAGCCGTTTTATGCTCCACCCCTACAGTCGGCGTAAGATCACGTTGACGTAAGCAAGTCAGACTCAGACAGGCGCAGACAAGTCGAACGCGCCTATTCTCTCTTTTTCTTCTGCTGCATTCCAGTCTTCAAAGTTGTCAAACTCACCAAATAATTTAAAAGAAATGATAAAATCACTCATGTTTTGTCTGTCTTGCTGTTGCGATGAATAAACTGAAATAACGTTGAGTCTCCGTTTTAGTCAGCGCAATAATTTAGAACTGTCATCAGGCAATTTGACGGAACGTCTTTCCTAGGTGTACATTATCACTTTTTAAACTACACCCTTCAGCCAATCAGAATCGAGTATTCACCCAGACCATGGTATAAGCTTAGTTATACTCTACAAATAAACAAATAAATGTGGTAACTTGGTTAAATTACAGCTGTAGATTTTGTCGAGTGTTGCAGAACTTTGTCACGTTGTCATAAAACATTTACTCAATACACGTCTACAGCTTCTACCAACGAACCTGAATCAAATAACTTCACATTTAAACTTTTAAAGTTATGTACTGGTATTCATTTTTTAACCCTTCAAATGTGACATAATAGTTCAGTTAACTTATACTTTGTTCCCTTCCACAGATACAGTGATGATAACTGGTGACAGCGTGGGGCCTAGAGAGCTGTGATCACCATGGAAACAACCTCAGTCTGCAGGACGTCCTCATCTGGTGGTTTGTCTGGGTGGACTGCAGTGGAAAGGCCTTCTTCACTTTGTTTCTCTTCTGTTCTATAACAAATATTTTTAAATATTACATTAAGATCCTCCAGTTTGTATTTGCACTCCTTTTGTCTTTCATGCTTACTGTAGATCTTTCACAAATGTCACTGTTAATCTGAAAGTTAAAAAATAACAGGCAATGATGTTCAACACATGAGATAGAATACAGAATTATAGTTTATGTAGAAAGGGAACAAAAATGAATGTCAGCAAGTCCAACATTTGCTGTTAATTTCAATTATATTTAGTCTTTTCTATTTTAATAACAAAAATATCACTGTTATACAAGCAGTGGTTTAACAAGTTAAGATCAAATGCATACAGGGAAACATCAATATTATAGACAACACATTACCAAGTTGTTTAGTGTTCTTTAATATGTTAACAGATGTAACAGTAATTACAGATTCATATGTCTTGTGAAATAAGAAAGGTTTTCATTATTGTTGTTAGTGTTGTTTGTTCCAGATTTATCTCTCCCAAAGTGTCCTACAGAAGAAAAAGGTAACTGGTTAATAACAGTGGCAGAAAGAAATACCATGGTCTGTCTGGTGCAGGCCAGGAACACTGGACAAACATATAAGAAACTAAAAAGGATAAAAAATAGAAATATGACAGATCCAACACTGGAGAACCTGTGTATGACATCTGTAGCAACAAAGGCCTGTTCAGGTGTCATTAATCATTTGAAGTTACACAAATCATATTGCACACAGGTCACCACTTCCTAATGATTTGAAGCTATTCGTTATATTGTCAAAAGCAAGTTCAAGATTAACATTACATGCATGTTAGCTCATTTATGAGGTGAACTATTTTTACCAACCTCATACAGAGGCATTAGGTTTAAAGGTATCATCAACACTTCTATATTACTTATTCATTTCTATACAAGTCGGTTTAATAACTGTGACAACCAACAATGTGCTCCCGTTAACATCACAGTTAATGAAATACCTGAAGGCTAATTCATTCCCTTAATTATGCAGAATTTTAAACCTTAATAAAAATAAACGAACGTGTTAGAAAAAACTTCACCCCCGTACAGTTGTCATGAATAGTGAAATAAGACATTGAGACTAAAACCGTTTCTTGTACCAGGCTGTAAACATGTTTAATATTGCTGTAAAGTTGGGCATTTTAACATGGGGGTCTATGGGGATCTGCTCCCTGTTGGAGCCTCTAGCGGTCACTCCATGAACTGCAGTTTATTACACTTCCGCATTGGCTTCAATCTTCAGACCCGGATGTTGCCACCTGTTCAGAACACGCTTCAAAGCCTCGACACGTCTCGTCACATGACCAGTAAACAGGTTAGTAAAGTGAGTCAGATGAGCACAAATCATGTCTAAGGACTGTTCAAACTCTTTTGGATATATGAGTGAAGTCTGTTGATGGAGGAACTAGGTTGGAAACTGTGACAGACACAATGGAACAAGTTTCACTTTCTCTCTTAGAGAACAACAGTAGAACATGGCGGTCTGTCCATGTTTGTTCTGTGGCTCCTGGGCATTTCTTTTCATTTCATTTTATGGGAGAGACAACGATTACCAAGTTAAGGATGAAGTCTAGCTGGGTGAGTTGGGTGAGAGTGGGTGAATGTGTGAATGTGAATGCTCATACTCATCCAGGTTAAAGGGGATGTTGATATGTGCTTTACATTATTGTTTCTATATGAAAGACGTGTTGAAAAGTTCAAACAGGCAGTAGCATAGTAGAAGCTACACAATACAAGTTAAAGGTGTTAAAAGCACGAGTAGAACAGGATTTAGCTGATTAGAAATGTGACTTTAAGGACTCAAACATGTTTTGTGTTTTCATGATGTTGTGGGAATATATGAGCAGTTATCATTTAGTTTGTGGTGAAGCATGAAGCATGTTAAGAGAATGACATAAGAAATAGAGAAACTGATCACATGAAGAAGAATGGTGAGTTCTGTTTAATAAGGACAGTTAACAAGCTGCTATGAGGAACACAGCTGATGACTCCTGACTCTCAAACACACACATACACTCACCGGCCACTTTATTAGGTACACCTTGCTAGTACCGGGTTGGACCCCCTTTTGCCTTCAGAACTGCTTTAATCCTTCGTGGCATAGATTCAACAAGGTACTGGAAACATTCCTCAGAGAGTTTGGTCCATATTGACATGATAGCATCACGCAGTTGCTGCAGATTTGTCAGCTGCACATCCATGATGCGAATCTCCCGTTCCACCACATCCCAAAGGTGCTCTATTGGATTGAGATCTGGTGACTGTGGAGGCCATTTGAGTACAGTGAACTCATTGTCATGTTCAAGAAACCAGTCTGAGATGATTCGCGCTTTATGACATGGCGCGTTATCCTGCTGGAAGTAGCCATCAGAAGATGGGTACACTGTGGTCATAAAGGGATGGACATGGTCAGCAACAATACTCAGGTAGGCTGTGGCGTTGACACGATGCTCAATTGGTACTAATGGGCCCAAAGTGTGCCAAGAAAATATCCCCCACACCATTACACCACCACCACCAGCCTGAACCGTTGATACAAGGCAGGATGGATCCATGCTTTCATGTTGTTGACGCCAAATTCTGACCCTACCATCCGAATGTCGCAGCAGAAATCGAGACTCATCAGACCAGGCAACGTTTTTCCAATCTTCTATTGTCCAATTTTGGTGAGCCTGTGCGAATTGTAGCCTCAGTTTCCTGTTCTTAGCTGACAGGAGTGGCACCCGGTGTGGTCTTCTGCTGCTGTAGCCCATCCGCCTCAAGGTTCGACGTGTTGTGCGTTCAGAGATGCTCTTCTGCATACCTCGGTTGTAACGAGTGGTTATTTGAGTTACTGTTGCCTTTCTATCAGCTGGAACCAGTCTGGCCATTCTCCTCTGACCTCTGGCATCAACAAGGAATTTGCGCCCACAGAACTGCCGCTCACTGGATATTTTCTCTTTTTCGGACCATTCTCTGTAAACCCTAGAGATGGTTGTGCGTGAAAATCCCAGTAGATCAGCAGTTTCTGAAATACTCAGACCAGCCCGTCTGGCACCAATAACCATGCCACGTTCAAAGTCACTTAAATCACCTTTCTTCCCCATTCTGATGCTCGGTTTGAACTGCAGCAGATCGTCTTGACCATGTCTACATGCCTAAATGCATTGAGTTGCTGCCATGTGATTGGCTGATTAGAAATTAAAGTTAACGAGCAGTTGGACAGGTGTACCTAATAAAGTGGCCGGTGAGTGTATATATCTTGTGTGAACAGGTGAGTCGTCTTGAGGCCTGTAACATAATCAGACATTCTCTCTACTATGAAGGTTCCTGTAACAGGTGACCCTGAACCATCCCTTAGTTGTGCTGCTATAGGTCCAGGCTGCTGGGAGACTTCCCATGATGCACTGAGCTCCTGTCCTCTACTCTCTCTCATTAAAGTCTAGTTGAAGAGTGTTTGTAGTGTACAGCAGCATCAGTGGAGGATCTAGAATGTGTTCATGTGACTGTGATACTGTCCCAGAGTTTAGAAGGTCACTTAGCTCCATCTAGTGGACAGATGGAACTCCATGTTGTGATGTGGGCTTTCAGGTCAGACTGCTTTTGACGTCACTCTGATGTTTTTAGTCTGAACTTATGAGGATGTGACTTCAGATCAAATGAACACAGACTCCAGGACTACTGAAAGAAAGTCTTCTTTTCTCCAACAGCTCCACACATGAAGGTGGAACGTGACTGAAAGTTCCTCAAGTTCTGCAGGTGAGAATCCCAGCAGAGAAATCTGTCTGATGAACTTTGTGTCACATTGTGTTTGACTTGACAGTAACGTCTGTGTTTTCTCTCACAACGTTATTTAATCCTTCAGATATTTTAGAAGAGTTTTATCTCAAAGCAGAGGGCCGGTGTTCAATTATTATTTTTATTTATTTATTTATTTTGGGCCGGTGTTCAGTCATGGCACTGAGTGGTTATCACATGTATGCTGTCTCCAGATGTCGCTGGGCCGTCTCCACTTGCAGCTCTTTTCTTTTTCTTGTTTTGCAGACGCAGCCTGACGTAAGACGTCCGTGCACACCGCACACTGTCAGTGGTGTTTGCAGCCTGGCTCCAGCCCCAGAAGTGTAAGGGTGTTTGCAAAATGGAAAATAAAAAGAGCAAGGGTGGCGCAGAAAAAGCGAGAATTAAAAAGAGAAAAGCTCTGGAGACAGATGGAGCTAAATGTGCAAAAATCGGCAGCTTTTTCAATAAAACGTGCTCGCGGTCTGAAACGACCAATGAAGATGATGAAACAGGTAAGACAAGATGCTGAACAAAATGCAACTTTACCTGCACTGTTCAAGTTAATTAATTAGCATCAAGTCAATGAATTGCGTGGCGTTGTAACATATAGCCTGTCTAACCTAACGTTACATCATTTAAATAATAGTATGATGCGACGCCACATAACTGGCCACAAACTTTGTCTTGTAGAACCTCAGATGCCAGATGCATCACCAAGCACCAGCCATGAGCCACAGGTCCAGAGTGTGCAGGTAGGATTGGTCATTAAATGAATATTATTATATTATATAATATAATGAAGAGTATGGTGTAGACCTGCTCTTTATGATAAATGCCCTGAGATAATTGATGATGATAGATGATTCAGCACTACAATAATGAAACTGACTTGAAGTATTGACTTGAAAAAGGGGAGATTTGTGTTGAGAATGTATTTTATTCTTTGTTCATGTTTAAGGATTAGATATCTGTGAACACTGATTTGCTTGATATTTGATTTTGCAGAAAAGGACATGCTGATGTTCTGATTATAATGTTATTACAGAGTGCAACCCTTTTTTTTATTTTTTTAAATTTAATATTTAATATTTTATTCATTCTTTTTTTTTATTTGTTGAAAAGGATGTTGTGTTGCAAACAATAATGGTGGAGATGAGGAATCCTTCAGATATTTTAGAAGAGTTTTATCTCAAAGTATTGGTTTAAAAAGATTAGCATGTTGTACTGTTAGTGGTTCTCAGAGTAGTGTTAATTTTGTCACCTATTTTTAATTTAGTCTTAGCCTTAGTCTTGTGCCAAATGTCCTTGTTAGTTTTAGTCATATTTAGTCATTCACATATCTTTTTTTCTTAGTCAAGTTTTAGTCGACTAAAAGTCTCGCCATTTTTAGTCTAGTTTTAGTCAAAAGAAAACTCGATATATCTTAGTGAAGTTTTAGTCAAAACATTTTAGTCTTTTTTTATATAACAAATTATTTCTGAGATTATTTCTGATAACCATTTCAGTCAAATATCGAGCCTCTTCCTTCTACCTAGCATGTCGACGTCTGCACTCACTCTGGCAGAAATCTGGTGTTTGCTACTGTCTATCTATGGGTGTTCTTGCTCCATGTAGTTTCATGTTGCAGCCACAGGCTGGCAGCAACAGCACGAACTCGTTCGGAATATTTTGAAGGCCTAACAGTTGAATACCGTATTTTCCGGACTATAAGGCGCACCTGAATATAAGTTAAATTTTGGGGAAACTACAGATTGTTCCATATATAAGCTGCACCCGACTATAAACCGCTGGTGTTTTAATGTTTAATTACCGTAAGGGTTTCTTCTACCACGGAGGGGATTGTCGGGACAGAAATGACTGTTTGGAAACGCAAAGCGTCCCATTTATTTACATTTGACAAACATAAATCTTTCGATCAATCAAACAAAAAATCAATCAATCAAACTTTCACATCTTTGACATTACAAACAGCATTCGTGCAGTGCACAAATAATACAACGGTGTGCTCCTAGCGCACTTCCTGCAGTCATAGTACCGTAGTAGTGCAGTATAACAAAAAACAAAGCTTACAACGCTTGACGAGGCAATAACGTTAAATGGCTAAATTTAATTCGTTTTTAAAAGTGCTTGCCTGTAACACGGCAGCAAAAGTGCAGTAACCCGGCTGCTCAACAAAATAACCAGCATCTTTTTCGAAAACAGCCAACACAGCAGTAAAGGTGCAGTAACACGGCCGTTTACTGTATCAAAATAACCAGCCTACTATACCAGAAAAGTCAGTTCTTAATCCTCGTGTCATCGTCTATGACATGATAGTGCGCCCCTGGTGACCGTTAGCTGTAAAAATCCATCCGCCGTTGTATTGAGAGTGAGGAGTCACGTGCCGATTTGGGTTGATATGGGCGGGGTCTGAGCTGGTCGGCCATGATGGTAGGAGATGCTATCGGTTGCCAGGGGCAACGCCTTCAGAACTTAACGGAGGCGCGACTAAACATTACAGAGCTCTTTAATTTTTGCGCGTTTATTATTTCGGCGGGACAGATCTACGAATACAAGAAAAGTAAGAAAGTAAAGCAACGGAGAAAGTTAAGGCGAAAGAAAATGGACCTTACAGGGACAAGCTTACACCTACCGCAAAACAGCGGAAGGTGAGGTCGTGTTCGTGCGTTGTGTTTATTAAGACCAACAGAGACCGAACCACTGTTTTCGTTGATTTATTCGCCGTACCTGGCAGGACAGTATACAGTCAGTCTGGTGAAACTTCCAAATAACTTGCTCTCACACTGTAGCGCAGGGAGACAGCGCAGGAAAACTGTATTATTATGTATTATGACATTATGCTACCAACAAGGTAGCATAATGTCATGAGCAGAATCTCAACTATTTTTTAGTTAACATTAATGGTTGGCCATTGAGCATTTTCAAAGAGGCAACAGTTTGTTAGATAGTTAGCTAGGCAGCAAACTTCAGATGCACTTCAGGGTTTGCAACAACATTAACAGCTAGGTAACCTACACTTCGTAGCTTTAACAACCAACATAAAGACATTTTTTAGAGAAGGTACCCGAGTGAAAATGCAGAGAACACACTCTCATCGACTGGGGGGTGAGA
Source organism: Chelon labrosus (assembly GCF_963514085.1). NCBI lineage: Eukaryota > Metazoa > Chordata > Actinopteri > Mugiliformes > Mugilidae > Chelon > Chelon labrosus. The sequence continues at coordinate 1,281,840 of NC_140339.1, read as the reverse complement.
TCGAAAGTAAGGTCCTTTCTTCTTATTGCAGCCAACCAAGCAATCCGGCGTCTCCTCGTCAGGTCAGAGACTTGCTCTCCCTGATGCTGTGTCCATTTCGGTAACCTAAAAAACTGTATTCCATTGTTCCTATGTTTTCCATATGTATCGTGTGAGGTACTGGAGCAGTTTTTAACGCAGCAGTGAGTTCCAGGCATGGTAAAACAGTGCGGGAATTGCGAGAACCTCCTCTACTACCGAGTTAACAACACACGTAAACAATCATGTTTTGCCACTGGAATCCTGCCAACATGGCGGAGAGGGGGAGGATCCCGCGATATCGAGGGGAGGGGCTCTGTACCATGACGACAACTCCTCACTCTCAATAAGCCGCAGGGTCCAAAGCGAGTGACAAAAGTAGCGGCTTATAGTCCGGAATTTACGGTATTCTATCTCACGATGAAAAAGTAGAGACAATTGTAGACGAAACTGAAGAGAGATTTTATCTTAGTTTTTATTTTATGCAAAACATTTTAGTCTCGTCTTTTTTCGTCAACAATAATGGATGTTAAAGGAACAGTATGTAAGAAATGCATTTCAATTAATCATAAAATAGCCCTGATATGTTAGCCTGGTCGTCACCATCCTACGTTTCCGCCCGAAATTTGATTTCAGTCTGCACCTCAGTCTGGCCAAACTGCCCTTCTAAGCTTCGCGTTTGATCGGACCTATCAGCGAACAGTTGAGTGATGACGCGGAACTCGCCTGCCGAGTTGCTTCTGTAGTCCAGCGAAGCTTGTAGTTCCACTAGGGATGGACAGAACGAGGCTTTGTGAAACAACGAAACGTTCGAAGCAATTGCGCCGGAATTGTGTCGAGGCTTCGAAACAATCCGACACACGTAACTCCATGGTGACATCTAGTGGCCTGTTTTGCTAACATCACATTTTGACCATGAAGCACAACTGCTTCAGACAAAGAATATAAATAGCCGACATGGAACGCGATGTTTCGTCAACCGCCAGGTGGTTCAGTGGTTAACTCACATGGACTTGGCCTAAACGGCCGAGGTTCGATTCCCTGCTGATGCTTGACATGTCTGAACTAGTTTATCCCTAGAGTAAATTGAGCATTTTATACATATCTGCCAGTTACAGATGTTTTGTTATTTCAGTTTCATAGTATATTATCCTTTGGGATATACTAAAGAAAAATGTTACAATGGTTTTAAAATGTACTGTATGCTTATGGCCCAGGCTTTTTTTTTTGGGAACATGTTGTAGGGAAATAAAGGATAAATGAATGAAGCAGGTTAGACTAATCAGGTTCAACATGGGAAAAATAAACAACAACACATTTGTATGTCAACATAAATTTTTATTTAAGAATAACAGTTGTTCTGCCGTCTTGGCATTTAATCTGTTTCTTGTTTTGGAGTCTCTATATGTCGCTATATGTCGTTATCTCTCAAAATCTCTCTCCTCACAAAAAACCCACGAAGATAGGATGTGTTTGAATGACTTTTAAGCATTGTGGGACTTGGCTAATTACTCGGCTCGGCAAGTGTGCCACCAGGTGAAACCAGTTTGAAACACCACGAAGCCTCACTTAGCCATGGTCACGTGACATGGGCGTTTTGAACCACACTTCGAAACACTTGCGTTTCGGAAGCTCGACCCTGTTTCGAAACGTCAGCTTCGAGCGTCACACCCCTAAGTTCCACAGCATAGCAACAATGGCGACGGAGGAAGAGACGCTAGAAGCCATCCGCGAAGTTGTCTCAACTCTCGAGAGCATCACGGAATTAAAAACAGAACAAGAGGCTTGTCTTGTCAATTTTATAAATGGCAAGGACGTCGTAGCTCTCCTTCCAACTGGCTTTGGGAAAAGTTTGATTTATTTAACTGGAAGCGGAAGTGGTAAGCGTAAGAGCAGAGCCCGTCTACGGAGAGCCTTGCCACTCTCTATTAAGTCCCATTGTAACGAATTTTGGTTGCAGTTCCACCAGATTTCCACTGGGGGCGATCGCCATGAGTGCAACATGAATGGGACTCTATGGAGCTAAACGGCTAAATGTGTCTCTTTCACCCGATTGTTGTTGAGAAATCTCAGATTTGATTGTAGGTTTTGCAAGTTCAACATGGGTTATAGCTCAAAAGTTGAATGAACGAGAACTTATGTCCTTTAGTTTTCTTACAGGTTGAGTTGTTGTTGCCCATAACACGCTAGCATTGTGCTAATGAACGCTGATTGGTCATTGAAGGACTGATTACGACCAGATCCCGCTTGACGGCATCGTGGCATCCGAAGCGGGACCAGAATGTTAAGGCGGACTTTTTCGCCCAAGTTTTTTTTTTTCGGCCCGGTCTTTTAAAACAACAAAACAAAAACTCTTCTAGCACGTGTATTTACCCGTGTCAGCTGTGTTGTCCATGCCTCGAGAGAAAAGAAAGTGCAGAGCGCGAAAGCGCCAAAGCAGTGACTGAAGGATTGCCGTAAAGCAGTATCTGGTCGTACGATGTGTATGACGTCATTGACATTTTAAAATACTTTTTAAAGCAAATAAGTGACTCTAAAAAATCTAACACCAAGCAATGTGTCATTTCTTTGCATCTCCTTTCAAATACAATATTCAAATTACTGCACAAAAATTTATATCCTGAGAAAAGTGGATTTTGAGGGGTACTGCTCCATAGACCGCCATTCATTCTGCACTCGTCCTGAGAGCGCCCTCATATGGAACCAGAGTGGAACTGCAACCAGTTCAGAAGCCGGAAGTTCAGTGAGAGTGGAACTTCTCCCCTTATTAGACATTCTCTGGTAAGAGCCTGAACTCCGGCGCACAATATACGTTATTACCAAACGTTGCTGATTGGTTAAGGGAACTCCAATGATTTTAAACCTCAAAATAAGCATCCGCCCATTACGGAGACAGATTCCTACTACATTGGGCCAGACTAACGTGCAGCCCGAAATCAAATTTCGGGTGGAAACGTAGGATGGTGACGACCAGGCTACTGATATGTCACTAGACATGAAGAAATCATGTTCATTTCAAATACTTATATCACTGACAACAGTGGTCCGGCCAGGATATTGTCATTTAAAAGTGAGAGTTGCAGCCCTCAACTGATGTTATTGTTGTCATGTTGTGTTTTGGTCTGAGGCGCCACCCTCCACCTATCTACTAATCACGAAGTCAGTAGAGTTTCGTCATCCGGGTTGCCAGCTCTGCTCTAGTTACCGCAGCTGCAGCTACGAACGTGTCGGATAAAACATGTATAATGTTACTAAACCTAAAAGACCTCGTTATGAACCCGAACTATGTCGTGACAAAGTCCGAAATAAACAAGGAGTTGTAGGAGATGCCTTTGAAAGATGGAGACGGCTGAAAACGGAGAAGGATTTGAAGACAGACGCCAACGTTGCTAATTTTCTCCTGGCTAACTTACTTGTACATAATGTAAATGGACATTTAAAATATTCACGACAGTCGAACAAAGTTATGCATGTTCGTGCAAAGTTACGTTACGTTAGCGCATACAGAGGAGGTGGGTCATCAAATTGAAAAGGTAAGGAATTATTTGGGAAATAAAAACGGCGAGTCGTCATTGCTAACATTAGCGATGCATTATGAGCCCGTTTCTCTGTCATTATGCTGAAACGCAGAGGAAAACAACATTAGCACGTCGATTATGGCAATGTGAAACGTAATTGAGACGTATTGAGTAGCCTAACGTTACCTCGGTAACCTGGCAACCTCGAGTCAGGGGGGAGGTTGGAGCATAGACATATATACATAGACGCCTCATAGAGAGGCGAAGTCCCGCCCCCTCTACTTCCGGGTTATGGGACCTATCTTTCGAAAAAATATGAACGGCAGTCTATGGCGAAAGATAAATTATTTTCTGGTCCCGATCGACTTGTGCCTTGGATTATACATATGTTGTTTTTCAGAATAAAAAATGATTTTACATGTCAAGAATGTCACAGTTTGTCGCAAGATAGTTCAGTAAAACGCTATGGAAAATACGTAATTAAACGAACTACAAGTCCCGCATGCTGGCGCGTACAGAACCGACCAAAACTCCCTTGGTGTAACTACAGCTCTGGACATGACCCGATTTATAATGATTTTCACCTCGTTTGATGCTTCTGCCTTCGTCCTGGAAGAAGACGGTAAAGCTCAACAAGGAGACAGCCATAGTTCTCAGACGAGAGATGTAGTTCACTAAGCGATCTCATACAAAACCTAACGTTGTTCAGCTTATTTACGTCAAATAATTTATCTCTTGACGTGAAAAATTATCTTTTAAATCCACACACATCATATGTGAAATTCATGCCACAATTCGATCGGGACCAGAAAATAATTATGATCTCGCCATAGACTGCCGTTCATATTTTTTCGAAAGATAGGTCCCATAACCTGGAAGTAGAGGGGCGGGACTTCGGCTCTCTATTGAGCGGGTTGGCCCGCTGCTGCGATACGTCAACGTCGCCGCCATATTGGTAGAGGCGGCTCTGCCCCGCGAACCAATACGAGTCAATGGAGTGAACTTTATTAAGCGTCTGCTACTAAGTGCTATAAGTTAATTCCTCTCATTTACACATTCACACACGGACGTATATATTCAGAAAACCGTTAGGAACCTAAAACAACGTCTGTAATGGTCTCTGATGATTATAAACGTGAACTATTCTTTATATGTTCAGTGTACAGATCGGCATCAAACCACTCGATGTATTTTATAATGTTTTCACGAGTGTTTAGCTGTTACTGTGATGATACATGACAGTCAAAATACTGAATCTGTGTCTATAATAACCACCTGACATGGAAATGAGACATCTGTATTAATAAACATCACCAGCATTTACATGGTACTGATTTTGATTAATCGTTTTTATATTTTAACGACTAATATTGACAATCATTGGGACAAGAAAATTAACAAAATTAACAAAGTCTGCAAATCATAATAAAGTAAAATGAAATAATAATAATGGCATAAAATACTGCGATTGCCTGGTCTAAACCATACTCTTTGATTTTTTTATTTTTTTTTAGAAGGAAACAGATTAAAGAACATATATACATACTTATATTTATACACCTGTGTGTGCAAGGAAACAGATTAAAAAACACATACTTATATCAATACAGCTTTATTCATTCATTTGTTCATCTTCTACACCCGATTATTCCTGCTAAGGGTCGCTGGGGTCTGCTGAAGCCTATCCCAGCTGTCATCGGGCGAAAGGCAGGGGTACACCCTGGACAGGTCACCAGTCTATCGCAGGGCTAACACAGAGACAGACAACCATTCAATTCTAGCACAGCATCCGAGTATTACACACAACATAAATAGAGTAAAAATTACAATTGTGCAAATATAAGTATAAGGACAATTATTGCACATTGTCCTTGGGTGGTGTGTGTGCATGTGCATATTCTGATTCTGATTCTGATTCAGTGATTCCTTCACATTCATACAGGACTAAAACATTTTCAGTCAGTGTGGCATTGATTTATCTAATCCTTACAGCCTAGTGATACACCCACCCTTTGGAGATGAGCTGGGGAACAGAACACAGAAGGAACAGCTCCATCTCTGCTAGCTAAGCAACTTTGAACACTCCGAGTAGTTAATTCGGGGCAATTTAGTTAAATACGACTGACTTCTTGGTTGTTTGAAGGCTGGTTTTAACGCAGGACTTCATAGTATTATGCGCGGGACTTGTAGTATCAACAAAAGTATGCATATTCTGATCTCAAAATGATGTTGTAATGATAAAATACAGTCAAAAGTAATTGTTCTGTCTTACTTGTGAAAAGTAATCCAGTGGAATCGGGTTTCGCTTGTCATTCGATTGAAACATTTCCAAGCAGCACACGAATGAGGCATCTTCCGACCGGTGATAGCTCCAGTTTGCCACTTCCAATATGGCGGCGACGTTGACGTACGGTACAGCGCTCAATGAGGCGTCTATGTATATATGTCTATGGGTTGGAGGGGATACACCGTTCTACAGTATTTTGAAAGTGATTGCAGTACCAGTTTTGGCCAGTTTTGGCCACAATCTTACATACTGTTCATTTAATTTAGTCTTAGTCAGCGTTTTTGGACAATGGTGCAGTCTCATCATCGTCTCGTTTTAGTCATGGAAAAAAAGGTCGTTGACGAACATATTTAGTCTCGTCTCGTCTGACGAAATTAACACTATCTCAGAGTGAACCAGCTACAGTTGGATTGTCACTGTGTTCACATCGTGTTCATGTGGTTAAACAATGAAAGTAGTGTCAGAACTGGTTAGACATATTGGATCAAACATGACAGATTTATCAGAAACACAATCACCTTCCAGACTAAAGTGAAAGCAGCACAGTGACAGAGTCTGATAGAACGTTCAGCAGCTTCACTTCTTTCTACTGTATTTCTGACGTGTTAAAGAGATGAATGTAAACCCTGTGTTTGTTGAGGTAACGTTTGTTGTCATGACTGAGTGCAGCTCTCTCAGCAGGTGATGGATCAGACTGAGGACAGACAGGAGACAGGAGTCCCTCCCTCTAAAACCACTCTGTGTAGAGAACATGAGATCCAGACTGAAGCTCTGAGGTGAGAGGACCATCTCTGACCAACTCTTCTCTATGTCAGAGCTCATTATTCACTGTTTTCTACTCTCAACTCATTTGTTTGTATCAGGATGCAGCAGCAGAGACCAGACTCTCCTGAACACAGCTGTGTCTCCTTCAAGAGTGACCAGTCTATGGGTCGCATGATTGATTTTAGAAAACAACCTGCTGATAGAAGGTACTGTAATGACTTCCATAACACACTATGAAGAAAGTTCAATTATCAAAGAGTTGTAGAGGAATGAAAACACTAGAGCACCTATGTACATGGAGACCACTTTAGTAAAAAAAAGAATTCAAAGTATATTTTACTACTTTGTTAGATCAGTTCAGTTTTTATGTTTATCTGTGCTTAAGTTAGGAAACTCAGTACCCTGTTCTTTTTAATCTTTGGCTTGAGGAGAACCAATTCAACCATTTTGTAACCACTATCTACCCACCGCATCATATTAGGGTTTACAACACTAGGAAAATATTGTGGAAGCAAACCTGGTAACAGATTCTTCAGATTCAAACTCTTTGTACATGAGGCCCCAGATGATCTTCTTAATCTACTCAGAATAAATAGCTGTCTTTCAAAAAGAAGTAGCACTAAACACAGAACAATTCTCTTTTCATAGGGAACCTTTTAGTTCAAAGGAATTTAAAATAGTTATTTTAGTTCAGTTCTTTCTTTTGCACTGCTCCTTTAAGTTAGGAAACTCAGTGGCCTTTCAACATTCAGGTTCAGGAGAAATAAAAACAAAAATCAAATGACGATGAATAAACCTGGGTTGTATGTTTCTTCCTCTGAATGTTGAGAAAGGAGATCTCTGTTCTTATCTGAACAATGTGATGGTGGGTTCCATCTCTCAGGAGATCCTCCTCAGCATGAGCTGTGCATCCACCACTCTTCTGGAACAAGTCCTCTGTCGGCCTGTGGTGTCTCCATCTGTGATTTCCTAAACAGGAACAAATATTCTACCGTCATTCACCTGAGAAAGAGAGGATTCACAATCATTAAATCTCCTTCAACCTTTGACCAGTCACTACTTGTTACTTAAGATGAGATGAGATACTCTACATAGTTTTACTTCCTTTCTGCTTCACCTTGCTACACCTTCCTTGTTCTACTCTTTATCTCAAGCGCTGACACTGTCTCCATCTTTATAGACCAATTCTGCTGCCACTGGACAAAAATATCTACTGCAGAAAATAAATGCTGGGAATGTGTTTACCCTTTATAAGTTGGTTAATGTAAGAATTTATTACTGAAGGGTGCTGAATCAGTATGAACATGACCAGGTATACTAGATAATTCAGCGTTGATTTGAAATTAGACCCACATGGTGACATAGTTACCTGACTCATCACTTTCAATAAGGCATGTACAGAATCATGTTCTATGATGTTTTCTCCACAGGGTTCTGGAGCAGAGCTCAGAGGTTCCTGGTGGTCAGTCTACACAGAAACATCAACCAGACCTGGACTCCATATTTACGGTCTGTTCATGTACAAACTGACTTCTCACAACAGATGAAAGGCTGAATCATCATTAGATCATGCTGTCTGCCTTCAGACTGACTGATGAATCATGAGTTCCTCCAGGTTTAAATTAAATGTTCAGGTTCTCCTTCTGTTCCAGCTGCTGGAGGAGAACATCATCAGTTTTGTGAAGAACGAGCTGAAGAAGATCCAGAAGGTTCTGAGTCCAGATTACCCAGAATGCTCAGAGAGTCAGAGGGAGGATGAGGAGGTGTTGGAGGGTGAGGATGAAGAGCAGAGGAGGAGCAGCAGAGATTTATTTGTGAAGATCACAATGAACTTCCTGAGGAGAATGAAGCAGGAGGAGCTGACTGACCGTCTGCAGAGCAGTAAGAGGATTTAACAGCTTTAACTTGATGGAAAGAGGAAATGGAGGAAGGTTATGTTTCCTAACTGTTAATATGATGCAAACATCTAGTCCTCTACTTATTAATGAATCAAACTGATGGATGAAGAAAAACTAAAGACACACTGTAATGTTTAGACCCTCAGATTTTCTGTCTCCATATTTTCTTTCTCATTTGTTCATTCAGGACTTGGAGCTGCAGTTTGTGGACGTAAAGTTAAATCTGCTCTGAAGGAGAAGTTCCAGTGTGTGTTTGAGGGGATTGCTAAAGCAGGAAACTCAACCCTTCTGAATGAGATCTACACAGAGCTCTACATCACAGAGGGAGGGACTGCAGAGGTCAATCATGAACATGAGTTCAGACAGATTGAAACAGCATCCAGGAAACCACACAGACCAGAAACAAGCATCAGACAAGAAGACCTCTTTAAAGCCTCACCTGGAAGACATGGACCAATCAGAAGAGTGATGACAAAGGGAGTGGCTGGCATTGGGAAAACAGTCTTAACACAGAAGTTGACTCTGGACTGGGCTGAAGACAAAGCCAACCAGGACATCCTCTTCATATTTCCAATGACTTTCAGAGAGCTGAATGTGTTGAAAGAGAGAAAGTTCAGCTTGGTGGAACTTGTTCATCACTTCTTTACTGAAACCAAAGAAGCAGGAATCTGCAGCTTTGAAGAGTTCCAGGTTGTGTTCATCTTTGACGGTCTGGATGAGTGTCGACTTCCTCTGGACTTCCACAACACTGAGATCCTGACTGATGTTACGGAGTCCACCTCAGTGGATGTGCTGCTGACAAACCTCATCAGGGGGAAACTGCTTCCCTCTGCTCGCCTCTGGATAACCACACGACCTGCAGCAGCCAATCAGATCCCTCCTTACTGTGTTGACATGGTGACAGAGGTCAGAGGGTTCACTGACCCCCAGAAGGAGGAGTACTTCAGGAAGAGATTCAGAGATGAGGAGCAGGCCAGCAGGATCATCTCCCACATCAAGACATCACGAAGCCTCCACATCATGTGTCACATCCCAGTCTTCTGCTGGATCACTGCTACAGTTCTGGAGGATGTGTTGGAAACCAGAGAGGGAGGAGAGCTGCCCAAGACCCTGACTGAGATGTACATCCACTTCCTGGTGGTTCAGACCAAAGTCAAGAAGGTCAAGTATGATGGAGGAGCTGAGACAGATCCACACTGGAGTCCAGAGAGCAGGAAGATGATTGAGTCTCTGGGAAAACTGGCTTTTGATCAGCTGCTGAAAGGAAACCTGATCTTCTATGAATCAGACCTGACAGAGTGTGGTATCGATATCAGAGCAGCCTCAGTGTACTCAGGAGTGTTCACACAGATCTTTAAAGAGGAGAGAGGACTGTACCAGGACAAGGTGTTCTGCTTCGTCCATCTGAGCGTTCAGGAGTTTCTGGCTGCAGTCTACATGATCCACTGTTACACCAACAGGAAGACAGAGGTGCTGGAGGACTTCCTGGAAGATAACTACAATAACTCACCTCTGGATGAATTTCTGAACAGAGTCATGATTAAATCCCTGGAGAGTAAAAATGGTCACCTGGACCTGTTAGTTCGCTTCCTTCATGGCCTCTCTCTGGAGTCCAACCAGAGACTCTTAGGAGGTCTGCTGGGTCAGACAGAGAACAGTCCAGAAATCATCCAGAGAACCACCAACAACCTGAAGAAGATGAACACTGATAAAATCTCTCCTGACAGAAGCATCAACATCTTCCACTGTCTGATGGAGATGAACGACCTCTCAGTTCATCAGGAGATCCAAGAGTTCCTGAAGTCAGAGACCAGATCATATAAGGAACTCTCTGAGATCCACTGCTCAGCTCTGGCCTACATGCTGCAGATGTCAGAGAAGGTTCTGGATGAGTTGAACCTGGATCAGTACAACACATCAGATGAGGGACTACGGAGACTGATCCCAGCTGTGAGGAACTGCAGAAAGGCTCGGTGAGTCCTGATCATTAACAGAATCAATCAGTGGAGATTAGTAGTTTAGTTCTTCAGACGTTCTCATTCTTCTTCAAACAGTGTTCCACTTGTTGACTGCAAACATCACAGTCAGTTGTATTTAGTCCCAGATGTTCTCCAGCTGTTTAAAGCTGTTCTTCTAGTTATTGACTCTGTTCTTTCTATTTCTCTGTCTTATTATTCTCTCCATCAGTAAGTTAGTTTAGCTGAAGCAGCCTCTGAGGCCTTTTCATTAAAATTAAAATTAAAATGAAGAAAACCTTTATGTGTCCCGCTATGGGGAAATTACAGTTTACAACAGCATACAAAAGGGCAGCAGAAAGAACAAATATATAAATAAATCAAATATCAGAAAGTGTAGAGTATAAAAGATAAATAATAAAATAAAATAGAAAATTCCTGCTGAAAGTTTGACTGTGCCGATGATGCTGCCGTCCAGTTTAAAGTGTGCGTGGTGATGACTGTGACAAGCTCCCGTTATCCTCCGTGTTGGGCTGCAGCGCTTTGCCCCGCTATGGGTTAGCTCGCGGCTAGCCCCGCTATGGGTTAGCTCGCGGCTAGCCCCGCTATGGGTTAGCTTGGTGGTCATGGTGATGGGTCCTGGTGTAATGGGTTGAGGGGTCATAATGTTTTGGCACTCTGTGTCTGTGTGAATGTGCTCCTCTTCTGCTGCGTGTGTGAGTGTGTGTCAGCTCGTTAGGGTCCGGTTGTCATGGCTACCAGGGCCAGCTGCTGCTGAAGTCTCCTTCTGCCTCTCACCTCTGCCTGAGTGAGAGGGAGGTCCAAAACAACTGGACCTGAGGATTAGGGGTCCCAACTAATGCTCAGAAATCAAAAACTACAAGTCCTATCGGGAAAACCAACACATCGTGAGCGTCAGCCGCTTGTCCTCTACGATTTTGTGTATTTCCACGCACGTACTGTGAAAATTGTGGCCTCAGTCGATTGAGAAAGGCGAGGAGGGAAATTTATTTTGGACGAAAACTGGTCGGCGCACTCCTCGCTCGGAGGAAGCTACAGTCCAAACCGTACGTCCCACACAAATCAAACCAACACCATCTGAAAGGAAACAAAAATCCCTACGTTTTTATATATTTTCTATCGGTGTACCTCAAAAACTGTGGCCACCCCGTAAGATTTAAACAAAGGTCTGAGAGAGATGATGAGAATGATTGTTTCCTGTCAAACACAGTCAGAGAAGATGAGCTGAACCACTGATGTGGAGACAACATGTCCAACAGGATGTGTCCAACTGTCCACTCATCAAACACATCACCTTCATAGAAATGTCTTCTTCCATTATAACAGATTTTATTTATTTGTCTCATGACAGACTTTATAGCTGTGGGCTCTCAGAGAGTCACTATGAAGTCGTGGTCTCAGCTCTGAAGTCCAACTCCTCCCATCTGAAACATCTGGACCTGAGTTTCAACGACCTGAAGGATTCAAGAGTGAAGCATCTGTCTGCTGGACTGGAGAGTCCAAACTGTAAACTGGAGACTCTGAGGTCAGTTTTCATTTATTTTCTTCTCAGGCTTCTGAAGAATGGAGATCCAGTTTAGATGAGTTCTCTTGTCAGGACTGTCAGATAGAAAAGGAGCTCAAAGAGTTTAAATGAAGGAGCATCATGTTCCTGAACATCAGCAGGTATCTCCTCAGTCATCGGTGGTGGGTCTGATCACAAACCAGATCAAGTCCAGTGTTCACATGTACATTAACAGACTTCTTGGTGTCACTAATCATTCTTTCTGTCCATACTGTCTGTGGAGACATCCCCTTATAGTCTGACTCCAATGAGACAAGATGGAGGACAACATCCACAGTGTTGTTGTGTGGATGAATGATTGTAAAGTTGATCTTCAACTCATCTTGTTCTTCAGCACATCCAGTCAGTATCTTTGTGTTTCCACAGTGTTTCCTGCTGAGCTGCAGTGGAGGGACAGGAACTCAAAGAGGAACTTTGATTAGTGTCAGTCAGACTGCTGAAGCTTCATATTAGTGTCAGCTGAACAGTGGAGTTGTGTTAGGAAGAGACCACTTCACAGTCAGTGTGGACAGCAGGAATCTGAAGAACTCTGTAATGTCCATATGACATGTGACTGTTGTTGGAAGACACACTTGAACTTGTCAACTTGTCCTTTAACATTTGAATGACACAAACCTCCTGAGACACCAAATCCAGGAAGAAGAAGGTCCTGGAATCAAAGAACTAATCAACAGTTTGTAGTCCAACATGTGTGAGGAGGAGATATTGATCCTGTAATGAGGTCAGCAGCATCTTATTGATCTGTGTTGACATGAATAGTTGTCTGAATGTTGTGCTGACGTTTGGATGATGTCTGTAGAAGGCTGACATGATGAAGATCCACAATAACACAAGGACAAAGTCACTCTACTCATTTTAGAGAACAGCTCATTGATCAGGACACATTTCAGACCTCAACACATCTGATTGATCATCAATCATTTCATCTTTTATTCTTTATTCAGATTGAGTGACTGCTGGTTGTCAAAGATCGGCTGTGATTATCTGGTCTCAGCTCTGAAGTCCAACCCCTCCCATCTGAAACATCTGGACCTGAGTGACAACAAGCTGAAGGATTCAGATGTGAAGCAGCTTCTTGATCTTGTGAAGAGTCCAGACTATAAACTGGAGACTCTGATGTGAGTAGAGGGTTCCAGTCAGTCCATGCTGCTTTCATCAGTATTGTCCTAAACACAGTTAGTATCAAAGATCCAGTGTTTCCTGTAAACCTGCAGCTTCTCAGTGAAGCTGTGAGAGGAGAATGGAGACAGGCTTCAGGATTGGACAGAAAGACAAAGAGAGAGACAACAGTCAGCCAATCAGATGAGCCAGAAGCATGTTGTGATCATGTGTTTGAGTTGATGTGAAGACGACTGTTGTTGTTGTGTTGATGTGTCCAGGAAATAAAGCTGGATTCCAGCTGACAGCCTTCCAAGATGTATAGAGACAGTGGTGGTCATTCATCAGATCTGATCAACAACTGATCACAGCTCTGAGATCAGTCTGACTGAAGCCTGCACATCACAGAACCAGCATTACATTTAGTAACCATGAGCAGAGTCATCACATGTGTCATTAGTTTGATCAGATCTCTTCAATGACAGCCTCCATGTTTATTAGTCAGCTGATCTTTGTTTAAATGGAGCAGCAGTAAATCCATCACTAAAGTCTTGGTGCAGTAATGAAGCGTTCAGGACTCTCAGCAGTTTATTAGTCAAATCTGCAGAGGAAACAGACTTGATGCTAAAAGTCTCTGCAGGTCTGTGTGTGTTCACTCCAACACGTTAACATGAAGCTGAAAGGAAGCTGGCTGAGCTCCACAGCTGCTCCACTGCTGCTCTGAACAGGACTGAAGTCCCTGCTGCTCTTTCTACTGGATGTGATGATGAAGGGAGACTCTGGAAACACTCCTTCACCTCCTCTCTTCTTTCTCCTCCTCTCTACAGGTGGGAGTCACGACCGTAAACAGGACGGTGTGTGTTGTGAGAGGATGAGCTGTGTCCTGATGATCCAGAGGTTGAAGCAGACTCTGACTGGACCATGTTACTGGGAGGTGGAGAGGAGAGCTTCATCCACATGGTCTCCATTTAAGACCATCAACAGAGCTGCACTTCAACTCTTCACAGAGCTCCAACAAATCAAGTCCAGTCCCTCATGAATGATTCAGACACATGTCAACCTGCCAGCATCAACAGTCCTTCCTGTTGTTGTGTAGATGTTTGTTCAGACTAGATTCTAATGTCTGTCTTCTCTTGTCTCTGTAGAAACAGTAGAGTCCAGTTGTTTTTAATTCTGTTTCATCCACACATTTATTTTATTTGATTAGAGCAGCAGGTAGAAGAGTTTAAAGTGAAGTAACTTAAATTACCACCAAGCACTAGTACCATGGCAGAGGTGTTTAAGCTCTGTGCAGTTTATGTAGCTTAAAGTCACACCAGTGTTAAAGTAAATGTGTGCATAGGTTAGTGATGTTTTGTGTGTCTTTGTGTCTTTATATGAGATAAATCATGAGTGAGCACAATTAGCAGTTTAAAGTATAAAAGTACATAAAGTATATACTTATAGATATATTAGTACTACTGGCTCAAAGTGAAGGGGGTAGTATTATAAGCATAGCAGCAAATGAAATGACTGGTAATAAAGAAGTTTAACTGTGAAGTGTTTGTGAATATAGACCTTAAGGAGCAGTAAGAGTAAAAAGAAATGTTAAGAGAGGAAAGCCGTTCCCACTTCTCCAATACTGTAAACTTAAAGCTAAGTTCTGGGCTGATCAAAGTGGAGATGAAGGTCTGCATGGGGGGCAGCTGTTTGTTATTGCATTGGCTGCCAAGCATGCTGAGAGAGGATGGTACATTTCACTGATATGGAAGAAATTAATGCATATTTGAAGGGGACATTTGAATCTGTTAAGAAATCACTTTAATTCAGTTAGGAACATTGTATTGTGGCAGACATAATGCAGATAGCATCATGAAGGTAAAGTACCATACACCGATCAGCCACATCATTATGACCAACTGTCTTGAAAGCACAAGGGGGACCTACAAGGGAGACCTTAGGGAGGTGGTCATAATGTTTTGACACAATAAAAAAATAAAGGGATATACCCTCTGTCACTCTGGATGATTGATGACCCTGAACTTATGATGACCCCTGAGCCTCTGGTTCACTGATCACACTGAGACAACGTGCTTTATCAGCTTTAAACTATTCATTCAATAATATCATTTATTATAACGTAGCTTTAATGCAGCTCTGACTACAATAAAGTTCTTTGCTTGATATTAATGGTTTAGTTATTTTTTTAAAGGATGTTTTTCTTAATTTCAATGAGAGACCGATTTATAAATATATTTATTATTTGGTTTAGTTTCATTTATTCTTTTCACTTGAATTAGGTTCATTAAAAATAGTTTAGTTTATTTTAGCTTAGTTTTCTCAGCTAGTTTCTTCACTTGAATGAGAAACTTATAAAATGAAAACATTTTGATTTAGTTTAGTATTTTAAATCCCTCCCTCACTCCTTCCTCCCTTCCTTCCTTCCTTCCCTCCTTCCTCCCTTCCTTCCTCCCTTCCTTCCAGTCTTGGTAAATGACTCTTATATATTTTATCTGAACAGATGAATGAAACAGATCAAACCAGGATGTTAGTGTTTAGTTTTTATTCCAGCTGACAGTAGGAGGTGTTAATCAGTCAGTTGAAGCGGACTCTCCTCATGGATCCCACCGTGTTGTTCTGACTGCCCCAGTCTGAGAAGTTGTTGTAGTCTCTTTTCTCCAGGACGTAGTGAGGTCCTCTGTAGTTGGGCTCCTGGTAGACCACCCACCTGGACAGAAAGAAGACCTTCAGCACCTCTAGAGACACAGACAGTACGTCCTTCCTATCATTCTTCCCTCTTTCCTTCCATTCATCTTTCTCTCCATCTTTCTTCCTCTTCCTTTCTTCTTTTCTTTTATCCTTTTAATCATTCCCTCTTTCTTTCTTTCTTCCATCGTTTGTTCATCCTTTTCTCCTTCTGTCCTTTATCCTTCCCTTTTTTCTTTCTCTTCCTGACTATCATCCTTCCCTCATTTTAATACCAGGTGTGAACACATTGACTTAGAGATGGACAGGTGAGACCAGGTGTGATCAGGATGGGGCTCAGGATGGGGTCTGGATGTGGTCAGGATGGGGTCTGGTTGGGGTCTGGATGTGGTCAGGATAGGGTCAGGATGGGGTCAGGATGGGGTCTGGATGTGGTCTGGATGGGATCTGGATGAGGTCGGGTGGGGTCTGGTTGGGGTCTGGATGGGGTCAGGATGGGGTCTGGATGGGATCTGGATGGGGTCTGGATGGGGTCTGGATGGGGTCAGGATGGGGTCTGGATGGGATCTGGATGGGGTCGGGATGGGGTCTGGTTGGGGTCTGGATGGGGTCTGGATGGGGTCTGGATGTGGTCTGGATGGGATCTGGATGAGGTCGGGTGGGGTCTGGTTGGGGTCTGGATGGGGTCAGGATGGGGTCTGGATGGGATCTGGATGGGGTCTGGATGGGGTCAGGATGGGGTCTGGATGGGATCTGGATGGGGTCGGGATGGGGTCTGGTTGGGGTCTGGATGGGGTCTGGATGGGGTCTGGATGTGGTCTGGATGAGGTCGGGATGGGGTCTGGTTGGGGTCTGGATGGCATCTGGATGGGGTCAGGATGTGGTCTGGATGGGGTCTGGATGGGGTCTGGATGGGGTCAGGATGTGGTCTGGATGGGGTCTGGATGGGGTCTGGATGGCATCTGGATGGGGTCAGGATGGGGTCTAGATGGGGTCTGGATGGGGTCAGGGTGAGGTCTGGTTGGGGTCAGGATGTGGTCTGGGTGGGGTCTAGATGGGGGTCAGGGTGGGGGTCTGGGTGGGGGTCTCTGTTGGAGGTAACACCGTTGGACTTACGCTCCTCCGAGGACCCTGATGGAGGCGACTCTGTTGAGGCTGTAGCGGCTCATCAGGTTGGGGATGTCGTCCTGGATCTCCATCTTCTTTCCAGAGAAGCCGGCTCGTTCAAACAGCTGAGTTTTGGCAGGATTGTTGTCCTGAGGATCACAGTTTGTGTTTCCTTTAGTTTATTTCTATTTATTTATTTAAAATCAGCTGGAATCCACTTCTTTGGATTATTACTGACAAAAACTACCTGTACAGGTGATGTGGAGGCAAATATGAGGAAACAACACAACTTTAAATGATATTTATGTAAAACAGTTGAACCCTGAGTTCAGAGCTGTGATGATCCAGATAATAAAACAGGAAGTACTCAAGGTCTTCCTTCCTTCCTTCATAAGACCAGTCCTTATTTATTTTATTTTATTTTATTTTATTGTCTCACCTGTTTGACGGAGCGGACCGAGGAGACGTGGTCCACCTGAGCGCACCATTTGTCGTAGCAGTTGTACTCTCCACGGTCGGACATGTCCCACAGATACTGACGTCCTCTGAAGTTGTCATGCTCGTAGCCGACCCATCTGTAAGGGATGGAGAGAGAGAGAGGGAGATTTTACTTTTTCCTTCCTTCCTTAAATAAATCAGATCTTAACATGTGAGAGTCTTTCCATCTGGTTCCAACATCTGGATCATGTCTCCAAGTCAACCAGCAGCTGTTGATGGTTCTGATCCAGCGGTAGGTAGAGATCCATTAGAGACAGCAGCTGGTACAATATTCTACTGACCACATGATGGCGCTGCTGATTTACAGACACACAAACTGAGATCAGATCTCAAGTGCTGGCTGGGGACGCATGTGGAGACACATTTAGATTAAGACCAGGTCGGTTGTGATAGTTTTGTCCAGGACACATGTTGATGTGAACGGTTTTCATCCACATCACTGTGACTCTATATTTTCTTTGACTCCTCTTTGGTTTGTTCGTAGACTTACGCTCCACTCTCCACCTGCACAGAGTTGCATCTCTCTGGGAAGTTCTTGTCGCTGATCCTGGAGCAGTCGGAGCTCAGGTCCAGACGTCTGCCAGCGAAGTTACGCTGCTCGAAAAGGGTCACCTGAAAAAAAACATGAGCAGATGAACAGACGTCAGCGTTTTCATAGTCAGAACATGTGACAGGGGTGTTTATACACGTCCTTGCCACTTTATTAGGTACACTAATGAGAACACATGTATTCTAATACACCAGTCTACACTAAATATTGATGGGCTGCAGGACTGGTTTCACTTTGGTTGTTTTTAACTAGTTGGTTAGTTTAGCTTGGTTCAGTGACTGTACATGTTTTGAACCTTTTACCTTAGTCTATTTTTTGTCTAACTTGATTTTTTTGCTGCCACAACACTGAAATATCTCCTTGGGATCAATTACCATTATTATTATTATTATATTCATCTAATCGTCTCTTATCTTATCATGTCTTGTCATATCGTGTTGTATCGTGTCTTATCTCACAAAACTTCAATATTTTACTCTGATTAAACCGACTGACACTAAAATCACAGTTTTCTGGTTGTGTAAAAGTTCAGCAAAGTTTATTTTTTAAGACATAAACATAATAATTAGGGTCCAACTTACAATCAGGTGTACTCTGACTAATAATTATTTTACTTTTTAAGTTAAAGCTGATCATTTATGAGTATATTTTAAATTCCCACATTTGCCTGGATTCATCTAAACAGACAGAAGACGTCTGAGCGTTTGAACAACATCTGTCCTCTACAGCTGGTATCAGTATGACTCTGGTGGACTCACCCTCCCACTGGACCCGTAGAAGGCACGTTGGAGCACAGACCCCAGCTTGCTGCAGATTGAAGCATTTTTAAGGAAGAATTAAAACCCAAACACACAAATGGATTCAAGTCACAACAATCTGAAAAACTGTGTTAATGTCAGAAACGCGTCAGGAGATGAGATGAGATCTCCTGGTGAGGCTCGTTTAGTGTGTTTCACTCAGTTTTTGTGTGTTTCTCCGTCAACCGTCATCACTCTCCAGGTGATTTTGGGGGAAACGTGTGCATCAGGAGGTGGGCCGTGGAGCCGCTGCCCCCCCTCCCTGCCACCACCTGGGTGGGTCTCACTCTGGAGCAACATACCTGGTTTGTTGGGCTAATCCTGGGACCTTAGTAAAGATGTTCATGTCAGCTCTGCGAGGCCACATGAAAGGCCCTTAAATACGGAGCGTGGAGGTGAACGGACAGCTACCAGAACGCTCAGAGTGTTTCTGCAACATTGATATGCTAAACACACGTCTTTCCACAGAAACGCTCAAAAACAACATGCAAACGCACATGCAGACACACAAACACACACACACAACACGCAGGGGGAGGCCGTGGGGCCGTGTGCACACAGAGTGCAGTGCCAACACTTTTGACTTTGAACAATTCAGCATTTTCTCCACAACAATGCAGCGTAAACAGAGAGGCCGTATTCACGCTTTGTGCTGCAGAGGTCGTGACCTGAACGGGGATGGGGGGTGGGGGGGCGCTGCTGCCGTGGAAACATACGAGTGTTTCACCTACATGGACCCGACTGCACGGGTCAGAGCTCACATTGTTTCCTCTGCCCGGACTGAATTAATAAAGTTCATTATTCATAAACATCTGGATGCTGGAATGAAACCAACACCTGGAGAAACACATGTGCATCAACATGGCCGCCACGATGAACGGGTGAATCTGAGCTTTCTGAGTCAGTGGAAATAAAAAGAAAACTTCAGATCTGCTTGAGCAGACAGGAAGATGATGAATCCACCGGTTAAAGATAAAGCTCCAGCAACAAAACTCCCTAAAGTCTTAATTCATCCAGGAAGAGTTAAAAATGAGATTAAACAGTAAAGTCTGATGCATGATGAACTCATAGTTAGAGAACGGTTCTAATCAGTGGAACTAGTTTGTTATAGAGAGAAATAATCTGTTAATCTAAACTATGCCCCCCCCCCCCCCAAAAAAAAATAAAAAAATCTGCTGGTTTTCACAAAGCTGGAAAAGATGTGTGGACATTACAGGTGTTATAAATATATCTCTATAACTAACCTGATGTGTTACTGAACATCTCTAGAGGACAATAACAACTCATTGGAGGAATTTAAATATTTTTTTTCCGTTAAAGGCTGTTTCTTCTCATTCTAGAGTTCTTTTCTTACTTTCTATTACTGCTACCTAATTAATCTCTCGTAACGTATCGCATCGCATCTCATTGTATCGTATCGTATCGTATCGTATCGTATCGTATCGTATCGTATCGTATCGTATCACATTGTATCTCATTGTATCGTAACTTGTTTTAGTTTCCCTGCAGATATATAACCTCTTTATTCTAATCTTTTCTTCTACTTGTTGTTTTAATAACTCCAGCATCTCTTCATCTTCAGACTGTAGATTGTTGTTAATTATTATTTTTAATTATTTAAATTTTTTAGTGGAGAGAAGGAAAATATTTCTATTAAACCTCTAACTGAATAACTGAATATTTAGCAGACATTAAACTGATTAAATGTGTTGAGGACGAGTTTAACTGTTTAACTCAGACATAAGTAGGACGCAGCTTAGAATGAATGTGACGCTGATTAATTGTTCTTCAGTGTAAAGTCCAGTAGCAGCGTATCACACTCAGCTAACATTAACTTTGCTTACAGCGTCAGAATCCCTCCTTTCTCCTAGAGATCTGTTTGCCCCAGCAGATTCACCCCCACACAAAGGACGGGGTATTCAGCTCAGTGTGTGTGTGACATGAATGGCAGGAAATGTCCTGGACGCTTCACTCTGTTTGGTTTTTGTAACGGCGCCGGCGGCGGTGAGCATTAACCAGGTGGAGAAGCTCGGGGATGTTTCCTGTGTTTTGGAGCAGCTTCCATCAGAGACAAATGAGTCAGGTCAGACGTCTATATGTGGTTCTGGGTGAGGAGGGTGAGGCTGAGCGAGGGGACAGGTGTAGGGAGGGAGACAGCTCAGGCCGACGCAGAAGGACTTCCAGGAAACATATTTTCTTTATAATCTTTGAAACAACTGAAACGATCCAGCGTCTTGAGATGTCTCTCATCCTGACCGTGCTGGACAAGTTGGCTTACTTCCTGTCACTGATAGCGTTCTGTGTTAGCGTGTCCTACAGCTGGCTGAAATGAAGACAGGTGGAGACTGAACTAAATGATCCTGAGGTTTGAGGTTTGAGGCTTGAGATACGATGCTTTTACTGAACACCTGTGGACACCTGACACCTGAGAGTGAGTCTCTGGTTTACTGCTCGGTGTTAAAAACCAATGAATCACTGCGCAGGTGTAACTGAAGACCAGAGATGAGAATGCAGCTGCAGAGAGGAGTCCTGAGGCTGTCCCATGTGTTTGCACTGGTGCTGTGTGTTTCATCCAACGAGGACTTTGACTGGACGAAGAACGAGAGGACGTCTTTCTACTACGGCACCTTCCCAACCGGTAGGAAACAGGATTCATCTCCATAAACTAAAAGCTTTACAGCATCTTGTTGAATATGTTCTCTGTCTTAGATTAGGTTTATTTTAATAATGTCATAGATTTAATTCAGCTTTTATCTGAGTCACAAGTTTATATTCACCTAGGCCACGTCTCTACGACCCTGTGTTCACACCTGGTGTTAATATACCGGGTTATATATATATATATACTGTATATACGATTTCTGTTTGATTAGATCTCTACCGCTGGATCAGAACCATAAACAGCTGTTTGTTCACTTGGGGACATGATCCAGATTTTGGAACAAGATGGAAAGTGTCTGTAAAGAAGGAAGTAGGGAAGGAGGAAGGAAAGGAAAAAGGAAGGCAGGGAAAAGGGAAGGAAACAAGGAAGAAACAGGGAAGGATGATAAGAAGAAAGAAGAAATGGATGAAGAAGCAAGGAAGGAAGGATTAGAAGGGATGAAAGAAAAGAGTAAACTTCTTTATTATTCCCTTAGTTTACAGCTACAAGTGACTCATACATGAAGTAGACTGGTTAAAAACCTTAGATTCAATGACTCCAAACAGTTTCAGTTGCAGATTCAAACTGTAATGAGGCATTTTAAATCATGTTTGAAAGTGAAGCTGCTGTGACTCCGGTCTGCAGGTTTTTCCTGGGGGGCCGGCAGCTCTGCGTATCAGACCGAAGGAGCCTGGAACATCGACGGGAAAGGAATGAGCATCTGGGACGCGTTCGCCCACAAGAAGGGGAAGATCCTCTCCAACGACACGGGAGACACGTCATGTGAAGGCTACCACAAATTCAAGGTGACGAAGCTGATTCCTGAAACTAGATCCTCACATGAGCCTCGTTATTTAATAATAAAAACAATCAAATCTTTCAAATCAATGCAACAAGAAGATTAATAAAAAACACAAACATCATTCTCTAATGCTATTAAGTCACTTTAGGGTCAAGAAAAAAGATTGTACAATGTTTACACAAAATAAAATATTTAAATTTCCTAAACTCTTCTGCATTGTTTTAGATTCTTCTTAATTTAAAAGTTAAATATGCTTTATTTCACTTTTCTTACAGAGAAAATTAACTAATTATTTTAACTACTGACAGGCAACATATAGCTTAGCTTAGCATAAAAGGCTAGCTAAACAAAACTACTTATGCCATGCAGCTGTTTCCTGGTTTTGTGCCAAGCTAAGCTAAGCTAAGCTAAGTTAAGTTAATAACCTCTCGCCTCCAGCACACAAACATAAGAGCGGTATCAGTCTTTTCATTTAGGTCATATCTTCAGAAGACCAGTAAACGTATTTCATAAAATATCTGTAGGTTTGAAGACGTTTGTCAGTAACAGAGCTAGTTTGAATATGATCACAGAGTCTCCGTGTTTATCTGAGCTCAGCGTTAGAGTCTAATTTGAGAACGTTTTATTTTCTTTAAGGACGACATTAACCTGATGAAGGACATGAAATTGAACCACTATCGTTTCTCCATCTCCTGGCCGAGGATTTTACCCAGCGGTCTGAAAGGTAAGAAGATATCTGAATGTCATGGTACCGTGTCAGAATTTATTTTATAAATATTATAAATACTACATAGAGAACTGGTTACCCTGGAAACCAAACCAGATTTCTCTGCATGCAAATGGTTTCTGATGGATAGTTGGTCTGGAGGGAACTGATTCTGCTCCAGTGAAATGGGAATAGTTGCTGCTTTCCTTTGTTCTGGATCTGGTTAAATTAAATCATTTATGAAATTATTTGCACATTTCAACCAAAAACCAGGAAGTGAACCTGAGTCTCATTACATTGATGGAAACACTTCTGAACACATGGACTCTGATTTAATCCAAGAGCAGCTCCTCTCTGATATGTAATATTGGTGTATTTTACTGAATAAAGCACTTTTATTTTTCATATCAGAGAACATTCATTTCTATTCTATTATTATTCTAATGGCTTCTACTGCAGACGAGCACATCAACGAGAAAGGAATCAAATACTACGACGACCTGATCAACTTGCTCCTGGACAACCAGATCACGCCCATAGTGACTCTGTACCACTGGGACTTACCTCAGGTTTGTTTTAAACGTCTTTTTGACGACTGGAAGCTGCAGCGTGGACGCAACAGTCTCACGGTTTTTCCTCTTTTTCCGAGTAATCAGGTGCTGCAGGAGAAACACGGCGGCTGGCAGAACGTCAGCATGGTCAACTACTTCAACGACTTCGCCAACCTGTGCTTCGAAAGGTTTGGGAACAAAGTCAAGTACTGGATCACGTTCAACAATCCGTGGGTATGTCAGGCTGAGGAGGAAGCAGCTGTAGTTCCTGACCCCTGAGTCAGAGCCTGAGTGTCAGTGTCTTGTTGTTTCTAGTCCATCGCTGTGGAGGGATATGAAACCGGGGAGCATGCACCCGGACTGAAGCTGAGGGGAACAGGAGCTTATAAAGCTGCTCACCACATCATCAAGGTACGACTGGACGCTCCAGGCTGAGAACTCCAGCTTCCACTGGATGATTCATTTCAATAGTTTACCTCATAATGAAGCTCCTATAATCTGCTTTAAATCATGTCTGTGAAAAGTCACTTGTTATTGTTCAGAGAGAATAAAGATCCTTAAATACAACTGTTCAGAACTGAGAAACATTTTTAGGTTCAGATTGCATTTAAAGTTAAAACTTTCCATTTTTATAAAGATGATATTTGGATCAAGAGACTGTAAACCTTCCCTTAGTGTTTCTAATCTGTGTGTTTCTAATTTGTGTGTTTGTAATCTGTATGTTTCTAATCTGCGTGTTTCTAATCTGTGTGTTTGTAATCTGAAGAGATTTAGGTTTCTAATCTGTGTGTTTCTAATCTGTATGTTTCTGATCTGTATGTTTCTAATCTGTGTGTTTCTAATATGTGTGTTTCTAATCTGTAGAGATGTGTGTTTCTAGTCTGTATGTATCTAATCTGTGTGTTTCTAATCTGTGTGTTTCTAATCTGTGTTTCTAATCTGTATGTTTCTCTATGATGTATAATTCTGCTTAAACTCCTGCATGATACGAGCTAATCCTCCTGATGTAGAACTACTGGTTTCGGTCTCTGGTCTCTGTAAAGCATCTTGAGATAATCTGAATTGTTAGTGAGGAGTGTTACCGTGGTAACCACACCTGAGGCCCTGAACACTTGATAATGAAAGTGGTTGTAATTCCTACAATGTTTCTATCCAATACATCATGAATACCTTCCAATTAAAGCCAAGAGTCTCAACTTTTTTTTTCATTTAAATATTATATTAATGTTTGTGACATAATGTTTTGGTAAACACCTAAAAAAAGTTATTTTCCTGAAGTAGGAGCTATACGACACTAATAAGAGGACTGATTATTACCTAGAGTTATGGGAAATATAAAAAAGGTTCTAAAGTCCAAAAGTGTTTAATAACATTAAAACAAATGTCTTTGATTAAGGTGATCTGTTCTAGGTATGTGTCGTTGTGTCGCTCATGATTCATTTGGTTTCATCGGTAAATACAATGGTCTCAAAGGAAGGTTTGCAGATTAATGTGACTCTTTGTTTCTGTCTTTTCAAAAGGCTCACGCTAAAGTCTGGCACACATACGACATCCAGTGGAGAAGCAAACAGAAAGGTGAAGTTTTTCTTTTAAATATGCTTTTTTTTTTTTTTTTACGTTTGAAATCAAAGATAATTTCCCTCTAATGACGTGTCCATGCGTCTACCAGGTCTGGTCGGGATCTCCCTCACCGCCGACTGGGGGGAGCCGGTGGACATCTCCAACCAGAGGGACATCGAAGCAGCAGAGCGATACATCCAGTTCTACATGGGCTGGTTTGCTACGCCCATCTTCAATGGAGACTACCCCCAGGTCATGAAAGACTACATTGGTACGTCAAAGTCCAACTGTCCAATGAATATTATTCTGCTTGCAGATTGACGTGGAAGTTTTACAGATGTAATCTTCATCTAACGTTGATGTTTCCTCCTTCAGGCAGGAAGAGTGGCCAGCAGGGCCTGGGAGCTTCTCGGCTGCCGGTATTCTCTCCTCAGGAGAAGAGTTATATCAAAGGCACCTGTGACTTCCTGGGCCTCGGACATTTCACAACGCGCTACATCACCCAGAAGAATTACCCGTCGGGCCTCGGAGGCAGCTACTTCGCGGACCGTGACCTCGCCGAGCTGGTCGACCCGCAGTGGCCTGATCCTGGTTCAGAATGGCTCTACTCGGTTCCTTGGGGCTTTCGACGCTTGTTGAACTTTGTCAAGGTACGCAGCGCAAAACCTGACCCACCCAGACCTGAAACAGATAATACATTTAAGATGAAACCTGTGGGGGCTTCTGTCAAATCTCTCAGGGAGGGGTGATGGCTAAGGCTAACTGACAGCAGACTGAACTGTTTACCTGAGGTAGCAACACCCTCAGTGGCCACTAGATGGCTTTTAGCCTGGAATCCATCCTGGTCTGGAGTCTCTCCATCTTTGCTTGCTCTCAGAGTTGGACAATGTGGACTCATCTCGTTCAGTCTTGTGAGATTTCTAATAAAAGAACGCAGAAAATATATATTTTAATATCGATCCAAGAAATTTTATTTAGTCGTTTAGGGGGGCGGCCAAAATTCTGCAGATGTACAGTTACATAAGAGGAAGCATGGACACAAACCTACTGAATGAGTTTAATAAAAATGCAAACGATATTCTTTTAATGTGAAATATTTTGTCTGAGCAGAGCCAGTACGGGAACCCGATGATCTACGTGACAGAGAACGGCGTTTCAGAGAAGATGCTCTGCACCGACCTCTGTGATGACTGGAGGATGCAGTACTTCAGAGACTACATCAACGAGATGCTCAAAGGTGAAACAAAGGAGAAAGGAGCTGGAAACTGTTTATGACCCCGTTTAGTCCTCACATCAACACCTGGTCTCACCTGTCCATCTCTAAGTCCATGTGTCTCCACCTGGTCTTAATCTAAATGTGTCTCCACATGCGTCCCCAGCCAGCACTTGAGATCTGATCTCAGTGTGTGTGTCTGTAAATCAGCAGCGCCATCATGTGGTCAGTAGAATATTGTACCAGCTGCTGTCTCTAATGGATCTCTACCTACCGCTGGATCAGAACCATCAACCAGAACCAGATCAGTGTTCACACCTGGACCTGTTTAACCTGGACTCTAGAGACCAGATCAGTGTTCACACCTGGACTCTAACCTGGATCAGGTGTTAATGTGAGGTCTGTGTAACATAATAAACCTTTGTGTCCCTGGTGCAGCGATTAAAGATGGCGTGAACGTGAAGGGCTACACAGCCTGGTCTCTGCTCGACAACTTTGAGTGGGATGAAGGATACTCTGAGAGGTTCGGGCTCTACTACGTGGACTTCAGGAACAAAAACAAACCGCGCTACCCCAAGGCCTCGGTGCAGTTCTATAAACGCATCATCAGCTCCAATGGTTTTCCCAATCTGAGAGAGGTAAACTCCAGCAAGCACCAGCACCACGCTGCTCGGTACAAGAAGAGAATATGACGTTTTAACTGAGAGAGTTTCCGGCCTTTACAGGTGGAGAGCTGGAAGAGGAAAGCTGTGGAGACTTGCTCCTCCAGTAACCAGCTCCTGGCTGCAGGTTAGTACCGTGAAGCTCTGCAGCAGACTGTCAGGAGCTCGGTGGGGGCCAAGCAAAGGAAAATTCAGTCTGAGGCTTGTTGTTCTGCTTTCTAACGGGGTTTTTCTTTGTTTTGCCCCTCCAGCTAGAAGAGAGTCGAAAGGAAATCAGCAGCAAAAGGCTTGGCCAATACATGATGAAGTTTAGGTACACGCATTAAAACTGTGAAATGATTCTGTCAGTAAACAATATTACTCTCTGGCCCTAGCGGTTGTTAGCTTAGCCGCGGTAGCGTGTCTGAACTGAATTGTCAATTTAGCATCGACCGTCAACCAGAGAATGTTGAAAGTTATTAAATGTCAAATATTCAACAATCAAGATATAACTCCAGTCCTAACTGTAGTCGGCCAGATCAACAATACAGGTTTTTGAAATTGTCAAACTAGCTGCCGTAGCTAGGCTAACAACAGATAAGGCTAATAGTGCTAATATTACCTTTGAATTAAGCTGCAAGGCATACTTGTAGGCCTTCTACTGTCATTAAATCACTTAGCACATTGCCACTGCTTTGTCTTGTCAGGTGGGGGCCCCTACTGTCATTGAAACGCTTAGCCCATTGCCATTTCTGTAGTTTAACATTTGTCTTGTCAGGTGGGGGCCCCTTAGAGAGGTCTCCTAATGTTTAAAACATAACCCATTGCCACTGCCTTAGTTTAAAGAGGTGGGAGCCCCTACTGTCATTGAAAACCTAGCACATTGCCACTGCTCTGGTTTAAAGAGGTGGGAGCCCCTACTATGATTGTAAACTTAGCACATTGCCAATACTATAGTTTAAATCTTAGTTTATCCTACTGTAACTGAAAACTTAGCCTGTTGCCACTGCTGTAGTTTCAAATGTGCCTTGTCAGGTGGGGGCCCCTTAGAGAGGTCTCCTACTGTTGTTTAAAACTTAGCTCATTGCCACTACCTTAGTTTAAAGGGTGTCAGCTCTCATGGGCTGCTACTGTCATTGAAAACTTGTGTACTGTAGTTTAAATTTCAGGCGAGGGCCCCTTAGGGGGGTATCCTACTGTGACTTCTGTACCTTGCTGGCCTGGGGGCCCCCAGCAGCGTCCTGGCTCTCCTGCTGACGAGCTGCTCCTCTGTTCATGTGTTGCAGATCCTCTGATCGGTCACATGGAGATGGTGACGGAGATCGTGGTTCCCACCGTCTGCACGCTGTGCATCCTCCTCAGCGCCGTCTTCCTCATGTTCCTGCTGCGAGGACGAATCTGAATCGTCCTCCGTTCAACCCCGACCAGACCTCAGGGGCCCCGGAGACAAAACCACCACCTGAGTGAAGCTGTAAACCTTGATCCTGTTGAGATTTAACTGTCCCGCCGCTCTGCAGGAACTCAAACTTTAGATGCTTTTCATTCTTTTTATTTTGTTTCTTTTCCTCCAGCTGACTGCAGAGAGGAGCTGGTTCACTGTCAACAAGTTTGTAAAATGAAGAGTGATGGAGATAAAGTGTTGTACTCTGTGGATCATTAAACTTCTATTAAACACATTTATAAGAGTTCAATGTCAAGTGATTGTTGAATAATAAATCCTCCTTCTTATTCACTGATGTTTATGAAAACGCTTTAAACCTTCTTATAGTAGAAATTATGTCTTAGATTAAACTGCACAGGTGTTCCTAATAAATTGAATATTTTATTGAATTAACAGCAGATTTGATGGTTCTTACTAACAATTTATTTAAAGTTTTAAAAATATATTTCTTTATTAATCAAAATACTTTGTAGTATTTTGATTTGGTGTTAAAAATCCCACGAGACAAACGTATATATTGTAGATGAAATAATTCTCTTCTTTTACTTAATGTATGAAAAAAATATATTTTTAAACTTTTGTTAAATAAAAACGAATCCAAGTGGAACATTTATAATGATGTCTAAACTACACTTTCCATAAATACAACAGTAATTTGCGTAAATTTCTGTGTGATTTTATTTTGAAAAGAGCGTAGAATTTAGCACCGGAAGTCTATGTTGGCTGCTTCCGGTTTTCTGTAGGTTCGCTCACCAGGCGGCTCGTCAACCGGTAGGAAGATTAAGTTTTATTTTAACTGCACCGGGTTAAATTTATTAGCTGTTATCACGTCTGACGCTTGTCATTTAGGTTTGTTTATTGATTGTTAGACATATTTTCATTGACGCAGCTAGCGTACATGTTAGTAGCTCGTAGCTAGCCTTGCAGTGTTTACTGCGCGAGCTGATCAACGGCCACTTGACGTTAACGTTTCTCGGAGTTAAAGTCAGTTTGTTTTTTGTTCAGATAAAGACAGATACTGTTCCGGTCAAACAGTCTGTGGGTGTCGGTAAATACTGCGACTGAACGTTGAGTTAGGAACGTGATTCCAGCTCCATGTTAGTTGAGTTTAGCGCCTTATTGTGGCGGAAGCTGCGTCGGACCTTTCACGCGCCGATACCGACCATAGAGGAGGCAGGGGGCGGGGCTTCTGATATTTCAAAGTAAAAGCCGAGTTACACAGCAATAATAAAAGTGGCAAAGATTTCCTCTTAAATGTCTTTTTAGTTCATCTAATAAAATAATAACAATCAAATGTTGATTATTGACAAACTCGTAAAAGACACAACAAATAAAACTTTATTAATATAGATGTTATAGTTGCAAAAGTAAAAGTCAGATAAAAAATGGAATAATAAAAATAATATAAAAGTAAATTTATGAAGATAGAAGACATATTTACAGTGGCTAAAGCTTAAATAAATAACAAGGTTGAATATAAATCATGAATATTATGACTAATAATGACAAATTCAAACAGAGTATTGGTCTTAGTGAAATAAATATTGTGCAGAAATGACATTTTGGATAAAACTACCTGAGATATATGTATTACCTTCAAGAAAAAACAAATATTATTTCACAGAATTAAATGCTGAATGCATTTCCTGAGATGCATCATGTCTTTATTCATGATACATCAAACTGTTTACAACTAGTTTATTGCAAATTATTTTATTCATGTTGAGAAAAACAAATTCAGCTACTGGAATTTTAATTTAGCAGTAAATTAATAAAGACTATTTTTTTCCTTCTGTGCACATTTTGATCTTTTTTTCTATTTTTATTTTTTATATAAATATTTTCTGCATTTACAAATGTGGATTAAAACCAGTATTGACTTATAAACAGATTTTTTTCTAATGATTTCATTTGACTTCCTGCAGAGTGAAACAGATGGACAACAGTCTGATGGAGGACGAAGATTTCCCTCCTCTCCCTCCTCCTGTGTCTCCAGGTCAGGGAGGACGGGACGATGGAGACCCCTTTGCAGATGGTGAGGAGTAGATGTCTGCGTTCAGATCTGCTTTCAGAGTCTTTCTGTTGTTTGTCTGTTAATAAAGTGACGCCGTTGTGTTTGATGAAGGGGACGAAGGAGAAGTTTCCAAACTGGCCGACGTCCCTGCAGCGAAAAGGAAAGGAGTGAAGAGACCTCAGCCCAAACTGGACTCTCAGAGGTTACACAGTTATTTTACTTCACTGTTAACATGTAGAATTACACGTTAAAGGGGTTTGGAGATAAATGGATCTCTACCTACCGCTGGATCAGAACCATCAACAGCTGCTGGTTGACTTGGAGACATGATCCAGATGTTGGAACAAGATGGAAAGACTCTCCGTCCTTTAATTCTAGCTTCTCCATTTGTCTTCCTCCAGGCTGACGTCAGAACGAGGACTTCCTGCTCTGCGGACTCTGTTTGAAAACGTCCGTTTTAAAGGAAAAGGACACGAGGTGGGACCAGCGTCTAGTCGTCGACTTCTTTATTTCATATTTAATAATAAATAATTGCAGCGGTGATGAACGTGTCTCTGTCTCTAGGCCGAGGATCTGCAGCTGTTGATGCAGAAGATGGAGAACTGGGCTCACAGGTTGTACCCCAAACTACAGTTTGAAGATTTTATCAGTAAGGTGGAGAAGCTCGGCGGCAAGAAGGACGTCCAGGTGAGACGAGGACGCCGCTGAACGTTTCTTTAAAGCTCTCAGGGTTTCTACAGCTCAGGGTTTGTCTTCATTCACAGACGTGTCTCAAACGGATCCGACTGGACATGCCGCTGACGCATGAAGACTTCACGGTTAAAGACGGTAAGAGGTCAACGTTGATCCAGACTCATCTGTTCTGAGCACGTGCAGTAGGTGTTAATGTTTACCTGCTGTAGGTGACGAGGACGAGGCGGCGGCGGCGGCGGCGGAGTTAGAGACGTTCAGAGATCCAGACCCGTTCAGTGACCTACAGGGACCCATCCACTCAACTCCAGCTCCTCCTCCTCCTCCTCTTCATCACTCCCCAGCTGCTCCTTCTCTGACTGAGGAGCAACAACGACGCATTGAGCTGAACCGACAGCGAGCTCTGGAGAGGAGGCTTGCACGACAGAAACAGGAAACAGGTCAGACGTCTGGAGATCGGTTTAGAAAGATGACTTTAAAGCTTCTAAGTTGAAGGTCTGCTGCTGCAAATAGCTTCGTAAAAAAAATAAAGTTCTTGACATTTTATTTTGAAGCTTTAGTGGACGTGCTGTCTCCTCTTAGAAACTCTTGACCCGTGCTCTGTTCTTCTTCGTTGGTGTAAACA
The DNA here is from genome assembly GCF_963514085.1 of Chelon labrosus. Classification (NCBI taxonomy): domain Eukaryota; kingdom Metazoa; phylum Chordata; class Actinopteri; order Mugiliformes; family Mugilidae; genus Chelon; species Chelon labrosus. The sequence goes on along the minus strand of NC_140339.1, from coordinate 1,250,195 downwards.
AACTGAACCATCATCAGTGTGTTCTCTGCAGGTTGAAGCTTTTATTGTGATGACTGTTCTCTAACACTAGATGGAGCTGTGAGCTTCTTATCGTCTCGACCCAGGACTCAAACCGTGATGAACAGAGAGCAGCTATAAGATCAATCTACTCACTGAACAGTTCATGTGTTAATGACTGAAAAAAGAATCTCTTGTTTCTGCCCTAAAATGATCAGATATCTGTATAATATATATTTGTACGTCTTTATTTCTTGTCCATTTCTTCATATGCTAATTCTGTACATGTGCTTATACTATTTTTATTTTATTTTACTTATTTTATTAACTGTTCCTCATCTCTGTCCTTCAGACTCTCAGACCGTCCTCACGTCCTCGACAGAGAACGAATCCAGTTCCTCTACAAACGTCCTCAACGTCTCCAGAGACCAGGATGAGACGCTGGAGACAAACGGTGGCAGCAGCTGCACACGGCCGCTCAGCCAGCTTCCTCCCACACAGTCTGAGCCTCTGGCTGAGCCTACTGAGCACGCTCAGACCGTCTCTGACGCGGAGCCTACCGAGCACGCTCAGACCGTCTCCGACGCGGAGCCGACCGAGCACGCTCAGACCGTCTCCGACGCGGAGCCTACTGAGCACGCTCAGACCGTCTCTGACGCGGAGACTACTGAGCACGCTCAGACCGTCTCGGACGCGGAGCCTACTGAGCACGCTCAGACCGTCTCCGACGCGGAGCCTACTGAGCACGCTCAGACCGTCTCCAACGCAGAGCCTACTGAGCACGCTCAGAGCGACACCGGCGTGGAGCTTCATCTCAGCGACAGCAGTGATGATGGAGATGAAACGGCAGCGATTTAAAGTTTCTGTTTGTTGTTTTATATCCAAAATGTATAAATGTATAATTAATTAATAAACATTTAATTCAACGTGTTGAGTTCTAGTCGGTGAAATTATTCAGTTAAACGTCAGAAAAAACAGCAGCAGCTGAGCCGGTCGCCTCCTCTTCCTCTTCCTGGTTTGTTTTCCTTCCATATTTCCTTTTTCCTCTCCTTCCTCCTTTTCACCTTTCACCTTATTCTTCCTCTCCCTTGTTCTTTTTCCTCTTCCTTTTCATCTATTTATTCGTCTCCTTCCTGATTTTTCCTCGTTTCCTCTTCCCCAATTATTTTTCCTTCTCATTCTCTTTATGCCTTTCCTTCCTTTCTGTTTTCCTGACCCACTTCCTTATTAGTCTTCTCTTCCTACTTCTTTACCTTCCTCTTTCCTCCGTTAATTTTCCTCCAACTATTTCTTTTCCATCCTCATTCCCTCCTTATTCCTCTCCTTCCTCCTCCTCCTCTTCTATTTCCAGTAGATGTGATGCTCCTCTTCGTCATTTGATGATTTCAGAAGTTGGTTCCACGATTAACAGCGTTTAACTTAAATGATGGGTCGTCTTCTGGCATTTATAAAAACAGTTTATTGTCTTTATTTCCGTTTTATTAAAACATCAGTCGTGTTCAGTCTCTAGAAACATTTTAAAACTTCAGTTACATCTGTGATTTTAAAATAGCTGTTTTTAATGGAGTCCTTTAGATTAAAACTAGAGTTTAAAACTGAATATATTGAACTGTCTCAGTAAAAAGTCCAGAAATAGGAGCAGGATCAGGATCAGGACCAGGATCAGGATCAGGATCAGGACCAGGATCAGGATCAGGACCAGGATCAGGATCAGGACCAGGACCAGATCCAGGTTCAGGACCAGGATCTATAAGCTGACGTTTAGTGACAGCGCCTCCAGGTCTCTCAGAGCCAGCTCCCTCACCTCCTCCAGCAGGGAGTACAGGTTGGGTTTTTTGCTCTGGCGGAACTCCCTCTCCTCCCTGGAGAGTTTTGGGAGGCGAGACGCCTTCTCCTGGGCCTGCGCCTCCTCAGCCTGACGCACCTCCTGGACCAGCTGGCTGCGGAGCCGGGACGGGGGCTGCTGGGGGGCGGAGCTGAGGTGAGGCCGGTTACTGATCACCTCCAGGTTTAGAGAGTCGGCGTGGGAGGTGGAGGAGCGGACGGAGATACGGACCTGGAGAGAAAAGAATCAGGTCAGACTGATGGAGGAGGAGCTAACCGTTAATAATACTCCTCTAATAAATCCAGACACTGTGAGCTACTCCTCCTCCTCTTCTTCTTCTCCTTCTTGTTCCCCCTTATTCCTTTCTGCCTCCATCAATGTCTCCTCATTCTATTCCCCTCATCCTTTCTTCACCTCCTAATTCTCTACCTCCCTCGCCATCTCCCCTTCTTCTCCTCCCTCTCTACCTCCTTCTCATCTTCCTCCCTCTTACTTCTCCTCCTCCTCCTCTCTAGTAGATGTGAACTCATGTATCTGATCACATCATCTGATTCGGTCTCCATGGTAACGGTCTCTGATCAGGATGGAGACATGAGGACCTCGGTGTCCTGAGGTCAGAGTCACAGATTGTTCTCTGATGTCTGAATGATTTTAGTTAATTTACCTCACAGATAAAATAAATATTAATATTAAAGCTCTGAGGAGGTGCTCTGGTGCTCTGAGGAGGTGCTCTGGTGCTTTGAGGAGGTGCTCTGGTGCTCTGAGGAGGTGCTCTGGTGCTTTGAGGAGGTGCTCTGGTGCTCTGAGGAGGTGCTCTGGTGCTTTGAGGAGGTGCTCTGGTGCTCTGAGGAGGTGCTCTGGTGCTTTGAGGAGGTGCTCTGGTGCTCTGAGGAGTCTCAGATCTGACGGAGCAACTTTGAAGAAGCTCGATGTGGAGAAAAGAAGACTAATGCATCTGAGCTGATTAAATAATGAATCAGTCAGTGTCACGTTAAATCAGATCTGCTCACGGTGATGTGGTCGAACAGCCTGAAGGTGGAGGTGCCACAGCTAGAGGTGGTGGTGATGTGGTCCGGGTACCGTCGCACTGAGCCGCTCTGCCAATCACAGCGTCCGTCGACTCCCACCGCCACCACCTGCTGATCCCTGCTCTTCAGGTACACCGGCGCCTTCACGCCGTACCTGGAAGAAGACAAACAAGCTGGTGATGAACCCTGGAAGCCACGCCCCCCGCCTACAGTTATGCTATATTTCTCCATTGGGAACTGATTCCGCTCCAGCTGGGCCAATCAGATCATGTGGGCGGGGCTTAATGTAGTGGACAGAAGAGTCAGTGTACACATCATAAGAGCGTCATGGAGGTGATTCTGTTTATGAGGCTACTGTTACTACTTATATTAGCTTGACTGTTAGCTTGTTCAGGCTACTTAAATGGCTAGTATTAGCTCATTTAGGCTAACATAGCAGCTAACGTCATATTTTCATAGTTGCTTATGTTATTTTGTTTATGATATCACGGCAGCTAACATTAGCTTGTTTGGGCTAACGAAATGGCTGACATTAGCTCATTTAAGCTAATTATGTGGCTAACATTAGCTTGTTTATGCTAACCTAGCCGCTAACATTATCATATTTAAGTTAATAAATCACTAACATTATGTGTAGCTAACATAGCAGCTAGCATTAACTTGTTTAAGCTAATTAAGTGGCTAACATTATCTTGTTTATGCTAACCTAGCCGCTAACATTATCATATTTAAGTTAATAAATCACTAACATTATCTTGTGTATGCTAACGTAGCAGCTAGCATGAACTTGTTTAGGCTAATTAAGTGGCTAACATTATCTTGTTTATGCTAACCTAGCCGCTAACATTATCATATTTAAGTTAATAAATCACTAACATTATCTTGTGTATGCTAACATAGCAGCTAGCATGAACTTGTTTAGGCTAATTAAGTGGCTAACATGATTGTGTTTATGCTAACATAGCAGCTAACATTAGTCAGACTCTAATTTGAGGTTTATTTACTTTAGCACAGATATGCAATATTGGTTCATTTTCCTGAATAAATGAATAAATAGAAATGTATTTCTCTTTTAATGTGTTTGAGCGGCTTCTCTCTTATTTTATTTTATTTTAAGCTGCACTGAAGACTTGGATGAATCGTCATCAGTCCCGTTGTTTCAGCTTCATTTTTGTTTCTTAGAAAGGCTTTTAACCTTAAAAAGGTTTCTTACTCTGGGACAAACACCAGGACGCCGTTGTCTTTGATGGAGTAGATGACAGCGTCGGCCACACAGCGCGGGTCTGTCTCAGGGTCTTTGTCCTTGAAGTAGAGACACTGAAACAGAGTGGTGGACAGAGTCTGGGCTCGGTGGGCGGCCTGGAAAAAACAAACACAAGAGTTAGCTTCGTTTGTTCAGGACAGAGTCGTAGCCACGGCGACGGTTACGCGGCTCTGACCCAGTTCCTGTTGTTGATGTGATGAGCCATTTCCTCCACTTCTTTGTTGGTGGCCAGCGGTTTGACAGGACCGACGCCGTCCTCCATGTCGATGGCTGCCATGAGAAGACGGTGGACCACGATGTCGGCGTAGCGACGGATGGGTGAGGTGAAGTGTGTGTAGCGATCCAGAGCCAGACCTGAGACCAGCACAGATCATTTAAAGTCATCCAATCACAGACAAGACAGACTTAGAGAAAAAATAGGAACAAATCAATAAAAATCTTTGAAACGTTATAAAATATTTGTTGGACTGTCGTCATCTGAGGATTACCATAATGGTAGTACTGGTCCAGAGGCTGAGCTCCCGTGGAGAAGTACAGGGCCTGAGACATGGCGTGGGTCGCCATCATCCTGAGGATCCTGTTCACCAGCGGGTCCTGAGTGTCCACGGCTTGGTCCAGAGAGTCTGCCAAGTCCTTGTTGGTCCTGGAGGAACAGAACCAAGGTTAGAACTCTAAATGTTCACCGGCTGGAATCCAAAACACTTGTTCAGTCCTCACATTATCACCAGATCTCACCTGGTCTCACCTGTCCATCTCTAAGTCCCTGTGTCTCCACCTGGTCTTAATATAAATGTGTCTCCACGTGCGTCCCCAGCCAGCACTTGAGATCTGATCTCAGTTTGTCTGTCTGTAAATAACCTGTATTCACACCAGGACCTGTTTAACAAGGACTCTAGAGACCAGATCAGTGTTCACACCTGGACCAGTTTAACCTGGACTCTAGAGACCAGATCAGTGTTCACACCTGGACCTGTTTAACCTGGACTCTAGAGACCAGATCAGCGTTCACACCTGGACCTGTTTAACCTGGACTCTAGAGACCAGATCAGCGTTCACACCTGGACCTGTTTAACCTGGACTCTAGAGACCAGATCAGCGTTCACACCTGGACCTGTTCCACCTGGTCAGATGTGTGATCTCTGTCCTCGCTCACCTGGTGCTGATGTTGAAGCCTCTGGCGGTGGCGGTATCCACCAGCTCACTGAAGAGCTCCTGCCGTGGCGGCGGGTGGCGTCTGAGCAGGGCCTGGTAGGGGAAACTCTCCTGGATCTTGCGCGCCACCCAGTGGTTGGCGTAGATCATGCACTCGGCCACGGTCTCGTGGACCTCCAGTGGCTGACGTGGGACCAGGGCCTCGATGTTCCTCTTCTCGTCCAGCTGAGCACGAACCTGAGGAGGGAAAGAGAGCAGAGAGGGTTTGATCTCACTGAAGAACCACCTGTGGATCAATCCGCTGCAGAAACTAGTCCCTACCTCTACTCCCTCCAGCTCCAGCGCTCCTCCTCGGTCCCTCTGTGCTCGGAGGTGTCTGGCTACACGTGTCAGCGTCTCCAGAGCCTGGCTGAGCTCCTTCAGCTTGACCTCCTTCTCCCCGGGGCTGAGCTCCTTCAGCTCCGGGACGTCGGCCGGCTCTCCGTTGAGGAGCGCCTGGGCCAGCTCGTAGTGCAGCTGGTAGGAGGATCTGATGATCGTCCGGCCGTACCACACCTTGTTGACGGCCAGGGTTTGAGCGTCCAGCTCCCACAGAACGCTCATCGCATACCTGAACGTGAGACAAGATTATTTTTCATCTAGGTTTTAGTTTTTGCAGTGTATACCTGGGGCGGCCCACTCACCTGTCCACTCCCCCCAGCAGAGAGCAGAGGTCTGCACTGAGGACAGGGGGCAACATGTCGTACCTCCGGTGTGCCAGGTAGTAGGTGGTGGCCCTGAAGGAGAAGGCTTGTTACTGAACTGAAGGTTCTGAGTTTGAGTGGAAATGATTTTCAGACTGAACTAACCTGGACCGAGCCTCCAGGTCGGTGAGAGAACCCTCCTTGACGAAGTGAGTGACGTCAGCGATGTGGACGCCGAACTCCAGCAGCTTCCCGCCAGCGAGGCTACGCACCGACATCGTGTCGTCCACGTCCTCGCAGCCCCGCGGGTCGATGCTGAACACCAGGTGAGTCTCCCGGAGGTCTCGCCGCTTCGCCACCTGAGCGGGGTCTACCTTCCACGGCTTCTCAGGGGAGGTGACCGGCATCTCTCTTAGCTGAGGACGTACAGACATAAAAGATAATATCATGGACATTTAATGATAACTAATAAGATAATGAAACCATTTTTTCCTCTAATGTCTCCAACAGACCAGGTATACAAAAGTGTTTTATTCAAAAAGTGTTTGTTCATTAGTCATTTTAATATAGGGACAGTCAAAATGGAATCTAACAGTACCCACAATCCTCTCTGCTTCACTCTGCCATGATGGGTGTCATTAGAAACTAGAGAAGCTACTATTTCTATAGCTGGAGCTAACCAGCTAGCCTCAGCTAACAGGGAAAACACACAGCTAAACGTTAAATTTCACAGTCATCATATCAGAATTTCTTCTTCTGTCTCAATATTTCATCAAATCCCAAAACAACAAAAGTAACTGATATAGTTTTATTATCTTCTGTCCTTTAGAGTCTATCCACATGATTCTACATCAACTATCCACCACATGGTGACTTGACTGACAGAATCTGAGCCCTGTGCCTCAATTTCATCAGGGTCCTTTGTCTCCATCTAGTGGTCTAATGGTGGTACTACAGATAATAAACAGAGTGCAGCCATCTTGACTAAAAGTTAGCTTAGCATTGATATGTAGCATGCCTTGGTGACTGGTTTCCCTGGGGAGTTCCATGTGTGAACAACATGGAGGAAATCTCCATCTTCTTCTGGATTGTATAATGTGCACAATGGTAGAATGTGATGATGTCCAGGATGATGATTTATTTATTTATTTATTGTTTAGGGTTGAAGAAGCAGTCGTGTGTTTCTAAAGAGAAATGAAGTCATCAGTCGTTTTATTCTCTGACCTGAGCATCAGAGAAGGGAGGAACGTTGATGCAGTTCTCAATGAGGATGGTCTGGACCTCCGTCTCCAGCTCTCCGGCTCGGCCCAGAACCCGAACGCTGTGGCCGTTGGGATAGAGCGACGTGCTTTCCCAGGAATCGATGCGCACCACCACCCTGTGTTCCTGGGACAGGACGGGGACATGAGGCAACATCATGTCACATTATTAAGGATTAGTAAAGAAGAAGGAGGAAGAAGAAGTTTCTGTAACTTCTAGAAACTCCTTACCTGATGTTTACCCCACCTGGAGCAGATGGATTTATTATTAAAGGTTACCTTCACATCTCTACTGTCTGATTATTAGAAGAACAATAGAGTCCATGGAAACACAGCACAGTTCTTCTTCTGATGTTCTTGTGAGGACCTTATCTCCTTCCCTCTGTCATTAAATGAGCTCAGAGGAAGTCACACTGACCTGCAGAGCTTCAGCCTGCTGGGTACTGATGCGTATTTTGGGGATGCGATGGTCCCAGGGAATAGCCAGGATCTTCTGAGAGTTCCTGCTCTGGTTCTGGGTCCCGTCTCTGATGGGGAAAGTCACCACGTAGTCCCTCCAGTTCCTCTGCAGGATCCCCACAACACGACCTGGGGGTTTCACGTCAGACATCAGTACAGAGACCTGTGCAGCTACCACATGTTCCTAATGTTTTGGCAGTTCAGTCCAGTTTAACAGCACCATAGGCTACAGTGGCTAGAACAGGGTTTACATTAGAATGACTTCAGTAGTGTACCTAATGTTTTGTCCAGTGAGTGTATATTTCTGCTGAATAAAGGTGATTGGAGCTTCTCCTGTTTGTCACATTTCATGAAAAATGCCTGATACAAATCTACAGTTGGCTCCGCCCACTGAAGTACACGCCCCCTAGTGCAGGATGAGTTGGTTATATTTAAATATTAAATACTGCATGTATGAACTTATGACCCTTGAAGATCAGTTCCTTCAGCATGGACGGTTCTTCCTTTCCTCTTTCCTTCTCCCTTCTTTCCTTCTCACCATTGTTTCTTCCTTCCTTCCTCCCTTCCTCCCTTCCTTCCTTCCTTCTCTAAAATAACTACCATCATAAATAAATCAGATCTTAACATGTGAGAGTCTTTCCATCTTGTTCCTAAATCTGGATCATGTCTCCAAGTCAACAACCATCTGTTCATGGTTCTGAACCAACAGTAGGAGAGTAGTATTAGCAGTTTGTCCAGAGTGGACGATCTCACCCGTCGGCATGGGTTTACTCTGGCCGTCCTCTCCTTCCTTCTCGTCCCCGTGTCCCTCCGTCAGCGTCGTGACCTTCCCTCGCCACTCGCTCTTTGGCAACAACTCCACCACGACCACGTCGCCGTGAACGGCTCGGTTTCTGTTCTTGACTCCGGACAACAACACGCCCCGACTCAGGTCTGAGGACAGAGGACATGGTGGAGAGGGTGGTGAGGTGAAGAGTCTGGATCAGAGGTCGTCTCACATGGTTCTAGTTTTGTACCTGTGTTCTTGTTGGAGGAACCTTCGGTCATGACGAAGGCTTCATCCTGAGCCCGGTGCTTACTGACTTTCAGAGTGCCCTGATGTAAAACAAGAAGATTAGAAACTCACTCATTCAACTAATCATTCACATTCCTTCCTTCCTTCCCTCCTTCCTTCCCTCCTTCCTTCCTTCCTTCCTTCCCTACTTCCTTCCCTCCTTCCCTCTTTCCTTCCTTCCTTCCTCCCTTTTCCTTCTATCTTTTGTTTTCCTCCTTCAATCCCTTCCTCCCTTCTTCCTTCCCCCTTTCCTGCCATCCCTCTTTCCTTCCTTCTTTCCTTCCTTTCCTCTTGCCTTCCTTCTTTCTTTCTTCTATATTTTGTCTTCCTCCTTCCTGCCTTCCTTCCTCTTTCCTTCCTTCTTCCCTCAAATCTTCCTTCCCCTTTCATTCCTTCTTTTCTTCCTTTCCTCCTCCTTCCTTTCCTTCCCCCTTTCCTTTCTTCTTTCCTTCTTCTATATTTTGTCTTCCTCCTTCATCCCTTCCTCCCTCTTTCCTTTCTTCCTTCCTTCCTTTTCCTTCTTGTATATTTTATTTTCCTCCTTCAATCCTTCCCCCCATTTCCTTCCTTCCCTTCTTCTCTTTCCTTCCTTCCCTCATTCCTTCTGTTCTTCCTTTCCTCCCCCTTCCATCCTTCTTTCCTTCCTTCTCTAAAATAACTAACGTCAGAAATAAATAAGAACTTAACGTGTGAGAGTCTTTAAGGCTTGTTATTAATGTTTTACAGACACACAAACTGAGATCAGATCTCAAGTGCTGGCTGGGGACGCATGTGGAGACACATAAATATTAAGACGAGGTAGATGGACAGGTGAGACCAGGTGTTAATGTGAGGTCTGAATTTAAACATCATATCCTCCGTCCTAAAGAGAGACTGGACCAACTGGACCAGATCTGTACCTGAACGTAACGTCCAGACTTGATTCCAACCTCCAGGACTTCAGCGGGCAGATGTTCAGAGAACTCCTTCTTCGAGTCCTCGCCCTCCTTCTCTTGTAGCGCCTGAGAAATGGAGGCGTACAGCTCATGAGCTGCCTGCACCTCGGACCAGAAGTTCTGCAAATAATCCTGCAGAATAAAAATTACAACCTGGTCAAAGACTATTCCAGGAGAACCAGAATGAGACTGATCACATCACACGGTCTAGTTTAGAAATAAAGTCTGAACATCTGCGACTAAATTCACTACAAGATGAAACTCTAGTCTCAAAACGTTGGGTCGTACCTGGACGGAGATGACGTAGACTCCAGAGTGGAGGCTGCTGTACTGGGCCACGGCTTCCTGGTCCTCTGTGATCATCACTACATCCATCATACCTGCCAGGTGGTTATAGTACCACACTGCTGCAGAGTACACACACCTGAACACACGTTCACACGACAACTTTAAAACAAAGACATGGACGACCAGAGAATGTGGACGAAGGCGGTTAATAACGAGCTCTGACCTGGTCTGCCACTTCTCCTGGCTCTCGCCTTTCTCTCGTGGACAGTAGGAATACTCTTGAAATTCATTAGCAAACAGCACACAGTCATGACGGGGGTCTTTGATGAGGTTTCGTAGACGGTTGTAGTACCTGCACAGATGGAAGTAAATACTGAGGTAAGTATAGGTCGGGAAATTCAAGAACTGTAGGGAAATACTCGACCTGGACAGTTAGTCTGTAGCTACGTAAGTTAGGAGAAAGTAAGGGTGTCCAATCCAAGAGTCCCTCTCTGATCCTAACTGTCCTAGAGTTGGTCTCCTGTGTCTTCCTAAAGTCTGTCCTTGTCTTCCTTGTCTTCTCCTAGAGTTGGTCTCCTGTAGCTTCCTAAAGTCTGTCCTTGTCTTCCTTGTCTTCTCCTAGAGTTGGTCTCCTGTGTCTTCCTAAAGTCTGTCCTTGTCTTCCTTGTCTTCTCCTAGAGTTGGTCTCCTGTGTCTTCCTAAAGTCTGTCCTTGTCTTCCTTGTCTTCTCCTAGAGTTGGTCTCCTGTAGCTTCCTAAAGTCTGTCCTTGTCTTCCTTGTCTTCTCCTAGAGTTGGTCTCCTGTGTCTTCCTAAAGTCTGTCCTTGTCTTCCTTGTCTTCCCCTAGAGTTGGTCTCCTGTGTCTTCCTAAAGTCTGTCCTTGTCTTCCTTGTCTTCTCCTAGAGGTGGTCTCCTGTAGCTTCCTAAAGTCTGTCCTTGTCCTCCTTGTCTTCTCCTAGAGTTGGTCTCCTGTAGCTTCCTAAAGTCTGTCCTTGTCTTCCTTGTCTTCTCCTAGAGTTGGTCTCCTGTAGCTTCCTAAAGTCTGTCCTTGTCTTCCTTGTCTTCTCCTAGAGTGGACTGGATTCAGTCCAATAAATCTTTCTGTCAAAGTTAATGTAGTGTGGAGAGGGTAGCTGGTACCTTGTGTTCTCTACTCCAGAAATGTTCTGGTCATCCAACGCTGCCATAAACTCCCTAACCCTCTCTGGAAGATGTTTCTCCTTGACGCTGTCTCCAGGAAACTTTTCTCTTCTTTTAAACGTTCAGTGTTTGTTGTTGTTGTTTGGGTGCAGCCTTTGACTGAGTGGACTCCATGGATTCTGTCTAGATGATCAACTACTACCACCTCACCACACATCCACATTACACTAGTTACTGACTAATAGAGGACGACCTTCGTTTACACAGGAAACGTCTTCTTTTACAGCTTAGACACGAGCCAACTGCCACTAAAATAGAAGAAGAAGAAGAAGTAGTCTTCATCTTCTTCTTCTCTTTGTTCTGGAAACGTCTTGGTCATCTTCTTCTACTGAATCAATTCAGGGTTCCATACTTCTTCTTCTTCAATCCCCCTTCTTCTTCCATCTTCCATCTTCTTCTACGTGGTTAAATAACTACAAAGATCAGACTCGGATGAAGCCCAACTCCGAGCCGATTATTTGCCGGTTGTGGTATCAGGACGTCCCAAACAGACCAACCCAACATCCCAAGCAGAGAGGGGTAACTCCTTAGCAGCACCTGTACAGTCGACCAACAGTCACTTAATGACTTACCTGTTTAATATTTACAGAAATAAAAAAATAAATGTACTGGATTTTATCCCCTTTGGAGGAACGCAGTGTACCTGTCATGAACCTTTAAGGTCATGACACACCTGTTGTGTCCTCGTTCCACTCGGTGTTTTGAGGTGAAAGGAAACAGTGATTACTGACTCAGTGTGGCATCAGCAGCTCCACCGGCCACGTGTACCCAACATTATCAAAAGTGAAGCCTCATCACATTAATGATGCAACGTTTTAAAATGTCTGCGTGGGCAGAAATCAGAAACAGATTGGACCTAAACCAGGGGTCATGTGGGACTCCTTATTTACAGGGTTCACCGGGTTCTTCAGAAGAACTCCTGCACGGCGGCGTGGTCTCGTTTAGCTTCGTCAGCACAGCTTTGATATAATGAGCCTGACCCCTGCCACCATGTGGCAGGTAGGTCGTCGTCACAGGACTTCAGGAATAAAAAGATCTAAACTGCAGGATCTGCAGCATCGCCTTGAAGGATTTTCGTTGTATAACTGAAGGTTGTAATTAAAGGACAAGAGGTGAACAGTTTTTGTACTTGGCCTCTCTCTAAATATCTACGGTAAAGAGAAAAATGAATGAATTAATAAACAGTATTTATACAGCGCCGCTTTAGAGATCTTGTGTCCTTCAGAATTTTCTACATTTCTGAATAAAAATGATTTAAAACATTAAAAGGATCTGAACACAAGTCCTTAAAGCAGACAAAGACATGTTCCAGTTCCTCACATCAACTGCTTGCTTCAGGTCCTTCCACAACATTTCTATTGGATTAAGGTCAGGACTTTGACTTGGCCGTTCCTAAACATTCATCTTGTTCTTCTTTAACCGTTCTTTTGTAGAACCACTTGTGTTCTTGGTTCTCGTTGTCTTGCTGCATGACCCAGTTTCTCTTCACATTCAGCTCATGGACAGATGTCCTGACATTTTCTTTTAGAGTTCACTGGTAGAATTCATTGGTCCATCAATGAGGACAAGCCGTCCTGGTCCAGATGCAGCAGAACAGGTCCAAACCAGGACATTAGCACCCCCATGTTTGATGGAGGGATGAGGTTCTGATGCTGGAATGATGCAGTGTTGTTTCATCTCATTTAAACCAAACTATTCTACTTTGGTCTCATCTGTCCACTAAACATTGTCCCAATAGTCTTCTGTTTTGTCCACATGATGTTTAGAAATGTTCTTCTTGGAGAGCAGTGTCTTTGTCCATCACACCATGGTTGTTCAGTGGATTCATCAACATTAACATCAGCCAATGAGAGAGAGGCCTTTAGCTGCTTAGAAGTTCCCCTGGGTTCCTCTGGGACCTCTCAGACTATTATGGAGTGATCTTTGTTGGTGGACCACTCCTGTGGAGGGGAACAGTCGTCTTCAATCTGTCTGACTGTGGATTATTTGTGGGTTCCAAACTCTTTAGAGATGGTTCTGGAACCTTTTCCAGCCTGATGAGCAACAACAACTCTTTCTCTGAGCTCCTCAGAAAGCTCCTTTGTCCACAAACATGTGTTGTGAAGATCAGACTGAGACAAATCCCTGATTTATTGAAACTAAACCAGGAACTGAACCACACCTGAGTCTCATTACATTGATGGAGACACTTCTGAACACATGGACTCTGACTGGACCTTGAGTCAGTCAGTCAGTTGTTTGACAGTAACAAATCAAACTATATTAATGACTATGTTGTGAGGATGTTCAGTCTGTTGTTGTACCTGCGTCCCTTGCTGTGTAAAGCCTGACAGGCGGTCTGAGTGAACACGACGCCCTGCAGCTCTCTGAACTCCAGGATCTCCAGGTAGTCGACCACCACCTTCGCATCAGGCATCACGTAGTGTGTCAGATCTCCAGGCAGCACTTTGTTGCCTGTCCAGAAAGTTAACTATTAGTTTAAAACGTTTTAAACTTCATGAAGGTTCTGGTGTTCAGCTTTAGTTTCTAATAACTGAGAGAGATGTTGATTTGACTGTTTTCATTTTGTAGAACTATTGAACTGACGTGTGTTCCTAATATTTTGACACTGTAGTCAGTGGGCTAGACTAAATAACAGAAACACTTTAGTGTGATTAGAACTGCTCCTGTTTGTCTTGTATCAATAACATGCTGGTGACAGATCTACAACTAAATTGTTTTTATGAGTGTATTCCAAGTTTATTATTGGCCTGAGTTGACTCCGCCCACTTAAATACACGCCCCCTAGTGCAGGATGAATTGGTTGAATTCAATCAGTGTTGAATACTGCATGTATACACTCCCTGTCCAGTTCATTAGGTACACTAGTGAAGTCATTCTAATGTAAATAATGTTCAGTTGAAATATTGTCAGAAAGCCCTAACCTAGCCCACTGACTACAGTGTCAAAATAATAGGAACACGTGTCAGTTCTACAGAATGAAAACAGCTGAATCAACATTTCTCTTAGTTATTAGAAACTAAAGCTGAACACCAGAAGCTCTAACTGGGGTATCTAACCAGTAACTTAGAACCAATCTTAAAACAACCCGGATGTAGTTAACTAGTTAAATGAATGAACTAGTGAGCTGGTGAGGTTTGATCTTCATCCTTTATCCCGGTAAACACATAAACACTACCTGTCAGGTGTAACAGTAAACAAATGTCTGCGGTGTGTTTGGGACCGTCCGACTTTACCGTTGTCACAGTCCGCCTGACACAGGGAGCTGTAGCAGGGGACCCGCTCCCTCACGTAATGTTCCCGGACCACCCGGACCTTCCGGCCCCGGCTGCTCCTCAGGTGCAGAATCCTCTCCGTCTTAATCATCTTCGGGATTCGATCATAATCCGCCTGCTTCCTCCAGCCACTGGGACGCGGGAACGGACACTTGTTGTAAACAGATCAAGTTCCGGGATGTACGTACGTAGGAAAGGGAAAAGCACGATGACGTCATGACGTTTAAACCCGTCTCTCCCCCACCCCCCTGCTGCGTTCAAGTGCAATCGGAACAGAAAGAATTACAACGCGAAACGAATGTAGCCGCGATTAGGTTTTTTATTTTATTTAATACATTTCTTCTTTCGTTTTTTTAAGTTATAGTCCAGATATGGGTAGAAGTTTATCTAACTCATATATAAATCCATAGCACTGTTTATTATTATTATTATTTAATAAAACAATAAATTCCAAAAAACACAGAAAGTTATCTCTCAAATAATCTTAAAACTATCTGGACTATTATTATTATTATTATTATTATTATTATTGTTATTATTATTATTATTATTATTATTATTAATTAAAAATAGTTTCCCAAGATGCTCAGGTGTTTCAAAACTGAGATGGTTACAGCTTCTTGACTCAACAGACAATATGAGGAAAAGGGTAAGTGTTTTAAATATAGCTTCTTCTTTTTAAAAAAAAGTCTGACTGAATTGAAACCAAACTTTTAAATAAATCTGAACACTTGTATTTCAGCAAAATGTCGAACATTTAAATATTTTAGTAAATTAATTATTAGCATTACAAGCTAACCGTGTTAACACCTGATACCAGGTAGAAAGGAATACAGTTTAACATTAATATCATGCTGTTCCAGAAGCTTCCGGTTCAAATAATGTTTTTAATAATAATGACTTTTAATTAAACTGGTAGCCGAAAACAAGTGTAGCTCTAACGGCTTATTGCTAGCATGCTAGCTGTGCTAACCTCATAAACTAAATGAGTATTTTCGTAAATAGCAAATATCAAGGGTAACATTTTATACTTGTAGATTGGCATAAATGTGAATTTCTGAATATCTGACTTTAGTTAAAGACTAAAAAGTGTTTTTTTGTTTGTTTTTTTTAACATTTCCGTTGAGTTATGCTAGCTTTTTTGGTTTTTCGCTAGCATGCTAGCTGTGCTAACCTCATAAGCTAAACGAGTATTTTCGAGTATTTACGTTTAATCCCAGATATCAATACTAACATTTTATATTTGTATATTAATATAAAGATGATACTCAGAATGTCTGTGTTTAGTTTCAGACTATAACGTGTTTTTGTGTGTGTGTGTGTGTGTTTTGCGTGGAGCGGGCGACGAGGTGAGGTGTGGGGGTGCGTCCTCTCGCCGCCTCCCTCCCTCCGCTGCTCTTTGGCTGCGCCGCGGACGGAGCCGAGCTGCGGCAGAGCAGCAGCAGCAGCAGCGTTGAGGCTGAAGTTGAGGCGGCACCGACACGGACGCTCACGGACTTTGCTCGCGTTTTCTGACTCGACATCAGGTAGAAAACTCATCTCTCATGGCTCCTGCTGCGACTCCGCATTCACCTGCACCAGGGAACTTTATTTAGGACGCGTTCTGCTGCAGGTGAGCTCTGATAACCACTGTTTTATTCACTTCATTTACACGCGTGTCAAACATCTGTGGTCGAAAAGTCTCCTGAAACACGAAGTATGTGTTTTATTTAACTGCATAAATAACGATTGCAGTTTTATGTTTAATTAGAATTTTCTTTTTTGAAAAGACTGATCGATCTGCTCCTTTAATGACCCGCATGCATTAAATGCGTTAAATGCATTAAATGCTGCGCTGCATTAAAACTGGATGCTGTGTTGAGCTGAATAAGCAGTGTTTGGAATTAGTTAAACTCTAAGAATAAATAATTAAATAAATCCCCTCAAATTAGCTCCACGAGGCAGGAATCATGAATTAACCATGAGGCTAAAAAGTTATTTTCATAACAGATTCCAGTTTTCCCTGTAACTTAATGTCCAGTCGCTGTGATTTATTTCTTTAATGGTAGTCATTTAACTGTGCAGGTGTCACAGTTGAGCTGGACGCTGCTGCTGCTGCTTCCTCACTGATGATGATGATGATGATGTTAATTAGACGGGGTCAGGCTGATCATTGCTGTTTGTAGTATTCCCATTGATTCCCCCGCAGGCAGCAGCAGCAGCAGCAGCAGCAGCAGCAGCAGCAGCAGACTAACTCAGCACTAGATGGCGGTCTTGATCTGAACGCACATGCAGACACAGCTGCTGCTGAGCAGGTCTGCTGGAACGAGTGTGATTGTGAATTATACTCAGCAGTTTAAATCAGTGGGATGTTTGCATTGAGCAGGTGAAACTCAAAGGCAGTAGATTAATAAAAACCCAATAAAGTAAAGGAGAGCGGGAGCTGGGAGGTGCTTCTCAGTCCCTGCTCTCCTCAACCAGCTCCATTTACTGCCGAGCAATATGTCAGCGAGGCGTTTGTCACAAATGTGCCTTTGCAATAATAGTAATGCAGCTTTTGACGACTCCCGAGCTCTTACTCTAATTAAAGTGTTTTAGTTTTTTAAGGTGAAGCTGGTGGAGGGTCAACAGCTGAGCTGAGGAATCAGAGTAAAAGTTGCCAGGAGCAGATCTGGCTCTGGAAGTAACTCAGGATGTTTATCATCATCAGATCAGTGAAAACACTGCACTGCTTTGTCTCCCTACGACACTGTAATAAGATAAATAGAAAACGTTTAAAGAACAAAATATATATATTAATAAAAACTAGGCTTAAACCTGTAGTTCAGACAGATGCAGTCAGTGGGGGGGACGTGAGGCAGCGTATGAAACTAAAACAACGACACAGAGCAAAATAAATAAAGCTAAAGGTGCATTTTATCTCAGAAGCAGGAAGTAAACGAGGCTGCAGCTTCTCTGGGGTTTGAGTCGAAGCGACGGATCGATGTGAAGAAGAGTGTGACGTGTAAACATCCCCTCGTTCTGTTCCAGTTAAAACCGAATTGATTTAAAAACAAATAATCTGCAGAGAACATTTAGAGTTGGAGTCATTTTAGTCTTAGAGCAGAACGCAGTGACAACAGATTAACAGAGTCTGGTGGTAAATGTTTGACTGATTGGCAGCATACGGATTCATTTAATCTGATTATTTGTAGATTTCTGTGATTGAGTGTTTTAACAGTGGAGATCATTTGAGTCCAGTGTTGAATGTGTCTCCTGCTGCCTCCGGCTGATCAGCTGGAGGAGGACAGACGCTGGACACATAGAAACATATTTGTCCCTGAACTTCAACGACGCTCGTGCATCAGAGTCGTGAGAAGCTGTGTTTGTTCGTCAGCCCCGGCCCCGACACATTAAAGAAGACTTTTTCATTTCCAGTCGTGTTTCCAACTCCACAAAAAAAAAAAAGGCTTTTCATTTTCAGCGAGCAGCCCGGAGCACGGCGGCCGACAATATTCTAAAAAGATAAATGATTCTGGGTCCAAACAATAAAATAAATAAATAAAATAAAATGTTCAATTTCACACAGAAAGAATGTGAAGTATAGCCGCGATGAGCTTCACCTCGGTGGCGGCGCTCCTCGGTCGGTCGGTCGGCAGCGTGTGGTTTATTATGAAAGGAAATGTTTTTACAGAATCTGACGAAAAGATTTAGTTTAACTATTTAATATTTCTGAGATAAAAAAATAACTGTATTTAGGGTGTTCCTGGGTTATGACTGGAGGATCTTTTTTATTTTTATTCTTCTTAACAGCAGCTCACAGGTTCTCTGTTGTTCTGAGGATGAAGATGTTGGAGGAGACGTAGTAGTGATTTTAAATTTTTTACATTTCTGCGTAAAAATGACTCATAGTCAGAAGATATTCACATAAAATAGACAAAAAGAACTCAATCAAACACATAAAATAGAAATATTATACTTGTGCATTTATTTATTTGGGGAAAAATGCCAATATTACATATCAGTGATGTGTAAAAGAGAGTGAACGCTGCTGTGACCTGTGCAACAATAACAACTAAACGTTTCTGGAAACCTAATATTGTGACTCATCAGAGGATGGACATGGGTCTTCTGAGGGTGTCCTGTTGTTAGTAGGGGGTCTTTGAGGGGAGGGGCCTCTGTGGATCATCCCACAGATACTTGATCAGTTTGGGATCTAGTGAATTTGGAGGCCAGGTCAACACCTTGTGCTGTTCTTCATGTTTTTTTTTAGTTGTTCCTGAAGTGTTTTTGTGTGTGTGTCTGTGTCAGGCTGCATCCTGCTGGGGATGGCTGCTGCCATCAAGGAGTGTCATTGCTATGGGGTGGGGGTGCCTGGTCTGGTCTAGGTGGGGTGGGGGTGCCTGGTCTGGTCTAGGTGGGTGCTACATGTCTAAGTAACATCCACACCAATGAATGCCAGGTCCAGAAGTTTCCCAGCAGAACACTGAACTGTCACAAGATGGTTTAAATGTTATCCACGTCTCCTGTCAGTGGTCATAATGATGTGGCTGATTGTTGTGTTGCTTGTTTTTAAAGGTGCGTCGTATATTCTGATTCTAAACTCTACAACCGTCATCAGCTCAAATCAGAAAGTCTTTATGTTTGAAGCAGGACGTTCTGGAGCCTCGTTCTCAGGATGAGGCAACGACACAAACAACATCAGCCATGAAATTCAAATAGCTCATGAGGTGGAGGTATAAAAAAAAAAGTAAAATAAAAAGAGTGGTGGGGGGGGGGGGGGTGTAGAGACCATTAAGGCCAGCAGCCCCTCGGCTCTCGGCGTCTTATTCATCCTGCAACAAAGGGAGAGCGAGCTGGAAGAAAAGGGAAGGAAAGCAACATGAAAGACTTTTAAGTGGTTCTGCCTGGAGTGGACGGGAGGGAGGCCGATGGAGCTGACCATTACAGAACATCATGAATTCTCTCTGCCCCGGGGGCGGATGCATGAGTAACACATTATACACAAAACAGACGGAGGATGGGACGGGTCGCTGAGGTTCCTCATGACCTGGCAGGTTGACACAGACTCCACAAAATGTGTTGGTTTGATGCAGGAAGGACGAAACTATGGGTCTGGTTCCAGCTGCTCATGTGATTAGATTGTATAGTGACGGGTTTTATTTCTAAATAATGATTTTACAGTGTGATAAATCGTCATAAAACATTTTTAAAATCCGTCTTTTTGTTCAGTCAGAAGATAGTGTTTGTCTTCATGATTTACACGTCCTGAGCAGGTAGTTTTAGTTTTTAATTACCCGGTTTGGTTTAGTGTCAAACTAATCAGAGTCAATCAGTCGTCCTAGAAAATGTCAATCAATAATCTGAATATGTTTGAGGCGAGAAACTGGGTCAGACAGCTGCAGAGGGTTTGGTTCGTTCACACTGAAACAAAATGTGATTTAATCAAAGATTTTTATTCTTTGTGTGAATTTCTTCATAAAAAAGACTCAAAACATCAGCAGAGCTTCACACACAGAAAAATTATACGTGTGTGTTTGTTCATTTAGGAAAACGAGCCAATATTACATATCAGTGAGGTGCTAAAGTCACTGAAGCCTTCCCGGTTTCTGGTAACTGCTGATCAGTGGTCTACAGCAGCTTGGAGGAATTTTAGCCCATTCCTCAGAACAGAACCACTTCAGTTCTGAGATGTTGGTGGGTTTCCTCACATCAACTGCTTGCTTCAGGTCCTTCCACAACATTTCTATTGGATTAAGGTCAGGACTTTGACTTGGCCGTTCCTAAACATTCATCTTGTTCTTCTTTAACCGTTCTTTTGTAGAACCACTTGTGTTCTTGGTTCTCGTCGTCTTGCTGCATGACCCAGTTTCTCTTCACATTCAGCTCATGGACAGATGTCCTGACATTTTCTTTTAGAGTTCACTGGTAGAATTCAGAATTCATTGGTCCATCAGTGATGACAAGCCGTCCTGGTCCAGATGCAGCAGAACAGGCCCAAACCAGGACATTAGCACCCCCATGTTTGATGGAGGGATGAGGTTCTGATGCTGGGATGATGCAGTGTTGAACTAGTTTGAGACTGTAAAAGTGTCTTTTGACTGTTGGGTTGATCAGTCTATTGATATTTTTATTGCATCCCAAGAAGATGAAGCGCTGTTACTGTTGTGAAAAAGCTAGGAGGAGCTACTATCAGCTGTGAGGCTAGGTAGCTGGGGGCCCCTCATGGAGGTCTCCTACTGTTGTATAAATCTTAACACATTGCCTCTGCTGTAGTTGTCGTTGTGTATGTTTATGACTCGGCGTTAACAGAAACAAAGGTGGAGTTTCTCCTGCAGTTATAAGTGAGTTGTTGTTTTTTTTTTTAGCGGTTCTGCTGATGGACGATAATGAGATGAAACTCAGAGCCTGACGGGCTGAACCAGCTTCTGGACCGGCTGCCACTAACACAGTCCAAGACAATGCTTCAGGATTGTGGTGGTGCTTGACTGATTTGTTGTTCCTGGCTTCATGTGCTATAAAATAAATATAAAAACCCCCAAACTGCCAGCTGAGTTTGTGTGAGAGACGGACAGTCTGAATCGTTATGTTCCTCGTAATAAATAGCGACCTTGACTGCTCAGTGGAGACGAGTGGAACCAGATGATGATGATGATGATGATGATGATGATGGAAGGATTTCATTCTACTGCTGCATTTGTTTGTGGAGAGTACTCATCAGAAAACACCGGTCGCAGCAGAGAGGCTCTCAGCAGCCTCTTCGTCTTAGTTCCCGAGCGCTC